>NW_027555958.1:126417908-127835408 GCF_003287225.1 Phascolarctos cinereus
CTTTTCCATTCTTCTCCACCTATTACCAGCCTTCAAAGATTAGTAGTTTAAGTCCCCTGCCTATCCCTAAGGTCTTACCTAGGCATTCTAACCAATAGTGATCTCTCCTTCCATTAAATCCTTGAAGTGTTTTCTACTCATACCACCCCATGGCATAGTGTACAGGGTGCTAGATTTGAAACTAGGAGGTTTCAGATTGACTCCTACTTCAGAAACTTGCTAGTTGTGTGATCACAAATCACAAATCATTTAATGTCTCAGAAACTCAATTTCCTCATTTGTAAAATGGCAGTAATAATACTTGCACTAAATCTTTCAGAAGGTTGTAGTAAAGAAAGCACTATGTGAAACTTAAAGTAATATGTAAAAGTGAATTATTGAGATCAGACCCATATCTACAATACCATTTTATAGCTCTACCATTAAAGAATTGTTTTCAGGCCCAAATGGCTGTATTAATGCTCCTACTCCTTTCTAAAAGGGTCCATCTGTTTTAGACCGAGGCATAGAGTACTGACTATGTTCAGTCTTGGGGCAATCTAATGAGTGATGTTGTTAGTTTCTCTTTCCTCCTACTCTTTGACTAGTTAACCATCCCACCCCTACCCTAGTGTGCTGAGGAAAAAAATTATTTAAATCTTAGGGTTCTGGCTCAAGTCTAGATCTCCACAAAGTAGGGAAGTAAAAAGGTACTCAATTTATAATATGAATCAAATCAAGTATTTTATGCCTACAGTGCTAAACATTATAAATACAGAGTACACATTCACAGAAATGACTAACAGGATTCAGTAACTCAACTTATAACTATCATTACAATCTACTTGGAGTCTGTTACTTAAATCTCATCAGAACATAGAACAATTTGCAGGATCGTTGATTAGGCATTTTACATTTCACCTCAGCTTTGTATGGTCTCCCTCAAAATCTATATCTTTTAGTAAATAAGATCAGGAACTTTGTTACCTCTTCTTGTTGGTGGCCATCTTTTCCAATGGAAAAATTCACCTTGCTTCCAGTCAGATTGATTCAATGGAACTTGAACCTATGGATCTCTCTAACTCATAGGATCACCTTCAAGTCTGGGTAGAGTTCCCTTGGGGTTGAGTCTTGGTCATCAGAAAGGGAAACACAAAGAAGAAAATGTGGTCAGGGTTATAGGCACATCCACCTACTGGAATTTCCCTAGTCTTGCTGACATGTGACAAAAGTTGCTAGGATGGGAAAGTATTATGTCTCCCTGGAAATCTGAGTTCCATGATGCCACATGGAGGATAGAAGAAAGACATAGAACCAGAAGTTGTCTCTTGCTTTAAATGATATAACACACTTCCCCACTGTTGTTGTTATCATAGGTGGAGAAAGGATGATGGGACCATTCAGACAGCAAAAAGAAAATGTTACACAGATTAGAACCCAATGATACACAGAATCAGTAAGCTCTTTCACTGGGAATGAGATCTCTCTGTTTAACCAAGAGAGGGAGAGATTTTGATCTCACCCAAAGGGAAATCCCCCAAAATCTGTAGGGAGGCAAGCTGGAAATCAAGGACATAATGAGGCATTATCTACACATCTGACTTCCAAAATCCTCTCTCTCTCTCTCTCTCTCTCTCTCTCTCTCTCTCTCTCTCTCTCTCTCTCTCTCTCTCTCTCTCTCTCTCTTTCTCTCTCTATCTCTTTCTGTCTGTCTGTCTCTGTCTCTGTCTCTCAATGTGTTCTCTCTTAAAGTTTTGTTCCAACTCAATCCCTCAGAGAAGTGTGCAAGTAAGTCACCAATTTCTACACCAAGGAGGAGAGTCTTGTGCAAATGCCCCAGACTTCAACCCAGGGTTACATTAAAAAAACACAAAACAATCTATGTTTTTTTAAGGTATCAATTTTACCATTTTTAGACTACCTCCCTCTACACCCTCCTCCTTGAAATAAAATAAACATCATCAATGTCCTTTACTACTCATGTACTGTCAATAAGGACACTACATACCATGAGCAAATGATTCGGTGGCTATTTGCAAGACTGTTTTAAATCACCCATATTCCCACTCTTTAATGGGCATCTGCTATAGAACAATTGTACATGAAAACCAAATAACTTGTGATATTCCTTTTTCAGTCTTTCCTCCCCAAAAATGAAGGGAATTTGGATGTTCTGTTAAAATAGTAATTCCCCATATACTACACAAAGCTGGTTGTGGGGGGTGGGGGTGGAGGTAAGTGAGCTAAGGGAGTTCTCTGACAGGTAAACTATGAACACTCAAAAAATAGTAGCTGATAATGAAAATGAGTTAAGCATCTGGAATTGACTCATTATGCAGCTCTGAGTAATTACTACTGGGGATAATATTTATTTTGATTCTAAAAAGGTTTAGACATACAAGTAAAATTCAATTGAATTCTATATGCTTTTCCTAAATACCCCCTATGTGCCAAGCATTGCACTAGCAGCGGGAATACAAAGACAAAAACGAAGTGGCAATTTTTGCCCTCAGGGGGTTTACATTCTACTAGAGTGGGAGAATTATTTGAACACAGAAAAATTAATATAAACTATGTAATAAGATAAATACAATGTTATTCCAGGAAGGAGTACTAAGTATGGTGAAATCAGAAAAAAAAAAGCTTTGCATATGAGATAGCATTTAACCTAAGCCTTGAAGTGAATTAAAAATGCCAAGAAACAGAAGTGGGTAGAGAGTCAGTCAGTCAACCAGCCAGTCAGTCAGTCAGACAAACTGAAAACTAGCAAAGACCTTAGTTTAAACAGACCAGGGTCTCCCAGTACATCCGGGGCCATCACCAGTAATCCTGACCTATGTCTTGCCACTGGACTCATATGATTCTAGAGTACAGTGAGGCTGATAACTGCACAGCCCTGCCTCACTTAAATGCAATTCAATTGCAAGTTAAGATGCCACCCTCCTGATGTCATTGGACATCTTTGAGAATGAAGGATGAACAACAACAACTAGCATATCTAATGGGCAGTTGGAGATGTGACTGGGGGGGTGAGAGAGATTAAGGCTGGACAAGTAGATCTGAATGTCATCTCCATAGAGATGCTCATTGAAATCATGGGAGCTGATGACATCACCAAAGGAAATCACATAGAGGGGGAAGAGAGCCCAGATTATGTGCAAAGTTATGGGGTCTGGAGATGGAATATCCCATATAAGAAAGAGCAAGTCGGCGAGTTTGGCTGGAATGTAGAGTAAACTTGAAGAAATAATATAAAATTGTTCTGGAAATATGGTTTAGAGTGAAGTAGTGAAGGTCTTTTGTGAATTATCCTAAATATGGGAAGATACCAAAAGGAGAGTGATGTGGTCAGACCTATGTTTTGGGAATATCGGTTTGACAATTGTGTGAAAATGGTATCGAATCACGGACTTTAGAATTTCAAAGTTGGAAGGGATCTCACTAGCCAGCTAGTCTAATCAGTCAGTTAACAAACATGTGTTAAATACCTGCTAAATGTCAGGAACTACACTAGGTGCCTGGATACAAAGAAGGGTGAAAAACAATCTCTGCCTTCCAGGAGCTCACACTCTAATGGAGGAAACAACAGCTAAACAACTATGTACAAACAAGGTGTATACAGGATAAATTGGGGATGTTCTCAGAGGGAAGGCACCAAGATGAAGGAGGACTAAGAAAGACTTTGTGCAGAAGGTGGGGGGTTAGCTGGACCTTGGAGGAAGCCAGGGAGGTCAGCAGATAGAGATGAGAAGGGGGACAGTGAAAATATAGAGACATGAGATGGAGTGTCTTATACAACAGACAGCAAGGAGATCAGTGTCACAAGATCATACTGGGGAGTTCAATTTAAGAAGACTGGAAAGATATTAAGGGACCAGGTGTAAATTTCTTTAAAAGCCAAACAAAGGATTTAATTTTTGATCCTGGAGATAATAGGGAGCCACTGAAAGTTAATGAATAGGAAGAATGACATTGTCAGGCCTGAGCTTTAGAGAGATCAATTTGACAGCTGACTGAAGGATGAATTGGAGTGGGAGACACTTGAGGCAAGAAAACCAGAAGACTAATGCGATAGTCCAGGTGATGAGGGATGTACCAAACTGGTAACAGTGTTAGAGAAGAGAAGGAGGTATTTGTTAGAAAAATAGAGTAAATGGAACTTGGCAATAGATTGGATATGGGGATGGGAAAAAGTGAAGAGTTGAGGATGATATCTAGCCTGTGAGCCTAGGTAACTAGAAGGTGGCGATGTTTTCTATGACAGTGGTGTCAAACTTACTGGCCAAAGGTCACAATTCGCCTTCCTTCCCCTTCCCAGAATCAGACTAAACAAAATAATTAAAAATACAACACAACTTAGATAATGTTAATTAGTGATTTTCTAAACTAATGTGTGGTCATAAGAGATTTGTTTCTATTTGAGTTTGACACTGCTCTACAGTTGTAGGAAAATTAGAAAGAAATGAGTCATTAGGTAGGAAGAGAAGTAGGAATAAAATCATGATAATATATAGAGAAGAAAGTATTGAGGAAGAGGGTGATAGACAGGGCCAAATGCTACAGACAGATCAAGAAAAGTGAGGACTTATATTAATAAACTTTAGAAACAGCTGTTTTGGTAGAATGATGAATTGGGAAGCCAGACTGTAGAGTTAAGAAGAAAGTTAATTTTCTTTCACAGTGTGGCTAATATAAAAATATTTTTGCATGACTGCACATGTATAACCTACATCAGATTGTTTGCCATCACAGGAAAGAGGGAGGGAAGGAGAGAGGGAGAGAAATTGGAACTCAAAAATTTTAAAAATGAATATTAAAAATTATTTTTTCATGTAATTGGGAGAAAATAAAATATTAAATGTAAAGTGAAGAAGGAGGAAGAGGAGGACAAGAGGGGGAAGAAGAGAGGAGGAGAAGAGCAAGAGGAGGAGAAGAGGAGGAGGAGGAGATGAGGAAGAGGAGAACAAGGAGGGGGAGGAGGAGGAGGAGAAGAAAGTTAGAAGAATGCAAGTAGAGGTGCTGATCATAAACAGCCTTTCAAGTAGTATAGCCACAAAAGGGAGTGACTTGGGATGATATCTAGCAGAGATGGATAAATCCCCAGTACAACACACCAAATATATTTGAACCTGACCTTAAAGACCTCCAGTGGGCATGCTACCTAGAAAAATAACATATTCTACTCTTGAATAGTTCTAATAAACAGGCTACTTTGTTTAAAAAAAATCACACATATCCTAATGACACCTTTTATTCCATTTCTTTTCATGTTTTTTTTAAATTTTTTCATGTATTACCACCTCTTCTTGCCCTCTGTGCACATCTCCATCGTCCTCTGAGTAATACTCAATTTTAATTTTTCAGAAATTATAGTGTTCCATGACTCCCAGCCATACAACAATCTTGGTAGAATATTGGTATTAAAAATGTGAGTCTTTGTATCTGGCAGAAGTTTGGGGTCATTAAAGGAACTTTGCATCCTCTCTAAGAGTTCAGGCTGCTCATCTTTCTCTGTTTAATTCTGGACCAAAGTCACTCTCCTGGGTAGCTAGGTGAAGCAGTGGATAGAGTACCAGGTCTGGAGTCAGGAAAACTCAATCTTCATGAGTTCAAATCTGGCCTCCAACACTTACTAGCTGTGTGACCCTGAACAAGTAACTTAATCGTGTTTGCCTCAGTTTCCTCATCTGTAAAATGAGCTGAGAAGGAAATGGCAAACCATTCCAGTATCTTTGCCAAGAAAATATCAAATGGGGTTACAAGGCTAATTTGTGACTGAGAGAAGATTTGAACTCAGGTCTTCCTGACTCCAAGTCTATCTATCTCTCCCTCTGTCTAACTGTCTATCTATCCACATCACCTAGCTTCCTCTTTCAGTTACTTTGGGAATTTATTCTACAACACCCTCACAATTGTGTCCCCTCAGAGATTTCTTATATACACATTTAGCCTAATCCAGATGCTTTTCCCAACCCAAGGAAGTCCAGTGTAGACCCTACTGGATGAAAAAAAAAGTGTTTTATTAACTTTTTGTTAGATCTTTTCCTTTTTGTGTCTTTATTTTCTTTCCAGTTTCATCCTTAAATGACTTTTATTTGGCTTTGGCTCAGCTGACTTTGGCCTAGTTTGGCTTAAAAGGCCCTGCCAAAGTTTGTTTGTTTTTTTTAATATTAGCTTTATCTTTCACTTCTTTCTATTTTTCTTACTCTCTGCTCATCCACTTTCTTCCACCACCTTCTCAATAAGAGTTCACAGCTGATTTTGCACTGCTGTTGAACTGGTTTTGATTATAGATGATTCTGAACTGGTGTCCCCTTCAGTTGTCATGGCTTTCTTTTTGGCAGATAAGTCAAGTATTTGCTGACTAAGACTTTTTTTTGCCCTCTTGTAGTCTCTCTCTTATGGTAACTGATGTATATCAGTTAAATTTCTATATGAAATTATTCTACACCATGTCTCTCTTCTTTCTTACAGCTGTGTCTTATTTTTTGTTGTGCCATCTTATTTGAAGTCAGTTTTAATTACACATCATATCTTGTTCTCTTTTTTAATTTTCTCATGGCTTTGGACTAATTTTGATCTGTGCTTTAGTAAGTCAGTGGTCTGATTACACACAGACAATTGATTCAGCAATGTCTTTTTTGAGGTCAGCACCTCTTTCCCTCAAAGTGGACCCTGCTCTTTGTGAGACTTATCTGTGGGGACTCCTGCAGTTTCACTATCTCTGTTGACAATATGAAAGATTAAAGTTATTTAACTAGGCTATAACTGTTTTATTGTCAGGGGTCCTGGCTTATTATAATTCTATATTCTCCATATCACTTAGTAGATGTTCAATAAAGATTGACTGTAATTAAAGTACAATTCACACTTCTTGATATTATGAATGTTAAATGTGTTGCTATATTCTACCCTTCCTCTGTGCGATTGTGAAGAATCACTGAATTCATCATTCCAAATGCATTCCATAAATAACTTTTACATTTTCCATTTAATTATAAGATACACATTGCCAATAAAACTATTTTCTGGGCCCATTCTTTTGGCTATGTTATGTCATAATTCAAATCCAGGGAATAATAGATTTGTAGCTTTAAGAGACCTTAGAGGTCATCTAGTCCAACTACCTCATTTTATAGCGGGGGAAACTGAGACATAGAGAGGTTAAGTGATTTGCCTAAGGTCACAGAAGTAGTAGGCCGGCAGAATCAAGATTCTAACTGAGATCCTCCAGGTCCAGACATGCAATCCATTCTACCACAACTCTTAAAGAAAGCTTCAGTTATTGTATTCAAAGAATTCCACTCATTTCTTGGTTTCTTAAGCCCCTCCATCCATCCACTCTGCCACCCCTGCCCCCACCCCTGCCAAACTCTTACATTCCAGGAAAGGAGGCCTTGTTATGATCAGTACCAAGAGCTCTCTTCTTCCTTTCTCAGAATCTATCCTACATTCATAAAAAAACAAATTCCTTCACCTTCCCCTCTACCTCAAGAAAAAAGGGTAGAGTTCTGGAAAAGGAGAGCCGGTATTTGTTAAAATTAATTCCAAGACCTTCAAGCATTTAATAATGAAAGACCGTGAGAGCATTTAGCAATCAAACAATCAGATGCATTCATTAACCACCTACCACATGTCGGGCACTGTACTGGGCTCTGGTGGCACAAAGACAAAAAATGAGATGCTCCTAGTCCTAAGGAAGTTGCATTCTAAGAGAATACAAGATGCATACAAAAAATTAGAAAGTAATTGGGGGGGGGGGGGTTGGGGCACTGACAATCGGGGGAACCAGGAGAGGCCTCCTGAAGAAAGTTATAGTGGGAATTCCCATCGTATATTTGTTTGGACTCCACAGCTGCTGAGGGACATCAGCTTTCAAATTCTGTGGTTTTATGAGCTGAAGGGAGCCATGCATACAAGGAGGCAGAATTAAGGAGAGAGAGCATTCTAGACATGGAGTTCAGCCTGTTCAAAGCCACAGGGAATGTCAGGAAGAGAGAATAGAAAGTAGGCTGGTTTGAACCATAGAGCATGTAAGAGGGAGTAATGTATGATCATCCTAGAAAGAAAAGCTGAAGCTAAACTGTGAAGAGCTTTAAATGCTAAATAGAGGAGACTGTATTTTTATCCTAAAGGTGAACAGCACTGAAATTTCTTTAATGAAGTTTAGGAATAAGAAGATGGAACTCTGTGGTGGATGGACTGGAAAGGAGAGCAGCTGAAAAGCTGGATTAAATAAGACTGATCAGAAGGCTGAATAGTCGATGTGAAAAGTGTTAAAGGCCTAAACAAGGGGTGCTGTGGTATCAGTAAGGAGAATGGCATGATATGGAAGGTGTTGTGGAGGTAGAATTAACAAGACTTAGCAGCTAACTGGTTATATATAGCCAGTGAGAGAGTGAAGCATTAAAGATAACTTTCAGGTGTTGAAGCTGAATTTCAACAGAAATAGGGAAGTTAGAAGAAAAGTTAGTGAGGGGTTTTGTTTTGGGGTGGGATATGGAGGGCATAATGTGTTCAGTTGAGTTTGATACACACGTAAAACATCCAAGTATAGATGTCCAGAAGACAAGTGGAGATGCTAGACTGGAGCTCAGATGAGATTATGAGGGCTAGATTTAGGAGCATCTGCATAGATATTATAGCTGAATCCGTGAAAATGGGTGAGGGAGGGGAGAAGGAAGAGAAAAAGGTAGGGAGGAGGAGAGTGCAAAGAATAGAGCTCTACAGGAAAATGCCATTGGGAGTTGACCTTCCCTTCTCATCCTTGTCTATCAGAGGGTGAAGACACTAAGTGCCTACGAAATAGTCCCAAAGCTTACAGCAGGAAGGGGAGGAAAAGAGGTCCTGAAACACCTGCCAAAGGAATACTTAACAGCTGAATAATTGGAAGAAGTCTCCACTCTTAGAACTATAAGCCTTTGATCTAACTTTGTACTCACTGCATAATTTCCCAACAGAGTTTCTTAACACATACTGCTGCCAGAAAGACCTCTAGAATTACAGAAAAGAAAAACAGCTCTGTTTTGAAAGTTGCCAAACATCTTTCTGGTCATCCTAGGGACCAGAATGCAAGGCTGGGAAGGCCAGGAGGATTGTAATTCATGGCCATTGCTTCATAGAGGACTTCTTCCTGTCTGTTAAAATGATAATGAGCTCTCTACAGGGGTAAGGGATATTTTATCATATCCTAAGAGTTTCATTTGGTTTCCAAATGCCTGATGCTTTTTTTTTGTTCATTTATATTTTATTGGAGCCTCTCAAGACAATTGAAAGCCATATGATGACAATAAGGAAGTGATAAAAGGCAAATATTTGTGAGAGATTTTCCATTGAATCTTAAATAGACCAGCAGAAAAATTAATTTGTCTTCTTGATGATGTTAACAGAGTAAATGAAGCACAGAAGGAAATAAATCTGGATTTGGGGAAAGCTTAGGGGGATAGAACACACCTAATGAAGAGCCATACATGCTCTATTATTTGAATGCAAAGGAACACAACATAAGGGACTGGCTCGAAGGCATTCTGTTTTTTAAACAATAACTTTTAGAACAGCTCTGAGCTGCTGGTGATTCATTCATTACTCAACAATATCAAATTAATGTCTAATTCAGTTACCTCGAGGGTGATTGGTACAACTAAGCTGTAGAATCAACACTGTAATATCTCTTAAATTGCATTTTAGAACAAGCTAAGAAAACATTCTTATTCATTCAGTGATTAGGAATTCAGAGATTGGTCATAGGCCAAGGGGCTGTGTTACTTTGCCTGATAGAATGCAAGCTCCTTGCTGGCAAGGATTGCTTGATTTTTTTCTTTGACCTACTGATTAATTGGTGTTTCTTCTTCTATTGAAAAGCAATGCTGTTCTTGATTCCTGAAGCTATCTTTACATCCTCAGAGCCTGGTGCACAGCAGGTGCTTACTTACTTGATTTCACCAGCATGGTGAACTCCTCATGTAAAGAACCCTGTTCATTGCTGACTTAGTGATTTATCATCTGTGTAGTTCTGAGCAAATCACTGTCTATCTTAGCTTCCTTATCTGCAATTTGGGAGAATTTTAGTACCTGCCTTCCAGGGTTATTATGAGGAAGATAAAATGAGGTAATATTCATAAGGTACCTTGTAAACTTTGAAGAGCTATATAAATGCTAATTATCATCATTATTATTAAGTATGAAATGTTAATACTTTAGAAACTAAAAGTAAAAGTAAAGAGGATATACCTATCTAAAGATGTATATTCTTTCCGGCTTGCTATAGATCAACTTATGAGCAGAGAGGTGGCTCAGTGGATACAGTGCCAGACCTGGAGTCAGGAAGACCTGAGTTCAAATCCAGCCTCACACACTTACTAGCTGTGTGATCCTGGGCAAGTCACTTGACCCTGTTCGCCTCAGTTTCTTCATCTGTAAAACGAGATGGAGAAGGAAATGGAAAACCACTGCAATATCTTTGGCAAGAAAATATGAGGAGGGGTCATGAAGAGGCAGACATAACTGAAATGACTGAACAATAGTGGAAACAAAAATATCGCTCTGATGCTCTGAAAATCTCAACATTTGATATAGAAATTGGTGATATTCCCAATACTGTGAGTGCTGAAATTCTCTTCTGTGTAAGCTTCACCAAGCTTCGGTTTCTTCTCTGTAAAATGAGGATGCTACTTGTACTACCTTCTTCATAGGTTGTTGTGAGAAAAATGTTTTGTAAACCTTTCCCCATCCTATTTTTTTTGAAAAATAGAAATCCTAGGATCATACTTGGAGTGTAAAAAGTGATCTCAGAAGCCAAGTTCATGCCCTCATTTAAAAGAGGAAGAAATTGAGCCCCAGGGATGTTAAATGACATTCCCTAGGTCAGTTGCAAAAGTTAAGGATTAGAGATGGAATTTGAACTCAGATCTTATGAATCATTCAGAAGGATCTAGTATGAGAATGGCTACAAGCACACAGAATAGATAGCTAATCAAAGCTAGTATTGGACCTAGACTTCTTATAATGGAGCAAATACCACCAGAGAGAGAAAAGAATTGTGGCAACTGCTTATGGATTACTATGAGTGCTTTATAAGTTTTTGTGTGTCTGCTTATAGCCTCCTGAAAGTCCTTTATGTTTCCTACATTTTCTAGGGGTAAAGATTTCCCTTTACCCAATATGCATTTATTATCCTAAGTGCTTATATTGGAACTGGGGAACTGTTACCTATATTCACAGACATCTAGACGTGAGCTATACACGAACTACACTTGGAGATTTCCCCAGTGTAAATGTTGAGTGATATTAAAATAAGTTAAAAAAAAAAAGTACATGCCTTCCTTGAGTCAGTCCCCAAGACAGGACCTGGTCTATGTAAGTCCAGAGCTTAGAGAGCTTTCGTCCTAGAATTATACTTCATATGTATTGTGTATTTACTTATTTGAGAATTCACTGTTTCCATCTAGTTACAGAGTAAGCTCTTTCCTAGCAATGACATTTTTTCTCCTGCCTTTAAGTCCTCGGTGTCTGGAACATAGTAGGTATTTGTGGTCTAATAAGTGGAATGAAAACATTTCATATCAACAATAAGCAATTATTAAGCACCTACCCTATGCTAGGCATTGTGCTGGGTCATGAGATTATAAAGATGAAACAATGGGGCCCTTAGGGAACTTATGTTCCATTAGATCCTAGACTTGAGTGGCCTCAGCTACATGTCCACATAGCTCTGATTTGTGTAATATGTAGGATTAAAAAACAATAATTAACTATAAACAGAGTTGTACATTCTATTTTATTTAAAGAAAAATAGCAAATGTATTAAGAACACAAACCAGAAGTTTATTAAAAGCTTCATACCAAAATATTTAGCCCACTCTGTTACAATATATAGGCTCAAGGTTCTAACAAGTATAAGTACTAGGCCTCAATCCATAGAGCAAATCAAGCTCTGGATGCGAAGTTCACAATATGGATTAGATGGAGCTGGAAACATAAATATTTCTGTCTTCTGCTTTCTAAACACAACTGCAATACGCTGATGATTTGAAATGTTTGGTTATTTGGAGGGAAAGCTATTAAAAAGAATTCCTGAGTACGTCAGTTTAGTAAGAATATTAAGAACTACTGGAAAACAGGAACACTTTTGGATAAACACGTACATTTTAGTATTTATGTGCACAAAACTTAAAACTGCAACCATGAAAAACTGGCACTGCAAAAAAAAAAGTCTTTGGGGATTTTCATAATCCTTCCTTGCAAAAAGGTATTTTTCAAGGCAATTTAATGTTCTTGAATCATCAGACTAGAGATATACCAAAATGAAAAGGCATGGTGAGGTTAGTTGATTACTTTCCCAAATGTTGGAATTTATAAAACTATTAAGACCTCAGGTTATTGATGTTGAGCTGATATTGTTTTTGTCATTGTTGTTTTTGTTGTTGGGGGGTGGGGAGAGGGAGAGGTTAGGGGAAAAGAAGGGACAAAAATCTAAGGTGAGGAAGGAATGAAGCAGATACTAGTCAGTATCATTTAGCATTCATTTTTCCAATTAACATGAAATTAATATGTACTCTCTGGATTTGGATATTTGGGGATGGAATTGCATTCAACAGAATATGAGCTCCTTGAGGGCAGAGACCTTTTTTTCATATCTTTCTTTGTATTTCTAGCACATTACTCATAGTAGGTGCCTAATAAAGCTTATGAATGAAAAACTTTGGGTCATTCATATTCTGGTTAATTTTGATGGTTTCCTTTTCTAAAGTTTCAGTCATCTGATAAAGTTTTGATTTTCTTCATAAAGCTATGAAAATTTCAGAGCTGTGGCACTACACTACATGATGTTGAAAGGTTATCACATACAACCTAGAGAAGAGTTCACAATACCGGTATCTGACTCAACCAATTACAATGAATTCACACACAAACAAAAAATATATATTTAATCTGCTTTGTTTTTCCCCTAAGATCACCCAACCCCATGTGTTTTTTGAAAACAAAACTTTAGGTTACATAGTCAGCATATACATTAAAAAATATATTTAGTCTTTGGCCTGGATTTGGCATTCCTAGCCCAGACTTTCGTGACCTTTCTTTCCAGACTTGAAGCATCTTTCTGGGAATGTAGCAATCAAGGGAAGAAATGAAACCTGAAGCAGATGCTCTTCTCTTTGGATGCAGGCCTCTGACTCACTGTAACCAAAGAGATCATGCTTATACAGGAGCATAAAAAAATACTGCGAGTGATGATAAACTACAATATTGCAGCTGTATGCCACTTCGTTAGAAAACTGTCTCCACTATAGAAATAAGTAGCCAGTTCTATTATGCCACAACCACTTGATTAAAGAGGCTTGTACCCATTGCTTTAACAAACACCTGTGAAAATTGTTTTAAAATAAGTTGCCTCGTAAAAGATGGTTTCTGTGTGTGTATGTGTTTGTGTATTAACATTTAAAATCTTGTTTCTGAAGTTCCTCTCTTTAAGTTGTTACTCAAAAATTCATCATGTTCAAAACTCAAATTATTATGAGATCTTGAGATCATAAGAAGCTTCTCCTTATTTGTAAAGTCTTTTTTGATTGAGGCTTGGGGTACAAGCAACCTATCCATCGGGTCCTCCTTGTTCTCCAGCTTCACGTACCCCTTGCTGTTACTCCGATCCAACCGGGGCCAACTCGGGTGTTTTCGTTGTTCGGCCTGGACAGTTAAGGTGGAGGGACCCCGGTCCAAGTCTAAGGATTTTGAGTGTGAAGACAACAGATGCAGAGATGTGTTGGATCCAAATTGTTTCCTGGCAGCCCCGGGGGACAAAAGCTGTCCAGTTCTACGTCCAAGAGCCACTGACGATTTGTACTGGTTTGAGAGAGATTCCCCAGTGGAATCATTCCGTGGCAGCCCTAAACTGGCTCGCTGGTAGGGTTCGTTGATATTGGTTAAAGGGACAGCCAGTGAATCCATGGATAAATTCCGAGACCTGCATTTGATAGCCTCAGAGTCCTCAGTGATGTTGTCTATGCTAGGCTCATCAATAACGCAATTATTGAGTTTGATCACGGGCAACGTAAAAGCACTGATGGATGAGGACACAATGGACTTGGTTTCACATTTTTTAATGCTACTGTTCTTATCATCTGCTGCCTTGGTATGGGGTGTGGATAGAGGCCAAAGACAGAGACAGGACTGTCAGATAACAAAGGGGGCATGAGGTGACTACCACTCTTGCTCTCACTGAGTCTAAGTTCGTCTTCTTCAGCAGAGCTGTCCATTCGAAAACTGCTCCTAAAACCTGAGAAAGAGGCAAGTGTATTTGCTGCTAATCTTGAGGCACAGGAGTTACCATTCGGCTTTACTTCAGTCTCTCCCATTAAGCCAGTGTAGACACCATTCATCAACTTTTGCTCCTTTATTCTTAGGGTGTGGATATCTATGACGGTGGAGTAGATGTCTCGCATGTGAATGATTTTGGTTTCCTTGTCACGGTTTTCATGTAGAATTGCATTAGCACATATAAAAATAAAAATCCCTATGCCCATTGTAAAGGGGCCAAGCATCTTCATCTTATCAGAGTGTAAATGCTGTTCAAAGAAGCGAACCATGATACCGCCTTGGTTTCTGATCACCTGGGTTTGATTGGTTGACAGCCTGGTTTCAGCATCTATAAAATGCTCTTTTTGGGGCCAATATCCAAGGACCGCCATTGCAATTCCTATAATTGAGATCAGCACTCCTAAAATAAGGAAAAATCCAGATGGAGAATAAAGTCGGATTTTGCCCCGAACAACCACGACATCAGCCCTAGGCCGGCGTCTAACAGGTTTCTTTTCTTGGTCAGCAGGTGCTGGGCTAAGATTGACATGATGCTGAGATCTAGCTGAGTCTTGTCTCTTCAAGGCTGCCAGGCCTGTTATACACCACCAGTTGCTATCATAGTTCTGTATTCTGGCCTGAAAGGAAGAAGAGAATAATATCATAAATACTCTCTTAGTGTACATTCAGAAATCATTTAACTCAACTGAAATAAGGATGGCTCTAAGATTATTGACATTTAACTGGGTTTTTTTTTTCAAAGGCAATCACCTTAAAATGTATGTGCAATTGATTTTAAGCATGTAGGAAAAAATGTTTTTTCTGGAGTAAAAATCAAGCTCACAGAATCCTAGAATATTAGAACTAGAAGTGATATTAGAGATTATCTAACAATGCGTTAATACTAACAATAAAGGCTGACATTTGTATAACATTTCAAGTGCTTCATATATATTCTCTAACTTGGGAAACTGAGGCTCAGGAAATCTCAATGACTTACCCGAGGTCATGTAGCTATTAAGTAGTGGGCTTAGGGCTGGATCTCAGATCTTCCGATTCGCAGTCCTGTGCTCTTTTCACTAGTTTGCACCCCTCAATTAATTTGTGAAGTTTTGAGACCAACTTTCATTATACACAAATACATTTTGGCTATGATACTCTGATAAACATTCACTTTAAATGGGTGTTAGCATTCAGGACTTTTAAAAAACTTTCTACCTGACAGTTTGTCAAATTTAAAATATGTCATTAAGCAAAAAGTCACCCAAAACTAGTACAAATGTGTACACTCATGTACACATAATTCAATCAACATTTGTTAAAGGCCTACCAAGGGTTAGACACTATAGTAAGCACTGGGGATACAAAAAGAGACAAAAGACAGACCTTGCCCTCAAGGGGCTTACAATCTAATACACACACACAACACACACACACACACACACACACACACACACACAGAGAAATATTCCTTCAAGCAGATTACCAGAGGCATAGTTGATTCTAGTGATATAAATAAAATGTCTTTCTAAATTTCCCAAAATATATCATTATTATATTATATATAATTATATATTTTATATATAATAATATATCATATTATTCCATATTTATAGTAGCTTCCAAGGCAAATAGAAGATTTGAAAGCACATGCTATGATTTTGTTTATCTCCTGTGTTACTTGGCTGTTACCACTTTTACACACAAAAGTGATCCTCCTTTCCTGGTGAATAAAACTACCAATATTGAGGCTATAGAAGAAGGATTATATAAATGAAGTAAAATGGGAAATCAAAATTATTTCCCCCTAATTAAGACCCACAAACACACCTACTATTGAGGATACAGAGTTTGTAAAAAAGAATTCAATTACCTACCAGGTTCATCTTGATCACACATATTGCCTGTTAAAATTTCTACCTGGTTTATGTGGATATAGCCTTAGATTCTAATTAGTATGGAAGAACTTAATAGTGCCTCATCTCATCAAAACATGCCACCATAATCAACAACAATGTTTGGATCTTTAAAAAAAAATACAATTTGAGATATGTGTGTATATGTGTGTTTATTTCCTCCCCCCAGGGAAATTTTTTCTGAAATTTTATATTCTTTATCTCATCTTCTTTGTCCGTGTGGTAAAAATGACCAAAAATATTAGTCATATAGTTACAGGATGTTGGGTCCTTATTTCAATCATTTTATTAACAGATGAAGAAACTGAAATTCAGAGAGGGGAAGCAACTTGTCCAAAGACACAAAGCATTCTTTTGTCAGGAGTGTAGCTTGCTAATTTCTGTAAATCCTCCAACAAGCTTTCCCTTATAAAAATGACTGCTCATGTAAATTATGAGAGGTCTAAATTTACTGCATATCACCTTGACGTGCTTTTGTAGCATGCCTTTTTGCCTGAACTTTTGATTTCATTGATGTAGGGAGAACCCTGTCCGCACGTAGAATAATGCTCCCCATATAGAATGGTATCTGCTCTGTAACTGCTTGCCTGTCTTAGAGAGTTGCCTGGGGGCCCTGAGAGTTTCATGTGCAATCATCTTTTTAAAATTCTACTATATTATGGAAATTTTTGTTTTATTTAATAAATTAGAAATAAAATAAAAACTTCAGGGACTTGTACAGGGTCCAAGGGTTAGTGTGTGTGTGTGTGTGTGTGTGTGTGTGCGCATAGATGTTTTATACACACACACACACACACACACACACACAACCACATACACACACAGGAAATATGTGCAGTACCTTTAAATGTCCAGAAGACACACAAGATTAATCTGCAAAACTTAACCCTGGGAAAGAGAGCCTTAATTTCCCTGTCACACTTCTATTTAGAAGGAACAAAGTCTAGTGGGAAAAGTTGCTTGACTTGGTATTCAGGTTGCATGGGCTTAAGACCCCCACCCTGACACCAGCAGTAAAACTTTGACCAGTTTATTTAACCTCTGGACTGCAGCTTTCTCATCTTTAAAATGGAGATTGATACCTATACTACCCACTTCACAGGGTTGCACGGTTTGAGAGGCAATATGTCGGAGACAGTAGATAGATAGAGCACTGGACTTCAAAGGAAGAAGATCTCGATTCAAATACTGCCTCAAACACTTGCTATCTCTGTGATCCTCAGCAAGTTACTTAAACCTTCTCAGCCTCATTTTCCTCAATCTGCAAAATGAAGGAGTTGGATGTAATGGTCTCCTAGACCCTCTAAATCTATGATCTTATAAATATGGTTTGCAAATTAAATACCTTATTAATAAATATGAGCTAGGACAACTACTAATATCAGCACAAATAAGTGATCTAATCTCAAGTTTTGTTATTGGAAATATGATCGTCAGAAGTAGAAATGAGAGTAGGGATTCAAGTCTTACTAGCTATATGATTATGGGTAAGTCACTGAATCTCTCAATGGCCCCAAGAAATTATCTAAGACCATAATTTGCAGAGGGCAGCTAGGTGATGCAGTGGACAGAGTGATGGTCCGGGAGTCAGGAAAACCTGAGTTCAAATGTAGTCTCAGACACTTAATAGCTGTGTGACCCTGGGCAAGTCACTTTGCCTCAGTTTCCTCATCTGTAAAATGAGCTGGAGAAGGAAACGGCAAATCACTCCAGAATCTCTGCCAAGAAAACCCCAAATTGGGTCTTTAAGAGTTGGACATGACTGAACAGCTCAAGTCTTACACTGATGTCTCACTGTAATGTGGAAGGGACCCTGAGCTCTTGGAGACTGCTGGTGTAGAGAGTGAAAACTCTAGCATAGCCAAAATAGAAAGGCTTCAATTAAAGCAGCAGATATGTCTGTTGTCCAACTTAGCTAAATGCAGAGAGAAGCTCATAGTGATGGACTTTTTTCCAACCATAAGCAACACCCAGAGAATGTTTACAAAGTTATATAGGGGCTTATGACCTGTTGGAGTCTAAAGTGTTTATGCAGTACCTTAAGCTTTGCCAGGTGTGTTACACAAGTTATCTCATTTCATCCTCATAGCAGTCCTTGGTGCCATTATTATCCCCATCTTATGGATGAGGAAACTGAGTCTCAGAGAGGTGAACTGATCTGCCCAGGGCCATCTGACTCATAAGTATTTGCGGCAGAATTCAACTCAGGTCTTTCTGACTCCAACACTCTAACTACTGCGCCACCTAGCTATCAAATATTGGCGGTGTTAGTGCCCACAGTAATGAAAAGAAAGATTCCTTGTAGTACTGGATGAGAAGAAAGAATGTAGGAGACACAATGAGACATTTTGTTCTGTTTTGGGACAAATGGGATTATAGAACCAGAATATTATTAAATATTAGGTGAAGTGATGTCAAATATACTAGAAAAGATAAAAAATAGATCTTAATCTAACTTTTAACTTTTGACATTTATTTAAAAATTACTTTATGGTGAGTAAGATAGAATAATGCAATTATACATTCATGCCATTTTATAGTTTTTACTGAAGACCTCCACTTTGGCAGGAGGGCTAGCTGAGGGGCCAGGAATTATTAAAGAGAAGCAGATGGACTCAGCTGGGGCTCTTGTTGGGTCATTTATTCTGCTTCCATGCCATGAGATCAAGACATCTAGGGTCCCAGCCAGGCTGTCAGGACCCATCAACACTTAGCTGGCAGATAGATGGAGGTAGGGCAGGACGGTGGGGGGTGGGGGAGGAATAAGATAAATTGGAAGAAATAAATAGGAAGAAGAGGGGGAAAGGAGACAGAAAACAAAAGTGAATGAAGAAAAAAAGGAAACAAATAGGGATAGACCCCTCTACCATTATCCTTGTCCATATGTGTCTATTGAAATCTTATGCATTGTTCAAAGCCTAGCTCACCTGTACCAGGCACTTTTCCAAGTTCTCTTTTCTCTTTGGTTATTGTAATAACCTGCTGGTTGGTCTGCTGGCCTGTCTCTTCCTAATGCAATCCATTCTCCATTTAGCCACCAAAGTGATTTTCCTAAAGCCCACCTCCACCCCACCACACACCCTCAATAAACTCCAGTGACTCTCTGTCACCTACAGAATCAAATACAAAATGTTCTGGCATTCAAAGCCCTTCATAACCTAGCCTCACTCTATCTACTTTTCTAGTCTTCGTACAGCTTAACTGTTTCCTTTCTTCCCTTCCCACTCCATGTACTCCTTGATCCCACAACACTGGCCTCCTTGCTCTACCTGGAACAAGCCACTCCATTGCCCACATTTTCTCTGGCTGCTCCCATGCCTGCCCCATGCTCCCCTTCCTCATCTCTACCTTCTAGCTTCCCTGGTTTCTTTCAATTTCCCAGCTAAAATCCCACCTTCTGCACAAAGTGTTTCCCAGTTCCCCTTCATCCCAGTGCCTTCCCTCCATTGATTATTTCCTATTTATACAGCGCATAGCTTGTTCATACTTATTTGTTTGCATATCGTCTCCCCCCCATGAGCTCTTTTAGGATGAGGACTGTCTTCTGCCATTTTTTGTATGCCTAGAACTTAGCATAATGCCTAATACCAAAAAGGTTATTAAATGCATATTGAATGACTGGTTGATGACCTTTCCACCTACTGGAAATTATCTAGTCTAAGTAGGCCTTTTTACCTCATTTTCGATTCTGCATTGTGTTCTTATACTGTACATTTAAAGTACATTGCTGCAAGAGTTTTGCTCCCTCTCTTCCTCCCTCTAGTAAAATATAAACTCGTTGTGGGCATAAAATGTGTCCCAATTATGTCTCTATGTGCTCTGCACACAATAGGTGCTTAATATATGGTTGGGCAGGTAGGTAGCAAGGTGGGTGGAGCACTGGGGTTAGAATCAGGGAGACTCATTTTCCTGAGTTCAAATCCGGCTTCAGACGCTTACTAGCTGTATAATTCTGAGCAAGTTACTTGACTGTGTTTTCCTCAGTTTCTTCATCTGTAAAATGAGCTGGTGAAGGAAATGGCAGGAAAACTCCAATTGGGGTCATGAAGAGCCAGATACAACTGAAACGACTGAACGACAAAAACAGTATGGTTACTTCTGGCCTCTTATACTCTTCTAAGCGATCTGTCTGTGAGCAGAGGCTCTCTGACAATCCCCCACACCCGTCATATGAAATGCCTCTGAGATTTGGGTGCAGGCTGTTGGTGCAAGCGGTCCTAGGATCCCTGACAGCTCCTTTGCCTTCCCTTCCATTCCCCTGACTTACGTGATAAGTTGTATTCCTTCCTCTCAGTTGACCCCCTATGAAAAGGAAACCCATTGTGTTTCTCATAGCTTCACAAATTCACAGCACTCTCAGAAACCCAGCCCTGCACTCATGGATGGAAATAACGGTGATGAAGATAATAGTAGCTGATATTTACAAAGTCTTTTAAAATTTACAAAGTACTTTCCTCACTACTCTGTTTGAGCTAGATAGTACAAATATTA
Source organism: Phascolarctos cinereus (assembly GCF_003287225.1). NCBI lineage: Eukaryota > Metazoa > Chordata > Mammalia > Diprotodontia > Phascolarctidae > Phascolarctos > Phascolarctos cinereus. The sequence continues at coordinate 126,438,587 of NW_027555958.1, forward strand.
TTATTGTTATGTGTAAATGAGGAGGCAACTACATCTCAGAGACATGAACTGTCATGCCCATAGTCACACAGCTAGAAAATAGAAGAGCCAAGCAACAAAGTCAGGCCTCCTGACTACAGGTTCAGGGACTTTGCAACATACTACCTTTCAGTGTTAGCCCTTTTTTTTTTCTCTCCCGAGATCAGGTTAGATTTCATTATCTTGCCAGGGCAAATGTATTTCCATTAGGCAACTGGTGCAACCACAGAATGGTGAAGGGGGATAATCACTAGACTGGAGTCCGGAGACCTGGCCTGGTATTCCAGGTTTAATGCTTGTGTGACTTTTAGAAAAGTCACTTGCCAAAATAAACCCGCACAAATCATCGGCATTTCTACATATTACTCACAAAGCCTAGCAGCAAGAGATAGAAAGAGAAATTCCATTTGAAGTAACTGTAGACAGTATGAAATATTTGGGAGTCTACCTGCCAAGACAAGCCCAGGAATTATATGAACACAATTACAAAACACTTTTCACACAAACAGTCAGATCTAAATAATGGGGCAAATATCAGTTGCTCATGGGTAGGCTGAGCTAATATAATAAATGACAATTCTACCTAAATTAATTTACTTATTCAGTGCCATATGAATCAAACTACCAAAAATTGTATTTTCTAGAGCTAGAAAAAAATAACAAAATTCATCTGGAAGAACAAAAGGTCCAGAATATCAAGGGAATTAATGAAAATAAATGCAAGAGAAGGCGGCCTAGCCATAAAGCCGTATCAGATCTAAAACTGTATTCAAAACTACTTGGTACTGGCTAAGAAATAGAGTGATGGATCAGTGGAATAGGTTAGGTACACAAGACACAGTAGTCAATTACTATAGTAACCTAATGTTTGATAAACCCAAAGACTCCAGCTTCTGGGATAAGAACTCACCATTTGAGAAAAACTGCTGGGAAAACTGGAAAACAGCATGGCAGAACCCTAGGCATCAATCAACATCTTACACTGTATACCAAGATAAGGCCAAAATGAGTACATGATTTAGACATGAAGGGTGAAACTATCAGCAAATTAGGAGAGCAAGGAATAGTTCACCCGTCAGATCTATGGAGAAGGGAAGAATTTATGATCAAACATGAGCCATAGAACATTATGAAATGCAATATGGATAATTTTGACTACATTAAATTAAATTTTTTTTCAAAAACAAAGCCAGTACAACCAAAATTATAAGAGAAGCAGAAAGCTGGGAAACAATTTTTACAGCCAGCATCTCTGATAAAGGTCTCATTTCTCACATAAATAGAAAACTGAGTCAAATCTATAAGAATACAAATCATTTCCCAATTGATAAATGGTCAAAGCATATGAACAGGCAGTTTTCAGATGAAGAAATTAAAACTATCTCTAGTCATATGAAAAAATGCTCTAAATCACTATTGGTTAGAGAAATGCAAATCAAAACAATGCTGAGGTACCACATCACACCCATCAGATTGGCTAACATGACAAAACAGGAAAATGATAAATGTTGGAGATGTGGGAAAATTGGAACACTGATGCATTGTTGGTGGAGCTGTAAACTGATCCACCATTCTAGAGAGCAATGTGGAACTATGCTCCAAGGGCTATAAAACTGTGCATACCCTTTGATCTAGCAATACCTCTTCTAGGTCTGTGTCCAAAAAAGATCACAAAAAAGGGAAAAGACCCACATGTACAAAATATTTATAGCAGCTCTTTCTGTGGTGGCAAAGAATTGGAAATTGAAGGGATACCTATCAATTGGGGAATGGCTGAATAAGTTGTGGTATATGAGTGTAATGGAATACTATTATTCCATAAGAAATGGTGAGCAAGAGGACTTCAGAAAACCCTGGAAAGACTTGCATGAACTGATGCTGAGTGAAGTGAGAAGAACAAGGAGAACATTGTACACAGTAGCAGCAACATTGTGTGACAACCAGCTTTGTTAGACTTAGCTGTTCTGAGCAACGCAATGATCTAAAACCATTCCAAATGACTCATGGTGGAAAATATTATCCACATCCAGAGAAAGAACTATGGAGTTTGAATGCAGATAAACACATACTATTGTCTCTCTCTTTTTTTTCTTTCTCACGGTTTTTCCCTTTTGTTCTGATTTTTCTTTCACAACGTGAATAACGTGGGAATATGTTTAATATGATCATACATGTATAGCCTATATCAGATTTCATGCCATCTTGGGGAGAGAGGGAGTGAAGGGAAGGGGGAAAATTTGGAACTCAAAATCTTATAAAAGCAAATATTGAAAACTAAAAATAAATAAGTAAATCAATTTTAAAAAGAAGCATTCTATACAAAAAAAAACCCAATAACTTCCCTCTATGCACTTCAGTTTCCTACTTGTAAAATGGAGGGTTTAGACTATGATCTCTGAAGTCCATTCCAGTACTAAATCTCATGATCTCATGACATATCTAAGTATGCATAGAGAATGATACCACCATTCTCTTGCCTCTATTGTAGTTATTACTATACTTTAAAAAAAAACCACCTTTAACCACTTTTTTTAAATACTTGGTAAATTGCCAAGAAGAAATCCAAGTTTTGGGAGAGTAGCATAGCATGAAGGCAAGGCAAGAGTACTGAGTCATGGTGTAGCTAGGTGGCACAGTGAATAGAGCACCAGCCTTGAAGTCAGGAGGACCTGAGTTCAAATCCAGCCTCAGACCAAACACTTGACACTAGCTTTGTGACCCTGGGTAAGTCACTTAACCCCAATTGCCTAAAAAAAAAAAAAAGAGTACTGGGTCAAGATCCAGGAGATGTGGGTTCTAGTTCTGCTTCCACTACTAGTTTGCCATGCATTGTTCAATCCTTTTTTGAGTCTTGTCCCACTTTGTGACCACATTTGGGGTTTTCTTAGCAAAGATATTGAAGTGGTTTTGCCATTTCTTTCTCTAGCTCATTTTATAGATGAAGAGACTGAGGCAAACAGGGTTAAGTGACTTGGCCAGGGTTACACAGCTAGTAAGAGTCTGAGGACAGATTTGAACTCCAGAAGAGAAGTCTTCTGACTCCAGGCCCAACACTCTGCCCACTAGGCCACCTAATGTACAGTTTGCTGTGTAACCTTGTATAAAACAATTTACTTCTTGGGGTCTTGGTTTCTTTGGTTTCTTCACTAATGAAATGAGAAAGTTATACTCATTGATTGCAAAGGTTCCTTCCAACAATAGCAATGTGTGTGTGTCTCTCTGTGTGTGTATGTGTGTATAATTCTGTGATGTCATTATAGTGAACCAGCATATACTATTTTTCCATTGGGAAATTTTCTGTGGTATGTTATCAAACCTTGGGCAGCTAGGTGGCACAGATAGGTGGCTAGGAGCACTGGGCTTGGAATCAGGAAGACTCATCTTCCTGAGTTCAAGTCCAGCCTCAGACACTTCCTAGATGAGTGACCTGGGCAAGTCACTTAACCTTGTTTGCCCCCTTTCCTCATCTATAAAATGAGATGAGGAAGGAAATGGCAAGCCACTCCAGTATCTTTGCAAAGAAAAGCCCAAATGGGGTCACAAAGAGTCAGAAATAACTAAAATGATTCGACAACAACAACAACATTATCAAACCTTGCCGTTGTACCTGTGGAAATGGAGATGAGGAGGAAAGTATAATGTTAGATTCTTTTTATTATCAAATGAAATGATGTTTGAAAAGTGCTTTGTAAAACTTGAGGTATTATATTAATGTGAAGGGTTATTGTTATTATTATTCCTAGAAGATCACATAGTAAACCTATGTGATTTTATATAGGATAAGGGAAAAAGCATTTATATAGCACATATTATATGCCACACACAATATTTCATATGATCTTTACAGTAACTGAGAGTTAGGTGCTGTTATTATACACAGTTTATGGTTAGTTGCAGAAACTGAAGCAAACAAAAGTTAAGTGACTTGGTCAAGGTCACACAGCTAACAAGTGTCTATGGTCAAATTTGAACTCAGGACTTCCTAATTCTGGGCCCATTACTCTATCTACTGTGCAATCTAGCTGCCTCAGATGGAGTTAAAGAATGCTAGAGCTGGGAGGGACTTTAGAGATAATCTCTTCCAAACTTCTCATTTTACAAATGAGGAGTTCTTCAACACTCCAAGGATATGTGATTTCATCAGTTTGAGTATTCCCCGTACCTAGTGGTTTGCTGGTAAATATCTAACAGCTAGCTTCCTGGGGGAGAAAACATATTTGCCAGATATACTTTTAAATTTAATCTGCATTACTAACATTTTATCTATCACTTTCTTAAGCCTAAATAACCCACAAGACAATACATCAAGCCCTTATTTGTAGCCTCTGCCAATGTCTGAGGTGTAAATGATCATAATGAAAATTTAAAGGCTCACTCAGGCTGAAGCTAGTGGGATCAAGCTGGCACCAGGACCTCTCTGCTCTTACCAACACTGATCACAGCCCCTCCAAGCCTTACGTTGTGAGCTGCAAAAGCAAAAAAATTTCCTACTAGGGAACAACTTTCCAAGTGATGAAACTGATTAAAAAAGTCAACTGAAAGATCATTCAAAATTCTACTATAGATATTTTATAAAACTAATGCTGATCAGTCACAGCTATGTTTCTGTATGCTAAAACATAAGAACATACCAATAGAGGGTGGCCCAAAAGGGTTGGTGCAGTGTTTTTAAGCCATTAAATTTTAGACTTTGAGGCCAATTTATATCATATTTTTATATGTCTTCTATATTATATCATATCATATTGTTGTGTCATGCATCATATACTAATATTTAAGTATTAAATTGTTTTTATATTGTAATTACAGGTATATTTTAAATTTGAGGGGCAATTATATGATACAATAGATAGAGCACTGGGCTTAGAATAAGGAAGATGCATCTTCCTGGGTTCAAATGTGACCTCAGACACTTACTAGCTGTGCCTTGGGTAACTCACTTATCTGTAAAATGAGCTGGAGAAGGAAATGGCAAACCACTTCAATATCTTCTCTAAGAAAATCCCCAATGGGGTCATGAAGAGTCAGACACAATTGGAAGGATGCCAAATAATATATTCTAATTTTAAGTCATTCACTCAGATATTAAAATATGGCACCTATACGTCAGAGTCAGCAACACTGAAGCAGATAGTAAGGGAAATATATATAGTTTTGAAGGCGTGAAGTACCAGTATTTTTGTAAGCAAGTATAACGTGATATTGGAAAGCTGTTTCAGACATCTAAAAATCAAGTGCACCCTGATTCAGTCATGCACATTAGACATTGACTTGCCTAAAATCATCTCCCTCCCTCTCCTTCTACCCTAAGGCTCCTTCTTCCATTAATACAGTGCCACTCTTCACTACACTATGGGTCTGCCTACTGCTATGAAAATGACTATATAAGTCATTCTGGTGACAGTCATGCCTGGCATGTCCCCAAACCACCATGAACAGCCTCTGGGTTAAAGGATTGTTAGCAGTTATAATGACCTCAAACCCAGCTATACTTCCTATGACCCACTGCAATACAAATTTGTACCATGTCACCCATCACAAAAGATTAAAAGACTTATTCTAGAGATAGAAATAAACAGTCTTTCATGACTTGGGAACTTGCCTGAATCAAACTTAAATGCACATTTAATTTGCAACATGATAAAGTATGGTTTCATGATGAATTTTTTTTTTGAGAATGATCTCCCTATCCTACCTAGGTTAAAAGTGTGGCAGCTACTCAGTTTGATCCCAATACTGTTAAACCCAATACTGATTGGCACAAAAACTTAATCCTTCTGTATTTTCCCAATTTGGGCTGCTTTATTCCTCCCAAGCTTCCAGGTGTTTACCATATCAATATTGAATTTAGTGTGGACATTGGATTGGCTTTAGCCCTTCTGAGGCTCAGAACTCCCAAACTCAGGAGATCCACCACAATGGACCTCCCCCAGGCATAGGGACTGCCGGCATGTATCACCATGCCCAGCTGTGATATGAAGAATTAAACAATATGTGAGTGTATTCTTACAATTGTGAACATAATGCTAAATGGTGTAAAACAATTAATTGTAAAAGAATGGAATATTACATATTTTTAAAGATGTAAAAAATTTTAAAGTTTATTGTATAAGTCAAAACATTTAATTATTTTACTTTTCCCCCAATCACTTGAATAATGATGCTGTAGAAATGGTGGGTAGACGTTGCTGAAAAGCAGATTTTGACTTATAAGGGGAAAACTAATTATTAGATCTTTCCCAAAATACAATGGGTGGCTTTTGGAGGTAGGGATTTCAGTATCACTTGGTGAGGGGTAGGAAAAGTGGAAGGAGTGGGGTGTCCATTACACAGACTGAATGAAAGAAATGCTGTTAAGGGATAAACAGAGACTGAATGATCACTTTTTAGAAATGCTGTTAAGGATTCCCTGCTCAGATATGGGTTAGACTAGATGCCTTCAGTGTTCCTTTTCTAGGGTCAGAAACAAACAAAATATCTGAGACTACAGAAGTAATAACTAAAGTCAATGCCAACATAACAATTCTTTATGTACCCAGCACTTAATTAAAAGACCTCATTATCTGAAACACAGTTGAAAATCAAGAAGGAATTAAAAAAAAGGTTTTTCTCCAGGCAAAAAGAAAGGTTGTATAAAGTCCATGTACTTTACATACATTTATGGAAAAGACCCTTAATTTCTTGCTTAGTTTTTTTATTCTTAATTTGCAAACAGTTCTAACAAACTGGCTTCCAAGTCCACAGGGAATTAGAAGCAACACTTTAAAATGTAAAGATGGATTGACAGAATACAGATAAAGAGGAGACAGAAAAACTATGAAAATTAAACATAATAAAGAAAACAGCAGTCTGAAACCATTTCATGAGGGGTCAAATAGCTTTACAGCACTCATTAGGGCCCATCTTCATTACTATAGTACATCACAGAAGAATGATCAATGTCTATAGTGACATAGTGACAAGCTTGAGGCATTAATGAAATGTTCAACTGTATTCTGGAGCAGTGAAAAGCATACCCTGCTGGCACTGAGAAGACCCAGAGAGGAGTCCAAGCCTTGCCCCTAAATAGCAGTGTGACACAGGACAAATCACTTAACCTATCCGAACCTCACTTTTTCTTATTTGTAAAATCAAGGTGCTGGACTAGAAGATCTCCAAGCTTGCTTTTAATGCTAACATTCCATGTTCTTCCCCTTCAAACATTTTTTTGGCATCTCTCTAATGTATCATGAAATATTGTGTGCTATAGATGTGTGCTGTGGATGTGACTTATCTCCTTTAAACTCTGAGAGCAGTGCTCATGTTTTATCAAAACTTTGTATCTTTTTTTTTTAACCACCAAGCACACAGTGGCGTGGTTGATAAAATGAATGTTTCTCGAAGAAATGAATGGCATATTCAAGATGGTGGAGCAGCCCGAAGTACAACTGAACTCCTCCTCCTACACACACACACACACACACACACACACACACACACACACACACACAGAGTTCTTTTACATGGATCTAGAAAATGCACTAGACAGAGTCTTGATTGTAGACCCAGGGCCAACTGAGAAGGAGACCTTTACTAAGGGGTGGCATTCCAAGGTGAGAAGTGGGTTGGAGGCCCTAGACTATATCTTGAGAAAGGATAAAATTCAGAAGCAAGAAGCAAATTAAGAATAAAAAGACTAAGCTCTGACTGCAAAATCCAAGTGGGGTATCAGTTACAGTGTGCAGCCCCAGTCTGAGGTCTGCAGCAAAATAACCAGGGTAGGAAGTCCAGACCAAAGATGAGCCCGCTGTTCTCTCACTCTGAACCAGCAGAGCTTTCTAGCTGCTGATAATAACTGAGTCCAGAGGCAGTCTACTGGGACTCCAACCAAGAATGTCTATAGGCGTCTTGCTCAGGCTTAAACCCAGGTCAGAAGATTAAGAGAATGACTTCAAACATATAAATAAAGTGTCAAAAAAAAAACACAGCTTGGGTACAAGTTCAACTAAAATGAACAGACAATGCTCAGAACAGAACAGCAGTGAGACCTTGCCTTGGATTAGAGTACTGTGGAAGTAGTAAAGCTCTTAAGTCCCAAACCTGAGCTGCACCTAAAATCCTGGAATAACAAACACTCAATACCCCGAGAAAGTAATGGCAGAACCTGAGAAGACATGAACTCAGTTCAGACATTTTTTCTAGAAGTACACAAAGTCCAAGCCTAGAATCAGGAAGTAGTCTGGAAGGATGAGCAAAGATGCCTATCATTTAAAAAAAAGCCAAAAAACTTCTGGTAACAGAGATGCTCAATAGACAATCCCAGAAGAGAATGACTCCAAAAATATCTATTAACAAAGTCTCAAATAAAAGCAGAGCTTGGGTACAAGTTCAAACAGAATTCCTAGGAGAGATGTAGCAAGGGCTTTTCTTTCTTAAAAAGAGTTAAAATGTTTTTTTTTCACAAATGAAACAAGAGCTATAAAAGGGGAGAAAAGGAGTCAAGAGAAACATAAAAAGGTAATCATGAATGAAAAATCATAAGAGACTAAACAAGGAGAAATTGTTTATACTCTAATATGGGGAGATGATACATTTATCTTGTCAGAATGTTATCATCATCAGGAGTCATCAAGTGAGACAATCAGACAGAAAGCCTAAGACTTGTTCTGTTATGTTTTGATGATATTAGAAAAAAAGAAGGGGAAAGGGAAGAATAATTCACTAGGTAGAATAAGGGTGGAGTAAATGACATTATATAATCAGGGTATATAAGTAGAAGTCTATACAAAAAAAAAAAGGAAGAAAGGGGGATAGGCAATATTTGAATTTCACTCTCATTCGAACTGGCCAAAAGAGGAAAGAATATTCTTACACAGTTAGGTACAGAAATACATTTTTCTCAATATGGAAACAGAAGGGAAAGGGAAGATAAGAGGAGGGAATAAAAAGGGTGTTAGATTATGGGAGCGATAGAATCAAAATAAATTCTAAGAATGCATAATATAATACAGTCTTTCCCAAAATTCTTAGTGCAGTTTTAAGCTTCAACAATTTCAGAAGTATAAAAGCTACAAACTTACCAAAACATCATTTGAAAGTTTAATTATTTAAATTTCTTGTACACTTAATTAATTTTTGTGAATTTTAAATAATAAATTTTTAATTTTCACTTTAACAAGACAGAGCACTCTGTCATTGTGCATTGCATGTCTGATATGACAATTTCTTGGGCCAGTGGATTAGTGGTAGAGGTCCTCTTGCTTGGCCACCTCAGTCACCTGGTCTATGTCCATTAGGCTTTTTTTCTTCTGGGTCACATCAAAACTGTCACGTATGTATCAAAAACCTGGTTCTTTGAATAACCTTAAAACTAGAAATTACAAATGCAATTCTTTCAGTTAATGAGTAACAGCTAACAAATTTTTTTTACAAAGTTTGAAAATCAACTAGAATATTTATCATAAGACAGTGATCATATTGAATTTTAATAATAAATATCAATATATTTTTAAAAACTTTCAGGTTTTTTTTTTCAAGTTTGTACTATTTATACTTCTGAAGTTATTAAAGCCAAAACTTTAGTAAGACTTTGGAGACATCCTATAAGCAGCAACGTTTTACAGTGGCAAAGGTTTGGAAACTAAGGGAGAGTCCATCAGTTGAGGACTGAACAGGTTATGGCATATGAATGTGATGTAATACTATATTGTGTTGTAACAAAAGATGAGAAGCCTGGGAAAACTTGTATGAACTGATACAGAGCAGTATGAACAGCACCTAAAGAATGATGTATACAATAACAATACTGTAATGACAAGCATTTTTTGACTTAGGAACTCAGTGCAATGAAATACTATTATTCCTAAGGACTGATCATAAAATATGTAACTCATCTCCTAAGAGAGAGGTAATAGAATAAGAGTGCAGATTAGATGTATTTTTTATGGATGTAGCCAATGCAGGAATTTGTTTTCTTTGACTGTAAATATTTTAAAAGGGTATTTGTTTTCTTTCTTTCTCAGTGGGGTAAGGAAAAGAAGTGAGAGGGAGAGAAGGTAGATTTTCATCAGTTGCAATAATAATAATAATTTTAAAAAAATTCATTATGTGTTACATTTAATAAGGCAGGGATACATAGAGTGCATTTTTAGGTAAAGTTCCTTCTCAAGCACTTAAAATTTTTTAAAAATTTGTAAAGAATACAGTCTCAAATAACTAAAAACCAAACAAAACAAAAAACATTTTGCCTTTTAGAATGACTTTCTTTGAGTTCCTTACAACTGAAGTTGTATTACACTTACATTGCTGTTAACAAATTTTTGTAGTTTGGTTAAAAAAGAGTTTGTATTTATTTGCAAGAATCTATTAAGCAATACAATATCTAACACGCTGCCAAATATATTTAAAAAGGAGAGCAGAGAAAACTATATAACTACAAGGTCTTTTGCATGGTGATAAGATTCCCTCCCACCAAATCATTAAATCATTATTTGTAGAAATCTACCTGTCTCCAAATATATAAGTTTTGATTACTTAAATGTGTTTACATAAGATTGTTTCTGCATTGTGTCTACATTTTAACTAAATGAAATAGCCACTGAGTAAATTCAATTGCCTTCATCGGCATTGGTACCACAATTAAGATAGTGAAATGTCAATAGGAGAAACTAAATTATAACCCACCATTATAATCTATGAGTTTAATAAACTGGGTCCTTACTTACAAAAGGTAAACTTCAGCTTAGTCAAAATTTAACAACATGTCCACCAGTCCATGATGCCTATTTTTCCTAAATGTTTTTAAGCATTTTGGTTGTTTAACACAGTTGTTTTCATTGTGTGGGATGAGGCTTTAGAATGAATTGAATCCTTCTTTGAAATGAAAACAAAACCGTTCAGAGTCAGTGTTGTATCTTTCCACTGGATAATTTTTAAAAAGGGAAGCTAAACATCACATTCCATATGGATTCCTTCCTTAAAAAGATTTCCTATTAGCATTCCCATGTTCTGTCTTAAAAGCAGGAAGAGGGAGAAATATTTTAAGAGGGATAAATACAAAAGGGAAAATGGAAGAAACAAGCATGTATCTAGGTCGCCTAAGTGGACAGCCAAAACAAGTCATGACAGACATGAAGAAAAAAGAGGGCCACATTTAAGAATTGTAAATTCATAGAAAATAGAATGAAAAAGAATGTTTAAGGTCCTGGGGAATAAACAGTGGAAGTGATAAAAATATGTTACACTTCCTCTTCTAATTAGACCATTGGATGAGTGGGGATAGGGAGTTATGGTGATAACAGGCTTAGAGATCAATAGGTAAGGCTTCAAAAAGTCCTACATCTTGATCTCCCAGTTGGAGCCCCCAGTTGTGATGGCTATACTGCCACTGTGGTGCAAGAGTATGGATTACAGATAGAAGTGACAAAGAAATCATTGAGAACGTGGAGGCAAGGTTCATGGTGAAGCAATTACAGAGGTAGCATGGGGGTGATGCTTATTGTTGATCTCACAGTTGGGTACTGGGTTTAAATTTTGTCTCAGGTTCTTGTTAGCTATGTAACCTTAAATAAAATCACTTTGCTTCTCTGGGCCTCTTCTGTAAAATGTGGATAATAATAACAATTGACCGACAGGGTTATTGTGAGGATCAGATGATATAATGCACATGAAGTGCTATACAAATGTGAGTTATCATCATTATTAATATTCCAGAGCATACTTTCCTCTAGAGCAGTAGTCAAACTTAAGTCAAAAGGAGAGCGACTAAATTATTCCTAAGGTAGCTAAGTGGGCCTAGAGTCAGGAAGATCTGAGTTCAAATTCAGCCTCACACACTTCCTAGCTGTGTGATTCTGGGCAAGTCTCAGTTTCCTCATCTATAAAATGAGCTGGAGAAGGAAATGGCAAACCACTCCAGTATCTTTGCCAAACAACAACAACAACAACAACAACAAATGAATCCAAATGGGGTCATGAAGAGTTAGATGTGACTGGAATGATTAAGCAGCAACAAACTGTAGCCTAAGGGTCTCTCCCAGCTGCACATTGACTTAGAAAACTACATATTAATTTTATTTATTTATATTGCACTTCTATTTATTTTGTTATTTTGTTCCTAATTACATTTTAATCTAGTTTGGGTCATACTCAGGAGTGGCCCACCATCTACATCTTTGATACCTTTGCTTTTTTTCCCCAAAAATAATTTCTTTGAACTTTGTCCCTCAGCTCCTCAGTGCTTAAATGTTTTCATTGATAACTGATGGTGTGACAGTAATTCTCCAATATGGTCCTGCTCTCCATCTGCTACTAGTGCTTTTCCTCTGAGATTGTCTTCCATTTACTCTGTACATAGCTTATATGTACATAGTTGTTTGCTTGTTGTCTCTCCCTGTTAGATGCCTTGAAGTTAAGGACAGCGTCTTTTTCCTTTCTTGTATTCCTCAGTCTTAGGCCAGTGTAGAAAATATAGTAAGAGATTAATAAATGATAGTTGACTGACTGACTGAGTACTCCGATGCCTCATCCAGGCACTCATACAATCCTGGGTTCTTGACCAACTAGACTGGAAAGGCTTTTAGAACAAGATTTGATTGTAACCTGTATTATCAAATGGAGACCAGCCTAGATAAGTAGAGAGATATTCTTCACCAGAATCTTGGCTATCAAGTGAATTTTTTGACCAGAGCAAGCCTTCTAAGGTATGGAAAGAGATGTGATCTATTTGGTGGTAAAAGTACCCATGCTGATGATGTCATTAATCTTCTGAAGTATTTCCAGAGCTCCTTGACAGCAGGGATTGTTTCCTCGATCTAGTTGTATTTCTAATGCTTGACACCTAGTCAGTGCTTCCTAGATGCATCTTCATTCATTTATTCATTCATTTTTGGAAAAAATAATGTGGTAATATGGCAAATTCCTAACTACAGAACTAAATAGCATCCTCAATTAACTGAAGTTCTTTATTTCATTTTAAAGGAAAAATATCTTTTCTCTTTTCACCCATTAAATTCAAACCCACCCTTTAAAGTTAAACACTAATGCCATATCCTTCATGCAATCTTCCCTGATCTCCCTGCTCAGTAACTATCTTCTCCCTCAGACCTCAAAAAACACTTGTTTTTTTCAACTCTCTAATGCACTTGATGTATAATATAATTGCCTGTTTTTCTGCATCATCTTTAAACCAGTTTCTAAAGTGCTCATGTTTTAGTTCTTCTAGCACTCAGAACAATGTACCTTGAAGTGCTTTATAAATGTTGAATGAATGAATGATTGGATAAATGTGCATGAAAACCTTTTTAAAAGGTTTTTAACCATGATGTAATATAAAAGAGGTTTCTGCTTAAATCTCAGTTAACTAGGAAATCCAAATAATTAAAATGCCCCAACTCCCCCTCCCTTTTTTTAAACTAAGGTTTTGCTGTATCCATCATTCACCCAGAGTTACTGAGAGGATTGGTAACCTAACTACATGCTGTGTACTCTAAGCTCTTCGGATAATAGGCCACATAAATACAAAATGATTAGGGAGCAGGTAGGATGATGGATGGTTGTCTCCTAGGCATCTAAAAAGCTAACCTCACCCCAGCACAATGTTTGGACCACTTCTGGAGTACCACATTCAATTCTGGCAAACTGGGGCCTATTCAGAGAAGACCAATCTGCCAAATATTAGATGAACAAACGAGGCATGTTTAGCCTGAAAAAGAGAAGTCTGGGAGGGAGAAGTGGGGAGGGAGATATAATTATCTTCAAGTATCTAAAGAGCTGTCATTTGTAAGAACCATGTTCTACTTGGTCCCAAAGGTCAGATTTAGTTACAGAGAGGCAGATTGTAGCCTGATGAACTGAAAAACTTACTAATAATTAGAGCTGTCCAAATGTAGAATGAGATACTTTGAGAGATAGTGGTTTTCTGAGTTGCTGAAGAACATCAAGTGGAAAATGCCTGATCATTTCTGGGGATGTAATAATTAATGATGATGATGGTGGTGATAACTAACATTTACATGGTACTTTAATATAACATAATAGAAAAGACTATATGTAATAATTATAATACTTTAATGTAATAATAATAGGTAACATTTATATAGCATATTAAAGTTTGAAAAGTGCTTTACATTGTTACCTCATTTGATGCTCATAGCAATGCTGGGTGGTGGATGCTATTATTATCCTCATTTTACAGATGAGGAAAGTGAAGCAAATAGAGGTGAAATGACTTAACTAGGATTACATAGCTAGTAAGTGCATGAGAAAGGACTTGACTTCAAGTTTTCTTGCCTCAAAATCCAACAATCTATCCAGTGTACCACTTAGTGCAGAGGAAATTCCTGTTCAGTAACAGGATGCATTAGAAGACCTCTGTAGTTCCACAATTCAACAAACTTCCATCCTGAATTCTCTGAAGTAACCAGATTGATTTTCTTACTTCAGGGAATTAGATGTTGAGAATTGGCAGAAAAAAAAATTTCTCTGGTTTGGTTTCCTGGGGTATGATAAACATAAGAAGCAGGGGAAGATCATGATGGAAATGTCGTGGAACTGAGCATCGCCACCCATGCACTATGAAGAGAGAAAACCAATTTTTCTCACACCTCTCATACTCTTCCTAAAAGTGCAAATTATTTCAAAACAAAAATTAAGTTAAATTTGGCAGATTCAATGCCAAGAAGCCACCTCTTCACATAGTATCACCCTATAAGAATTAACAAATGAAGAATTAATAGCAAAGCTGAAGATGACTGTGAAACTGATGCACTAAGAGCACAATCTTCTTTGTTTCTTTGCCACCAACCCACTTCAACCAACAGAAATGGGTTAAACTATCTATCTACAGGAGGGCGGCCAGAAAGAGCATGCTGGACAGCTCCTCCACATGTCTCATCATACCAAGATCTTGGCAGTACTTCGTGATATGTTACTAAGGTTCACAGAGGAATCAAAACAGAAACAAAACTACCATGTTCCTTTCCTTTTTCCTTCTTGTCCATTCACAAACCTAAAGCAATCCTTCGTATGTGAAAATTGCCAATATGACCTTTAGTTTGGGAGACAGAAAGATAGTAAGAACACTTGAGCTTCAGGGAATAGGAAAAAAAAGTGTACCAACTTTTCTCTGCCATCCCAATCACATCTTAAACAGTTAAAACCTGGTTAAATTGACCCACAAATGTTGATTAATAGAATGGAAAATGTCAACATTAGAAACAAGGGCAAAAATGTGAAGGAAGGAACCTTGAAGAAGTGACTTAGACTCTTTGAACCTCACCTCATCTGTAAAATGGAGCCAAAGTTAGCACTACCTAACTCACAGGCTTATTGTGAGGAACAAGTAAGATAAGGTATATAAAACAGAGGCAGTGTGTCATAGTGGGTAAAGAGCCAAACTAGAAGCCAGGAGAACCTTAATTCATGTCCAGCCTCTGAGAGATACTGTCTGTGTGACCCTAGGCAAATCATTTAGCATTGTAGTGCTCTAGGCAACTCTCTAAGACTAAGTTGCGGAGAAGGTTCTGGCTTGTATTGGTAAAGGAAATTTCCTCAAATAGAAATCTTCTCCTAATGAAATAGCAGATACAGTCCTAATCCTATGCTTAAAAGACTTTGCAAAGCATTATATAATACATCCACATTGCATAAGTATACATACATATATTAACATGGAGGAGACAGAATGCAGGTAATAGAACACATATACCCATACAAGCTTTCATAATTGTTAGTAATCACACGATAGTGACAAGGTACTAAGGTGAGGATGGGGGCCGGTGTGAAGGGGTGGAGAACCTGGCTAAAAGCAACAGCAGAGTACTGAAGGTTGAAGAAGTTAAGAGTTGAAGTGGGGGATCAGAAACTCCCTTCCCAAGGGTAGGGAAGTGAAAAATTATAAATGGAGCAGAAAAAAGAAAATCATGGGAGACTTTGTGCTGGTGTTCCAAGGAGTAAGGCAGTGAAGGGAAGGGAAAGGATGGCAGCAGTGACTTCAGGTGTGCCTCTAGACAAACAAACATAGCATTGCTGGCTGTGGGTCAGCCTTAGTCATAGCCATGCCATGTCAGGCATCAGAACCTGGCAGTATCAATATCAGATCAGGCCTCCACAGCAATTTATTTTTTACCCAACCATAAAAACAACTTGAGGAAACCCCATTATACAGATCATACTGACATTCTGCTGAAAAAGGAACAAAATATAGGCACTCCTAAGCAATGAAAACAAACATTGCCCAGAACCTTCTGTCAATAATACTTACAGAAGAGTTATGGGATGGGGGGGCAGTTGATAAGTGAGGGATGTTGTTTTCATGCTGACAGTAAGTACAGGGTGAATTGGATTTTGCCTCAAGGTAGGGACATTCTGGGGCTAAGGTATGAGCTTTCTTTCCAAACCAACTATCTCCTCTGAGCCTTCCATTTTCACCCTCCTCTAGACTATACTGCAACATGACACAACACCTGAAGCTGCCTGAGTCATTCAGTAAATTAAACAAGTGTTTATGAAGCACCTATTAAGTGCCAGGTGTTGTACTAGGTGCTTGAGATAAGAAAATGGAACAGTCTCTGTCCTAGAGGAGCTTTCATTCTAGAATCATTATATATACATGCTTTGTATATAGTGAGTATAATAGATACAGGGTAACTTGTAGGGGAAGGTATTTGAGCCCCGCTTTCCTCCCAGTCCTCTCAGGAGGACAAAAGGGAGACTTTCCTCTCCCCTATACAAAAAACACAATCACTGCACCAGAACTTTCTGGTTGAGAGACCTAAGGTCAACTCAGAGAATTTGACACATAATTAAGCTGTCTTCTGTGTTGTCCCACTTCCCATTTTCCTCCCCTCATCTGTGGGGGGGGGAAGGGGAGAGTGTGTGTGTGTGTGTGTGTGTGTGTGTGTGTGTGTGTGTGTGTGTATGTGTGTTTTATCTCAGATAAAACTAGCTGCAGTTTTGACTGGGAGAATTCAGGTGTTTCCCTGGCAATAGCTGCCAGTAGCATCTTTCTCTGCTCTTTTCTTGTCCTGCCATCGAGGTTGGTGCCCCGAGCTAGATTTGCCACACCCCATAGACAGCCCTAAGAATGACCTTGAGGATCAGTTTCTAGTGGAACACCAGAAGCCAGGATGGTTTGTATAGAACTAATTCTAGCCATGCTGGTCCCTAATAACAGTATCACCTTGATTTACTCTCCTCTCTACATTGGAGGTTTTAATTTGCATTCCTTTCATACTGTCTTATTCACATTGTTTTGATTTTCATCTCAAGACTTAACAATTTACTACAAAATACAAGTGTCTGAATATGTGAAGTCAAAATTAATTTCATCTAAACACTTAGGACTGCCCCCTCCCCAAATTGCATGAACCCAAAACAAAACAAAATCACGTATTACCTTTGTGGCCTTACGCAAATCACTAACACCATTGTGTCTCAGTTTTCTTATCTGTAAAATGAATGGACTGACTTAACTGAACCTCAAGGTCCCTTCTAGCTTTAATTTCTCTGATTCTTCATAAAGTACATGCAATTGTGACTCTTAATATATCTCTCAGAGTGAGGATATGACAGCCATTTCTTTCTCTTTATAATGAAGACATTTAAAAATTACATAAAGATAGCTTTATTCTTTCACATTTTTACCAATAGGTGATGCAAGTAACTCCTATGCTTTATTAGCATTTCAATAATACCATTTTTTCAAAACATATAAATGATTGAAGGCATCCTTTAATGCTAACTCTTCAGGGCTCAAAAACAGTAAAGCAGATCTTTAGGATCCCAGAACTGAATCATTGACTTGTTAGTGTTCAGGCCAGAGAGATCTTGATTGCAAATTTTCAAGCTGAGGTTTCAGGTTCCAAAACCACCTGAATGGAGTCTCTGTGGCTTTGAAAGCAAAAGCACTCCTAAGTTGGGGTCAAGGAGATAGTAATGGGCAGGAGAAAGAAGGGGGTGAGGATGGGTGATAAAAGAAAGAGCAAGTCACTTAAATTAACCTGTGTCTCCCCATTCTGCTCTTCCATCTTCTTGCTCCACAATGGGATTCTGAACCTTTCTATAGTAAATAGATGGAAAGGTAGTTCATCTGATTACTTTTAGCATTTTAAATGACTGAATTAGAGCCATTTCATAGCTAATCAGGCCAATTATAGATCAGTGCTCTGATTCCGTTGGAACAAGTTTCTGGTGGTAATGTAGATCAGGTTGAAAAGGAAGAGGACCTGAGGAAAAGCCCTGGGAGTATGGTAAAAGAAGAATTAATGGGTCAAGAACAAAGTATAACCAGGACAGGATAACTGGAACCAAAATTTGTTGTTGTTGCTGTTTGTTGTTTGTTGTTGTTTAATAGTTTTCAGTCACATCTGACATTTTATGACCCCATTTGGGGATTTATTGGCAAAGATACTAGAGTGGTTTGCCATTTCTGTCTCCAGATCATTTTACAGATGAGAAAACTGAGGCCAGCAGGGTTAAGTGATTTGCCCAGGGTCCCATAGCTAGTAAGTGTGTGAGGCTGGATTTGAACTCAGGTCCTCCTGACTTCAGACCCAGCACTTTATCCACTGCTTTCTCATGGAACTAAAAGTTAACAGGCACTAACTCCATCATCCTTGATGACTTTTCTCCCTTCTATTCTTGTCCCTTCCTATCTCCTACCTTACCAACACTTCAGGAATTTCAAAGTATCCCACTGCATATTCTTTCTCCTCAATGGTCACATCCCAGGCAAGTTTTCATCCTGCCCATCCACTGCTCCTTTACATCCTGCCTCAAGCTCAAAAATTCCTCGTAAAGGATCAGGTCAAGCACTTACTTCTATGAGGCATATTTGAAAACTGGGCTTTTTGTGCGTATCCTAAAGACCTCATTTAGGCTACGTGAAAAAGAAGAGTTCTTCAACGCGACAGTTCCACAACCATATGAAGACATAAAAGACTGTGATAATTAGCACTAATAAACCCAAGAGAAAATGTCATTTTTAAGGTCAAGCATTATTTTTTTAAATGCTTCCTTCGAACATCCAGGAAATATATAAATTGCCAGAAATAGCAACTGCATTTGGAAACTATATTTGTTCCTTTGTGAGTGGTGCCTTCAAAAATCTGCTAGTCTGACAAACTGTTAAAAAAAAATGGTCCCTAACCAATTACTATCCGTGTAACAAGGACATGGAACAACAGCACTTCTAGTCTGAAAAGCCATGAAAAACGACAGTAAGCAAGAGCAGCCAAATAACAGATCAGTAATGAGCTGTTAGGAAAAAGAAAATCCATGCTGAGACACAGTGGGAGACATTTGCAGTATGGAATGAAAGAAATTAGAAACTTATTTCCCCCAGAATAAAAATTTGATTTCAACTCTCTAACCCAAGTTATTCAAAGTCTGACCAAGTTCTTCCAATCACTGGTGGAATATCTGGTTGCTCACTCAGGTTCTTGATGGGGACACTACCTGAATCCATATGGAAAGCTGTGAGTGTAAGAGAACCTAAATATTTCTTAAGACGTAAGTAGTGAGTTGATATATTGTTGGATAAATCACTGAAATGAATAGATAAGGAATTTAAGCTGACATTCCTCCCTCAAAGAGACAGTAGTGGGTAGTGGATAAAGAGTAAGTCCCAGGGGTCAGTGCGGTACAAAGAGCACTGATTAGGTCTAGTTTTGTGAGTCAGGAAGACCTCAGTTCAAGTCTCTTCTCTGAAATATCATGGCTATGTGATCTTTGGCAAATCATTCAAACTCAGCTCCCTCTGGGCAAACCCCTAAGACTATACCCTCCAAAACAAATTTTGTCTATGTGGAGTGTATACAGGGGTGTACCAGTAAATGTTAACAACCAGCTTTCCAGGAGAAATAATGTGCTCATGATATAATTTTCAATGAAATCTTCATTGCTAACATTTTATCCATAACTTAAGTCTTAATGATTAACAAAACAATAAATTAAGCCCTGATATGTAGCCTTTTCTGATTTTTGAGACATACATGCTCAACTGAAAATGTAACAATCCCTGTATGAACTGTTTCCAGCACACCCCTGGTAATATCTATTGCCATTTACCACATTAAAAATGAATTAAATTAATTAAAAATACTAAAAATGAAAACATTTTAATGTTATTACAAAAATAGCTTTGACTTTGAGGGCCTGAAAAAGTGTCTCAGGGACCCCCAAGAGTCCCAATATTGAGAATTGCTGCCCTTTACAAACAAAATCACAACTCTGTTAGAAAAAAGAAAAAATTTTCTCAAGTATTTGGACTTTTTGAGGTAGACTTCTTCCTCCCCTGAAACAGAATAGAAATAATACACTTCCATGAACATCAGTTTCAGAGTTTGAACACCTAGGTTCAAATCTTGGTTCAGTTACTTACTACCTATTAGATCTTAGGCAAGTTACTTCCTACCTCTGGGCCTTAGTTTCTTTATCTGTAAAATAGAGGCGGGTGGGGGCAGGGAAGAAATGGACTAGACTTAGATTAGGGTTTTTCAATTTTTTTTGTCACTTGAAACACTTTCAACAAAAACAATGTGTTAAAAAAATTTTTAAAAATTAAAAAAAAGCAATGCATTGTGAACCACAAAGATGATTTAATATACTGCTCATAATATCCCTTTCAGTTATTTACTGCTTAAGGAGCCATTAAATAATTTTTAGCATGAATACCTTGGATCATCATCACAAGACCCCAAGGTTTTCTCAAACCACTGAATAGGAACCACTGATCTAGATAACCTAGATAACCACTCAGTTTTATGGGGATTGAGGGAAGCTTATCCTCATTTGTAAAGCCCAAATCCAGTTGTATGAATATTTAAAATTCTTCTATAATCCCATAGTTACTGTCCTGCCCTGGGTAGTGTCAGCATCATAGTATTGCAATTTACTTTTACTATCCTACCTTCTGCAAGTTGCAAAACTATATTAATATTTTTAAAGTCCTTTAAAGATATTTAAATGTTCTCTACTAAAGGAGTAGCTGCATCTTCTGAGCCTACTCCTGATCACCTCCAAAAAATTAGCTTATACTGTGTGTATATACTTCTTATTGGTTACAAAGACATACACACACACACACACACACACATGTGCATGCACACACATACATTTATTCCATATAAGTATATAACTATATATATGCATACATAAATATATGTATACACATACATAATACTTTATACATAATCTCATTTTATCTTCCCAATAAGTTCTTATATAGATATTACAATTGCTATCACCATTTTACAAAAATAAAACTCAGTTTGATGGTTTACCAATAGTCTCAAACTAATATGAGGTAGAGCCCGGATTTAAAAAATCCTTTTTCATATCCAAGCTTAGTCTTCTTTCATTATAAAACAATGCCCTAATACTGGAAACCAAGAATTGCTTCTGTGAATTGCATCTTAGATGAAAGACAGAGCTGTAAGTGCCTTTTATTAGCTTGTTGAAAAGCATATTGAAACCATTATAATGACTCTGAAGGGGGTTATCTGACTACTGAATTGGTTCCAGGCAGATATCCAGGACCAACTAAGATTGGAGAAACAGCTCTGTGAAGGTAATGGCAGAATTCATCTGAGGATCCTTTGGTTGATGGGAATCTATGATACCCTTCTTGAAAAAGGGGTGATGGATTCAAGATGTAGAATGAGACATGTATTTTTGGACATGGCCGATGGGGGAATTTGTTTTGCTTGACTGCGCAGTTTTTTTTCTTTTTTCTTTTTTTAAAGGCAACTGGGGTTAAGTGACTTGCTCAAGGTCACACAGCTAGTAAGTGTCAAGTGTTTAGTCTGAGGCTGGATTTGAACTCAGGTCCTCCTGACTTCAAGGGCCAGAGCTCTATCTACTGCACCACCTAGCTGCCCCTTGACTGTGCAATTTTGATATGAGGCTTTTGTTCTTTTATTTTTGTTTTTCAATTGGTGATGGGGGTTGGAGGATGAGAAAATAAATGTATATTAATTAAAAAACAAAAGACACTATGGTTTTCCTCCTTGGGAGGGTAGATTTCTCCTGGCTGATGACCTCCTTGCTTAAAAATAAGAACAAAATGTCAGTAAATAAGCTCTCCAATATAAGACATACTACAGAACTGACAAAACAGGATATGTCTTACCAGAATTGAAAAAGCGTAAATGATTCTGTATTTTACAGGCCAGGATTTGACAAAGGTCATTGCAAACACCTGTATCATTATTTTTACAGAACAGCTTGGTCTTTGAATAGTTGACAGTTTCTCTTCCTACACTAATAGAAGCAATGGGTGGAAGGAAAGAGAGGCAAATTTTAACTTAATATGAAGAAACTTTTCTAGAAATTACAGCTGTCCTAAAATGGAGCAGAAGGTAGCAAGTTACTCTTTATTGAGGGTCTTCAAGTACTGACCACTTTAAAGGATATCATAGAAGGGACACTTGTTAATTTAGGGCTTGACTAGATGATTGATTAGATCTTTTCTAATTCTGAAATTCTACGATTCTAAGGAGATATCTTTTTAAAATTTATTTTTCGTTTTCAACATTCACTTTTATAAGATTTTGAGTTCTAAAATTTCCCCTCCCTCCTCTTTCCCCTCCTCAACATGGCATGCAATCTGATATAGGCTATACGGATACAATCACATTAAACGTATTTCCACATTAGTCATATAGTGAGAGAAGAATCAAAACAAAAGGGAAAAAACCACAAGAAAAAAAAAACAAAAAAAGAGGAAATAGTATACTTCAATCTGTATTCAGACTCCATAGTTCTTTCTCTGGAAGTGGACAGCATTTTCCATCATGAGTCTTTTGGAATTGACTTAGACCTTTGCATTGCTGAGAAGAGCTAAGTTCATCAAAGTCGGTCATCACACAATGTTGCTGCTGCCATGTACAATGTTCTCCTGGTTCTGCTCACTTCACTCAGCATATGTTCATGTAAGTCTTTCCAGATCTAAATAGATATCTTGACATTTATCTAATACCCAGCTGCAAGGGTTGTGAAGGGGCTTTAGAGTTGACAGAGAGATGGGAATATTTGCAAGGTCAAGTGATTGGTCCAGAAAGAAAAAAAATAGTTAAACACATCATTTAATGCATTTTGTCTTGGGAAAAGAGGAAATGCCAGTCATATCTATTGTATTATAGTTTTGAGGCGAATGAAGAACTAAGGAATACTTGAGTCCAGTTGATAAACTTAGAGGTGAATCTGAAGTCTCTTGCTCTTCCTCAGTCTCAGAAGGGTTTGAGAGTAACCACATAGAGCCTTGTTTGCTTTCTGTCTCTGTCAGTCTCACTGTTTCTCTGTGTGTGTCTCTGTCTCTGTCTCTCTCCATCTCCTTCTCTCCTCTTTCTCTCTCTCTCTTTCTCCCCTTACCTCTCTTTCTCCCTCTCTGATAGGAGTTTCTTGTCGCACAAGAACATTCCTATAGATTTAAGTTTACTGATCTTGTATACCTTGCCATAGACAATTTCCTTACAAATTGTAACCTCCACATGTGTTCCCTCTTCTCCATTTCTATATGTGAACCTCAACTGATGGTCTCAATTACAACATATAAAAAAAGGAAGTTAAAATAGATGAAAACTAAGTTCCCTTCTAGCTCTAAATCTTATAATCCTATAAACTCTCATGGGTCTTCCTTTGGGAAAAAAGGAGTGTAAAATTATTAATACAATAATAAAATGGATGTTAATTACCTTGGGAAAAGCTTAATTTAAAGACAAGTATGAGAGCCCATTTTCACCAATAATCATAAATTTGCACAAGTTATTCAAAATAGCAATTTTAGATATGCAGTGAACCTCAGAGGCTATGTGGACCAAATCATACCTGAACAAAAATTTCCTCTATAGCAAATCCAACAAGTGGTCTATGAGCCTTTGAATACCTCTATTGAAAGTGTACCAATCACCTTCTGAGGATGCCTGT
This sequence comes from Phascolarctos cinereus, assembly GCF_003287225.1. Taxonomy (NCBI): domain Eukaryota; kingdom Metazoa; phylum Chordata; class Mammalia; order Diprotodontia; family Phascolarctidae; genus Phascolarctos; species Phascolarctos cinereus. The sequence goes on from NW_027555958.1 coordinate 126,462,509, forward strand.
TTCACTTTTGCAAGGCTCTAATTATTAGGAATTTTTTCTTCTATCAAATCTCAATTGGCCTCTTTGTGACCTCCATCCACTGCTCCTAGGGGGTCAAACAGAGCAAATCTAATCCTTCTGCTATATGATAGACCTTCATATACTTACAGACAGCTATCCTGTATCCTCCAAGTTTTGTCTTCCCTAGGGTAAATATACCCAGTTCTTCAATGTGTCATCATGTGGCATGATCTTGAGACCTTTCAAAATAGTAGTTGTTCTTAACTGAACATCTAGAAATGAACATGACACTACAGATGGAGTCTGACTAGTATAAAATACAGCAAAACTATTACTTCCTTATCCTGAATATTTTACCTCCTTTAATATAGTGTATAAGGTCACATTAGCCTTTATGCCTGTGATATCATACTATTGATCAATATTAAACTTACAATCCATGAAAAGTCTAAATCTTATTTTCATATGAACTGTTATTTATTAAAGCTTGCTCTATCTCATTCTTATAAAATTGATCTTTTGAACCCAAGTATAAGACTTTACAGTTATCCCTAGTTAATTCCATTAACTTAGATTCAACATAATGCTCTAGATGGACAACAAAATTGGATTCTGATTTTCATCTTAAATTTTATTTATTTTTTATTTTATTTATGCTGTTATCCAAGTCATTAATAAAAATGTCAAACAGCACAGGACTGAGCCCATGTACCTAGGCAATACACTAAAGACCTTTTGACCTCTCAACCCACTTAACACCTATCCCACATGTCTCCATTCTATCCACAAGAAGAGCAGGTGAGACTTTGGCAAGTGCTTGTCTAAAATCTTGGCAAACTAAATATGTATCATTCCCTTTCAACCAGCTTAAGGTTTATTGCAGAAAAAAGAAAAAGGTTTAAGTCTGGTCTGATCCATTTTTAAGCCATGAAAGAATGTGATCAATATTTTTACTGCCCCTTTAATAATATATTCTACAATTGTGTCAGGAATTGAAGTCAAGCTCGCTGACCTATAATATACAGACTCCGTTCTCTTATCTCTTTGTGAAAATCAGGCCATTTTTCTTCTCTAGTTTCCTTCCCCATTCTCCACGGTTTTTCTAAAATAACTGACTACAACTTAACCAGGACACCTGCCAATTCTTTCAATACTCTAAGATGTAATTCATTTGATACTGGTGACAAACTCATCCAGCATAGCTAAGTATTCTTTTACTATGCTCAAAGTTAGCTTGGATATCTTGCATATTAACCATTTTTGGTTAATCTTTTGGTTAAATCTTTTTCCTTGTCAAAATAAGACTTGAGTAGTTTTCCCTTTTCTCCATCATTGTTTATCATTACTTCATCCAACTGAAGCAATGGTCCTATCCTTTATTTTGTGCTCTTCTTCCCTCTAAAATAGCTAAAACAAGCAAATAACCCTAAGCTTTTCTTGCCAACCTCATTAATTCTGGGCTTTAGCACTTCCGATACTTCTTTAAAGACTATTCCAGGTGCTTACATTCATCCTTTGTGACCCCCCCCCTCCATCTTTGAGGCATGGTTCTCAAAACTTAAGTTGCTTGATGAATTACATGAGCATCCATTGTATCTGTGATTCTCTGATTCCACAAATTTGTCACTGTGCAGTATCATTTTGTTCAAAGTAATGCACTAAATTAAATCCTTTGTAAGTTTTCCAAAAGATATAAAGGATTCAATTAATATCAAAATACTTCAAACAAATTTTTTTTATTTTTATTTTTTAAATATAAATTCATTTATTTTCAATTTTCAACATTCACTTCCACAAGTTTTTGAGTCCCAAATTTTTGCCCCATCTCACCCCTCCCCACCCAAGATGGCATGCATTCTGAATATCCCTTCCCCTAGTCTGTCCTCTCTTCTATCTCTCCCCCTTCTCTTATCCCCTTCCCTTTCTATTTTCCTGTAGGGCAGGATAGACTTCTGTACCCCATTTCCTGTATTTCTTATTTCCCAGTAGCATGTGAAAACATTTTTTTAAACATATGTTTTTAAAACTTTAGGTTTCAAATATTCTCTCTTCCTCCCTCCCCACCCACCCTCATTGAAAAGGCAAGCAACTCAATATAGGTTGTACATGTGCAGTTATGCAAAACACTCCATAGTAGACATGTTGTGAAAAACTAACTCTATTTCCCTTAATCCTATCCTGCCCTCCCATTTATTCTATTCTTTTGACCCTGTCCCTCCTCAGAAGTATTTGATTACCCCTTTCCCAATCTGCCCTCCTCTCTATCATCCCCTGCTCTCTTGTCCCCTCCCCCTATTTTCCTGTAGGGTAAGACAGATTTCCATACCCAATTGAATGTGTATGTTATTCCCTCCTTAAGCCAAATCCTATGAGAATAAGATTCACTCATTCCCTCTCACCTTCCCCTTTCCCCTCCACTGTAGAGATTTTCTTTTCTGTTTTTTTTTGTGAGATAATTTACCCCATTCTACCTCTCCCTTTCTTCTTCTCCGAGTATCATCCTCTCTCATCCCTTAATTTTATTCTCCAGATATGACCCCTTAATCTTCATCACCCTGTGCCTCTATCTATTATCTATCTATCTATCTATCTATCTATCTATCATCTATATACATATAAATTTTTTTCCTTCAACTACCCTAATACTGACAAAGTCTCATGAGTTATAAATATCATTTTCCATGCAGGAATGTAAACAGTTCAATCTTAATAAGTCTCTTATGATTTCTCTTTCCTGTTTACCTCTTCATGTTCCACTGAGTCCTGTATTTGAAAGTCAAATTTTCTATTCAGCTCTGGTCTTTTCATCAGGAATGCTTGAAAGTCCTCTATTTCACTGAATGACCATTTTTTCCCCTGAAGGATTATACTCAGTTTTGCTGGGTAGGTGATTCTTGGTTGTAATCCTATCTCCTTTGCCCTCTGGAATATTATATTCCATGCCCTGCGGTCCTTTAATGTAGAAGCTGCTAAATCTTGTGTTATCCTGATTGTGTTTCCACAGTACTTGAATTGTTTCTTCTGGCAGCTTGTAATATTTTCTCCTTGACCTGGGAACTCTGGAATTTGGCTATAATATTCCTAGGAGTTTTCCTTTGGGGATCTCTTTCAGGAGGAGATCTGTGGATTCTTTCAATTTCTATTTTGCCCTCTGGTTCTAATATCAGGGCAGTTTTCCTTGATAATTTCTTGAAAGATGATGTCTAGGCTCTTTTTTTGATCATGGCTTTCAGATAGTCCAATAATTTTTAAATTCTCTCTCCTGGATCTATTTTCCAGGTCAGTTGTTTTTCCAATGAGATATTTCACATTGTTTTCTAATTTTTCATTCTTTTGGATTTGTTTTACAGTGTCTTGATTTCTCATAAAGTCACTAGCTTCCAATTGCTCTATTCTAATTTTTAAGGAAGTATTTTCTTCAGTAATCTTTTGGACTTCCTTTTCCATTTGGCCAATTTTTCTTTTTAGGGCATTTTTCTCTCTCATTGGCTTTTTGGACCTCTTTTGCCATTTGGGTTAGGCTATTTTTTAAGGTGTTATTTTCTTCAGTATTTTTTGGGGTCTCCTTTAGCAAGCTGTTGACTTGTTTTTCATGATTTTCTTGCATCACTCTCATTTCTCTTCCCAGTTTTTCCTCTTTCCCTTACTTGCTTCTCAAAATCCCTTTTGAGCTCTTCCAAGGCCTGGGACTGATTCATATTTTTCTTGGAGGCTTTGGATGTAGGAGCTTTGACTTTGTTGTCTTCTTCTGGTTGTATATTTTGATCTTCTTTGTCACCAAAGTAAGATAATATAGTCTGATTCTTTTTGTGATGCTTGCTCATGATCCTGGCCAATTACTTGAGTTTTAAACTCTTTGTTAAGGTAAGAGTCTGCTTCCAATGTGGAGAGTGTACTGTCCCAAGCTTCAGGGGTTTGTATAGCTGTTTTCAGAGATACTTGTAGGGACCTGTAAATTTTCAGTTCTTCCAAGGTGGTATGATAAGAGGAGGTGTTTACTGCTTTCCTGGCCTGTGACCACAAGTACTCCTTTCTGTCCTGTAACTGTGAGGAGGGGTTTCTCTCCACAGCCACTACAAGCTCCACCAAGCCAGTGGTCCTCTTCACCCCAGCACCGCTGCCCAGAACTGTGGCCCAGATCCAAACATGGGCAAAACAAGAGATTCCTGCCTCAGCACTGGCAAAGAGATCCCTGCAATCCCTCTCTGATCAGCCACTGGATTCCCCCTCAGTCTGTGGGCCAGAAGCTTGGGAAGCAGCTGCCCCCCCCTGCCCACGCTCTTGGGGAATGGATCTGAGACCCCGCCTTCCTCTCTCAGCACTGCAGAAACAGACTTTTCCCACTGACCTTCTAATTTATCTTTGGCATTTGTGGATTGAGGAGTCTGGAAATCTCCATAGCTGCCCAAGATTCAGTCCTCTGAGCTCTGCTCCTGGTTCGCTGCGGCCTGTGCATCCATGCCACGCTGTGCTCTGAGCTTGGCCCGATACACCTTTCTGATCAATCATCTAGGTTGTCTTGGGCTGGAAATTTGTTTCACTCTGTGTTTTTGTAGGTTCTGCTGCTTCAGAATTTGTTTAAAGCCTTTTTTTTAATGAGTATTTGGAGGGGTTTGGGGGAGAGCTCAAGCAAGTCACTACTTTCACTCCGCCATCTTGGCTCTGCCCCACCAAACAAAATTTCAAAACGTCACAGAACATTTTAAAATGGGAATATCATCCTTGGAAAACTTTGTTGTGTTACCTACTCCTAATTGAAATATTTTATATTAAAATTTCCTTTTTAAAAAAATTAATAGTAAGTAATCTCTCTAACCCCAAGGTAGAAGCAGTGTCACTAAAGAATCATAGGAAAAGAAGCCATGTAGGGTGGCAAAACCAAATGCAATCCAACTCATAATAACCATTCTACTTCATTAAAAACATATAGCAGATTGCCACTTCAAGAGGATATATTCTACAGGTCCTGTACAAAGGGCATGGATTCTTAAAGTGGGGTCTTAGAACTTTTTTTTTTAATATCTTGAAATTGTAGTTTAATATGATTGGTTTTCTTTGCAATCCTATGTATATTTTTATGAATTTAAAAATATTATTCTGAGAGTGGCTACATATGTTTCACCAGACTGCTTAAGGTATCTATGTCATAAGAAAGGTTAAAATCTCCTGGCATGGGAAAATCCTACCGGACTTAGGCAACTAGATAACATAGTGGATAGAGGGCTGGAACTAGTTAAGAAGACCTGAGTTCAAATCTTCTCTCAGAGTATAGCTGCTGTGTGACACTCAATAAGTCACCTATTCTCTCTCAGCCTCAGTTTTCTCATCTGTAATTGAGGATAATAATTTTATAGGGTTGATTTGAGGATCAAATGAAATAACATATATAAAGTGCTCTATAAAGGAATTGATTCCAATTTATAAGACACAGAGCCATTCCCCAGCAGATAATTGGGCCAAATATCTGTACAGGCAGTTTTCAAAGAAAGAAATGTAAGCTATCAAAAACAATATGAAAAAGTGCTCTAAATCAGTAATAATTAGGGAAATGTAAATTGAAATAACTTTGAGGTTTCACTTCATACTCATTAGACTGGCAAAGATGACAAAAGAGAAAAATTATCAATTTTGGAGGGGCTGTAAGGGAAGTAGGCATATAAGTGCCCTTTTTGTGGATCTGAGAACTGGTCCAGTCATTCTGAAAAGTAATATGGAACTTTGATCAAAAAATTACGAAACTTTGCCTGCCTTTTGACCAAGAAATACCACTACTAGGCCTATACCACAAAGAGATCAAAGAAAAAGGAAAAGGACCTATATATGCAAAATATTAATAGTATCTCTTAGTAACCAAAAGTTGAAATCTGAGGCTAGGAAAGAGGGTGGGGGTGGGGAAGGGGTGGAAGGTGTCCTCCTATCAGAGAATGGCTAAACAAATTATTTCATATGATTATAATAGAATATTGTGCCATAAGAAATGATAAAATGGCTGATTTCAGAGTTAATTTGGAAGAACTCTATAAACCAGTGCAGAGCAAAGTGAGCAAAACTAGAACAATTTATATAAAAATTACATTATGAAGTTAAACAATTTTGAATGACTGAACAACAAAATGATAAACCAGAGTCCAAAAGACTGAAGATGAAACATACCACTCATTTACTGCCAGAGAGGTGATGAACTTAAAGTGCAGGAAGTGACATAAGTTTTCTGGTACTCCCAATGTGGGAATTTGTTTTGCATGTGTGTTTGTAATGAGGATTTTATTTATTTATTTTTTAATTTAATCAATTGGATGGGGGCAATAGAAGTCATGAATTATAAAACTGACAAGAAAAATGCTAAAGACTAGCTGTTATTATTATGGATTTAAAAAAAAAAGAAAGGCAATGTGAGAAAGCAAGGAAGTATGTGCCCTCCTATTTCTTCCTGTTTGTCCCTCCACCCCCCACCCCACAGTTCCTCACAAAGGGAGAGAAATTGGATAGGGTGATACTGGGCTGAACCCCTGAGATGCTGAGCTAACTGATCTAGCCTGAAATAGGAAGGTTGCTTTGAACTGAGCAAAACTAAGGTAAACAAACTAGTTAGTACAGGGGTCTGTACATAGAGGTGCTTAATGAATTGATGTTAATTGACTGATTGAATCTAGTCTTGAGAGCTTAATTGAAGTGGTAAGTCAACCCATGGCAGCAATTTGTAGTGCTAGATATAGCAGAGTCCCAGGTACAATTTCTAAATTTGTCTTTTTCATGCTTATGTTTCTTTTCCCTTTCAGAACCCTTTCCTAGTGTCCCCCAGAATATCAGGGCCTTTATGATACATCTACTCTCACAATCCAAAGTCCCCAACTCCACCTAAGCCTGCTTTCCCTTCTAAAAAATTTTTTCCCTTCCTTTCTTCAATCAAACTCCAAGTTCTTGAATCAAGATTAACTGATTAAAGTAATTCATTTTAAGGAATAAATGAGGCTTATCGTTTCCTGAGGCCAGTGATATTTTTTAATGAACTAGTTAATTTGTGGGAATAATTTAATCATTAGACCACAGATTTAGAGTTGAAAAGTGCTGGAGGTTATTTATGAATCTTACCATGTCCCTTCACTGTATCTGGCTCTTAACACCTCCTCTTTGGGTAGACATCACCCTTATCTAATTTGCCAGGAAGTTAAGAGTATATTTTCATGCAGCACTTTATAGTGGGATGGAAAGAAACCTGGCTCTTGGAAACTATGCCTGTAGAGCATGGTCTTTGGTGGGTCCTACTGAGCTGGAAAGGCTTTGAATTAATGACTTCTCACAGGCCAGCCTTGATAAATTTGACTGGCTCATTAATAGGTTTATTGAAGGCTAGTGTCTTTTTAGATCCACAACAACTCTGAAAGGCTAGCTACTAAGTCTTTGAGAGGACATTATGAGCACTGGTGCAAAAATATCCACATGGAGAAAATCAAAGATCATGTAAGTATTAAAGGATTTTCAGTTTATAGAATACTGGGGCAGCTAGGCAATCTCTAAGAGGACAGAGGATGAGGCCTGGAGTCAGTCAGGAAGATCTTAGTTCAAATCCAGTCTCAGACACTTATTAGCTGTGTGACCCTGAGCAAGTCACTTAACCTCTATCTTCCTTCATTTCCTCAACTGTAAAATGGGAATAATAATAGCATTTACTTCCCAGGGTTGTTGTGAAACTCAAATGAGATAACTGTAAAGCACTTAGTCCAGTGTCTGGCACATAGTAAGAGCTATGTAAATGTTAGTTATTATTATCATTATTATTGTTATTATTATCATTATCATTATTGTTGTTGCTATCATCATTATCATTATTATTATTGTTATTGTTGTTATTATTATTATTATTATTAATTTCATCAGGATCATCTTGCAAGATAGCCAGTGCAATTATCCCTACGATACGGAGGAAGAAATTACGACTCCAAGAAATGAAATGTAGTGGGTTCTATGGGCCAGGAACTCAGCCTTCTGGCTCCAAGTTGTGTGCTCTTTCTATTCTCCTAGACAGTCTATTTTCTTTTTCTTTCTGCCCCCCCATCCTTCCAGATGAGTAAAAGGCATGCACTGAGCTTCATAGTCATACCCTTTACACACCTCCCCGTCTTCCCGTTTGCAACTGAAGGCTAATAAAAACAATGTCAATCATCACCTAGGGAAGAGAGTGACAGGTTGGCTGAGCACACTGTAAACATGAATCACAAATAGCCTATGTATATCAATTATGAATTAGTGGATGCAGAAGACCTTCTCCCTGTGCCCTTCACGTGAACGCCTTTGTTCGTCTCCAACCTTCTCCTTAGTCCAAGTAAGAAATGTTCATCTGAGGACAGAATCTGGCCCATTGGATTTACTGAATAACTTGCTTTATCTTGACTCTGAACTATTTCTCTTACAGAAAAGGAAAATGACAGGAAACTGTGCAAGAGGTCAGAAGTATCGAAAACCCTAAGAAGATTGTTTAGAAACAAAAATAATTTCAGCAGAGTAAAATCCCTAAGAAAGATGGAGAATGAAATCACTGACTAGTGTTTATTTTAAGAAACACTCACTATTCCTGGACACGACCTCTCTCTGTAGGGTATTTCAGGTCATTACAGAGAAATCTTCCTAGTGTCAACTAGATAGTTCTGTTTTTGTTTTTTCCCCATGGTTAAACCCTGGACCAGGATTACTGACTATAAACAAGGAAGAACAATTGGCACATTCATGAAATAAAAGTCCTTTTATAATTTATTGTTGAGTCCTTTCAGTCGTGTCTGACTCTTCATGACCCCATTTGGGGTTTTCTTGGCAGAGATACTAGAGTGGTTTGCTATTCCCTTCTCCAGCTCATTTTACAGATGAAGAAAATGAAGCAAATAGGGTTAAGTGACTTATCCAGGGCCACACAGCTAGTGTCTGACACCAGAACTGAACTCACAAAGATGAGTCTTTCTGACTCCAGGCCCAGTGCTCTATCCACTATACCACTTAGCACTCCCATTTATACAGAGGTTTAAGGTTTACAAAGTCTATAATCTACTGCAAAGGATAATATCTTTTTTTTTCAATTAAACACCACACACATTTATCACTGTTAAGCTGCTATCATGCTAGACACTATGATCATTGTTGGAGAATAATAATAATAATAATATTAATAATAATAATAATAATAATAATAATAAGAAGAAGAAGAAGAAGAAGAAGAAGAAGAAGAAGAAGAAGAAGAAGAAGGAGAAGAAGTACTTGGCAATTATATAGCAGTTTAAGATTTGCAAAGTGCTTTACAAGTATCTCATTGGTCCTTACAACAACTTTGGGGGATTGATTGTTAATATTATTCCCACATGAGGAAACTGAGGTAGACTTTGGTTAACTGACTTGCCCAGGGCACGCAGCTGGTATGTATCTCAGGTGGGATTGGAATTCAGGTCTTCCTGACTCCAGGGCCAGTGTTCTATCCATTGAACCACCTATCTTCCATCCCTCAAGAGTTTCCATTCTTCTGCGGGTGGGTGGCACAAAACAGTGTGGAAGTAGATAAGAAAGTAAATACAAAGCAGTTTCTGGGAGTAGAGGAGAGAGGTAACAACTGGGTGGCTGAGCAAGGGATTCTGGTAAAGGAGATGGTATAAGTGTTGAGCTTTCAAGAGAGTTAGAAATTCCTAGGGACAGAGGTGAAAAGGGATGGGATTCCAAGCATGAGTGACCACTTGTGCAAAGGCATGGAAGCAGGGAATTGTATGTCATGTATGGGAATAGAAAGTAGTCCTATTTGACCATAATATAGCATGTGAGAATGGGAATAACACGTAACATGTAATAACATGTAGAAAGACAGGTTGGAAGCTGATTGGGAAAGGCTTTAAAAAAACAGAGAAGTTAGTTTATATAAATCATACCCTATATCTTATTTAAAATTTTAGTAATATGAAAATATTGACTGAGTTGGGTCCCTGCAAGGAAATGTAGATATGAAACTCTCCAACATTCTTTCTTTCTACCACATGCTAAAAACCAGATTGTTCATGTAATAAGTTAGCTTTAGTCTAACCAAAAAAAGATTAGCATCAAAAATGGAAAGTAACCATGACCCTTAATTAATGGATTTGCTAATAATTCTTCCTCTTTAGTCTTAATGTGATATCTATAATGCAAAAATAGTCATAGATTGATACATAGTTTATGTGTTTTGTTCAGGTAGAGATACACAATTTGGGTTTGGGTCCCCACCCGTAGCCCCTTTTCTCTAGTTAGGGAAATTATTTATGGAGAGGTGATAGATAGGACCTTGATTTGCTTTTATAATTATAATCAGCAAAGTAATACTTGCCCTGATGCTTAGCAATTAATAGCCAGCAGCATGAAAGTAAAGTATAGATAACATCAATACATGTTCATGGAATTTATTACTCCCAAACAGGTTTTTAAAAGGTCAGTGCCATTAATGGGCCTGGGCTGTGGCTGCTACTAGGTAAGTCTAGATTAAAATAAAAAGAAATGATTAGTCAAGTTAAAGTTGATGGTATAATTTTGGGAATATGATTCATCAACAAAGGATTATATTTGGTTTCTATATGCATGGAATTATATAAGCAGAAGGGACCTTAGAGGCTACCCACAGTCCCATGATATCATTTTACAGATGAAGAAAACTGAGGCCCAGTGGTATGATTAATTTACCCGTAATCACATTGCTAAGTTGGTCATAAAGTAAAACACTGGAAAAATATTTAACCTTACTAATACCAAAGAACTACAAAGTTAAAATGTTTGAGATTCTATTTTATACCCATAAAATTCACAAAGACAATTTAAGGCACTCTGTTGGCTAGACTGTCTAGAAACATATGTAATCATTCATTTCTGGTTGGATTTTGGAGAAATTGTATAAATGTGTATATGTATATATATGTATATATAGGCATGTTTGTATATGTATATGTGTATATAGTGGGAGGAGAGCAATTCAGCAGTACATAATAAAAGCTACAAAAATAGTCATACCTTTTGCTTCAACAATTTTATTGTTGGGAATATAAACTGAAAGTGTTGGAAAAAAAATTAAAAATTCAAATAATTAAATAATTAAATGTCTAAAGCAGGGTCTAAAGCAAGATTTGAACTTATTTCCTGACTCCAAATATGTTATACACATACATCACACAAACACACATAGAGGGATATGTATATATGTATGTGTGTATGTACATACTTATGTATGTATAGATCCTATAGATGAACCTATATAGAATCCTATCATATCTATATGTGTATATATACATACACATGAATCCTATCCTATAAGATTCGTATAGAACCTCATATTCCAGGAAGTCTGTTGTTTCTTTCAATATTTGCCCCTTGGAAGGTGCTATCCATAGCACCTTTCCTAAAAGGAAAGATTCTCCCTCTCAGTTATCAGTTATACTATGAACAGTGTATATGTACATATACGTGTGTATATGTGCATGTGTATATATGCATGTATATAAACATATATATATATATACATATACATATATATATATATACATATATACTATTTTACCAGCTGCCATACTACATATAAGATGTTGACAAGAAATCACGTATCATCACATTCATTTGTTATTTGTGATTTATCCCCTCTAATATGGATATAGTACTTGTACTAGTCACAGATGATATATTCAGTATCCTGAAGTCAGATGTCTTCTCTATATATAATGTCCTTCTCTATTATAAAAACCTTCAAATGTAGAGACGGAAAAGTGAACAATGAGGTTTCTAGAGCATAGGAAAGGAAGTCCATCAATTTTGAAACTATGCATGCTTCAGTCTTAACCTAAATAATTTTTCTCCATTTAAGTGGAGCAGCTTAAAAGTGGGCCATAAGAATTACTGCAAGGCTTGCTGAGAGCAACTCATTGTTAACACTGTCTTGGAAACTAAGAGTAAAACACACATTAATCTGTCACGCAGTAATTAGGTACGGTGGTCCATCGTGGAGAGGTGCAGTGTCACTTCCCAGGCAAGAAAGAGTAAGAGATGGAAGAAAGACAGCTGGCTAAAATCCTTCATCAGACTTCTTTGGCCATAGCCCACTCATGATAGAATAACACCATCAGCTGGGTGCCTTCAGTTATAAGCTTTGCCATCTACTATCTGCGTGAACTAAGACAAGTCAGGACCCTTCTGGGACTCAGTTTCCTCTTTCATAAATTGATGGAATTGAACTAGATAGTGTAAGTCTTCTTCACAGACCACTTGGCTCCATCCTCTTCTCAACAGTCAATCCAGCCTCAGCTTTCTTATACTTCAGGGTTTTTGTCACCTTTCCCCATGACTATTACAGTCACCTCCAGATTAGTATCCCTGTCTCCTACCACACTCTCTTCAATTCATCCTTCACACAGCTGCCAATTAGATGTGACAATGGGACTCCCCAGCTTCTTTCAACACTGAGTTCAAGGTTCAACTCCTACATATTCAGAAGCTTATCCTGATCCTGCTACTTCCTAATGTTGTCCCCTCCCCCCATCCCACTTAATTAGGCCCAACCAGGAAGAATAACTCTGATAATTCTGTATGAGAGAGCCCTCCTTACACTCATATACGTGTATGGTGTTTACTCATGCTCCTTGGAAGCTGGAACTGTTTGCTTTAGTCTTGGTTTTGCCCATGCCTGACACGGTGCCTGGCACATCCAATGTTCTTAATAAACATTTGCTGAATGAATTGTATGTTCAGCTCCACACCATTCTTTAGTGACCTTCTGTTGCTGTGATCTCTACAGTTCATTCTCTTTGTGGAAAGAAGCTTCTTTTAGGTAACATCTTGAAACTCAAAAATTATTACTTTCATAAGGCACAAAGAGAAGGTATGCACAATGGAAAAAAAAATGACTAACCAGAGGGCAAGGCTAAAAAGGAAAGTGTAGGAGAAGAGAAAATGATAGCTTAATTATAAAAGGGAAGCTGAACTGGGGCACAGGAAAAGGTTCTCCAGCTTAATAGTACTTACACTCTTATTTTCTCCTAGAGAAAACATACTGCAATGTGGTATTTTGTATAATGTTTCGTTCTCTAAAATTACATCTTACTTTTGTCAACTCAGTGTCAGCAAAATCAGACCTTTGTGTTTGGCTTGGTTCTGGCTAAACCTATTGCAGGGAAAGAGGAGGCAGAGGGAGGGATGAGTCCGCTGGAATGGAACATGATGCTAACCTAGTCACATTAGGCAGGACTTTTGGATGCCATGCTACTGTAACTTTGGAAAGCTTTCTCCACTTCCCTCATGAGGCCATTTCATAGATTTATTACTACACGTGAATGTTATATAGGAACTGGACAAGGTAACTGGGGAGATATGTTCTGATGAAGAAAAGACTTAGGGGAGATATACATAAAGAACACTTAAAGAATGGGAGAGGGATTAGACTCATTCTGCATGACTCTACAAGGCATGGCTAGGAGCAATAGATAAGAGGGAGGAGAATTTGGGATCAATATTTGTGGGGTTTTTTGTTTGTGTTTTTGCTAGGCAATGGAGTCAAGTGACTTGCCCAGGGTCACACAGATTAGTAAGTGTCAAATATCTGAGGCCAGATTGGAACTCAGGTCCTCCTGACTTCAGGGCCAGTACCCTAACCAGTGCACCACCTACCTGCCCCCATTTGGGATCAATATTAAGGAAATGTTAACCAGACAATTGGTCAACATGCAATAGGATGCCTCACAATTTTCTGAGTTTAATTTTTAATATTTAAACAGAGGTTAGATGATCACTTGCTGGGGATGCTCTAGAGGACATTTACTATGGGGTTTTTTGTGGTTTTTTTTTGGTTGGGGTGTGTGTGTGTGTGTGTGTGTGTGTGTGTGTTGCCATGGCCAAAGAATTCATAACTAAACTGCCAATTTACTGGTGATGAGCATCTCTGTAATGAGCCCAGGCTGGTCCTCAGAAAGCAGACACCATTTGTGGCTGGAATCTTACTTGAAACCCTTCTGGCATGATAGAACCTATGAGAGTTTCTCCACCCTCTTCTCAACAGTCTATCTTGCCTCAGCTTTCTTATACTTTGGGTTTTTGTCACCTTTCTCCATGACTATTACAGTCACCTCCAGATTAGTATCCCTGTCTCCTACCACTCCCTCTACAATTCATCCTTCATACAGCTGCCAATTAGATATGACAGTGGGACCCCCCAACTTCTTTCAACACTGAGTTCAAGGTTCAACTCCTATATATAGGAAGCTTATATGACCTTCCAGTTGTATTTGAAATCTCAGATTCCTGGAAGTCTGTCCTTTCTTTCAATTTGTGTCACTTGGAGGCTGCTGGTTGTAGCATGACTGAAGGGAGAGAGGATCCTTCTTCTTAGGGATGTATGTAGCCTAGGTCCTCCCAAGTTCAATGTCATCACATACTGTTGCTATGAGTATGTGTATATGGGTTGGATTGATGGGTATAGAGTGGGAGAACAGGGAAGCCCCAAAGTAGAGATGATAACATGAAAGGACATAATAAGTAAAGCTGCGATGCATGGTATTCCCTCCCCTCCCTGCCCCAGGTTAAAAGGGAAGTGAGCAAATTATCACAATGTCTTATAGTGACATTCTTTTACCTACAAGGCAATTAAAGGACTAGAACCATGCACATTGACTTTAACACACTAATGGGAATTTATAGCATAAGAAGAAGAATGGAACTTTTAGTGTAATAGTGGGAAATAATACTAGTGTTACAAAATATAGAATATAGAATATTGTATTTTAGAATATAATATTACAGTATTATAACCAGAACATAATACTAGTGTTATATTCCCAAGTCAAATGTCAAGCCACTTAAATCTAAGTTAAAAAAAAAACTCTCCATCTATTATCATTGTTTTACCATAATCTGCTTCAACAAATTCTTATCCTAGTACCTCACTGTGACATTGATGTGACCCTGGATTCTCAAAGCTTTTGCCAGTGGATCACAAACTCTCATAGGTTCTGCCATGCCAGAAGGGTTTCAAGTAAGATTCCAGCCACAAATGGTGTCTGTTTTCTGAGGACCAGCCTGGCTCATTACACAGACACTCATCACCCGTAAATTGGCAGTTTAGTCATGAATTCTTTGGCCATGGCAACACACACACACACACACACACACACAACACACACACACACACCCCATCAAACAAAAAAAGACATAAATTTAAGGTTCTAAGACCTGTCTAACCTCCTTCTGCTTCTGAAATGATCACGGGAAAGGTCACATTGAATGCTAAGAATCACATAGCTTTTAGACAGTCTATAAACATTAATTTAACTGCTGATATTCTACAAGTGAGATTCTTGTACAATGTTCAGCAAGTGCACATAATACAGAAGGAACTGAATCAAATTAATCTTGACTGTCTCACTATAAACAAATCAAGAAGACAAAAACTAAATGGAAGACTGACACACAGGATCTCCTAGGAGAAGTAAATAAAGGAGTCGGCTACAAATCACTTCATGGATGCTCCTCGCTGCCTCAGCTCTGAATATGGAAATGTTCCTTTGCTGCAGGACCTTATTAGGTGAGGGGAAGGCTGCACCCAGTGGTCACCTGGAGATGGAATAAGAACACATGTGGCAAAAGTGATTTTTAGGCAATGCAACTGATTTCTCTGTAAGCAGTGGATACTGCTATCATGGAAACTTTAACATGGTGGGCTGGCTCAGGGAAGGTTGAACATTTGGATTAATTCTGGGTAACAAATGACAAGAGGGAGAAATAAGGTTGTTGTCTGATGGGTCATTTTTTTCCTTTTTAAATGGAAGAAACACCTTAATTTTTCTCACAAGATGGTGTGGAGAAAGATAGAGTGGCACCTGAGAAATATAATTGTTTTGTTACTGTGTTGTATCACCTTTTTGGTTAAATAAAAATTGCCTGTAAGAGGAGGGGGGAAATGAAATTACCTCATGATTTTCTAATATTGCAGTACACATAACTAGTTGCAAAAAGACCACCGTAAAAATAATAGCTTATATGCCAATGTCTATTGCAGAGAATGAAGAGGGAGAGAAATTAAACAAAGAACTTGATAAGACCTTCCAAATGAATGAAGAATACCTAGCATCCAGGCTATGATATGCAAATGAATGGACAACCTATAGAACTCATTCATCAGCATGTGTGTTTAAAAACAAATCGTAATGCATTAGGGCCAGAACTGAAGAGAGAGAGAAGAGGAGACTAGATTGCCATCAAAAAATTACAAAATTATTTTTAATGACCCCAAGCTTCTCTCTGAAATGAAGACCCATTTTTTAAAAAAATACCAATACTCTTACTGTATACACTGTGATTCTCATGGAACATGATGGTCTGTGAACTCAGGTTAAGGACCATCTAGAAGCCAATGGAGAGGTGTATGGTGGGTAAGAGTAAGGTGCAACATATGACAAACAACAGTATTTCCTGGAAATCTGAAGAAAACATAGCATCTGTCTGGAATATTGGCATTTTTCCTTCTTCTCATCTGCTCCACCTTCCTAACCTTCTCAGTGATCTTGAGGCCTCAAGGTAAATGAGGAAAGACTCCCCCTTCCAAAAAGCTGGAGAAACTTCTATGCTGTTTTTGAAGGCAGTTTGGGGATTTTTCTCAAATGAACAGAATTGGTTGCCATGAAATGAATTAGACAGAAGTCAAAGGCCCAAGAGAGGTCAAAAGTAAATATCAGTTTAATGGTTCAAGCAAATGAACCAAGAAGAAAGAGGAGCACAGATGATTCATGTAGTGACACTGGGGAAATAGCAAGGGATTTCTAAGAGATGAGGCTTGAGGAAAATTGCAAGCTTAGAGTTGGAAGATAAAATTATGAGTAGATAAACAATAACTGAAAAAATTTAGGAAGCTAAAAGGAGATTGAATGAATCTAAGAAACAAACGAGTAAATAATATGGGCTCCCTGAAGAGAAATCTGTACGCTCAAAATACCTGTTTTATCTTAAACAGCACTGGGAACTCAGAAAATAGGAGATGAGGATAAAGAAAAGACATCCTATGGCTAAGCCCTGTGAGGGCCCACTTCTGTGGGTATTCTCAAACAAAAGCCCTATCAAGTCCATTAGAAACTGTGCTGGAGAAAGAATTCAGAATCAGTCTTTTTCAGAAAAACCAACAGGGAAAATAAAGAACAAACATTTCAAAAAGTAAGTCATTATGGCAACAACCCTAATCTTCTTTGTCCTTTATGCCTGTGTTGACTCTGAGATATTAGTGTCTGGTGTTTTTTCTCCCCTCCTTATGGCCACATACCAATGGGTTTTGACTGTCTCTACACCATAAAAACCCAACAGGAAAAATGTAAAATAAAAATTAGCCCTAACATCACAAGGCAGTTGCTAATTATTTTGAAGGATCTTCTAGATAGATAGAGAAGAAATATTCCATTTCCCCCAACAATATAAAAAATGAGGCTTCAGGAAATATTAGCAAAAGGATTCTTGAATAATAGCAATCTTTGACAAGAAAGCACTTTCCAACTACAAAATTACTTTAACCTCTTTCTTAGGAAGTTAGTCAGCAACTCATTGCTCAAACATTCAAATGGCTCTCTTCTCTCCTGGATTGGATGTTTTCTATGCGTGTAGGTCATAAGCCTTCAATAGCTGTCTCTACTATGGAACCCTGACCATATCTTCCCACAAATTTGACATAGGGAGTCCACCCAAAGTACTAGGCATTTCCTCGGTTTCTTCTGATAGTGTTTTTCCTCCTGGTATAGGTCTTTCCAGAGCTTGCATCTCATTTCCACAAGGTTTGAGCACTTATGGTCAACTCTGTATCATGAAAGCATGCCATGAAAAGGCACCAGAGGAGAACTTTAGAGGAGAATATTAAATATAAGCTAAATTAATTAGAAGTTATGAGAGTTACAAACCTTCCCTGGGTGGGAACTTGGTATATGAGACAGATTCAATTTTTTAAAAAATTACTATAACAATAATATGTTGTTGCTTATTCTATTCTTCATAGTTATCGCTTTGAAATGCTCTAGGCTTTTCACAATTGCTTTGCAAGAAAATAATGTTGGCACCAACATAAGCACATTAAATTCAGACAAGTTAAAATTCATTGGAATGTACACAACCAGAAAGCACCATGCCTGATAAGGATTACGTGACTAGAGTTTCCTATTCTTAACCTCCAATAGTTAAAAGTTGACCTGCATTTCATGTGTTTCTCTGATAATTGGGAAAAAACTCTGAAGACACTGTGAGAAGTGAGGATATCCTTTTTGTAAAATCATCACGTGATGGAACTACTCTCAATGGACAAGGCTTGTAACTATGAAATTTAACCAAAATAATTCTATATCACCTTGCTTTGGGCAGAATGTTGGCAAGCCTCTTGCCTGATGGCGATGTTAGTACAGAGTAACTGTTCACTCCACGAACGTGTTCTAACTTGGACATATACTGTGCCATCTGCACATGTGCCAAGTCTCAACACATGTGCCAAGCTGATACTTGGGGACACATGGACTATTTGAAGGCTATTAAATCTACATGCAAAGAGAGGCTGATATTGCAGCCTTCAGTTTATAGTGTAGGGGTGATAAAAATACCTATCATAACAATCACTAATATGGTTCCATTTCTCAAAAGAAATTGGGTTTTTTATTGAGTTCTTTAGATAAGTGATTTTGTCTAAACACACAATGGGGGGGAAAAAGCAAAGAAGACGTAAAGAAAAACTTCTTTTAAAAGATTGTATTTTTCACAATTGTTAAGGATTAGCAGCAGTATTATGTTGAACCTGACAGTGTTATTCTCAACATTTCATTATGTTTGTAAATACAGTGCTAGCTTACTGAACTTAAAGCGTCAAGGTCAGGGAATTCTGATGGAGTGAGGACTGCCTTACAACACCAAGAGCACATTTCCATTTGATCATCAACTCTTAAGACGTTTTTATCCATCACAGTTTGAATAACTGCTAAAAGAGCTATTTTATACACTATAAAGTCTAACTTGCAAATGAAAAATACATTGAAAAAATGTTCAAAATTTAACAAATGCATTTGTATTACTCAAAAGGTTTTTAACAAATAAATTCACATTACTGAATGGGCCTTTTTCTTTGTTATTAAACAAAATAGTTACTATTTTCATCATCCCTTTGAACAATAACTATAGCCACATTTTCCCAATAAATAATTAAAAATTCTATTATTAATTAGTAGATGATAATCTGTCATTTGGACAGTATATACATAGAACTTTGTACATTTTTTCCTACTGATCCTGCTGAAGAATCCATGATGACTATGCCATTCTCTAAAGTAATGTCTAAAATTGAACTCTTATCTTCTTCCTCCCCCAAACCTTCCCTTCTTCCCAACTTCTTTATTACTTCCAAGGGTGCCACCATCCTCCCAGTCACCTAGGCTCACAACCTAGATGCCACCTTTGACTCCTCCCTCTTTTTCATCCCCTATATCTAATCTGTTGCCAAAGCCTGCTGATTTTACATATGTAACATCTCTCATTTATGTCCCCTTGTCTCCTCTGACACTGCCACCAGTCTCTGGTGCAGACTGTCTGTCAGCTGTAGCCTGGACTGCTTCAATAGCCTTTTGGTTAGTGTTTCTTCCTCAGGTCTCTCTCCATTCTAGTTCATCCTTTATAGCTATCAATTGATTTTTCCACAGGGCAGGTCTGACTATTTTATTTCCCCATTCCCCAATCCTATTCAATAAACTCCAGAGGCTCTCCAATTTATCCTGTATTTCTTATTTGTCCATTCCTATTTGCATATGAGCTCTTTGAGGGCAGAAACAGGTTTTTTTTTTGCCTTTTTTGCATCCTTAATGCTTAGCACAGTGCCTGACAGACACACAGTAGTCATATGATGCATGCTTACTGACTGACTGATGCAGATTTACATTTTTTAATTGCTCAGTCTAGTCAGCTTTTCAAAAGTGGTTACTGTCATTATATTTCACATTGAGATAATGCTTTAGGTTTGTAAAACACATTTATTGCAATAGCCCTGTGAAGGAGGAAGGTAGTGTAAGCATCATTATCTCTATTTCATATATAAACAACTGGAAATCAGAGAGGTCAGGTGACTTGTCCACAATCACATAGCTAACAGTCAGAGCTAGAATTCAATCCCAGATTTTCTGACCACAAGATGAGAAATCCTACTACTATGGCATGAATCCTTTTCTTTTCTTTATTTGTTGCTATCACAATTTAATATGCATATTTTGAGGCAATTTTAAATGATCTTCTAAGGAGGAGACTAGAACAACTAGGTGGCTCAGTGGATAGAGTGCTTGACCTAAAGTCAGGAAGACTCATCTCCCTGAGTTCAAATCTGGCCTCAGAAGCTTACTAGCTGTGTGACCCTGGGCAAGTTTTTTAACCCTGTATGCCTCAGTTTCCTCATCTGTAAAATGAGCTGGAGAAAGAAATGGCAAACCACTCCAGTATCTTTGCCAAGAAAATCCCAAATGGGGTCACAAAGTGTCAGACACAACTGAAATGAATGAACAACAACAAGAAAAAGAGAATATTTACAATCTCTCCATCCATTAAAAAAATCTATAGATCTTGCTGCTCAACAATGGGGGAATCTAGGTTATTCCAGTTTTCTTCCACCCTCATCTATCAACTTCCTTGGGATGTCAGGATCAATTTAAGTATCACAAAGATGACTTCCCAGCATGAATAATTCCTTAATGGAAAAAAAAACTACTGGGGTGCAAAACCACACACAAATCTAATCAAACATGCATAAGGCAATTTCTTAATTGGTATGGAATTCAGAATAAGAACAAGCAAATGCGCTACTTACAATAAAGATAACAAGTTACATTTATATAACTTTTAAGGCTTCCAAAGATCTTTCTTAACAACAATCCTACAAGATAGGTAGTACAAATATTAGAAAACATTACATAGACACACACACATACATATGTATACATACATATATGTGCATCCCCATATATATGTGCATATGCACATATATATAATGCATGTACACACACACACACATACTGTAGCAAGTTGCCTATCTACACTGATGAAGGCAGTTCTTACACTAGGAGTTCCCTACACAAATGCAATCATAAATCCCAATTGAAAGACAAAACAAATCACTCTACAAGGCTATATATATACATATATATATATATATATATATATATATATATATATATATATATATGTATATATATATACATATATATATACATATATATATACATATATATATACATATATATATGTATATATATATACATATATATACATATATATGTATATACACACACACACACACACACACACAAAATGTGTCAATATGAAAGCATACAGTGGTTTTGTTTGTTTATTTGTTTTATTCGACCTGTTCTTTCATTGCTGCAAAGAATTTTTGATTGCAACTTCTGCCACTGTCTATGTGCATTGATGCTTTCTCTGCAATTTAAAGTAACAGAGAGTTGTCCAGGAAACTGCTAAGTCATGTGGCTTGTCTTAGTAAATGGCAGATTGGGCAAGTAATAGTGAAATGATAATAGACATACAAGTTTTCAGCCACCCAACCAAAAACTTTGTTTTGGGCCCTTGAACATAGTTGCTTAATGAATGCTCGCTGAATCAAACCAAACTGAATTTTAACCAATGTATTATAGGTATTAAGTTTTCCTTACTTTAAAAAATAATAAATTGAAAATAAATAGAAAAAAAAAGATCAGCACTCCATTGCCCTAATTAAATGCAGTCCTTTCCAGCTGGATGGTGCAGTGGATAGAACACGGGACTTGGAATCAAAAAGACTTATCTTGCTGAGTTCAAATCTAGTCTCAGACACTTACTAGCTGTGACCCTGGGCAAGTCGTTTAACCCTGTTTGCTTCAGTTCCTCATCGGTAAAATGAGCTGGAAAAGAAAATGTCAAACCACTCCAGTGTCTTTGCCAAGAAAACCTCAAATGGGGACACAAAGAATAGGACACAACTGAATAACAACAATTTAAGGGCCAGCTAGATGGCATAGTGCATAGAGCACTGGGCTTGGAATCAGGAAGACTCATCTTCCAGCCTCAGAAACCCCCCACAAAAATGGAGTCAGGAAGAGTCAGACACGACCGAAATAACCCAACAATAATAATAGTAACCGTTTTACTAGGAAGAGCCCCAGCACAGGGAGGAACAAGCAGGGTTATACTGAGTCTTTCCCAACACCACTAATTCTATTTTTATCTCCTATTTATCCCACATATAGTTTGTTTGTATATATTTGTTTGCATATTTTCTCCTTCATTAGATTATAAATTCCTTGAGGTCAGGGACTAGCTTTTGTCTCTTTTTTTTTAATCCCCCCAGCACTTAGCCCAGTGTCTGACACATAGTAGGCACTTAATAAATGTTTATGGATTGACTGAGTACCCTAAGTGGAGAAAGGGTGTTGACGGGGTGGAAAGTCAGAGAAAGGAAAACCTGGGGATAAAAATGTAGGAAGCTTCACAATTTTTTCTAGGATTGATCCTATTTATCTCTAAATGAGTGGAGCTCAAAAAAGACTGAATACAACAATACATTTGTCATGAGTAGCTGAAGCTAGGTGGTGTAGTGGTTACAGTGCTAGACTTGGAGTCAGGAAGACTTCAACTGAAATCTTACTTCTAATACTTATTAGTTTTAAGACCTTGGACAAGTCATTTAGCTTTCAGTCTACTCATCTATAAAATGAGAGGACTGGATTTGGTCTCTAAGGAAGGTTTCTTCCATCTCTAAATCTATTATCCTGTGGATTCCATGAGACTTTGCTCTACTTCACATGAAAATTTTGTTTGGTATATTTTTTTAAAAGGAAGAAAAAAGAGAATAGGTTTTGTTATAATGGGGCTTTGTCCCCAGAGAATTTGATGTGCCACAATTTACATCACACAGACATTCCATTAAAGCCTCAAATGTGACTAAAGCTTGTACTACCTTACTTCAAAAGGACCTGGATTTCCTTGGTATAGGTACTCCATCCACCAATGTAGATTGCAGTCCGTCTGCACTTCATGAGTAGCTGTGGCTCACAAAATTCCTCACTTGGTACCAGCCCTCTAGTGAGGCTGAGTCTTTCTCCATTTAGTTGAGAATCACCTCAGGACAAGCAGTCAAGTCCACCTCTGTGCTCATCCTCCAAGCCTTTCCAGCTTGCAAGGACTTGTCAGACCCTCAGGCTCTGCTGACTCAGCCCTTAAGAGCCCAGGGTCACTTCCACATCATTGTGAAGCCTCAGATGAGGACCTGAGTGGAGCAAAGCTTATATATAAATAATGTCTGTGTCTCATTACAACAGATATCCTATGACTGTATCGCTGTCCTATCCTAATACCAGTCTAGCTAATGCTCTATTTCAAGTCTAATCCATTCCCCTGGCTTGCTGGATCAAATCCAAACCTTCATCCTGACTTTCAAGGTCTCCCTTAATCCTTTCCCGTCCTTCCTGTCTAACCTTGTATCAGCTGCTACTGCTCAATACAAAGCCTGTAGTCATGCTGAATGGCTCACTGTCCCCTGCGCCTGCCATGAGCATCACTCCCTTTTCACACTGCCTCAATCAATCAACAAGCATTTCCCAAGAACTCACTATGTGCTGTGCACTGTGCTAGCAGTAAAAGTACTAATACAAAAGTAAAACAGTCCCTGACCTTGAGAGGTTTATAGTTAAATGGGGAAGACAGCCTATACACCTATAGGTAAATACAATACATGCAAAGAAGTAATAGTGGATGGGAAGGCACTAACAGCTAAGGCATTGGGGAGAAGTAAAGAAACCAGGAAATGCCCCTTGTAGAAGGTGGCATTTCAACTGAGTCTGGAAGGTAACCGGGATCATAAAAGACAGAGGTATGGAGAGATAACAGCCCAGGAGTGAGGGACAGTCAATGTGAAGACAAGAAGATGGGAGCTATTTTTGCTTTTCTTCTTGCCTTGTATTCGAAATTTCTAGGGAAGAAGTGACTGGGAAAAACACATTTTGCATTTGGTTTTCTCATTATAAAAGGAAGAGAAATTTGTTGCTAAAACTACATAAAAATAACATTTAAAATATGTATATATTTTATGTATGCATAAACATATATAAATATATGTATACATGTGTGTATAAACATGTATGTGTATATATGTGTGTATACATACATACATACATACATACATACATACATACATACAGAAACATGCCAGAAATTCAGGAAAAAAAATTAAATATCAGGTTTGCCATTAGGGCAGCTAGGTATCATAGTGGATAGAGCACCAGGCCTAGAATGAGAAAGACCTGAGTTCAAATCTAGACTGACACTAGCTGTATGACCTTAGACAAGTCATTTATCCCTATTTGCCTCAGTTTCCTCATCTACAAAATGAGCTAGAGAAGGAAATGGCAAACCACTCTAGTATCTTTGCCAAGAAAACCCCAAAAGGAGTCACAAAGAGTTGGACACAAGTGAAAAAATGAGTAAACAGCAAAAAATCATGTCTATATTTTGAAAAAAGAATGCAGACCATACATATTGAAGCAGTTATAAGATTTCACTACATGACATACCAATATGTGCCTTACTCTCCTCAATCCTATTTTATTTTTTAATACTATTGATTCATCCATAAGTGTTGGCACATTCCATTAAAGCAGAACTGAATCCCCAGAAATGAACTAGCAGGATCAGAAAACCATAGCCTAGGAGCTAAGAATGTTTTGTTTTGTTTACATTTTTAAATGAGGTTTTTTAAAATTAGAAATGTGAAAATTATTTTTAGCTCATGGGTTAAAAAAAAGACAGACTTGGCCCTCTTGCCAACGCTTGGACAAGAGGAGCAGTGGAAGGAACTAGGGATTTTTAGCCTTGGAGAGACATAATAGCTGACTGCGTGTTTGAGAGTTTGTCACATGAAAGAAGGATTTAATTCTTACTTTGTATTTGTATCCCCTTGTGTCCAGTGTCCAAGAGATAGTAGGTGCTTTTTAAGTTCTTATAGATTAACTAATACTGCTTGGCCCCAAAACTAGAACCAATGAAGTAGAATTTGAGCAAATTTCAGCTCAATATAATGAATTTTCCATTAATTAGAAGTGTTCAAAAAATGAAATTGACTATCTCATGAGCCTTCAACAGTGGGTGCACTCAGATAGAGATTGACAAACTAAAGCTACTTGTTGAGAGTTGTGTTGGGGGAGGGAAGCAGGGGAATTCATGCTTCAGATAGAAGACCAGATGATCTCCTAAAGGTCCCTTTCAACTCTGAAATTCTGTGACTCTAAAAGCTATCGATCTTTCCAGAATTCTCTGGCCTAGGGATGACCTTATACAGATGTGTCATCTAAAACATTCAGTCTCTAGAGACAGAGCCAGAATCCCCAAGGGTCACCTACTAGAGCCTTAATACATAGGCTAGAAATGACACAACCTCTGACAGTGGAAAGATAAGGTACACAAAAGGTGGTTCACTTATTTTATATAAAGTTGGTGCTCCCCTCCTCAAGCACAGTACAAACAAAGGGAAAATGATAAAGTTTTCCACTCTACTTGTGCTTCTTAAAGAGTTTAAACTCTGTTTCCTTAAGTCAAAGGGGATTCACTGATTATACCTGTGCAAAACTCTACTCATGCCCTCCATCCACAAAAAAAGAATCCTCTACTCATCCATTCTCCCTACCAACACATACACGTTACCAACCAAGTCAACATACATACATACATATATACGTACAGATGTATACATGCACACATACATACACACACATACGTATCTGTATGTGTGTATATGTATGTACGTGCATACATACATATAAACCAGGAGTGGGGAACCTGCAGCCTCGAGGCCACATGTGGCCCTCTAGGTCCTCAAGTGTGGCCCTTTGATTGAATCCAAGCTTCCTTGAGGCCTCAAAGCCACAGGTTCTCCACTCCTGAAATAGTCAATCAAATATATCCATGTAGCCTCACTGAGGATGGATGATGCCATTTCAATTTGAACAGCCCCTTTCTATAATATGTATGCTTATTTAGAGAGCTTATTTAGTGATATGTACTAGAAGCTTTATGTGAAATTCAGGGCAAGAATGAACTGGCAAAGGATGGAGATGAAGAGGCACATTAAAGGATACCATAAACTTGGAGATGTAGCCTAACGGTAGCACCAGGCCAAAAAGATGGGGAGAAGACACTAAAAAAGCAAAAATTTTCAAACCCTATATTTATACCAAAACAGCTGACCAATCTCCACACTTATGATTTTAAACTAAAGGGCTATTTAGTGGAGATAACTAATTATAGTTTCATATAAATGTGTATGAGAATGGTCATTGTCAGTTAATTATTATTTTTTAAGTCAATGAACATTTATTAATTATCTATTATGTGCCAGGTACCCGTGTTAAAGTGCTGAGGATATAAATATGAAAATAAAAGGCAGGTTCTGCCCTCGAGAAACTTAACAGAAGCTAACACACAAAAGGAACCTGAAAAAAGGGGGTATGGGTTAGAGAGAGGGCATGAGGGAAAGGTCCAAAGATGAAAGGAAGAGCTGTCTTGCCTGTGTATTCTCCTTGAATGGAGCCTTGAGGAGAAGCTGTTCATTCCACCCTTCAGTCAGACGGGCAGAAGTTACTGATGGGGTCTGTGGACCAAGGCTGACTCAATCTTGTAGGATCTAGCTCTCTGTAGGTAGCCAAATTCAGGCAGTACAGAACTGGAACAATCTCACAGTATTCCAATTCATGTGTAAAAACACAGACACACAGACACAGACACACACACACACACACACACACACACACACACGACCTTAAAATAACTAGTTGTTTATCAGAACCCCAGGAGAAGGAAATGGTTTTGCATGAGTATTTCTATCTCTATGAAATAGCTATGAAACTTAACTGCATTATTGTTTTGAGAAGAGAAGAGTTTTCTACCTATATCAGTGAATAATCTTTGCCTCCTGAATGGGGCGAAAGTTGGCAACCTTGACCTTTCACAGTTTCTTTGAAATGGTTTTTGGTGCAGCTCAAATGAGATTTTATATGCGAATTCCTGGGAAAGCTGGAAAGTATTATCCAAATGTGGTATTATTTTAAGAAATAAAATTTTGGCTTTATGGAACCCTTGGGAAATGAATATTCTGGCCAGCTAATTTTTTTTTTATCCCTTAAAACAAAAACAAAAACCCTTACTTTAATTATTTGAGTGTACAAATTTTTTAAAAACATACAGCACATTGTCATACCTTCTTAACAATATTAAACATAACATTTTTGATGACTTTATATCTTCCCTAGAATACCCAAGGTTCAATTTCAAGGGTTTTAATGCCTGGGTCAAAAATGAAACAACCTCTGCTACAAGGTGAAGCTCATGGGGAGAAATCATTCATTTTCTTGAAAGGTGAGGAATCTCCTCCATGCCTTCTCCCCCAGCCCACCACACACACACACACACACACACACACACACACACACACACACACACACACACTCACTCATAGTTGTAACTCTAGTCAAGTGAGGAAGCTCTTCACTAGGCTGGTTCTCCTTAAGGAGCTAGAACTCTTTATCCTCCAAGTCAAAAGAATTCACATCCACTATAGCCATCTACCAGAGCCATCTTACCATCTGACCTTCTGCTACCCTGAAGCTTTTGGTTTGGATTGCTAGAAATTATGCTCCCGATTGCTGAGACAGTTACTCCACTCAGCACTGGAACTATTGCCTAGGGATTAGGGATCTAGATTGATTAGTGAGCGCTAACTCACTCAGCCCACTAAGATCTAGCCAGTCCAGACCTGGCCATCCTTCGAATCCTATCCAGCCACCCATTGGGCCATCTGCCTCAACAAGCTTCTGTCTACTTCCTGCTCTGGGAACAGTAATAAAATCAGTACTACCAATGCTCCTAGAAAGGCTATACATATTGGCTACACATCAATTTAACATCCTTATAACTCACTAGGTCACCACTGGCCACCTCTCCCTTATAGTCTTACCTCCTCCGTCAGAATGTAAGTTCCTTGAGGATTGGAATGATCTCACTTTTGTATTTGTATTTCCAGTGCTTAGCACAGTGCTTGGCAAATAGTAAATGTCAGATAAATGCTTTTCCATTCATCTTTTCATCACTATGATATAGACATTCCCATTTGACAGTGGGAAGAGAACTAGGAATTCTTAATTCTAATCTAGTGTCCTTCTGTGACACAATGATTACATTTCATCCATAGGAGACCCTCTTTCTCTTTCTAATTTACTGTTTAGGAGCCTCAAAACTATATAATAAGTTTATTAGAACTGTACACAAATTAAAAGCAAAGAGACTCTAAATGAGGGCTGGAGGGCCTTTCCAATGCATAAAGAGCATAAACCTCAGACAGACTTCGTGACATCTGAATTAGCTGCTGGAAGTCCTTATTTGCTTAATTCTAGTTTTTGGCTTTGCTGCAAATATGTGAGGTTACACGATAATCTGATTTTGTATAGGTGAAGTATTGCTACATTAGAGTAGCTTTTAGCATTTTTAAGAACTCTTTTGCCCAGCTCAAGCATGAATAGGGGAAAATGTTTTATCTAGATTTTATCGATTTTTCCATGCACATTTTCTTTAATAACTGTCCTTTTGAATGGCTTATTATTTTAACTATAAGTTCAATTTTTCCTGTGGCAGATTATTATTGGAAGTGGTCATGAATTGCTCTGACAATTATGGCCTAATTAGGTAAAACTATAATGATATATCTTTAAACTGGAAGGGGCAAAAAATCCAACACTATCCTGCTATGTTTAAAGTCTCACAATCTGATTTTTTTAATAATTCACATAATAAGAATAATAAATAATAATGACAATAGCCAGCATACACTTATGGGTATGTAGAACTCTTTAAAGTATACAAAGCACTTTATATATGTCTTGAGACTCACAACAATCCTATGAGGTAAAGAATATTATTATCCCCATTTTATAGATGGAGAAACTGAGGATAAAAGAAGTTAAGTGACTTAACAGCTAGTGAGTGTCTGAGGAAAGAGTTTTAATTCCAGTCTTCTGACTTCAAGTTTTTATACTCTACCCACTGTGCCTCAGAATATCTGAACACTATACCTAAACTCTCTCTATATTCTATATTCCTGGTGATCACTCTCTTAAGAAGCTGATTAGGAACCTATCTATTCAATACTATCCCAATTAGATTATGAAAAAAAATACTTTTATTTGGCTAGAAAAAAATAACAACAAAATTTGTTTGGAAGAACAGGAGGTCAAGAATATCAAAGAAATTAATGAAAAAAAAATGTAAAGGAAGGAGGTCTAGCAGTTCCAGATCTTAAACTATAGTATAAGGTGGTAATTATCATAACTATCTGGCACTTGCTAAGAAACAGAATGGAATATAAAACACAGTAGTAGATGACTATAGTACTCTTGTGTTCGATAAATATAAAGTTTAAGTTTTCATTATAAGAAGTCACTGTTTGGTCAAAATTGTTGAGAACACTGGAAAGCAATCTGGCAAAATTTAGGTATAGACCAAATCTTACACCATTTACCAAGATAAGGTCAAAATGGATACATGACCTAGACATAACAGGAGATACCATAAACAAATTAGAAGAACAAGGAACATATTACCTATCAGATTTATGGAGAGGAGAAGAATTTATTAATAAAAAGAGAAGGAAAACATTTTGAATGGTCAAATGGATAATTTTGATTACATTGAATTAAAAAGGTTTTGTACAAATAAAACCAACATAACCAAGATTAAAAGGAAAGCAGAAAAGTAGGGAAATTTTTAATGGAGTTTCTCAGATAAAGGCTTCATATCTCAAATACATAGAGAATTTTGTCAAAATGGTAAGAATATGAACATTCCAGATATGAATAGGCAGTTATCTGGAGGAACATATCAAAGCTATATATAGTTATATGAGAATATGCTCTACATAATTATTGATTAGATAAATGCAAATTAAAACAACCATCTCACACTTCTCAGATTAGTAAAATGACAGAAGGGGGAAATGAGAAATGTTGAAGGGGATGTGCAAAAATTGAGACACTAATATGCTCCTGGTAGAACTGTGAGCTAATCCAACCATTTTGGAGAGCAATCCAGAATTATGCCCAAAGAGTTATAATACTGTGTATATCCTTTGACCAGCAATGCCACTATTAGATCTGTTTCCCAAGGTGGTCGTGGAAAAAAGAAAAGAACCAATGTGTTCTAAAATGTTTTAGCACTCTCTTTGTGGTGGCAAAGAACTGGAAATTGAAGAGATGCATATCAATTGGACAATGGCTGAATAAGTTGTAGCATATGATTGTGATGGAACATTACTGTGCTATAAGAAATAACGAGCAGATTGGTTTTAGGAAAAGACTTGTATGAAATAATGAAAACTGAAATGAGCAGAACCTAGAGAACATTCAAATCAACTACAAAGGAACCATGAAGGAAGATATACCTCCAGAGAAAGAACTGATATGGACCTATGTATTGTGCAGTTTCATCTATATCCATATCCATATCCATATCTATCTATCTATCTATCTATCTATCTATCTATCTATCTATCTATCTATCTATCTATCTATCTTACCTATCTGTCTACGTACATACATAACACAGAGAGGTCCTTCTCCAATGTGGGGTTGGGAGGGAGGGAAATAGCTTGAAACTCAGATGTAACAAAAAAATTTTTTTAAAGAAGCTGATTAGGCTGTTCCTGTGGTTTGACTGTTACCTGATTTCACCTGGATCTGCAAATACAAATAAATAGAGCAATTAAGTTTTGTTTTGTTTTGTTTTCCTGGACTAGCCTTGTGATGTCAGTAGCCTAGGGCACTCCCAGTGAGGGACTTTCCTCCTCATGGAGACTGGCATCTCCTGTGAAACTGGCAAACTTCAAGAATTGTCTAGAGCACTAGTAGGTGTTCACAAATTTGCTCAGGATAACACTGAGCTCGAACACAAGTCTTCCTGACTCCAAGGCCAATTTTCTCTATACTACATCACCATGCCTAATGTTATAAGTCTTGCAATACTAGGAAAGATACATTGAGAATTTAACAAACTTATGGATCAAAACCTAGAAAATACAGCTATTACTACACACAATAGATGATGTTTTTCTTATCAAATGGCACCTATGAATCATCACATTAGTAGTTTGATGCTAACTAATGAGTGCAATTTTTTAGTCTATTTAGTAATTCTGTTCACTTGATTTAACCGTTACTAATGGCATTCATTTTCCAACAGAGAGGAACTCTGTGGCAATTAGAATATTGTTGTTATTCAATTGTTTCGGTCACATCCATTTCTTTGTGACCCCATTTAGGGTTTTCTTGGTAAGAATGCTGGAATTTCTTTATCCAGCTCATTTTACAGATGAGGAAACTGAGGCAAAGAGGGTTAAGTGACTTGCCCAGCTAGTAAGTGTTTGAGATCAGACTTGAACACAGGAATATGTCTTCCTGATTTCAGACCTGGCAGTCTATCCACTGCACCACTTAGCTGTCCAGTTAGAATATATGAACAGTTAAATTTCATTCACCATAACAAAAAGACTAAGTCCCTTTCTCTCGTTTTAAAATAAAAGACAAATATGAAAAAAAGTCATTAGGACCACTTAAAGCACCAGAAAAGATGCCACCACATTTTTGGCTCTTCAAGGAAGTTCTAGTGTAAAAAACTGGATACCTTGAGAAAGATAAAGGCATGTCGACCTAAAGATGATCAAACTGAGCTGAAGCCAACAATCTACTTTTCTGCATTCTACATTTTTCACTGACTGGTCCATGAATGGTGAGGGGTAAGCCTTGCCAGTCTTCCATTCCTCACTTAGAGCCATGAATACAGGGCATAGCGAAATGATGTAATTCAAAAACTTAATTCAATAAACTTTTATTGAGCACCTATTATGTTTACAAGGCACTGTATTAGGTGTCAAGGGAGGTGCAAGACTACCTTACAAATGTTATGTTGGGGAAACAACGTTTCGAGAGGCAGTTAATTCCATAGAAATAATGTTATAAAATGAATAGTAAGGGATAGGTGGTACCATTGGTAGAACATGTGGGCTTGGAGTCAAGAAAACCTGAGTTCAAATTTGACCTCAGACACTTACTAGCTGTGTGACCCTGGGCAAGTCACTTAACTGTTTGCCTCAGTTTCCTCAGCTGTAAAAGTTAACTGGAGAAGGAAATGGTAAACTATTCCACTATCTTTGCCAAACCAAACCAAACCAAACCAAAACAAAACAAAACAAAATCCAAATTGGGTCATGAAAAGTTGGACACAACTAAACAACAAAGATAAATATAGGCACACAGGGAGAATGGCTCATGCATTAACTCAGACACTCCAAGATTGTAGGATTTGTGTCTGGGGCAGTTGGCCAAATGTGATCTAGTTATAATGTGACAAGGCTGCTTGTTGCAAAATTATTTCAATCAAAACAGTTTTATGGGAAGTATACTTCTACAAAGTGAAAGAAAATTCATTCTTTGCCCTTGAGTAGTTTATAATCTAGCAGAAGACATGACACAGGTATACACATAAATACAATATGCAAATAATAAAATATGCAAATATAACACAATGCAAATATATATTAAATATGCAAATATAAGTACGTAAGAAAAACATGAAAAAAATGATATGAGAATTTGGAAAAAGAGATCACTTCCAGAAGCTAGAAGTAAGGAAGTGCTCCCGAAGAAAGTAGCATTTAAGGTAGTAGAAAGAGGACTAGACTAGAATGAAAAGAACACTAGACTTGGCCTCAGAGGATATGAGTTCAAATCTCATCTCTGCTACTTACTGTCTCTATGACCTTGCCCAAATAATTTAACCACTGGGAACCTCAATGTGTTCACAATTGAGGAAGTTGAACTAGCTACTCTCCAAAATCTCTTCCAGCTCTAGTTCTGCGATCTTCTGTATTCTGGCTCTCTTATTTGCTAGCTCTGTCACTAAACCTCTCTGAGGCTTGTTTCTTCAGTTATAAAATGGGGATATTAATATCTGTACTACCTCTCTCACACACTGTTCTCTGGAAAGTGTTTTGTTAATCCTAACACACTATATAAATGTGAATTATTGTTATTAATAGTAATTATTATTTCCACAGGCATTGCTAAGGGTTGAGGGAGAGATGGACTCTTCAAGTTACAACCAATTACAACTATGCATTCCTAGCCAATAATCTAAGATGTAAAGTACACGTACTTTTTAGGAGCATTTTTTTAACTTCCACTAGATATAATTAAAGGTACTAAGAATAAGGCAAACAGATTTACAATCAAATCATGATTTACAGAGCATCTTCAAAAGAGATGTCTGTGTCTTATGGAGACATCCAACATATGAAGCACCTTAAAGTCCTTGAAAGGAAAATAGATTCGAGGGATCATAAAGTAACTCAAACTCCGGCAGGGTTGTTCTGGGCCATACAGTCATAATTAAAGTATTGTAGGGGTGGGGTGTATGAGGTGATCCAAGAAGATTAGCACCCCTGGTGCCATTTTTAGAGCTGCTCATCCACCTTTGGTATCCCCCTTTCACCTAACTCTCACTTGTGGCTCCAAGAAGCTGTAGCATGTGTAGTGGCCATACCCTGGTAAACTATCTCAGCAGACTGGCTTAACCAGGTTGAGGGTAACTGACAGGCCTCAAACCCATCGATGAATCAGGGGAATGTCTACCCTAAGCATGTGAGGACTTCTCCCTGTGGAATGGGCAGATGAAAACAACTTGTTCCAACAGTCATGAAAACAGCTGAAACAGGGACTGTGGAGTGCTTAGAACTTGATCAGACATCAAAGACACCAAGGTCATCCACTGCATCCCAGGCCATCGCCAGTTGTGCTGACTTTTGTCTTGCCTCTGGACTTCGATGCCTATGGAAGAGAGAGTGAGGCTGACAATTTGTGCAACTCTGCCTCACTTAAATCCAATTCTCACACAAGTCAAGATGTCATCCATGATATCACTGGTCCTCTTTGGAAACGAAGGACAAACAGCAATGTTAGGAGTGGCTAAATTTTAGTTGACACATATTGGCATTGGAAACTCAAAGGATTTGGGGTACCCAGGGATAAAAAGCCATAGTGGCTCAGACACACATAGAAGTACCTGAAATGGGTTTTGAGAGACAGGATTCTCATAAGGGAATTAACCAAGAGTAATGAAGGCTTTCTAACTCTAAGCCAAATAGATAATATCCATCAAGCAACAAATCAAGAGGAAGGAGATCAAAATTCAGTCTTAATCTAGACCCGGGAAGCACAATGCCTGGTTTGGGGCTCTTAGCTAGGTGTAGTGGCTCACAGCCTAGGCTATGCCTACAAAGTTGTCGGAGTGTCATTGGAGAGAGATTTTCTAATTACTGTCTTCTAGCAGACTTGAGCCAAAGTGACAGTCAAGTTCTCTGAAAAGATGAATTTCAGATGCTGATGGCAGAGAAAAGCTTCATAGCTCTGACACCAATGAAATCATATAATCACAAGATCATGGTAATACCATCCAGCAACAACCAAGTGAGACCAGTAAGGAGCAGCAATTGGCAGAGATTACCTGGCATAGACAAAGGCTTTGAAATCACCAGAAGAAACCTATAGGCATGTAGCCCCATAGCTATGACTTTCCCTTCTCTCTCTCTCTCTCTCTCTCTCCTTCTCCACACACACACACACACACACACACACACACACACTCTACAAGGGTTCCCTAAGGTACTTGATTTTTTCTAGTCTTGGAATCTTTCCTTTCGAAAATATGTTCAAAATTGAAATTGATTGCATTGCCTCTAGCACAGGTTTCATCTATATATTTGTTCAAGTCTGTTTTCTTTTCCTGCCTTCATCATTTTAAGTGCTATTCCCAGTCCCTCATGTTGGAAAGATGGCACAGTTCAAATGTAGTAGTCATTGATAGAAATAAAGTATCATAGAAATACTGGCAGATCTGCTTATTCCACATATAATACACGGGAAAAAAGTGTAAGAAAAGCATTACCAACTTTTATATATAAAGATAATTAAGAATTGGGTCTTGATCTGGATTTTGAGAGACAGGTAGGATGGGAAAGATGATATCTCTTTATCTTGGCACTGTTCTTATGCTTTGCCTCTTTGGAAGCTTAAATATGATGTTGAACTTGAGGCACTGATGTGAGAGCATTATTTTGCTTTGAATAATCCAACTTGGCAGCATATGAAATACAAATCTCAGAGCATTTGGGGAAGTACTATTTAAAACCATACATGGCTATGGTTGATATTTTACCCACAGTAGTGGAAAACCATTAATGTTCTTCCCATAGTACACTATCCCTATTTTCTATACTACCCAACTTTCTAGAAAAGTTATAGAAGACCGAACATAAGTGCATGCTCAAGGAACAATATTTACTTTTAATTATTTTTTCTGCTATTGCGTTTTCTAGCACCTTTGCTAAAAATGACTTTTGTGAGCCTTTCAACTGTAGCAAATAACTTCTGTTTCACCAGTGAAAAATTAGTCTGACAGGAATGAGGATTTTCAGTAGTTCCCCAAACACAGCTGGTCACTGATTTGAGAAAATCTTATGAGCCAACGTAAAAAAAAAACCGCACCGTTTTCAATTTCTATATCCTTCACTTGACACAGCCATCTTCTAATACGTTAAACAAGCCTATGGTGAACAGCATATGTCCCTAGAGTTATGATAGCAGTAGTAACTCATTGTCAACTAAATAGAAAGTTCATTGTAAAATAAATTCAGATCTATCAGAATTAAGATATAAGTCCATTTTCATTTCACTTGGGCTTTTAAATAATTGTTCTTGTCATGTTCACTAATTATCACTTAGTTGTATTTAAACAAGGGATTTGCAACACTGAACACCAAGTTTCATTTTTGAATGTGAATAAAACACTGCTAAATTATGTTATCATAAAAGACATTTCCACCAGACAACTTTCTAGAACTATTAAGGCAACTTGATAAAATTACAAGGTTTATATCAAGGTTCATTTCTGATCCATTTAAAATAAAAATCTAGTAGCAAAGGTCCTTAGCATTAATTTAGGTGACAAAAATAAGAAAATGAGAAAAATTAATATCTAAGGCCCCTTCCTTCACTTTCCACTGTTTTAATCTTTGAAACTTCTTGTCAATGTTTCTTTCTTTCTTTCTCTCTTTCTTTCTTTCTTTCTTTCGCTCTTTCTTTCTTTCTTTCTTTCTTTCTCTCTCTCTGTCTCTCTCTCTCTCTCTCTCTCTTCCTGCCTTCCTTCCTTTCTGTCTTTCTCTTTCTTTCTCTCCCTTCCCTCAAATACATGCATATATAAATGTATATGTACACACACATATGCATATATGCACACATGTATTATATATAAAACTATATATGTATACTTATATGAATAATTATATGTTTCCTTTAACTATCATATTTGGAACATAGATAATTTTGATGTCTTATAATAAGTAGTTAGATTGAAGAGAATAATCCAAAACCTTAAGGGCCAGTAACCTAGCAACCCAAGGGCCTTAATTTAATTATAGCCAGTGCCTTTAAAAAGCCTTTTCATTGGAATGTTACCTCTGTTAAAATGTGTTGTTATTTAAATCCAGGAAATGAAAAACATTTTAAGATAAAGAAGAACAAAGTTTTGTTTCAAATTGATGTTATATATGTTCATATATATCAATGATAATATTAATTTAAAGTTAAATAACCAGGCTCAGTTCAACAAACATTTACTAAGTGACTAGTATATGTCCAACCTATTATACTGAGTGCTGAGGATACAAAGACAAAAGGAACAAAAAACAGTCACTACCATCAAGGAGCTTAGCATGTCTCTGGAGTCAGAGAGCTTGAGTTCAAATCTTACCTCTGAGTCTTATTATCCAGGTGACCTTGGTCAAGTCACTTAACCTCTCTAGGCCTTGGTTTCCTTATCTGTAGCATGAGGGATTTAGAAGAGAAGGCCTTGTAGATTAAATAGTAAATTCAAGTGAAGTTACACAAATATAGGAAGACTCTGTGATATCAAGAGAAGAGGAAACTCTATACCAAACCAAACCCCAACCCATCTATTGCTCATTAAATAAATGCAAAGGAATTGCTTGAAGCAAATAAAAGAAATTAAATTATTTAGGAGCATAGATTTAGAGCTGGAAGAGGCCTCAGAGGTCATCTTGCACAACTTCCTTGTTTTATAGATGTACAGTGGTCCAAGGTTATCCCAATAGTAAAAGTTGCAGATATGGGATTTGAACTCATATTGTCTGCCTCCAGATGTTTAAACTATAGGACTTAACATGAATATTAATATTTCACATATAAAGGTATCATATAGTCAAAAAGAACAAGACAATAATGTCAGTCTGATTCTCATTCAGTCCCATCTTCAACCTATCTCTTCCTCGCAGGAAGGATCTACTGTCCTTTTTTGGTGTCAAGGGCTGCTTTAGCAGTCTCGTAAAGCCTATGGACCTCTTCTCAGAATCATGTTTTTAAATACACAAAATAAAATGGACAGAAAATCAATCACATTGAAATAATGTTTTCCAAAAAAAATTGTTTTTAAGTTATGAGGTTAAGAATTCTTGCTCATGGGGACTCTATTTCTGAAGAAATCATGAATACAGCTGTGGCCAGTGGGGAAATCTAGAATTCTGAAGTTAAAATAAGACTAAAACTATTTGTTACATATTTTAACTCATATTTATTTAACTCATTTATTTATTTTACATATTTAAATAATAGGTGTATTTATGCATTTATTGTTAAAATGTTTTTTATTTAAATGAATGCTAAAATTGATATGTTGTGGTTATTGTTTTGGTTGGGGAGAAGAGTAATGTTTAAAGTAAACTTTGCCTTTATACAGTCTTAGAGAAGTATAAACTAATAAAGCATAATACTGCCTTAAGATTTTTGGAACACTCTGTAGAGGTTAAAGTATTTCATTTCCTGGATTTAAGTAAGAATATATTCTAGAGCTAGGAAACAGCACTCCATAAAGAAAGCTTCTTAAGTTCACTGACTACATTTAACGAAAGGCACTTTGACTGCTAGGTCACTCTTTTATCTAACCACCTGTTGGTCATAAAAAATCAGTGTATTGTATGACAATGATGATAATGTAGAGGGGGAAACAAATAAACAAATCTCTCTGCTTGACATATTTTCTGTCCATCAACTCCTCGAACCTGATCCTTATGGCAGGGGGAAAAAAACAACTTCTCACATTGATTAGAGATAAATAAAACTGACATTTCCCTTCTGGGTCTCCAGAGGTCTGTGTTGATTCCTGGTAGGCCCAGTGGTGTAATTTCCAAAGAATGGTAGGGAGAAGAAGAGTCAAGCCTCTACCATGACTCAGTGGATACAGCCAAGGTTACTGGTAAAGTCCCTGTCAAATGCTACCCTTTAAAACTTAGTGGAAAGGGTTACAAACTTCACAGTAAGAAGAACGTCTATAAAGGAAGTTTTTGCATGCATGAAGTGTCATGTGGAATTGAAGCAACTATCTAGAAAATTAGTCAGAAATATCATTTAGAAATCAGGGGCAAAAGGGTTTTATTTGTTTGAATGATCTGGATAAAATCTAGAGAATTATCTTGGTCCTTGCTAGGGTACTTTGAATCTTTAGCCAAAATAGATTTTCCCTCAATATCAACAAACAGCAACCCACCCACCCCCAAAATGGTCCAAATTGCTAAAAATTGGTAATCCTACTGGCAAATATGGATTGTGTTTTTTAAATTGTAAAACCTAAATCATGTTCTTAAAGTCACAATCCTTGAATATGATAAAATATCAGTTAAGGTTAGGACTTTGTGTATGTGAGTGTAAGTGTGTATGTGTGCTTGTGTGTGTTAAATTTTTATGGCTTATTTGCTTCTGCTAGTGGTCACTCAATTTATAAAAAAAACTTTAAATAAATGAGTTTACCACGTATAAAACTTTGAGTCCATCTGAAACTTCATAGGGATTTTTGGTATGCTAAAGCAACCTTTTTATTTATTTTATCCATATAGGGTAGAAAGTCTTTAATATTGAAATTTAATCATTGTTCAAAGGGTAGTTTTCAATCAAACAATCAATAAATGTTTATTAAATGCCTACTATGTGGCAGACACTGTGCTAAATGCTGGGGATATAAGATAGTACCTGC
The DNA here is from genome assembly GCF_003287225.1 of Phascolarctos cinereus. NCBI lineage: Eukaryota > Metazoa > Chordata > Mammalia > Diprotodontia > Phascolarctidae > Phascolarctos > Phascolarctos cinereus. The sequence goes on from NW_027555958.1 coordinate 126,501,716, forward strand.
CCTTAAGAGCTTACAACATGGAGACAACATGCAAACAAATATATATATATATATATATATATATATATATATATATATATATATATATATATATATATGGCATAAATTAGAACATAAATTAGAAGTGGTTGCTGTTCTTCATGCTTGAAGAAGACCGAAATGACATCACTATGTTGGGGCCAAGGTACGGTGTGTCTGACTGTGGCCAATCAGACCAACAAAAGCTTGGAAGGCTCTACCACAGGTTGGGCACAATTAGTCCACATGAACATTTGAATGTGTGAATATAACTTAGAAATGATTAGTAGGGGGAAGGCATTAGAATTGAAAGGGCTTGGGGAAGGCTTCCTGTAGAAAGTGGGATTTTAATTGGGAAGTCAATAGTTAGAACAGAGGAGGGAGAGCATTCCAGGCATGCAGGATAGCCAGAGAAAATTCTCAGAGCCTAGAAATGGAGTGTCTTGTTTGTGGAATAGTCAGGAGGATCAAAGAGTATGAGGTAGAGAGTAAGGCATAAGAAGACTGGAAAGGTAGAAGAAGGCTAAGTTATGAAGGGCTTTGAATACCAAACAGAACATTTTGTTTGATTTCCTCCAATCCTTAGGATCCCTTTTTTTCTGTTAAACTTGGCTCAAATGCAACCTTTTACATGAAGTCTCTCCCAATCTCTCCAGCTTCAAAAAATTTACCTTGTATTGATTTTGTTAATATTTATGTACATATTTTCTTCCCAGTGGAGTATAAGCTCTTTGAGAGCAAGGATTATTCTACATATATTTTTGTATCATCAGAACCTGGGTATAATGCCTTAAACATAAATACATAAATAGGTGACTAATAAGTACTTGTTGATTGATTGAGGCTAGAATATGCATTATTACAATGTCTGTAGAAAACTGATATTGCATGTTAGAGTTTATAAAGCATTTTCCTCCCAGCATTATTGTGAGGAAAACAATATATTTATCATCCCCATTTTATAGACAAAGAAACCAGTTTCTTTTTTTCATATTTCAAGGAGTTTTATTGTACAGAATCAGCTTTTAATATTAGGATAACATACCTGAAATGTTGCATTTAAAAGTAAACATGTGTAAATTAAGTTTTCCTGATCATATAGCCTGGAAAAAGTCACAGAAGAGATGGTAGGTGAATTTCTCTCCTTTCAAAATCCCTCTTTCCGAACTATCATTGAGCTTTAAGCTTGTCAATTAAGACCTTCTGTATTTGCCTGGGACATAATTAATCAATACAGCTGAGTAAACTAGACATGGGAAGCTAATTGGTGCAGTGGATAGAGAGCCAGGCCTGGAGTCAGGAAGACTCATCTTCCTGAGTTCAACTCTGACCTCATACTAGCTAGCTGGGTGACCCTGGGCAAGTCACTTAACCCTGTTTGTCTCAGTTTTCTCACCTGTAAAATAAGAGAGAAGGAGATGGCAAACTACTCCAATATCTTTGCCAAGAAACCCCAAATGGGGTCCTAAAGAGCTGGACCCAACTGAAACAATTGAACAACAACAATGACAAACTAGACATAATACACATACAGAAATTGAAAAAAATGTCTATTAAAAACTGCTCTGTCACAGGTTCAATATTAAAATAAACAAACAACTTCAATGTTGGAGATACCCACAAAGCCACCAATTATTTATCAATACCCTAAAGTAGTGCCATATATTATTTTCAAAGGAAAAGTGAGGAGTTGGTGGGGCACACAGGCAGTTTAGTGTCAGAACTTAGATTCGAGCCGAGGTTTCCCAACTCCAACTGCACCAAACCATGCCTCTTCTATCAAAGTGGACAAAATGATGAAACATGCAGCTCTTTTCTAAAATTAAATAATTCCTCAAGAAAACAGACTGATGATTTTACTGCTTTCCTACCTCTATCAAAATCCAGCATAGTGGTTGGGTCATCTCTTAGGAGCTCAACAAATATTTGTTATTTGGTCACCACAATGTTTATGGCAGAGCTAACACATTAACTCCTCTTCCTTCATAGATTGGAGCACCTATCCAGTCATGGAATGAATGAATGAATGAATAAAGAGTATTTAGTAAATTTACTAATTTAGAGATAGCAAAATGGCATGGCGGAGTTGGGAAGATCTGAGTTCAAAATCTTCCTCAGATACTCACTGTTTGCCTCAGTTCCCTTATCTGTAAAATGCGAATAAAAGCACCTACATCCCAGGATTTTTCTGATCAAATGAGGTAATACTTGTAAAATGCATTGCAAACTGTAAATGGAAAAGCAAGTTGTACATAACAGATTTGTGGTTTTATGTGCAACCATTTTTTAAAATTATACTATGTTATGGAAATGCTTGGTTTATTCCATAAATTAAGACAAATAAAAAATTTAGAAAGCAATATATAAATGTTAGCTATTAATAGTAGTAGCAGTAAGTACTTACTATGTGCTAACTGCTGGGGATACAAATAGGAAAAATAAGACATGCCCTACTCTTGAGCACTTTACATGCTAACACATAAAAGAGAGTCAGCTGTGAGGCAGATGGCCAGGCCTAGAAATCCTGAAGGTATGATAGCCTTGCAAATGGCAAGGCCAGAAGTCTTTAGGTTACATAAGTAGGTCATATGACAGATTGCAGGGTAACAGGGCAGATGGTAAGGCTTGGAGCTGTGGTTTCAAACTCAGAAAGAAATGGGGCCCACTAAACCATATGTAAGGATTCCTATGGGCCTCATACTGACTTAGAAAATCACATGTTAATATAATCTATATTTTGTTGTACTTTTGTGTATCTTGTTACCTATTTCCCAATTTCATTTTCATCATTTTAAGTAGGTTCAGGCCCCACTTGGGAGTGTTATAGGCCACATACTTGACACCTCAGGCCTGGAGGACCTTTAGAGGCAGTGGCAGGGCAGATGGTAAGGCCTGGTGGTCCTCCTTCTCATTGGAAAGAACGGAGTTGTCAACTCCCATCTTTTCTAGGCCCTGGCAGCAGTCAAGCAGCCGTGGAAAGAGGGGAAGTTAAGGGACATGAGAAGAATAGAGGAAAATATTGAATTCTTAAGTAACTGGAGTCATATTTGACAGATGTAGCTTTTCAAATTCTCTGATTGGCTTGAAGGTAGGAATCTCTCCTATCTCTCCATTATAAAAAGGCTTCCTATGAGAGGTTAGCTTTTCGAAGTAGTCCTAAAAATGTCTATCTATAATTTACATATCACAGACTTCTTTATTTTAGTGTCATCTAGACTAAAATATATATCTGCAATACACAATATGAGGGGGAAGAACAATTTTGCTTTTGAATAACAGTTATTAAAATAATATTGGAGATTAATTTATTATCAGAACATCTACACTTCACTCGACATGAAACCATCACAGACTTCATACATTCTGCTTAAACAATTATTTGGTGGAATAAGGAAACCAAATGCAGGCCTGATATTTCTTTTCATCAACTTTAATAAAGAAAAAGGTTTTTTTTTTCATACTTGTTTTTCAAAAAAGTTTAAATCAGTAACTAGTAATACAGTTGGATGTTAGTTATTTGCCAAAAAGGAGGAAACTATTAGTGTGATAAATATGAGCTAATACTAAGGCTAATATTGTTTGGTCATTTTTCAGTTGTGTCTGACTCTTCATGACCCCATTTGGAGTTTTCTTGGCAAAGATACTAGAGTGTTTCGCCATTTCCTTCTCCAGCTTATTTTATAGAAGAGGAAACTGAAGTAAACAGGGTTAAGTGATTTGCCTAGGGTCATACAGACAGTGTTTGAGGCTGGATTTGAACTTGGGTCTTCCTAACTGCAGGCCCAGCACATTTACGTACTATGCCACTAGTTGCCCCATCAAATAATTAGATTATTTGATTCTCACAGCAGCTGTACAAAGTAGCTAGGCCAGGCATAATAAATAACAAATAATAAACATAGTATTAACATAGCACTTTAAGGTTGGCAAAGTGCTTGACATACATGATCTCGTTTGATAGCCTTTAGACCGCAAATTTCTCAAGGGTACTGGCCTTCTTTTAACTTTATTTCCCTAGCCATTAAGTACCGTTCCTCAACTGGAGGTGGTTACTAGGTCCTTATTGATTGACGGAGCCTCACAACAGCCCTGTGAGGGAGGTGCTATTGTGATTTCTATTTTATTGATGAGAAAACTGAGGTTGAGAAAGATCCAGCAGTTGAAAAAGTCCATTGTCACACATCTTGTATACATATCTCGGGTCTTCCTGATTCCCGTCCAGCACTCTGTCCACTAAACTACTTAATATTAATATCCCTCTTTTATAGATAAGGAATAGAGGTGTGTGGTATTATAAGAGGGAACTAAGGCTTAGACAGGTTAAATGATTTTCCCAGTGGGTGGCAAAGGTAAAACCAGAACCCACATATTCTACCTCAAAGGTCCCTACTCCTTCCACTATACCAGCCACACTCAAACTGAGAAACTGAGCTTGGGGAAAAGTTGGTGATGGGTGGAGGTGTGGGGGAGTGGAATTCAATATCTCCACATCCAGTTGGTAGAAGATCTCATTTCCTCACCTAGTTAGTTAATTGGTTCTTTAATAGCAAGCACTTCTTTATATCTCCCACAATTCCTTGCATTCAGTAGGTGAGCCATAAACATTTGACATTTGTCTTTCCATTACCCACAAAACTTGTCACACACACACACACACACACACACACACACACACACACAATTTTTGTAAATTCTGTACCAATTTTGTGAGCCATTTGTTCAACAACAATGTCATTAAGTACCTGATAAAGCACTGTGGTAAGTATTGGGATAAGAACAAGACAATTAGGGCATAGTGTACAGCGGCAAATTTATTTCTTGCTTCTGGCTGCTCCTAATACATGCCGTTTCATCTTCCACGTCTATGCCTTTTCACATGAAGTCACTTATGTCTAGAATTTCACCTTTGTCACTTTGGAATATCTAGATGCCTTAAAGTCATCAACACATATTGATTAAATGCCTACTACATTCTAGGCAAAGCCCAGGTATCACCTTCTACAGGAGCCCTTGAGGTTCATACTTTCTCCTTCTTGCAATTCCTTCATGTGACTTTATATATACTTAGTAATTATTTATCTATGTATATGCTGTATCCCCCAAAAGAATGTAAGCCCTTTGAAGGCAAGGATTGTCCTCATCTGTATGAGTGTTGCCAATGCCTAACACACAGTAGGCACTTAATAAACACTCATTGAATTGAATTCTTATTTCTTTGAAATAGCTTGTTCTGATTCAACATTTCATTATTGTGAAGCAGCATCCATTTAAAACATTTTTAAAAGATTTTTCTTCATTAAAGATTAAGTTGTTTATGCATGTTACTCCATTTATTTGTTGCATAGAACATTTCCAAAAAAAATTCAAAATTTCAATTAACATGAGTCTATGGCCCACTGGATTGCAGCTTCCATCAAGCACAATGTGTCTGTCATAATCAATAAGGATGGACTCAGTGCCCACTACATGTCAGGAACTGTGTTGGTGCATGTCATCACCGCGTGACCTCTTTAAATTCAAGATGATATTGACAAATAAGGACACTGAAGACTGAGGTGGAGGGGTGTGGGAGTCTTTAGCACATAGTTGCAAGTAAAAACTTTGCAACATTGATTTTCATTGGACTTGGAACTGGTCAGGACCTTGGCCAAGACAGTTTTAGTGCATATATTTTAATACTTTAGAATCCTTAGCTTCCTTCAAAGCTCATGTTAAATGCTACCTCTTACATGTTTCCTTTCCTGATCCCTGCAGCTGCAGGTAGCAATCCCTCTAACCCTAAAATTACCTTGCATTTATTTCACATATGCTAAAAAGTGGATGTGTTATCTCCCCAATAGATTATAATCTCCCTGAGGGCAGGGACTATTTATTTCATTGCTGTCTTTATTTCCCCAATGGCTAACATGGTTCTTGGCACATAGTGGATGCTTATGGATTAAACAAATATTTCAATACATCTATGATGCCACCAATGTTAATATTATTTTCATTTGTGTAGACTGTAATCCATCTGTGCCTTCCCATCCTACACAATTCTTTTCCATGGACTCCCATACCACTGGTATCCAGGAGCCAGCTCATACTGGTTCACATGAGCTGATTGTTAAATTTTCACTGTGAGCATTTACAATTTGGAAATAAGGAAATGCTACATATCAGGGCTTAATTTGACTTTTTAAAACTATGGAGAAAATACTAATAATGTAGATTAAACTTAAAAGTATGTTGTACACACTTTTTTCCCCCCACAGACCTGATTGTTAAACACATACTAGCACACCCTTGACTACTCAATATTTTTGGAGTTGGGAGCAAGGGGTGAGTAGGTAGGCTTCCTCTGGTTCTCATGCTGCTTAACTTTCAGGTTTGTTTGGTTGGTTTTTTTTTCCTAATTGACACCTTAAAATACTTTAAAATTTAAATATAAACAATGCTGTTTTAAGACTCAAAAGCTCCTTAAGCCTATAAAACTTTAAGTTCAATTAAATCTTTAACAGCTTAGCTTTTGCATTTATTTCACTCTGTTGAGCACGTACAAGCCACAGTCTATTAGAGGAAGGTTTTGTTGTTAGCAACATCACTCTCTTCAGTTGTTTCTCTTACCTAATGTACTTACAGTCTTCAAACAGATGAAAAAAAAGTCTCAAAGGCAAGATAGGATTTTTGGCTGGTCTGAAGCTAAGTTTTTGGTTTTGGTTTTTTTTTCTTCCAGAGCTATTACTCATATCAGTTGTTCACCTAATCATTCACCCCCCTGAAAGCGTGATATGTGAGTAACCCAGTTTCCTGAGCCATGCCTTACAAATCTGTTATTAATGTTTCAGAATGTAACAGTACAAACTGTCCAGGATGGGTGATTGGAACAGCTTTTGCATGGTCTAAAACTGCTGATACATTTTATCTGGCTGGTATTTTCACTAAGGGTTTCCACTACTCAGCAAAGGGGAAAACGACTGTCATGATCCCTTCTACCATCAACACAGTTTAGTTGGGGATTTTAGGAGCAACCTAGCTAAGCCAGGACTACTACCATCATTATTCAACATATTTATACTTGCCTCAATCTCCCTCCACTCTGGGGGCTGTCTCCAGTCATCCTGATCTATATCTGAAACTGGACCCAGCTGGCTCTAGAGGAGAAAGTGAGGTTGGTGACTTGGCACAGCCCACCCTCACTTAAATCCAATGCATTTGCAAGTCATGCATCACCTTCCTGATGTCATGGTCCTCTTCAAGAATGAAGGACAAATTACAACCTGTGAGTAATCCAACCTTTTTCATTTATTCTAAATTTGGCCTCTGCTCAAACCCTCCACATCACCCCAACTCATCTACATGGAGAAAAAGGGACTGTGGAGATAATTAAATTGATAATCAGTCAAACAGTGAAAAAAGTATTTACTAAACACCAACTATGTGCACTGTGCTAAATACCATAAAGTTGAGAGATTCTTCAATGAGAAGCAGCCCAGTATTGCAAATCAGTTCTGAATTCTGACACCATATCTTCCCTCTGTACTGTTCTTTCCTTCTGAAGGAAATGAGCTGCTATGACAACTCTTAGACTCTCATCATCTCTGGATGTGAATCCAGGCCTAATTGATAGATGGGGAGACCTATGCTCCACATGTACTTTTTAACATCCTAACATAGGTAGAAGGTATGCCAAAAAAGTAAATGTGCTGGGGAGCTGTCAGCAGGAGATGAAAGAGATAGGACAGTCCGTGCCAAATAGTGTCCACCCACGCACAGGGTAACGGGTAATTGGGAGGAACAGGAACCCCCCTATATCCCAAACCTCTTTCAGAAGCAGAACCAGCATGGGGAGAAAAGGAAATTCTCCCACTCCATCATATCCCACCCTACCTGATTATTTACAGAATTTCATGCCAGTACCCAGTAGGGACCTTACTAGCCAGAGTAAATACTCCCTTTTACAAGAGAGAATGGGAATTTCATGTGGATGTTTGTCAAACAGCAGACTCAAGGCAAGCCTTCACATCTATCTTCTGTTTGAGAACAATTGGACATTTTTCTTTGAGCAGTTACAGGATTTGGACTTGCTTTGGAGAGAGGGACTTAGCTGCCTTCTAGAAAGATTAATAAACAACGAAGGCTTTTGAAGGTTGGTATAGCATGAGTGTTTCTCAACAGCTATTGAGAAAGGGACAAATATTGACTTTTAACCTGAGCAACTAACTTTAGAAAATGTGGTGTTGTAAAAATACTCGTCTCTAAAGAAACCAGGGATATGAGACATTTCTATTTTACCTCCCACAACAAAATCCAGTGCAAGAATAAATATTGGAAATAGAAAAACTTATTCAAGATTACAATGAACTGTATCATATAATACTCGATACTTTAATATAGAAGAGAAAAGCCTTCCTCAGAAGTAAGCATGAGATCCCAAAGGATAAAATGAATTTTGAGGAGCTTTCAACTAATCAATTGGTCAATAAACATTTATTAAGCACCTACTATGTGCCAGTCACTGGTTAAGCACTGGGGATACAAAAGAGGCAAAAGACAGTCTCTGCCTTCAAGGAGCTTACAATCTAATTTGGGAGCCGAGATACAAACAAATATATACAAAAAGCTATGTCCAGGGTAAATAGGAAACAATTAACAGAGGGAAGGCACTAGAATTAATAGGGATTGAAGAAAGCTTCCTGTAGAAGGTGGGATTTTAGGTTGGGATTGAAAGAAAGAGAAGGAGTTGGAAGGAGAGAGAGCATTCCAGGCATGAGGATCACCAGAGAAAATGTCCACAGCTGAGAGATAAAAGGTCTTGTTCATGGAACAGTCAGGTGACCAAGGTCACTGGATCAAAGAATACCTGGTGGGGAGTAAGGCATAAGACTAGAAAGGTAGGAGGAGGCTAGGTTATGAAGGGCTTTGAATGCCAAACAAATCATTTTTTATTTGATCCTGGAGTCAATAGGGAGCCACTGGAGTTTATTAAGTAGCAGGGTGACATGGTCAGACCTGAGCTTTAGGAAAACCACTTTAGTGGCTGAATGAAGCATGAACTGGAATGGGGAGAGACTTGAGGCAGACTGACCTACTAGCAGGCTATTGCAATAATCCAGAGAGGTGATGTGAGACTGTTCTAGAGTGGTAGCACTATTAGAAGAGAGAAAGGGGCACACAGGAGAAATGTCACAAAGGTGAAATCGACAGACTCCAGCCAATTGGACTTGAGAGGTGAGAGATAGTGAAGAGTTGAGGGTGACTCTCAGGTTGAAAGCCTGAGGGACTGCTTTCAAAAGCAACTTTATACAAGCACCTCAAAACATGTCACATGGACCAATGTGAACAAAATAGTTCCTTCAGAAAAAATGAGCCTAAAATAGAGTGTTTTCAAGTGTTTAGATCAAATCTTTTATCACTCAGAAAACTGTATGCAAAATTTCACTGCTCTTCATGACAAGAGGGAAAAATATACTCTATCTCCCCTAGAAAGGACTCCCATGTAATTTTTTTCTCTAATAAACTAGTGTAGGTGGAATTGTGTGATATACATACATACAAACATATTACATATACACATACACATATATATATGTATATATACATATATACACATATACACACAAATACATATATCCATATATTTAAACAGATATATCTATGGACATAGATATGTGTATATGGGATATACATACATATATTATATATGTATATATATATATGAGATGTATATACAGATATATGTATGTGAGATATATAAAGAGAGGCATTCTAAAACCCATAGAATGTACCAGAATAATAAAAAAAACAAGATGAATAATAGCTAACATTACATAGTATTTTATGCTTTACAGACTATTGGAAGGTAGTTTCTATATTTTACAGCTGAGGAATTTAAGTCTCTAAGAGCTAGAAGGACTTGTCTCACTTTAAATGCTAATAAATGTTAGGGCCAAATCTTAAATACCTTTTAGAGTTGGGGCCGGTTAGGGTCTCTCAGCTATGTTATGCCTCATATTTTAACCTGTTCATACCTACCCTGCCTTTGTTAACTTGACCTTCATTCTGACCTGTGAATACAGCTTCTGTTATTTGACTGAAAGCAACTCCCTAATCTCCTAGTTCCAACTCAGATTCCAAGTCCTGTTCTACTGAATCTGAATTCAGCAGCTGCTCACTGTTGTTAATTCAAATTCAGTTGAACAAATATTAAATAGCATATGTGAAGCACTAGGGATGCAAGGAAGAATGAAAATAGAGATCTTGAAACATGGCATCTAATAGAAAAAAAACCCTATATGTTAAGCATCCATGAATTAGGATATTTTTAAAACTGAAAAAAAATGCATTAGCAATAAAGCTGAAAACAGTCATTGTACAAATAACTATGATAAAAGAGCTGTGGGGAGATTGAAGAAGGAAGAAATTACTTTTAGCTTTGGAGATGGGATAGTCAAGAAAAACATCTAAGAAGGAGGTTATATAGTACCTGCATTGGATTTTGAAGGGAAGGATTTTAACAGATGAATCTGGGGTGTGAGATGAGTCCATTTCAGACACCAGGAGTGCATGAGTGAAGATATGAGGATGAGAGGTGATGGAGAAGACGGGACAGTGACTAGTCCAGTCTGAGGGAAATGCGAAGTACCTGAGGTAGGGGGAATGATGTACAACAACTAGATTTTGGAAGACCTTGAATGTCAGGATAAGGGATATATAATTTGTTTAGTAGTTTTGAAGTTGTGTATTTACCATATTTGAAAACCTTTTGTGATATAATTAACTCAGAAACAGCTCCATTTCCTCAAATAAAATATGTTTCCCAGAATCCAGAAAATTGGGTGAGACTCTCCAGGAAACTTACACACCAAGTTATCTGGGAAGTAATAGAGTCACAAGAGCCACTGAAATCTCAGTAGGTTACTCAGTCCCTTTTCTTCTGGACTCTGTCAGAATGGTATGGAATAACTGAGCAGTGGCATGACTATTTTAAACCAAGCTGAGAACACTGCTTTTACAACTCAGTGAGCCACCACTGATGGTGCTGAAATCTGGCCTGTGTTTCCTGTGCCGAAAATAACTGGATAATGTTCTCTTAAATTCTCAACAGCTGTAATAGCCCTCACCCCCTCCCACCAGAATCTACTGCATTTTAATAGGGAAACTTAAGGATCCATGTGTGCTTTATGTTAATTACAATTTTTTAAAAAAAACTTCTTGACAAAACTTTTTTTTTTATTACAGGGTAATAGAGCTCTGAGTTTGGAGGGCAATAGTCTTCCTTAGTCATATAAAGGACTGAAAGGCAAAAAGACATTATTCTTACAAACAATATTTTTCTCTAATTTTCCTTTGTCATTAAAAATCACACTGTTAATGACAATGTATCTGCAGGTTAGATTGTCCATAATATGTGACTAACAGTCTTTAATAGCCCAGAAGGGACAATATGTCCTTCTCTATGAGCCTAGCTAGTCTGTTTGTATAGCTGTCCTTCTAACTTGTGGTCTGCACCTTGAAGGCTACATCAAATATAGCTTTCTACTGTTCCTATCTCCTGATGGTGAATTATGTGTCTTATAATCAATAGAAAGATGGTTTGATACAGCAGAAAGAACATTGGATTTGAACTCAGGAGACTCGGTTTCTATTCTGGCTCTGCTGCTCACTACCCAAGTGACTGGCCAAAACACTCAATCTTATTGAGCCTTTATTTCTTTTTTTTTGTTTTTCTTTTTGTAAGGTAATTGGGGTTAAGTGACTTGCCCAGGGTCACACAGCTAGTGAGTATCATGTGTCTGAGGCTGGATTTGAACTCAGGTCCTCCTGACTCCAGCGCCTGTGCTCTATCCACTGAGCCATCAAGCTGCCCCTGAGCTTTTATTTCTTAACCTCTACAATAAGCATGATGATACTTGCACTGCCCACTTCAGAGGATTGTTATGAAGAAAAGCACTTTCTAAACCACTTGTAGTGCTTACTATATACATGAGATTTATTACTATAACTAAAACTTAACTCTAGCCTAAAAGCAATAATTAGGGCCTGTGGAAAGTATGTTTATTTAAACCATATTTAATTCAATTCAATAAACATCGATTAAGTCCTACTACACTGGTAACTTGCCCTCAGCAAGTTTACATTCTAATATATTTACTAGAACATAATGTGCATAGCAGAGTAGTGTGGAATAGTAGATAGAAGGCAGATCTTGGAGTCCGGAAGACCTCGGTTCAAGAACGGCTGAACGACATTGTTGAAGGAAATATGTACAGTTAGCTTCCCATACCAATGAAATCAGATGTGCTGACCTGCCCTCCAGAAGTACATCACATATTAGATATTAAGTAAATATGCATTAGAATTGTACATTTGTTGTTATTTAGTTGTTTTTCGGTTGTGTCTGATCCTTCATGATCCCTTTTGGGGTCTTCTTGGCAAAGATACTGGAGTGGTTTGCCATTTCTTTCTCCAGCTCATTTTACAGATGAGGAAACTGAGGCATACAGGGTTAAAAAACTTGCCCAGGGTCACAATGCTAGCAAGTGTCCGAGACCAGATTTAAATTCGGGTCCAGGCCCTGTGCTGTATCCACTGTGCCTATACAGCTGAATATTTAGTGATGTGTAATTCTTATTTCATTAAAATAGCTACATATTTTGACATTAACATTTTATTTAATGATAAATATTTTTGAATAATGGAGAAAATGAAGTAGTACTCTAAAGGGCTTCTGCATGTATTGATTTTCCCCCTCATAAATAATAAATGAAAATAAAATCATTTTTCTTAGTTATTTGTATTTCCTCACCCATTTGGCCAGGGTTACAGACATATTTGTAGATGGTATAATTTAAGCAGATATGGATGGATAGATTAGATAGATAGATAGATAGATAGATAGATAGATAGATAGATAGATAGACGGATGGATAGATATGTGTGTATGTGTGCTTTAAGGTTTTATCCTTCCCCCCAAATAAAAGAAGTAGGGATAGAGAGATAAAGGTATCTCCTTAAAATCTTGGCACTTTCTACTCAGAAAATGCCTATATGGTTAAGCATCCATGAATCAGGGTATTTTAAAAACTGAAATAGTTCACATTAGCAATAAAGCTAAAAACAGTCATTGTTTTAGTAGATGAGGGAGACATAGGAATACCCTCTCAATTTACCAGTTACTATTCAAATCAGAAAAAACAAAGACGTGTGAACGTACCCCCGAAAATCCTTTAATACTAGAAAATCCTCAACTGAACCAATATAATCATTTTTGTCAAACATGGATGCTGAGATATCAGAGAGAGGTCTTTGGAAAGTCACCTAGTTTGTGTCCCTGTGGCTACTTGTCATAAACTATGACAAGGAATTCTTTGTAGAATGCAAGGTAGCAATAAAGACCCAGCAGACACTACTATAATCAGACCTGGTCTGAGTCTAGTGACTCAGTTCCCTAGTTTCTTCTATGCCCTGGGACAACAGGGCTCGTAACTTTCCATCTCAGATATCAAATCTCCTAAGGCTTAACATCATCTTAATCCATAAAAATCTTGGGATCCACCTGTAGGGATGAACAATACACCCAGGATTTTTAGTCTCTTTTCTTTAAAACCATTCCAAAACCCTTCCACAATCAAAGTTATACTCCCCCCACCTCAACTATGCATTAATTCATACTTTTGTTCATGCATGCTCACTCAAACTCAGAAACTAGACTTACACTCTCATTTTTTCTCTTCTTCTCAACAACTACTCTGCTAAGAAAGATAGTTTTCTTGCTGTCTGCTGCCGAGACTGACAAACACATTCTGAGGGAAACAGTAACCCAGAGTCCACAAGTCATGTGATGTACACCTAGAATCACCAGGAGGTCCCAACCACTCAAGGGGTGACAGCTCACCACATCCAATCCAGCTCAAGATAATCAGCATCTGAAATGCATCCTGAAGCTATTCTTAGTGACTGCTGGTAATCATTCACAGGATGGACAACTGTGAGCCTGCCTTCGACAGGGGCCGCAGCTGCTGGTCCTTCAAGATGAGCAGAACAATTCTTCTTTTTCTTAACATTTTTCTCTAGCACTCTGGATCTCTCCTTTGCCCCTACCCTTGTTCATGCCAATCTGCACATATATTATGTCCCTCTGATTAGAATGTAAATTCCTTGAGCACGGGCACCTTGTAATGTATTTCTAACTTTGCATTTCATATGTCTAGGACAGTGTCTGCTTCATAATTACAGTTATCCCTTTCACATTATGACTTTCCCCATTGAGGCTTTGATATATTATGGGTCAGCATAAGAAATTAAATGGGCATTTTTGAGAATTTTGTGGAAGCTGCAGACAATATGTGAAAGCCAGCAGACAACACAGAAAAAGTTTAGAAACTTAAAGATGCATAAAATATACTATTGTAGATTATCAATTTTTTATCTTTTAATACCATAATAATCCAGACTTCTTCTTTAATATGAAGGGAGGGCCAAAAAATTTTACACAGATTTTCCAGATAAAGGTGGGGCATCCTAACCTGCACAATGTGGAAGGGATAACAAATCAAACACTGGATTTCATTGAAATTTGTTCCAATGTTTAACAATATGGTCAGGCAATATTTCATGTCTCTAACCCTCCCTATAACTAACTGGTCCATGACACTAATGTGGTAAATTTTCAGTTCTTTCTGGGCAGGTAACTGAGGCATAATACAAGTCTGATCTAACTATACCACTCATAAGACTGTGTAAAGAGGAAGTTAGTAAAGGTAAGTCAATGCTTTGGAACCTTTAGAGGTTTTATTTCTTTCTAGGACTGAAAAGGACCTTTGGAGATGAACTAGCTTAATGACAGGAATGCACTTAAAAAATTGTTGTTCTGAATACCCTAACCTCTTTTTAAAGCTACTTAGAGAAAGAAATGCCTTAGCTTCTTTTTGTAAAACATTCTAATATCAACTCAAATTCTTCCTAACATCTAATTTAATCATTATATCCTGAATTAACTCACAGGATATTTCTCCTTAAGGTCTTCCTCTCAAGCCTCCTTAGTATAAGAACTTTCTATTTGATTGTTTAATTACAGAGAAGGCCCTATTTTTCCTGCTATCTTCAATGGCATGAAAGAATTGTTAATGAATTGACTAAGCATCTGCATCCTGTATGTATGCTTACTTGCTGTTCATCCTTTGTTTTTAAAGTGGACCAATGACATCACATGGGCGATGTCTCAACTCACACATGAATTGGATACCAGTGGAACAAAGCCCCAGAGCGGTCAGCCTCACTCTTTCTTCTAGAGTCATCAAAGTCCAGTGGCAAGACAAAGGTTAAGACAACTGGCAATAGCCCAGCATTCAGTGAGTGACCTTGATCTTCCTAAATTAAAGTCTTTCCCAGTTTGTTTGAGGTCACACTCATTCAATGACTAAGGACTAGGTAAGAGTTGAGACCAAAAAAAAAAAAGATATCAGTCTGGGAGAGGAAGACACTTAGAGTTTCTGGCTATAACAGAAAACAATTGCTATTTACACTTATGTTAAGCCATCAAAATCTAAACAGTGAGCCA
This sequence comes from Phascolarctos cinereus, assembly GCF_003287225.1. Taxonomy (NCBI): domain Eukaryota; kingdom Metazoa; phylum Chordata; class Mammalia; order Diprotodontia; family Phascolarctidae; genus Phascolarctos; species Phascolarctos cinereus. The sequence continues at coordinate 126,517,275 of NW_027555958.1, forward strand.
CAGAGGCTTGGGTTAGGGCTATTCAATGAAAGCCTGAGTGATTTGAGTTTTAAGGTGGAGTTCAGTAGTTCCATTTAAAACACAGTGGGCTTTTCTAAAGCCTGTTTTTCAGAGCTATATTTCAAGAAATCAAAAATGAAAACCATGCTGGACAAAAAGTAAGTTGTCCCAGGTTTTTGGAAGAAGAGGAAGAGGAAGGAGGAGGAGGAGGAGAACCTAGTTCACTCCTTCCCACAAATACAGCCTCCATGGGAGGGGCAAGCTTAAACTTAGACCACCATAATTGTTGTATTGAGGCACACCTTTAAGAAATATGTGTGACAAGGTTTAACTCACGGCACCTACTCTGGAAGTCCTTCTCTCTACGCTAGCTTAGTGAGGATCAGGATAAATCTACAAATGGCTTTTGGCTTTCAAACAACAGTGAAAAAGCAAAGAACTCTGCCTCTTGGACCTTAACAGCAATTTAACAATAGCAGCAATTTAATGAAAGCAAAATCGTTCTGGTTGGAAAACTTTTCTTCTCTCTATCTACCCCTTATCAAGTTCAGATCTCTTGAAAGTAAGTTGGTAAATGGCTTGGCATTTTTTTCTTTGCTTGCTTATATTTTTGTTTTCAATAAATAGTTCAGTGCTAATTACCTTGGGCATTCTGTTGTATTCTGTTAAGATTTATAATTTCCCTTCTGTATAAGAGTTAAGGGGGGGAAAGTCTAATTGTTTTGGAGTCTGGGCATACTTGTTTTAAAACAATGAAGTATTTCCCTGCATGTCAAATAATTGCACTTTTCATTGAGTTGCCCAAAGGGCAATGAAGAGATTCATGGGGGAAATGAATAAATTAAAGCATTTTTGCAAAAGTGGATCTATACAGGAGAAGCAATGTAAAAGATATTATCAAAGACATATATGGCTGGAAAACAACCCAGGGTAGTCAAGGACAGAAGGCAATGGATTGCTGTGATGATTTCAATAGCCTCTCCACCTGCTAAAGAGACACGTTGGAGAAGCTCAAAATTTCTGAGTCACTTCCTAAGGGTAAGACCAGCCACAAGGACCAAAGCACCTTTCCTGTGGGTGGGGACTTTGAATTTCAGTTAACACCAATTCCCCACGAATTTTATCCTGCTCACAGACATGAATCAGTACCAGCTCAGGCTTCTCACTCCCTTCCCCCAATGCTCCATCCTGCTTGACTCAGTTGTTGTTGTTTGTCCTTTGTTCTGGAAGAGGGCCAGTGACCTAAGGAAGCTGGTGTCTTGACTTGCAAGTGAACTGGATTTGAGTGAGGCAGGGCAATGCAAAGTCACCAGCCTCACTCTCTCCTCCAGAGACCTCTGGGTCCAGAGGCAAGATATGGATTGACTCAGATAAGAACACTATAAAAACCCACCAGACATTACTCATTTGAGATGCTTCATTCCATCCAGATTCCCAGCAGAGTGCCCAGGAGACCTAACTTATTTCCACCATCTTCCCTGAGTGCATTTCATATTGTACGCTCTCTAAATAAAACTGGCTTGTTTTACTATTTCGTATGCCTCTCAACAGAGAGGTAGTGGCCTATAAGTATGAAATGAGGCCTATATTTTCAGGCACTTGGCCCAGCTGTTGATTTTTGTCTAACTAAACTCTTTTTATTACATGAGAAAATTCTATAGGGGGAGCATGGGAGTCATTGGTAAAAGATATCAATTTTGTTTTGTTTTGTTTTAAAGAGAGTATGTTTACATTAAAAAATAAATAAAAATCAACTTCACAAGCACAAATTGAAGGAGGCTTGGCTAGACAACAGTTCCCATGAAAAAAAATTCTGGGACTTTCAGTGGGCTGAACACTCCATATAAGTCAGCAGTGCAACACAGCTAACCATGAGGGAGGTGACAGTTCCTCTCTAGCCTGATCCAGTCAGAACACATTTAGACATGAGACATTTTAAAATGCTTTTTAAAAATATAGATATATTTCAAGCATATGGTTATCTAGCCTCTGATTAAAGCCGTCCAGTACTGGATAATTCACTGCCTTTTTAGGCAGCCCATTTCACTTTTGCATAGCTCTATCAGGAAGGTTTTCCTTACATCAAGCTTAAATCTGCCCTTTTTTGCCACTTCCACTCCCTGCTCCTGGTTCTGCCCTCTGGAACCAAGCAAAAGAAGCTTAATTCTAAAGCAGCTCAAGAAAGATGTATTAGGAAAAGTGACTGGGAGAAACATTTGTCATAAGAATTTCCAGGCCTGCCCCTGGCAAACCTCAGACACTCCCCCTTTCAGCTGCTTTGGGGAAAGATATTAAACTGAGCCTTCAAACAGTTCTGTGTCTGTCCTATTTCTCTGTCTCTAAAATCTCTAGTAAATGATCTTGTCCTCAGAAAGGGCCTGACTCTGCCCATCCACAATGACTTTCATCTTCCCCTATTTAAATTCTGCATGCAGGGCTTCTAAATAATTTCAATTTAGCAAGCATCTGTTAAGCCCCAGCAAAACCCTAAGCTGGACCCTGTAGAGGAGATTCAAAGATAAATTAGAGCCAGTCTGTACCCTGAAACCTGATCTAGTAGTGGGGAGGAGGGGCATCCAGATAACATAAAAATAGAATGTGAAAAGTGCCATAAGAGGGGTCACAACAAAATGTTATGCAAAATCTTTTGATATCATCCCCTTTCCTGAAATGGACATTATATTTACATGACATTGAACATCAAGGTGAAAACCAAATAATGTAGTTAATCATGAGGCAGCTGGTAATGCAGTATATTCACTTCACTGCTAGGCCTGGAGTCAGGAAGGCCCAAGTTCAAATCCAGCCTCAGACATTTAATAGCTGTGTGACCCTGGGCAAGTCACTTAACCTCTATGTGCCTCAGTTTCCTCAACTGTAAAATGGGGATAGTAATAGCACCGACTTCCCAGGGTTATTGTGAGGATCAAATGAGATAATATTTGTAAAGCACTCAGCAGAGTTCCTAGAACATAAAAGCTTATTCCCTTCCCTTTCTCTCATTTGGATTTTTCTAAATGTCAGTGTGTGCAGTAATATGAATTTCCTGATAATAATATGATAATATTATCCTGATACTATATGATAATAATTATCCTGATAATATGAACTTGCCATTTCCTGATAAAAAGGTGATGTACTCAGAGTACAGACTGAGACATTTTTTTGGATGTGTCCGATGTGGGGATTTGTTTTTCTTTACCATATATGCTTGTTAGAAGGGCTTTGGCCTTTCTTTCTCAATAGAATGGGGGTTGAGGGAAGCTGAAGTGAGAGGAAGAGAAGGCAGACTTTCATTATTTGAAAAAATAAAATTTATCTTAAAAAAAAGAGTACAGACTGTGAAATTGATTTTCTAAAAGGTGTCCTCTATTCCTCAGTTTTAACCATGGTGAGTGCCCATTGATTGGGAAATAGTTGAACAAATTGCATTATGTGAAAAGCACAACAAAAAATTTTACCAGAAATACCTGGTAAAAAAAAAAAAGTAGAAAAAAGTAGAAAGCTCTAGTCCAGAGCTCTGAGGTCAGAGATGTGTCCTGGGTCATGTACTGTTTAACACTTTGTTATCAATGACTTGGATGCTAGTATAGATAGCTGGCTTATAAAAAATTTAGATGCCATGAAGCTTGGGGGCGAGGCAATAATTTCCATGTCATATGGTCGAATCAAGATGTCAGATTTGATTCTGCTAAAAAAAAAGAGCTAAATATGAAAAAGAAAAAATGTATTAGATGTAAAAATAACATTTTACAGTATGCTTACAAAAAAGAATCCACTTCACAAGCACAGGTGGAGGAAGGCTGGGCTAGACAACAGTTCCTGTGGAGAAAACAAGATCTGGGATTTTCATGGGCTGCAAACTCAGTATAAGTCAGGAATGCAACACAGCTAACAATGAGGGGGGTGATAGTTCCACACTACTCTGATTGGGTCAAAACACATCTGGGGAATTCAGTTCTGACAGTCACATTTGAGAAAGGACATGGACAAGCTGGAGCTTATCCAAAGGAAAAGGATCCTGATCAGGATCATGAAAGGATGTTTAGCCTGGAGAAAAAAAGATTTAGCAGATATATGATAATTACCTTCAAGTACCTGTAGAGAAGAACTAGAAACAATCATGAGAAGTTGCAGAGAAGCAGACATAGGCTCAATTAAAGGGAGAAAAAACTTCCTAATAATTAGTAATAATAATAATGGCCAACATTCATATAGCACCTATTATGTACTATATATGGGCAGTTAGATAGTACAGTGCTGGACCTGGAATCAGGAAGACCTGAGTTCAAATCTAGATGAAGACACTTACCAGCTATGTGACCCTGGGCAAGTCACTTAGCCCTGTTGGACTCAGTTTCCTCATTGGTAAAATGAGCTGGAGAAGGAAATGGCAAACCACTCCAGTATCTCTGCCAAGAAAACCCCAAATGGGGTCGTGAAGCATCAGATGTGACTGAACAACAACAATTATGTTCCAGGCATTATGTTAAGCACTTTACAAATAGCATGTCATTTGATCCTCACAACAACCCTGGAAGTAGGTGCCATTATCATCTGCATGTTACAGATGAGGAAACGGAGGCAGATAGGTTAAATGATTTACCATTATCTCATTGAAGCCTCAAAATAGTCCTGGTCTAATCCTAATCCTACCACCTACTACCTCTGTGGCTTTGGGCAAAACATTTTATCCCTCTGAGCCTCAATTTCCTCATCTGTAAAAAGGGGTTGGTAATAATAATTTACCGGGTTTTTATGAGGATCAAATGAGATAATAGATACAAATCTTAAAACACTATGGAAATTATAAGCAATGTTTAGATGGCAACATGGCATAGTGGAAAGAGTACTGGACTTGGGATCAGGAGAACTGGGTTTGTGTCCCAGCTTGGATACTGACCTGCAGTATGACTGTGGTCAAGTCCCTTTAATTCTCTGAGTTTAATTTTTTTCATCTGCAGAATAAGACCACTAGTATTTGTTCATATTTTCCTGTATATCTGCCATAGAGGTTCTCCTCAACTTTCGTGAAGGCCTTCTTATTCCTTTAGTATTTAATTCAGTCCAGCAACTATACATTAAGTGCTTAATGTGTGAAGAAGACTGTTCTGGGGGCGTTGGGAGATAATGCAAATTTTAGAGAATACCCTGTCTCTGTGCTTTAGTAGACAGTCTCTATGAATCCCAGTGGCCAAAAGAAACATGGCCTACCTTCTGGTGATGAGCATCTCTGGATTGACCCAGGTTTATCCTTTGATAATGGACACCCAGTTCCTGAGTAACATGTAGTTGTTCATAAATAATTGTAACACAAATAGTAGATTTTAAGGGGATAAAAAGCTACAAATTAGACGCTACGTGAGATCTGACCATTTGCTGATGATACTGCAGAAGAGACATATGGAAAGAACGATGCTTAATCAGCTATGTATTGGATCAGAAAGACTTTGAGATCCTAATTCTATGACTGTGTGTCTACTCTTTCTTTTCCTGAGAACACTCTTAAATACACACACGTATGTACATGCACACATACACACGAAATCATGTGTGCTCCCACTGTTCTATATGCCTGGAATGATATCACTCCCTTCCCCCTCTGTTTTTGCTGAGCTCCTATCCATCCTTTAAAGCTCACCTTGAATGTCATCTCTTTCAGGAAGCCTTTCCTAATCCCCTTAAGTGGATAACAAGCTTTTGCCTTAGATTTTGCATACTACTTTATTCTGTGCTACACTAATATTTAACAGATGAAATAATGTGTTATCCTCTACTAGACTGTAAACTTCACTGGGACAGTGACCTTTCCCGATCCTTCTTAATTCTAGTGACTTCCTTCTGTTATTTGCTTCCAATTTATCCTGTATATAATTTGTTCGTACATATTTGTTTGCTTGTTAAACTGGGGGTCGTGAGCAACAATTTGAGGGCAGGGACTGTTTTTTGCTTTTCCTTGTATATCAAGAGCTTAGCACAGTGCCTGATACTGTAGTACAGGGGTGGAGAACTTGTGGCCTTGAGACCACATGTGGCCCTCTAGGTCCTCAAATGTGACCCTTTGAATAAATCCAAACTTCACAGAATAAATCCCCTTAATAAAAGGATTTGTTCTGTAAAAATTGGATTCAGTCAAAAGGCCGCACCCAAGGACTTAGAATGCCACCCCTGATTAATTAATGCTAATTGAATCACTGACCATATCTTCTAAAAACTTTGCATTTTCCCCAGGACCTAGTGTTTAATGTTTGTTGCTCTGGCTCTCAGCTCAGCACACTCCACTTCCTAACATCCTCCACCCCGAATGCACCGTGGAAGGCTCTCAGCCTAGGGCCCTCAAAAGCTTTGGTCCTTGGCCTTCTCTTTTGGTGGGGCCAGAAAGAGGAGCCCGATATGGAAGATTAGTGCTTACTCTATTTTACTTATTCCTCCCTCTCCCTCCTTTCTTTTTTCTCAGAGAGAAAAAAATTACAAAAACAGTCATCAATTAAAAGACTTTTAGGTACTTCTAAAAACAACACAATGCTTTAGAAAAATATGAAAGAGCCAAAAAAGAGAACTTCAAATTTAGAAAATACATTTCTAATTATGTGCAATTTAAAATTGGATAGATGGGAGGGGGTGATAGGGTTTGGAGTAGCTTCCAAGCGGAGGAGCTAATCCCCAAAGAAAGATTGCTCTGAGATATACCCATACCTGCCCTGTAGCCACATGTTTACACATATCATTAAACCTAGTAACTAGGAGCCTGTGGATATGGAAGCATGGTTACTTTCATAGACGGTATTTTTGCCAGAGAGGCTGGTTGTTGACCTACCTTCACCTTGCCCTAAAAGTATATGAGACAAGAACTTTGGCATTAGTAAAATGAAACATCTGTTTTATTTAATAATGATAATAAAAAAACTTGCAATGACAAATCCCAATAATAAATTCTGTTTGGAATGAAAGCATACTCTGTTAGAACTCTGGAAGAATAAACAGATTATAAAAAATATCGTAAAAAAGTTAGCATCCGTAGAGAGTTCAGTCACCTCAGGCCATGATATTATATATACCTTGTGATCTCTCATTCATTTTGAGGGCAATGTGTCCTAGGCAGAAGCTCTGACTAGCTTCAATTCTTCCATGACCTGGAAATTAAGTGTTTTTACAATGCCATCTACGTAACTGATAATAAATGCCCTTAAACACAGCTCCAAAGAAAGCAGTGCTTAATAAAGCAGATGTTCTGCTTTCCACATGTCACTAAGACTTCCTGTGTCTTTCCAGATACCTTCACATTTGTCTCTGAGAAGAGAAAAAACTATGTATTATAAACAAAAGCATCATGACTAGAATGTATACTTGGACCTAGGAGAAAATTCGCCATTTGATAAAAACTGCCGGGAAAACTGGAAAACTGTCTGGAAGAAACTAGGCTTAGACCAACAGCTTACACCACACTCCATAATCCATTTTAAATGCATATATATAACCTTAATATTGAAGATCATACTACAAAAACTTAAAAGAGAAGCAGATCATGTACCTCTCACAGTTATGAGTAAGAGATATATTCTTAACCAAACAAGAGACAGAAGCTATTATAAAAGATAAAACAGATAACTTTGATTACTTGAAACTGAAAAGCTTCTGCACAGACAACACAATGAATCTTAGATAAGAAGGGAAGTATTGCCAAATGGGAAGAAAATCGGTAACAAATATATCTAGATAGATAATAGATAGATAGGTGACTGGACAGATGGATAAATAGATGGACAGATGGACAGATGGATGGATAGATGGATGGATTATCCATCTTGGACATTAAACCTCTGTCTGAGAAATTTGATAGAACTGATGTAGAGTGAAACAAGCAAAGCTAAGAAAACAATAAACAAAGAAATTACAACAATGAAAATGGAAAGAACAATGACACAGGAAAAAATCCAAAAAGCAAATGTACTAAAATTATAAAGATAACATGGCCCTGGAGTCAGGAGGCCCCGAGTTCAAATCTAGCATCCAACACTTGACACTTACTAGCCGTGTAACCCTAGGCAAGTCACTTAACCCCATTGCCTACCCAAAAAAAAAAAAGAACAAAAAAAAGATTAAATGGGGGCTTTCAGGGAAGAGCCAAGATGACAGAGTAGAGAAATCACTCATCTGAACTCTCTCAACATTCTTTACTAAACAACTTTAAAATATCACCTCAAATTGAAATGTCAAAAAATGAAATTTTGATTGTCAGAGCCAATCAAAGGTCAGAATGAGACACTCTTTCAGCCCAAGAAAACTTAGGAGGTTGGAAAGAAAGATCTGTAACACAGGGGTGAAGGCTGACCAGAAAACCATAAAACACCAGTGGTTAGACCAGAAGATGGCAAAAGAGAGCAAAAGCAGAAGCTTCAGATCTCAGTCCAGAGACAGTAAGGGGACCTGGCAACTAGTCAAAAAGAGATCACAAGGGACTCCTTTGCTAGCAGTGGATATAGGACCGGACGCTGTTTGGTAAATCCCGTTGCCTATACACATTTCTGGGTCAGAGCTCAGGGGTGGAAAGGAGCACTTTCAGTCAAAAGGGAGCAGAAGTCCTGAAGGGCAGTATTGCTTTTGGTCACAGAGGATGAGGGGCCCTGGGGAACATCATCATTTGTAACCCCGAGGCATCAGGAACCCTTCTCAAGTCAGGGCAAAAGCGCAGACCAGAACGATTACTACCACACCTCTCCCCGGATCACAGCGTCCTGGAAGCACTGAAAACCTGCAAACCTCTAGAACTGGCTCTGAAAATAGCAGTGCAAAAAAGCCTGAAGCTTCATTCAGTGCCCCTCCCTCAACACACAGAGGACACAGTCTAATTTTAACATAAAATTCAAAACCAAAGAAGAGAGTGAAAAACTGAGCAAACAACAACAACAACAGCAGCAACATAGAACCTGATTATAAAAAGGTACTCTGCTGACAGGTAGGATCAAGAAGCAAACTCGGGAGAATGCAATGAAGTCAAAGCAGCGACAAGCAGAGCCCCAAAGAAAAGTATGTAAAATGGACACAAGCCCAATAAGAATTACTAGAGGAGCTAAAAAGTGATTTTCAAAATCAAGTGAGTGTGGTAGAGGAAAAATTAAATAAAGAAATTAAAGCAAAGGAAGAAAATCATAAAAAAAACAATTACAGCTTGGCAAAAGAGGCACAAAAATACTGAAGAAAATAGTACCTTAAAAACAATATTATTTCTGGCAGAACCAAGATGGTGGATTAGGGTCAGTCACCCAGCTGAACTCTCCCAACATTCTACTCCAAACAACTTTAAAATAGCACCTTACATCAAATTTTTAGACAGCAGAGACAACCAAAGATCAGGGTCAAGAATTTTTCTGGCCTAACAAAACTTAAGAGATTGGCAGGATAAGTATGTGAGACAAGAGTGTCTGGAGCCCACACATGTTGTAGTGGCAACAGCAGCCACGGCAGTAGCAGCAGCTTCAGGAGTTTCAGCCCATGGTAAGGTTAGACAACTGGTCAGAAAGAGAAAGGTAGAGGAAAAATTGGAAAAAGACATGAGAGCGATGCAAAAAAAAAATTATAAAAAGAGACTCAACATCTTGGTAAAAGAAGCACAAAAAATATTGAACAAAATAACACCTTAAAAGCAAAACTGGCCTAATAGTAAAAGATGCACAAAAATTCACTGAAGAGAAGTCCTAAAAAAACAGAATTGGCCAAATGAAAAAAGGCATACAAAATTTCACTAAAGAAAATAATTCTTGGCTTAGATTCTTAAAATCTAGCTAATAGCCCACTAACATTTAGACTCCTTAAGTCTGCCCAATATGATGGATGTTCTAATAAACCTTGCCTTTGGCTGAAAGAAGTTTTAGGTCAAATTCTTTTGGACAGGATCCGCATGTTGTGATATTGGGGTCCCAGCACCCCTAAACTCCTAAACATCAACATTTTGGTGGCCCATATGGGGAAACTGACTAACCCCAAGTTCTTCTTCAGCCAAGACTAGAAGAAAGGAGGGGGAGAGGCAGCAGCTACAGCATGGGACTCCCTGGCAATGGCCTTGGGCCCTAGGGTAACCTTTGCCTGGAAGCATCACCTCAGTTCAGCACAAGGTAAAGGTAAGGTAAAGAAGCTGGCCTCTGAACTTGGAAACTGGACTGTGAAAGGGAAGAAATAGAGAGTGGATAATCTCAGAAGCTCAGTACTTCTCCAAGAATTGAGCTACACCCATATAGACTCCCTAGCCAAGACAACCCAGACCAACATAACCAAGTCCCCTTCTGAGTGGACCTGATCGAAATGAGGATCTTGGATTAGTTCCTCCTCAGCCTCTCACAACGTGGCTTAAGAGAAGAATCAAAGAGAGCACTGACTAACCTAAAATCAAGGAAATCTTTTCTCATCATTATAGAAAAATATGAAGATGCTGCCAGAGCATTCTTTGACTGGGATACTGAAGACACAGGGTAACCCTTGATCTGCCCACTTACTGGGTGGCTTTGAATAACTCACTTTTCCTTTACAAGCATCAATTTTCTTATCCATTATGAAGGGAATTATGATTTTTCATATTAATCGATGGGATTTATGTAATGAATATACTAAAAGATTAGATTCTCAAATTGTCTCCTCTAGCCTGAGAGTCAGACTTATAATGCAGCTTGAAATGATCAATCGAACCCTTAACTACACTCTCACAATCACTGCATTCTTGTGCCTATGTATCTTAAGTGAAGCAAATCAATGATTGTAGAACTTGTTCCTGTCACATAACTCTGGTCCTATGACCCACCAAGTAATGACCCCCACGGACCTGAAACAATAACGTCCCCACAGGACTCCAGGACCCATGTATTATGGATTTATGGGCTTGTAGTAGGAAACCACTCAGGCCCTGGGAGATGAGTTTTTGTAATCCACCTCCCCTCCTCCTTCCCCAACTGTGATTTATATATATAATCTCTACCTTCACCAGAGAAAGGTGGAATTCTGAACAAGAGAATTCCCAATTTGCAAATCTGTTCCCCATAATGAAATTAATTAATTAAACTGCTACTTGATTTACTGGCAAAAAAAAGAAAAGAAAAGAATTCTTTAAAAATTAGAATTGAACTAATGACTCTATGAGACATCAAGAAACAATAAAACAAAATTTTAAAAATGAAAAATAGAAGAAATGTGAAATATTTCACTGTAAAAACAACTGACCTGGAAAATAGGATGAGGAGAGATCATTTAAGAATTATTGTACTAACCTGAAAACCATAATCAAAGAAAGAACCTAGACATCATATTTCAAGAAATTATCAAGGAAAACTGCCTTGATATCCTGGAACCAGAGGGTAAAATAGAAACTGAAAGAATCCAATGATCACCTCTTGAAAGAGGTCCCAAAACAAAAACTCCCAGGAATATTACAGACAGATTCCAGAACTTCTAGATCAAGGAGAAAATATTGCAAGTAGACAGAGAGAAATAATTCAGATATCATGGAGTCACAATCAGAATCACACAAGATTTAGCAGCTTCCACATTAAAAGTGTGGAAGGCTTGGAATATGATATTCTGGAAGACAAAGGAGCTAAGATTACAACCAAGAGTAACCTACTCAAGAAAACTGAATATATTCCTTTGGGGGGGGAGGGGATGGAAATTTAATGAAATAGAGGACTTTCAAGCATTCCTGATGAAAAGATAATCTGACTTTCAAATACAAGACTCAAGAGAAGCATAAAAATGTAAACACGTAAGAGAAATCATAAGGGACTCAATAGAGTTAAACTGTTTACATTCCTATATGGGAAGATGGTACATGTATTATTAGGACAGTTAAAAGGATTCTACATAGAAAGAGGGCACAGGATAGAAAGCAGTCCAGCATGGTTAAAGCATGTAGTACATGGAGAGATAGATATGAGATGAGTTTGGGTACATAGAGTAGTACCAGATTTTGAAGGACCTTAAATATCAAATGAATTAGCTTGATCTTTCATTGGCAGCCAATGGAGAGCTGATGAAGTTTTTGGTCAGAGTGAAATGATCAAATATGGAAAATTATTTTGTCAGAAGGAAATCTATTCTGGGATCAATATGAATTAATAGGGGAAACTAGGGATGGTGGTGACGATACCTTAGAACTCATCAGTATACCAAATTGTATTTCATCTTCATGATACTGAATTCAAAAAACTCTTCTTTGATTACAATTTCACCATTTCATGGCTTTCCAACTCTCCCAAACCTTTATTTCCTCCAAAACCTGTTCATCAACCTCCTTTTGTCTTTCAGGCCCTTCCTGTTTTCCCAGTCCACCACTTGTGCTCAAGCCTCATTTTCTCTCTTCATCTTCTCTGCAGCACAAACTCTCTTCCCCTCCTCCCTACCCCACTTCAATGGGCTTCTTTGATAAATACATTCAGAAGAGAGCATCTCAGATTTTCAGAATCAGAGCAATAGAAGATCAGAGAATAATTATTAATCAGGCAAGCAGCATTTCAAAGGCTAGTAACATTTAGTCAATAATTAATAAACACCTACTATGCATATGGCATTTGGTAGAAGAATGGTTCCCACCTTCATGGAGTTTGTAGTTTAGAATGGAAGATAATAATCAAAGCTCACATTTACATCCCTTTAAGGTTTTCAAAGTACTTTAAATATATTATCTCATTTGAGCCTCACAATAATCCTGGGAGATAGGTGCTATTGTTATCTTCATTTTGTGGATGAGAAAACTGAGGGTTAGAGAGGGTAAATAATTTGCCTAGGATCACATAGGTGGTAAACATAGGAAACAGGATTTGAACTCAGGTCATCATGACATTCTGTCCACCACTATATCCATCATACCACACTACCTGCAATTGTGGCACACTGCTTTCCAGGGTAATGAATGCAAATAACTAAGAATACAAGATAATATAAACAACTACAATATAAGGCAAAATGTTGAAGAGAAGTACAAATTTCTGTTCAGGGGAGGAAGAGAATATTTCTGACTTGACAGAACAGATCATGAAGGTTTCATGTCTCTAAAGATGGCTAGGAATTAGAGGGGTAGAGTTGGGTCATCCATGACAAATAAAATACAAAATCTAGAAATCCAGGGGAATTTATGGATGACAGTGGATAGTCTAATTTGGAAATACTGGATTCATGAGGATATGATTGGAAATTAGTTGCAACAAAATTGTGGAAGGCCATAGGCGTCAAAGAAAAAGTGATATTTGAGTAATTCAGAGGACATGCTCAAAGTTGTACCTTAGGAAGATCAATTCAACAGCAGTTCATAGGATTGACTGGAGTAGAGAGAGACTGGAGGCAGAAAAAACAGGTTAATGGTAATCTGAAGCTTACAAACCAAGTAAATATTGGGGCATAATCTAACGTCTGCATAAACATTATTTTTTCTCCAAGGGAATTTAAGCTCCTTGAAGGCAAAGGCCGTTTTGCCTTTTTTCTTTATATTCCTCAGAATCATGCATGGTGCTTTGTACGCTGTAGACCTCTTCTCTTTGAGAATTGAAAGGGAACTGCCTCCTTTCCTTTCTGTGTCTCTCTTTCTCCTCCTTAATCTACTTTTTCTCCACCTCTTCCTTGGAGTATAGCATATGAAACGAAACTTTGCGTTTGTTGTAATTCAAAGTACAGTTTTCTGTCTTCATCTTTGTTTTTTTAAAACAAGGGAGCTGAATATTTTATAGTTCTCACCTTAAAAAAGCACTTAGCACAGTGCCTGAAACATAGTACAAAATAAATGCTTGTGTACAGACTGACTAAAAATTACTTATTTTTGCACATAGTCCTCAATTGCCTTGTTCTATCAGACAGGGGCCAGATCAAAAACAAACAACAAATTAAAAAAAAAAAACGCACACACAAAAAAAGGCACTACTCTTCCCTTAGAAAGTAAAGATTACATTATAATGTTTATTTTTACAACACTTGATACATTTGGGGTACTCAGTAAATATTCTACAACCATTATTGAAAGATGGCTAACATGTCTACAACATTAGACTTGGGAAAAGGTAAGTGGAAACACAGGCTCAAAAATACAAGGTCGATGGCCCCACATACAAAACTAAGCCTATGGATTGAGCAGTTATGAGATGATCAGAATCAATAAACAACTAGACAAATTTTCATACCATGGGAAAAATTAGTCTATAAAGGATGATTTCAGAGATAGTTCTTTCATTTGATCCAAATATTTTAGCGGCCAATAATAAATTCTAGAGGTAAAATAGACTCAAAGAACATCTACCTTAATTACTTCTGAGGGGTGGGGGCAGGAAATCACAACATGAAACCTCACCAGCGTCAATGGCTGAAATGATATTTGTATAAGGTAGCACCTAGAAAAACTAAAGCATATCAAAAGATCTAGAATTTTATGAATATGAATAGCCCCTCCACATCTTAATAGATAGGATGCTGTGAACAACAACAAAAAATAATCTAATGGATAACCTCTGGTGATAAGCCACTCTGAAATTAGCTAAGCAAGATCTCAGATGAAAGACACAAAATTCATTACTAAAACCATATTCAAAGGTTCCTCAGCTTGATAGGATCTCCTGCACTAGTAGCACTGGGCAGCCTCTTATTGACACTAGGGATCTCTGAATAGCACTTTCTGAACCAGCTACCACTCAACTGGGAAAAGAAAAATCCAAGAAACGAATAGAGATGGCCTTAGAAATATAAACGGGTACAACAGCCAGAAGACAGGTAGCATATATCTAAAATGAAGAAAGAAAAAAAAACATTGTGTAATGGAATTTGCATTTTTAAAAACAACTTAATATCATGGTATGTACCAATAATAACATTCATATAGCATTTTGAGATTTGCAAAGAGTTTTACACAATACTCTCATTTGATCCTCTTAAAAACCCTGTGTAATAGATGCTATTATTATAATACCCATTTTATAGATTAGGAAACTGAGTCTGAAGGTAATTAAGTGACTTGCCACAGATCACATAGCTGGTTAAGTGTGCAAGGAAGGATTTGAACTCAGGTCTGAAAGAGTGTTTTTAATGAAGATTTTTGTGAATTTGTGGTAAGGGATTATGCATGTCTATGACAGAGTAAGTGGAAATGTTTGCAACCTACAAGACTTTTAATACATATATTTTCACTGAACTTTTCTCAATAAGAAAGCAAGAAGGAGGGAGTGACATGCACTCTCTCCGGGGTCTCTATCTGACATGGAATGTGCTAAGCTAAGCTCTCAGCTGCAGAGGATAAAGTAAACCCCCAATGAAAGATTGCTTTTTTCATTTTAATAAGCCAAAATACACTAATAATAATAGCCATAGTAACCCTCTGAGACTTCTGTTAGCTGGTCAAGTATTTCACCATTTTAATTTTCCCAAAAAATAAAAACTCTGCTCAGACAAAAAGAAGAAAACCAAACCCCTGTATATAGCTTTAAAAACACCAATGTGACTTCCGAGAACCAAGATAGCAGATTAAGCAGTAAATCATAGTAACTTTCCCATATTCACCTCCAAACAACCATAAACTAAAGGTGAAACAATCTTTTAGTCCAAAAACTTAGAAGATCACCAAGAAATGTCTGTCTCTCTTGGGCAAAAGGGGAATGCAGTCCAGGACAGAAAGTGTCGTAGTAAACCAGCAGCAAGCCCCACCTCCTTAAAACAGTGGCAGATCCTGATTCCCAGTGTGATACAACAGGCAAACCTCAGCAACAAGACCTGCCCCACCATGTGCCTCAGCACAGCCAGGAACTCCAGCTCCAAGAACATAGCCCAGGGCAAACAGGCCACCTCCAGTGGCCACTTTAGTGTAGCCCCAGAGAAAAACAGAAACACCCAGCCGGCCACAGAACATGCCAGCACTAGCTCAGCCCCAGGTAAGCTGCCAGACCCCTAGTGCCTCCAGCAGCACCTGACACCCCCACCCCACCTCCTCAGTACAGCATCAGACACAAGAGTCCCCCACGGGCCTCAGAGCACCATCAGTGCAGCACCAGGGAAACAGCCAGGGCCTGCAGCCCCTGACACAAGCAGCCTTAGACAGTATCCCTTTCATCCTGGGGGCAGAAGTCAAATTTTAAAAAAAAAGAGAAAAGGCCAAAAAAGTTGAGCAAAAAAACTAACAACAACAAAAAAAGAATCTGGCCATAGAAAGTTATTATGGTTACAGGGACGACCAAGATACAAACTCAGAAGAGGACAGCATTGTCAAAACACCTATGGGCAAAACCCTAAAGAAAAATGGGAAGTGGTCTCAAGGCCAGAAAGAACTCCTAGAAGAGCTCCAAAAGGAGCTTTAAAATCATATGAGAGACATAGAAGAAAAAATGTAAAAATAAATGAGTATGACACAAGAGAATTATGAGAAAAGAGTCAACAGCTTGGGAAAAAAGAAAACAACTGCTTAAAAAGTAGAATTGGCCAAATGGAAAAGGAAGTACAAAAGCTTACTGAGGAAAACAACTCCTTAAAAGTTATAATTGGACAAGTGCAAGCTAATGACTCTATGAGATATCAAGAATCAATCAAAGAAATTCAAAAAAGAATGGAACAATAGAAGAAAATATAAAATACTTCATTGGAAAAACAACTGACCAGGAAAAAAATCTAGGAGAGACAATGTCTGAATCATCTGACTACCTGAAAGCTATAATCAAAAGGATGACCTGGACAGCATCTTTCAAGAAATCCTTGAGGAAAATTGCCCTGATATCCTGGAACCAAAAGGCAAAATCCACTGATCACCTCAGGAAAGACATCCCAAAATAAAAACTCCAAGGAACATTCTATCCAAATTACGGAACTATCAGTTTAAGGGATAAGAAAGAGGAATACACAGGTGCAGAAGGTTGGGAGAGTAGAAGGGAGACAGTAAATTATTTCCCATGAAGAGGTGCAAAAAACTTATTACAGTAGAGGAGAAGATGGGAAGGTGGGTGATGTGCATGGAAGACCCAACAGGGAAGTAGGAGGGAAGGAGAGTAAATAAAGGCAGGGGGACTGACAGAAGGGAAGGCAGATTGGGAGAAGCGGTAGACAGAAGCAAAACATTGGTGAGGAGGGAAAAAGTGAAAGGAGAGAGAGGACAAGCAAGAGGGAAAATAGGATGGAGGAAAATACACAGTAATCATAACCATGAATGTGAATGAGATGAACTCTCCCATAAAATGGAAGTAGAGAGCTGAATGGATTAAAAAAAGAGTCCTACAACATGTTGTTTACAAGAAACACACTTGAAGCAGAGAGACACACACAGAGCAAAGATAAGGGGGCTAGAGAAGGATCTATCATGCTTCAGTTGAAGTAAAAAAAAAGCAGAGGTAACAATCCTTATCTCGGACAAAGCAAAAGCAAAAGCAAAAACAGACCTAACTAAAAGAGATAAGAAAAGAAATTACATAGACAATGAAGTAATATCAATACTAAACATATATGCATCAAGCAGTATAGTATCCAAATTCTTAAAGGAGAAGTTAAGTGAGTTACAGTTTTATGACCAAACAAGAGATAGAATGCACTACAAAATGTGAAACAGATAATTTTTATTATAATAAATTTAAAAGCTTTAGCACGAGCAAAATCAATATAACCAAGATTAGAAGGAAAGAAGAGAACTGCAAAACTATCTTTATAGCAAATGTCTCTGATAAAGGCTTCATCTATCAGATATGTAGAGAGCTGCATTTACATGAATACAAGCCATTCACCAATTGATAAAGGGTCAAAGGATATGAATAGATGAAGAAATCAAAGCTATCTGTAGGTATATGAAAAGTGCTCTAAATCATTTTTGATTAGAGAAATTCAAATTAAAACAACTCTGAGGTACTACCTCACACCTACCAGATTGGCTAATATGGCAAAAAAGGAAAAATGACAAATGTTAGAGAGGATGTGGGAAAATTGGGACACTAATGCACTGCTGGTGGAGTTGTGAACTGATCGAACCATTCTAGAAAGCAATTTGGAACTATGCCTAAAGGACTATAAAACTGTACATACTCTGACCCAGCAATACCACTTCCAGGTCTGTATCATAAAAATCATAAAAGAAATCATAAAAAAGGAGAAAGGACCTACATGTTCAAAAATATTTATAGCAGCCCTAATAGTGGTGGCAAAATATTGGAAAGTAAGGTGATGCCCATCAATTGGGGAATGGCTGAATAAGCTGTGGTATATGGATGTAATGGAATACTATTGTGCAATGAGAAATGATGAACAGGCAGATTTCAGAAAAACCTGGAAAGATTTATACAAATTGATACAAAGTGAAATGAGCAGAACCAGGAAAACATTGCATATAGTATCAGCAACATTGTGTGATGATCAACTATGAATGACTCTTAACAACAATAATCAATGACAAGTACAAAGGACTCATGAAGGAAAATGGCATCCACATCCAGATAAAACTGATGAACTCTGAATGCAGATGAAAGCATACTTTTGTCACTTACTTTATTCTTTGTCATGTTTTTTTTTCCTTTTGATCTGTTTCTTCTTTCACAACTGACTAATATGGAAATGTTTTACATTCTGGCACATGTATAACATATCAAATTGCCGACCATTTTAGGAAGAGGGGAAGGGAGGGAAGGGAAGGACAAAAATGTGCAACTCAAAATCTTGTAGGAACAAATGCTAAAAATTGTCTTGACATGTAATTGGGGCAAAAATAAAATACTGTTAAAAAACATAATGCAAGGCAATGGCATTATTAAATGCAAACCTGTATCTGCCTGATAATGAAATTGACCTTTAAATGTGTTATTCTTCCATTATAACTTTGATAGCATCAAAGAATCACAGTCTAGGAATTCAAAGGAATCTTCAGGGTTATTTAGTCCCCCTCCCTGCCCAATACACGAATTGCTTTTCCAACATGCTTGATAATGATCAACTAGCCTCTGCTAAAACACCTCCACTGACAGGAAATTCACTCCTTCCCAAAGAATTCCGTTCTATTTTAGGACAGCTCTAATTGTTAGAAAATTCTCCTTTGTATTGAGTCCTATAACTTCCACTCATTGCTCCTAGTTATGTCCTTTGGAGCTAAACTAAATGAGTATAACTTTTCTTCCCTATGACAACCCTTTGAACCTTAAGGGAAAATGGCTGCTTTTTTCAAAATATCTCCTTCTTTAGGCTAAATATTCCTAGTTCTTCCAAATATCCCCCTCATATAATCATTTCTGAGACTCTCTCGCCATTCTACTTAATCTCATGTGGATTTGCCAGGGTTACTCGTGTTCTTCTTAAAAACCAGAATTGGACACCCTCCAATTATTAACTGACCAGCTCAGAGTAGACTGTGGCTATGAGTTCTCTTCTTCTGGGTACTATCCTTCTACTAATCCAGCCTATGTGATCCAGTATTTTTGCCAATAAAACCCCAAATGAGGTTACAAAGAGTCAGATACTACTGAAACGATCAGACACACACACACACACACACACACACACACACACACACACACACAAATCGTCATGTTAGCTTTACTGGCAATCAGGTCATCCTGTTGACTCATCTTGAGTTTGCAGTCAATTAAAGCCCCCTATATCATTTTCACACAAACCACTGACTAGCCATGTCTTCCCTAGGCTATAATTATGCTGCTGAATTTTAAACTCTAAGAGCCAGATTTGACCCTTATCCCTACTGAATTTCACATCAGCTTTTGCCAATTACAGGAATTCTCGGAATCATGTTTCGGTCCTTCCACAAATTAACCACCCTTCCCAATTTCATGTCAATCTGAAAATCTGATAATACCACCAATTATAATGACTTCATAGGACACAATCTATTTTGTAATATATTTATTGTATGCATTTAAAAATATTTTTTCTGAGAAAGACTCTGTAAATTTCACCAGACTGCCAAAGGAGTTCATAACTGAAAAAAAAAGTTAAGCACTCCTGGTTAATAGAATCTACCACATGTACCAGTCTGGTAACCCTGTCAAAAAAGAAAACAAGATTACTCTTCTTAACTTATTTTTAAGCTGGTCCTCAATGATCATAATAGCATTTCTTTCAAAGTTTTCAAAGGCACAAACCATACCTGACCATTATTTGTGACTGTTATGTGCAGTACCCTGATCACAGGGGTTCCCGATTACTAGTAAACTGGCTTATTTACTTACATACTCAGTCTACTGTGAAGCTCTCTGACCAGAGGTGTACTGTCTCTGCTAATACAGCTAATGATGCTGATACACATGACATGTGGGCACCATGATCCCTAGACCAAAACTTAAAATGTGTCATGGGTCATACCTGACATTTACCAGGCCCCAGCGCCCCTGACTATTCTCACACATGTTCTTACAGATTTCATATACTTCTTACCCCTCCAAGAGAAATCCAGTTGTTCAATTAAATAGTGTGTAGGGGCAGCTAGGTGGCACAGTGGATAGAACTCCAGCCTTGGAGTCAGGAGGACCTGAGTTAAAATCCAGTCTCTGACCTGACACTTCATCCTTACTAGCTGTGTGACCCTAGGGAAGTCACTTAACCCCAATTGCCTTACCAAAAAAAAAAAAAACCAGTGTGACACTTATCCTCCCCAAGAAATCTTCTTAGATTAATCAAGTACAAACTCTGCTTTTTCTCACTATCCAAAAATAATTAGTTAAACTTCACAAATTGTTTATTTGATTCTAAAATTTTGCTAAGTTTCACAGTTGTTCCTTTAGATTTCTCTAATTCCATAATATTAATTTCACTCTTCTGACCCAAAAGGTTGGAAGCTACTCATAAATATGGTAATAATGATAGATATAATTAAAGGAGCAAATGGAACAAAGGTCGATGAAATGTGCTAGAAGGTGGGATATGGAAACAAGGTTTCCTTTGCTTTTCTCAACCACAAACTACAATACAAAATCCTACAGCACTAGAATTCCCTGAAAACATCAAGAAAGGAGAAGTTAGAAGAAAGAAAGAAGAAAGAAAAAATCAGCCACATAAAAAAACGTATAGTCAGCCTCTGTGAGAAGCTAAGGAAACGTTACAGGAATTCAAATATACTATAGGTTAATTCCTGTCCTCTGACACATAACTGAACACAATAAAAATGTTCATCTGTGAGGTAGGTATTAGCTTTGTCCTACCACACTAGCATTATGAAGGGGTCCAACTTATTCAACTATTTCCCATATGCTTTACTTTTGAATAGTATATAGCTTAATGATTTTGATATCTCATATTTTTTTTAAAAAGTGCTGTAAAATCTTCAAGGGGCAGCTAGGTAGCCCAGTGGATAGAGTGCCAGGCCTGAAGTCAGGAAGACCTGAGTTCAAATCCAGCCTCTAATACTTAAAAGCTGTGTGACCCAGGACAACTTAATCTTATTTGCTTCAGCTTCCTCATCTATAAAATGAGCTGGAGAAAGAATTGGCAAAGAATTCCAGTATCTTTGCCAAGAAAACCCCAAATGGGGTCACAAAGAGTTGGACAGTATTGAAATGACTGAGCAACTACCACAACAAAGTTTTCAAATACCATAAAACAGCCTAAAACCTATGAGTACATGATACTACAGATTATACAAGGCAAGTACAAATCAAGCATGTAGCTGTCATAAGGATGGGGAGCTTGAGTTGGAAGGACTGAAGGAAGGGAGGAATGGAAGGAAGGAAAAACCAAAAGGCTGATAGGTCAGAGTATCAGCTCTCATACTTAACTAGCAATGATGACACAACCTCTCTGACCTTCAGATTTAAATCTATAAAATAGAGATACTCACATTACCTACCTCACAGGGTTCTTGTGGGAAAAGTGCTCTGGAAATCTCAAAGAAAATAGATGCTAATTTAGAGACACAAAATTGTATGTAGGTTCACCCACCAATAATTCAACAAGTCACAATCTGGATTTGAATCCCATCTCTAACATTATCAATCAACCAATCAATAAATATTTATTAAGTGCATACTATGTGCCAGGCCCTGTGTTGATCACAGACAAGTCACTTACTTCCTTGTAGTCTCAGCTTCCTCATGCGTAAAATGGGGATAATAATATATGTTGTATCTACCATATTGGCATGGGGATGAAATGTACAATGAAAACCCTAAAACAATACATAAATTTGGCTGTTGTTATTGAGGGCAGCTAGGTAGCACAGTGGATAGAGTGCCAGGTCTAGAGTCACGAAAACCTCAGTTCAAATCTAACTTCAGGCACTTACTAGCTGTGTGACCCTTGGCAAGTCCCCTAACCCTGTGTGCCTCAATTTCCTCATCTATAAAGTGATCTAGAAAAGGAAATAGCTAACTACTCTAATATCTTTGCCAAGAAAATCCCAAATGGAGTCACAAAGAATCAAACATGATTGAAATGACTGAACAACAAAATTGTCATTGAGAGTCTCCAGAGCCCATAGCATTGGGCAAGGGGCTGGGAAGATAAACACTTTATAAATAAGACTTGCATGAAATAATGAAGAGTGAGATGAGCAGAACGAAGAGAATGTTGTATATAGTAACAGCAATATTGTTTTAAGAACAGCTTTGAGTGATTAAGTCACTTTGACCATCATAAATACCCAAATTAACTACCAAGTACTTATAAAGGAAAATACTAAGATGTGCATACAGAGAAAGAACTGATAAATAGAAGTATATATAGAATGATTTTGTGTGTGTGTGTGTGTGTGTGTGTGTGTGTGTACGTATGTATGTATGTGTGTGTAATGGTAGCCACCTCTAAAGTGGGAGGAGGGAGGAGGGGGTAAAAGGAAGAAAATTAAAGAAAATTACATGAAAACTTTATTATATATTTAAAAGGAATAACAAGTTGTACACAATAGATTTGCAGTTTCATGTACAATCATCTTTTTAAATTCTATTTTATGGAAATCCTTATGTTATTTCATAAATTAAAAATAAAATTTAAAAAAAAGAAAAAATAAGACATGGTCTCATTCTGCATGGTCAAGAACTTTTTAGTCAAATAAGATGATAAATGTATTACATATGACAAATTACCAAATATTCAAGTAGATTCATGATGTCATTGATTCAGAAAACCCCTTCAATAATGCAGATTGCTACTCATTCTTGGCTGCTAATCCTGGTGACTCTTGTACATAATGTCCCAAAAGTTTACCACAGTGAGTCCATACAACATGGCTGAGACTTTTGGATTATTCTAACACTGAAAGGGTACTAATGGAGCACTCTGTTCACCTGTCCATCCTTCATTCTTACCACACAAGAAGCCCACTTTTCATTCATCATTTCATTCATTCATTCATTTATTTATTCATCATATAGTTCCTTGATGATGCCTTTTATTCCTGTTCTTGTTTGGAGTTCTTCATCCGTTACATGTTACAGCCTGCTTATTCACCATATACTTCTCCACTACCCTCTGTGTGATGCTCATCTATAGTTTTTCAGAGGTAGTGATTTTCTATGTCCCACTGCCATACAGAAACATAGGTAAAATGTTAGTAATGAAAAGATGGTGTCGGTATTAAAAGTGCATAACATCCTGACAAGGTACAAAAGAAAGTGCTTCCACAGGTACACAGGGAACGGTTATTACTGGAAAAGGCAATAATGGAAGAATTACTGGAGGAGGGAGCATTTAAGTTGGGCTGTCAAGGACAGGTAGGGATCCAACTAGTAAGAGAGAGAAGGAGGATACGTCAGGCATAGGGAACCACGGGAACAAAGAAATAATGGAAGGAAAGTACCAAAAATGATCAGGGAACATAAAAAAGTCCAGATTGATTGGAGCAGAGGGAGTTTGGGGTAAGTGGGGGTGTAATAAATGATAAGAATGGGAAAGTAGTGAGCTCCAAGATTGCAGGGATCTTGGAAGTCTTGCAGAGTCATAGAAATACATTCAGAAATTCTCTCGGCATTGTTCCTATGCTGCTCTAATAAAGCAAGAAATTTAAATTTCCAGGTAGTTTGGGATTTTAAAGTTATTCTTTTTTAATCTTTTTTTAAAATTTCAGACAAATATTAAAACTTAAATACATAATAAGAAAAGAAAAAAACATTATAAACTTAAACATTAAACTTTAAAATAAGAAAAGGGAAAAAATGTCATGCACACAGCAGAACATAGGAGGGGATTCAGAATATATAGCAATAACTTTTCATTTCAAGAAAGCCTACATATTAAATACCATGTGTTATGTTGAAAGCTGTACATCTTTTCTTTGCTTCCTTGTAGGTTTTCTTTTGTTCTCTGCTGTATACTTTTTACTTTGTTCTTTTTTCTCCCTCCCTCCTCCCTCCCCACCACAGGCTATAATTAAGCATGGATATATTTACATATAGGTATTGAAATATACATACACATGTACATATATGCACATACATACTTACATACGTACATATGTAAACATATGCTTTCCCTAAGAGATTCTACTCCTAATCTCTGTTTTCACGTTTATACTTATCTCTTTTTTTCTACCTCGCCTAAGTCCTCTACTTTACTTCTACCAGCTACCTTGCAGTGATCCCTCCTTTATCCTGCCATTCCTATAAATCTAAATACCCTTTCATACACCCCTTTGACCTATTGCTTTTCTTCTACCCACTACTTTGCCCTCCTATTACTTAACCTACACTCCCACAACAATCCCTCCCTTATCTCCCCTTCCCATAAAACAAAATGTGCTTCTATATCCCCCTTTAAACCTGTTCCCTCACCCTTTCCGCTAAAGATCCCTCCTTTATCTTCTTCCCCCTCCTATCCCCTTAGAATTGTGTTTCTTTCTAAATTTAGAAGTCTTTTATACTCTTCCACATGTATATGTATTTTTCCCTCTTGAACCCATTCCCAAGGAAAGTAGGTTTCCAGAACTAACAGCCCCCCTCCCCATCTAATTCCTCTGCATTAGTTCTTCCTCTCACAACTCATTTGTAAAAGATAATTACTTTTAGCTGTTCTTGAATAGTTTTACTTTTTGAAGTTATATCATACTCAGGTCTACCCCAATCTTTCTTATAAGCTACCTAATTACTAATAACAGTCTTAGATATAGGTTTTACATTTATATACATAAAAGGTAAACAGTCTCTCCTTATTGAGTACCTTGTAATTGGTCATTGGTATGTACATTATAGTTCTCTTGGCTCTTGTGTGTCAAATCTTCTATTAAGTTCAAGTTTGTTTGTTTTGGTTTGGTTTGGTTTTTAAAAAGTCCTGAATGTCTAACAATTCATTAAATATCCATTTTTTTTTCATTCAGAATTATGCTTAGCTTTGCTGGGTATGATATTTTCAGCCAGAACCCCAGTTTCTTTGCTCTTCGATATATAGTGTTCCAAGCCCTGCAGTCTTTTAGTGTCACCACTGCTAGGTCTTGTGTGATTCTAATTGTGCTACTGTCATATGTAAATTGTTTTTTTCTTGTTGCTCATAATATTTTGTCCTTGAGCTGGGGGCTTCAGAATTTGACTATAATATTCCTGTGAGTTTTCCTCCTAGGATCTCTTTCAGGTGGTGATCAGTGGATTTTTTTTCTATTTCTACTTTCCCCTCTTGTTCTAATGCTTCAGAACAATTTTATTTAATTATTTCTTGTGTTATTGTATCAAGATTATTTTTTTGATCGTAGCTTTCAGGTAGTCTCATTATTCTTATGTTTTTGCTTCTTGATCTGTTCTCTAGATCTGTTATTTTTCTTATGATATGTTTCATATTCTCTTCAATTTTTCATTATATGTATATATACATATATATATTTATATGTATATTTATATGTATATATACATATATATTTATATATATATATGCACACACATTATATATGCATATCTATATATACATTGTATATACATATATATGTGTGTGCGTGTGTGTGTGTATGTATATGTATATATAATTTCATGATCTCTTATAACTTCACTGGCTTCCCCTTGCTCAATTCTGATTTTCAAGGATTCATTTTCTTCCTTAAGATTCTGGATCTCCTTTCCTAATTGGTTGGCTTTCTTTTCATAGTCTTCTTGTTTTTTCTTGGATTATTCTTATTTTTCTTTTTAGTTTTTCCGCAATCTCTCTCATTTGATTTTTAAAGTCTTTTTTAAGTTCTTCAATGAATTCTTTTTGGGCAGGTGACCATTTGACATTACTCTTTAGTGTAGAAGAGGGTTTCTTTACTTCAGTATCCTCCTCTGAAGACAAACTATTCCCATAGTAGCTCTCTGTGGTTGGATTCTTCCTCTTTTGTCTGTGCATTTTTTAATAGTTTAGTGTTTATAATCACCTCCAGTCCTGGGGTATGGGTGATGGTGCCTTTGGCCTCAGATGCTCTTCAGTTCTCCCCTCTGACCTTGAACTCAAACCACTCCAGCCTCCTGTAAGTGGCCACAGCCAGTGAACGGGTGTCCTGCCCCATTGCTTCTGCACCCACCAGGCAAGGACTGGCTCCTTCTCACCCCCATCACATCTCAGCACAGCTGGGTATGGTGTTCCTTGTCAGCAAAGTTTCCCTAGCTCTTGCCCAACTCAGATGCCCAACTTCCTTCACTGTCCTGGGGTGATTGGGACCAGGAGGCAGCCTCAACACAGCTAACCCCAAGGCTTGCTGCTTGTTGTTTAAGCTGTCCCTAGCCTGGAGGTGTTTACTCTTCACTGGGACAAAATCTCATACTGGGATTTTTCTCAGATCTTCTCTGATTGTCCCAGGAGGACCCCTGTTCTTCCCCTACTCTTATTTATTTTCACTACTCTATGTTCGCCCTATTTTATCTCTTTTGTGGAAGAAAATCTTGAGAGCTTGAAATTTTCTGACCTACTCTGCCATCTTCTCAGAATCCTCTCTCAAAGTTACATTCTTCATACTACTTCAGGCTATTGTTTTGTGCCTAAAGTTTTTTAAATATGCATTTGGCCTATGAGAAGTACACAAGGGGGCAGTTAGGTGTAGCAGTGGATAGAGTACCAGGCCTGGAGCCAGGAAAATGAGTCTTCCTGAGTTCAAATCTGGCTTCAGACACTTCCTAGCTGTGTGACCCTGGGCAAATCACTTAACCCTGTTTGTCTGTCTCCTCATCTATAAAATGAGCTGGAAGAGGAAATGGCAAACCACTTAATACCTTTGCAGAGAAAAACAAAAATGGGGTCACAAAAATTCAGACACAACTGAAAAATGGCTGAACAACAGTGATAACAAAAAGTGCATAAGATGATAAATTCAACTGAAGAAAAATGTTACTCCACTCATGTGTTTTAAATCAATCAAGCTGAGGCCCATTTATGTAACTCCCATGGAAGTTACAGAAGGTGAAGAAGGCATGCTCTCTGCTCTCAAGGAGCTAGTTCACAGTCTAACTGTGAGTCTAACTCATACAATTAAAAACAATTAGATTAACAATTAGAAAAGAGACAATTAGAAACATTACAAAATAATACAAAGACAGCACTTAACTTAACACTAAACCCTATGAACCTAAGAAGTGCACCTAGAAAGCAAAGATGATAAAGCAGTAGGAAGTAACATAGTCCAGCTGTCCCTACAGAGAGCTATAAAGGGCACGAGGCTGAGTAGTGATCAGAAAACCTAAGGAGAAATCACGATGAGTAGTTAGAATTCTGATCCACAGGCATGTGACCTCAGAGGAAGATCTAGGATTCAACTCTCATTCTCAGACCAGAATTGGGTCTGCAGTTTAGTTGCATGAATAGGGATTGTAGACTTTGAACCCTAATGGTTAAGGGTTCTACTCCAGGGGATTAATCCAGTACAGGCTATGGCTCTGTTGCAGAGCCTTCCAGGTAGCTGACAGGGGCTGGGACCAGCAACTGTCTAATGGAACTCCTCCAAGTCTGCAGCTGTATTATCTAGACCCAGTTGATGGCCTAGACCTTGGAAAATCCAGGAGGGCTGCATTCAGACCATGTCCTAGATTCTACTGTAGAGGGCCCACTGAAAGTGCGCAGCTCCCTCATCTGAACTGCCCCTGTATTCCTCAAAGAACCCAGCATTCAGTAATGAGAGGACATAGCAGCATATAATATAGGTCAGGATCACCCAAGGTAATATTACTCTTGCAAGAAGTCTGAAGAGCCTGGCCCTATCATAAAGTCCCAATCCTAGAAGTAAGGCTGTAAGGATGTGCAAATTAAAAAAAAAAATCCATTACAAAGAGCCAAATAGTGTGAGGGCTACCTAAGACAGGAACACAGAAAAGGAGAATAACTCCAAAGCACCTATAAGCAAAGCTTCAAAAATGCAGTGTGGCTACAAGGTCATTTAGAATTCCCAGAAAAAAATTTAAAAAGAGGGTTTTTTTTAAAAAAAATGTGTGATAAATAAAATGAAAGTACTAAAGGAAAGAATTGGAAAATAGCTAGCATTCATATAGACCCTTAAGCAAAGTGTTTTACAACTATTAAGTCATTTTATCCTAATAACAATCCTAGGTGCTATTATTATCTCCATTTTACAGATAGGGAAATTAAGATTCAGAGAGTCTAAATGACTTGCTCAAGGTTATAAAGCTAATAAATATCTGAGGCAGGATTTGAACTCAGGTCTTTCTAACTCCAAATTCAGTGGTCTAATAATCTTTATTCAAGTAATAGACTGCTTAAAAATTAGAATAAACCAAAAATAAATTAATATTTCTATGAGACAATAAGAAATAGCAAAACAAAATTTAAAAATTAAAAATACAGAAGAAAAGGTCAGGTACATTTTTCTTTTTTTCTTTTTTTTCCTTCTTTTTATTTTATTTTTTTAATATAAATTTATTTATTTTTAGTTTTCAACATTCACTTCCACAAGTTTTTGAGTTCCAAATTTTCACCTCATCTCACCCCTCCCCCCACCCCAAGATGGCATGCATTCTGAATATCCCTTCCCCTAGTCTGTCCTGTCTTCTATCTCTCTCCCCTTCTCTTATCCCCTTTCCCTTCTATTTTCCTGTAGGGCAGGATAGACTTCTGTACTCCATTTCCTGTATTTCTTATTTCCCAGTAGCATGTAAAACATTTTTTAAACATATGTTTTTAAAACTTTAGGTTTCAAATTTTCTTTCTTCCTCCCTCCCCACCCACCCTCATTGAAAAGGCAAGCAACTCAATATAGGTTGTACATGTGCAGTTATGCAAAACACATCCATAGTAGACATGTTGTGAAAAACTAACTCTATTTCCCTTAATCCTATCCTGCCCTCCCATTTACTGTATTCTTTCTTTTGACCCTGTCCTTCCTCAGAAGTATTTGCTTCTGATTACGCTTTTTCCCAATCTGCCCTCCTCTCTATCATCCCTCTGCTCTCTTGTCCCCTTCTCCCCCTATTTTCCTGTAGGGTAAGACAGATTTCCATACCCAATTGAATGTGTATGTTATTCCCTCCTTAAGCCAAATCCTATGAGAATAAGATTCACTCATTCCCTCTCACCTTCCCCATTTCCCCTCCACTGTAAGAGACTATTCTGTTTTTTTTGTGAGATAATTTACCCCATTCTACCTCTCCCTTTCTTCTTCTCCTAGTATAATCCTCTCTCATCCCTTAATTTTATTCTCCAGATATGACCCCTTAATCTTCAACTCACCCTGTGCCCTCTATCTATCTATCTATCTACATATACATACATATAATTTTTTTCCTCCAACTACCCTAATACTGACAAAGGTCTCATGAGTTATAAATATCATCTTTCCATGCAGGAATGTAAACAGTTCAATCTTAATAAGTCTCTTATGATTTCTCTTTCCTGTTTACCTCTTCATGTTCCACCTGAGTCCTGTATTTGAAAGTCAAATTTTCTATTCAGCTCTGGTCTTTTCATCAAGAATGCTTGAAAGTCCTCTATTTCACTGAATGACCATTTTTTCCCCTGAAGGATTATACTCAGTTTTTCTTAGTTGTAATCCTATCTCCTTTGCCCTCTGAAATATTATATTCCATGCCCTGCAGTCCTTTAATGTAGAAGCTGCTAAATCTTGTGTTATCCTGATTGTGTTTCCACAGTACTTGAATTGTTTCCTTCTGGCAGCTTGTAATATTTTCTCCTTGACCTGGGAACTCTGGAATTTGGCTACAATATTCCTAGGAGTTTTCCTTTGGGGATCTCTTTCAGGAGGAGATCTGTGGATTCTTTCAATTTCTATTTTGCCCTCTGGTTCTAATATATCAGGGCAGTTTTCCTTGATAATTTCTTGAAAGATGATGTCTAGGCTCTTTTTTTGATCATGGCTTTCAGATAGTCCAATAATTTTAAATTCTCTCTCCTGGATCTATTTTCCAGGTCAGTTGTTTTTCCAATGAGATATTTCACATTGTTTTCTAATTTTTCATTCTTTTGGATTTGTTTTACAGTGTCTTGATTTCTCATAAAGTCACTAGCTTCCAATTGCTCTATTCTAATTTTTAAGGAAGTATTTTCTTCAGTAATCTTTTGGACTTCCTTTTCCATTTGGCCAATTTTTCTTTTTAGGGCATTTTTCTCCTCATTGGCTTTTTGGACCTCTTTTGCCATTTGGGTTAGGCTATTTTTTAAGGTGTTATTTTCTTCAGTATTTTTTGGGGTCTCCTTTAGCAAGCTGTTGACTTGTTTTTCATGATTTTCTTGCATCACTCTCATTTCTCTTCCCAGTTTTTCCTCTACTTCCCTTACTTGCTTCTCAAAATCCCTTTTGAGCTCTTCCAAGGCCTGGGACTGATTCATATTTTTCTTGGAGGCTTTGGATGTAGGAGCTTTGACTTTGTTGTCTTCTTCTGGTTGTATATTTTGATCTTTTTCACCAAAGTAAGATAATATAGTCTGACTCTTTTTGCACTGCTTGCTCATGATCCTGGCCAATTACTTGAGTTTTAAACTCTTTGTTAAGGTACGAATCTGCTTCTAATTTGGAGAATGTATTGTCCCAAGCTTTGGGGGTTTGTACAGCTGTTTTCAGAGATACTTGTAGGGATCTGTAAATTTTCAGTTCTTCCAAGGTGGTATGATAAGGGGCGATGTGTTTACTGCTTTCCTGGCCTGTGACCACAAGTACTCCTTTCTGTCCTGTAACTGTGAGGAGGGGTTTCTCTTCACAGCCACTACAAGCTCTACCATGCCAGTGCTCCTCCTCACCCCAGCACTGCTGCCCAGAACTGTGACCCAGATCCAAACATGGGCCAAGCAAGAGATCCCTGCTTCAGCACTGGCAAAGCGATCCCTGCAATCCTTCTCTGATCAGCCACTGGATTTCTCCTCAGTCTATGGGCCGGAAGCTCAGGAAGCAGGTGCCCCCCCTAGGGCCATGCTTTTGGGAAATGGAACTGAGACCCCACCTTCCTCTCTCAGCACCGCAAAAACAGACTTTTCCCACTGACCTTCTAAGTTGTCTTTGGCATTGGTGGATTGAGGAGTCTGGAAACTTCCACAGCTGCCTGAGATTCAGTCCTCTGAGGCCCGCTCCAGGTTTGCTGCAGCCTGCACTCCCACACCATGCTGTACTGCGCTCTGCTCCCAGCCCGGGGCAATATGCCTTTCTGATCAACCATCCAGGTTGTCTTGGGCTGGAAATTTGTTTTCCTCTGTCTTTTTGTGGGCTCTGCTGCTTTAGAATTTGTTTAGAGCCCTTTTTTATGAGTATCTGGAGGGGTCTGGGGGAGAGCTCAAGGAAGTCACTGCTTTCACTCCGCCATCTTGGCTCTGCCTTGGTAAGGTATGTTTTTCAAAAAACAATGAAAAACAGTTCAAGAAGAGATACTTAAGAAAGTAGTGGACTACTTGAAAACTAAGAACAAAAACAAAAGCCTAAAATTACATTTCAATGATTTTTTTTATTTAATTTTTTTAATTTAAAAACTTTTTTAAAAAATATGCCCAGAACTATTAGAGCCAAAGTGCAAAGTGAAAATAGAAAGAATCCACTGGTTACCTCCTGAAAAAATCCCTGAAATGAGAACTCTCAAGAACATCATTAAAACCCTAGAGTTTCCAAGTTAAAGAAAAAAAACATTTCAGGTTTCCAGAAAGAAATTTTAAGCACTGAGGAACCAAGATCCTTATACTTGTGTGATGCTCACACAAGTTTTATTGGCTACCACTATAAAGGAGGAGAGAACATTCAATGTGATATTTAAAAAAGACAAAAGGTATAGGCTTAGAACCCAAAAAATTACCCAGTAAGTGGAATAGGAACAAGAACTGAAAGGACAATCAGGGAAGGCTTCATAGAGGAGACAGGATTAGAGTTATCAGTCAATGCCAAGTCTTCTTGGCTCTGAGTATAGTTCTTTGTTCACTACACCACATCATCTTTCAATAATAAAAATAAAGTTAAAGTAACTCTGAGGCTCCACCACACACCCATCAGACTGGTAAAGATGATAAAAAGTGAAAGTGGCAAATTTGAGAGGAATTGTGAAGACAGGCACACTAACACACTATTGTTAGAGTTATCAGTATGGATTGTTCAAGCCATTCAGCCCTCCAGGTATGCTTCCTAGTAATCTCTTCTCTGCCTACCGGCAATTAGGTGGTGCAGTGTACACACAATTGGGTCTTGAGGCAGCAAAATATGAGTTCAAATCCAGCCTCAGAAACTTACAAGCTGTGTGACCCTGGACAAATCACTGCCTCAGTTTCCTCAATTGTAAAATTGGAATAATAATAGCAACTACCTCCTAGGTTAGTTGGTATTGGAATCAAAGGAGATAATATTTGTAAAGCACTTAGCACAGTGCCTGGAACATAGAAGTCATTTAATAAGTCCTTCTTTTAATTCCTTTTTTTCCCCACATATCTGCCCTCTCCCATCAGTGCATAGAGGGATCTTTTTATTATTATTCAATTTTTTACATGTTTTTGGTTTTGTTTTTTTGGTTTTGCTTTGAACTCAAATATTATCCCCTGGCTGACTGGTAAATGTATATTTGTAGGGATTCCAGAGCTGTGGTTTTCAGTGAGTGCTGACCTCCCCGAGTCCCTTAAATCTTGGATAGCTTTGTAGGATCGCATATATGAGAAAGGCCCAAGATGTTAGGCAAATAATATCTGAGTTACCACTAACACACTGTTGGTGCAAAACTATTTGGAACTGAAGAATAGAGATAAACACAGACAAAACCAGAAGAAAAAAACTCCAGCAGGCAAACAAAGCATCCAAAGACAAAATTATAGAAGATTCAGTACAACTATTCAGTTATCTAGCCAGAAAGAAAGCTTTGTCATTCACTGGTGGAGACTATAAAGGTCAATCCAAACCCTCAACATTCAAAAGTGGTAAGAAAAGCTTAGAAAAGGAACAAGAAATAAGGGCAGGGGTGAGAGATGGTGGATTGAAGAGGAAAGAGAGCAGCAAATAGGAGAAGGGATAGTCATGATTAGAATCGATCATCGAGAAAAGAACCCACTGACCACAGAAAGAAAAAAAATCACAGAGAATAGAGCTGTCCAGCAGGGAGAAGAAAAAAAAAGCAACACTAACTAAAACAGCACAGCAATTTGTAGGTGCATTTTTTAAGGGGAAAATTAGAGTATGTTTGTGCCAGTAGGATCTGAAAGGATTGCTATGTTTTAATTACTGGTACAATTAGTTGTATTCTGAAGACAGGCAGCATGGCATTAACATACAGATTGTTAGATGTGGGGTCAAGAAGTTCTAGGTTCAAATGCTGCATCTGGTACTTACTAATTGTGTGTCCAATGGTTAATTTATTAATGTCTCCGAGCCTCAATTCCCTAATCTGCAAAATGAGACTAATAAAAACCAAAGGATCTACCTTACACATTTGTTTTGAGGCTCATATGAGATCATTCAGGTAAAGTGCTTTGCAAACTGTAAAACATTACTACCAGTATCATCATCATTATTACTATTATGTCAACCATATTGTTAAATAGATTGATATGAATATAAGCCACATGAATATTGCCTGCTTGTCCTCTGGTGAAATGCATTTTCAAACAAAAAATAGAACTTCAACAACAACAATGATAACTGATATATAGATATATATAGATATATATGTGTATGTATACATATATATGTATACGTATACATATATATGTATACATACACATATATGTCTATATATATCTATATATCTATATATATAGCAATTTGCGTAGATCATCTCATTTGATACTTATAACACTGTGAGGAAAGTACCACAAGTTTTTATTATTGTTTCCAATTTACAAATGAAAATATTGAAAACAAAAGGTATTAAGTAGCTTACTTGTGATCTCATACCTATCAAGTGTCAGAGGCTGAACTTGAACCCCTCAGGAGTAAAATCTAGCAAACTAGATAATACAGTCAAGATTTAGAGACCTCAGCAGCTCACAGCGTTGGGCCACATCTAAGAAGATGAAACTTAATAGGAATAAATGTAAAGACTCATATTTCAAAAAATCAGCTTCACAAATATGTGACATGAATAGCATGGCAATATAGCTGTTTGAAAAAAATATCTGGAGGGCAGCTAGGTGGCACAGTGGTTAGAGCACCGGCCTTGAAGACAGGAGGACCTGAGTTCAAATCCAGCCTCAGACCAAATACTTGACACTTACTAGAAAACAAACAAAAAAGAAAAGAAAAGAAAAAATATCTGAGGATTTTAGCTGATGGCTGACTAAATATTAATCACTAGTGCAAGAGGAGGCATGTGAAGTCCTGTTGCATTCTTCACTGAGAGGCCAACATTTGGAGAATTATATTCATTTCTGGGTGACATATTTTATGAAAGATATTAATGAATTGGAGAAGGTCCAAAAGAAGGCAAATAGAATAGTGAAAAACTTTGAGATCATGGCACAAGAAAAATGGTTATTTAGCCTGGAGAAGAAAAGGCTAAGATGCCCATGGGAAAAGTTACAGGAAAAACCATCTCCCTTGAGGAATACTTTTTAAACAATGAAGATAACCAAATGAAACAAAATCACAAAAAAAAATATCATTGAGCTCCTCCATCACATAAAGAATGACACAAAGTTTCTGAGTCAGTGATGGCACAAGAAAAACAGTCTAAGACCAGAACATCCTTGGATTCTAAGGACTCCCTAGAAGAACAGCCTAAAGTCAACTGTCTCCTTCAAGAGCATCTTCTTCATTCAACAGCACTCTCACAACCCTCCACATTAGTGGAGAAAGGTTGAGAGGTGTAATTTTGGGTTGAAAGGCAGTGCTGTGATCAGGCCTGAGTCAGACCAGAAGATTGATGTTGAATTTGCAGATCTCTTTGTGGCTCTATTCCTAGACTTTCGGGTTATTACACTTTCTGTTAATTCTTTTTTGTGTGCATTTACCACCCCTATTAGACTCTAAGTCCTTTAGAACAGGAGCTGTGTCTTATTCTTCTTTATATCCCCCTTAGAACTAAGCTCATAAATGATGACAAATTTTTGCTCAATTGAAGAAAATGACTGGTTTTCTAAAAACTCTTCACTGTACAATCTTCAGGTGGTACTGCTGTAAGATCCAGTTCAACACCAATCTTCTGGTCTGACTCGAGCCTAATCACAGCACTGCTTTTTTGTTCACCATAGTACTCTTGGCCCTTCCAAAGAGCTGCAGAGGGTGGGACTGGGTGATGGGAGGGGGTCAGAGGGTGTAAACTAAGGGTAGAACAATTAGACAATAGACTAATACTGATACAATTATCTACTTTTAAGGATAGTTGGGGACAGCTAGTTGATGTAGTAGACAGAGTGCTGGTCCTGAAGTCAGAAAGAGTCATCTTCCTGAGTTCAAATCTGGCCTCAGACACTTACTAGCTGTGTGATCCTGAGCAAGTCATTCAACTCTATTTGCCTCAGTTTCCTCATCTGTTAAATGAGCTAGAGAAGGAAATGGCAAACCACTCCAGTATCTTTGCCAAGAAAACCCCAAATGGGGTCACAAAGTCAGACATGATTGATAAATAGCTGAACAACAAGAAGGATAGCTGGAATTAAAAAGGGCTTGCAGCCTAAGCCTGCAGAAAACAGAATAAACAGTTTCATTGATTTAGAGTTTCTTAATTGCACTATCCTTTGAAAGTAGGAAAGACCAATCTCTTTTGCCAATTAATCAGCAATTTTACCTAAGTCCTTATAATTAGTGGCATCAATGTCTATCTCTATATTTTGTTTACCAGTAGGTATGAGGCAGCTCCTACTCATAGCTAAATTTTTTTTTCCTTCCCTGTATAAGCCATCTCTAACTTTCAACTGGGTAATATTTCAGAAGTTCATTTTCTCATCAATCATTTGGAACCCAGAATACGTTCTCTCCTAGAAACAGTACCATATATGGTGGTTAGGTTCCCAGGTTGACCCACAAAAACCTGTTTAATGCATAATACTGTAGTACTACCACCTACATGGTAGGTGAGGTATTTGCTGTTTCCCCCAAGAGTTAGGGCCAATACTTTTTATTTCTTTCTTATGTATTTTGTGTATACTTATCTAGGCTCATGCTGTTTCCTTCCAATAGAACCAAAGACCCTTGAGGACAAGATCTGTTTCATTTTTTTCTTTTTTATACGCAGTGCTTAGCACATAGTAGATGCTTAGTAAATGCTTGCCAAATGTATACTGAAAGAATATTATAACCGGACTACTTCCTGTTTAATCATAAATAATATAAAATCATTCTATGTGGTCAACGTTCAACTAAAAATGGAATTATACGAAGAAACCGTAGCAAAACACTTTTTAAATGGACATATAGTACTTTT
Source organism: Phascolarctos cinereus (assembly GCF_003287225.1). NCBI lineage: Eukaryota > Metazoa > Chordata > Mammalia > Diprotodontia > Phascolarctidae > Phascolarctos > Phascolarctos cinereus. The sequence goes on from NW_027555958.1 coordinate 126,553,922, forward strand.
CCAACATAATTCAATATTCAAGTGGTCTTGTGATCTTGTCTGTTCAGTAGTTCCCTCCAGTGAGGCAGAGTGCAATCTATCTAATACTAATAATTAAACAAGACAGAAAAAAATAGAACTGAATAAAACACTTTACTTTAAAGGTTGACACTTGAAGAAAGAGTATAATTAGAGAAGGATGGCAAGGGTAAATGGAGACTCCAGTAGACTTGTGAAGGGCACTTCTGGGCATTTTCAAGAGCTTTTGAGGTTGATAGTGCTGCTTCTGTTTATGTCTTTAAAAAGTATGGTTTCCCTTCTCCTTGATTCAGACATATCTATCACTGCAATAATTTTCTATTTTTTAGCTATGTCTTTCTTGGTAGTTGGGAAAAATGTAGGTGGGGCATTCATAAAGAGAATGAATGCACACTGCTTCCATTTGGAAGGAGAAAATTTTTCTCTCATTGCCTGGATTTTTCTCTTTTTCAGAGTCTCTCTGAACACTCTCTCTCTCTCTCTCTCTCTCTTTCTCTCTCTCTCTCTCTCTCTCTCTCTCTCTCTCTCTCTCTCTCTCTCTCACCTACCATGTATTTATATAATAGTCTTTTTGTGCTTTGGGTTTGGAGTCTATCATTTAGGAGACAGGTTAATATTTGGACTCCCATATCCTGATTTCATAACCACTCCCTTATACTGAGCTCATATAAAGTTCTTGACTCTTTTGGCTGGCAGGGTCCTACAGCTGATGTAGTCTTTGATGAGACTGGCAGCCTACTACTAGACCCTGTTCCAGAATTAAACATGGCAGTGAAGGCTGGATAACTGAAGTCATCCCAAGTCCCTTTGGACTGTGCCCATTTCACAAGTCTTCACACACAGTCATACTCTAAGGAATTGGGAGAGGGTAGAAAGGGGCAGGCTTAAACCTGATGGAACATTGAGGATGGAGGAAAAATAACTAAATAGTCTTCAGCCAGGAACTTTGGTCTATACCCTAATAGTTCCCAAGAAAACCAAGATTCTGTCTTCTAAAATATGGAGATAAAATCAGAAAGGGCAAGAGGGGAACCCCAATAGCCAGCACTCCTCAGATAAGATTGATTTGAACCAAGGCAGGTAAATCAAATCAAACAGCATTTATTAAGTGCCTATTATGTTCCAGAAGCCACTCACAATTTAATTGGGTAAACAACATCCAAATAACTATGTTCAAACAAGACATATACAAGATAAATTGGAGATAATCATAGAGAAAAGGCAATGGCTAAGGGGCATCGAGAAAGGTTTCTTGTAGAATTTGGGATTTTAGCTGGGAAGGAAAGCATTTTAGCTTTGAAGAAAAGAGGAAGCTAGGAGGTAAAGATGAGGAAGGAGAATATTCCAGGGATAAGGGACAGCCAGTGAAAAGGCTGAGAGTCCAGAGATAAAAAGAAGTAATTAGTGCTCCAGAAATAGCTATACTGGAAGAGATTTCCCTGGCCAGCATGGTCAATACATAAGAGACATTCATTAGTCTAGTGCATTTAAACTGGATACCATTTCTGTTGCCTTTTCCCTTCTTTGATGCTCCCTGTTCTTTAAATACACAGGAGAGAATTTCCAACTTTAAAAATCCACAAACATACTCTATAAAACAGAGGTTCTTACATATTTCTGTGTATACCATGGACTCCTTTGGCAATCTGGTGAAGCCTATCTTAGTATAATGTTTTAAAATGCATAAAATAAGATACATAGGATTATAATTCTAGGCTAAGAACCTTTGGGTTGAAACAATGCCTTTATCTCCTGGGGAAGAGTTGGAAAAAAGGGAGAAAATTTTCAAAATTACTGCTGCTTAATTAAAACAATTCTGAGGTACCACCTGATACTTGTCAGCATGTCTAATGTGACAAAAAAGGAAAACATTGGATGTTGGAAGGAATGTGGGAAAATTGGGACACTAATGCACTGTTAGTGGAGTTGTGAACTGTCCAACAATTCTGGAGAGCAATTTAGAACTATGCCCAAAAGACTATAATACTGTATGCCCTTTGATCTAGCAATATCACTGCTAAGTCTATATCCCAAAGACATCCCCAACCCCGCCCTTCCCGAAAAAGGACCTATTTGTACAAAAACTACTTAGAGCAGTTCTTTTTGTGGTGGCTAAGAATTGGAAATCAAAAGGATGCCCATCAACTGGGGAATAGCTAAACAAGTTGCAGCATTTGATTGTAATGGAATATTATTGTGCTATAAGAAATGACAAGCAAGATGATTTCAGAAAAACCTGGAAAGACTTACATGAACTGATGCATAGTGAAGTAAACGGAACCAGGAGAATGTTGTACATAGTAACAGCAATATTGTTCCATAAAGAACTATGAATGACTTAGCTATTCTCAGCAATACAATGATCTAAGATAATCCCAATGGACTACTGATGAAGCATATTATTTGCCTCCACAGAAAGAACTGATATTGACTGAATATAGACTGAAGCAAGCTATTTTGCACTTTCTTTATTCATTTTTTCCCTTTTATTTGATTCTTCTTATACAAGATGTCCAATATGGAAATGCTTCATATAATTGCATGTGTATAACCTATATCTGATTGCTCAATGTCTCAGGGAGGAGGGAAGGGGAGGAGGAAGGGAGGGATAGAATTTGGAACTCAAAACTTTAAAGAAAAATATTTTTTTAATATGGGGGGGCAAATAAAATTGTTTTTAAAAATTACTCTTGCTTTCCCTTTTCTCCTTACTTGCCTGCTTTGGCTAACATCTGTCTAATGGTTGGAAGACTAGATGACCCTTGAGATTTTCACAATTTCTGCCTTCATCCTTTATATCTGTCTATGTGGAAGGGGCAAAACCCTGTCTTTCCTGGGAAATGCAAGGTGGAGACCATGGTACTTACAGTTTTATGTTAGGGGGATAGTATCTCAACCCTTATGATAGAAGAGATGTCTATACCTCTACCTTCTATGTGCACTGTGACTTATTTCCAGGAATCAACTAACATGAAACAACAATCAGTATATTTTTACCACTGTCTTAATCTGGTGACTGCCTGAAACACAAAATACCCTCTCCCCAAACTCACTGAATGTATAAATGGATTAATGAAAACACATTGCTGTTTGTCAAATTTTGTGCTCAGCACAGCAGATACAAATAGAAAAGAGATTGTTTGATCTCTAGGAATTCACATCCTAATTGTGTGAGATAACACATAAAAGAAGGTTCATCAACAGATTTTCCAGAAGGCCCTGTGGTCTTCAAGGTGCAGATGCAGGGCAGATGGCAAAACTGTTGGCAAGCCCAGATGGCTGGGACAGATATAACATGCAATCATTGCAGGGTCTGATGACGCTAATTGTAGAAAAAAAAATAAGTCAAAGGCAGAATGTGTAGAAACATTTATGTTTAAGGAACATTAATTTTTAATAAAACAGGAATGGGGACTGGGCCTGTGATTTCATTAGTTTAGGGAACCCCCAGATGAGGAAACTTCCTCTACCAATGTAGGTTTGTCGCTTTTCTGCATTTTGTAGTCTTAGAAAGTTGCCTAGCTATGTAACCAAGGCTTAATCTGAGAGAGTAAATTATTTGCCTAAAGACACAGAACCAGTATTTATCAGAACTTGATTTATCAGAAATTGAACATAGGCATTTCTGCCTTCAAGGCTGGCCATCTGTCCACTATACTGCTTAGAAAGCATGCCAACACATAACATTGGTTCTATCTATCTGGGCTATTGATCCTAGAAACAGAGTTGTGAAAAAAAAAACAACAGGATTGTCCTTCACTTAGAGATCTTTATGCAAAGGCTAGGTGACCATTCGTTGAAAATTTGTATGGGCAACACCTGTTCATAGCTGGGTTAGTCTAAATGACCTCTATAGTCCCTTTGCAACCCCAGGATACTAGGGATTCAAAAGCGGAGAGAGGGATGAAAGAGCTGACACAACACCCAGCTCAGTGGAGCTATGTAAGGTATAAAACATGCTCCAACCACAAGAGAGTCCAGTGAAGGAAATTTCTGTTGCCAGTCTAGTAGACAAAGTCAGGTTCAAGAGAATAATTTAAATGTGACACCAACAATTAGGTCTGAGGTCTAGATGGAGAAGTATCCTGTGTCTCTGGGAACCAAAGGAGAAGAGGAAGAAAGAAATAGAGAGAGAAAACGAGAGACAGAGATAGAAAGAGAGAAAGACACACAGAGAGAAAAAGACAGAGAACCAGAAGGGAAGAAAGAAGAGGAAAGAGACAGAGAGAGAAAGGGATAGAAGGGAGTAGAAGAGGAAAAGGAGAGATTAAGAAAGAGGGAAAAGAGGGAGAGAGAAGAGGGTACTCAGGTTGGAAGTAGGGATGGAACTAGGGTGAGTTAACAAGAAATTATAGTAAATTCAAGATAACAAATAAATGTGGCAGTATATTCCTGTAAAGTTTCCATATAGTTTTGCTTCTAAGATTCCTTCCTGCCCTGGGTGGAATAATGGAATGAACATAGAATTTGGAGTCAGATGACATGGATTCTAGTCCCAATACTACCTGTGACCTTGGGCAAATCTTAACTTCTCTAGGCCTCAATTTTCTTATCTTTAGAATGAAGGGACTGAGTTAGATGATTTCTAAGTTCTCTTTTGGTTTTAAATTAATGATTGTTATAATCTTATGGTCTTTCATGCCACAAAAAAAGAATAGTTTGCATATTTTAAATGTCTAACTACAATGTGCTCATTGGACAGTAAGCTCCTTGAGGTCAGGGACTATCTGATTTTTGGTTTTGTATCAGAGTTCCTGGCACTGGCACATAGTAGGTGTTTAATAAATATGTGTTGATTGACAATGTGACAGAAAAGAACCACAGAATAAGTAAAAAGGGAAAGAAATATAGACTTTGCAGGAGGAATTCCTCATTTTATTTCCCTGGTGATCACAATGGAAAGTTACCCAAGCAAGCATCATTTCTGAACCTCTTTAGGGAGATTTATTTAAAAGCTGCTTCAGAGGTATTTGTTTCATACTAATAATAGCAGGCTAAAGTTAAATAAGAGGTTAGTATGCGAAGAATCTGATAAATCTCTGCCCCTTCTCAGGCAACTATCTTACCTAGAAGGCTCTGAGCCAAACCTCCATTGCTAAGTACTTACTGGGTCACCAGCATTCTGGGATTTCCACATATCCAACTTTAGAGGTGTTAGCAAAGAATTTTAAAAGAGGATAGTAAATTCAAATGATAAAAAAAGTCTACCCCAAAATAAATAAACAAAAGAATTATCTAAGTTATCAAGCCAGAAGAAACATTTTACTAAAACATTAAATGACTATGTCTACTGTAAGAATAACATGTGAGGTAGGATGAAGGTAATAATGTCATTGAAATTTTTGGAATCATGCAGTATTTTCATTTCCCATGAAATAGAATATAAGAATAACACTATTATTAATATATTATGTTATTAGGATTTCACTGATTTCCATTAATATTTTTGGGTTCATTTGGGATTTAATTGGTGTATAGAATTCCCTGTGAGAAAACTCCCTTTACTAATGTAGATTAGTGACCATTCTAAAATTTATAGTCTTAAAGCATTGCCTGAGGCACTGAGATGTTAAATGAGTTGCCCAGAGTGACATAACTGCTATGGCATAGTCAGGACTTGAACCCAGATCTTTCTGACTACAAGGCTGCCTCTCTCTTCAATCAATATAACTGATAATATTGTAACTCCATGTGTATAAGGCATATTCCTTCACAAACAATGAATTAGGATCTACTGGTGCCACCAGGGAATAAGCCATCTGATATTCATCTTAGGGAGAAAAGATAAGTGCCAGTCATTTAATCTCTGTGGGATGCCCTGAGATAGCCCAATGTCCCATAAGTCATCCCATCTCTGCTGGGATGCCTTGAAGTAACCCAATGTCCACTTGACATGAATGATGGAGAGGTAAGCTTTCTTCCTAGGCATGTTCTTTTTCTGGGCATGAAAGAAAACATACCAGCACTTTTCAGATATGACAACTTCCACACACTCTTGATGAGTCCCATGGGGAGAAACAATACCACCAGAAGGCAATTAAAAATAATTCTTAAGGATTATGAAGTCCTGGGTAAGAAATGAAAGACCTTAAAGGGAGAAGTGGTATTTTGTTATTGCTATTGCTTGAAGGTACAGGCTTCATTAGAAAGACAGAACTGGAAAACAAACTGTTAAGAAGATGGTATTAGATATTTTAATTTTTGGATGAGGATTTATGCTGTAGGAGTAAAAGGCTCTTAGCTAAGGTGGACTGCATTTAACCAGTGCCAGTAAAATATGTACTTGCCTGGAGATTTAGGAATCTCATCAAGGGAACTTTAATGGAGGGAGAGGGAGAAAAATGGACATATATATCCATTAAGTCAGGTACCACAGAGGAAACAGGAAACATTGGAATAATAATATCAACAGAAAGGCATAGTAATTCATAGAAGAAAATATTTTTCAAAGGAGGCAATAAGAAGAATCACGACTTCAAATACTTATGCATACATGCAAAGTATGGATAGAAGACAAAGTGAACAAAAGGGCTTGATGGAGAGAGGTAATTGTACTTTATAGATATAATTGAGACTTGGTCAGATGGGACTAATAAACAGAATATAGAAAAGAAAGAACTGGAGAACACCCAGAGGAGAAAGACTAGGATGGTGAGGAAACAGAACTAATGCCATACAAAGATTAGTTAGAGACATCTAGACTAAAACAGAAGATTTAATTAAGGAAATTGAAGGGTTATCATGTGGATGAGATTACCAGGGGTGGGGGACCTGCAGCCTTAAGACCACATGTAGCCCTCTAGGTCCTCAAGTGCCACCCTTTGACTGAGCCCAAGTTTTACAGAATAAATCCCATTAATAAAAGGATGGCTCAGTGGGTAAAGCTCTGGCCTTGGAGTCAGGAGGACCTGAATTCAAATTCGGTCTCAGACACTTGACACTTAGTAGCTGTGTGACCCTGGGCAAGTCACTTAACCCCAATTGCCAAAAAAACCCACAACAACTTGGACTCAGTGGAAAGCCATACCTAAGGACCTAGAAGTCCACATGTGGCCTCAAAGCCACAGGTTCACTCACCCCTGGTAGACTTATTCTGATAAACAGCATTCCTTGATAAAATTATCAAGAAATTTGACAAAATCTTTCACAATGTTCTGAAGGAGAGGTATGGATCAGATAGTGAGAGATGGCAAGAGATTTGAATTCCAGATAAGAAAAAAATTCCTAACAGCTGGAGCAGCCCAAAGTATTATTAAGTGGGTATTTAATAATAATTAAATTCCATAATTCCCTGAATAGAAATTATCATTGCAGTTGATTTTCTAGAATACATCTCTTCTACAGGGAGGAACACATTTATAGCAAAATGTTATAAAACACCTCCAATCTGCCTTTGACTTTGATATATTTATGATCAAATCATGTCCTCATATACACAATGGTATATGATTACAATGACCATACAGTCTTTTGGGGACTATCCTGATGCCAAGGAAAGAAGGAACATTTTTAATGAGGCTTTCCAAATGAAATCTGCCCAATATTTTTTTTTTTTGGCTCAAATAATATAGCCACTATCTACAAGGGGTTTCTCTCTCATTTTGACACAGATTGTTACATAAATGATATTTTTGCCACTAAATTAGTGTTTGTAATGAAGTTTGACTGTTTTCTTAGACTCATACCCTTTAATCAATCAAGAAAAAGATTATACAGCATTGTCTTTTTTTTAAAATTGGACTTCAATTATCAAGTAGCTGCCTATATAGATCAATTGCACAATTTAGTTTAGTATAGACTTCTATATTTCTCATTAGTGTGGCCAGATGCTAAAAAAAAAAAAAAGGCAAAGTATGTGGAGGATGGCCTTGATGTCAGGATGACCTGGGCTTAAGCCCTGCCTCTGATGCATATTTTTGGACTATGGCCAAGTCACTGAGCCTCTCAGTAGCCAAGACAATTATGTGAGATGAAAAGTTATTCATGTAGGGAGTTTTCCACACAGGAGTTCCCTACACTGATGAAATCACAGATAGAAAAAAAAAATAGGGATCAATGATCAGTCAACAAACATTTATTAAGTACCTACTATAGACACTGTGGTGGGCACTGGGGATATGAAACACAAGAGTGAAACAGGCCCTACCTTAAAGGAACTAATATTCAAATGAGGAATAGAATGACGGGGGTGGTGGTGGCGGTGTTATCTGACAAGAGTTCTCATAGCTTTGAATGAACACGTATATTTTGTATAGGTAAAATTTTGTTCAAAATTGCATTATATCATATATATAAAAAAGGAAAAAGATCATTAAAGCTAGAAATATTTATCCTTCAGCTTTTTTTAAGGACTTAAAACAGCACCTTCCAATAGAATACTCCGCAGAAGCCTTTCAAATGGCCCTCAGGATCACCTTCAACCTGACTAATGTGGGAAGTTCAATAGTTCCCCCACGGCCTCAAAGGTGTTTTTAAGTATGTGAAATCAGAGAGGCTTTCAAAGTAACACCTAAATTCCCACCTCTTGCAGAGTGAACCAAAGGTAGAAGCTGAGATGTGGTTAGCACCTCTCCTTGGAAAGTGCAGCAAATGTACCAGGAGTGTGTTTGGCAAGTGCTGAGGATTTTTGTGCCTGCACAGGAGGGGGAGCTTTTATTAACCTCTTGACAGCTAACTAGCTGCGAAGAGTCGTTTTGAAGACACTTGTCTGTCCCTTTATGAATAAGCGAACTCATGGTAGGTAAGCTTTCATTTAGGTTATCTTTTAAAGGGAAATAATCATTCAGTTCACATCAAACTGGTTGCCTGAAAGATGGAATGTGCTCTAGCCTGGCGATCACACACACACACAGATTCCCCTGCTCCCTCAGAAGGCACCTTCTCCTCATAGCACATAGCTGAGGCTCACCTGTTTTCAAACACCCACTTTCTTTGTAGATTGGAGAGGGAGGTGGAACTCCCCTTTTTTTAAAAGGTGCAAAAAATTCAGAAAGATGCTTATAGACAGAGAAATGTAAGGCAGAGATAGTATGGTATAGTGGATAGAATGGTGGGGTTGGGGGTCAGGAGGACCTAAATTCAAAACCCTTTTCAGAAACTTGCTAGCTGCAGAAAGGGCAGTGGGTAGAGTGCTGGGCCTGGAGTCAGTAAAACTCATCTTTCTGAGTTCAAATCTGCCTCAGACACTTACTAGCTGTGTGACCTTGGGAAAGTCACTTAATTCTGTTTGTCTCAGTTTCATCATCAATAAAATAAATATAAAATATAAATAATAAATAAATAAAATACAAAAAAACCCATAAAAATTATAAAAAATAAAATGAGCTGGAGAAGGAAATGGCAAACCACTTCAGTATCTTTGCCAAGAAAATCCCAGATGGGGTCCTGAAGAGTCACTACTGACAAACAATTGATGAACACTAGCTGCAGAGGTTTAGGTGAGTCACTTGTGTTCACTGAGCCTCAGTGTCCTTTTCTATAAAAATAGACATAATAAGCGTTTACTTCACAAGGTTGTTGTATAAAAGTATAACAATGAGATAACATCCGCAAAGCATTATGGAAATGTGCTATTCTTACTGTGAGATACTCTAGTTTGGCTGTCTCTGTGGCTGCTTCTGCCAATCACTCTTTATTCAATGTCACGTTACCATATCCCCTCCTAAAAATGAAATATAGAATATGTTTATTTTAGTAGGGGCTGTTTAAGTTAATTTTGTTTTTAAGTTTTTGTTCTAGATGCCTTTGAATGACCCTGAAATACCACAAAATGAAGACTAGGAATCATAATTTCCTTGAAGGCAGAAACTATTTCCTTTTGGTTTTTTGGGTGCCCCAGCAGCCAGCATGACACTTAGCACAGAGGAAGTCCTGAAAACAACAATTTCTTTATTAACTGGTCAAAATGGGTGTTGCCTCCTTCCAAACAGTCATCTTAGGTAGTTATGTACTTAATCCAATGATACTGTCATTGCTCAAAACATTTTGAATCTTTTCTTTGGAAACGGACTTTAAAAACAGTGGCACATTCTTTACAATATCTACAAGCAGCAGGAGCTAGTATTTAGTATTTATGTAACACTAGTATTCATATAACACTTTAACGTTTGCAAAGCACTTTACAAATATTATATCATTGTAGCCTCATCACAGCCTTATAAGGTAAATGCTATTACCCCTAGTTTATAGATGAGGAAAATGAGGCACAGAGAGGTGACTTACCCAGGGTTACATGGCTATAGGTGCTTGCAACTGAATTTAATCTCAGAACCTTCTAATTCCAAGTCCAGCATTATCTACTGCCATCTAAGTACCTCAGTGGCAAACCTTGATCTTCTCAGGGTAGTTTCGGTTTTTTAAATAAGCCAACGTCATTTGGAGCCAACGTTGGTGAATAAGTTCAAGCTGTATTGGATTTTTTTTTTAAAATAAGGTGTAACTATAAAGGAATGAGACTGGTGTACCTGTGTGGCTCTGAAATTGGTCTCACTAGTATCTAATAAAAATATGTTTTTGTCCTTGAATATTTCACACATTATTTTTTCATCATAGTGGGCAGCTGTTGAGGGACTTGTGCAGTGTGTTCTGCACGTAAACCAAAAATCTTACCCAGGACAACCTGACCATTTTCACCAGCTGTATTCTCCTCACCAAAAGACCCACAGATACTAAAACAATGAAATAAAATTCTGAGCCTTTTCAAACATCCATACAGCAGTAATTACAGGGTGTAGGGGGGAAGCAGTCTCTTACAAAGATATGTTAAGTGATCGTTCAACTAGATTCAATGCAAGGAGCATTTATAAAACACTATACTACAATCAGCTGTTTATGCACACCATGGAGAGCATCCATTATTGCCAATCATAATGTGTTGATGTGTTTACACAAGCACACAAGGTGAATGAAAAGAACACCTATGTTGAAAGTGACTTGGAATAAAAGCACGTGTTTTTGATTCATGCCAAAGATAAAGATAAACAAAAAAAGAAAATGTTTTCTTTTGCCACAATTCGTTTGATTGTTCAGAAGCCCACTTAGGGAAACCCTTTAATTACCTCATTATTGGCCAAATACTGTTGCCTTTCTTTCCAAATACACCTTTATAAAAAATAAACTGAAGTAGATGGTATTGCAGAAGGGACTGGAAATTGACTAGAAATGAGAAGAACATAGACACCGAGCTGGAATAGACCTTAACGGCTGTGTAGTCCAAACTCTTCATGTGTCAGAAAAGGACATTGAAGCCCTGAGAGATGAAGGTGCGTGGCCAAGCCATATCTTCTAAATCAAAATCTAACACCCTCTATATTGTACCATGCTGACTTTCAGGACCTTGGTTCTATCCCTGACTCTATCACTTAGGATAAATCATTTCAACTTCCTAGAATTTGATTTTCCTCACTCGTAAAAAGGGATTTTGATTAGGTGATCTCTAAACTCTCCTTTGGCTCTGGCATACTATGAGTCATGTGGAAAAGGATGGCCTAATGACAACCAGAGATACAATTCAGTTGTAAGATGCCATCAGAAGAGATGGTAAAGAAATGGAACAAAGCAGAACACTTGGAAACATTTCCCAGGTATCAGTGAAGTCCCTTTCTAACGTAAAGTGCCCTCTTACCTCTTTTCTGACAATCCATATTCACCCACGTGCATGCACACGCACACACACACACACACACACACACACACACACACACGCATATGCACACAAAATCATCTTTTCCTTCATTAACATTCTATAACTAGATGACTTGAATTCCCACTTAATTCTTCTTGACAGCCAAATGGTACAATGGATAGAGCACTAGGCTTAGAGACAGGAAAACCTGAGTTCGAATCCTACCTTAGACACTTACTAGCTGCGTTACTTGCTTTTACAACAAGTTTCCTCATCTGTACAACGGAGATAATAATAATACGTACCTCCCAGGGTTATTGTGAGAATATATGTAAAGTATTTTGCAAACCTCCAAATGCTTTATAAATGCTAGCTATTATTATCAGTAGTAGCAGCAGTAGTATTAAGTCCTTTCCCCAAGCCTAATTCTCCTTATTTGTAAATAAAGGGGATAAATTAGATGATCTAATTTTAACTTTCTAAGACCAGTAGTTCTATAAATGTCACTTTTCAAGTATTTTTAATATATGGTACCTAACTTATGTTTCAATGAAGAGCCAGTAGACCAAAAAATTCCTTTATCCTTCTATTACTAACCACCACTTGGGCTTTTCCTTCTTCTAGGACAGTTGGCAACTGGGGATCACCTCCCCGCCCTTACTTTGTCCTTATGCATCACAAAGTAGGTTCTGTGGTGGCTGCACTATTGGTACTGGGGGAAATCAATCTGCCAACAGGCATTCGTGAAGCACCTGCTCTGTGTCAAGCACTGACACATAGGTAATTGGGGAAGAGGACCCTAGCAGCTGTGAAAATAAAGAAAGCTTTGATGTAGAGAGCGATGCTTGAACTAAGTCTTGAAGAAAACAAGTCATTCTAAGAGGTGGGGTGAGGAGGGAATAACTTCCAAGCAGGGGGGAGAGTCAGTACAAAGGCACAGCCATAGGAGGTCCTCCATGTGAGGAATAGGTAACAAACTAGTGAGTATGTTTCTATATCGCTCTCATCCTCTTCTGATGGCTCTTTTGGTTCTAGTACTGGTCTCCTGAATAATGTCCCTCAATCACCCTGCTTTTTATTCCAGGGTTCCCACTCTCATCCCAGCTCCAATGATAAAACATACAGGATAGCACGAGTCCAGTTCTCCGTAACAGAAATGAAATTTGTTTCAATTCTTTGGGCATTAAGACCACAAGTCACTTGGAAATGATATTATCTCTTTCTGATGGGTCTAAGTGGAAGAAACAAAGACGATATTTTTAATGGGGGGAAGGATAGGGATAATGTTTTGGTTTTTAACCTTTTTCTAGCTGTAAAAATCCTTAGAAAATTCTAAAATGGCCCCGATCTCATGCCAGATACAGGAGTACTGTCTCTAAGAGCAGAGGACAAGCTGTAAAGGTTCACATAGCACAAGTCATGTTACAGAGTAGATAGGGAAAGAAAGCAACAGGTAGTGGTAGTGAAAAGGAAAGCCAGCGAGCTAATCCCTGGGACTAGTGGAATAAGAGAAAAGAGATATCCTTAAGTTGGCCTATACTGATTTTACATTGAAAAAAGCCTGGCCTTGCTGAAATTGCCATCCTGTGTAACCTCATCTCTGTCATTCTTATCAGTCCCTGAACCCCGTACCCCTAACTGCCTCCCACCTCCAGCTGAGTCCTCACTCCAAACCACAGAAGCCACCATAACAGCTTGGAACCAGGGGAGCCATAGATCCCTCTGTAGTGAGGACAGATGTGATCCTAGCATTCCAACTTGAAACTTAGAATTCATTTGACCTAATGACATAACCTAGGCTTTACCAACCACCTTGCTGATGAACACTTAGAACTTCTGAGACTTTCTGTTCAACCATGCAGCTGAACTTTCATTTACGTGTTGTTTACCCCAATTAGATTGTGAGCTCCTAAAGAGCTTTTTAAAATTGATATTCCTAGTGTTAGCTTAGTGCTTGGCATATAGTAAGCACTTAATAAATGCTTTTTCATTCATCATTTATTCATTCATTTCCTCATACTAGCATTGCTAAAGAAGACTCCATATAACAGAAATCTCATAAACTTGGATTTAGAAGATCTGAGTTCAAGCCCTGAATGCATTTCTTCCTACTGCATTAGGTTTCTGTGAGACAGGCACTGTGTGTATGCAAAGTAGGAGGGAAGGAGATGGAAGGAGAGTGGGGTGATGCCACTCTGCTTTCCCCCTTACTCATCACAGTAGTCAAGCTTTCCAGGATGAGTCCCTGACAGTTGATATGATCCACAGGGTATAGGGGGTACTCAACTTGTTCAGCCCAGAAAGACTCCTTTGCTCCATTTGTAAATTGATCCTCCTATTCTAGACCCAACTCCAATCCAGCTGCTACCATTTCATGATTCTGTGCCTCTATCAGAGCTGCAACAGTCTCTTTGAAGAGGCCCAGGGTCTGGAGAATCTCCTGCCAGGAAGATTTGGGGCACTGGGTCGTGAAGGCCACAATGAGGCAGACTCTGATGGGAAAATGGGTTCTAAATTCTAAACATCTGATTTGTAAGTATTTTTGCAAATCATAAGCTCTTTAAGAGTATGACTTTTACTTCTTTTGTACCTTCTCTCCTCTTTTTCCACCATCCCACAAACATTCAGTACAAAACACTCTGTACTTACTCGGGCAATTACTGCCAAAGTGAGTGGTTGTGACCGATCTGGTTACACCATTCACTTGGGCCTTATATCTTCAGGAATATGAGTAGATCTCTCCACTCTGCATCTGCTGCTCTGCCTGACTTGAAGATCAAGATGCCCTTCCCAGGTTAAACTCATCACCATGCTGCTAACTCAAGCCTTCATAGACACCACGTCCCTCAGCCTCCCCCTCTAACGATTAGAGGGTTCGGGGCTCCTCCTAGTGCCTTCCTTTATAAAGGGTAAAAACTGTACATTTTTGTTCACTCCACTCTGAATCTGCTGCTCCGGTTGGTTTCAACTCTAAGATACAGGTATCCCTGGGTCTCACCTCTCCCCCCACCCCTTTCCTGCTTTTTTTCATGTCTAGCCTCCATTAGACTATAAGCTCCTCAGGACAAGGATTGCCATTATTATTATTATTATTATTGTATCCCCAGTGCACTTAGAACAGTGCCTGGCACATAGTAGGTGCTTAATAAATGTTTATTGGATTGGATATATAACCTCAGCATTCCTTTGTTTAGCTTTTAAACCCCTATACAATCCGGCTCCAGTCTGTCTTTCCAGCTGCAATGGACCCAATTAACACTTATATACACTGTGATCCAACCAAGCTGGATTCTCTCTGTTCCTCACACAAGCTTCATCTTCCATTGGCCATCCCAAATACCTGGAATTCAAAATGAAGCTCAATCTCTGCCTTCCCATCTACACATAAAGACTTTACTGGTAGCCCCAACTGCAAGGACTCTTATCCCAAACTTCCTTGTGTTCAACTACTTTGCATCTATTTATATTTTTCATTTTATATTTTATACTAAATACACTTTTACATATACTTGTTCTTTCTCCCATTAAAATGTAAGCTGTCTGCAAGTAGAGATTGTTTCACTCTTTATACTTATATCTCTGGCATCCAGCACAGTATGTAACCCAGGGCGGGTGCTTAATAAAAACTTGTTAATTAATGGATAATCCATTAGAAAACAGTTGGGCTTTTTTTAGCATCTTCAAGAAGAAATACAGGCATACACACACACACATATACATATACACATATATACATATACATATACACATACATATATGCATGTATATACACACATACAGTGACTATATTACATATGTAAACTATTTTAGTGACAATTATCTTTATAAAGGAAAATATTGGCAGTTCCAGTACTTAAAGGTGTTCTGTTCAATTTATATCAATGAATAAAAGTAAATCTCCCAAAAATCTAGCCTGGCAACCTATCTGGCATAATTACAGAGATAGTGTGTCATGGATAGGACTGCTTTGGTCATCAATTCTTCTGCCAAGGGTTGTTGGACAATTTCATTTGAATGTCTCTATATCACCTCAAATCCAACAATCCTAGGAGGGAACTCAGTGTCTTTGCTCCCAGATGGTTCTCTCTGTCCCATCATCATGATTTGTACACATGATCTCCATGTCTGAAATGAGCCCTATGAATGCTAACTTTATATTATAATACTCCCCCCAACTGTGCCTTCTTTCATGGTGCAGATCTCTGGATGCTGACCCTCCCTGCTCTGACCTACATTCCCAAAAGCTTTATTCTCTTTCAAAGAACAATTCAGGTGATCATTAAAGCTGAAAGGGGTTTCAAAGGTCATCTATTCCTATATCCTCACTTAATGGATGAGGAAACTGAAGCCCAGAGAGGTTGTGACTTGTCTAAGGTCATATGATTAATAAGTGACAGATCTGGTATTCTTTCTGCTGCTCCATGCTACAATCCCTGATCTCTCACCACTAGAAGAGGTCCATACATACATTATCTAAGCTCCTTAAAAACAGGAATCATTTCATTTTTCATCCTTGTGTCCACAGAACTTCATACAGTTCCTTGTACGCTGTAGGTCTTAATAAATGTATGCTGAATTGCAAAACGAGCTTACCTTCTTAAAGGATTATAAATTTAGAGCTGAAAGGGAGCTTAGAGGTCTACTGATAATAATAATAATAATAAAAAACAACAGTAGATTGCATTTATATAGCTCCTTAAGCTGAATATAGCACTTCATAGCAAATCACTTTACAAATATTACCTTATTTTATCCACATAATAATCTTTGGAGGTAGGCACTATTATTATCTCCAATTTACAGATGAGGAAACCAAGGCAGATAGCAGTTAAGTGACTTGCCCAGGTTTACACAGCTAGTAAGTATCTGAGGCTGGATTTGAACTCAGGTCTCCCTGACTCCAGGTCCATCACTATCACCACCATTCCATCTAGTCCACCCCTTCCGTTTTGCAGGTAGAAACTGAGTCCCATCGGGGTTAAGTGACTTGCCCAAGGTCATATATGTAATAAGAGATAGAATCAAGATTAGAACTCAGGTCAAATGACTTCAAATTTAGTATTGCAAGTTCATTGCTCTTTCCATAGTGATACACTGACTCGCTTCTTGATTTCTTCCTTATTTCCCTATTAATGGCACCATCATTTTCTTAATAATTCAGGTTAGAAATTCTTAGGTTATCTTTGAATATTCTCTGTTAGAATGGGAGGATCCCCAAGGAGATCTAGCCTTCAGTTATGATTACCAAAATCTGCAGAAGGAACTATTGCTCATGTGGCAACATAAATTGTCATTGTATCTGATCTCTAAAGTAGCTTAGTGTTGTTGCTTTTCCTTAACCAAAATTGAGATTTTTTCCCTTCTTTTAAAATAAAAGTAGAGAATTGTGAAAGCTACTGGCTTGGTTAAGATTCTGAACAATGCAAAGATGAAATCATATTGTTTGATTTTAGTATATTGTTTTCATTTGAATTGCTTTTAAAAACCTGCAGAGCCCTTCCTCAATTTGGGAAAAATCCCATGACTGCTAGGTTGTGTCTAGTAGACAGGCCACGTCTTATGTGCAAGAATCATACCTGATGGACTATCATATCAATCTGATCATTTGTTACAGATTCTGGGACACTGTTTCCTGTTTTTTGATCTAAACTTTATTTTCTATTTCTTCATGCTTAACATGATCTGTGAACCCTAAACTCAAGCCTGTATAATCAGACTCTACACCTAACTGCCCTTGTTTCATGGCACAGGACCTCTGAATGTTGACCTGCCCTACCCCAGCCTTCATTATGGTCACACTTCTAGACCCTGACCATGCCTCTTCCTGTGGTCTGTCCCTAGCTTGGACCTCTGGCTGCCAACGCCAGACTGCCTCCTCCAGCCCCCAAATGTAACCTGTTTGCCCATATACTGTTATCAGATTTGTCCTTGGGATTCACAGTAATCATAAACCTCTTTCTCTATAAACTTGCCTGCAGTCTATAATTTTGAGCTGCAAGGGAACTTAGAGATACAGGGTCTTGTACAAGGTAAGTACTTAATAAACATGTGTTTTATTAAGTAACTATTCCAATCTCTTCAGTTTAAAAATACAGCAGAGAGGGGATCTGTGTTACTCATGGGGAAAGCATTGATGGAGAATTGAGGCATATGGTGGTGATAACCAATGGTGAAGATCTACCACAAAGTCTAAGATATACTGGTTAGGCCCTCTGGAATGAAATCCAAACTCCATAGCTTGACATTCAAGATCTTCCACAAAAGTGGTAGAAAACAATAATAACAACAAAAACGACAAAACCCCCTACCTATCCAAATCCAAAGCCCTTCTCTCCACCACCTGCATTCAATTCAATGCTATACATATCTAAGTACCTCCTATGTGCAAGGCTCTAACAGAGGTGGGGAACCTGCAGCCTTGAGGACACATGTGTCCCTCTAGATCCTCAGGTGCAGCCCTTTAACTGAATCCAAACAAAAGGATTTGTTCTAGCTAGCTGCTAACTGCTAGGCATTATGCTAACTGCTCTGCCAAGGCCTTCTTTCCTTCCTCCAGATGCCTAAAATATTTTGTTCTTGAGTCATTGAATTTTAGACCTGGAAAGAACTTTGGAGGCCATGTAGTTCAATCCTGTCATTTTGTAAATAAGAAACTGAGGGCTGGAGAAGAAAGTGACTCTTCCAAGGCTACACAGCAAATTAGCAGCAGAACCAGGACCCAGTTCTCCCAATCCCAATTCCAGTGTTTTTGCTGATGCTAGCTCTTTCATTAATTTAGCACTTTGTACTGCTTTATACTGTTATCAGCCTTTCGGTATATAAATGTCTCATTTGGATGAGATTAGGTTTTTAAGTTCTTTTAGATAGTATCTTATACTTCTTTGTATTTATTCCTTTAGCACCTGGCTCAGTACTTTTGTAACATGAACCTTATAGAACTTTCATATTTATATGTGTGTGTACACATATACATGTATGTCATGTCATAATATTTGGAATAGATTACATCTAACAGTATGTAGATGGGATAAATATGGGATAATTTGCAGTAAATTGGGAGACTGGTTATAATTCATTTGATATTATTTGATTCTAACATTAAAATATAATTCAATTTATTGACTTGGATTTCACAGGTTAATATATCAAATCATAAGCTGAACTATCACTTAAATTTAATTAAAACCAAAAAAAGTAATTATGTTATAGTCACTGACTGGAATTCAGAAGCCTTGTGTTCATGTGCTGGATTTGCCACTAAATATCACTTACCAGCAGAGTGACCTTGGACAAGTAACTTAACCTGAGTTTTGATTTCCTCATCCATAAAGTGGGGATAGTAACAGTCATACCTCACAGGATTATTGTAAAGGGCAAATGAAATAATACGTACAAAATATTTTGTAACTATAAAGCACTATATAAATGTGAGTTATTATTATTCTAATTATGTCTCTTTGGAAGAATTAATGTGCCCGTGTAGCTTTAGGGTTTTTGTTGTTGTTGCTGCTGCTTAATTTCTTCTTATTACTTTGCTTGGTAATACCTTCCCCTACTCAAATCCCCAAATTTCTTCTTTGAAGAAGATTACCTTCAAATGAAATGTAATTTAAAAAAAAAGTTTTCCTAGCCTATTAAATATCAGCTTACTTGGTAACTCATGTGTATTCCACTGAGGTATTGTAATTATTTTATTTCACTAATTCTCCATTAATAATTGTTTAAATGGAACACTCAAGCTTTATCAATATTTGTTCTTATCTATTCCCAAAGCTAGTGTGGATTTCCTTCTCATTTTCCTGGGAGACCAGAATGAAACAAGAGAATTTAAGCAATTAGTTCTGATCTGTCTCCCACTATATAGCAGGAATAATCCATCACTGTCCAATGAGCCTCTGCCAAAAAGCCAACAGAGAAAAATAATTGAGCAACTACCCAAGTGAAGTTGTATTCAACTTTAGCGATCTAATTTTTAGAGCTGTCGAAGGCCTCAACTTAAAATTTCTCCGAAATTAAAATAACAAGCAGATACATTTCAATATAAGAAAGTACCAGCTTGTGAACTCTTATGATCTTCCTCCAAAGAATTTACTTTGATAAGAGTGTGCTTCTTCTTCTTCTTTGACTATCATGGGCATTTAACTGGATTATGCACTGAGAATCAACAGGTTAAATGTTTCTATGTAATTTAAATATGAATTCTATACAATATCTTTCTTCTAAATGACTATCTGACTAGGTCTTCCTCTTGGTGAATGCTTTCCAGCCTTACAATATCAAATAAATATAACCAGTGTCCCAATTTACTGCAAATTAACCCATACTTATTCCAGCCATATATTGTCAGATGTAATCTATTCCAAATAGTATTATATGATGTCTATTCATATATGTAAACATATAATGCTACAGATATAAAAGTTCCATAAAGTTCATATTACAAATGCATTTAATTACAGTTCCCATTTAATGGAGGCATGATTTTCTGTTCAAAAGAGTTTTTTTTCTGTTTAATGCAAGCTGTTAGGAAAAAAAAACCTATAAAACTACCATTAGATGCTTCTTATAGCCTAACAATAGTAAAATACATCACTGAAATAAGGAAAACTGAACTAAGCCTCAAAATCATTCTACCTTTCATAAGATGGTAATATATTATTATGTTTGTAGCCTGACAAAAAATTAAGGTCATTTACAAATAGGTGTTTACATTATGTTAGAAAAGGCACACTTAAAAGGGGGGAAAAACATTGACAGTTGCTTTTAGTAGGGTTAAGTTGAAAGCATGACAAGAATGATGATCTGAGACTGAGTGTAGAACACCAACACAATTCTCTGCAAAAGTAACTATGGGTAAATAAAAATAAGAGCATTTGACAGCTCTTGAAAGTCTGGCTATGCATTCTCTACCTTCTTTTCTGTTCTTAGAAGAACCCCACCCCCCACACCCCAACATTGTAATTCTGACCACTACTATTTGTATTACTAATGTTCGCGTCAACCAGGAAAAGTGAAGTTGTATCACATGGTAAAGATTTAGAGTACAACATATTCAGTTTTGCAACACCAGGCTGAGGTTTGCAGCCCATGAGTTTAGCTAGTCTTCATTTACTAGTCAATTACCCACAAGAGGAAAAAAAAATAGATATTGTTTCTTTGCTCCAGTCTATCCTTACTTCATCTATTATCAATACTAATTGTTGTACATTGTTCCCAACACAACCATCTCACGGACCCAAATAAATCTAGTGATCTTAAACATACAATGTGTTGTGTCTACACAGGCAAAGTGACAATGTGGACCTGGACACCTATTCTGAAATTTTGATCAATATAGATGCTCTAATCCTGGAGCAAGGGTCAGCCAATCTCTCCATTTTCCTCAAAAGGGATTGGGAGTGGAGTGTACTGAATTATACGGGTCATTGCTTCACCTCTCCACTTGACTTTTACCCGTGTAGACTGTGCCACTTCATTAAATTGCTTCAGGAAGCCCTGAGGTTTTTGTCTTTGCCAGAGGCTGCTACCATTTAAAGCAATGGCTCTCTCTAACAGAGAATGCTTACTCTGAAACTCAGACAAAGGAGGGTGTAGCAGGAGAAAGGCAGTCAGATGCACCCCCTACTTGGATGCTTCTCATGCTTGCTAGCCTGGGATGAAGACTGGGTTTGGGGGGAGGGAGGATTTCCAAAACTTTAGGAAATAATGTTTAGCCTAACAGGGAAGGATGCAGGGAATTAGAAGCAAAGATTAAAAGAAAAGCTGTCTTCTCAAAGGCGGTTGGTGGTTTGGGAAGGGAGCTAGCGGTAAGCATCCGCTTCTTTCTTCTCACCTGCAATTAAGAGTGCGGAGCCTCAGCTGGCGGAGTGGCTGCTCTCTCTCTCTCTCGCTCTCTTGCTCTCTTGCCTTCTCTTCTCTTAGCTCTCACACTAGGAGCTCAGGGACAGCGGTGAGTTCCACAAACTCCTAGGACATCGGGCTCCTTCCAAGGGGGTGAGAAGGAAGAAGAGCTAGGCGGGAGCTTTCAGCAAGGAACCCGGAGGCAGACTAAGTGCTGGTCCGCCCTCCACATCAGCCTCGCAGGGGCTGGGGCTGAGGGCGCCGGCGATCCCATGGTGGGCAGATGAGTCAAATGCTCAAGGAGGGAGGGGTGTGTGGGTGGGGGGGCATCTATTCCCGATCTAAGGAGGAGGAGAACGCTGCGGTGGCGGTGGTGGCGGCGGTGGTGACTCCCAATCTGGCTGTGTTTCTCGACAATTCACCTGGTTCGGCTTTTGCCCACTTTGAACTAAGGTGAAGGCAGTCAGTCAGTGCCATCGGACCAGGCAGAACCTCTCATCTCCTGCCCTTGGCGTCCGGGCTGGGCAAGAGGAGAGAAGCTAGCTCGAAATTCCCAGTCACAGCTGCTCCTGATGTTGCTGCTGTGGCCGCACATCTGTCCAGGGAAGAAGACAAAATGGGAAAGGGGAAGGAAAGGAAGGGAAAAGTTTTCAGTTCATCTCTCGGCTGCTCCTGAACATCAAATCAAATTAATTCACCCCAGCTCCAGAGGGAAGGAGGGATGCAGGGGCGGGGTTTTCGGAAAGCATCTCATTGTGAGCCCCTTGCAATCTGGACAAGAAACAGAGCCAAGCTTTTCCACGCTCTCCCGCCTCCTCCCTTCCTAGGGAAAACTCCCTCATACTTCCCTCTCTCTCCCTCCTTTCCCCCTCTAGCTTTAATTCTCTCTTTCTTTCCCTCTTAGTCTCCCTCTCAGAAAGGGATGGGCAGACAGAATCTTGTTTCCTCCCTCCCCACCCCACCCCCAATCAGGCACCCATTATCCTGGACCTTTCCTCTTCCTCTAGAAAACACACACACACAACACACACACACACACACACACCCTTTCTCCCCGCGGCAAAGTTTCACTTCTAAAACCAAAAGCTAGCATGCAGTCTGTCTCCATAGAAACTAAAACCGTTTCCATAGAATAAAATCTCGGTTATTTTTTTAACCGATTCTTTCTCCATCCTGAAAGGAAGAAAGCAGGAGACTGTGCACTCAAACACACCCACACGCGGGCCCCCCATGGCTTGGGGGTCTGAGGGCGCTGGAGCTCTGTGGCCCGCAAGTTTCCGTAAAAGAAGTTGAGAAGCACCCCCGCAGAAGCTTTCTGGGCAAGTACTCTATCCCGGCCGGTGCCTGCCCATCTTTTGGTCCACGCCTCTTCGTTAGCTAGCACGTCAGCTCTCAGGGGTTGGCGGGTTGGGTTGGGTTTCCCCCTGGTGGGCTGCTGGAGCGCTACGCCAGAGCTCAGTCCAGGCTTGCTGGCCAGAGCTAGCGCCCCTTCCACTCACTTCTCTCTCCCTCCTGATCAGACCTGGAACGCTGTCCCCTTTTCCTGGCTGCCTTTCATGCCGACCGCTGGACAACTTTGTCCTGCCCCAAATGAGAGCCAAGAGACAGAGAAAGCCTGCCCGGGCGGGAGCTGGGAGGCCGGAGATAGTGGTTTGATGACAGTTCTAATAAGATTGAAACTCTTCATCACAGTGAAGCAGAATAACAGATAAGACAATCTCAGCTTCTCCATGTCAACACCCAGAAAGCATTGACAGGGGGGCTGGAGGCGGGGGACCAGGAGATGAGGTGTGGGAAGTAGCTGTTCTGAGAGCCTTTTAAAATCCTGAGAATATACCCTCATTACTCCATCTGCAGAGAATTTAATACATTAAATTAATACATGACCATAATATAGTAAAAAAAAAAACAACCCACAGATGTATTGATCGTATGCATATCAACAGCTAACCCAGTGGGTAGAGTTTAAAATAAAACTTAGAAATACAAGTTTAATAAACAGTCATATCCCTTTGAGCCACTATCTAACATTGTTTCTGAGAGTGTATCTGTGTTACTCTTGTGGGGGACCCGGGTAATAGAAGTAATGTGTCCTGATGCGCTGTATTTGAAATTATTGGATGGAAGAGGCATTACACTCCTACTTTTCATTTCTAGAGGGCAAACCAAGAAATAATGGGTAGAAGTTGCAAAGAGACAAATTCTGATGTAAGGAAAATCTTCCTAATACTTAAAGCTATGCAAAAGTGACCTGGGATTTCTGCTGAGATAATGGGTTTCCCCTTCACTGCAGTTCTGCAAGGAAAAGACATTGATTTCTTGTGGAACAGAGGCGAGGATCAGTGAAGATCATTTTTCTAGTATGGATTGTACTAGATGGAAGCTAAGATATCTTCCAACTCAGAAATTCTGAGTTTATGATTCTGTGACTTAAATTTGGTGTGCAGATGTACTTTCAGGAAAGCTTTATTTTTGGTAATGGAAAGGGGAAGACCCCATACAAATATCTGGACATGAAAAGATTCTTTCTAGAGCAGTGGTTTTCAAAAAATGGCCTGGGAAGTCTTGCAGGTCCTGAGGCCTTTTCAGAAAGCCCTGTAGATCAAGACTTGTTTCATAATGCTACTAAAATATTGCAATTTCTAATATGGTAAATATTGATAGCTATAACTCATAAAAACAAAAATTCAATAATTTTTAAGATTGTTAACTATTTCCAAGACCAGAAAGTTTGAGAACTGCTACTCCAGGAGATAAGACATA
The DNA here is from genome assembly GCF_003287225.1 of Phascolarctos cinereus. Lineage (NCBI taxonomy): Eukaryota > Metazoa > Chordata > Mammalia > Diprotodontia > Phascolarctidae > Phascolarctos > Phascolarctos cinereus. Next base: position 126,578,166 of record NW_027555958.1, read on the forward strand.
ATTGAAGCCAGAAGAATGAATCTGTTCATCAACTCTCCAACCACAACTCAATCTGTTTGTTCTTCTTTCTCTTTGTTTACTGGCCTTTTTTTCCTTTAATATCTCTGAAGGGAGAAATTCCACAATCAAAATAATTAAAAAAAATCAAACCAAATAGCCACATTTAGCACCCTGCTAGCTGACAAGCCAGCATACAGCATTCCTGCCCTTTTCTCTCTGAGCTTACTATCTCTTCTCTGGAAGGTTCCTCCACTTCTAAAGAGAATGGTGAGGGCCTCCCTTCATTGAAACAGCATGCTTCCTAATGCAGTTACCTGACCTGTCTCAGACCTCACCACAGAAGACTACCTAGCTCTCCTGCACATACCAAAGACATAACTAGAAACTATACCTCTTCCTGAAGGTGATGAGACCAAGAAAATTTCCCCTCTAAAATTAGAATCTTTGTCTTCCTATGGGATAAAAGGAATTGCTAATTGGAACATGAAACAGAGAATAATAACACCACATAGCATGTTACAATTAAGATCTATATGTTATGTCTACAACTACAAATGAGCATTTGATCCACACAACTCAAATGTTTTTGACAAATACAGTAGTATTTATATTATATTTCATTGTCTTCATTTCATCTTGTGTAAGTAAGCAAACTACTATGGCCTCAAGCTGGAGTGAAGCATCTAATTTCTTACTTTTTACATCAGCAAATTTCACTGATTTAGAAAAAAAAGCATTAAGATAGCAGAGGAAGACCACAATGGAGGCATATTTCCTTTTAAAAAGAGAAGTTCCTTTCCTGAAAGTTGAGTAAAATATTCGCCAAGTAGAATGTTAACTGTTCCCATAGAAAAATTCTTAATCTTAGTTCCTTCTCTTTCAATTTGGCCTGTATATATCATGTTTGTACATAGTTATCTGCATGTTATCACCCATATTGCACTATGTCCCTTGAGAGCACAGACTATCTGTTACCTTCCTTTGTATTCCCAGCCCTTAGCACAGTTCCTGGCACATCAAAGGCACTTGAAAAATTCTAGTTGACTGACTAGAGAGACTATAATTTCTTCCCTGTCACTGTCTATTTTACCTAAGACAACCTTGGGTAAATCGCTTTTTTGCAAATGCCCTATGTTTCCCCAACTGAAAAAATCTTGGTGAGCATAATAATTTAGTGAAGGAATGTTACATTTAGCCCCATATCTTTTTTTAAAGTAATAGATAGGAATTATACAAATAGTGCCTCTCACTAGCAAGCCTCTTAACACTTCAAAATTAGTCTTTTGGAGGGGGGGTAATATTCTCCTGTGTTACATAAATAGCATTATGGGCCCATTTTATAAAGATAAAAGTGAGCCATACAGAAATTAACTGGCAGAATGTGGTTGACCACTCTTTTTGTGTTGGCAAAAAATTGGAAATTGAGGGGATGCCCTTCAATTGAGGAATGGCTGAGAAAGTTGTGGTATATGATTGAGATGGAATATTATTGTGCTATAAGAAATAACAAGCAAGTTGACTTCAGAAAAACATGGAGAGATTTACATGAACTGATACAAAGTGAAGTAGCAGAACAGGAGAACATTGTACATGGTAACAACAATATTGCACAGTGAAGAATTGTGAATGATTTAGGTATTCTCAGCAATATAATGATCTAAGATAATCCCAAAGGACTCATAATGAAAAATGCTATCTGCCTCCAGAGGAAGAACTGATGTCTGAATAATGACAGAAATATGCTATTTTTCTCTTTCTTTCTTCCATCCTTCCTTTCTTTTATTTGGTTTTGTTTAAGTCTTCCTGCACAAAATGACTAATATGCAAAAGTTTTATGTAATTGCACATGTATAATCTATTCAGATTACTTACCATCTCGGGGAGGGGGCAGGGAAGGGTGGGAGGAATAAAATTTGGAAGTCAAAACTTAAAAAAAAACAATGAATGTTTAAAATTGTTTTTACATGTAACTGGAGAAAAAGAAAATATTATTTAAAATTTTTTAATGATGTGGTAGACTGAACAAAGGACAATCTTGAAAAAGTCTTCCAAGTTCCAGGCTCCTTTTCTAGTAATCAGATTTACATGCTAGTTTCAAGACCACTAACATTTTCAGTAAAGGTTTTTGCTCTGGAATCAAGAATGAACTTAATGAGGAAATGTTGAAGAGTCAAGATCAATATTCTCACTCCTGGAACTCTGTAAATGCATGCCTAATAGATGCCAATGCATTTTAATGTGTTAATTATGAAAACATACATTCAGGAATATATGAGAATCAGGGGCTTTAAACAGATCTTTCTGTAGCTGGGCTAAAAGAAGATCTAATGGAAAGTGTGATGTGCGATTATATGCTGCTCCATAGTCTTGAATAGGGCTAAGAGCCCTAGCACTGCAAAGGGGTCCACCAAGAGAAAGTGTTCTCTAATGAAAACAAATGAATGCAAGTGTTAGATTCCTTTCTAGTGCACTCTTTGGCAGTGTGAAAATGATTGATATTCTTAAAGCCCCTGAGGAAATTCTGCCTAGAGCCCAGTGCTGTTTAAAAACAGAGGAGAGGTGGGGAGAGGAGGAAGGGAGATTTATTCAAGGAAAATTGTCTTGATCTTCTCAAAATGTAGGGTAAGGATAAACAGAATACATGAGAAGGAAAATGCAGTACCTAAGTAAATATGATATTAAAAATGCAAAGTTAAAGGGTAAGAAAAAATTTCTTGTTCCATTTTGAGTTTGAAAAATATTTCTAATCAGATGCTTTGAAATTTTCCTTTCTTATTAAGTGCATTAATTAAGAGTTCAGTAGAATAAACAGAGAGAGATTACTGATTTATTATGCATGTAATGGAATATGAAAATAATAGTTCTCTTTTCTATACTCATTGAGGTTAACAAGGCACTTTTCTCACCACAAAGGCTTTGAAAGGCCTACATAGTCTCATTCCAAGCTATATTTCCAGTCTCGTTAAACATTACCCCCCTTTCCCACATTCCACAGCCTAGTCAAAATTGCCTTCTCTCTGTTCCTTGAATGGCATTACATCTCCTGTCACCTTGTCTTTGCACAGGACCTCCCCACATGCCTGAGATGCCCTCCCTCCTCACCACTGCCTCAGAGAATCCCTCTCTTCCTTCCAGACTCAGCTCAGGCAAAATCTTCTATAGGACACCTGCTTTTCCTGATCTTAACCCCCAATAAGTGAGTGGCCTCCTTCCTTAACCATCTTCTATGTAAGTACTTTGTATTGAAGTTTATATTTTAAATGCATGTATATGTATACCTGTACATATGTGTGAATGTACTGTGTATATGCACATATATAATACATGTGTATATGTTTACATATTTGTATGTATACACATACATATCTCCCTGAGAGAATATAATTTCCTTGAAAGGACTCTCATTTATTCATTTATTTGTATCTTTATTCATTCATTCATCTGTTTATTATATCTTTATTTATTTATTATATTACCAGTGCCTGTAGGTGCTTAATGTTTGTTAATTGGTTAAGGTGGGTAAAGATCTATTAATGCTGCTTTAGAAAAAGGAGAAACTGAATCTCACGGAGGATAAGTGACTTAATTAAAGTCACAAACTAGTAAGAGGCAGAACCAGGTATCCAACTTCCCTTTTTCCAAAGTCAGTTTAATATCCTCATGGAAGCCAAAAGCTAATTTCTTTCAAAGTTATCATTTGGTGATTCTGATGATAGTGGTAATACATTCTAGCCTTTTATAAATACTAACAAACTTCTTAGTAGGTCGTTTGCTCAATTACTCCCTAAACATTTGACAATGCAATGGGAACATGCCTTTCTGGAGCAGAGAAGGAAGAATTCTCTTGTACTAAGGAAGAGCCAACACTTGGGGAATGACTAAAGAAATCATGGTATGGAAATGTAATGAAATACTATTATGTTGCAGGAAATGAAGAAATAGAGGATTTCAGAGAGATCTAAGAAGACTTATATGGACTGATACAGAATGAAGTGAGCAGAACTAGAAAAAAATTTGTAGTAACAGCAATATTGTAAAGACAAACAGCTTTGAACAACTTCAGATATCTGATCAACTAATCAACCATGATTCCAGTGGACTGATGAAGAAAGCTGCCCACCTCACAACAGACAGATGATGGATTAATGTGCAGGATCAGAATCGCACTTTTTAGCATGGCCAAAGTGGAGATTTGTTTTGCTTGATTATAGGAGTAAATGTACATTTATTGAGTGTCTAGCATGTATCAGGCACTGTGCTAGACACTAGGGATGAAAAGCAAAGCAAAAGACAGCCCCTGCTCCAAAGGAGTTCACAATCTACTAGAGAAGACACACATACAAACAGCAATATGCAATGAAGCTATATGCAGGATTAATCGGAAATAATCAACAGATATCTTTAGATTAAAGGGCAGCAAGAAAGCGCCCCTGTAGAAGATAAGACTTTAGCTTCCTTTGCAGGGTTTAGGAAGAAGAGTGTTCCATGCATGGGCTACAGCCTTGAATTGGGTAATGAGATATCTTCCTGAAAGTGACAGGGAGTCATTAGAGTGTATTGAATAGGGGTAGGGGAGAGGTGGTGAACTTTAGGAAGATCATTTTGGCAGATTAGTGGAGAATGGATTGCAGTAGGGACAGACTTTTGGCAAAAAAGACCAACTGGCTGGTGATTGAAATAATACAGGCATGACGTGATGAGGGCTTTCACAAGGGTGGTGGCAGTGTCATAGAAGAGAAAGGGATGAGAGTCCAGGATGATACCAGATCACAAGCCTTGGGCTGGGAAGATGGTGGTGTCAACATGAGTAACAGGAAAGTTAGGAAAAGGAGAGGCTTGGGGTCGTTTCCATCCTTCTTTCTTCCCTTCCTCCCTTCCTTCCTAGAGGAGAGATGGAAGGGAGAAAAAAAATAAATTCTTGGTAATTTAAAAAAATAAAATGTATTTTAAAAAAAGACAAGGGGTTTTAATTGTCCACCTGGTCAAGATCAGTCAATACTTAGTCCTCATTCTTATCATAGCATACTGTATTATTGAGGACCCTTTCTTTCCTGGTTACTGTTTCCTCAATTCAATAAGTATTCCTCAAACACTTACTACATGTAAGGTGTCATGATACCCACCGAAATTACAGAGACAAAAACTAAGGAGGCTCTACCTTTAAGGAGTATTCTACTGGAAAGATACAAAGTAATTTGAGAAGAGAGAACACTAACAATTGGGGGGATGAAGGCAGGTTTCACAGAGGAGGTGATACCTAAACTGAGTATTGCTACATAAGTCTTGCTCCATGAGTCTTGTTCCTTCTTGGTTCTCTTTCTACCTGTAACTATAACCATTCTCATTTGTTCAATGTTTCATCAACCTTCTTCTGCTCCATATATGTGGGTACCCCACCCTGTTCAAGACTCTCTTCACTTCACTCTCTACATTCTCTCCTTTAGTACCATGAGCTATTTTCATGGGTTCAATGAACATCTCTATGCAGATCACTCTCAAATATACATTTGGCCACACACTACTGAGGGCAGGATGAATGGGACAGCCAGGCCGTGTGGCCACCCAATGGAGATCAGAATCAGGCAGACCCCCTTACATTTGTGGGAGTAGGAAGATTCACAGAGGTTAGGCACAATAGAGGGTCAGATCAACCAGACTACTCTCACTCCACCCAGGTGAGGACCAATGCACCAAGGTACAGCTTCTACTTTTCTTTACCCCAACATTTTCCTCGTGTTTAGTAAACTTCCACCTCCTCTTACTCTCTTGATCCTAATAATACCGTATCCTTGACTGTAAAGAAAACTACCTAAGGGGCAGAGCCAAGATGGCAGAGTGAAAGCAGTGACTTGCTTGAGCTCTCCTCCAAACCCCTCCACATACTCATAAAAAAAGGCTCTAAACAAATTCTGAAGCAGCAGATCCCACAAAAGACACAGTGAAACAAATTTCCAGCCCAAGACAACCTGGATAATTGATCAGAAAGGTGTATTGTGCCGGCCTGGGAGCGCGCAGTGCAGCATGGGTGCGCAGGCCGCAGCAAACCTGGAGCAGGCCTCAGAGGACTGAATCTCGGGCAGCTGTGGAGGTTTCCACACTCCTCAATCCACCAATGCCAAAGACAACTTAGAAGGTCAGTGGGAAAAGTCTGTTTCTGTCGGTGCTGAGAAAGGAAGGCAGGGTTTCAGATCCATTCCCCAAGAGCTTGGCCCTGGGGTGAGCAGCTGCTTCCCAGGCTTCCAGGCCCACAGACTGAGGGGGAATCCAATGGCTGATCAGAGAGGGATCGCAGGGATCTCTTCACCAGTGGTGAGGCAGGAGTCTCTTGCTTTGCCCGTGTTTGGATCTGGGCCACAGTTCTGGGCAGCAGTGCTGGGGTGAGGAGGAATGCTGGCATGGTAGAGCTTGTAGTGGTTGTGGAGAGAAACCCCTCCTCACAGTTACAGGACAGAAAGGAGTACTTGTAGTCGCAGGCCAGGAAAGGAGTAAATACCTCGCCCCTTATCATACCACCTTGTGAGAACTGAAAATTTACAGGGCCCTACAAATGTCTCTGAAAACAGCTGTACAAACCCCAAGCTTGGGACAGTACATTCTCCACATTGGAAGCAGATTCTACCTTAACAAAGAGTTTAAAACTCAAGTAATTGGCCGGATCATGAGCAAGCAGTGCAAAAAGAGTCAGACTATATTATCTTACTTTGGTGAAAAAGAAGATCAAAATATACAACCAGAAGAAGACAACAAAGTCAAAGCTCCTACATCCAAAGCCTCCAAGAAAAATATGAATCAGTCCCAGGCCTTGGAAGAGCTCAAAAGGGATCTTGAGAAGCAAGTAAGGGAAGTAGAGGAAAAACTGAGAGTGATGCAAGAAAATCATGAAAAACAAGTCAACAGCTTGCTAAAGGAGACCCAAAAAAATACTGAAGAAAATAACACCTTAAAAAATAGCCTAACCCAAATGGCAAAAGAGGTCCAAAAAGCCAATGAGGAGAAAAATGCCCTAAAAAGAAAATTGGCCAAATGGAAAAGGAAGTCCAAAAGATTACTGAAGAAAATACTTCCTTAAAAATTAGAATAGAGCAATTGGAAGCTAGTGACTTTATGAGAAATCAAGACACTGTAAAACAAATCCAAAAGAATGAAAAATTAGAAAACAATGTGAAATATCTCATTGGAAAAACAACTGACCTGGAAAATAGATCCAGGAGAGAGAATTTAAAAATTATTGGACTATCTGAAAGCCATGATCAAAAAAAGAGCCTAGACATCATCTTTCAAGAAATTATCAAGGAAAACTGCCCTGATATTTAGAACCAGAGGGCAAAATCAGAAATTGAAAGAATCCACAGATCTCCTCCTGAAAGAGATCCCCAAAGGAAAACTCCTAGGAATATTATAGCCAAATTCCAGAGTTCCCAGGTCAAGGAGAAAATATTACAAGCTGCCAGAAGGAAACAGTTCAAGTACTGTGGAAACACAATCAGGATAACACAAGATTTAGCAGCTTCTACATTAAAGGACCATGGGGCATGGAATATAATATTCCAGAGGGCAAAGGAGATAGGATTACAACCAAGAATCACCTACCCAGCAAAACTGAGTATAATCCTTCAGGGGAAAAAATGGTCATTCAGTGAAATAGAGGACTTTCAAGCATTCTGATGAAAAGACCAGAGCTGAATAGAAAATTTGACTTTCAAATACAGGACTCAAGTGGAACATGAAGAGGTAAACAGGAAAGAGAAATCATAAGAGACTTATTAAGATTGAACTGTTTACATTCCTGCATGGAAAGATGATATTTATAACTCATGAGACCTTTGTCAGTATTAGGGTAGTTGGAGGAAAAAAATTATATGTATGTATATGTAGATAGATAGAGGGCACAGGGTGAGCTGAAGATTAAGGAGTCGTATCTGGAGAATAAAATTAAGGGATGAGAGAGGATTATACTAGGAGAAGAAGAAAGGGAGAGGTAGAATGGGGTAAATTATCTCACAAAAAAAACAAAAAGAAAAGTCTCTTACAGTGGAGGGGAAATGGGGGAAGGTGAGAGGGAATGAGTGAATCTTATTCTCATAGGATTTGGCTTAAGGAGGGAATAACATACACATTCAATTGGGTATGGAAATCTGTCTTACCCTACAGGAAAATAGGGGGAGGGGGACAAGAGAGCAGGGGGATGATAGAGAGGAGGGCAGATTGGGGAAGGGGTCAAAAGGAGGGACAGGGTCAAAAGAAAGAACAGAATAAATGGGAGGGCAGGATAGGATTAAGGGAAATAGAGTTAGTTTTTCACAACATGTCTACTATGGAAGTGTTTTGCATAACTGCGCATGTACAACCTATATTGAGTTGCTTGCCTTTTCAATGAGGGTGAGTGGGAAGGGAGGAAGAGAGAAAATTTGAAACCTAAAGTTTTAAAAACATATGTTTAAAAAAAGTTTTCACATGCTACTGGGAAATAAGAAATATAGGAAATGGGGTACAGAAGTCTATCCTGCCCTACAGGAAAATAGAAGGGGAAGGGGAGGGGGGGAGAAAAAGGAAGAAGATAGAAGGGAAGAGAGGGGAGAGAGATGAAGAGGGACAACTTGGGAAGGGAATTCAGAATGTATGACATCTTGGGGTGAAAATTTGGGACTCAAAAACTTGTGGAAGTGAATGTTGAAAACTAAAAATAAATAAATTTATATTAAAAAAATTTTTAAAAACTACCTAAGAAAACTTCCTCCCTAACTCCCATGTACAATTCTTTCATCCCCATCAAGCCTAACCCTACCCCACCAATGTCTCATGCCAGACTTTCCCACCTCTTATATTGTACCCTCTCAAATTCCCATTCCATTAGTAACTAACTTCCTTTCATATTAGACTCCTCCCTGTCATGTTTCTTGGCTCCTTTTGGATAACACTGCATCCATGATCATCTTTTCCAGTACTTGTTGAATTTTCTCTCATTATTCTTGAAATACGAATCATGGAGATGGAGTCAGAATACTCCTTGCTCTCCATTTAGATTTTTAGACTCTACTTCCACCACCATCACTCAGCAATATATCCTTCTTTGAGAAGAATTGTCACTTACCTGCAGCCACTGATTTGTTCTCCATTGTGCCTCACTGCACTATCACCTTGAGTTACATTTAGGTATGAGGCCATTGTGACATGGGATGCCTCTATTTTCCTACAGAATGATCTTTAACCAAAAGAGAAGAGATTTTATTTCCAAAATAGGAAGTATGACTTTGAACATATTTCTCTGCCAAAACTGTGTTACTGTTGCTTATCTAGTGCAGCAATAGCTGAAATAATAACACTTTGAATTCCAGTTGCACCTGTAAGGCATCTCCTTAGCCAAAGTAAGAGTCAGGAAAGAGTACTCACACATCGTTATAGACTGTTGAGACAATTTTCTGTGAATCACAAAGTAGGCTCCATAGTTTCTCTCTGATCCCAGCTAGCTTTGTCTATAGTATAACAAAAATAGAACTGGCATAAAATGTGAAAATCATTTATGCCCCATTCCATGTATCCCACTGGTAGGAACTGAGGAGCCACAGACAAAGAAAGGGGCTTGGCCTTTAACATAGAATGTGACAAGTGATCTGCACCAAAGAATGCGAATGACAGAAGAATATGAAGGCAGACATGTGTTTTTAGTCTTTCTTCTCCATGGATGGAGGCAAGATGGATGTTGCAGTTGGAGACATGCAGGCTCCTCTAGGAAGGGGCATTCTCTTTGGAGGCATGGCCTAGAGTCTTTTACTTCTAGATCTCTGGACACAACACACTGAGACTTAGGAATAGTATGTGAACCATGTATTTCAAAAACCCAAATATTTTGGACACATGGACCATATGCCTTTCCTAAGTATGAATGGATAAGCATTAAGTCTAGAGTCCATGTCTATCTTTTTATATAAATGTATGGTTTAAATGGACTTTTAAGATTCCTCATATTCTCTATGAGTAGAAGTCATATCTACAAATCAACAGTTTAAATTTTGAGCTAATATTTCCTCAAGGTAGTCAAGGTCTATTTTAGAACAGTACATTCAGTGAACATTCCCAGTGTTTTTATGAAGAAATCTCTCAGTGTCTGATGTTAAAATGTACTACCAACAAATAACCAAAAATTCCCAAGATTAGGTTATTAGTAGCAAAACTTCAAATCAACTATATTTCAATTCAACATTTCTCAACCTATAAGTATGGCTTAATGCCAATAGTAGAAAAAAGATAACTACATAAGTACCTATATCTTGATATATATATATATATTAATTCAAAGAAAGCAGGTTTCACTTATAATGTTGGATTTAAAGTGCTATAAACCCGGTTCCGTTAATTCTACAATCAATAATAATCCATAGATAGAACGGATTTGTAAACAGTAATTGTTTACACTCATGTGTATACTGTAATTAGGCCATGATGTTGGGAAAATAAAATGTTGTTAGTGCTTTTTTCAGGGGAAGGAAAGCCCATTTGCATATTTATTTTTGGTCTTGAGAAAATGCCAACACATTCATTTTCAAGGAAATCTTCAAACTTGTTAAACTGATCTAGTACAAAAACAAATTGTTGTATGTTGTCACATGGGGTAGTTGTCAACTATGGATTTTTTGCTACTAATAAGCACATCTACAATATGCTTAATCCAGTCAAATCTTACTTTGGGTGATGATAATGATAAAATTCAGTTTTGAAAGTAGCTACATTTCTATGAGTTTAATGATTTACATCCAAAATATTTTTTTCTGATGATACCACTATTAGAGAATGGCTAGTCCTTTAAATATTTGGCAAGCAAAGAGTTCAAGTCTATGATATAATGATGATGATAACTTTTAATGCTGGTGGGGTCTTTAGAAATCATTTACTGAGGCATCCCTTGATTTAACAGTTTCATTATAAATTTAAGAATCTCCACAGATACAAATAAAATAATATAAACATGGATATACAATACAATTAAAACTATCAGCATCCGTCACCAAGACCTGAAAGCATTTTGAAGAAGAATTAGAGGAGCCATTCAATGCTGAAAGCAATAGGCCCCCTTAATTTAAGGCAGGCCAATGAGTTTTCTTGGAGAGACTCAAGACAGCATAAATGGGGAGACAGGAACAACAAAGGAAAAGTATTAGAATATCTCACAGACCTCCTCACAGTAGCACTGGCACTACCACTTCCAAAGCAGGACTAGAAAAGAGTAGAGAAGGGATATAATTGAGGATGTTACCAGAGAACTTTGGGGACTATGGTCTTCAGGAGGAAAGAGTCCCGTTGACATATAAAGAATGTGGGAAAGGCCCACATGCCCTAAATGAACACACTTAATGGAGATATGATGATGGTCTTAGACTCCTGGGTGGTCTTAACACTGTACTTCAGAATACCTGGGGCAACTCTCAAGTCAAGGAAGCTCCAGACATCTTATATGTAGCGGTGAGGGCTGGTTCAGCTACACCTGTTTTCCTAAAGTTGAGGTAACAGTCAAAGAGATACTAATTATCCAGGAAATTAGAAGTCTGTAACTGGGAAACTTCCAGACATCTGGGATGGGGGAAGCAAAGAAAGGAGTACTGAAAAATAAGATAGGACAGGAGGGAGGAGTGATTGCTATCATTTTGTTAACAATTCACATTTTTTTTCTTTTATCAAAATAGAAATAGGTCTGATTTTGTCATTATATCGGATATCTTACTGCTTCTTTGTGTTTGCTGAGATTAATACTTTTACTGTAAATTTTGTTGTTGTTGAGTAATGTCCAACTCTTCATGGCCTCATCTGGGGTTTTCTTTGCAAAGATACTAGTGAGGTTTGCTACTTCCTTCTCTAGCCCATTTTACAGATGAGGAAACTAAGGCAAACAAGGTTAAGTGACTTGCCCAAGTTCACATAGCCAGTAAGTGTCAGAGGCCAGATTTGAACTCAGGAAGATGAGTCTTCCTGACTCCAAGTCCAGTACTCTATCCACTGTGCCAACTAGCTGCCCGTAAAATTGGATGGGAAATGTTGTTGTTGTTGTTGTTGTTGTTGTTGTTGTTGTTCTTCTTCTTCTTCATCTTCTTCTTCTTCTTTGTTTTCTTCTTCAGGCATTTCTGTTGTATCTGACTCTTCATAACCCCATTTTGGTATTTTCTTGGCAAATATACTGGAATGGTTTGCTGTTTTCTTCTCTAGCTCATTTCACAGATGAGGAAACTGAGACAAACAGGGTTAAGTGAGTTCCCCAGGGTCACACAGCTAGTAAGTGTCTGAAGTCAAATTTCAACTCAGGAAGGTGAATCTTCCTGACTCCAGGCCTGCCACTCTATCTATCCACTGTGCTACCCAGCACTTGAGGATTAAGCTGCTAAAGGGGCAAAGCTTCAGGGCCGTGCCAGGTCAAGGTTATAACATCTTTTTCATCCTACTGGTTTTCAAGATCCACTTCAAGATCCACCTCCTGATTACTTCTGTGGGTAAGAACAATTGTTATTAAAGCTTATACTCACCCCCCCCCCATGTTGTGCAGTTGAACAACTTGACATGGAAGCCCAGAAAACCTAATTTGATCTTAACCTGCATGAAGAGATTCTTCTTGTCCAGGAGTGGAAAATTGATAATCCTGACATACATGCTCTGCCCTGTTTGATTACATCTTATGTATCATGTTTGTATAACTCATGATCCATTGTTCCAAGCTCTGGATTTACATATACTGAACTCAATCTTGAGAGTGTCTCCACCAAAAAAAAATCATTCTCTTTGGTTCATTATGTCCCCACCCAGGGTTTATTTGGGGTAAAATCTCTAAATACATTTCACATCTAAATCTTCACATATCCTGGGACTGTTCCAAGCATAGAAGGCAACAATGCATATACTATGTACAAGGCAGCCTTTATTTCACACAAAGCACATAATATGACTCACAATAACCTATAATGCATAAATGATTCACATAAACATTAGTGAAGCCCATAAACACATGGAAAACTTCTCTTTTCTCTAAATCTCACTTTCCAGGAGGCAACAAGCATTTAAATGCTAACTATATGCAAGTCACTATGCTAAGCAGGGGATTGTACAAAAGTAATAAAAAGAAAAAATATTCTTTACCTTTAAGGACCTTACATTCTAATGGGAGAAGAAAATACACAAAAGGGAGATGAAGCAGTGGTCGGTGGTCGTAGTAGTGAAGGTATCCAGGAGGAAGCATTGTATTAAAGTCTGGAAAGTCAGAGACACAGATGGAGGGGGATGAAGGTTGTCTATCTGGATCCTTCTCCAAAATGGAGAGCCTCGGAGGAATTTACCAATGGAAGATAGGGGCTGGCATGGCAAATGGATGTTTTCAGGGCGATGAGGCAATAGACACTGAAGGATGTTCATAGGAATTATTAAAGTTCTCCAGATTCCTGGTGATTTTCCTTGGAAGGAAAATGAACTCAAAGTTGCAAGAGGAGGAAATTCCCAGGTATTTTGATGTCTTACTATCTACAATATTCCTACAGTCCCCCCAGACTTGGGGTACCATCCTGAGCTTTGCAATCTCCTCTGAAAGGGTGCTAACTAGGATTTGCAGTAGCTAGGAACTCTTAATATTCCATCACTTTCCCAGTTGCTGCTATATCTTGAGTCAAGCAGTTTCTATCATTAGGCCATTGGGCCACATGGTTCCCTTCTATACAGCTATTCCATGATTGAAATATTTGGACCATGGACCTTGATTCAAGGCAGCTATTAACACTTCTGCCAATGAGATACCCTCCCACCAGGAACAGAATGTACCTCTATTGAGAGGCAAAAGGGCTAGAAAAGCCAAAAGCTGTCTTTTGGCTCCCTTTTATAGACCAGAACAAAGGGTTGGCTTATTCCACACAGTCCATAGCACAACAGTGGGAGCCAATCAATTCATTGCTCTCAGTAAGGGACTGCTCCTACTATATAGCTACCCCAAGGAACCTAGACCCACTAAATTGGCCAGCATCAGTGAGACTCTTTCCTCTTGAAAGCACCAAGGGACATGTCCTTTCCCTCCATAGGAAGATACAATCAAAGTCCCCAACAAAGGCTTATCTCCCTGTAAGCTCAACAGTTTCAACAGGGAACTTCCTTGATCAACCCCCTGTATCTTCACTTTAGAGTGTCATATTTTAGGAAGGAGATGGGTTACCTGAAGAATGTCTGCTGGGATGGTGAAGGTCCTTTAGACCATGCCATAAGAGGAAAGGTAGCAGAAAGAGGGGGCGATCCTTTTATCCTGAAAAAGGAGGACCTGGCAGAAATATGATAGCTGCCATTAAGTATTTCAAGGGCTGGCACATGGATGAAAGTTTATACTGTTTTTTTCTTAGCCTCAGAGAGCACAACTAGAATCTGTGGGTAGAAGTTGCATAGAATCAGGTTTTCAGGTCGATGTACGTGAAATGCACTTCTTTAAGTGGAAATAAGTTTCCCTTTGCTATATGTCTTCAAACAAAGATCATATGACCTTTTGTTAAGTATATTGTAGGGAGAATGCTTGTTCACATATGGATTGAACTAGATGGCCACTGAAGCCATTAAACTCTGAGATTTTGTAATTCATCTGTGAAAACTATGTGAAAAACACAAAGGACCTAGAAGATCTTGTTTATGACACCTCCACTGTGAAGGGCAGCAGGAAGCCTAAATCTTTCAATTAAAAGCTGCTTGGGCCGCTCACCTGAAAATGCCAATCTGGGGAAGGTTTTGTTTTGGTTTGTTTTTATATTTAGGACAGTTTTTGTAATTGTCCTGATGGTGATGAATTATATTTTTAATAAAATCAGTACAGTTTGAGCTCCAAGCATTCCTGTAGTTGCCTCTAGTTATAAATACCAAATGCTTGATATTCAAAGGTATACTTACCTTTTTATACATATTGAAACACAAAACTCAGTGTTTACTCAGGACTTAATCAACAGTGTTATTTTACACATTAGTAGTGGTTTTCTTTTACTGGTAAATTCCATTTTAACATATCATACAATCTTATGCATATAAGTTTATAATCTCTGAAACACTGAAAGGAAATAGCTTAAAACAGTAACTGCAACAGATAGCCCATGCAACCTTAAGCTTTTATAGTTTACCATGTATTAAATGAAAGCAAAGGTGTATGTTTAACTTTACTAGCATCAATGTTATTCATTGCAGGTTTTTTTAGTCTGAATTTTGTTAGCATCTTAAGTTGCCTTCATTTATATTTTCATTTGTCATTGAAATCATTGTGTATTTTTCTTTGTCTCATAGGTTCACAGTGTTTATTTTTCCTTTGGGTGTCCTAGGGGTTTTTTTCTTCTGATGCATTGGTTTTTAATAGAAAAGTTCTAACAGCTTATCAAAGAACTGAGAGACTAAACCAGAAAGTAAGATCAGTCAAAACATACCCACAAAATACCATTTTGGAACTATGAACAAGAATGTTATCAACTGTTATCTGCAGCAAATATAATTATTATATAGATATAATCATACATGCATGCACATACACACACACACACACACACACACACACACACACACACACAAAATAATGAGAAACAATGGGAAATAGTGGATAGTGTCCTGCCTTTGATGCGTACTGCCTATATGACCCTGAGCAAGTCACTTTACCTCTCAATGTTCTAGGTGATTCTGGAAGACTAAAATTTACAGAGAAGGTGTCAACCTGCATGGGAAGAGGGAATTTTCTCATTAGAGAGTTCCTTACATCAGTGAAATCGGAGGTACAGTCCTTATTCCTACATGTAATAATAATATCTAACATTGACATGGAGCTTTAATGTTTGAGAAGTACTTTGCATACATAATCTCATTTGATCCTTATTATACAGATGAGAAAACTGAGATTAATAAAGCTTAAATGACCCAAGGTAAGATATTCAATTAGTGTCTGAGGCAAGATTTGAATACAAGACTTCCTGACTCCATGTCCAGTGCTCTATCCACCATGCCATGCTTCCTCTCACATCATATATATTTTTTAGATCTAGAGTATATATCATCACATATAGCATATCTATGTAGATATAGATACACATGCACATAGAGGTATATGCCTCTCTAGGAATGCTAGACTTGTCTATAGCAACATTAGTAAAAAGGCAAATACATGGTAGTTATTGACTTTTACAACCACATTACTATTTTAAATGCCTCTGTACTGAATGATCTGGCCAGAGGTGGGCACTGGCTAGGAACAATGGGCCTTCTTTATCACATTTTGGCATCTTTAAATGCTCAGTAATCTTCTAGAACTAAAAGGGAACCAAAGCAATGACTAAGAAATTCATAAATAATGGAATTTCTCAAAATGCTAGGTTTATATTATATGGACTCTAGAACACAATCAACCTATCAATGAAACAACCAACATTTATTAAATTTTTATGTGCCAGGTCACCAGGCTAAGTGCTAGACACATAAAGACAGAAATCAAACAATTCTTGCCCTCAAGAAGGTTAAATTCTAATGGAACAACTCTTTTGAGAACATACACAATGAATGCAAGGTTGTTTTGAGAAGGGGAAGACCCTAGCAATTGGGAGGATTAGGAAAGTATCCATGAAAAAGGTAGTGCTGGAGTTGAATCTTAAAAGAAACTAGGGAACCACACTTGCGCGTGCACACACACACGCACACTCACACATATACATCTGTCACAAAATCTGATTAGTAAAGTAGAAGGGTGATATTTTGTTCATAACCATTAACTAAATTGCATGGTTTCTGAGCTACTGATGGATCTCAGTTTCCTGAATTCAGATGTACATCTGAACTTGGAAGAAAGTTGGGAGGACTGTGTCTGCAAATGAGAGAAATTATCAAGGAACCTGCGGCCTCAGTGGTATTTCCTGTTTTTATATCTTGGCAAGGCATCTAGTGACTAATGTTTTGTTTTGTGCATGTGTGTTTTTTTAAACAGCATCCTACTGAGTACATTTCTGTCTTCAAAAACATTTTTTCATACATAAATTGGCTCATTCTTCAGAACACACATGCCGATCAATTTACATTCCTTTCTGCAGAATATAAAGGACTTTAAAATACTATTTATCTTTCCTGACCTCGGAATTGAAGATACTAACTTTTATGGCATGTTACTATGTCTTGACAATTCTTGATGCATAAGTATATCCAATCTCAAAAGTTTTTTTTTTTGTTATCAGACATTTTTCCATATGATCACTGCAATGCTTTAATGGAGCATTATGCCTTTCAACTGTTCTCTTAAGACTGATTGGGATGGGTATAATATCTAAGATCAAAGATGTACAGTGGGAAGCAACCTCTGAGACCATCTAGTCCAATCTTTTAATTTTACAGATAAGAAAACTGAGGCCACAAGAAGCTAAGTGACTTGTCCAGGGTTACTGGAAGTAAGAGGTGGGATTTGAACCCAGGTTCTCTGACTCCAAAGCCAATGCTCTTTTACTCATTCATTCATTTTCATAACATTGTAAAAACACTAGTACAACCCATGGATTGTAGGGTTTCAGGGCTCTGTGGGTGGGTGCGAAGAGGGGGAGGAAGTAAATCTTTCTTAATATGTCCCATCAGATATTTCTTTCTTTTTTTTTCACTGTCAATCTTTTTGAGTGAGTAGCCTACACTGATGCCCTCATTTCCTTAGTACTTATCCAGTACCAGAAGGCCCATCTCCCAGTTAAGACCCTGCCCCAACTCACTGGTCAAGGTGGGAGAATCAGAATACTCCTTGCTCCCCATTGCTACTTCCAGCCTCTCACTTTACTACCAGTACTCAGCACCTTCCTCCAAAATTCTTGCCATCCTAATTCATTACTCAATTTAAATACCAATGGCCATTTTCTATTGACCCTCTGGACATTCTCCTTCCATCCTCAGTGACTGGACTATAGTCTTTCTACTCCATTTCCTCAGCAGTGATAAGGAAAAGAATTGACCAGATAGATAAGAGAAGAATCAGGAAAAAGCAGTTCCAAGAGAGAAGAAAATATTTAGAAAACCATGCCATGCCAAACTCCAAACCTGAATTGTTCCAACCATTTCCGTTTCCTGGCCACTATTTCCAGTCCATACCACATTTATTCTGGCCATCATCCTCATCTTCTCCCACAGGAACCTTGGACTCTACTCCTAAAACAAACTTTGCCCTTGATATGTGAGCTTTCATCCTAAATTCTCTAGAACCAGAACTCTATGTCACTTCCTAGCTGCCATTTCCAAACAATGCTGCCTCACCTACCTCTTCCTGTCTAGCTCTTTTATATTTTGTCTTCCTCCATTAGAATATAAACTCTTTGAGAACAGGGAATGACTTACTTACTTTTATTTGTATTCTTGGCATTTAGCACACAGTAAAGGGCAGCTAGGTGCCACAGTGAATAGAGCACTGGGCCCAGAATCAGGAAGACCTGAGTTCAAATCTAGCCTCAATGCTTACTAGCTGTGTGACCCTGGGCAAGTCACTTAACCATGTTTGCCTCAGTCTCAGTCTATGAGCTAGAGAAGGAAATTATAAATCCCTACAATATCTTTGCCAAAAAACAAAACAAAACAAAAAAAACACGAATGGGGTCATGAAGAGTTGGACTGAACAACAGCTAGCTCTTAGAAAGTGCTTACAGGGGCAGCTAGGTGGTGCAGGGGATAGAGCACCAGCCCTGAAGTCAGGAGGACCTGAGTTCAAATACGGCCTCAGACCAAACACTTGACACTTACTAGCTGTGTGACCCTGGGCAAGTCACTTAACCCCAATTGCCTAAAATAAAAAAATACTTAACACATGTTATTGATCTATCTATTTTTAACCTTATCACATGCTGTTGAATGGAGTTAGAGGAAATATTGAAATTGCTGATGACATCTTCTACAAAATTATGTTATCTAATCACAACCAGGCCTTCTTTATAGCAAGGCAACCATTCTACTGCTCCCTAATCTGTGCACTATCACCTCTCCACAGAGTTTGTTCTAAACTTTATTTACCCCTCCTCAAGTCTCGCACAGCACCCTTTCTCCCACTCCTCTGAGGAGCTCACCTCATACTTCATCCAAAAAAAAAAATCGGAGCCATTCCCCTACAGTTCTCTCTTTCCCCCTTCTCCCCCATTCATATCACTAATGTGTCTTCCCCAACTATCCCCTCCTTCACTCCAGTCTCAGAGGATAGAAAGTAGCCCATCTTGCCAAAGCCAACTTCTCTACATATACTCTTCAACCCACCTCCTCCATATTCTCTAGCAGATTGCTTCCCCTATCACAGAATCACAGATTTAGAGCTAAAAAGAGACCTTAAAGTCTACTAAGTCCAATCTTATCATCATATAAACAAGGAAGTTGAGGGGCAGCTAGATGGCACAGTGAATAGAACACCAGCCCTGGAGTCAGGAGCATCTGAGTTCAAATCTGGCCTCAGACACATAACACTCATTAGCTGTGTGACCCTGGGCAAGTCACTTAACCCCATTGCCTAGCCAAAAAAAACAAAACAAAAACAAGGAAGCTGAGACACAGAGAGGTTAAGTGACTTGCCCAGAGTCAAACAGCCAGTAAGTATCCACGGCAGGATCCAAATTCAGATTCTCCTGACTCCAGGTCCAGCACTTTATCCACTATGCTTGCCTCAGCCCCACTATCTCTTATCTTGAATCTCTCCCAATCTACTAGCTCCTTTCATATTGCTTACAAATACTGCCATGTCTCTCCTATTCTTAAAAACCCTTACTTATTAAAGAATTTTCAGTTATTTTTCCCATTACAGCTATGGAGTCACATATCTGAATAATTTTCTTTTAGAACGAGTTGTTAAGACAGAAGTGTTACTTTTCTCCCTAAGATTGTGAATTTCTGGATAGATGGTCCTGCTTTCTAATTTTTTTTTAAAACAAGCAAGCCTAAAAGAAACATTGTAGTTAAGATAATAAAAGTCTAGATTGTATAGAAAATAGAGATCACCTTTAAGTGAACTATAAATACAAATGAAACCTTCTAAAAGTAAAATCAGAGAGTCTTAACTAGAATTCATTAGAAATTGTTCTTATTATACAAGCTGTTTAAACAAGTAACACTTTTGCTACTGCATATTAACTAGACAAAGATGGCATTCATTTTTGGCATAATCATCCAAAACAAGAATTCTTTATCCTCCTGAGATGTTTATTTTCTCTGAGTTTTGTAGCAACATCTTGCAAAAGCATTCCAAGGGTATATCTTTTCTACTCTTCACTAGTTTCTTTGTAAAGGTCATGAGAAAGGATGATTTCCCTCCCTTTAAAAATGTCATGAAATTCCCATAGCACACCTTAATCTATATATGAAGCCTTTCCAGGGGACAGAGCATAAGTGCTATGATTTATTGATGTACGTTTAAGCAAATTTTGGGATGTGTGAGAATAATTATCTGAGGTTTTTGAAGCTTAGCCATAGTTAGCAGTGTCAGGACAAGAGGAAAAAGTGCAGAGAAATGTCCTCCATTTATCATCTAGTTCCTAGAAGTTCTCGAAAGCATGTTCAGTTTGGATAACAAACTGCTTCCATGACAGCAATCATCCCCCCCCTTGCCAGTGCTGTCCTGGGCACTACCAATATTGTCTCCACTAGAGACAACATCATGAATCAATGGGTGAAAACAGCATGCACCAACACAGACTGCCTCCTGGTAAAGCTGTCATTTCTGCATACACCAAGTATTCCAGCAGTACAGAAAGCTACAGTTTGTTTTGTTTTGCTTTTTAACCATGGAACAGAAGTCCATAGCCTTTTATTGTGTATCATGAACTCCTTTTGCCTTCTGGCAAAGTCTGTAGACCCCTTTCTCAGAATAATATTATTAAATGCACAACATAAATTCCATAGGATTAAAAAGGAAACAAATCATACTGTAATAGTTCTAAAAAAATTTTTTAAAGTTCACAGGATCTAAATTAAGAACCTCTGATCTGAAGGTTATAATTAGATACAGTATCAACTCTAACAGTAGAAAATTAATCTGAGTCTTCTCACTTCTCGCTTTTAAACCCAATCACCAAATTCTTAAATTGTGGCAAAGAAAAAGAGGTAGTTTTTTTTTTTGTTCTGGCTAAACGCTAATAAATTAGAAAAAAATGCTATATGATAGCAGCACATTGTGACAGATGGAAGAGATGTCAAATCTTGTAGTTCCCATGAGCCATCTTAGTCCTGAAAGGCATTTCATTATTGATTAGTTTTCACTGTTCACAGAGCAATCCAAGCTGTCAGTCAGTTAGAAGATTGATGCCATTTATTGGCAGCAACCAAAACTATCAAAAAATATTCAGTGACAGCCCAATATTGGCAGCTGACACCAGTTTCTTCTGTCTTGTCAGCGAGCTGTCAAAAAAGGCAATAACAGAGCTGGGACTTTCAAGGCCTCCTATCCAAGTCATTTCAGAATTTGGCCATACAGCCTGTGTAACCTCATGTCAATAAAACATCCAGCTTCATATTAATTAGAGGCACAGAAAGCTACAGTGGGGCCCAAACCTTCTCTCTAGTTGGACAGCTTTTTGCAAGCTATTGCTATTATTTTCCAGCTGCCAGACAGCTCTTGTTTCCCCGAGTAGAAGAACTTCTGAAGGGCGACAATTCAACACTGGCTAAGCAAGAGGAAAATTTTCATGGCTTGAAGAAGCTCAAATTCAAGCAATATAATCTCCAACTGATAATGAATGATGGCAGATGATTGACTCTAGTAGCATGGAATCTCATAGGAGCAAAGCTATCTGTGCCAAAAATGTGTGCTGTTTTCACCACTAGCTATGATGAAGAATATGAGGACAATGTTCAAGACAAACTGAGTCAGACCAATGGTCCATCCCCTCTAATAGTCAGCCTTTTTCAGAATTACTCAGGGAATTTTGTAAAACCAAGAGATAGGGAACACTTTGTGAAAGAAATATCTAATTAATTTTTTAAAATGTATACTCCATTTCTGTTGGACCTAATCTTGCTCTTTTTTCTCCTTTTCCTTTTTCTCTTCTTCTTCCTTTTTTTTCCTTTTTCCCTTTTTCCTCTACCCCTGCCAGATTTGAAAGATAAGAAAGGAAATCCTTTAAAATTTCACAGTAAATTCTTTTTTTTTTTTTTAGGTAGAGGCTGTATTTTTCATCCCTATTTTCCAGCACCTAGACCTATTCCTTGCTCATAAAAGACACAATGTTCCTTAATTAAAGCTTGCTGAAGTAATAATGCCTTCTACAATATTGCTGAAAGGTAGCTATACCATCTCTGATAATCCTTAACGATTATTTGGTTCAATTCCATCATTTTACATATTAAATTGTGGGCTTATATCTAATCAAAATACACTAAAGAGATGTTTCCACTATCACATATAATATCATCATGCAGATGAAATATGTTAGTGTTACTGGATGGGGGGTAAGGAGGAGCTAGGGAGGGGGATAGCATTTGTGCATGTTTGACTTTATATATAGGCATTTTAGGACATTACATATGGAATTGGGCAGCTAGGTGGCACAGTGGATACAGTACCATTCCCGAAGTCAAGAAGACTCAACTTCCTGAGTTCAAATCTGACCTCTGACACTTACTACATGTGTGACCCTGGGCAAGTCACATGACCTTGTTTGCCTCAGTTTAGAGAAGAAAATGCCAAAACACTCCTGTATCTTTGCCAAGAAAGCCCCAAATGGGATCACAAAGAATCAAACACCATTGAAATGACTGAACACATATAAAATATGATTTTAGGTCCACCAACAAGGTCTTCTTCCCCACAAAACAAAACAAACAGAAGAAAACATTTCCCTACCTGCTGCTGATACCTGAAATCCCAGTCAGAGATTCATTCCTTTGCCCTGAAATTTTATTCCCTATTCAAATAAAAAAAGCCCTGAAAAGAAATAATGTTAAACTTCGTCAGTTCCTAATATAGTATTGTGAATATTTGTAACATCCCTTTGCTAAGAGCCCCCTTTGATGGGAGGAAGGAGGGACACACTATGTGTTTCACAGGAATGTAGCACCATAAGAAGGCAAAGGGAAGGATGCAGAAATAGAGATCTAGCAGCTCCAGAAGCCAAACTATATGGACTACCAATTTCACTTTGGGTTTGCCCATTAACTGTCCTACATTTATTCCTTAACAGTTGTGTTAATCATCTTATCACAACCCAGTTAAGTTTAAAGTGAGGCATAAACTGTGTTTCACAGCTGACACATAGCCCCTAATACAAACCTACTCGTGTATACAAATGCTGCCTCTCATATACAAAGGGAATTGGAATAACAAAGCCTTGTTTGCCAGCTTCAGATGATGTAGAAGTCTTTCTGTAGCATGCCTGCTTCCCCCAAAACCAGTATGTGCATAAATGTGTTGTCTTTGGAAACATTCCATATCCTCTCTTGGAAGGACTCATTGCTATAACAAACTGCATTCAGCATCCAATTCCAACCTTGTCCATCTAGGGGCACACTCCCCAAAGAGGTACAGCTTATGTATCTGGTACATTCCTCCTTTGGCACTGCAACTGAAAAGAAGAGACACATCTATTTCAACAATGAGCAAGTGACTGGGCAGTGATTTCGCTTTGACCAGCCGGGCAGCCAGAAGCTCTGTCTCATCTAATAAGAATAAGAGCTGGCAAGTGTTAAGAGTAGATCTGACTCAAACACCACAAATATCTCATGGCATGGGTTTTGTGGTCTTTGATTTATGATTCTTGCTTTCCAGGGAACTGAAATATCACTGCCTATTGCAGCAACATAAATTATGATATTTTCTGCAAGGAACTAGCCATCTTGAAATTTGTGGACCACTAAGGACGCTTGCGTAGCAATGCATATGTTGTGATGATAACTCTTCAGCTCTAAATAGAAATCTCACTTACCCACAGGATCTTCATTTTATTTATGAGGGAATAAAGAAGAATGGAATAGGCCCTTTGGAGCATCCCATGTATGTTTATATTATAGGCTAGGCAGTTACAATTTACATGGATCCATCTACTAGATTGTAAATTGCCCAAGGAAAGGAATTGTTATCTCCATCTCTAATACCGACTATGAATACATGTGCTGTCCTTTGCATATTAGTAGGCTATATTTCACCTTTTTTTCAATAGCAGAGGTCATGTTCTCACCCTCTCTGGCCTAGCTTACTCTGGTGATTGATAGCTAAAGCTAGAAAGATGACTGGCTAGAATAAAGGCTCTATCTACACTGTGGTTATGGAGGAGAACATCTCTTTGTATAGACCTGGTCTTCATTTGTATTATGCTTTGGCAAAGGATAATGGGAGGGGAAAGACAGGCTTGATGAGATTGACACAGTGAAACCTATTGTCACACCTTTACTCATCCTCTACAGTGCAGAGAAAAGGCAATTTCTATTGCCAGGTATGTTTTTTTTTTCTTATGGGTATTTTAAACACTTTGCATGCAGACTATATGATGAATGACTTGTTGTCCACTTCACACTGAGCACCAGTGCAGCCTGTTCATGGGTAACAGATGTGCCTGCTGTTAAGCAGGCCTAGCATATGATATCTTTGCAGAAATTGAGAAGCAGAACGGTATAATGAAAAGAACATTAAACTTGGATCCGAACAACCTGGGTTCAAATCCTGGCTCTCACTCTAGCTGTCAGCTCAAATTCCAGCACTGCTAATTACCATCTGCCTGACTTTGGGAAAGTCACTTAACCTGACCTTCAGTGACTTAACTCTAAAAGTAAAATACTACTAATTGGGCAACCTGCTTTCACAGAGCTTGGTTGTTATGAGGACCAGATGAGAACGTATACAGAACACTTTGTAACCGTAAAGCATCTTAGAAAATACGGTGTTATTATTATCTCAGACTACCAGAAACAAACACTGACCTAACTGTTGTCATTACTTCTTAGCAGTCAAAGATTACGGACAGTACTTCAAATAATAACTCATGTTTATCTCGTTAGTTCTTTTACGTTTGCAAGGCACTTCAAATATTATATCACAAGAGATCTTAAAGGTCACCTGGTTCAATCCATTCATTTAAAAAATGAAGTCCAAGTGAGTTAAACGATTCTCCCAGGGTCTCCTAGGTAGTAAATAGTGGAGCAAGAATTAACGGGTAGATGCTCCCATATACCATGCTGCGTCATCAGCTTCCTCTCTCCCCCCAACATTTCTATGAGGTAGGTACCTCAGGACATTACTGGATCCGTAATCACATTGATGAGCATTCTTTTCAATGATGCAGCTGAAATCTAACCATGCCATCTCATGTTGTATGATTCTTGTCAAGGTCTTGCTAGGAGTTCACCCCGGAGGTGTATATCTAATGTTCTAAGGATTTTCTCAAGCTCCCTTAACATGGCGAACATATCAATGGGCTATCAAGGCTGTCCATTATTTATCTCTCACTGAGATCAGTCAGTCTTCTTTTTCAGTCTCTCAGATATGCCCTCTTCTCTCCTCTGACACTGCCACCACTCAAGTTCAGGCCCTCACCACCCTATGCACAGACTATTGCAATATCTTTCTTTCTGGTGGGTCTGCTTGCAACAAGTGTCTCCCCACTCCAATTCAACCTCCACTCAACCAGCAAAGTGATTTTCCTAAAGCACGGATCTAATCATGTCACCTCCCTACTCAATAAACTCCAGTAGCTTCCTATTGCCCCCAGGATCAAACATAAAATGCTCTGTTTGACATTCGAAGCCCTTCTTAACCTAATCCCTCCTACCTTTCCAGTTTTCTTGGATCTTACTTCCCATGTGCTCTTCAATCCAATGACACCAGCTTCCTCATGGTTCCACAAACACGATCTTCCATTTCTCCATTCCAGGCATCCTCTCTGGTCATCTCCCATTCCTGGAATATTTTTTCTGCTCAACTCTGCCTACTTACTTCCTTAGCTTCTTTTTAGTCCCAACTAAAATCTCATAGTCTGCGGGAAGCCTTTCCCAACCCCTTTTAATTCTAGCACCTCCCATTATCCTGCATATGGTTTTCTTTATCCATGTTTGTTTACATGTTGTCTCCCCCATTAGATTGTAAGCTCTTTGAGGGCAGGAACTTGTTTTTTGCCTCCTTTGTATCCCAGTGCTTAGCAAAATCCCTGGCACATGGTAGGTAAGTACTTAATAGATGTTTATCGATTGATTGAATCATGTATTTCTTTCATGGTCTTCTTTAAACCACTTCTCCTTCATAATTATTTATAATGGGCTGTAGACTGAACTTGTGCACCATATACTGCATTGCCTTTTGGACGATCCTTAACTTTAATGTACCTGAGAATGCCATGTTCAGGTCCCTTTCTCACTGCATTCTGGATCTGTGACTGGGGATTGGGTAGCTGGCAACAAGGCTGCCAATTGCCACCTGTCCCTGTCGCAGTGTCTTGTTTTGGTGACACTGTCAGCAGCCTAGCTTGGGAGGGCATAAGCAGAAGCTAGGTCCACTGAAGCTTGGTGCTCTCTCCTCTAGCTTCCAAAGGAGACATAAGGCTAAAATCTTATCTGTCAGTCCTAAAATATCTCTGGTCTTAGGGTGTGAGTCTGGTTCAGAAGGAAAGCCACTTCCTGGTATGGTTCTGCTACCTCATCTTGCCCTCATGCCCAGCCTCTCCCTAGGTACTAGAATGTTCTATGCAGTGTTCTTTTTGACCTGATACTGTCTCTGGTGTCCACATGCCTCCCTATCTTTCTCCCTGTGTTGAGCTGGGCTGGAAAAAAGAATCACTGACTTTTTCTGGATTTCCTCATCACAATTTGGTCTGGTGCATTTTCTACAGCTGATTGGAGGAGTTTGTAGAAAGGGGCTCACTCCATTGTTTCCTACCACTACCAACTTGGCTTTGCCTCTTGTGTAAATGTGTTAAATTACCATTCACTACTCATGATTGTCTTTTGCGTAATCATAGATTAGTGGGAAGGGGGCTAAGTGATCAGAGAAGTGGCTTTCCTTCTGAACCAGACTCACACCCCAAGATCAGAGATATTTTAGGGTTGGCAGATAGATAAAAATTTTATCTTTATGTTCCCCTCAGAAACTGGAGGAGAGCGCACCCAGCCTCAGTGGACCTAGCTTCTGCTTGTGCCCTTCCTAGCTAGCATGGTCCTCCTGCTTTCTGGAAAGAGTCTGTCCAAGATACACACACACACACACACACACACACACGCACACACACACACACACACACACACATACACATATACATATACATACATACACATATATAAATATACATACACACATATAAATATATACATGCACACATATAAATATAAACACACATATATACATATATATAGATACAGAGAGAGAAGACTGACAGAGATAGAGACAGACAGAAACAGAGGGAAAAGATTGAGAGAGAGAGAGAGAGAGAAAGGGAGAGAGAGGAGGGAGAGAGGGAGGAAGGGAGGGAGGAGGGAAGGAGGAAGGGAGGGAGGAGGGAAGGAGGAAGGGAGGAAGGAAGGAAGGAAGGAAGAAAAGAAGGAAGGAAGGAAGGAAGGAAGGAAGGAAGGAAGGAAGGAAGGAAGGAAGGAAGGAAGGGATAGAGAAACAGATAGCTCTATAGACTGACTGCTCATCTGACTCTATATCATAGCATAGAAAATAGGCTTTCTTCATCTGCTTGTTTCTTTTCCTGAAATAGGTAATGTAGATATTATCATCACATACTGCTTCTTCCCACTATGCTTAAGGAAGCTCTCTTCAATTCATAATGCAAGAGTTGCTAATGTACTTGGCAACTTTCCATCTTCCTCCCATATCCATCACTGTAAATGTGTTTCATCAACTGTGGCTTCATTGTGGGGCTCCTCTGCTGTCTAGGAACTCGCGATGGGTGACCTTGACACTCTTCGACATTAAATATGACACGCCAATATCACCAATCAAAAAGAGGAAGGCAGCTTCCATAACAATTCCAGACATTCCCAAGATGGCAATGCCAAATACTACTAAGTGCAGGTTAGAATAACTTCAGTTTTCCATGTTGGTGATTAGCCATTGCAAATGATCATGGTAGGTCTAACACAAACTTAATCAGCAGATATTCCTTAATTTATTTATTATATTATTATCTAATTTATTATAATTTAGTAATATCTACTATGTGCCAATCATTCTGCTAGCTCTCGGGTAACAATGTAAAAGTGAATAGTACCTGCCCACAAGATGTTTGTGTCCCCTCCCCAAACTACAGGTTTAATTTATGAACAAGACCAAATTAACATTCTCCAGTGGGAAGAAAAATTAGTGTGAAGATTTGTTTGCTCAAGTGTAATGATTATGGAAAGGGCTTAGTGCCTGCTTCTTCTTGCAGCAACTATAAAGGATCCCATTTTCAGGAGAAAGAGGAAAAAGATTTGCTTTCATTCTTTTGGGGCACATAAGGAGAGAACGGAGTCTCACAGTTTGGGAGTTTCTGGAAGTTGCCAGATGAATTAGATATGCCTTCGGACAAAAAGGTAGTGTCTCTTCCCCAAACACTGCTCATTTTGCCAGCTGTTTTCACTCCAGATGGGCAGTCACAGGTGGATTTGCTGGATCTTTGTTCCTGATGGGCAGCGTTGGAGAAAGGAAGACTATCGACTCTTAGTTTCTGGAAACACCCCAGATTCAGCACCACCATTTTGGGATTTACACTGTTACTGGCTTCATAATCTTGGAGCTTCTGTGAATGGAATTCCAAAGAGGGTACTAGGGAATTACTAATGTAATATACAGACAACCAAAGCACAGAATAGGATATCATTTAGTCCGTGTCCCTTGTACCTTGTGTGGTTAAAATTGCTGTTGTTTGTCCTTCGTACTCAAAGAGGACCAATGACATGGGGTCAAGGCACAGTGTGTTGCCTTCTGAGCACATGTTGGACCAAACAGCCACAGTCAAACACACTATTGTTGTTAGGATCATACCACACAGACACATCCAGTAGGCTCTGTACCAGGTCTCAGGTCTATTGGAAGAAACAATATGTTTGCATGTAAGTATACAGAATTAATTATTCAATCAACAAGCCTTTATTAAGCACCTACACTGTGCTAGGAACTGTATGAGAAGAAAAAAGAAAATTTCTGTTTAATACTAACATATATTCACAAAGAAAATTCAAGATAATTTGGGTTGGGGAGAAACGCTAGTAGGGATCAGGAAAAGCCTCATGTGGGAGGTGGTACTTGGGCTGACCAACTGACAAACCACAGTCACCCATTTGAGCCCACCCCAAATTAACCAACTGCATTCTGACCTCTCCTGAACCCTCTCAACAGTGGCCTGGCACTTCGGCTACCTCATCCTCACGTGTTCCAGATCATGGAATGCAATCTTTTAGAATTACAAGGACCTTTTTGAAGCTCATGCTGCCAACCTCAAAGCACAGCCTCTTTGTCACTTTCATTGTGCCTACAAGCACTCTCGTGGTCACACCCAAACACTGTCAATCAGGGACTGCACAAGTTGTTGATATCAAGAACAATGTGTCAACTGTGAAACCCAGCCTAACTAGAATAAGAAGGTGATTAACAGAGCTGTCAGACTCTTGGATTAGTCAACCACCTTATTTAGAGGGGAAAATTTTCCCAATTGATTTAACTCTTCAATATGAGTTGCTTTCATTCCTCTATTTTTTTTTCCTTTCACCATGTTTTGACTATTTGATGTTGTCCCAATCTTATCCTACAATATTTCACTCTTTTTCGCACTAATTCCCATTGCTGGCTGTCAACCCACCAACACCAAAGCAGGCTTAGCATGCAATTGACCTGAAACTTCATTTCCAGCTTCAAACTGCACCAATACTCAACATGGCTGGTTTCTGGTGCGGGATTTCTTGACACAGTTATCTGTTTCGTTGTTGCTTATTTCTTTATAATTTGCTAATGGTTTATCAAATTTGCCTAAATTCAGTCCTTTTCATCTCTGAATTGCTTCTGAGGTGTTTGCTATGTGACTTCCCAGGTACAGCTAATATATAAAGATTCCATTTGTGTATTAAGCATTTTTATGAGCATTTCATCTGGGGTGTGGTCACTAGGAGAAAGTGTGATCCTTGCCACCATCAGTGGCAAGGCTGGAAAAAGAATTTCACCTGCAGTTCAGAGGTGGCATTAATTTGCAGCATGACAGTGCTATAAATTTCCTGACCTGGGATAAAGCTCTGCTCACCTCACCGTAGTTATAGCTTCAATGGTATTTAATATATGTTCTTCTAGAAGTGCCCTTAATAACCTAATTTTAAGTCTAGAAAAGAACACTAAGAATGGAAAAACTATGAATCATTTGGAGACCCTGAAGCAGAGTATTGAATAATGTATGCTTCATTTAACAAAGAGGTAAAACCGTGAGGAACTTACATGAGAAAAAAAGAAATGTCTCATGTTCACACAAATGTTTGTTGTAAGAAAAAAAAATATTTTCATATTTTAGCAGAAACAGAATGACATTTGGCTCTCAGAGTGTAGTCTGAAATCTAATGAAAATATGTGTTTAATATATCCAGATCACATATTGTAAGCCTGTAGGCCTATACATCTTATTTTAAAATGTTACTATATTAAATAATACGCATGTTGCAATTAATTTTCTACAGGCTCAACAAAGTCTCCTGAGTATATATGATAGACATAGGAACGAGTAGTTATAATAATAATAATAATAACTAACATTATGTAACAACAGCTGCTGCCCACATGTAGCATGGGGATGCCGTTGTATGACTCAAATAGGCAGAACAGACATCCTCAGCCTCTTCTCCCCCAACCCTTCTCAAAGGGAGACTTTAATTCCTGACGGGAGGGGAAACAGGAGGTTGGGGCCAGAAGCTTGGCCATTCTGTTCTCCTCAGAGAGTGAGGAGGCACTGGGCCAGAATTATATTGATTTACTCCCCTAAATATTTTTAGTCTAGCAGATGTGATTTTCAGGTTTAAACTTTTTATTGTTGTTTCATTCATGGGGGAAGTAGGAACCCATGCTTTATATTCTCCAGAGCTTGACCACCAAATATCATTTCCACAATGAGCACACACATGACAAATAGCAAAGAAAACCATTTATCCAAATTAGCAAAACAAAAATCAGAGAAAGAATACAGGAGACTATCTACTAGACAATACAGAGTAAAGGAGCTTTCCCATTGGGAATGGAATAGCTTAGTTCAATCAACAGAGAGTTTTAGATCTAACCCAAAGTTCTCCAAAGTCTCTACTGCGGAAGCTGGGTATAGGGACATGACTGTCAGACTGTCAGAGGACTGCCAGCTCTTCTCATATCACCTTCTTCCCAGTCTTTTCTTTCAACAACCTGAAGTAGGGTTAGTATCTTCCATATTTTCTCTCAAGGCTGGAAGCTAGAAGCTCCTAAAGCCGGAAGAGACTGAAGAGACCTGAAGGGCCTCTAGAGTTTGAAGAGGCCAACCCTCTCATCTCTCTACTTCTTACCAACGCCACACCCTACCCCCACCCCAGGGACATGGCACTGATCTACACCAATGAGGAGAGACTCCCATACTAATGGTCTTTGGGACTTGGGTTACATTTATGTAGAACTTTAAGGCTTGAGAATGCTTTACTTATATTATCTCATTTGATCCTTATAACAGCCCTCGGAGGTAGGTGCCCTTTTTTATTGTCCCCATTTTACAGATAAGGTAACTGAGGTTGAATGAGGTCAAGTGAGTTGCCCTGGGTCACATAGCTAGTAAGTGCCTAAGGCAGAGTTTAAACTCAAGTCATCCTGATTCCAAGATAGTGGTAATCTTTTTTTTTCTTTTATCTATCCACTAAACCACCTACACTAGTTATTGTTGTTGTTCTTATCATAGATGCTTTCATTTCACCTGTATTAAATTCTCTGTCTTTGTCTCTCTCTCTCTGTTTCTCTGTCTCTTTCTGTCACAGTCTGTCTCTCTGTCTCTGTCTGTCTCTGTCTCTCTCTCTCTGTCTCTCTCTGTCTCTCATATCTTGTCCCACTCTTCTCCCCGAATAAACAATAACAAATATTACTGCTTGGTCAGGCAGACATGAAATGTTCACAGTCACCTCAGCACTACTACATGTGTCTTGTGCCAGAATTATAAGGGGATGTATAATTCTTGAGAGAGCAGTACTGTAATTGAACCAAAGAATTCTGCTCAAATTGGGTACAGCAAGAACCAAGATCCAGTCATTTGTGAACGGCTGCCAATCTCCAAGGCTGAACTACAGCTGGGATATTTCATTTGAGGCAGCATTGATATTTATGACATGAGGAATATATTTAATTAACAAACGGAAAGGGAAAGCTGTGACTCCTCTCAGAGCATGCAATGTAAGTCACTGGCAATGGGGCTCTCACTAGCGCACTACATAAAGGATTAGCTGATGCTGTGTGAAATGAGGGGGCACCAGCCTGCAAGATGATTGCTGTCATGTACTGCAGGAACCCAGCATGAATTAGAATTTTCTGATTCACAAAATTTTCCAGGAAAATGTCATTTTTGTTGGTTTTCTCCAGACTGTTTTATTGATCATAATAATAACTCATTTCCATGGCAACTTAAGGTAAAAAATAAAAATAAAAACCCACCACTTTTCCCACAACAACCCTGTGAATTCAATTCTGTAGAAATTATTGTCCCCATTTTATAGATGAGGAGACTGAGGCTCAGAGCAGTTAAGTAATAACAATAATAATAATAACCCTCATGCTATTGTTATCCCCATTTTACAGATGAAGAAACTGACATTGAAAGAATTTGTGACTCACAGACATACAACTTGTGATCTGAAGACCAGATCTTTTAAGTCCAGGAATTAATTGGGAAGTTTATTTATTTACCCTTTCTTTCAACTTCATGAGAGCTAAATTTTCCTGATGAACAGAACTTTAATCTACTTTCTCTGTGAGAAAAATGAAATGATCTGAAAGTTCCGTAGCACCATCCAAAACAATCAACCACAAATATTTATGTAATGCTTCCCAGGTCCAGAGTACAAATGACTAAGGTCTCAATGAGCAAAGTTCAAGACAAGAACCATAGACTCGTATGACAAAGATGCTAGTATTGAGAAAAAATAATTGATTCTAAATTGCATAAACCTATGTATTCTCACCAAAAACAAAATTCTGAAACCATTTCTCACAGTAATTGTTTTAATTAATAGCAAGCAGAACAGAAATAACATCATTCTTTGGCTATGCTAAAATAACCTTCTAGGAAGAATAGCACAATGCATTACAAAGAGTATGGAATTGACAGTTCTGGAGCTCAACCACTGTGTGACATTGGGCAAATAACTTTATCTTAACTGGGTCTCAATATCTTGGTTTATAAAATGAAGTCAGACTCAGATGATCTCTAAGATTCCTTCTCTTGCTAACACTGTGATTCTAAATCAACCTTCTATAATTCAATAAGTCTAATATAACCATTTTTCTATCAACAAAATTTTAGTAATATACTTTTTAAAACTGGTAGACAATAAGAAGCATTAGTGAGCCTTTGAAAGGATCTTTTTGTCTTGGGGTTAGAAGAATCACAGTTTTTAAAACATCTATAAATTTTAATTCAGCTATTACTCCTCTAATTCAAGATGCTTGTCCAATGACCAACAGGTAGACATACTCTTGGGGGGACTGAGTCATCTCAATCTTGACATTCTCAATATAAATAAATACAAAAAAAGAGAAAGATATCCCAACTCAGTGAAAGTATGGCTCACAGGTTCTCCTTGGAGAGGAAGATAAAGAAATGTTCTCAAAGACAACAAGAAGCATCCTTTCATATCTCATATTGTAGTATACGTACCTGCAAAAAAAGATTACCAAGACAATAATTGTATCTTGTGCACAAACATTTGTCACAGAGGACAAAGGGGCAGGCAAATGCTATAAACATCTGCAGAAGACTGCAAAGTCAATCAGTACATATTTTCATTCTCAGTAACTTCCATGGAAAGAGAGGAATAGGTGAGGATAGTGAGGTCAGAAATAAGGATCAGAAATAAGGAATGAGAAATTTCCAAGATTTGTAGACAACACAGAAGCAACATGTCTATACACTATGAACATTTTGAAAACATAATTAATAATGCTGGAAATCTTGAGTACTAGCCATCACAAAAAAAAACATAAAAAAAGCAAATTGTAGTTAATATGGGAGTCATTCCTGAATCTGTCTATATGTAGTTAGATCACTAATTTCTTAGAGTGAAAATAAAAATTACTATAAACAAAGGTAGGGAAAGAATTAAAATGAGAAAAGTATAGCATATATTTGAAACAACTCCATACTGACAGATTAAAATAAATTATTAATGAGGAAAATTGTGATACAGAGGGGGAAATGACATAAGAACAGACTAAAGTAATTTCCTATAGAAATTTATCTAACATAAATCAGTTTTATAATAAAGAGACCAAAAGAGCCTAAAAATGCCTTAATCAGCAAAT
Source organism: Phascolarctos cinereus (assembly GCF_003287225.1). NCBI lineage: Eukaryota > Metazoa > Chordata > Mammalia > Diprotodontia > Phascolarctidae > Phascolarctos > Phascolarctos cinereus. The sequence continues at coordinate 126,612,586 of NW_027555958.1, forward strand.
ACTTGGCTTACCTGTCAGGGGAAAAGATATGGAGGCCGAGCTAACATCAGTTTATAATATAAACTTCTATATTAAATATTATGGAGGCTGATAGAACATTGTGAGCAGTATCATCTCAGAAAACAGAGATTATTGGTGGAAGGCAAAACCAGTTTAGATAAACTTATTAGGAGTCCCATTTAAACAAAGTCATGCTGAGGGCATTTAAGGATGAAAATGGAAGGACAATAAAACAGAAGAAAAATGGAAAAGATATGCAAAGATTTTGTAACAAACTATTTTTGCCTTTGATAACAGTAAAGCCATCATTCTTGGATTCTAATATCAGTCCTGAATATAGTTATAGGACAAAGAGAAATGGCACTAAAGAAGCCAAAGGTGGGGAAGGTAGCTGGACTGGCCAGTGTAGAGAGATAATATCTATGCTTGAGATGACACAATTGTGAGGGCGTTGAAGGATTGATTTACAATCCATCTGAAGGAAAGGTTAATACCACAGCCATGGGAAAGAACCGAGATCTTATTATTATCGAAAGACCCAAAAAACAACTCCCAACTTGTACGTCTATACTCTTACGTATACAGAATTTTTTTTTTGAGTATTATCTGTACATACATCAAGGTCTTTCTGAATGAAAGCATTAGTTGGGGAAACAAATAATCTTTCTACAGTAATATTCCATGGCAACCCACATTTATAAAATCACACAATTGACTTAAAGATGTAGAAAATGCAAGATCTCATTGTGTTCATTGTTATCCTGTCATTTCTATCTTCCATAACATTTCTTTATCCCCCCTCTCCTTTAACACTGCCACCAAAGTGCACTGCCCTCATCACCTCGCACCTGGACTATTACAATAGCCTGCAGTGATTGGTATCTCTGACTCAAGTCATCCCAGTCCATACTCCACTCAGTTCTCAAAATGATCTTCGGGAAGTCCAGGTCTGACCAAGGCACCTCCCTATTCAATAAACTATTACCTCCTGGATCAAATATAAAATCTATTGTTTGACTTTTAAAGCCCCTCGTAAGAACAATTCTTAACCAAATCAGTTAATCAGAACAGTGTGAACAGAGCCTGTGTGCCTCTTTGAACTCAAAAGAATTCACAGAAAATGGGTAAATCAATCAGTCAACAAGGGTGGGTGGGCATGGATGAATCGAAATCTGCATCATTGAAGGAAGCATCCATATTGTTGAAACCTATTTGAATATTTTATTTTTCTTCCTGTAGTCAGTCTCATTTTGTGAGAATGGAAGGTTCAGAGAACCACAGAATTATCAGAGCTAGATGAGACATAGAGATTATCTAATACAATCCCTCATTTTATAAATGAAGAAATTGAAGTCCAGAGAACCTAATTTTACTGTCTAAGGTTACCCACAAAGTTATTGATAGAACTGGAAGCAAAACTTGATTCTCCTGATTCCCAGGCTTGTATTCTTTCTACTAGAGCAGATTAATATATAATATCCATTAAAATGCATCCCTAACTTTGTGATTACACTTGCCAATTACCATTGGCCCTCTTGAATAACTCACTTATGGACACAGCAATACCTTCATCTATTCAATCATTTATTGTCAACTCATCTCATTGTACAAAGAAAATGCTTTGCACATGGTAGGTGTTTAATAAATGGCTGCTGACTGAATAAATTCTTTTAAATGTTTAATGGATGCTTGACCATCATTCTGTTCCAGTAAATTATCACAGCATGAATATAAGCCTGCATTTCTAAATCCATACTAGCTGAACATAATTTACTGAGGCCTAGGAAGCTGGAAAGACTTTATCAGAAGACCAGACTACCTCATCTGGGAGTGACTCATCATCAAGATTTAGCCAGAGGTGAAAGCAATTTTCAACCACATGAACTCACAAAGAAAATCTAGTATGTCATGGAGGGGTTGCAATCTGCATCAGTCAGAAGGGGTGAGTGTGTAGAGAGAGGAAGAGTTTCCACAGCAAAACAACCAGAAACATTGAAGAAGACCCACTGTGCAGCCAGAATTGCTATACGCATATGATGGATACAAGAGAAAGAGAAGACATGGTCCCTTTTTTCTTAGTCCAGTTGGAAAAATAAGACACGCATTTATAACACGGACCACTAGTTAGATAATTTTTTAAAAACAATGCATAAAACAGCACAGCAGTGTAGAAAATGCAATATTTAGAAATGCTGAGGCAGAAAGCAGACTTTTGAGAAGCAATAATAGATACATATGTGTATACACAAATACATGTATATTTATACATCATATATACATTTGTGTATATATACATGTATGTGTGTAGTGTGTGTGTATGTGTAATAGTAGATAATGCACTAGACCAAAAGTTAGGAAGACCTGATTTTGAATTTCACCTTTGACATTTACTAGCTGTGTGACTATGGGTAAGTTATATGACCTTTCTGAGCCTCACTTTCCTCATCTGTAAAATGGGGATAATAAAACTTGTATTATTTACCTCCAGGTTTGGGTTTTAGGGTTTGGGTTTTTTTTTTTGGCAGGGGGTAAGGCTTTAGTGAGATAATGTATAGAAAGTGCTTTGTGCAACTTAAAAGTGTTATGTAAGTGTCAGTTTTATGAATACAGTAGATGGGGATAGTTGGGATAATGTAGAATTAGTCTTCTTAGAGATGGGGATGTAATGTAACGTAATGTTCTTGATGTAAGCCTGGAAAGGAAAGAGGGACACATTGGTAGAAAAGATTGATGTTTAGAAGATGAATTTTCAGACAGAGGATGGAGATTGGACAAGCATACAGTCTGTATGGGGAAGGCATCTTTTGTCCTAATTCTTTTACCTGCTTGTATCCTACAGCTTCATGTGTCACAAGAATAATTAAAGATGATAGCAGACAATATTCATGGTTTTGATCTTTATAAAATGCTCCATTGTGGCTGCTTATAAAAATAGTCTTACTTTATAACCTAGAGAGTGTTTTGCTGATTTTCATTGTTTTGCTCCTCTTCCTATCTATTCTCTATGCACATTTCCTATTGTAAGCCTTTAAATGTAAGAAAAATAATAATTGCTAGGTATTTGGTCTTATCACACCTTTTTCCTTTGTGTTTGGGAGAAAGGACTATCTCTGCTGCCACCTAGTGACACTTCTCTGAAATCTGCAGACTTGCTCCCAAGGAAATGCATAGAGTCATTGCCCAACTTGGAAATCATGCTCAAAAACGTCAAAGGATTTTATGATTAAGAGCAAGAAGAGATTTTAGAGGTTCTCTAATCCATCTCCCTTCTTTTACAAAAGAAGAAACTATGGCCCAGATTGTTAATGTTTGCCTGTGGATTGAAAACACAATTTCCCCTTAAGACAATAGTCTAAAGACAATAGTTGAGCTAGTCCACAAAAAATCTATTTCACTCACACTGTACCTGGGATTAAAGTTAATAAAGGGGAAGTTCTTTGAGTCAGTCCACTTGAAGACACTGCTTTATGGGACTTTCTTCCTTATTCTGTTCCTGCTTATCAAGAACCCCTTGGTTCCCTATCTTTTCACTGCACCTTAATCCAGCCTATCTCCTCTATATATGGACATCAAGCCTGCCAACAATCTAATTTCAGTGCTGGAATGAAGTATGTTAGGAATAACATATTCAAAAGGCAAATGGTTCAATATCAAATTGAAGTCAAGGATGTACAGTGCTGGATATGAAGTTGAGAGACCTGGGCTGATATCCTGATCTAAGTGAGAGATAATAAGAACAATTTTTATTTAAATAGCCTCCAGAATTGCCAGATGCTTTGTATCATCTCAAATCCCACCTCTTACTACATGTAAGCAAATCATTTAGCCTTCCTTGCTATCTACTTTCTCATCTCTAAAATGAGAGGGTTAAACTAAGCTGATCACTAAGATCCTTCAGAGCTCTAAATCAATGATCCCATAATCCTATGATCTTTACAACAATCCTGCAAAGTAGGTACTGCCAGTATTATTCGTTCATTTTACAGAGTGACCCTTGACCACATCTTCCCATTAATTCAACCCGGGGAGTTACCGCAACATGCTTGGAGCTTACTTCATATTGGAGGGTACAATTTGAGTATAATTTCTATCAAGCAGTTATTCATCTCTTTTGCCAATCTTTTTAGTCAGACGCTGGAGTGGGAGCCTTCCCTTGGATTTAATAAGTTCCAGAGGCAAGACTTGAAAGTAAGCCTTTCCTGACTCCAAGTCTAATGATCTTTGGACTACAGAAAACTGAGGAGACAAGGAGAAGTTTTAAATAATCATTATAGGGAATCAATGAAAACCAAAAAGAAGAGTATGAAATGACTGATAGCTCCTACAGCAATTAGGATCTAACTGAGATTACGCACTGTGGAAAGGATATCAGCACAATTCTACATTCCCAGGCTCTGTAGCCTGGGAATAGGAACAGAGAAACTAGATCATAAGAGGTACCTCAAGGGAAGATTAGTAAAGCCTTATTGGAAAAGATAGACTAGAAGACTAGAAAGAGGTCAGGGAAGACAAGTTTAATATAGAAATTGAAGAATAAGAATATAATGGGGATCCCAAAGTCTATTTGCATAAGACTTTCCTTATTGGTAGAGATTGATTACTCATACTCTTTATTTGGGTGAAGGACAGAGTTGTTGAGAGACTGAAAGAAGAGGAATCCTGATCTTTTGGTTTCTGGCTTCAAGACAGAAGATATATAATTGCAGATTCTCTTTAAGTCACTGGAGGGAAAGAAAGAGCTGGGTAGGGGGAGAAGGGGAGATGTAGGAAGCCAACATGCAGAAGAGCTGGCAACATCAGTCATGTCCCTAGTCTCCACTTAATACACTGGAGACTTTGGGGGATTTCCCCTTGCCTGAGATCTCAGACTCTTGGTTGAGATGAATTCTCTTACTCCCGACAGAAGAGCTCATTTTACTTTTATATATTATCTGGTATATATTCTTATAAGTATGCCCTCTCTGATTTCTGTTTTGCTAGTGACCTGGATAAATAGATTTATTTGTTTTTCACTGTGTGTGTGGAGCTGACATTTAGAGAGTCAAACATTGAATATATGTATGGCTTGAGACACTCCTCCATTAAGGAATAAAGATGAGAAGCACAGCTTGAACCTACATTTTATTTAACTTAGACTAACAATACTTTAAAAGAGCAGATAGTTGTAGTCTGGTATCTCCTTTCTCTGAGGAGAGCAGAGTGGCCAACTTCTGGCCCCAACCTCTTCATCTAGACAGACCCACGTAGACACAAATATCCTACATGGGCAAGAAATACAGTGCAGCAGCACACCAGCCACACCTCTTAAAAGAGTTTATGGTTAAACTAAGGAAATTTCAGATCCTTCAGTGTTCTACCATTTTATTTATAAGTAGTTTTTAACAATTAAGTTATTTTAAGGTAAACTGTATTAATTCATTATGATTGCTCTATTTTGGGGTAGTAGCAACATAGTGGATTAAGAGCAGCCACCCAGATGAGCTCTCCCAACATTCCCTCCAAACAACTTTAAAATAACATCTCAAATCAAATTTTGGAGTAGCAGAGGCAACAGAAGGTCAGAGTGAGTCATTTTTCCAGTGTAAGACTTAAGAGGTCAGCAACAGAAGTCTATGACACAGTGGTGGAGGGCTGTCCAGAGCCCATGCATGCAGCATGGCAACAGCAGCAGCAGCAGCAGCAGCAGCAGCTTTTGAAGCTCCCAACCCAGAGATGATAAAGAAGTCAAACAACTGGTCAGAAAGAGATTACAGGGGACCTTTTGCTGGCACTGGGTACAGCTGGCATTGATTGGCAGCTGTATTGCCATATACATTTCTGGGTCACAGTTCAGGGCTGAAAGGAGTGCTGGTCACAGTTTCAAGGCAAAGAGAAGTGTGAGAATTTGTAGCTACAGGGGACCAGGGACCTTTCCTGAATAAAGACCAGAACACAGACCAGGAGAGCAGTGACTGTACCTCTTCCAGGATCACACCACCTTGGAAGCATGGAAAAGCCCAGAACTGGCTCTGAAAATAGCAGCATGAAAAAGCCTGAAGCGTGGAACAGTGCCTCTCTAACCCCAAGTGAGGAGAGCACAACATTAACATAAAATTCAAAGTCAAGAAATAGGCTGAAAAAATGAGCAAATTTAAAAAAAATTAATTTGACCATCAAAAGCTACTATGGTTGCAGGAAAAAACAAAACCTAAATTCAGAGGAAGATGACAATGTTAAAAACATCTATCAAAAAAAAAAGCCTCAAAGAAACCCAAGCCCAATAAGAATTCCTGGAAAAGTTAAAGAAAGCAATAAGAGTGGTGGAGGAAAAATTGGGAAGAAATGAGTGATGCAAGAAAATTATGAAAAGAAAATTAACAGTTTGGTAAAAGAGACATAAAAAGCTGAAGAAAATAGTGCTTTGAAAAATAGAATTGGTCAAATGGTAAAAGAGGCACAAAAGTTCACTGAAGAGAAGAACTCCTTAAAAAGCAGAATTTGCCTAATAAGAAAGGAGATACAAAAACTCACTGAAAAAAATAATTCCTTAAAAATTAGAATTGGGCAAGTGAAAGCTAATAACACCAGGAGACATCAAGAAACAAGAAAACAAAGTGAAAAGAAAGAAAATATAAAAGAAAATGTGAACTATCTCACTGGGAAAACAACTGACCTGGAAAACAGATCAAGGAGAGATAATTTAAGAATTGTTGAACTACCTGATAGTCATGATCAAAGAAAGAGCCTAGACAAAATATTTCAAGAAGGTATCAAGGAAAACTGTCCCGATATCTTAGATCCAGGTAAAATAAAATTTGAAAGCATCCACTGATCATCTCATGAAAGCGATCACAAAATGAAAACTCCCAGGAATGTTATATGTTAAAGAGAAAGTAGTTCAAGCAGCCAGAAAGAAATAATTCAAATATTATGCAGCCACTGTCAGGATCACACAAGATTTAGTGGCTTCCACGTTTAAGGAGCAGAGGGCTTGGAATATGATATCCAAGAAAGCAAAGGAGCTAAGATTACACCAAGAATAACCTACCAAACAAAACTAAGTATAATCTTTCAGAGGTTAGAAATAGATATTTAACAAAATAGAGGAGTTTCAAGAATTTTTGATGAAAGGACCAAAACTGAATGGAAAAATATGACAGTCAAACACAATATTCAAAAGAAGCATAAAAAGGTAAAAAATGAAAGAGAATTCATGAGGGACTCAATAAAAGGAGCTTACATAGACAACCACTAGTATATATATAGTATCTGTCTATCTACACACACACACACAACACACTCAGTTGTGTAAAGAAATGTAACTTACTGAATAGGAAAGTAGTAGGAGAAGGGGACAAGAGATGGGAAAGGGGAAGATGATAAAAGGGAGGATAGGTTAAGAGGGGCAGTGATCAGAAGCAAAACTGACTTTTCAGAAGGGACAAGATAAAAAGAGACAGAGAAAGAAAAATGGAAGAAAATTGGATGAAGGGAAATATACCATTAGTATATTAGTAATATACTAATTATATATTAGTATATTAGTAATCATAACTGTGAATGTGAATGAGATGATCTAACCCATAAAACAGAAGTAGACAGAAGACTAGATTAGAAACCAGAATCCAACAATATGTTGTGTACAAGAGATACACTTGAAACAGAAAAACATACACAGAATTAAAATAAAGAGCTGGAGCAGAATCTATTATGTTTCAGCTGAAATGAGGGAAAAAAAAGGCAGAGGTATCAATCATGATCTCAGACAAAGTAAAAATACACTTAATTTAAAGAGATAATCAGGGAAACTACATTTTGCTAGAAAATACCATAGACAAGTGTTTTGCATGACTACACATGTATAATCTGTATTGATTTGTTTTCCTTCTCAATAAGGGTAGGGAGGGAGCGAGGAAGGGAGAAAATTTGGAACACAAAGTTTTAAAAACAAATGTTAAAATTGTTTTCACATGCAACTGAGAAATAAGATGTACAAAAAATGGGATATAGAAATCTATCCTGCCCTACAGGAAAATAGAAGGGGAAGGGAATAAGAGAAGGGTAAGAGAGAATGGAGGGAAGATTAGGGAAAGGGGTATTCAAAATACCATCTTGGGTGGGAGGAGGGATGAGAAGGGGAGAAAATTTGGAACTCAAAATCTTTTGGAAGTGAATGTTAAAAACTAAAAATTAATAAATAAAAATTAATTAATTAATAAAAATAAAAGTTAGCATAGACAATGATATAATATAAAAAATTTCTACAGCAAGTTTCTCTGATAAAGGCTTCATTTCTCAAATATATACTGAGTACAGAAGAGTCAAATTTATAAAAATAAGAGCCATTCCCAAATTGATAAATTGTCAAAGGATATAAATAGACAGTTTTCAGAAGAAGAAATCAAATAGTCATATAAAAATATTCTAAATTGTTATTGATTAGAGAAATACAATTAAAATAACTCTGAGATACTACCTTATATCCATCAAAAATGACAAATGTTGGAGGTGAAATGGAAAAGTTGGGACACTAATACACTGTTGGTGGAACTGATCCAACCATTTCAGAAAGCAATCTGAAATTATGGCCAAAGAGTTATAAAACTATGTATACCCTTTCACCCAGCAATGTCACTATTGGTTCTGTTTCTCAAGGTGATCAGGGAAAAGGACAAACATGTTCTAAAATATCTACAGCAGCTTTCTTTGTGGTGGCAAAGAACTAGAAATTAAGATGTCCATCACCTGGGGAATGGCTAAACAAGTTGTGGTATATGATTGTGATGGAATTCTACTAGGATATAATAAATGATGAGCTGGTTGAGTTAGAAAAATGTAGAACACACACACACATGCACATGCACACGCACACACACATACATTTATGTTTAATGGTGGCCTTCTCTAGTGTGAGGTGGGGAGGGAGGGAGAAAAAAATTAAAAGTGTACAACAGAGAACAACAACCCCAAAAAACTCAGAAGACAGCACAGAAAATCAGGGTAGCTTTGAAAATAGTGTGTAGTATTTATTACATAGTTTTTCAAATGAAGTAAACAGTGTGAAAAGGATATTCATGACTTCATGTTGAATCCTCTTTTTTGTTGTGCTGTCTATATGGAAATGGTTTTTTGTTGGTCTTTTCGCATTTAAATCCAAAATGAATTTTTAAAAATTTTAAAACACTATACTACATATATTATTTCATCTAGCGAAAGGTCAAAAAGAAGGAAATGTCCCATACATATAAAAATGTTTATAGAACCACCTTTTGTAGTCTCAATAAACTGAAAGTAAAATGGGCATCCAAATGGGGAATGGATGGACACTTTTGGCATGTGAATATAATGAGAACGAAAGAGGGAGGAATTTCAGGAGCTGGTTGAACGAGATAGGCTCCACACAGCATCATCTAATTTCTTTTTCTTTCCTTTTCCTTAGGTCCAATAAACTCTGTGTGCACAGTACGTTGTACATATGGCAGTAACTCTATCCTCTTGGGAGAGTTCCTAATCTTTTTTTCATCATGGATCCCTTTAGCAGTCTCATGAAGTTCATGGGCCTTTTCTCAGAATAATGTTTTAAAATGCATAAAATATATAAGTATAAAGGAAGCCATTTATACTGTAATACACTTTTCAAAAAAAAAGAATTTAAATATGTTCATAGACCTCAGGTCAAGAGTTCTTGCCCTATAGCTCTGGAGATGATAGAGGAAATTCTTGATGTAGGGTAGAAGATGGAAACAGAGATTTCCAAGACAAGCCTCTATCACCACAAGAAGCTGTGTGCCTAGAAGTGGGGGTTAGGGGATCAGGAGCAGTGGTATCAAATTCAAATAGAAATGAGGACCATAAAGATCCCTGAGGTCTATATAATAACTTTAGTTTAAAAATGCTATATTAATTTTGTTTTATTGTATTTTCATTTATTTTGTTGAACATTTCCCAATTATATTTTAGTCTTATTCTGGAGGCACATAGGAGTGTTTGGGACGACATGCACCCATGGTACCTCACATTAGATACTTCTGTCATAAAAATTAGGGAAGAAAAAGTGTCAAAATCCACAGAGAGCTCAAGGAGAATGAGACCTGAGAAGAGGCCGTTGGATTTAGCATTTGAGAGATTATCAGTAATTTTGGATTGAAGGGATGGAAACTAGATTGCAAGGGATTATTAAATGAAGGGCAAAGGGGGTAAGAAATTAAGTCAATGAGTGTTCTAGGTTTATTTTTGCAACAAGGAGAAAAAACTTAGACAAATAGAGAACCATTGCATAGGAAGGATTGAAAATAAGAGGAAGAGGAAAATTTTTGTAGGGATAAACTTGAGAAATCTGAAGATGGGCTTAAAAGTATAAGTGGGAAAGTTGACTCTGGCAAGAAGGCCAACTCTTCATCTGACATGTTAGCAAAGCACTCCAGAATGGATGATAACAAACATGGATTTTGAAGTGGAGAATAAAGGAAAAGGAAGGGAGCTCATAATAGATGGCCTCTTTTTTCTGAGTAAAGTAAAGAAGCAAGAACCCCTGTTGAGAGGAAGGGGAAAGAGACAATTAAGAGGCTTATGTGGAGAGAGACTGTTTGAAGACATGAGATTTTGTGGAGAGTTTGAAAGAGTTATTCATCAAATAATAAAAGGATTTATGTGAAGCTGTAAAGAGGCAGTTGAGACTAAATTACACAAATTTGTATGGAACCCAGTCGGCACATTTGTGTGACTTTCTCCAACAGCATTCAGGAACACATGAGTAGGAAAAGAGTTGGGAGTTTAGCAATGTGTGACTGGCAATAGGGTGAGAGATTTAAGGTTAGAGGATAAAGTGTAGTCCAATTGGTTAATCATGGCATCAAATGTTAATGTACATAGGCACTTGATTCGGAAATGACTCCTCATATCAGTAATCGGTTGCTTTCTTCCTGTCAAGGTAAATGGCTAATTCCACATTTTATGTTACGTTATTAAGGATTCACCATATCCATTGCCTTCCTACTTCCTTTTTAAAGCAAAGTATGAGACTTCTGAGTAGTCTACTAGTCTTATTTTTTGCTCACAAACCATTTTTTCTAATATATTTTTCACCATCTTCCTCTGTATACACCTTCACATTGATATTACTAAATTTCCAGGCTTGTAGTGACTTACCTTGGAGGGTCATATCAGGCTATTTGAAGAGTTTCTCTCTCTCTCTCATCATCCTCTGCAAAACGCATTTTGTGCACCTGTGCTCAGGTGTGTGCTAGTCAATATTTTACAACCAGCTCTCTAAAAATCATACAACACACTTTTAAATTTAATCTGCATTATTAACATTTTTCTCCATCACCTTCTTGCAGACAATCAACAAAAAATAATAAATAACGATAAATCAAGCCCTGATTTTTTGTTGATTTCAGATGTATGTGTTTAAACTGAAAACTTAAAAATTGGTTCGCATGATCTAGTACAAACTCACTCCAGAACATCCCTGCTTGTGCTGTTTTTCTTGCCATGGTGACATCATTGCTTATTCTCAATGTAGGTAGTGTTGATCAGGTATCTCATGAAATTCTGCTTCTTGTTTCCTTTGGACTCTTGATGAAATCAATTCTGCTGATTCCTTTACTGATTCTTCTATGGAGAACCTGTAAGCCAGCCTTCCATTTAGGTTAAACTTCTTCATGTTATGAGTTTCATTGATAACAGGGGTTCTAAACCTTTTTTGTGTGTCATGAACTTCTTTGGAAATCTGGTGAAGGGTAAACAACAGCAGCAAAGGTGAAGCTTAAAGACCCCTTATAGAATTATATTTTGATAGCATGAAATAAAACATATAGGATTACCAATGAATTAAAGATTAGTAAAAAATAAAGATGTAATTTTCCCATCTGAATTTATGAACCCTCTAGAATCTATTTAAAAAAACATAATTTATAGCAAGAATATCAATGTTATTGTGACTTGGTTCATAATATCAAAGATCTAGAGCTGAAAGGGACTTCTAGTCCAACTCCTTCACTTTATGTATGGGGAAACTGAGGCTGATGGAGATGAAGTGATTTGCCCAGGTCACACAACTAGTAAGCACTAGAGTCAGGATTTGAATCCAGATCCTCTGAGTTCTGATCCAGTGGTCTTTCCAATTTACTATTTTGTCCTGTAACTCCTTGATCTCTAGACAAAGAGTTTGCAGTCACAGTACCAAAAGTTAACTTAAAATTTAAAGAATCCGAAAACTAAGTCTTGGTCCTCTTGGCCCCTTTTTGCACCTCTCCACTGCTCTCATTGGGAGCAGAATATGGACACATATAGCATTTTTCTTTGTTTCATGGATTGTTGTAGCCAGAGATTCCATCACCCAGTGACTAACCTGCTATCAATAAGTTATTCAAGCTTAGATAAACTGGTCCTCAGATAGTAGATACAGCTCATTCATGGAGTCATGCTCATAGCCTTGCTAGGTTGGTATAGAGCCTGCTACAGTTTGTACTCTGTCGACTATCTTCAAAAACCCAGTCACTAAAATAGTCACTTGCCTAAGGTTACCACATCTACCCTCCCAAGGAAGCCACTTGTTATGTTAGAGCTAACTAAACTTTTTTTTTGCTAATTATTCAATGACCTATAAGTGCCTCATTCCCTTCCAACATTGAACCTGAATTAACAAAGGACCAATCAGGCCCCTCTTTAACAGCCTGTCTTTATCATATCTGATAGAAGATTAGAGTCACAGGGGAACATAAAGGCTGAAATCTTCAAGTGTGCTTCTCAAGAATATCCATTTCCCACTTAGCCCAGAAAAGCCAAAAAAAAAAAGTTGTATCATATTAGGTAGGTTTCTTTGCTGAACAGAGGTAAGATCTAGCAAGGCTTTTTGTTTTGTTCTTTTAAATTTTATTGATCTTTTTTGTTTTTTTTTTAAATATCACCTTTATTTAAATATATATCCTTTATGACAAAAATAAAAGAGAAGGGGGAAAACAAAGCAGTTCAGCAAAAGTAGTCAAGACATCAACTGAGTCTGACAGTACATGCATTGTTCTCTACCTGTCATTCCTCAATTCTTCAATGAAGGTGCATTTGTAAGAGAGAGAGGTTCATTTGCAGGGAAACTTGGCAAGACTTTTTTCTAATCTGAAGGTCTTTCTTATCATGACACAAAGCACAGCTTTATTCCACAATAGTTGCTTAAATTTTTGTTACTCTTTCTGTGCATGCATATCCTTCCATAATTTCTCCAGAAGAGGGGAGCTTGGGATGTAACCAGAGTTAGTCTATGTGTCACATTGGCCACCGTGACCGTTAGGCAAATATTTGGTGCTTTGTGGTTGAGGCCCCTTCTAATTACGTTCCATTATTATCCTGCGGTTGAGTTAATCCATTCCTTGTCCTTCTGATTGACATTGGACCATACCAGAAGCATCCCATTTGTTTCTAGCTATATACGCTGATGTGTCCCTGACAAGGTCCTTAACATCTCATTCCCTTCAGGCAACTCTTGGGTATTTGCTATAACAGTGAAATTACAAGTCTGATCTTTTGAAGGGGGGTGGGGTGGGGATTGCTACAGACATAAAGTACTTTCTGTCTATAGAACCTGCATTTTGATAAGCCAACTGTCAGAACAAAATGATAGAGTTACTAAACCCAAAAAATACTGACTAATGAGTTGAGATTAATTTAGACAGAGGCTTCTAGTAAAGTATTAAGGAAAATGATTCTTTGCCTGGTTCCATTCAACATTTTTTTTTCAGTTGCTTCAGTGAAGACGTAGATGGCATGTCTACTACATTTTGGATTTCATGCATTTTGGAAGAGATATCTCCCAAGCAGTACCCTAAGCAACAGAATCAAGATCCAAAAATAACTTGAAAGGGTAGCAACTGGTGATGTTTAATCTGGGGATTAGAAGACATATATAGGGAACATACCTGAAAATATTTGAAGGTGGTTTTATGTGGAAGAATAACTTGGAGGGTGGAATTAGGATGAATGAGTGGAAGGTGCATGGAGGAAGATTTAGTCCTGGTAAAAGTAAAAGTTCTTAACAATTGAGGCTGTCCAAAACAAGAATGGGTTGTCCTTAGAAGTAGGGAGTTTCCCTTTACTGGTGGTCCTCAAGTGAAGTCTGAAGGACTACTTGTCATGCATGTTGTAGAGGGCATCCTGTTCAGTTATAGCTTGGACTAAAAACCATAATTCTTGTTCCTCTCATATCATGCCTTCCTCTCTCTAAGGCCAGCATTATACACTATACATGCTCTCTAACCTGATATATCAGTTCAGTAACCCACCAAAAAAAGGAATGAGTTTGCCACAACCTGTTTTAAATAACCATCTACTGACTCTTAACAGTCACTTCTTAGCTTTCCTGAGTGCTCTTTAATAATACAATCTAGAATTTTAACAAGAATTAAAATCAGGCTTGTGAGGCTGTGATTCAAAGATTACCCTTTTTCGTTCTGGGGTTTTCACTTAGAAGGTCACTTTCTTTGGTAAAGGAAAAGGAAAAACAGGGGCAGCTAGGTGGCACAGTGGATAGAGCACCAGCCCTGGAGTCAAGAGGACCTGAGTTCAAATCTGGCCTCAGACACATAACACTCACTAGCTGTGTGACTCTGGGCAAGTCACTTAACCCCAATTGCCCTTACTAAAAAAAATAAATAAATTAGAAAAAAAAAGTAAAAACACAGAGCTTGAATATTTTTTTTCTTCATTTTTCTCTGTTAGCTGTTAATATTGGACTGCATGCCCCAAGTAGCGAGGCTGGCCCTTCCATTTTCTAGTTTTGAGGGCAGCTAGATGGCGCAGTGGATAGAGCACTGGCCCTGAAGTCAGGAGGACCTGAGTTCAAGTCCGGCCTCAGACCAAACACTTGACACTTACTAGCTATGTGACCTTGGGTGAGTCACTTAACCCCAATTGCCTTAAAACAAACAAACAAACAAAAAATATTTTCTAGGTTAATTACAAATATTTGCATGCCACACAAATATGTTTTCTAACTGAAATAATTCAAATGTGGGAAATGACCATGAGTTAGCTTACTTTAAAACATTTTATGGTGTAATTCCCTTCTGTAATTACACTTTCCCTGTAGGGAGTAAAATAGCAGGATTGGCAGGACAGATGAGGGTGGCTATGGTTCAAATGGTCAGAAATCAGAAGTATTTTGCATCATTATGAATGAGTGCTGGATTTAAAACCAGGGGACCTGATTCCGCCTTATGGGAAAACTTTACTATTGTAAATTGTATTGTTTGAACATATCCCTGTATGGCTGAAAGACCAGACTTGTCGCTCAGTGCCCAGATTTGCTTAATGCTTAACTACAGATGGCAGGTTATGCAGACCCCAAAACTCTTCCAGGAAATCTGAAGCTTAATACAAGGATTGTAAGAAGTCTCCTCTTACTACACATCTCAAGATAAAACACATCCAGATAAAACTGGAAACTGCCTCCGTGCTGGCCAATCAGTTGTTCCCTTGTTCTTTTGTAGAACTCCATATGATATAAAACTCATAAGGTTCAGAGGAGAGGGCCAACTATTTTGGCTGCCCCTTTCTACTGGACAATTTAATAAACTTTTTCTTAATTTTTTTCAGTTCTGGGTTTGTTCTTGACCAACACTCACCTACTGCATGTATGACCCTGGTCAAGTCACTTCATACCTCTGAATCTGTTTCCTCATCCGTAAAATGGGGCTATTCTACTAGATGGTCTCCCAGCTCTTTTACATCTCCGAAGTCCTATAATCCCTGCCAGTGGTGCTTACACATGCTTCCTATCTCTACCTTGCTATCTTCTGCTTTGCCCCTATCCATTTCTATCCTGGGAACTACACATCCAAGGTCCCACACTAGTGCTGTAGTAGAATGAATATAGTCCTCATTCTACTATGTGAGGGAGGAGACAGGCTGGATTTTGAGTTACTTTGCAAAAGTTCATAAAAACAGTTAAAACTAGCCCAGTTGTTATATTTATTGGTTGTCTCAGGCCTGAAGACCCATCTATTCAATGCGACAGGGAAAATTGGTGAAAATCACAATAAAAGTAAATTTTCAATAAGTCTTTGGGTCATTACTTTTGCAATATAGTACAGACATGCTTTTGAGATATGTAATCTCTTATTGCAGAGCCTAGGAATTTACAGGTGTTAAATTATCTGTGTGGCACACACTTAATGTGTTCTAAATTCAACGGAAGCAGAATATTTATTGCTTGGGAAAATTATAATACCAAAATAGTAACACAAAGCTACAATGTTCAAAGAAATTGTGCTTCCAAGCTCATAACCAGAATTATATGAATGCAGCATTTATCAGAAATTGACTGTAGTATGGTATATTGGATTTTGTTCCTTGAACAAAAATAATTTAAATATTTTCATTAAGTGAAAAGTAGTTTTAGATGAAAAGATAATTACATTTTAAAATGGAGTGATCTGTTTGACAAAGAGGAAATAAAATTTATGAAGTATTTCTAATTTTAAAAAATTCTACCCAAGGGTCTAAACTCACTATCATAAATAATGGAAGGCACAGAGATCCTTCACAATTGAAAACACTGTAGATATTAGGTTAGTAAGAATGGATGAATGGGTGATTGGATAATAGATGGATAGATGAATGATGACAATAATGAATGTGTGTTTTTTGAAAACTATAAAAACACATTTTACTTAGTTGTACTACCCACCAAGTAGGAGCTACAGATCTTGTAATGTAATCTCCAAAAAGCAATGAGACTATTTGCTGAGAACTCCTTTTCTTCCCTCCTCCTCATCTCACATCAGTCAGACTCTCTCCCCTCCACTATTAACTCCTTACTTATCTCACATGAAGAGGTGACTTTTCTCCTTTCTAGGGCAAATACTTCTAAATGCTCAAAATGATACCATTATATCCCATCTTCTCCAATAGATTGTCCCCTTTATCACCTCTACTTTCTCACTAATCTTTAATCTCCTCCTAGCTATTAACTGTTACCCTCCTGGCTACAAGCATGGTTTCACATTAACTCTGATGAGTGTCACATCTGCTTACCCAGCCCTAACCTCCATGTTGACCTCTAATGTCAAATCTCCAGGTGCGCTTGGGTCATCTTGAACCGGATATCCTATAGACATCTTAAACTCAACATGTCCAAAACTGAAGTCATTATCTTTTCCTCCATTACCCTCACCTCTTCTGAACCTCTCTGTTTCTATTACAGGCACCTCCAACCTCCTAGCTACCCAGGTTCACAGCCTAGATGCCATCCTTAACTCTTTGTGTTCTCTTACCCCATCCCCATACACTATTTATTGCTAAGTACTGTTGATTTAAACTTCTCAATATCTGTCATTTATACCTTCTTCTCTCCTCTGACACTGCCACCACCCTAGTACAGACCCTCATCCTCTCACACCTGGACTACTGCAGTGGCCTTCTGGTTTATTTCCCTGCCTCGAGTCTCTCCCCACTCCAGTCCATTATCCACTTAGCTATCAAAATGATCTTCTTAAGATGCAGGTCTGACTATGTCACATACCTCATCCCGATAAATTCTAGTGGTTTCACGATCAACAAAGCCCTCTGTTTAGCTTTTAATGCCCTTCAGAAGCTGAAAAGCCCTTAGCTTTTCAGTCTTCTTACGCTTTACTTTCCTCAACTTGTTTTATGATCCACATTAGTCTCCTTGCTTTTTCCCAACACAACCCTCAGTCTTCCAAATCCATGCATTTTTCACTGGCTTGGCATATTCACCTTCCTCACTTCTACCTCCTGGTTTCTCTAGCTTTCTTTAAGTTTTAGCTTAAGTCCCACGTTCTATAAGAAGCTGTTACTAGCCCTCAAGTCCAATACCTTCCCTTGAGGCATAGCTCCACTTTATCCTGTATATATCTTGTTTGTATATAGCTGTTTGTGTGTCACCGCCACCATTAGACCCTAAGCTCCTTGAGAACAGGGATTTTTTTTTGCTTCTTGTATTCTCATCACTTAGCACATTGCCTGGTACATAGTAGGCACATAATAAAAGCTTTGTTGGCTTGAAATAAGCTAAGACTACATGTATGTAATTGTCTTGCCTGTGAAATAGTCACATGGGTTCCTTAGGTGTGTGCATTGTAAGTAAGTGTACTAGACACACATGTACCAAGCTTGTGCCCTTTTACATGAATAATTATCATGATTGGGATGAGGCTTGTAATCCTTAGCCTTACATATTCTCTATTTGTAATATTCCCTACTGGGGATATGGTAACCTGTTGGAAAGTACAAGGCTACATAATTTCTTGTCACTGTAATTGATTTAAAAAATGACTAATTAAATGTATTTTATTTTGAGCTAATGTGTCTTCTGGCTGTCAGGTAAGTGCAAACCTATTGGTGGGGCTTGTGATCTATGGTTTGAAGTGGGTGCTGATTGCTATACTACCTCATATCCAGGATATCTTTTCTGGAACTATAGTGTGAGTGGGATACCCTAGATGCTACATAAATCAGCTAGACCCAAAACATATTGCACATGAAGAAACATCCTATGTGTATATATATGTATATATATATATATATATATATATATATATATATATATATATATATATATATATATATATATATAAAGTAAAATGAATAATTGGAGAAAATACCAGTAACTACTAAAATCAGTTTAGGTCCTTAGGTACAGCCTTTTGATTGAGTCATTTTATAGAACAAATCCTTTTATTAAAGGGATTTGTTCTGTGATGTTTGGATTCAGCCAAAAGGCTGCACTTGAGGACCTAGAGGACCACAAGTGGCCTTGAGGCTGCAGGTTCCCCACCCGTGGTTCAGATTGTCAGCCCAGATGATTCAACCCTACCCTCTCCCTGCCCTTTTTTGTTCATTCTCTTGATTCATGTAGAAAATTCCTTCAATTCTCCTTTATATGCCTTATAAGGATTCAGAAATATTATGTGTGTGTATGTGTGTATATGTGTGTATACACATATATACACATACATACATAGGTACATATATACATTTGTATATACATCTACACACACACACACACACACACACACACACACATATATATATATATATATATATATATATATATATACATATATATATATATATATATATACAATGTCTATATAAAAGTGAGGTATTTTACAGTTATGAAATCATCCCCATGTGCAATCTAAAAATTTAATAGAGAATAAATCCACAGTAATAATAAGGACAATGATTGGCTGATGTAAATCCTAGTTAGGCCCAAAGTAAAAATAAAAAAATAAAATAACTCTTGAGAATGAGTTATCTTTAAATCCTTTTTCTGGAGGAATTTAAAGAGATTTTTAAATAACATGATCATTAATGACTTGGTACAGAAGATAATTCTCCCCCAAATATACAAGGCACATAGTAGTTTCAACTCAGGAAAAGATTTGATTAAACAGATGAATCTACAACTCCCTGAAGACTAGTGACTAAGTAAAGTCTGAATAAAACATTCCAGAGAAGAAAATGTCTAAAATCTCTTCAGCCCAACCTAGCATTTCTCACAGGAGACACTTGAACTAACAACAACTTCACTGAAGCACGAAAGAGAAGTCATTTCTAAGATAAACATATCCAAAATAATAAACCAATGTCAGGAGGGAGGGTGGAAATCTGTGCAATCTCAGTGGTTACCCTAACCTCCAGGGGTTACCTAGGCAATGAAAAAAGTGAAATCAACATTTCACTGACCTATACTGAGTGTGGATATGGAGCTATACCAGAAGTACCCAACAAATGAATTATGAAAGAACTGCGATTATGTGATTATTGAGTCAGTGGTGTTTGAAAAACTGCTGAGAATCAGAGATTGCTTTAGGATGAGAAACAGAAAAATACCCCAATTTTCAAATTTCGAATCCCTGAAGAGGGAAGAATAGAATCTCTAACTAAAAGGCTATAACCTGGACTTTGACTTCCAGCAAAATTCTAGAGAATAATATTAAAGAGATGGTTTGTGAGAATTTAGAAAGGGAAGCAGTGGTCAGCAGGGATGGCTGCATCATGTGGCAGAATAACTTCATTTCCTCTACAATCATAGAAGATCTATGTTTCAGCAAGGCATTTAAATTTTTTTATTATATTCTCTCGGGCTAGATGGAGCCTGTAGGTGAGATAGTAGTATACATAGGTTAACTTAAAACTAGTTGAATAATCAAACCCAAAGAAAATGATTAATGAAAAAATAGCAGGCTAGACAGAGGCCTCTATTGGAGCATCTCTGGGTTTTGTCCTTGGCCCTATTTTGTCCAACCTTTTTATTAGTGAGTTGGAAGAAGACACAGATGGGATACATATCAAATCTGCAGAGGACACAAAGCTAAGAAGAGTAACTGACATGTTGGCTAATAAAATCAGTATCCAAAAGGCTTTCTGTAGGAAAATAATCAATTATAAACCTAATAAGATGAAATTTAATGGGAACAAATGTGAAGTGTTGCACTTGAATTCAAAAAGCCAACTGTGATCATAGGATCATAAATTTAGGAGCCTTAGAGATAATATAATCCTCCTCATTTTACAGATAAGGAAACAGAGGCCCTGAGACATTAAGCAACTTGTTCAAGGTCTTATAGAAAATTAAGTAGAAAAACAAGAATCTTAACCAAGATTCTCTGACATCATAGCCAGTGTCCTTTCCACTATCTCTCAGCATGGCTGTGGGGTAGGGAATGGAATAAGTATTTATATAGTGCCCACTACTATTGCCAGGCACTATTCTAAGCACTTTTTACAGATTTTTTGCATATTTTTACAATTTGTTTACAAATATTTATAATTTTTTTTACAAATACTATCTCATTTGAGCATTGTGGGGGAGAGATAACTTGCCAAGAGTTCACGTACAAAATACCTGGGGTTTTAGAGGACACGGGCCCACAATGTGACATGACAGCTAAAAGAACATAGGTGATCTTAGAGTAAATTAGCTGAAGTATATATCAAGCATTTCAAATAGGTATATGAATGTCAGATAGTATTATATGGTATTCAGAACAAGGTAGGTGGTGGTGGCAGTGGTGGTAGTGGTGGTTAGATACCTGGGGTCAGGAAGACTAATCTCCTTGAGTTCAAATCCAGCCTCAGACACTTACTAGTTGTGTGACCCTGGGCAAGTCACTTAACCCTGTTTGCCTCGGTTTCCTTATCTGGAAAATAAACTAGAGGAAGAAATGGCATGTGTCTGTTTTCTACTGCAGATCTAAAGTCATCTGTGAGAACTCTAGTGAACCTGAAACCACGTTAACAGCATGAGAAAAGTGAAAAACAAGAAGAAGAAGAACCTCTGACTCAGAAGCAATGTATTAGCTGATTTCGAGTTAAAGGACTGTTATATGGAAAAGGGATTTATTGGACTTGTGCTTGGTTCTGGAGGACAGATCTAAAGGCAATAGGTAAAAATTTCAGAAAAGTAGATTTTGGCTCAGTATGAAGACAAACTTCCTTACAATTAGAGCTGTTGGAAAGTAAAATGGGCTGCATAAGGAGATAGTGAGTTTCACATTACCAGAGGTATTCAAGGGGAACCAGATAGCTCTTTGCCAGGGATATAGGGATCAAACAGTTACAAGACAGAACAGGTGACCTCTCATTGCAGGTCAGGTTTTAAGTTTTACCAGATCCATCTGCAAGGCACTTACTTCAGACACAGCCCTTTCCTATTAATCACATTCATTGTCAACGTTTCCCATGATCATTCAAAAATGATCATAAAACTTGTTAGGAAAATTGGGAAAGCCCTGAGTTCATCTCTACAGAATTTCATAGATAGAATACTTGGACCAAGTTCATTTCATATGTATTCCTTGTTTCATAAGCCCATTCACTGAAGTTTTGTCTTGAAAAGAGAGATCTGGGTGAGATTTAATATGAAAGACTTTCTAATTGGCTCTTTAAGTGACAATTTTTTAAATTACTGTTTTCCTTTTTCCATCTTCAATTTTTTTTAATCTAAATTGATTTGGCCCAGAGAGATCTTAAGCATCTATAAATCTGCATACAGTTGCATTAATGGATTTGGGAACTTAATAAGTGTGCACTTGTGTGACTGAAGGAAAACCCAGAGTTAATCAAGTCATCCTGAGAAGCTGATATGGGCTCAGAACTTCAAAACCACCTGAGCATTTGCAATAAGATGCCATATCAACAAATTGTTTTGAATGATGCGGGTGTGTTCAGAGGTGGAGAAATAAACAAACTACATCCCACTGAGAATATGGCAAACAAAATTAATGAATAACTTTGCATGGAATTAAGAATCTGTCACCAAGATAACACCCAGGAAGCAGTATGCAGTCAAGCCTTGGGGAGCTGACAGATGGTCTAACAAATGTGTTAGTTCTTCATGTAGCTAGGCCTCAGGCCTGGAAGCAAGGCTAGACTACCTTCTAAAGGACATCGGTTTTCATCATACCTTATCGCTTGGGGGAGGGGAAAGGAGGGGGAGTCACGCTGAAGAATGGTAAATGCTGTTGGGCATTTTTTTCAAAATGTAAATGCTGGTTTTCTGGATTAGACCCAAAATGTTTAACTGGTGAGATGAAACAAAAGTCTAAAGTTCCTATTATAGCTGAAATGCCATAATTTTAGGTCTTATGTTTTTGAACAGGGAAAATAACAGTAGGAATAAAAAGGAAGAATTTTACATAAGTGGCCATTCTTTCAGAAAAGCATAGCCAGAGCAGAAACCTTTATGGCACCAGATAGGCTCTGAATCACCTCCAGTGACACATGTACTTTCCCTAGATCTGGGTTCCTTCCAATCACATGTGTGCCCTGGCTCCTTCTGGTGGGCCACATGTACACAGCTTAGTGCTGAAGGATTTGTGCTTTGGGATGACCCCCCTGAGATAGAGGAAGAGGAGAGCTGAGCCAAAAAGGATTGGCCACTGAGTCAGGAATAGCTGTCCACTCAATAGACTTTACTTTTTTATTTATTTTTTGGGGAGGCAATCAGGGTTAAGTGACTTGCTCAGGGTCACATAGCTAGCACATGTCTGAGGCTGCATTTGAACTCAGATCTTCCTGACTCCATGGCCTGGTGCTCTATCTACTGCACCACCCAGCTGCCCCAGTAGACTTTAAAAAGAGAAACAACTTTAATTATCTGTTACCTTCCCATGTTTTGAGTGTATTGGGACTCTCTGAGCCTCTCCCTTAGACTTCCATTAAGGGATAAAGGTACTTTCTTCCCTTCTTTCCCTCTAGTAGCTATGGTATCTGTTGACACGTGTCAGCAAGAACCTGTGTTGTAAGATTGTAGAATTGGTTGTAAGGTTATAAGTTGTAAGGCAAGGTAAGGTAAGCCTGAGATTGGACATCACTTCTCTGGTTGCCTCTTCTGCTTTTTGCTTCATTTCCTGAGGATGTATAATCAAACAACAATCCTGAGTGGCTGTTCCTAGCCTTATGGGAAACAATGGGAGTTAAAGAGACAGAGAGCTCCTGGTCTGGGTGCTGATGGTCCAGAAGAAAGCGGCCCCTGAGACAGAGTCTTGAAGTATAAGACAACCGCTGCCAGGAAGATGAGCCCAAGCCTATATAGATTCTGGAGATGCAAGTAAAAATTGCAGAAAAACAAATGTAGATATGATGTAAGAGAAAACTCCCTAACAATACGTACTATTTAAAAGTGAAATGAGCAGCCTCAGGAGGAAGTGGTTTCTCCCTCAATGGAGGACTTCAAAATCTGGATCATTCCTAGTGTGCATTCCTCTTCAGCTAGTAGTTGAAGTAGACAGTCTCTGATGTGTCTTCTAATTTTGAGGTGCTGTGATTTCACAATCAAATTCTTTTTTTTTAACTATCACTCCATTTATTTAACTAGTTCTATGTTTCTTTTTTCTCCACTTAATTGTATTTTTTTCCAATTATATGTGAAGATAGTTTTTTCAACATTCACTTTTATAAGATTCTGAGTTCCAGATTTTTCTCCCTTCCTCTCTACCTTACTCTATCCTCAAGACAGCAAACACTCTGATATAGGTTATACATGTACAATCATATTAAATATATTTCCACATTAGTCATGCTGTAAAAGAAGAATCAGAACAAAAGGGAAAGACGATAAGAAAGAAAAAACAAAAAAAGTGAAAATAGTATGCTTCAGTCTGCATTCAGACTCCATAGTTCTTTCTCTGGATGTGGATAGCATTTTCCATCATGAGTCTTTTGGAGTTGTCTTGGATCATTGTGTTGCTGAGAAGAGCTGTGATCATCACACAATGTTGCTGTGACTGTTACAATCCAATTCTTAATACCTGGCTAGGAAACAAATATGCTTCAGACAAATGAAATGGGACAAATGGACCTGGGCCTCAGAACTAAGGAAAATACCAAGATACCACTGAGTGAGATGGTTCCATCCAGTGTTCTAGTCAGCCTGAGGTAGAATCTTTGAGATACAAATAAGAAAGCATCTTACTTTTTCCAGGTAGCCAGCCCTCAGAGGAGGCCTGAAGTGAGCCAACAGTTCAAGTCCTGGGGCCCATCCTACTAGATAGAGCTAGAAAGCAGATTCTGAAAGAGGCTGACAAATGGCACCATCATGGAAGCTGTACCAACTCAAATACCTTAGACTTATCATCTGAAAGTACTTGTGTTTAGCATCCAAGAAATTTCTTCCCTGTTTTTATCTTTTTTAGTCACATCTATTAATTTTGTTGCTTTGTTTTATTTTCCTTAGTTTCTTAGTAAAATTGCTTTTGAAGCCATCAAGCTTTGCTGGTGTATCAAGGGGAAAATAAATATACTCGTGACTATGAGGAACAGAGACTGCCAGTATCTTATCTCTGGAGAAAAAGAAGCTGAAGGCAAATAGGAGGACGATTAGGTTAGGTTGCTTGAAAGGGAAAAATAATCAAACAAGCAATCAGTAAGCACTTATTAAGGTCCTACTATTTGTCAGGGAGCTGTGCTAGGTACAAGTGTACAAATAAAAAATGAAACAGTCCTTGCCCCGGAGAAGATTACACTCTATAGAAAAGGGTAAAACTAATTAACTAATAATAAAGTAACTATGCTTATGACTAGTCATGCCCGAGGTTAACCTTGTGCTGTTGTTACAAGGTAATAAGTATAATCTTTGCACCTTGTGATAACATGGAAAATTCTTTCCATACTTGAATCTGAACACAAAATGAGAAAGATCAGGATCATAGCCAAGTGCCTCACATTGTGATAAATTATAGTAATAAATAATAGATCAGCCTTCAGTGTCAATATCATTATGGTTCTTAACATGTGATATTAGAGGATTTGTTGTTGTTTTCAATCATTCTTCAGTCGTGTCCAACTCTTCGTGACCACATTTGGGGTTTTCTTGGCAAAAATATGGGAGTGGTTTGCAATTTCTTTCTCCAGCTCATTTGATAGATGAGGAAACTGAGGCAAACAGGGTCAAGTGACATGCCCAGGGTCACACAACTAGTAAGGCCAGATTTAAACTCAGAAAGATGAATCTTCCTGATTCTAGGCCCTGAATTATATTCGCTGTGCCACCTAGCTGCCCTATATGTTATATATAATTATAAGTACATGCAAACATATATAATTATAATAATGGATTGTTTATATATATATATATAAATTTATATAACCACAATAATAAATCATCCTTCCATGTCAATATCATTATGGTTTTTACATTGATACCAAAGAATATATCAAGTACTTAGTACAGTGCTGGCATATAGTAAACATTTAATAAATGCTGTTGATTTGAATTGATCAGTGGGAGTGAGTCCTGCCAGAAGAGAACTGACCCATGCCATTTTTATTTCCCATATCCTCTGAAAGATTACATTTGGCAACCCCCTGGGTGCCTGGCAGGTGCTTATGGCGTATGTTATTGTTGCAAAGGGAGAGGAACTTCATTACAATGCAATATTGCAAATGAAAACAGAAGCCATTTCATCCCGGATGGCAAGCTTTAACTGGTGGTGCTCTAGGGAAGATGCTTTGCAATTATCTTGCTTTGGTATGTTTCTGGGAAATGCAGGTTCTGTGTCTCCATATTTTAATAGCAGTGGGCCTCCCAACATGACTTAGGTTTGCACAGTGGCATATTCCCCACATTGTTGTAATTTAAGTAAAAAGCTGGGAAACCTCACTGGATATTCAAATAGTGCTTACTGGTTTAGAAAGTTTGCTCCTTTGACCCTTACAACAAACTTTGGGAGCTCAATAAGGGACAACTTTTAGTGAAGCAAAACAAAGCCCTTCTGTGTCACACTTGGTATGGGAATAACATTATTAATATTAAGAGTGACATTGCAATTATTATGCTCTAATACTTCTTACTCCAATGGATCTATGATCTCTTTAATGTGTTTTTTTTCCTCTTCAGTCATGTAGATAGCAATCCCTCCACGCCTATTCTTCACATGTTGCTTTTGGATATATCCTCCTATCAGTTCATTACAAGAGGTCCAACCCAGTCTTCTCAGGGCTTCCCTGCTCTCTCCTGCAATAACAGTAGCATACTTGGAAGGGCAATTGTTTATACCTCACTGTCTCTGTGTCACTAGTCTATCTTCTTTTTCTCTCATGCATTACTATTATAAATACTTGTTATCCATAATGGGGATGAAGACAGTGATTAAACTGAGTAATTGCCAAATATTGGTAGAAGAGAGAAAAACGTTTCATGCTTCCCAAAATGAAGAGTCAAAACCCAAAACATATTAAGTATAATTAACCGTGTATGTCTTAGAGTCTACAGGCCAGATGCCACCGAGTCTCTTGTCTACAGTCACAAGCACATAATTTGTTAGTGCGAAACTCTGAAGAGGATCTTTCATTTTACAAATGGGGATCTCCAAACAAGGAAACTTCTCCACCAAAACAGATTGACCCTACAGAGTTGTCTGAGGTACACAGAGATTAACTGACTTGCCCAGGGTCACAATGTGTAAGTATCAGAGGAAGAATCAGAACCCAAGCCTTCTCGACTCGGAATCTAGCATTCCATCTCCTATGCTAGTCTGCCTCTAAAGGCTAAGCTACATGCACAATTAATTGACAATTGAACTTCACCAATCAGGAGGTTCTGCAATGCTACCATTCTGTAAACGTGGTTAAAACCAAATAAATCCTAGGAAGTGTTTCCATTGAATAATACTGTAAAAGCAAAGGGAGAAAAAAATCAATCTACTTTTGGCATAGCATGACTTCAATTAAACTTTCATTCAAAAAAACGACATCTCTGGTAACTTTTTTCAAAGAGCACAGATTAACAGAATTTTACAGTTGAAGGTGAGTCCAGCAGCCAGCTAGTACAACCAATACCTAAAAGTAATTCCCTATAACATGTATACCTGATATCCAGCTTCCAGCCAAAGGCACCTAATGAGAGGGAACCCAGCACGTACTGTAGCAGCCCATTCCATTTTGGATTGCTCTAATTGCTAGGAGGTTCCCCCTACCCTAAAGTTACTTCTTTGCATCTTTCACTAATCATTCCTGGTTCTTCCTTCTGAGATCAGGATGAATAAGTGTAATTCCCACATGACAGCCCAGTGAGTATTTATAGACAAGGGTCAGGCCACATCCCATCATTCCTCTCCTCTCTCTTTTCTTCTCTATATTAAATGTCCTCAGTTCCTTCTTTTTTTGAATTTTCATTTATTTTATTTTTAATTTATGGAACAAAACAAGCATTACCACAACATAGTACAACAATAAAAAAGATGGTTATATATGAAACTGCAAAGCTATTATACATAACTTGCTATTTCTTTGAAACATATAATAAAATTATCACATAAATTTCTTTTTTACCCTTTTTTTCTTCCACCCTAGAGATGGCTACCATTAGACACAAATATGTATGTGTGTATATACACATACACATACACATATATAGGTATATATGTGTATGTGTATATATATATATATATGTATATGTAAAATCATTCTATACATACTTCTATTCATCAGTTCTTTCTCTAGATGCAGATAGTGTCTTCCTTCATAGTTCCTTTGTAGATATTTTGGGTATTTATAATAGTCAAAATAATTTATTCACTTAAAGTTGTTCTTCAAACAATATTGTTACTGTGTATGACATTCTTTTGGTTCTGCTCATTTCTCTCTTCATGATTTCATATAAATCTTTCCATGTTTTTCTAAGATGATTGAACTCTTCATTTCTTATAGCACAGTAGTATTCCATCACAATCATATACCACAACTTGCTCAGCCATTCCTCAATTGATGGGCATCCCTGCAATTTCCAGTTCTTTGCAACCACAAAGAGAGTTGCTACAGATTATTTTAGAACATTTAGATTCTTTTCCTTCTACTGATCTTCATACATCATGGGATCAAGGCCTTTCTCCACCCCTTAGAAATGGTACATTCAACTTGACAGAAATTTGTTCTGTAAGGATAATAGCATTAGAAAACTGGCCTTTCTTCCTTCATTTCAATGAGACCTTTGTTTAAAAACCTGAAGCCAAAAGTTGTTAAAAGTCAAACTTTGCGCATCTCTTGAGTAAGTTGCCAAAGACAGAAATCTGGATTTCCTAGGGCTATCAAGGACTCTTCTTTGTCTTGGAGTTTTTCCTTCTACGGAATTTCTCTGTGTCAAAGCTATCACAGATGAGCTCAGGAAGATTACTGAAATTGAGTAGAGGTGCAGAAAAAGGTATTCATTTTTAGGCATAATTAATGTCAGTGTGTTTTACTTGACTGTACTTATTTGTTACATGGGAAAGTTTCTATTTTGGGCTGGTGAATTAATGGGTACTGATAGAGATACAAAAATAAAGAAATTGAGCAGCATAGAAAAAAAAACAAGAAGACATTAAAAATACACAAAAGACAAAGACCTTCCCAAGGCATACAAACAAGACACTTATTGCTACCTTGTAAGATTTAATCAACACTGTGTAATGATCAACTGTGTTAGATTTAGCTCTTTTCAGCAAAACAATGATCTTTAGACAATTCCAAAAGACTCATGATGGAAAATGCTATCCACATACAGAGAAAGAACTATGGAGTCTGAATGAAGGTTGAAGCATACTATTTCAACTTTTTTTGTTCTCTTTTTCTTTGTCTTGGTTTTTCCCTTTTGTTCTGATTTTTCTTTCATAGCATGACTAATGATTAATAATTAATGATAATTAAACATATGTTTAATATGATTGTACATGTATAACCTATATCAGATTGCTTGCTGTTTTGGGGAGAGGGGAGGACAGAGAAGGAGGGAGAAAAAATTTGGAACCTAAAATCTTATAAAAGTGAATGTTGAAAACTATCTTTACTGTAATTGGAAGAATAAAATACTATTAAGTGGAAAAAGAATAAAATAAAATACTCATTTTAGAGCTTCAAAATAAATAAATAAGATTTAATCTACATTTTTAAAAAAGCAAACTATTTAACAGAATTTACATCTTTTTTATTTTTTGTAGACAGATTTGTTTGTTGATCACTGTTAAATTCATGACATAAAAAGGGGGGGAAGGAGGAAAAATTACTGAGAAGTAGTGTGATATTTTGAAAAGATCCCTAGATCAGAGGTGATACAGTAGATAAAGCTTTGGGTCTGGAGCCAAGAATACCCAAATTCAAATTCAGCCTCAGACACTTAATAGCTTTGTGACCTTGGAGAAGTCACTTAACCTCTGTCTGACTCAATTTTCTCAACTGTAAATTGGGGAACATAACACCCTCCTCCCATGATCATTCTGAGTCTTAAATGAGATAATGTTTGTAAAGGATGCCTAGTACATAGTAGACACTTAATAAATGTTTGTTTCCTTCCTTAGAGTCTGGTGACCTACATTCTCAGCCATTTATTATACAAGTGACCTTGAGCAAGTTCCTTAACCTCTTTGAACCTCAGTTTCCTCATGTGTAAAATGGAAATAACAATACTTCTTGCCTTACCTATCTCGCCTGGCTGTTGTGAGATAGCTGCGAAGTGCCATAGAAATGTGAGCAATTGCTTTAATAGCAGCTACAATGTGATGTAAAATACTGTATCTCGGCAAAAGCATGATCTGGAAATGATACACAGCTGATAATCTGCAGCTGCTTCTTAAACCTCATACGCCCCAAGCATGAATCAGTTTAGCCTAATTAAGAATTAAAGCTTCCTTTCCTCATTACAAGTGAACTAATTTTCCTACTAGTGCAGTTCAATTCAACTCAACTCAATAAACGTTTCTACTTCTTGAAGTTTTTACCTGTTTTCATGAAGATGAAGGACATTTTTCTGCTTTTGCTCCCCAGCAGCTACAAAGTCATTGGGAGGGGTAAGTTTAGCTTTTACACATGAGGGTTTCAATTAATATGTAAAGTTGTTTAATAAATCAATTCTACATGAGAGGGAACAGGCCCAGAATGCCACATCAGGGTGATTCCAATCCCTAGAGGAGCTACAGAGGATGCCTTCCATCAAAATCTTCCTCCACTCTAGGCCATAAAAGGTCCTTATCCATTCTGAATTAGTTCAGTTTGGAATTCTGGGACTGATGCAAACTGAAGAGGACCCTAAGTGACCACAGGTAAGAGCCAGAAAACCTGAAGCTACACTGAAGTTACTTTTATAAGGTGCGTGTTGCAAGTATTGAGCATTCTGAAAGGGAAATTAGTGTGTTAAGAGAATTCCAACTGTAACATCCCTCTCCCACTATCTGCTGTGCCCCTGCAAAGCATCCTGGGGCTTTCATTGGATAATGATGATAGGAAAGGAAGCTGTGGGAGAGCTAGTGCCAAGCTCATGCTAGGAGAGGTAAGACCAGAGCACCAAGGTAGCAGTGAACTCTCTTTGTTGGCATTGGACACTGAGACCCATCACTCTGCTCAGCGATGGGCTAATGGTGGTCAAAAGAGGTCAGAAATTCCTGACAGTGACAAGACTGCCAGGAACAAGGTCCATGACTCAGACTAAGCCAAAACTAATCCTAGATCCAGAGTTCCTCCAGAGTTTCAACACTGGAATCTTATAACTGGTTCTACTGGAAGCATGAGTCAACTGTATTGCTCACCTACTCAAGGGACTCAAATTGTATTTTCACAGGTTGTCTATCCTTTGAATCTCCTCGATCCTCATCTCTACCTCCTGACTTTTCTAGCTTTCTTCAAATCCCAGGAAGATTTTCCTGATCCTCCTGCATTCTAATGTCTTCTCTTTGTTAATTATTTCCTATTTACCCTGTATATATCTTGTTTGTACATAGTTGTTTGTATATTGTCTTCCTCATTAGGCTATGAGCTCCTTGAGAGCAGGGACTGTCTTTTACCTTTCTTTCTTTCTTTTAACCAGGAGCTATCACTCTTTATTTTTTATTAATTTATTTTGATTTATTAACAATCACTTCCATAAGCTTTTGAGTTTTAATTTTTTTTCCTCCTCCCCAAGATGGCACACAATCTGAAATAGGCTATACATATACATTCCTATTAAACCTATTTTCACATTAGTGATTTTGTAAGGAAGAATTAGAACCAATAGGAGGAATCATCAGAAAGAAAAAACAAAACAAAACAGAGGAAAAAAAATAGCAAATAGTATGCTTCGATCTGCATTCAAATTCCATAGTTCTTTCTTTGGATGTGGACAGCATTTCCCATCATGAGACCTTTGGAGATGTCTTAGATTCTTGCATTGCTGAGAAGGGCTAAGTCCATCAACGTTAGTCCCCACACGATGTGGCTGTTACTGTGTACAAAGTTCTCCTGGTTCTGCTCACTTCACTCAGCGTCAGTTCATGTAAGTCTTTCCAGGTTTTTCTGAAGTCTGCCTGCTAATCATTTCTTATAGCACAATAGTATTCCATTACATTCATATACCACAACTTGTTCAGCCACTCCCCAACTGATGGACATCCCCTCCATTTCCAATTCTTTGCCACCACAAATGCCACCACTTTGTCATTAGCACAATATCTGACACATACTCAGCACTTAATAAATGTTTGGTGAATGACTGACACATTTTCTAGAACTCCTGTATCTAGGGCAATTCTATGGACTTCTGAGATTTGGAAAAATAGAGCATTTGCTACCCTTACTTGACATATTTTAGTGCTTTTGCTCATAGCCACATGGTAGATGATTTACTGTTTTATTATGCATTGCATGTTAGTTGTTACTGTACTATTTATTTGTTTATAAGTTATATTATGAGACAAAAATGTTATAGGTAGTATTCAGGTTTGTCTGTTCTTTTGGAGAGCTAAATCCATTTTGTCAAAGCCTTGTTATTAGCATTAACTGAAAAATAACCAGGTCCAAATAAGGGAGGTTTTATTAGTGGAGGTTCAGAGCTCATTTTGACTGAGGAAACCCACAAATCCACATGTCTCTCCCCCACCCCAGGAGTCCTCTCTACTTTGCATCAGCTCCAGGGTTTCAGGTGAAACTATTTTTGAACAGATTAGGATCTGTTGTGATCCACTGTAGAGAAGGGACGGAATTGAAGGTACGCTTCTGAGACTTGAAGAGAAAGCCAAGCTTAATTAGCAGAGCTTTCAGCAAATGGCAGGCAGGCATTCAATAAACGTCAGTCGGTTACTGGATATTAGTGGAGGAGTTATAAAGGCTTCTGGAGACTCTGCAGCTAGTTCTTTACAAGCATATCACTTCAGAGAAATAAAATAGAGTTCTGGTATTGTTGTACAGTCATGTCTGATGCTTTGTGACCCCATTTGGGGTTTTCTTGGCAGAGATAATAGAGTTGTTTGCCTTTTTCCCCCCCCTTCAGCTCATTTTACAGACAAGGAAACTGAGGCAAACATGATTAAGTGACTTGACCAGGGTCCCATAGCTAGTAAGTGTCCTGAGGTCAGATTTGAACTGGAGTCTTCCTGACTCCAGGCATGGCATTCTACCCACTATGCTACCTAGCTACACTTCAAGTCTAGTACCACATGATTAAAAAAAAAAAATCTCAGAATATAGATCATGCA
Source organism: Phascolarctos cinereus (assembly GCF_003287225.1). NCBI lineage: Eukaryota > Metazoa > Chordata > Mammalia > Diprotodontia > Phascolarctidae > Phascolarctos > Phascolarctos cinereus. The sequence continues at coordinate 126,645,504 of NW_027555958.1, forward strand.
AAATTTCTCCCTAGATCCATGGAAGTCTGCATTTGGTTTTGCATTTGAGCATATACTAAGGTGAAATGGAATTCTGAGAGGCAAATGCATATTGGTATGAATTGTATGTGATTCATAAAACTCTACCACTTCCAAAAGGTCATTCTTTTGGATTGGCTCACTGGAGGTGAGTTTAAAAGGAGTTTAAATGGAGGTGAGGAGCAGACTGTGGCACCAAGAGACTAGACTTTAGTCCCTGGTCATCCCTAGTACAAACAGTCTCTGAAAAACTGGTTTAGAGTCAACTTTCAGCTATTCTTGAATGTGTGACTATAGTTCTGGGGGAAACAGGCTAAATCAATTTCCACTACAAAGCAATACAACTCATGACAATTCACAGTTCTCAATTTCATTTCTTCTTGAATGCATCCACACCCTCATTTACTCACAAACACTTTACAATATATGAACTAGAAGCCAAGGAAAAGCAACTTCATATTACTGGTTTCACATGATGTTGCCTGACATCAGGAAAATATGGGCTTGCATATTATATTCAGTAAAAAAAATTAATAAAGCATCTATACAGAAAAAATAATCATTTTGGGCAATATTATAGTTATAATTTCACAAAATGATTTGCTTGCTGCTGTGAAATGTTATTAGCACTTTAAAAAGTGATGTTTTCATCATTAGAGATTGGTGCTAATATTTGGAAGTTATTTCCCGAACAAAATGACAACTGTTCTTGTACACTAAAGGGATTGCCATGATTTTGTGAAGTTGTTTGTTTTAATCTAGTCTTTTTTACATATTGCTGCAAAGGACTTGAAAAAAGTAAGGAAGGAAACAAGCATTTATTAAGCACTTACCATGTGCCAGTTACTGTGCTAGGTGTTTTACAAATAATTATAAAATAGTGATAGCTAATATTTCTATAGCATTTACTATGTGCCGGTCACCATGCTAAGCACTTTATAATTATTTCATTTGATCCTCACATCAACATTGGGAGTTAGGTGCTGTTATTATCCCCATTTTACAGATGAAGAAGCTGAGGCAGGCAGCAGTTAGGTGACTTGCCCAGGATCACACAGCTAGTTAAGTGTCTGAGGCTAGATTTGAACTTTGGTCTTCTTAACTTCAGACCCAGTGTTCTATCCGCGGCACCACCTTGCTGTCCATGGTCTTGAACTTCAGAGCTATTTAGGATTTTATTAAAATGGAAGCCTTTAGTAACAAGTACATGAAGATGTAAACAAGGCTATTCTCCAGGTCATTGTTTGTAAATTTCTTAAAAAGAGAGACCATGACATGTCAAGTCTTTCCTTATATTCCCCATGATTCACAGAACAATACTTCAACATGGGCAATCAATAAATAAATGATTATTTATTGAAAAGCAGCATGACAGAGTGGACACATTAATAGATTTAGCATCAGAAAGACCTAAATTCAAATCCTGCCTCAGATACTTTATCTTCTGACCCTAGGCAAAATGTTTGATCTCTCTTCAGCCTCAGAGGTGTTGAGCAAAAAAAAAAAGAAGTTTATTTGTTCATTCTTGTTGTATCTTGGAAGTAAATATCCCTTTGTCAAAACTAATCAGATACTAGGTGGTTAAATGGACTTGAGTTGCTGGTCACTGGATCTCTAAAATAGGGGCAACACAGCTGATAGGGGTTTGAGCATTAACTAAAACCTTTCCTTTTGCATAATTTACATTTTTATATAATATACAAGCTTGTTGAGCTGTTTCAATCATGTCTGACTTTTCATGATCCCATTTGAGGTTTTCTTGGCAAAGCTACTAGAGAGGTTTGCCACTTCCTTCTCTAGCTCATTTTACAGATGAGGAAACTAAGGCAAACAAGGTTAAGTGACTTGCCCAGTGTAACACAGCTAATTAAGTGTCTGAGGACAGATTTGAACTCGGGAAGATGACTCTGCCTGACTCCAGGCCCAACACTCTATCCATTGCATTACCTAGCTGTACAAGTTGCAAGTTACCTTACTGCAAATCTTTCTATGAATTACTTACAGAACAATCACCAAGATGTAAGTAATGCTCAAAGTTGAGATAAGAAAAGGAAAACTTTCAGTTTAATTATTTATTTCTCAAAGTATTTACCGAGGGGGGCAGCTAGGTGGGGCAGTGGATAGAGCACCAGCCCTGGAGTTAGGAGGACCTGAGTTCAAATCCAGCCTCTGATAACTTGACACTTATTATCTGTGTGACCTTGGGCAAGTCACTAAACCCCATTGCCTAGTCAACAACAACAACAACAAAAGTATTTACTGAGAAGGATGTGAATAGAGAATCTAAAACATAGGTTTTTAATATCTAGAAAATGACAGGCAAAACTGAATAGCAGGATTAGTCAACCAGCAATTATTTGTTCATCTTATGCTATTATACAACCACTTTTCTAAAGTGCTCCTTGGTACCTCATTGTGGTGTGGAGACTATACCAGCAGGCCCTAGCAGTATGGAATGGCTTTGGGTCTGGTCCAGCAAAGTTCCCTGTCCACTGACCAGAGCCCTGTTGAAAGAGTTTCATCAGCACCAAACTTAGCCATGGACTCACTTTTCAGCTACAACATCTCATCTAGAATTCCATTCAACTTGACAAACATTTATGAAGCATTTTCTCTTTGTAAGGCTTTGGGGGTACAAAGAAAAAGAGAGAAAGATTGAGAGAGAGAGAGAGAGGGTGTGGGCAGCTAGGTGGCACAAATAGATGGATAGAGTGCTGGGCCTGGAGTCAGAAACATCTTAGTTCAAATTGGGCCTCAGACACTTACTATACATACATATATATGTACTCATAAACATATATATATATATATATATATATATATATATATTTGTAAACCTTGAAGTTCTATTAATAATAATATTAGAAGTATCAACTATTATCATTATTGTATACTATAGCATTGGATCAAAAAGTTAAAAAATACTCAAATGTATTAAATGAGTGAGTGTCTACACTGCTAATACACAGCCATCTCTAAGGGCACACCAATATGTTCTAGGTAGCCAGTAACTCTGCTTGTTTTGCTTGAGTGGCCAATGGGAAGTCCTTAAACAGCTTCTTCAGGGAAGAAGCAGCTTTAGCTTCCTTTGAAGCTAGGCGGCACGGTAGATAGAGCAGTAGGCCTAGAGTTAGGAAGATCTGAGTTCAAATCCAATCTTAGACACTTACTAGCTGTGTAACTTACTAGCAAGTCACTTAACCTCTGTTTGCCTCAGTTTCCTCAACTGTAAAATGGGGATAATAATAGCACCTACTATTTTACGATTGTCATGAGGAGAAAACGAGATAATATTTGTAAAGCATATAGCACAGTGCCTGGTACATGGTAAGTGTTATATAAATGTTAGCTATTATTATTATTACCATTAGGAACAGAAGCAGAGCATCAATCCTCTCCTAGATTCAGGTATGAATTTGACTCGAGGGGAATATCTGGGCATGAGAAATTGGAGAATTGATGGAGTATTTTCTCCCCTACAATTGGGAAGACTTATTTTGACATAAGTGGGAGACAAATTAAGAATTTGATATTTTAATGTATTAGCAATTTCCTTAATGTTCTTGCTTCTACAGGGACAGATGGTGATCCTTCCACATCTTGTTAGCCTGTGTGTTTCTGTCTGTCATTCCAAAAATCCCCCTGAAAAATCTACCCAATGTGCTAGAAGCCTTCCTCTGATTCTCTGAAAATTTGGTGGATAGCATGTGGCACTTGTGATCGATATAATTATTAAATACAATTGTAATATATTTAAATAGCCTTCCCTGCTTCTATCCCATGCCAAGGATTCTTCTTCAGGTTTCTGGACTCTACTGATTAAGGTTCATCTTCTTCAAATATCCTTTTGAAGTATCATGTGAACAAAACATTCTGGCACCATCCACAATACCCTATCTCTCTATCAGATGCATACATTCTAGGGGATTTAAATCATTTTTCTGCTCTCTTGAACTACCAAGGATAGGAACTACTATGAAATTGCCTAGAAGAAGAAAACCTCACTTATTTTTCACAGACATGAAATATATCCTTCTGAATTTAAAAAAGCCACTGAAAACCAAATTGTCATCCCCAAATCTTTAAAGTACAGCAGCTTTATCAATGGACGCTAAAAGACAATAACTTGCAATATATGGTCCTTTATATTATGGTTGTGATTACAGTTTTTCTCAGTTTCTTTACTCATTTAAGAAGCATTTATTCATTACCTTACTGAGAGCACAACATTCATAAGGGTTCTTTGGGGATTTAAAAAAGAATTCAAACATAAGATCTCTTGTCATTATCAGATTGTAGATTTACTGTTGGATGAAACCTCAAAGGTCATCTAGGCAAACCCTCTAGATTTACAGATAAGGAAGCTGAGGCTTAAAAAGTTTCATTATCTTACTTATACTCAAACAGGATATGAACCCAAGTCTTCCTGACTACAAATTCAACATTCTATCCACTATGACCCAATGCCTCTACATAATTCAACCAACATTTGACTTTGCTAAGGTTGCTGTCCTATGGAGATTTTTTTACATACTGTGAATTATAGCCATAAATCTCATTCATTAGAGCAATGAAACAGTGAGATGCTAATGACCTTAATTGCTATTAAGCCTACATTGCTTGAAACTAAAATATTACACATTTCCAATCTATAGGAGTGTAAGAGAAATACAGACCTGGAGTTGGAATTGGAACTGGAGTTAAAAAGTTCTGTAGGTGTCACCCAGAAGAAAGGAAGCTCCCCAAAATTAAAATGGTAGCACGTGAGCATCAGTTAAGGCCTCTTCTGAATCCTGGTCTTTCATTCTTCCTAAAAAAGGGTGTGGGCAGCTAGGTGGCATAGAGAGATGGATAGAGTGCTGGGCCTGGAATCAGAAAGACCTGAGTTCAAATTGGGTTTCAGACACTTACTAGCTGTGTGACCCTGGGCTAATCACTTAACCCTGTTTGCCTCAATTTCTTCATCTGTCAAATGAGCTAGAAAAGGAAATGGTAAACTGCTCCAGTAGCATGGGGTCATGAAGAGTTAGACATGACTGAAACCACTGAACAACAACAACAACAAAAAGAGTGTGGACAAAATAAGCGGGACAGACAATAGATGTCAGAGGAATTCACAAGAAGAAAAATGTCGTACAGGTTTCAGTGATGAGTAAAGACTTCATACTTCATGCAGAAATGAGGACTTGAGCTGACCCTTGAAAAATGAGAATGACCAAGAAAAAGGCAGAGAGAGACAGAGACAGGAAAGAGACAGAGATAGAGAGAAGAGGCAGGGAGGGGAGGGAGAGGGGGAGAGAGAGAGAGAGAGAGAGAGAGAGAGAGAGAGAGAGAGAGAGAGAGAGAGAGAGAGAGCATTTATTAAGCACGATACACCAGGCACCGTGCTAAGCAATGAAGATGCAAAAACAGGAAAACAAAATCTTCCCTACTCAAAAATCTTACATTCAGATGGCGAGGGGAGACAATACATAAAGTGGGAATGGAAAGGGGAGTGAAGAGGTAAAGATGATATGGTAGCTCTGGTAGGGTAAGAACTCGCCCATCACCCATCATCTAGTTGGCCCTGGGCTGGGGTCATCCTCCGCAGACAATGTGGCTGGCGTGAGCTAGGAGAGAAGTGAATGTTGTAGCTCAGACTTCTGATAATATGATGATTCCAGGCAAGGACTCATCAATCATTGAGTTGAGTTGAAATGAGCTACTATTAAGAGTGAAATAAGGAGAGCATCCCAAACAGGGGATATAGCATGTGTGAAGGTTCAGAAACATCTATTTTGAGGATATTGTGCAGAATGGTTCTAGAGCAGAGGATTGGCAGGTGGGATAATGGAAGAGAAGGTTGTGAAAGTAACTTGGATCCTGACTGTGGATGGTCTTAAATACTAAACTGAACATCACTAATTCCAAATTACATTTAGCCAGTAGGATATAAGCAAATTGGGGACAGAGACTGTAACCCCAGTCCTTAGCATAATACCTGGTGTATATAGATGTTTAATATCAGCTTACCAATTGATTGATGAGTTTCATGGATCATAGATTTAGACCTGAAAGGAACCTTAGTGGTCATCAAGGCCAACCATATTTTATATATTAGGAAAGTGAGGCCTACATAGGTAAAATGACTTGAAGTCATACAAGCAGTAAGTATCGGAACCCACAGTTCAGTCAGGTTCTCTAACTCTGACTTTGGCACTTTTTCCACTGAACTACGTTATTTATGCATCCTTGGGAACTTCAATTTCTCTGGCATTCAGTTTTACCTTGGCTTTCATCTCAGCTCACCTGAGAAACTGTTCTGTTAGTCCTACAAGGGTGTGCCCTTTCAGATACTGACAAATTTGCAGATTGGGACAGACAGATAATAGAGACAAGGTAGTTTCAGATGTGGCTGTATCTTTCTACATCGCCCTCAGACTGGTTATATAGCTTAGCCTGTAGAGTTAAGATTTAAGAATTGTCCTGGATGGTCACATAGCATAAGATAAAGTCCCTCACTGAGGAAATCCAACTCTGAACCAGGAAGACTTGTCAGAAAGGGAATCAGAAAGATTTGTCAGAAAGGAAACCACTCCCACCTCATGCCAGAGAGGCATCAAACCTCAAAGCCCACACTCCAGAGGAAATAGAACTAAAGAGGCTTCTGACAATTCTAGGCTGGACTTACTGGAGAGAGCACAACAGTGAACCAGCTAAGGGCTGTAGTTGAGCCTGAAGCTATAGGTGGTAGAGACCAGAGCTACTCCTCATGTAGCAAGTCCAAGAAGCCCAGCCAATCAGAAGAGACATTATGCCCATCAGTGAACTTCATGCAAATTTTATGAAGAAGAAAAAACATGAGTCTTGGGAAACCAGGAGGTATGAGTTGCTTTGGCCATATGTAGCCCATATGTGTGTTTCTCACTAGAAGAACTTTTAAGTTTATATCTACTGTCCCTGTAAGTACAGTGTGTATTTGTGGGAAAGTGCCCCTCAGCTTATTAGGGGTAGGGGAAATGGTTAATAACTGTTTTTCTTACTATGCCATTTGAGCAAATACCTTTACTAAGAGCTAATTATGTCTTTTTGCTAACTGTAACGGGAATTACACTAGTTGGGGCTCAGGAGCTACTGTAGTAGTAGTCATCTACAGTATTACTCCTAGAACCTAAGGTGGGAGCTACTCCCTGAGGACCCAACCTACAAGTGTAAGTTGGGAAAATTGGATCTATGGAACTCATAGAAAGCTAGAATTTGGAACTATGCCTAAAAGTTACTAAATTGTGCAAATCCTTTGACCCAGCAATAACACTACTAGGAGTGCATCCTAAAGAGACTAAAGAAAGAGGAAAAGATCTGAAATGTATAAAAATATGCATAAAGCCTCTTTTTGGAGTGGCAAAGAACTGGAAACTGAGGAGGTACCCATTAACTGGGGAATAGCTAAACAAATTTGGTATATTAATATAAAGAAATATTGTACTATAAGCAATGAAGAGAGGGCTTCAGAGAAATCTGCAGAAAAAATAAGAATAATAGTAGCATTTATATAGGGCTTTAAGATTTGCCATGTGTATTACAAATTATTTTTTTGACCCTCACAACAATCTTGGTAGGCAAGTACTATTATTATTTCCACTTTATGGAAGAGGAAATTGGAGCAGATAAAGGTCTAGTTTCCCAGGGTCTCATAGCTAGTCAGTGTCTGAGATCAGATCTGAACTCGTCTTCTTGACTCTATGTCCAGTGTTCTATCTACTGCACCACTCAGTCCATTGAACTGAGGAAGACTCAAGTAAGGAACATCAAGAGAACAACCTATACTGTAATATCAACTTTTTCAAAAGAAATAATTGTAAAAGCTTTAAGAACTCCAACCATCACAATGTATCAATTATGATTCCACACCTACTGACAGGGAAGTGAGGGGCTAATATGGAGAATGAAACACACATCTTTGGACATGGTCAATATGGGAATTTGTTTTGCTTGACTATGTTTATTTGGTATAAGGATTTTCTTTTTCCTTTTCCCCATGGAAGCGGAGGGAGAAGGAAAAAAAATTAATTGAAATAAAAAGAAAATTTAATTTGAAAAAAAAGAAAAGACTCAAGGGAAAGTTCCATGTTTCCTGTCCCCTGGCCCTCAGTGGATAGAGGAGCTAGAGAGGGAGGCAAAGTCCGTGACTTCCTTTGTTAGAGATCATTCTTGGAAGATCCCATTTCTCAAGCCAATGGGCTTGTGGTAGGGGATGGTGGGAATATAAATGAGGACACAGAACTCATTCAGGAATGGGGTTGATAACACTTTCTACTATTTACCATTCATTAATGTCCACATTAGTATACCAGACTATTTCATCACTGTTCATTGCTGGGTCTGTTAGCACAGTGAGCTACCAGATGCAATCTAATTTTAGATATTACCAGTTTTCAAGAAAGTGGTGGTTAATGATCCAGGAGGACAAATTACCATCATAGGTCCCCAAAATTTGAACTGGGGTCTGTGAGTGTGAGGGTACAGAAATGATGAACCCATGGACAACATCTGTTTTGACTACTTGGACTTTAATACTGAAGAGTTGAGACATATTTGATAAGTAATAGATTTAAAAGCTGATTGGGAGAATGTCAGACCTTACAGCTTAATCTGACTTGCCATAAGAGGTAATATTATGCTGACCACAGATAGCACTATAGCCCAGAGAATATTTTCCTCCATGGTGGAGGAAAGCTGTCTTAGAAGCCCTGATAAGAACCCTTTGAGAGTTGCCAACAGTGATTACTTAGTTATCACTAAAGGGTTTTTCACAAAATTTGTCTTTGGCTCCTACCACTTATTATCCCACCAGACCCCAAACCTGTATTTGATTCAGATACATCTTAGAACAACAAAATAAATGTAGATGTCAAGTATAATTTTAAGACATTTGTGAAACAGGCAGCTCTAATCTCTCCCAAAGAATAGTTCAGATAGCTTTTGAATTTGAATGGGATTTCCTGGCATAGCTATAAACCAGAAGGTTCTAAAGTAAATTTCTAAAACCTGAAGTTATTCCTTCACATGAAAGCAAAGCCTTTAGAATTCCATGGAGAAGCCACCTTTATTTTAAAAGTGAACTTTGAAGTTTAGAAATAAAAGCAGACAACTGGCTTCTCAGTACAGAAAGGGATAAAGACAGTCCCCAATGTCTTAATGGGTTGTGCTCCCAAAGTTTCTGTGTTAATACAGCTGTTTAAAACCCCAAATGAATTTTCCCATAGAAATAATGTTACAAATGTTAGTGGTTAGATTCCCAGGCTAGCACACAGTCTATTTGAGCCATAATGTGCCTGAATTCTAGTGATAATAGTACTAGTGTAAGCCGTGGAGCCTTTGAGTAGGGAGGCATAAAGAAAATTTGTAAGTAGATAAAATTTATTTTTGCCACCCTTCTGCCTCCCTTTCTACATACTGCTCTTCTACATCCTAGTCCTTCCCTCCTGAAGATGCCAGGGACTAAAATTGGCCTAAATCCAATGGTAAAATATCTAACCCAGGCCCGTCTTATATCACTAAGTACTCCATGCTCCTAAACTACCTCCCTTATTCTTTCCCAGATTCCCTCACCTATCAAAACTCTCCATATTTCAACAAATGAGGTATCACAGTGCTGGATCAGGAGTCAGGAAGATCTGAGTTCAAATCCAGCCTCAGACATTCACTAGCTATATGACCCTGGGCAAGTCACTTACCTCTGTTTGCCTCAGTTTCCTCATCTGTCAAATGAGCTGGAGAAGGAAATGGAAAACCACTTCAATATCTTTGCCAAGAATACCCCAAATGGGGCCATAAAGAGTCAGACATGACTGAAAATGACCGAACAACAAGTAGCATGCTAATCATGGTAGGGTGAAAAGGACATTGGCTGGGAAGGAAAAGATCCGGTTTCTAGTTGTGACTTTGCCACCAACAATTTATGTGACTTAACCTCTCTGGATCATTTTTTACCTAATTTATAAAACAAGAATAGTGGGCTTGGATTTAACCAAAGTTCAAGAAGGACTGGGTAGGCAGTAGCCAAGCACTACAAATAGTCAAGGGCAATAGATGCTCCAGTGAAATAAAAATGGTAAATTATGCCACAGAAGGGAAGAAAGAAGATTGCTTCAACTCAGAGCCAATCTTTGCTTTTCAGAAGTTCATGAAGATTAAAACTGATAAACAGAAACTAATAGGGATAGCTGAGAATATAAGTTTGATAATCTCATGTGACAAAAATTATGTTTACCTTAAAAATACCTATCTTCTTTTCTGAAAATGAGCATCTCCACCTGACATTATGGAAGATTCTAAAGTTATTCAATATATCAATAAGCATTTTTAAGTGCCCACTATGTCTATAGCTTGCTTTGTATATATTTGTTTGCATGTTGTCTTCCTCATTAGACTGTAAGTTCCTTGAGGTCAGGTACTTTCTTTTGCCTCTTTTTGCAGCCCCAGCTCATGGCTCAGTGCCTGGCATATAGTAGATGTTTTATAAATGTTTATTGATTGGTTGGTTGGTGATACAAAGATAAAAATGAAACAGTCCTTATCCTCAAGGAACTTATGTTGTATTAGGGGAGACAACATCTATATATATACAGGTACATTCTTATTTACGTTCACTGTGAGTCAATCAGGGCCCAAACAATGACCAAACGGGGCTTGACCTGGGACCCATTATGTGCCAGTCAGTGAGAGCCAGAGTGATTTGGGTCATCTGACCACTGGACCCAGATAGCTCCAGAGGAGAAAGTAAGGCAGATGACTTTGCACAGTCCTTCCTCACTTCAATCCAATTCACTTGCATGATGTCACGGTCCTCTTTGAGAACAAAGGAGGAACAACAACAACTTAAGTACATAAAGAATCAATACACAAGGCAGTTAGGGAGGAAGGTCCTTAGCAGCTGAGGGGATTAGGAAAGTTTTCATATAGAGTATGGTGCTTAAACTGAGTCTTGGAGGAAGTGAGAGATCCTCTATTAGGGCAGAAGTTCTTAACTTGGGGTCCATGAAGGTGTTTGTTTTGTTTTTCATTGATAACTCTTTTAATATAATTGGTTTCCTCTGTCATCCCGTGCATTTAAAAACATGATTCTGAGATGGGATCTGTGAAATTCACCAGATTGCCGAAGAGGTCCATGCCACAAAAAAGGCTAAGAACCACCATACCAGGGAGATGTGAGAAGGGACATGAATTCCAGGCAGGAGGAATAGTTTGTCCAAAGATACAGAGTGCCGTGCAGTGTGTGATGAATAGTAAGGTCAGTTTGGCTGGACTGTAGAGTAAGAAGGGGAATATTTTAAAATGAGGTTGGAAAGATAGGTTGGGACCAGGTTGTGAAGGGCTTTAAAAAACAAACAAAAGAATCTGTAGTTTAGATTAGAGACTATATGGGGTTACTGGAGTTTATTGAGTAGGAGAGTGAGATGATTAGGGCTATGCTTAAGAAAAATCACTTTGGCAGTTGTGTGGAAGACGGTTGAGAGATTAGGGGCAAGGGTGGGAAAGGGGGAGACTTGAGGCAGAAAGACCAATTAGGAAGCTATGCTATAGTCTAGGTGAGAGGTGGTCAGGAGCTGAACAAAGGGGACAGCCAGCAATGTGAGTAGTGACCAGGGGACAGATGCATGAGATGTTGTATGATGTAGAAATGGCAAGGTTTGGCAACTGATTAGATAATGTGCATTGAGAATGATTGAGGAATCAATAATAATGCCCAGATTAAGAACCTGGGAGACCCAGTGGATGGTGGTGCACTAGACAGAAAAACAGAAGTTCAGAGAAGAGTATTGGGTCTTGAGGGAAAGATAATGAATTTTGTTTTGGACGTTTTGAATTTAACAGCTGTCACTGTTCTATTATAAAATTGGTGTTTTCCTCTGTTCTTTTCATACTAAGAGATGCTTGATTCCTTAAAATTCAGCAACCTATTGCTCCATTTGAAATAATATAAAACATTTAAGAGTAAATTCAATAGTTTGAAGAAATAACACTTGACAAATCAAATCTGATGAGCTAATACATTATTAAAGCATTTCAAAGTAAATATTGCACATATGTTTCCCCAAAAACTTTCCTGGTAATTTAACAGGAAAAAATTGTTTTCTACCCTTGAAATGATGGCATTAAAGTTTCCAGAAAATGCATACACTTACCCCTGCCCTTGTAGGGCCTCCAAACCATGAGGCAGGCCCTAGTTAAATCAATGATACACAACAATCCTAGTAAGATACAATAAGAGTTTATTTTATTCTCATTGTCCAGGTTCCTTTCCATTATTATAAATTTTCATGTTAAATTTAGTTAAAAATGCTCTTTCTGAGCTATGAATACAACTCACTTGCAGTCAGAAGATTTAAGGTCAAATCTAGTCTCTGCTTAGTTGTATGACCTTGAGCACATTATTTTTTTAATTAATTATTTATTTTTAGTTTTCAACATTCACTTTTGTAAGATTTTGAGTTCTAAATTTCCACCCCCTCCCTCCATTCTCCTCTCTCCAAGATAGCATGCAATCTGATATAGGCTATACATGTGTGATCACATCAAACATTTCGACATTAGTCAGTCATGTTATGAAAGAAGAATCAGAACAAAAGGGAAAAACCATGAGAAAGAAAAAACAAAAAACAACAAAAGAAAGAGAAGATAGTATGCTTTTATCTGCATTCAGGCTTCATTGTTCTTTCTCTGGATGTAAATAGCATTTTCCATCGTGAGTCTTTTGGAACTGTCTTAGATCACTGCTCAAAAGAGCTAAACCTAACAAAATCGGTCATCAAACAATGTTGCTGGTACTGTATACAATGTTCTCCTGGTTCTGCTCATTTCACTCAGTTTCAGTTCATGCAAGTCTTTCCAGGTTTTTCTGAAGTCCAACCATTCAGCACTTCTTTTAGAACAATACTATTACATTACATTCATATACCACAACTTCTTCAGTCATTCCCCAATTGATTGGCATCCCCTCAATTTCCAATTCTTAGCCACCACAAAAAGAGCTATAAATGTTTTTGTACATGTGGGTCCTTTTCCCTTTTTTTATGATCTCTTTGGGATATAGACCTAGTAGTGGCATTGCTGGATCAAAGGGTATGCACAGTTTTATAGCCCTTTGGGCATTGTTCCAAATTGTTCTCCAGAATGACTGGATCAGTTCACAACTCCACCAAAATGCAGTAGCGTTCCAATTTTCCCACATCTTCTCCTACATTTATCATTTTCCTGCTTTGTCTTGTTAGCCAGTCTGATAAGCATGACAGGGTGCCTCAAAGTTGTTTTAATTTTCCTTTCTCTAATCAAGGTGATTTAGAGCATCTTTTTCATACAGCTACAGATAGCTTTAATTTCTTCAAGCTGATAATTGCCTGTTCACATCCTTTGACCATTTATCAATTGGGGAATGACTTGTATTTTTATAGGTTTGATTCAGTTCTCTATACATTTTAGAAATGGGGCCTTTATCAGGGACACTGGCTGTAAAAATTGTTTCCCAGCTTTCTGCTTCCCTTCTAATCTTGGTTGCATTGGCTTTGTTTGTGCAAAAACTTTTTAATTTAATGTAATGAAAATTATCCATTTTGTATTTGATAATATTCTTTATCTCTTGTTTGGTCATAAATTCTTCCCTTCTCCACAGAAATCTCAGGTAAACTATTCTTTGCTCTCCTAATTTGCTTGTAGTTTCATCCTTTATGTCTAAATTGGGTAATCATCTTGACCTTATCTTGGTATATGATGTAAGATATTGGTCTATGCCTAGTTTCTGCCATACTGCTTTCCAGTTTTTTTCCAATGAGTTTTTGTCAGATAGTGAGCTCTTATCCCAGAAGCTGGAGTCTTTGGGTTTGTCCAACAGTAGATTGCTTTAGTCATTGGCTATTGTGTCTTGTGTACCTAACCTATTCCACTGATCCACCACTCTATTTCTTAGTCAGTATGAGGATTGCTGCTTTATAATGCAGTTTTAGATCTGGTGTGGCTAGGCCACCTTCCCTTGCATTTCTTTTCATTAATTCCTTTGATTTTCTGGACCTTTTATTCTTGAACATGTTATTTAAATTCAATGGGCCTTGGTTTCCTCACCTATACAATGAGAGAGCTGGTCTAAGGTTCCTTCTAGTTTAAAATTCTGTAATCCTTCCTGATAATGTACACAGCACACATACACCCACACATACCCCCATACTCCCTTCCTAATACCCTATTTCCCTTTTTAGTAAACAATCCATCCTTAATTACTTTTCAACTTTTTCTGCTAGAGGATGTTTTGTATAAGCACTGATGCTTGGTATTAATGAGGGAATAGTGCCTTGACTGATGTCTCTTCCTTATGGGCCTTTGAGGGACTTTGGGAATGTTTTGCCTTGTACCATAATTTTTGTTGAATGTATTCTCTGGAATTTTTATATCTTAGTATCTTAGGCTTGGAACTGACTGGCTTTCAGAACCAGGATGCCAAGGCTCCAAGGAAGGCAAGAATAACAATTTGTTAGCTATTAGCTGTCAAATCCTTTAGTGATGGGTTCTTATTATTCAACCTTTCACTATCCAAATGAACAGCTATACTAAGAAAGGCCTCCATTAATCTCATTGGCTAAACTATAGACATACAATTCAATTCAACTTAATTCAACACCATTTATTAAGTTTCTACTATGGGCCAGAACAATGAAAACTAAGAGAAAAGATTTCTGCTTTCAAGGAACTTGGAGTCCACCAGGAGAAAATGACCAGTACATAGATAAGGAAATTTTTTAAATGTAAATACTAAGTAACCAGAAGTAGAGCAGAATTCCTAATAGTTGGGGCTGGGGGAGGAATAAAGAAAGGCTTTATGTAGAAGGGCAGCTAGGTGACCCCATAGTGCACAGAGCATTGGGCTTGGAATCAGGAAGACTCATCTTCTTGAGTTCAAATCTGGCCTCAGATACTTACTAGCTGTGACCCTGGGCAAATCACTTAACCCTGTTTGTTTCAGGTCCTAATCTGTAAAATGATCTGGAGAAGGAAATGGCAAACCACTTTACCATCTTTGCCAAGAAAACCCCAATGAGGTCACAAAGAGTCAGATACAACGGAAACAAGTGAACAACAACAAGTGAAAGTAGCCCTTGAGCTGAGCCTTAAATGGAAGTAAGGATTCCAGGAAACAGAGATGAGGAAGGAGCTCCTCCAGGGCATGCTGGATAGCCTATGCAAAGGAAGGGAGGCCCCCTGTGCCTAATTCCAAAATCCTGGTAGGACAATAATTGTTGAAGGTTAAGCTTGAACTCTGTGGATCTAACAAAGCTAATTGGTCAACACATGGTTAAGTCCCAGGGCCTTGGAATAACTTCATCTTAACCAACAGAACTAACCTGGCACAGTTCAGGTAGTAAGAAATCACAAATAAGTTGGTACACCCTCTGTGGGTACAGATACCAAACCATTCCCACTTTCTTATCTTGTTCGATTTTTATCTGTCATCCCAGAAATCTTCCCTAGGAAGTCCATCTGGCCTTGAGGGTCTTCTTTGATGTTTTTTTTTCTTGACATTTCAAGGATACCAGTGAAGCACTCAAGCTGTACAAGTTTCATCCTTCACTCTTCCTACATGACCAACCTGATTCCTTTTCAGATTGTACATATTTACTGATATCTTTTACACAACTCTTGCACACGAGTCATCATTGGTAATGTTCTCATATATAACAACTATATATCTTTTTATTGCCTTTGAGGTAATCCATAATTTTGAGTCTTGGGAATTTGGGGCAATCCATGATTCCCAGTCATAAAGCAGCTCTCAGAGGAAATCAGTAGAAAAAAAGCTTTTTGTTTTGAGGGGTTTTTGTTCTTGTTTTTTGTGATTTTTTAAATTTTTGTTTGAATGCTATTAGTGAAAAGCTTGAACTGTATATCTTCCTAAATGTAATCCATCCTGCTCTCTTCTTCCAATTCAAGGCAGGGCCCAAGTTGCTGAATACCTACACATTGGCAGACCATCTGTATGGGTTGTTCATCCAATAGGGGTTTTTAGATTTTTTGTATGTCATGAAAACCTTTGGCAATCTGGTAAGGTCTATGGATTCCTCAGAAAAAAATGTCCTTAAAAGTACAAAGTAAAAATTGATAAAATCAAACTATTGTTAGCAAAATATTAACTATAATAGAGGCAGCTAGGTGGTTCAGTAGATAGAGCACTGGACCTACAATCAGGAAGACCTGAAATCAAATCCAGCTTCAGACACTTACTGGTTGTGTGACTCTAAACAAGTTACTAAAACTTTGTCTGCCTCAGTTTCCTCAACTATTAAATGGGCTTATATCTCACAGGATTATTTTGAGGATCAAGTGAGATAATATTGATGAAGCACTTAATGGAGTGCCTGGCACATAGTAGGCATTATATCAATGCTTATTCCCTTCCCCTACTTTAAAAAAAAAAGTTCACAAACCACCAGGAAATCTACCCTCTGAGGTCTGTGGACACCAGGTTATGAACCCATGGTAGGCAATAGGCATTCTACTCTTCAGCTCTTTTTATGTGTATTGTTATGATAACTCCATGTGATTCTTTATTTCATTTAAGAGGCTCTGTAATGATCTGGGGCTTGATGTAATATAGCAATATCATCCACAAACTAGACTATCTGAAGGACATCACCAACCATAATAAATGCCTCTTCCATTGGTATTCTGTGTTGGGTGTCCTCCACGAAGAACTTTTATTAATACAGATATCCTTTAAAGAGGTAATAGTGACGTTATCACAAGTATTCTAAGAGGAATATGGCAGATGTTTAAGGACAGAATAATGCTTCTGTTCAGTTCATTTTTGCAGTTGATGTAAAGCCAAATAATTAAGAAAGAGCAGGAGAAAGCTCTTTCTCTGCGTTTGCTGCCATGGCTGTGGGTGATTAATGATGTGTGTCTACCTCTGATATAGTGTTTTTTATGTGCATTGCAGTGTGTTCCAATCTGGCCAGCCTTTGGGCATCTTAATAAAACACCTAGAGCTGTGATGGTTAGGTGCTATACAATGATAACCACAGCAGAGTAAGTGGATACAGATCCCCAAAACTGCACATCCAAGGGACAAATGGAATTGTAACTGCCTTCATAATTAAAATCAAGGTTAGAACAAAGATTGGAGCGAAGTGAGAGAGAGCTAACTACGGTAGCTACGGAATCAAATATAAACCCACATCAAATTGCCCTGTATAGACAAGAGTAAATTGCTATGTAATAAAAAGGTGAGAATTGAACCAAATGCCTTCCTCAAAATTAAAGTTACAAGAAATAAAAATCTACTGAGATGACCAAATCTACATGTTGAAAATTCAGAAACTAAAAAGGGAACTAATTCTACAAGAATATTATAGATTTTACTAGTATAAAATACTGATTAACTAATATTAAGTAAATGCAACAACTCCCAATCATTAGATCAAGCACATTAAAGGTGTTTATTTGAGCTTATAAGAATCACACTTTGAGTGCTTAGCCACACATCTAATGAAATGCAGATTTCATGAGTTCTGACATTTCTAAGACTGGATTGTATAATTGTTCAGCTTATAAAGGAACAGAGAGAATACCAGCTCACATCACAATATTGGTGCACGATCTGAGTTCTGTGTTGTTTTTTTTTTAATTTTAGTAATTTCTGCAAATGAACAGTGTACTGAGAAAGGTGTCCATTGGACTTGGGCTTATTGGGTAAACTATAGACATATGATTAAATACAACTTAATTCAACACACCTTTATTGAGTGCCTACTATGGGCCAGGACAATGGAGACTGAGACAAAGAGTAAAAGGTGTCTTCCTTCAAGGAGCTTAGTATAGTCTATAAGAAGAAAATCACATTTATATAGATAAGGAAATAGAGAATATATACCATGAAAATACAAAATAACCTCAGGGCTAGGGTGAAATTCTTGATAGTTGGGAAGATGAAGAAAGATCTTATGTAGGAAGCAGCATTTGAATTGAGCCTTGAATGGAGGTAAAGATTCCTGGAGATAGAGGTAAGGAAGCAGATCATTCCGGGCATGTTGGAAAGTCTGTGCAAAGGCAAATAGGCTAGACTGGATGGAAGATGGAGTGTATGAGGGAGAATGTTGTGAAATTGGTCTAGAAAGATAGACTGGAGCCAGATGGTAAAAGGCTTTCAATTCCTTTGTGAATGACTAAATCTAATGTAATCCAGCCACATGGTAATTTACAATGAAATTAGAAATATTTCATTGAAAAGTATTTGTTAAGCATGTGTTCTCAGTTCTGCCATGGTTGACATAAGTTTAGTTTGTGAGCATAGCACAACCCTTGGGAAATGGGATCCTCCAGCACCACAGTACCTTGTCTCAGAGAACCAATTCAAACTGTTTCTTTCAATCAATTAATCAATAAACATTTATTAATTACCTAGTATATGCCAGGCAGTGTAATAAGCACTAAGGATACAAAAAGAGGCAAAAGGTAGTCCCTGCCCTCAAAGGGTTTACAATCTAATGAGGGAGACCACATGAAAACAAATATGTACAAAGCAAGCTATATAGAAAATAAAAAGGAAATAATTTAAAAGGGAAAGAACTGGAAGCCATCCCCGGCATTGGCCAGCCCGGTGACAACCATAGTACGGGTAAGTCAGCCTAGCTGAGACAGTGGTTGTCCTGAGGAAGAGACAGGCAGTGGCATGTATCAGGTTGGTTGGGCCACCACCACCATCCTCATCCTGACCACTAGGTGATGGAGACTCCCAGGAGCCTTGGCAGTGGAAGTGCTTCCAGCCCAGTCCCTGTGACCCTGATCCTGGGGAAGAGCTCCTTTGGAGAAGTGTGTGTTGATACTGTAGCCACAACTGGTGAAGACCCAAAAGAGAAAATTCTTGTCAACAAAATCTTTGGCATTGTCAAGTCATCCAACATCAGAAGTAGATATGATTCCGTCAGCAGAAATAACGTTAAAGAAGAGACATCACCTGCTTTGCCAGCCGTACCATACTATAGGATCTTTCCATCTGTCTTCCAGCTGGAAATCTTCCATATATGTTGGAGACCCCATTAAAATGTCAGCCCCTTTACAACATGGACTATCTTACTTTTCTATTTGTATCCTTAGTGCTTAGCACATAAGTGTTTTATAACTGCTTTCTTCATTTATTCTTAGAAAAGACCACTACAAAATAATGTTACTTATGTTAAGAAGTTAGACTGGGGTAGGCATAGGGGAGAGAGAATTATGAGCTATACACTTAGTGAGTGGGAAGAAGGCAGGACTGGAGATATGGTGGTTGTTTTTCAAAGGTGTGGAATTAATGAATCAGTTTTGAGAAATAAGTTAACAATTTTAATCAGCTTAAGAAACTCGTGAGAACATGGGTAAGTGAGGATTGTTGTGGTGGGAGGAGGCTGTAGGGATAGACTAGGATTAAATGAGTGTAAGCAAAACTAATAAAAGTAACAATACTTAGTTAAAATATGAAGGAAGTAAAAGTCTATAGAAAGTAATATAATTGGAGAAAATACAAACGTACCCATGCAGCCTTAAATGAGAATAGATTAAAACAAAAAAGGCCCAAAACCTAATTGTTTGCTGCATATAAGAAATACAAGTAAAAAGTAAAGATACACACAAACACACTAAAAATGAGAGGTCCCATAATAGTATATCTTGTATCAAGTAATTTTAAAAAAGCGGGAGTTGAAATCAGGCTTTTGGACAAAGCAAAATAAAAATATATACAAGAATACCTCATTTTCTTGTGGTTCACTTTATTGCACTTCACAGACATTGTGGTTTTTTTGTTTTGTTTTGTTTTTTACAAACTGAAGGTTTTGTGGCAACCCTGTAATCAGCACCATTTTTCCAATAGCATATGTTCACATTGCGTCTCTGTGTCAAATTTTGGCAATTCTCACAATATTTCAAACTTTTTCATTATTATTATATCTGTGATGGTGATCTGTGATTGATGATCTTTGATGTTCCTACTACATGAATGCATCTGTAAATGAGTATACTAACTACCTTGACTTACCTGAGCTCCGCATTTATTCAGGTAACTGAGAAGAGATATATGAGGATTGGCTGTATTAACTAAGAAGCAGAATGGCTTGACATACCAATAATCCTTTGCAGCAACTGAGAATAAACCCAGCTAGACACGCAGAAAATCAGTAACTCCGAAGCCAATTAAGAGTATACCAATTTTTGGCAAAGAATTGGAAATTGAAGGCTTGCCCATCAGTTGGGTAATGGCTGAACAAGTTGTGGTATATGAATGTAATGGAATGCTATTGTGCTATAAGAAATGATGAGCAAGCAGACTTCAGAAAAACCTGGAAAACATTTGTATGAACTGATGCTGAGTAAAGTGAGCAGAACTAGGAGAATGTTGTACACAGTAACAGCCAAGCTGAGCAATGACTACATTTGTTAGACTTAGCTCTTCTCAGCAATGCAAGGATCTAAGACATCTCCAAAAGTCTCATGATGGAAAATGCTATCCACATCCAGAGAAAGAACTATGAAGTTTGAATGCAGATTGAAGCATACTATTTGTTCTTTTTTTCTTCGGTTTTGTTTTGTTTCTTCTTTCTTGAGGTTCCTCCTATTGGTTCTAATTCTTCCTTACAATATGACTAATGTGACAATATGCTTAATATGAACGTATAAGTAGAGCCTATATCAGATTTTTTTTTTTGGTTGGGCAATGGGGGTTAAGTGACTTGCCCAGGGTCACACAGCTAGTAAGTGTTATGTGTCTGTGGCTGGATTTGAGCTCAGGTTCTCCTGAATCCAGGGCCAGTGCTCTATCCACTGCGCCATCTAGTTGCCCCCTAGAGCCTATATCAGATTGCAATCCATCTTGGGGAGGAAGGGGGAGAATTTAAAACTCAAAAGCTTATGGAAGTGATTGCTGAAAACTAAAAATAAATTAATTAATATTTTTAAAAAAGACTATACCAGCTTCACCATTTGGTGACTTATGGACCTTCAAGAGACATATCTATCTTCAAAGATTTTCCTATTGCAGGTTATGAGACTATGGACACATCCTATTTCATGGGTTTTGGAAACAACCTTATCTCCAGAGATTCCCCTAACTTTGGTTATGGGATCTTAGAATACCCTGTTTTTGGAGACTCTCCTTATCAAGCCTAGATTGCTTGTCACCAAGAATGCCTTCTGATTTATGTGTCAAAGGGCCACAGCTCTGACACCTGGAATTCCTCACTCCCTGGTCCCCTTGGTGATGGGGCTCACTGACTCATTCCTTTCTAAGCCCACCTTTCCCTCCAAATTCCTCACCTTCCTTTGTTTAAAAGATACATAAACTCTTCCCATCCATTACCTGGCATCCTGTTCAGCACAGGCCAGACAGTACCCATGTGCATGTTAGGTTTTTTCCCCCTGCTTAATTAAAACCTTTTTTAAATTTCACAGGCATCATCTTTCTCTAGTTTTCTTCCCTTTAGGGAAAAGGAGGATTTAAATCTGGAGAAATGGCCTTTGCATGTGCTAGGTATTTTCTTCTTTGGAGGAGAGACCTCAATTCCTTCAAGAGAGGGTCTGCCTCAGTTTATATTATTGTAATTGTTTGGGGGAGCTATTTATAAGGTAGAGAAGTTAATTGATAAATATTGTATGTGTTCTGGCTGTTCTGTTCCCCTTCTCTCTTCCTCTTCTTGGGCCTCTCTATTCCCTGAGACAAAACAATATTGACGAATGTTATATGAACTTAGTTGATAAAGTAGCAGCAGGGTTTGAGAGAACTGACTCCAACTTTGAAAGAAGTTCTACTATGGCTAACATGCTATCAAATAGTGTTGCATGCTACAGATAAATCTTTCGTGAAAGGAAGACTCTATCGATAAGAGAAACTTCATTGTTGTCTTAGTTTAAGACATTGCCACAATCATCCTAGCCTTCAGCAACTACCACCTTGATCAGTCAGCTGCCATCAACATGGAGGCAAGACCCTTCACCAACAAAAGGATTTCAACTCGTTTAAGGCTCAGTGGACAGTTAACATTTTTTAGCAATAAGGTATGTTTAATTAAAGCATACACATTGTTTCCTTAGACATAATACTATTGTACACTTAACAAACTACAGTAGACTTTAAACATAACATTTATATGCACTGGGAAACCAAAAAAAATTGTGTGTCTTGCTTTACTGTAATATTCACTTTACTGCAGTGGTCTGGACCTGGACTCGCAATGTGTCTGAGGTGTGCCTGTATTGTTGAGAGAGATAAACAGGGAAACAGAATAATGTTTTAAGACACCATAGACAATGAAACAATATCATTATTAGAATATATAATAAATTCACCATGCAACTTTCTTTTTTAATTTAATTTTTTTCAATTAACAAATATCTATTTTCTCTCCCTCTTACTCCTCCTCCATCAGAAAAAGAAAATAAAATCAAGCCCTCATAACAAGTAAAAGCTAAATCCAATCAAAATAACATCTCATCTTAAAAATGTTCAAAAAACGTGAGCTTCATTCTGGATCTTAAGTCTATCACCTTTCTTTCAGCAAAGGGATAGCATGAGTCATCCATTGGTCCTTTTGAATTGTGGTTGATTATTATATCAAACAGAGTCCTTGAGTATATCAAAGTTGTTTTTCCTTACAACACTATTCTTATTGTATAAATAGTTCTCCTGGTTCTGCTCCCTTTACCTTGCATCAGTTCATAGAAGTCTTCCCAGGTTTATCTGAAACCTCTTTCTTGATTTGGTTAAGTACAATTACATAACGTTCCATTATAAGCCATTCTGCAATTGATTGATGCACCTTAATTTATGGCTCTTTTCTACTACAAAAAGAGCTTCTATAGGTAAGTTTTGTATATGTAGGTCTTTTTTCCTCTTCTTCTAATCTTTATGGGGAATAGATCTAGAAGTGTTATTGCTGAGTCAAAGAGTATGCACAATTTAAAGACTGAGGGCACAGTTCTAATTTGCTTTCCAGCATGGTTAGACGAATTCAAAACTTCACAGTGTATTGATGCCCATTTTACCCAAATCTCTCCAACAACTGTTATTTTCTATTTTTTGTCATGTTTGCCAATTTGCTGGGTATGAAGTGGAAAATCAGGATTTTAATTTTCATTTCCCTAAAAATTATAATTGATTCGTAGCATTTTTTCCCATATGTCAATTCATAGCTTGGCTTTCTTCCTTTGAGAACTTCCTGTTCATATCCTTTGACTCTTTATCTATTGAAGAATGTCTCTTATTATTATATACTTGTAATAATTCCTGCAATCTCATATCTCCAACTGCCTGTTAGGCATCTCAAACTGAATGTCCCATAGACATCTTAAACTTAATATGTCTAAACTAAACTCATTATTTTTTCCTCAAATCCTCCCCTCTTCCCAATGTTCCAGTGATTGTTAAGAGCACTATAATTGTTCCAGCAACCCAGGCTTACAATCTGGGTGTTAACCCTAATTCTTTACTCTTACTCACCCCGTATATACAATCTGTTGCCAAGTCCTCTCACTTTTACCATCACAATTTCTCCTGTCTACTCCCCTTTCTTTATTCTGACGTAGTTGTCACCAATGTACAGGACCTCATCACCTCAAGCCTGGACTTTTGCAATAGCCTGTTGTTTGGTCTTACTGCCTCAAGTTTCTTTTTACTCTAGCCCATCAGCTGCCAAAAATGATCTTCCTGAACAATATATCTGAAAATGTCACTCCCCTACTCAATAAATTCCAGTGGCTCCCTATTACCTTATACTATTTAGCTACATAAAGCTCATCTCAATCTGGCCCATTTCCACTTTTTCAACCTTCTTAAATTGTATTCCCCTCTACACATTCTATGATCCCACAACAATGTCCTTCATGTTTATCACATGTGATACTCCATTTACCTACTTTATACCTTTTCACTGACTTTCCCTAAGGCCTGGAATTCTCTACCTCCTTGTGTTCCTGGAATCCTGGCTTCCTTCCAGACTCAGCTCAAATTCTACTTTTTGCAAGAAGCATTTCTTTGTTCCTTCCCCCAATGTTACTGCTTTCCCTCTAAGATTACCTCAGATTTGCTCTGTATATTTCGTGTATGTACATAGTAGTTTGCATGTTATCTCCCCCATTAAAATATGACTTTCCTGAGGGACTGTTTTTTCCTTTCTTTATATACTTAGTGCTTCACATAGTGGCTGGCACATAATAAGCATTTAGTAAATGCTTAGTGACTTGACTTGACATATATCTTGGATAGTAGACCTTTATCAGAAAAGCTTGCTGCAGAAAAAGTTTCCAGTTAGCAATTTTTCCTTCTGATTTTAACTGCATTGGGATTTTTTTGTCTAAATACTTAAGTTTTATGAAATCAAATTTATTTTTGCATTATCATGTATTTTTCTATGTTATTCTATTTTTAAAATTGTTATTTACATTTTTATCCAAATTTTATGAAATTATTTATTTTTAACTTCTCTGATCTTCTCTATTCCTTGTTTGAAAATGAATTCTTTCCCTATCCATAGTTGCTCAAAATATTTCCTTCTTTGCTTCTCTAATTTGTTTATGAATTCTCCCTTTAAATCTAAGTCAAGTATCTAAGTAAGTTCCAAATGTGCAATTTATCTTTGTATATGATATGAGATGTTAGTCTTAACCCAATTTCTGCAAAACTTCATTCCAGTTTTCATAACTGTCAAAGTTGAATAGTGAGTCTTTATACCAGTAGTTATGCTGTTATTGTTGCTATTGTTAAGTCGTTTTTCAGTCTGGAAAAGACCCCATTTGGGGTTTTCTCAGCAATGATACAAGAGTTGCTTGCCATTTCCTTCTCCGGCTCATTTTACAGATAAGGACTTGCCCAGGGTCACACAGCTAGTAAGTTCATGAGACTGAATTTGAAAAAGGTCTTCCGGACTCCAGGTCCAGCACTCTATCCATTGTGTCACTTACCTTCCCTCCAAAGTTATGGTTTTTGTATTTACTCACAGTGTGCTACTATATTCATGCCTTTCTGTGCACTGTGTACCTAATCTGTTCCTTTGATTCACTTTTTTTTTATTAATCTGAGCCAAATAGTTTAGATGATTTCTGCTTTGCAATATAGTTTAATATTATGAAATACAAGATTCCCTTCCTTCTCTTTTTTTCATTATTTCCCTTGAATTTCTTGATCTTATGTTCCTTCAGATGAATGTTCTTTGTTTTTTCAGTTTAAAAAATGAATAAGGTAAATTTATAAGAGAAGAAATAAAAAAGAATTATCAGACTGTAATAAAGATATTCATATGCTAACAAAACTAAGAATTTATATGAGATGATAGTTACCTAGAAAAACATAAAATACCCTAATTAAGAAAACAGAAAATAGAGATATTAAACAACGCACCTGTCTGAAAATAAAACCTAACAAGCCTTAAAGGAACTACTAAAGAAAAAATTTTCTTCTCTCCAGCTGAATTTTATCAAAAGTTGAAAAAGAAATTAACACCTATCTTACAATGATTATTCTCAATAATTAAGAAAGGCAACACTCTATCAAACTTTCTTTATGAACCAAATAGTGTCCTAAAACCTAAATCAGAGAAGGATAAAATAAAGAAAGAGCATTGTAGACCAATTGCACTACTGAATATTGTTACAGAAAATTTCAATAAAATCCTAGTTTAAAAAAACTGCAGGAAAATATTTAAAAATATTTACTATGTGATCTATTAGACTTATAGCATAAATTTGAGTAGTACAACAGTAGAATAATTGAAGTGATTAAACATATTAAAATTTAAAATGGCTTAAAAAAACACATCATTATATCCATGAATGTAACAGAAGCCTCTGTCAAGGTACACCATTAATATTGTGAAGTTAAAATGAGATAATATTCATAAAGCCCTTTACAAATCTTAAAGCACCATGTAAGTGCAAGCTATCATTATTATTATCGCAGTGGGCAAAACCATAAAATGGCACCTTTTATTTAATAGAATATGTGTGTGTGTGTGTGTGTGTGTGTGTGTGTGTGTATGTGTGTATAGCCTCAAGGGCTAGTATTGTTTAACATGGAGAAATATTGGCAGCTTTCTTAATATATACAGGGATCAAGCAAAAGTTTCCACCTTTTCCCGCCATTGTTTGACATACTTCTAGAAATGCTAGTGATAAGAATAAAACAAGAGCAATAAATCAAAGGTATAAATATTGGCAAGAAATTGATCAAACTATCCTGATTCACAGATGGCATGATGATTTACTTTGACTCCCCAGAGCAGTAAAGAAACCAGTTGAAACAACTGATATCTTTAGTTAACTATCAGAGTTCAGGCTAGGTTGATAGGAATTATCAGCATTTCTGTATAGCAATGATTGGAACCAGGGAGAAATGGCTAATTGAAATCAAATTCAAGGTGGCTGCCAAGTGGTGTGAAATATCTGGAAACTGTCCTGCCAGGATATGTCTAGGATTTGCATGATTACAATTGTAAAACACCCTTTGTCAGAAGCAGAAAAGACAATGAATATGTATATGTGCATATGAGGGTGGGGAGTAAGAGGGTGTGAGTGTGGAAGCTGGAAAGCATTCATTGCATATGGTACAACTACAATACAATAAAAATGATGACACATGGTCAGCTTCAGCATAAGCTGACATTATAATATTAACCTAGGCAGACAACAAACCATAGTACCAAATGGAAAAACTATTTGCAAACTAATTTTCTATAAATAAATGCCCAAAACTGCTCATTTACTAAAATAAATAAGAAGTGGTACATTACACTTCACTATGAAGAGATAGTAGCATTTTAATATGATAGTTAAAAACCAGAAATAAAGTAGGTACTCACTGATTAGGAAGTGGTTCAACAAACTGTGGTATGTCAATCTAGTTGAATATTATTGTCAAATAAGAAACAAAATATAAGGGATTCAGAGAATTGATTGCTTGAATTGATGCATAGCAAAGTAAAGATAACTGGGAAAACAATATACTTGCAATGACTGTAGTAATATAAATGAAAAGAAAACAAAAATAAAGCAAATTACTGTGCAATTATAATGATTAATCCATGTCCTAGAGAAGAGAATGGGAAATGCACTTTCTTGGAGAAGTTGGGGACCATGGAAGCAGAATGTTAGTTACACCATCAAATGTAGTTGTGTCAGTTTAACATAACTGTTTTTTTGGTGGGTTTTTTTTTTTTTGCTATAAGGCAAGGCTCACCGAGTAAGGTATATCAGGAAATGCCTGATATAAAAACAAAAAGCATCAATAAAGATTTCTTTTTAAATGTAACAACAACAGCAAAAAGTTAATCCTGACCTCATGGAGCTTTCAGTATAGCTGAAAAATGTAACACATTAAAAAAACCTATAATACTTGATATGAATCAGAAAGGTAATACAAAGTGCTATGTTAGCTTATATAAGAAAAGAAAAAATCATCAACACCTGCGGAATGTCAAAGAAGGCTTCACAAAAGATATGACATTTTGGTTGCACTTTAATGGTTGGGTAAAATTTCAACAGGCAAAGAGGTGGTAGAGGATGGCATTCCAGGCATAAGGTAGTACAATCTGCTATTATTTAAATTCACTCATCTTTACTGCTTTGATTAAATAATTGACTTCAGGGGTGTCGGAATCTGATCTGATATCCATAACTTAGACCTAAGTGGCTATATGTAGAAAATAGCCAATGACAGTAGCCAATGAGACAATTCTGTCCCAAAATAGCAACAAATATATGTGCTACCTGAAATCATTTGTTTTGGCTATCTATCTTAATCAGCTTAACCCATTCAACTCAAAACAGCATTTAACAAGCATCTACTGTGTACTAGAGAGTACTAGAGACAAATAAAAACAAGAGTTTCTGCCCTTAAGGAGCTTATGGACCCCTCAAGAAAAAAAAATTGTTGGTTACTTGCCAAGAACAATATTTGCTCAGTGTATGTGGTTTTAGCTGAGTAAAAAAATTTTCTGTAATTCTAGAGAAATTGCCAACTTTATTATTATGATAATAAATTGTCTTATGGAACATATGAATAACACAAGCATAAAGACTATTTAGGAGATGGTCTGCACGTTTTCAATATAAAATTATGGTCACAATTTGAATTGCCAGCTTCCCTTATCTACTGAACTTCTTGAATTGTAGACCAGACCTGGATCAAACTAACTTATCTAAGACCTTGGACAACATTTCATCTTCTCTCCAAGTCTTACTTTACTCACTGATAAAAATGAAATTGACCAGATGGCCTCTAGAGACCCTTTCCAGTCTAAATCTATGATCCTGGAGAGTTGTCTAAGACACATAGAGACTAAGTAACTTGCCCAACATCATATAGTTAGGAAGTATCAGAGGTAGGGTATGAACTTCTCTTTTCCAAGCTCAGAAATCTGTCAGGTTGCCTATACCTGTATGACAGACTTATGTTATACGGTGTTTTAGAATTATTTGTCTTATCCTCTTACTGGACTGATAGCAAGCATTATGTCTTATATAAATTTCATACATCTCCTAGAGCACACCACAATATGCCATACCAAGTATGGCATTTCATAAATGTTTATTGAATTTTCAAAACACAAATGAGAAAATAATTTTCCCCTTAAAACAAAAACTGCTGCCTATTTCTCCTCTCTTGATAAGGCAGGTAGGCTTAGGGAAAGTGCACGTATTTTTAGGGAAGTCAGAAACATCTCTATTCTCTAAGCAGAGTCCACAAGAATACAGTTTATACATGTAACCCAAGGTGGGGTTTTGGTTTTGGGTTTTTGGGTTGGGTTTTTTTTTTTTGGTACTTAATTTGCATACCTTCCTGGGAGATGAATAGAGAACAAAATAAAGTGGTGCTATTTCTCTCCTGCCTCCCCTGCCCCTAAAAAAATAGTTGACATTCTTCAGCCCTATCACCTTTTGTGTAAAATAGCACCCCATTTGGCAGAGAGCCCTGATCACAAAGGTGTGAACAACATACCTAGCTAGTAAGAATCATGAAAACAGGGTAGTTTCCCTAAGGCAGAGAATTACTAAATTTCCCCATGCAGTTAAACTGTGGCCACACTAACTATTGGATCTAGGATGAGCCTTTAAGGATAGGAACAACCTAGCATCATCTTTATTAAAGCCCCCAGAATTAATTTACTCCCTTTTTTATTTCCAGGCCAGTCATTCCCACTGAATTGTATGAAATCTTAGGGAAGATTCATCTTTTGACTAGCCCATCACAGCCCGATTTTCTGTTTTACTTTGTTTCTTTAAGAGTGCTAACTTGTAAGAGGCAAAGGCACCCTGAAGTTCTTCAAGAAACTAACACCGAGGTCAGGCCTGATGTGTTTTCTTGGCTAACTGTATTATATCAGGATTTTGCCCCTTGAATCTGAGAGGTTTCAGAAGCAGTGATTTGATCAGTAGTATATACAAATCTATTGAAAAATAAAGCAGGTTGAAAGAGAATTCCATTATACTTCCCCATGGAAGCTAATTTTTTTGGTCTCTGGTCTCCATTTGGTTTGACTCTAGAGTATGTGCATAAATGCAAGGGAGAAACTGAACTCAGTTTCAAACAGGTGCATAAAAGAATTCTGGAATGACATTTTAATTTCACAGCTGCCTGTCAGGCAAACGCATACTAGAAGGCTACACACACCACTTACATTTTAAAAAGAAAGTGTCTTGGTTATCACTGCCAAAGCAATTAGGTTATATTGGAGAGTAATGTTCCATAAAATTAATTTTGAAAATCAAGTCAATTTTAACAACTTGAACACTAAAAGTAATCTTATATTCAGACAGTCTGCTTCTGTGGAGATAGAACTCAAATAATTACATCTTGAGGTTTTAGATCGAAAAAGAGAAAAAAAATCAGTCCATCTACTTTGAGTAATCTTTCAAGACCAAAATGTCAAACTTCAACTGGCCCTAGCTTTTTTTTTTTAAATGATTCCTTCTTAAGAAATATCTGCCTAATGGAAACTCAAACAGCTACTTGACATTTTTCATTCAACTCTTTTTGGCTTGATCTAATTTTAATTCATCAGGGCTAAAAGGATAATGTGAGACCTGGCTTAAAGTGAAATTCACATCCTACACTTTCGGTGTGGTTTAAGCTTGCCAATAAAAGTGATTATCAACCAAGAGAACAGAAATGATTGCCTTATAACAAGGTGTTTCCCCCAGGCTCACCTAATTCATTTTGAGACCCTTATTTTCTTTCAGGAAAGAAGATAAACTCTTACTTGGTTTTGCTAATCTGTCATTGGCTATGGATGCTCGAGATGATATTAGGGTTGTGTATTTTTGTTGTTGTTCAGTCATTTCAGTTGTGTCCAACTATTCGTGATCCCATTTGGAGTTTTCTTGGCAAAAACACTGGAGTATACATTTCCTTCTCCAGCTCATTTGACAGATGAGAAAACTGAGGCAGACAGGGTTAAGTGACTTGCCCAGGGTCACACAGCTAAGTTTAGTATCTGAGGCCAGATTTGAACTCAGGAAGATGAGTCTCCCTGACTCCAGGCCCAGCACTCCACCCACTATGCCAACTAGCTGTTATTATTAGTCAACTAGAATTTATAAATCCCTTTCTATGTGCCAAATACAGAGCTAGGTGCTGGGGATATAAAGAAAGGCAGAAGACATTCCCTTCTCTGAAGGAACTCATAGTATAATAATGGAAGACACAACTATATATAAATAAGAGAAATGCAAGATAAATGGGGGAGGGAAGGGTTGTTGTTTATCCCTTGTTCTCAAAGAGGAAGGTGATGTCATCACTTTCAAGTGAATTGGATTTAAGTGAGGGAGGGCTGTGCAAAGTCACCAGCCTCACTTTCTCCTCTGGAGCCATCTGAGTCCAGTGGAGATGGCCTCAGGGGGTGAGAGTTGGGGGTGATTTCACAGAGCAGGCACTAAGATTAAGGATAGAGAAACACTCCTTGTAGAAGGTGAGACTTTCACTGAGACTTGAAGGAAGCCAGAGAAACTAAGAGGTGGGAATACGGGGAAAGCATGTACCAGGTATTGGGGAAAGTCAGTGAGAGTGCCTGGAGTCACAATAGAAATGTGTGGTGGGCAGAACGCTTAGTTCCTCACACGAGAAGCAGTGTCACTGAATCAAAGAGTGTGTGAAATGAAGTTGTAAGAAGAATGGGGGGGTAGGAGAGAGAAAGGTTGTGAAGCACTTTAAAAGGCAAACAGAGGAGTGTATATGGGATCCTAGTGTTGATGCAGAGGAGATGTTTCTGTTTCTAAATGGCGAATTGTTCTTTCCATTTTGTTTGGCTAATCTAATGGGCTGCCATGAGAGCTCACATTCTCATCTCCTCAGTTGAAGCATACTGATGGTTTCCTGGCTGTCCCCTGCCATTATTCTCTCTTCACTCCAAGACAAGCTGAATAAGTTTCCTAATGCACTGTTCTAATCATGTCACCTGTCTACTCAAAAATCTCCAGGAGCTCCCTATTATCTGCAACATAAAATGTAAACTCCCATAGTTTGCATTTGTATAGTGCTTTAAGTTCTGCAACGTGCTTACCTCATTTTATCCTCACAATAATCCCATCACGTAGGTGGCTACTATTATCCTCATTGCATAGGTGAAGAAACTGAAGCTGAGAGAGGTCAAAGTCACTTGCCCAGAGGCACACAGCTGATAAGTTTCTGAGTCAGAATTTGAACTCAGGTCTTCCTGACTACAAGTCTTACATTCTAGTCACTGTGCCACATAGCTGCCAAAGGTTCTCCACACTTATTCGGTCCACAAGTATTTATTTTTTTTTCACAAGTATTTATTTAGCATCTTTTATGTGCCAGGCACTATGCTAGGCATTAGGAAAAATGAAACAAGCCCTATCTTCCAGAAACTTATCTTCTATAGGGTGAAACAACAGGTAAGTAAATGAAAAATATATTTTGTTGTTCTGTCATGTCCAAATCTTTGTGATCTCATTTATAATGTTCTTGGCAGAGATACTGGAACGATTTGCCATTTCCTTCTCTGGCTCATTTTACGGATGAGGAAAATGAGGCAAACAGTGTTAAGTGACATGCCCAGGGTCACACAACTAATTTTGTGAAAGAAACAATATGCTGTTGAAGCATCAGAAGAAGCCACCGATAGGATGTAGAGTTTGAGCTGAGTTTTGAAGGAAGCTAGGGATTCTGAGAAGTGGAGTTGATAAGAATACATTCAATGCATGGGGGAGGGGCAGCTTGGGCAAAGCAGTGGAGATGACAGAAGGAATGTGTAAGGAACAGAAAGGACCATTTCGTTATGTGGCTATTAACCTGAAGTCTGTGAAGCTGGATTTTTTAAAAAGTACTTCAGTATCACTGTTGATATTTTTTTTCATAGTTCTATGCACTTAACGTTATGCCCTTAAGAACATCATTCTGAGGGGGCAGAGCCAAGATGGCGGCATGAATGCAGTGGCTTGCTTGAGCTCTCCCCCAAACCCCTCCAGATACCCATAAAAAAATGCCTCTAAACAAATTCTAAAGCATCAGAACCCACAAAAAGACAGGGTAAAACAAATTTCCAGCCCAAGACAGTCTGGATGGTTGATTGGGAAGGCTTATCGGGCTGGGCTGGGAGCGAGCACAGTGCGGCGGGGGTGCGCAGGCCGCAGAGAACCTGGAGCGGGCATCTGTGGCAGTGTCCAGACTCCTCCAATCCACAAACTCCAAAGACAACTTAGAAGGTCAGTGGGAAAAGTCTGTTTTTTGCGGTGAGAGAGGAGCTAGGTCAGAGCCAGTTCCAGAGCGCAGAGTGCGGGTGTCTGGGCGGTGGCTGTGTCCTGAGCTTCCGGCCCACAGACTGAGAGGGAATCCAGTGGCTGATCAGAGGGGGACTGCCAGAGCTGAGACAGGAATCTCTTGCTTTGCCCGTGCTTGGATCTGGGTCACAGTTCTGGGTGGTGGTCCCAGGGTGAGGAGGAGCGCTGGCGCAGTGGAGCTTGTAGTGGAGGCGGACAGAAAACCCTCCTCACAGTTCCAAGAGGAAAAGACTGCTTGTGGCTGGTCACTCAAAGACCAGAGCACAGGCCAAGAAAAGAGTAAACACCTCAACCCTTATCATACCACCTTGGAAGAACTGAAAATTTACAGGGCCCAACAAGTATCTCTGAAAACAGCTTTACAAACCCCCGAAGCTTGGAACAGTACATTCTCCACATTGGAAGCAGATTCGTACCTTAACAAAGAGTTTAAAACTCAAGTAATTGGCCAAGATCATGAGCAAACCTCGCAAAAAGAGTCAGACTATATTATCTTATTTTGGTGACAAAGAAGATCAAAACATACAACCAGAAGAAGACAACAAAGTCAAAGCTCCTACATCCAAAGCCTCCAAGAAAAATATGAATCAGTCCCAGGCCTTGGAAGAGCTCAGAAGGGATTTTGAGAAGCAAGTAAAGGAAGTAGAGGAAAAATTGGGAAGAGAAATGAAAGTGATGCAAGAAAATCATGAAAAACAAGTCAACAGCTTGCTAAAGGAGACCCCAAAAAATACTGAAGAAAATAACACCTTAAAAAATAGCCTAACCCAAATGGCAAAAGAGGTCCAAAAAGCCAATGAGGAGAAAAATGCCCTAAAAAGAAAATTGGCCAAATGGAAAAGGAGGTCCAAAAGATTACTGAAGAAAATACTTCCTTAAAAATTAGAATAGAGCAATTGGAAGCTAGTGACTTTATGAAAAATCAAGACACTGTAAAACAAATCCAAAAGAATGAAAAATTAGAAAACAATGTGAAATATCTCATTGGAAAAACAATTGACCTGGAAAATAGATCCAGGAGAGAGAATTTTAAAATTATTGGACTATCTGAAAGCCATGATCAAAAAAAGAGCCTAGACATCATCTTTCAAGAAATTATCAAGGAAAACTGCTCTGATATTTTGGAACCAGAGGGCAAAATAGAAATTGAAAGAATCCATAGATCTCCTCCTGAAAGAGATCCCCAAAGGAAAACTCCTAGGAATATTGTAGCCAAATTCCAGAGTTCCCAAGTCAAGGAGAAAATATTGCAAGCAGCCAGAAAGAAACAATTCAAGTATGGTGGAAACACAATCAGGATAACACAAGATTTAGCAGCTTCTACATTAAGGGACTGGAGGGCATGGAATATAATATTCCAGAGGTCAAAGGAGATAGGCTTACAACCAAGAATCACCTACCCAGCAAAACTGAGTATAATCCTTGAGGGGGGAAAATGGTCATTCAGTGAAATAGGGGACTTTCAAGCATTCTTGATGAAAAGACCAGAGCTGAATAAAAAATTTGACTTTCAAGTACAAGACTCAAGTGGAACATGAAGAGGTAAACAGGAAAGAGAAATCATAAGAGACTTATTAAGATTGAACTGTTTATATTCCTGCATGGAAAGATGATATTTATAACTCATGAGACCTTTGTCAGTATTAGGGTAGTGGGAGGGGAAAAATTATATGTATGTATGTATGGATAGATAGATAGATAGATAGATAGATAGATAGATAGATAGATAGATAGATAGATAGGGGGCACAGGGTGAGTTGAAGATAAAGGGGTGATATCTGGAGAAAAAAATTAAGGGGTGTGAGAGAGGATTATACTAGGAGAAGGAGAAATGGAGAGGTAGAATGGTTACATTATCTTGCACAAAACAGACAAGAAAAGGCTCTTACAGTGGTGGGGAAACAGGGGAAGGTGAGAGGAAATGAGGGAATCTTATTCTCATAGGGTTTGGCCTAAGGAGGGAATAACATACACACTCCATTGGGTATGGAAATCTGTCTTACCCTACAGGAAAATAAGGGAGGAAGGGGACAAGAGAGCAGGGGGATGATAGAGAGAAGGGCAGATTGCAAAAGGGTTAATCAGAAGGAAGTACTTCTGAGGAGGGACAGGGTCAAAAGAAAGAATAGAAT
Source organism: Phascolarctos cinereus (assembly GCF_003287225.1). NCBI lineage: Eukaryota > Metazoa > Chordata > Mammalia > Diprotodontia > Phascolarctidae > Phascolarctos > Phascolarctos cinereus. The sequence goes on from NW_027555958.1 coordinate 126,680,435, forward strand.
AAATGGGGGGGCAGGATAGGATTAAGTGAAATAGAGTTAGTTTTTCACAACATGTCTACTGTGGAAGTGTTTTGTGTAACTGCACATGTATGGCCTGTATTGACTTGCTTGCCTTTTCAATGAGGGTGGGTGGGGTGGGAGGAAGGGAGAAAATTTGGAACCCAAAGTTTTAAAAACACATGTTTTAAAAAAATGTTTCCACATGCGACTGGGAAATAAGAAATACAGGAAATGAGGTACAGAAATCTATCCTGCCCTACAGGAAAATAGAAGGGGAAGGGGATACGAGAAGGGCGGGGAGAGAGAGAAGGGAGGGCAGATTAGGGGAAGGAGTATTCAGAATGCATGCCATCTTGGGGTGGGGGAAGGGCAAGATGGGGTGAAAATATGGAATTCAAATCTTGTGGTAAAAATAAATAAATTTATATACCAAAAAACCCCCAAAACAAAACAAAAGAACATCATTCTAAGAAGGGATCCATGGGCTTCACTAGACTGACAAAGGGATCTTGGACAGAAATTGTCCAAGGATTCATCAATAGATACTGCTGCCAAACATACTTATCAATACTTATGATGTATCATATACTCCAAGCATAGACCCTCAGTATCCAATAACTAGTGGGCCCTTAGCAACATTTTCGGCAACCTTACGTGGGTCTTTGTAACATAGGCAGGATGGGCACAGTGGAATTTTACAGAAGGCAAAAAGGAAAGGAAAAGATTTACACATGAAGGAACAGAGACCAGAAGGGGAAGCTCTAGATCGGATTAAATAATAAACTAGTCAATAAACACCACGTTTACAGCTGGAATTTGCAAACTAACCAGTTAATCACCTGAGCTAAAGTTTGATGTCTCTGCTTAATTCTGCAGTCTTTAACTAGTTATGGCTTGTTCATCTTAACTTGGTAGTGATAAGAAAGTTAAGTAAAAAATTCTCTTGTCATTGGGTCATGATGCACACAGACAGAAAGGTTACAAATGCTGCTCAAGAGCATGCGTAAAGCACTATTGTGCAATGAGCTTGGAAAGGGAGGTGAGAGTCAAGTTGTCAAGGAGTTTAAATGGCAGAGGAATTTGTATTTGATCCTAAAGATAGCCACTGGAGGTCATGGATCAAGGAAGTTACATTTATCAGTCAGACAAGTACTTTAGCAATATCATAGACCCACATAACCAGGGCTAGAAAAGACTTTAAGGGTCATCTAGCATCTACTCCAACTCCTTCATTTATAGTTGAGGAAAATAAAGCCTAGAGATGTTAATTGACTTGCCCTAGATCACGAAAGTAGTAAAAAGCAGAATCAGGATTAGAGCTGAGGCCCCTGACTCTAGATTCAATGTTCTTTACTTGTAGGTTTTGTTTTGGGTTTTGTTTTTTTTTTTTAAACTTTGGTGACTTGTCCAGAGTCACACAGGTAGTGAGTGTTATGTGTCTGAGGCTGGATTTGAACTGAGGTCCTCCTGACTCCAGGGCTGGTGTTCTATCCACTATACCACCTAGCTACCCCTATAATGTTCTTTATATTTTACCCTATGGGACTGGTTCCAACTTTCTAGCTTCAGTTCTAGTGGTATCTTCTTATTTAAAGAATAAAATATAATAAATATAAAATTATACAAAATATACAAAATATAAATTTCATTGTTTGGCTTTTAAAGTATTTCACAGTCTGACCCATTTCCAGCCTCATTATATATGACTACTCTTCCCATACAGCCATACTGACCTTCTTCCTGTTTCTATCACACAGCTCTATCTCCTGTGGACTGGCTGTCTCTGGCCCCTGATACAAACTCCCTCCACCTCTCCTCCTTGTCCAGTCTTCTGTGTCCTTCAAGAATTAGTTCAAGGTGGCACAGTGGATGGAGCACCTACCCTGGAGTCAGGAGGACCTGAGTTTAAATCTAGTCTCAGACACATGATACTTACTGTGTGACCCTAGGCAAGTCACTTAATAGAAAATAGTCTGTGCTTACTCAGCATTTTTGAGGCCCATAGGATCACAATTTTAGAGCTATAAGGGACTTTGGAGGCCATCTAATCCAACCCCCTCATTTTAAAGATGAGAAAAATGAGGTCCAGGGAGGTTGTACCTTGTCCAAGGCCATAAGAAATGCCATTTGAAGCAGAGCCAAGGATCTTTTGCCTCCCTTATCTCCTCCCTTCTCAAAATTCCCTGAAACAATTTGCCTGAATCAAAGTTCTGTTAGTCCTTATTACATTCTACCTTCTAGCACTCTTATTGGTTCATCCATCCAGTTAGTCAATAGGCATTAATTAAGTGACTACGATGTGCCAGGAACTATCCAAAGTGCTGGAGGTTCTAAGACAAAAGGTAGTCCCTGCTTTCAAGGGGATCAGAGTCTAATAAGGGAGACCACGTGTAAACAAATGTGTATAAATAACTGGAGATAATAAACAGAGGAAAGGCCTCTTGTAGAAGGTGGGATTTTAGCTGGGACTTAAAAGAATGTAGGGAAGCCATGAAGGGGAGTTGGAGTATCTTATTTGAGAAATTGCAAAGATGCCAATGTCACTGAATCTCAGAGTACATGGGAAGGGAGTGAGGAAGAAATGGATTGGAGGGGTGGAGGTAGTTCTCATTCCCAAAAAGAAGATAAAGGCACTTATCATCTGCTTGGGGCGTCAAATAAAATAATTTTTTTCTGATAAGCAGCAAGAACCAACACCTTAGAAAATGAAAGAAAAGAGCGAGACAGTACCATAGTACAGTGACAAATATGCCAGATTTGGAGTAGGAGGGCTTCAGCCCAATACCAGCTCCAGCACTTATAACCATTATGAATTTGAACAATCTCTGGGGCTCAGTTTCCTCATCCACAAAAAAGATATTTAGATTAGATGACAAAGAAGTCCTTTTGCACCTCTAGATTTATGGTCCCATTATAATCAGGCCACCTATTATAGGTAAAAATATTTGGGAGGTGGAGAATAGGGGAGATTTGAGAGAGGATTGGAATGATTTGTTTCCTTTCAGGGCTTTAGCTCTGAAAGTAGGTAATCTGAGGCAGCATGCTTTCATATATAGTGTGGTAGACTTGGAATCAGGAAGGCTCAAATCCTGTCTTGGGTACTTAATAGCTGTGTGCCCGGGTAAATCATTTAATTCCCTGAATTTCAGTTTACTTACCTATAAATTAGGAATAATTTGCACTTACCTCATAGGATTGTTGAGCAGATCAAATAAAATTATGTTTGTAAATCTTTTCAAACCTTAAAATACTGTATAAATGTAAACTATCATTATAGAGAAATTTACAGTACCAATTAAGAGCTCATCAAACTTATTTCATGAGGACTGTGTCTAATGAGGGGATGGGACTACTGGGAAGCTCTTTTCTCCATCTGCAGTCTCCCTGCTCTTGTAGGGGGTGTTTGGTTCCAAAGAAAAGATCTGAAGATGGCAGGAGCCCCTTGTCCAAAGATGTTAGCTGCAAAGCTGGCCCTACCCATGAATGCCCACAGATACTTATTGTGCTTAATTTTTTAACATCCCCCCTCCAGTTTCCCCCTACTTCTTTCTCCTATCTCCTACTTTAGATTCTTACCACTCCTTTCCTTGGATTCAGGGATCCAAGGCACAAGTAATAGAAATGAAATGAGGCTAAAGGTATAGGTAGGATTTTATTTTGCATTAATATAGTGACTATTCTTTGCTAATTTTAATGTTTGTATATACAAAGTTTATACCTTTAATAGTCATTTTCTTAGGCATTCTCCAGGGAACCCATTCAGTGGAAACAAATCTGTTTCCCCCCTACCCAAGAATTTAATTAGTTACCATTTAAGAATGGTATACTTTAAGATACATTACAGGCAGGTCATTTCTTCTCTTAAACTTTATGACTGCCTCACAAATCAATGAAGTGTATTAATAGTGGATTTATCAAGACGGTTGTCTTTATTAAACAAAAGAAAAGTGATTAAGATATTGCAGAATTTTTCCCTAAGAGGAATTTCTAATGTCTCTGTTAGGCAGCAACGTGGCACAGTAGATGGAGCCCTGGGCCTGTGGTCAGGAAGACCTGAGTTCGAATTTGACCTCAGACAACTAATACTTGACTAACTTTAGTCAAGTCCTCAACTTCTATCTGTGTGTTTACTCACCTGTAAGGTGGTCATAATAATAATAGCATCTACCTCTCTGGGTTGTGAGGATAACATAAGACTATATTTTTATAGATTGTATTAGATGTTGAACCCCTTGGGAGCAGAGAGTGTCTTTTGCATTTCTTTATATCCCCAGCATTTAGCATAGTACCTGGCACAAAGTAGGCATTTAATAAATGCTTAATGACTGCCAATTATAAAGCATTATGCAAACCTTAAAGTACTTATATACTTAAAATACTATATAAATGCTGGCTATTGTTATTATATCTATCATTTCACTCTGTTCTCCTCCCACTATTCTTTATGTACTTTACCTTTTAAATCAGTGGTGTCAATTTCAAAAAAAAAGAAAGAAAGAAAGAAGAAAGAAAGAAAGAAAGAAAGAAAGAAAGAAAGAAAGAAAGAAAGAAAGAAAGAAGCAGGGCCACAGAACTATATATAAGGATCCCTGTGGGTACACGTTAATTTATAAAACCATGCATTAACATAATCTATGTTTAATGGTGTTTTTTATTTATTTTGTTAAATATTTCCCCATTCTGTTTTCATCTGGTTCTGGCCCCATAAGGGAGTGTTCTAGGCTACCTGCAGCCCAGCCTGCCAGCCCACTGGCACTTCTGTTTTCAACGATTCTCCTTGAATCCTTTTTTTTTTCAAATTTACCAATTCCAACATTTGAAAACTGAGTGTGGTAGAGAAGCCTCTGCCAGGCAACCAGGTTTCATTCCCCTGCATTCATGACCTTGCCAGCTGCTCTTCGTTATCACCTTCTCTAAGCTAACCTTCCTTGGAATTCACTCAGAAAAACTGGGATTCCCTGCTGAAATGAGGACACCAAGCAGCCGAAGTTCCTAGGCCTTTCCCTGGTTACCACAGCCCCATTTTTTTTTGGCCTACCTTGTCCCATTTTCTTGGTTTCTAGCAAGCTCTTGGTCACTGGCCCTTTGGTTCTCTGCCTCCATTGCTCTTTACCCCTATTATCTTTTTTGCTACAATAAAAGCAGACAACCCTGCCACATTTTTTAAAGTGACCAAAGACACAGAACAATTTTTTTTTTAGCTAGGCAATGGGATTAAGTGACTTGCCCAGAGTCACACGGGTAGTAAATGCCAAGTGTCTGGTCTGAGGCTGGATTTGAACTCAGGTCCTCCTGAATCCAGGGCCAGTACTCTATCTACTGCGCCACCTAGCTGCCCCTGATTGAGCAATATTTTTTAAAAATTATTTAAACCATAATCTACACCCCCTACTTCATGTTCAAATATGCAAATATTAGACTAAGTAAATATGAAGGTGGTCAAAAAACAGTTTAGAAATTTTATTATTTTTTATTACTGAAAGGTAGTATTGAATAGCAGATAGAAGGCAAGTCTCAGAGTCAGAAGAAGACCTGGATTCGTGGACACATACTACCTGGGTGACCTTGGGCAAATCACGTAACATCTGTGAGCCTCAGTTTCCACATCTCTATCATAAGAAGGTTGGACTAGATTACCTGTGAGGACTTGTCTAGCTCTAAATCTGTGATATTGATCCTTTTATCCATTATTCTTTTCTTCCATCCTGGTATTTTTATTCAAACTTGGTGACAAATTTATTCCAACTTAGTAACAGTCTGAGGAAAAAGCTAAGACTGGGATGATGAGCTGGGGGTTGCACTAAAAGGCAAAAAAAAAGTGTCACGGTCTTCTAACAGATTAACTTAAGGATCTAACTTTAAAGAAACAGCATAATTATAAGATTTTGAAGGCTCGGGCTCTTATTACCATTCAGAGCTAAAAAATTAGTCATACTCTCTGGAACCCATCACAAAATAAACTCAGAATTTGAGGTACGTTTTGGGAATGATATTAAGCAGATTTCCATGCTGAAATAAATTATGTGAAAAGCTTGTGTTTTCAGTTTCAAGATACATAGTCAGGAAAATGAAATGTCAGTTTCCTCATCTGTAAAATGGGGATGATAATAATAGACTTAGTCCATAAAGTTGTGATATTCAAAACCTTAAAAGCACTCTATACTCCTTTGTCACCTTTCCACCTGCCTTGCTGGACTCTACCCTGCCCCTCTTCCCCTCCCCCCCCCATACACCATGCCCTAGCAAACTTAACCATTTCATGCCTGGAACTTCTAACTTGGAGCCCTGGTGAGTGCTTTATATGGTCTTCTACATCTAAGCAGCCTCCAGACATGCTTGACTCTGCTCCTTCTTGCCTGCTATCTTGAATATCCCTTTTGCTCTCTGTTTCTATGACCTCCAGTTATGGAACCAAAATCTAATGCAATCAATATTGTCATTGCTGTTTGAAAGGATGGTTCCACTCCCACTAGAGTTTTGCCCACCTGCGTGCTTCCCAAGGGCCTTGAGTTTGACACCTGTAAATTTTAGTCCAATCTCATAATTTTTTGAAAATTGAGGGACATAATTGTGCATATTTTGTGCATACAGAAAGAGCCAGGTTTTATAAGAAGAAGCAGGCATCCAATTTTTTGATTCTATGATTTCAATGGAAGAGAATTCATTTTGGGAGAAAAAGTAAAAAGAACATTGCTGGAGGCTCATTAAATCATAAATAGTTTAGTATGAAATAAAATTGTACACCTGGACCGAGTCACCTAGCAATGAAACTCTGCCTCTCAGGGGTCCATATAGTTTTCCTGACTAATGGTACCAGGTTGGGTATATCCTCCTCAAGAGGAAAGCACTTGGGGGTCAGTAGTAAAATCTTCGCATGGACCTACATAGTTCATATGACCCACCAGACTATTATGGGCAAGACATTAACTGGCTGCTTGATGTTCTTCCTCACTTACAATTCCTACTTTGAACTAGGAATTTCTCCACTGGGTGCTATTCACTTGGTATAAGTTATTTGATCAGGCAGTTTCCAGAGGGCCTCATGGATGCACAAGCCTCCTTCCAGAGAATTAATTTTGACTGCGTATTCCCTCTCTTCTCTACCCATGGTACCCGGGGTATCTGGGTAACTGGGGCTTTCCAAAGTTGAACTCTCTCTGTGCCTCTTTTAAAGTTCAAGTATAATTCAAGTGTGTGAATTGCCTTTAAATCAATCATCAGTAATAATTAACATAGTTTCAAGGCAGCAAGTATCCAGGGAAAAAAAAAAGGCAAAGAATTCACACCGTATCCAGGAGATAAAACCAATACCAGAGCAAAGTCCTCAACAGTGAGAGCAAGAAGACTTTACACCTCATCATGGAGTTGGTTTTATCAATGGAATTTCACACTTTATCAAGCAGATGATTGTCAAGGCCAAAATAAAGTCCTAATCAGTGAAGTAATAAGTACTTTACATCTCAATGAGAGAGACTTCTGCAATACTAGAACAAAGGGTCAAATCAGTAGGAGGAGGAAGACCTAGGTCAATGACTAGATATGCCCACTCCCAGTAAACATTAATAATAAATATTATAGGAGAAAGGATAGAGCCCTGTGGACCACAGTTCTTCATAGACAGGAGTAACCAGGGCAGGTTTCCTGGAACCTATGGGATTTGATTTCAGTTACTGTGTAAAATTTGAAGGAGGAGAAAACATGCTGGAGGGAATGATGCACACAGTGAATCACCACCAATGTGGAGAACTGAAAGTATGTTAATTAATGCCTGATTTTTGGGGAGGAGAAGAAGGGAGACATAAGGAAGTCTATGATCAATAGGAAAAGGTAGTCACTGGGGAGCAAAAAAGAGAAGACAAGATTTGAGAAGGAAGGTAAGTGCCAATTCAGATATTTGGTAGATGTTGATGAAAAGATGAAAAAAGTATGTTTCCTTATAGTACTGTAATGGAAAGGAAGTGTAGTATGGTGGAAAGTTCATGGGCTCTGGAGTTGGTGAGTCAGGATTCAAAACCTGTCTGATATTTACTAAAACCTGTGTGAACTTGGCCAAATAATTTTACCTTTCTGGAGCTCAATTTCATCTGCAAAATTAGACAGTTGAACTATATGGCTTCTGAAGTTCCTCCCAGTTCTAGAACTTTAATCCTAGAATGCATGTCTAGACATTTGGTAAAAGGAAAAAATAGATTATAAGACTTAGCACTGGAAGAGACCTTAATGAATATCCAGTTTTATACCCTCATTTTAAAGATGAGGAAACAGACCTTGGGTAAGTAGTAAGAGGTAGAATTGAGAGTAGAACCAAAGTCTTTTGACTGAAAATTCTGTGTTCTTTTACCTACATTGAAGCTTAACTGTATTTCCCATTTCATTTGATCTTCTAGAATAAGGTGTCAAAACTTGTTCTGAATTATATTGGCAAATCAATCAGACTTCACAGTGTCATAGATGCAGAGATGGAAGGAATCTCAGAGATATAGAAGGGGAAATTGAAACCCAAGAAGGTTAAGTGACTTACCCTGGGTCATATAGGTGGCAAACATCTGAGATGGCATTTGAATTTGGGTCCTCTGGCTCCAAAATCAGTGTTCTTTCAGTGGAAAAATTATGCCAGAGGGAATGACGTACACAATTAATCACCAACAACATGGAGAACTTGAAGTATATTAATTAATGCCTGATTTTGAGGAGAGGAGAAAAAGGTAGACATAGTAGGGAGATCTATGGTCAATAAAGGAAAAGATAATAACTGGGGATAACTAGTAATAACTCAATCCACTCATCCAGGCTTTATCACTACCCAATTAACTCTACAGTTATCTGAGGAGATACATTTAATATTAAATTATACTCTCAAAGCTATGCAGTTTGATGCATCACAAAGACTCAAGTTCCAGTTCAATTTCAGACACTTACTAACTGTATACCCCTAGGCAAGTCACTTAATTTCTTTCTGCCTTAATTTCATCATCTATAAAATGGGGACTATAAGAATACCTACCTCCCAGGGTTGTTGTGAAGACTAAATGAGGTAACATTTGTAAAGAGCTTTGAAATCCTTAAAGTGCTATAATTTATATAGCCATAAGAATAATATATATACGTACATATACACACGTAAATAATAGAAATTAGCTGTTATTATTGTTGTTGTTATTATTAATTTCTACCACAGTAACCCTGTTAGGGTTACATACCATATTTTACCCAGACAATACATTTTTCTAATAGCATTTTTTCACTGGAACCAATCACTTGAGTAAGCAATGTTTTTTCCCCCAAGGCATAATGGAATACTAATCCAGTTGAGGGATAGGGCTGTCCCTAAGAATCTTTTGGGGATGCTTTTTTTTGCCACTGTAAATTGCAATAACGAATGATGTTAACAAAAGTAGCATCATTAAAAATAAAATTAAAATTAGTTATTTCACAGAATCATAGAATTTTGAAAGTTAAAATGAGCTTCAGGGGTTACCTAGTCCAATCCAGACCTATTTCTAGAATCACGAGATGTAGTCAGAAATACTTAAAGACTCAAGTCTTTTTTCTTCAATTTTTAAACATTTTTATTTAAAGTTTTGTGGTGGATTTTTTGTTTGTTTTTTTTTGGTTAGGCAATGGGGTTAAGTGACTCATTTGTCTGAGACTGGATTTGAGCTCAGGTCCTCCTGAACCCAGGGCTGGTGCCCTATCCACTGTGCCACCTAGCTGCCCCTATTTAAAGTTTTAAGTTCCAAATTCTATCCCTTCCTCAACCACAACTTGTCCAGCCATTTCCCAACTGATGGGCATCCCCTCAGTTTCTAATTCTTCACCAGCACAAGAAGAGCTTCTGTAAATATTTTTATATAAATAGGTCCTCCCCCCTCCTTTTTTATCTCTTTGGATACAGAGCTAATAGTGGTATTGCTGAGTCAAAGGGTATGCACAGTTTTATAGCCCTTTGGGCATGGTTCCAAATTGCTCTCTACAATGGTTGGATCAGTTCTCCACCTCCCTTCCAACACTTATCATTTTCCTTTACTGTCATAATAGCTACTCTGATAGGTATGAGGTAGTACTTCAGAGATGTTTTAATTTGCATTTATCTGATCAATAGTGATTTAGAACATTTCTTCTTATGACTATAGATAGCTTTGATTTCTTTGTCTGAAAACTGCCTTTTCATATCCTTTGATCATTTATCAATTGGGGAATCACTTGCATTTTTATAAATTTGACTCTGTTTTCTATGTATTTGAGAAATGAGGCCTTTATCAGAGATACCCATTGCAAAATTTTCCCCCAGTTTTTTGTTTTCCTTATCATTTTGGTTGCAGTGGTTTTGTTTATGCAAAACTTTTTAATTTTATATAATTGAAATTATCTATTTTACATTTTGTGATAGTCTCTATCTCTTGTTTCATCCTAAATTCTACCCTTACCTATGTATCTGACAGATAAACTATTCCATGCTCTTTTAATTTGCTTATGGTATCACCCTTTATGTATAAATCATGTACCCATTTTGACCTTATCTTGAGAAACAGTGTGAGATGTTGGTCTATACCTAGATTCTGCCATATTGTTTTCCAGTTTTCCCAGAAGTTTTTGTCAAATGATGAGTTTTTGTTTGAAAAGCTTGGATCTTTGCATTTGTCCTATACTACTATAATATAATTTGTACCTAATCTATTCCACTGATCCACCACCATATAGTTTATAATATAGTATAGTTTATAATATAGTTTACTTTATAACATAATTTGAGATCTGGTATGGCTAAACCACCTTCTTTCAAATTTTTTTTTCAGTAATTCCTTTGATTTCCTTGAGCTTTTGTTCTTCCAGATGAATTCTATTATTTTGTGTAGCTCTACAAAATAGTTTTTATTAGTTTGATTGGTATGGCACTAAATAAATAGATTAATTTAGGTAGAATTGTCATTTTTATTATATTGGCTTGGCCTACTCATGAGCAATTAATATTTTTTCCAATTGTTTAGATCTTAACTTTATTTGTGTGAATAGTGATTTACAGTTGTGTTTATATAGTTCCTGGGTTTGTCTTGGCAGGTAGACTTCCAAATATTTTACATTGTCTAAAGTTATTTTAAATGGAATTTCTCTTTCCATCTCTTGTTGCTGGACTTTGCTGATAACATATAGAAACACTAATGATTTATATGGGTTTATTTTGTATCTTGCAACTGCTAAAGCTGTTAATTATTTCAAGTAATTTTTTAGTTGACTCTTTAGGATTTTCTAAGAATAATATCATATCATCTGCAAAGAATGATAGTTCTGTATCCTCATTGCCTATTCTAATTCCCTTAATTTCTTTTTCTTCTTTGATTGCTATAGCTAACTTTTCTAATACAATATTAAATAATAGAGGTGAAAATGGGCATCCTTGTTTCACCACTGATTATATTGGGAAGACTTCTAGCTTACCCCCATGGTTTTAAATAAATGGTTTTAAATAGATGCTACTTATCATTTTAAGGAAGACTCCATTTATTCCTATGCTCTCTAGTGTTCTTAATACTAAAGGGTGCTAAATTTTGCCAAAGACTTTTTCTACATCTATTGAGATAATCACATTATTTCTGTTAGTTTTGTTACTGATATGGCCAATTATGCTGATAGTTTTCCTAATATTGAACCAGCCCTGCGTTCCTGGTATAAATCCCACCTGGTCATAGTGTATGATCCTTGTGATTTATTGCTATAGTCTCTTTTCTAGCATTTTGTTTAAAATTTTTGCATCAGTATTTATTAGGAAAATTCATCTACTATTTTCTTTCTCTGTTTTGGCTCTTCCTGTTTTGGGTATTAGCACCATATCTTTGTTGTAAAGGAAACTTGATAAGATTCCTTCTTCATTTATTTTTCTAAATAGTTTCTATAGTATTGGGATCAATTGCTTTTTTAAAGTTTGGTAGAATTCGCTTATGAACCCATCTGGTCCTGGGGATTTTTTCTTAGGAAGTTCATTGATGGCTTGTTCAATTTATTTTTCTAAGACTGGGTTATTTAAATATTTTGTTTCTCTGCTAATCTGAGTAATTTATATTTTTTGCAGATATTCACCTATGCCATTTAGATTATCAAATTTATTGGTATATAATTGGGGAAAATAGCTCCTAAAAATTGTCTTAATTTCCTCCTCATTGTCGGTGAATTCTTCCCTTTCATTTTTGATACTCATAATTTGGTTTTCTTCTTTCCTTTGTTTTAAAATAAAATGAAACAATGGTTTATTTATTTTATTCATTTTTCGTAAAACCAGTTTCTAGATTTATTAATTAGTTCAATGGTTTTCTTACTTTCAATTTTATTAATCTGTCCTTTGTTTTTCAGGATTTCCCAACTGTATTTGATTGGGGGTTTTTAATTTGTTCTTTTCCTTGTTTTTTTTTTAATTCCATGCTCAATTCATTGATCTGCTTTTTCTCTATTTTATTGATATAAACAATTAGAGATATAAAAATTCCCCTAAGTATTGCTTTGACTGCATCCCATAAATTTGGTATGTTGTCGCATTTTTGTCATTTTCTTTAATGAGATTATAGATTATTTCTATGATTTCTTCTTTGACCCACTTTTTTTTTTAGGATTAGCTTATTTAATTTTCAATTAATTGTTCATCTCTCTTTCCATTGTCTATTATTGAATGTAATTTTTATTACGTTATGATCTGAAAAGGATGCATTTACTGTTTCTGCTTTTTGGCATTTGGTTGTGAGGTTTTCATATCCTAATACATGGTCAACTTTTTACATAGGTGTCATGTACCACTGAGAAAAAAAGATGATATATTATTTTCTATTCCCATTCAATTTTCTCTAAAGATCTATCATATCTAACTTTTCTAGAATTTTATTCACCTCCTTAACTTCTTTTTTTTTTTGTTAGATTTATCTAGTTCTGAAAGGGGAAAGTTAAAGTCATCCACTAGTATAGTTTTATTATCTCTTTCCACCTGCAACTTATTGAACTTCTTCAAAAATTTAAATGCTATACATATATTTGGTGCATATATTTTTAGTGTTGATATGACTACATTGTCTATGGCATCTTTCAGCAAGATACAGTTTCCTTCTTTATCTCTTTTAATTAGGTCTGTCTTTGCTTTCGCTTTGTCCGAGATGATGATTGCTACCCCTGCTTTCTTTGCTTCAGCTAAAGCATAATTGATTCTGCTCCAGCCCTTTACCTTTACCCTGTGTGTATCTCTCTGCTTTAAATGTGTTTTTTGTAAACAAAATATTGTAGGATTCTGCTTTTCAGTCCATTCTGCTATCTGCTTCCATTTTATGGGTTAGTTCATTCCATTCACATTTATAATTATGATGACTGTGTATTTCCCTGCATGGTATTTTTCACTTGTTTATTCCCCTCTCTCTCTTACCACAACCTTTGCCTTCCTTACTAGTGTTTTACTTCTGATCGCCACCTTCCTCAATATACCCTCCCTTTTATCAGTGCCCCTCCACCTTTTATCATCACCTTTTTACTTCCTTATAGAATAAGACAGATTTCTATACCCAACTGAGTGTGTATGTTACTCTCTCTTTGAGCCAATTTTGATGACAGTAAAGTTTAAGCTTTGCCTTCCAACCCCCATCTTCTCCTCTTTTATCATAGTTCTTTCATGCCTCCTTTAAGTAGGATAATTTTACCCCATTCAATCTCCCCCACCTCCTTCTTCCAGTGCAATTTTCTTTCTCATCCATTTATTTTGCTTTTTGGGGTATCATCTCATCAAAGTTAACTTATGTCCATACTCTCTATCTACATATACCTTTTCTAATTGCTCTTATAGTAATAAAGTTAAGAGTTACAAATATTACTTTGCCATATAGCAATGTAAGCAGTTTGACCTTATTGAATTTATTATGATTTTTTTTCTTTCTTGTTTCTTTTTCACCTTTTTATGGCTCCCTTGAGTCTTGTATTTGGAGGTCAAAATTTTTATTCAGCTCTGGTCTTTTAACTAGAAATGCTTGAAACTTATCTATTTCATTAAATGCCCATTTTTTCCTTGAAAAAATATATTCAGTTTTGCTGGGTAGGTGATTCTTGATTGTAATCCTAACTCCTTTGCCTTCTGATATATCATATTCCAAGCCCTGTGGTTCTTTAATGTGGAAGCTGCCAAATCCTCTGTAATCCTGACTGTAGCTCCATGATATTTGAATTCTTTCTTTTTGGCTGCTTGCAATACTTTCTTCTTGATCTGTGAACTCTGGAATTTGACTGTGACAGTCCTGGGAGTTTTCATTTGGGGATCTCTTTCAGGCAGAGATTGGTGGATTCTTTTGATTTCTATTTTGCCTTCTTGTTCTAATATGTCTGGGCAGTTTTGTTTGAAAATTTCTTGAAAGATGTTGTCCAGACTTTTTTTTTTTTATCATGGCTTTCAGGTAGTCCAATAATTCTTATATTATCTTTCCTGGATTTATTTTCTAGGTTAGTTGTTTTTCCAAAGAGAAATTTCACATTTTCTTCTCTTTTTTAATTTTATTTTTTAAATTTTATTTTATTGTATCTTGATGTCTTACAGAGTAATTAGTTTCCACTTGCCCAACTCTAATTTTTAAGGATTTTTTTTCTTTAGTGAACTTTTATACTTCCTTTTTCATTTGACCATTTCTATTTTTTAGGGAGTTATTTCCCTGGATAAATTTTTTAATATATTTCCTCATGCTATTGACCCTCTTTTTTCTTGATTCTTTTGCATTGTTCTCATTTATTTTCCCAATTTTTCTTCTATTTCTCTAATTTGCTTTTTAAATCCTTTTTTAAGGTCTTTTAGGAATTCTTTTTGGGCCTGGGACCACATCACATTTTTCTTTGAGGCTTCACATGTAGCCATTTTGACACTACTGTCCTCTTCTAAATTTATGCCTTGATCCTCCATATCACCAAGTAAACTTTCTATAGTCAAGCTCTTTTTTTGTTTTTTGCTCATTTTTTCCTGCTTTTTTTTTTGGTGACTTGGTGTTTTTGTGTGAGAGCTGGGCTCTGGTCCTGCATTGTCCCAAGCTTTTTGTTCTGGGGCTGTGTGGGTCTTCAGCTATATTTGTAGCCTGTATGGTTTTAACTGGGGTGAGGTTGTTCTAATATTTGGTATAGGTTTCCTATATCAAACTATAAGTTAGCCAATTAGCACTTGCAACCAGCTATGGTTACTCCCAGTGGCCAGAAAATTTACTATGTAGTCGTTTTGTTTGCCTTATTTCACTTTAAAGCCTTCAGAAATGAAATTGCTTTTTTTTTCTTACAATCTTCAAACCTTAGCTAAATATCTTTAGAACTCCTGAGAATTGTTGAGCACTTTCATTCCTACTTGTGAAGTTACCTAGTACAGTTAACTTCTAACATTTTCTAGGGGTATGGCTGGTTGGTTGGTTACTTTTGTTATAGTTTTTCTTAAAATCTGGGATTTAGTAAAGGGAGTTTTGTTCTGTATTTGTAAGACTAATTCTATGATCTTATCCATTTATTTATTGTTTTGCTAGGCCCTTGTAATTTCTCCCCAAAACAACTGACTACATTTTCCTAAAGATTTTAGACAAGAAAGTGGCTATTGACAGCTATGTGACAAAGCTATAGATAAAGGATTTTCAAATGTTCATTTTATTTACTTTTATATTCAACTTTCCAACCTTCCCTTTAAATCTTAAAAACTTTAAGCAGGATTGTAAGGAAAGTATCTTCTGCTTTGCATACCTTTTTATCTTAGGGGTTTGGAGGATTTTTTTTTTAGTTCTACTCTTCACAAGGAAGCAAGAAGTGTGACAGGAAGGTGTGATTTTTAATTTACACCAGAGCTCTCAGCAAATAATGACTTTTCACACCCTGTTATTGCTGCTTAGCCTAGGGGAGGAGTTGGGGGCTACTGTTGTCATATCAAATTAAATCCACTGTTGTCATGCAGAAGGACATTCTTTTTCATTTAACCCTTATGTTAAAAATTTTCAAACTTCATGTAGGTGAATACTTTATGAGGATGAGGCTTATTATTACTTTGAAATGTACATGATTTCTAGGAAATGGTTTTTGGAGACCTGGCTTTTCATTTTGTCAAGCATGAAAAACATGTTTCCCCCCCTTCTTATCCTCACAATGACCAGACAAGTAGGAAATAGTAGCATATTTAGACAATAGCAGAAAACATGTTTGTATTTATTTTTCAGAACTTCTGGGCAAAAGGAGTTTGAGAAAATTAAATTAAAGAATGTGTTTGCTGTTCCCTAATGTTTCCCCTGCTGGTTAGCCAGAAGGCAATTTCTTCCAAGTTTCCAGGAAGGAGTTACTTGAAGATTGGACTGTCAAAACTTGGTGACTTAGAATGCCAGTTGAAATTTTCTAATTAAAAAAATACTCAAGGAATATGCTAAAGACTGAAGCTTGGAATATTTTCATTATTTCCCCATTGCATTTTTAAAAAACTTGATCTGTAATTTATCTGCTTCCTAGGGCAAAGATTACCTTCACAAATACAGATCAACAACTCATCTCTGATTTCTTAGTCTTAGAAGGCTGTGCTATTAGGTTAAGGGACCTAACCGTAATCGTATAGCTAGCAAGTGTCCACGATAGTACTTGAACCCAGGTCTTCTTGACTCTGGAAGTCAACATGTGAAGTGACTTGCCAATGGTCATACAGCAGGCCTTTTTGTATATGTCAACAGCAGGACTTCCTGATCCCAAGATTGGCCTATTCAATAGATTCAGCTGTGTCTCCTCTCTTCTATTAAATGCTTGATTCCATGGCATATTAAGGTCAGTTGAAGGAAATGGTGATATTTAGCCTGGGGAAGAGAGTACTGTGGAATAGATGGCTATTTTCAAACAGTTGAAACATTGCTGTGAGGAAAAGGGATTAAGTTTATTGTGATTGGTCCAAGAGAAGAGAACCAGGAGCAAGTTACAAAGAGTCAGTTTAGGCTTGATGTCAGAAAAAATCTCCTAACAGAGGTTTCCAGAGCAGATGGAGTTGTAGGGATGGAGTTAGGGAGGAGGGTAGTGGGGTTTTCCTCACTGGATATCTTTGAGCAGAGACTGAATGATCATTTGTTAGGTAAGTTGTGATGAGGATATATGGGGGATTAGAAGTTGAACTATATTACCCTAAAATCCCTTCAAACTTAAAATTCTGTGACTTTGAAATCAATCATAAAACTATAGTCTGAACTGCCTTTGGGAAATGAGAACTAGAATTAAAACTAAAGCTAATGGATTCACATAACAATTTTAAAGCAGATGCAAGAGAATTGTGGCAAGTAGAAAAGCTTTCTAAGTAAACATCTTAGAACTCTTTCTACCCATTTTTTTTCATGGAAGTATCTCATATTGAAAAAAATCAGACATGGGTGATGTGTTGATTTGCTCTGTTTAAATATATGTGTGTTGTATCTCTCTATGTGTATATACATACATGTGTGTATGTGTAGTGCTTTGGAAGCACTTTAGTTTGTTTGATTTAGTGGTTAGTAATAGCTATTCAAAAAAAAGCATCAATAAAACATCTAATTCCCAGAATAAATATTTTAAAGAACAGAAGGGGACATAAAATTTTGTTACCACTTTAATAAATTTATGAATCTTTTTTCTTTTCAAAAAACAAACTATACAGGTCTACATTTCTGTATATTATCATCTCTCTTGTTCTACTTTGTATATTGAAATGTTTGTATTTATTGATATTGTTAAGGTCACAATCAAAAGAATTAAAAAATAAAAAACTGCAACCCAGGTAATTTTGCCTGGAATGATATTGCTTGTCCCTGCTGGTTTTGTGTCTGAGAATATGCGTTAAATTCTGACGGGGCAGGAGTAATAGAAGAAAGCAAAAATATTCCAAGATCTCCCCCTGTAAACTTTCTATGGGTTTGCATTGTCACAGTCACTCTTCTCCTTCCGTCTCACTGAGTAATCAGGAGCAGGGACTAAATCTCCACGCTAGCTGTAAGACAGCAAAGGGTTAACTATTCTTGGTTTACAATAAACATCTCTGGCAGACTTTTATCTTATCCTTTCTAAGTTCTCCCCCCTCCCCAACTCCCCCCCTCTGTAAATGTCAACCACTTCCTGATGAGCCTGGTAGTGGTGAATTTCACACCTTTCTTTTCTTTGTGAAGAAACCTGGGTGTTAATGGTAAGGAATTGGGTACCATTGTATGTCTGAGGCTGTCTGTTAGAAGAGCTGAGGGATGCCAGTGGGGGGAAAAGTAAGAAGAGGTGAAGAAGATACTGAAGAAATTAGAACTGGAGAGAGGTTAAGAAATTAGCGATTTGTTTTCTATGAGCCTATCTTTTTATTATCTTATTAGTCTATGAGTATGTCTTTTAATACAGTTTTCTAAAATATAAATCTAAAAGGAGCTTAATATTTAGAGGGGCAGGACCAGCTAAACATAAGAGGAATTTGAGTTTGGAGACCTGGGCGTTTGAAAAAAATCAACCAAGCCAAGAACCTCCTTCCTGTGTTCTACAGGTGCACTTCTAATACAGCCATGGAAACTTGGTCAGTTGATCAGGTCTGCAGTTGGTTGGTGCAGAAAAATTTAGGAGAACTAGTTCACAGGTTTCGAGGTGAGTTGTGTATATGTATGCTTGCATGTCTATACTGACTAATTTAGACTTTCTGCTCTCCAGGCTATTTTCATTTTGACTTAATTGTCTTACTTTTTTGAATGTAACTGCAAGAAAAGTTCAATTTCTCTGATGAATAGAACTTAGTTTGAATCTGACACATTAATACCAGTGAGATATGGGGTATTTCAGAAAAATCCAAATCAAAAATTAGATTTCTAACCATTCTTAAAGATTGATATCTGCTTGGGGGGAATTTTGTGTCACTTAAATTTTTTTTTTTTTTAAGAATGCAGGACCAATGATTTCAGCGTTATAGTGTTGAGGGTGTGGGAGTACCACTTGCCAGTTTGGGAGCTAGCAGATTGCCTCGGTAATTTGCCAGGAGTGGGCTTTTTTTCTCCACTCACAAATGTCTATTAGTGGAGAAATTCAGGCATCTGCAGTTTTTAAAATGGGGAAGTAACAATTCTTACAGTGACCCTCTGGTCTGACATTCTTCTGGGGGAAGGAAATAGGTTTGGGATTAGACAAGGTTAAAGTTTCCCAAATGAAATTAAAAATGCAATTTTCATATAATTGTCCATCAAGGACATTTCAGATGATCTCATGATTGCTTTGTCTCTTGGAATCGCACAGGCAATGGCTTTGCCTTTTGAGTATGCTTCGGTTCTATATGCTTGATTTTGTATTGTACTGTCATGTAAAAGAGCGAAGTGATTTTCTCTTTTCCCCAGAGGAAGAAGTGAGTGGGGCTGCTCTGCTCGCACTGAATGATCGGATGGTTCAGCAGCTGGTAAAGAAGATTGGACATCAGGCAGTTCTGATGGACCTAATTAAAAAATATAAGCAAAAAAATGAAGAACTGACACAACCTTCTGAAAATTCCAGAGTGATAATCCCATCAAAGCAAGCAGAAGCAGTCCATCAGTAAGTGTGATGCCGAAAAGATTCTTGTTTGGGATGCAGGATATTCTGCAATGGCCCTTGAACAGCCACAGGAAAGCTTTCTAGTGGGCTTCCTTCAGTTAGCAGACCACAAACATCTTCAGTCATACTGGGAGTATTTTTGTAACATACTTTGCAGACGGTAATTTCTCAAAGATTATTTAAGAATAGTGAAGATACTCTATATTACTTGCCTAGTGTTCACTACCAGCTTCCATTGAAACACTGAAACTAATGGTTGCAAGAGTGATAAATACAGGTAAATTCCTGCTAAGAGTAATTTCTCCCTAACAATTGAAGCATGTGCAACAGGAGTTGTAGTACCCTCAGAGAGCTCATGATTTAAAAGTGGTTGTTTATGAGGGGCAGCTAGCTGGCGCAGTGGATAGAGCACTGGCCCTGAAGTCAGGAGTGTACCTGAGTTCAAATACAGCCTCAGACCAAATACTTCACACTTACTTAGCTGTGTGACCCTGGGCAAGTCACTTAACCCCAATTGCCTTAAAAAAAAAAGGTGGTTGTTTACGTCAGGCTCTTTATTGGTCTTCTTTACTCAGGGTACCCAAACTTTTTGCCTGGGACTCCATCTCCTATCTAACTCAGGTTCTCCCCTAGAGGTCTCCACTTTGTAATTTGTGAAAGCACAGCTGTAACTGAGGGGTTTTAAAAACTGTTTTCTTTAGAACCCTAAGATACCATGGCAGCATTCCAGGGAAATTCTAGGGAGAACTACATGGTGGCAGCTCAATGATTTTGGTCTTTTGTTTATTTGCTTCTATGTATGTTTGGAGTATAAAATTGTACAGTGAAATAAGAGTTTTTGCCTGCAAGATTCACCTTAAAAAAGATATTCCCTGATGATAGGTTCAGGCGTATAAGTTTGCTTGGAGTCTTACATAACTGTGACATTCAGAAAATGTTTGCTCATTTGGAAAGGGTGAAAAAAAATACTTCTGGTATACTTCTAGTTTCCTTTTTTTAGAGCTCCTACAGGCTTAATGGAATCTATTTTATACTGGGTGCTCTGATTTTCAGTGTGTTTATACTTCTGCCTTTGCTTTTCCCCCCACAATGCAATCTAGGTTGGTACCTGCTTGAGTTTGGGCTAATCAATTAAATGTGAACTGTGGAGAGTGATTCCTTTCCAGATCGTTGATAGATAATCCTATGTTTCCAACCTCTATCCCTTTCTAAAAATTTGCTTCTAGAGAAGAGGTTTTTAACTTGGGGTCATGGATAGATAGATTTCAAGGGGTCTAGAAACTTCTGAAGAAAAAATTACATCTTTGTTGTTTGCTAACCTTTGGTTTCCTTTGTAATCTTATATATTTTATTTTATCCATTTTTCAATGCATAATTTTAGGAAGGGATTCATAGGCTTTACAAGAGAGACACACGTTAAAAAATGTTAAGAACTATTCTAGAGTATTCAAAATGTCCTCTTGAAGAAAAAGTGAATAAGCAAAGAGACCTGGGTTTAAATCCTGTCTCTGAAACCTACTAACTGTGTGACATTGGGAAAGCCATGTAACCTCTAAATATTCTAGGCAACTCCTAAGACTATAAGTTGCCAAGAAGTTACTGACGAAACTTGAAAATGGCTCCTCATCTGAAAGTTCCCTATACTTACCAAATCACATCTATCCCCAAATCTATCCCGGTCAGTCTGTAGCTCAGAAAGTTGTAAATGAAGCATGTTGACACTGAGCATGGATAGGAGTAGTGGAGGTAGACCACTATCAGTCTCTCATTGCACTTCTGCCCCCTCCCTGTTGCACCCTACTTTTCCTGCCCCCCCATTCCCTGCTCAGTGCTGGCATTCTCCATTTGTGTGAGATTTTTTTCCCTTAGGCACAATGTAGGTGACAGTGAGGCAGCTTTGTTCTTACTGCAAGTCACTTAAGAATGCTCCACAGTTGGTGAGTTGGGCTCCATTTAGGCTGAGCTACTTAATATCTTTGTGTCTTTGGGCAAGTTACTTCCACTTTCTAAGCCTTGTTTTCATTCTGATAAATGAGGGGAGTTAAACTAGATGAGTTCTAAGGTCCCTTCAAGCTCTAAATCCTGTAACTCCAGTGACTTGATCACTTAATCTCAGTGACCTAGTTTCTGCATCCATGAATGTCAAAAACACAAAGGACTTCCATTTATTTCACATATACATTGTAACTTCATAGGAATATCAGTCAATGAGCATTTATTTAATACCTGTGGTTTGTTTGGTCATTTCAATCATGTTCCACTCTTCATGAGAGGAATAACCCCATTTTGGGATTTTCTTGGCAAAGATTCAGGAGTGGTTTGCCATTTCCTTCTCCAGCTCATTTTACAGATAAGAAACTGAGGCAGACTTATTTGGGGTCACACAACTAGTAAGTGTGAGGTGAGATTTAAAGTCAGGCAGATTGTCTTCCTGATTCCAAGCCCAGTACTCTGTCCACTGAGTCACCTAGCTGCCCCCTATTCAGTGCCTACCATGACAGATGTACTTGTTCCACTATTTTAAAAGATGTCGGATTGACTACCCCCTCCAGTGATACAGAGTATCCCTCCAAGTCTTAGTGGAACATTTTATGAATTAAAAAAAATTCCAACTGGTAGCCAATTAGGGACACAAACACAAAGAATCTCAGGGAAGTCCATATAATTCTTTAAGAACCCCATTCCTGAGATATTTCCTCGTTAAATATGAGTCTATGTTATGGTGTGGACTGGATTTGTAACTGTAGGGGAACTATCACAGCAAGGAAATTCCATTCACCAATACAGAGCTAGTTGCAAATTATAGTCTTGTTTCAAGCAATGGGAGGTTAAGTGTGGTGCCTAAGGTCACTCAACTAGTATGTGTCACAGGGAAGACTTGTACCCAGATTTTGCTCTCTCTAAACCCAATTCTCTAGTCTTTGAAAAACCTAGTTAAATTAGTCAATCCCATGCCTACCCAAGAATTCAAATACAATCAACTGGTAAAGGAGTTAAATGTTCCATGAATCAGTAATGACGCATAGGAAGGAACTATAAACAACCTAGAGATGAGAGCTTAACAGGCAAACACCCCTATTAGGTAAACAGATAGGGTAAATGTTGAGTCATACTAAACAATATTTCTCCTTTCTATGCAGATGACAAATGCACAGCTTTATAAGGAGCATAGATTGCTTTTTGTAAAGCAGCCATTTATAATTATAAGATTGCTCTTTGTTAAAAGAGTGTTAGGGGCATACTGAATACTCTGCCTGGGATTAGAATTTTAAAGAGCTAACCAAAGCCACCATTTTCTTTTTAAGGGAAGTCCCTAAACTTTGTACCGGCGCTTATACAGTGCCTGTTACATATTAGGCACTTCATAGATATTAATTGATTGATTGATTGTTCATCTATTGAATATGAAGAACTTGTTGGGTTCTAGTTGCATATATATTATAGAAACAGCTGTGGTAACTTTTTTTTTTTAAATTCTGTTGGGTAAGATAGAGCATGGTATAGGATAAAGACAATCATGGCCATCTCTGGGTAGACAGCCAAGCCACAATAATAAGAAGTCAGCAGATAAAGTCCCACTTCAGTGGTCTGGGATGAAACTGGTTCTTCAATAGATATTTGCTAATCTGTTAAAGGAATTATTTATGTTATTCTATCCATGAATATATCTCTTTCTTAGCAGCATTGATAAGGACTTCTATAATTCCATCAGCAACGCCCAGCTGGAGACATCTTTTCATCCAAATGAAAACTTTGATGTTGGACTAATTGACCAAAGGGTTCTGAAACAAAGGTGGGTCAGTAGGATATTTTCTGAATTTGCTAATTGGATTTAAAAATGAGTAATTGCTATTTCATTCAAAGATTTTCCATGTTTGAAAAATGGGGGAATCCCATAAATGTTTAGCATTTTAGTAAACCTCCCTTGAATTCTTTCTCCGGAAAAGGAGTTACAATCAAATGTATTTGAAACTAGTATTTGACTGAGAGAATATTTGGTTGGAGGATTTCATTGCCCAACTTTATTCTTCTGCATGTCAGCTGTGGTTTCCCAAGCCAAGTGAAGTGGGGAGTAAAGGCAATTGTCAAGGCCATTAAGAAACAAATTATCCACTCATGAGAATGATCTGTATTGTGAGGATTAACTGAGTACACAGATTCTGTACTCTTTACCTGTGGAGCAGACAAGTGTTATTGAGACTTTTCGACTTTCTGGATATGAGAGAGGTACTTGTTCCAGTATTTCAAAAGATCTTTGATTGACTACTCCCTCCAGTGATGCAGAGCATCTCTCAAATTTTAGTAGACAGTTTTTGTGAATTACCAAAAAAATTCCAACTGGCAGCCAATATTTAATGATCAGCCTCTGAATTTAGCTAGCCTGAGCCCTGGATAACAGACATATAATACAGTGCTGGGCCTATATGCAAAGCTTCTCCAGTATGGCAGCACCTACCTGAGAGCATGTTCCACTGATATAGTCATCAAGAGCCCACAGGTGCTCCAATGACCAGCGAGTCGTTGGAAGAGGGCTAAAATGGAGGAAAAACTTGGTATATTTTATTCTTTTTTTTTGTTTTGTGCTTTGATATATATGTTGTACCATTTCAACCCTCAAGACAGGTTGAGAGAGAAAATCAATAGGACCACCAATCCAAGCACTAGTAACACTGAGAAAAACTAAGATACTAAAGATGACAATTATATATCAGTTAAGGGTGTAGGCCTTGGAATGGTACTCAGAGCTGCGCTCTCTTAGGTCACTGACATTTAAGATCTATACTAGCTACATCACTATTGGCCTCAAGTGTCCCAAGGACATGAATACAGCCTTTCAGTTTGAAATTTATAATACAATAATTTCCCCATGGAAACAGGCTCTAGAGGAGGCAGACCAGCATAAAATGGAGTCATGCAAGGTAGGTTGACCAGTTGATAGATAGTGCCATTTGAGTTATTGTATCCAGGAAGACTAGGTAGAGCTCTAGATCAGCAGCCAGGCTAGTAGGCATGCAGGAAAGGCTACTTATGATACCCAGAGTCTCTGGGAAAGCACTTACTTAGAGAAGTATCCTTTGCATCCTGACTTACGCCTTTTGTTCAGTGGATCCTGCCTCCTGGCAGAATTATATGTTTTAAGGGACCTGGGTCAGGGAACAGATAGAGTATATCTAAGGAGGAAGAATCCTTCTTGTCTAGTTAGAAGGTTTTGTGCTATCATTATTTTAGGAGAGGGCTGTGTCCCCTGTGTAGATTTGGGGTTTGGTCAAAGTGTCTATTTTCCTTAGAGATATGATGGAATTGTCCCCCAGATGAAAATAGTAGTGAGTTTATTAGATCAGCCCCACAGAATCGCAGGCTGTAATTCAACTTGTACATGAAAGGATTCTCCACTATAATATATGTGGGGTTGTCCATTCCATGCTTAAAGTCTTCCTAGGAAGTGGAGGTCACTACCACTCAATAAACTTTAAACTCTTTTTGGTAGAAGGTTGTTTTTTTCCCCTGATATCAAGCCTAAATTTTTTTCTTTTTTTTTTTTTGGCCACTTCCATCTATTATTTCTGATTCCACCCTCTGGGACCAAACAGAATCTGTCCAAAAGAAAGACTTTCAAATACTTGAAGACATTTATCATGTTTCCCCTGAGTCTTCTTCTCCAGGCTAAACATGCCCAGTTCCTTAAAGGGATACTCATGTAACCAGGACTCAGAACCCTTCACATCCTGCCTGCTCTCCTTTGGACATTATCAGTGTCCTTAAATCATGGCACCCAGAATTGAACACGGTATTCCAGGTGAGGTCCAATAAGGGCAAAGTCAAATGGAACTGTTTCCTGATGGCTCAAGATTATATTAGGGTTTTATTTTGTTGTTGTTGTTGTTCTTTTTTGTTTTTGTTTTGTTGGGGGGTTTTTTGTTTGTTTTTTGGCAGCCACTTCATATTGATGATTCATTGAATTTGTAGGCCACTACTTATGGTTAACCTTACCTTTCCCATCTTATATTTTATACCCAATCCCAATTGGAGTTTGTTAGATTCAGCCCAGTGCATTAGTCTGTCAGCATCCATTTGGATCTTAACTGTCATCCAATGTATTAAGCACCTCCTCTCAGCTTTATGTCATCCACAAATCTGATAAGTAAGTATTTATCCAAGTCAGTGATTAAAATGTTAAACAGCACAGGGCCAAAAGCAGATCCCTATTGTTTTTTCACTGGAGACTTCCTGCCATGTTGAAATTGGATTATTAGCAATGACTCTTTGAGTCTAGTCACACAATCTTAGATAATTTAGTTCTGAATCTAAGTTTATTATCATTCATACCAGTAGTGTCAAACTCAAATAGGAATAGGGACCACTAAATTAACATTAGGATCCTAGCAATCTGCATATTGACTTAGAAAACCATATATTAATGTTATCTATATTTCATTATATTTTTTGTTAAATACTTCCCAAATACATTTTAATCTGGTTTGGGCTGCACTTAGGCATATTATGGGCCATATGTTTGATATCTCTGATTTAGACCATATTTATCATCTCTACAAGAATAGTATATGATACTTTATCAACAATGTTGCTAATATATAGTCAAATTATATCCATAGCATTCCCCCCTCAGTTACTAGTTCAGTTATTCAGTTTAAAAAAAAAAAAGGAAATAAGGTTAGTATGGAATGACCTGTTTTTGATGAAGCTGTGCTGGCTCTTTGAAATCACCACTTACCAGACTTCCAGGTCATATTACCAACAAATTACACACACACACACACACACACACACACACACACACACACACACACACACACATTGGTCAGTCATTTTTCAGTCGTGTCTGACTTTTTCTTGACAAGATACTGGAGTGGTTTCCCAGGTTTGTACTGTGGAATCCACTCATCAATTTTTTTTTCTGTTATTGCAGCCTCTGTCAGCACAACCTGATCCTGTGCTAACCCCACTATTCTGTGGCAGCAAACAGCAGAATTCAATTCTGATCACCCTCCCAAACTCACCCATACTCCTGTGCAAAAGAGGCATGGATAGAGGAAAGCAGAAGCTTTCTCTGACTGGGGCAATAGCATGCCCAGAGAATTAGAATACCAGAGAACTAGAGCAGAGATAACTGGGGAAGGGACAAGTAAGTGTGTGTGGATCAGAGCTGCACCAGACTTGAAAGAAAAGGGACTGGAATCCAGCTGTGCACAGTTCTTTCTCTCCCTTCAGTGTCTTTTGGGGCAGAGAGTGAGATCAGCGAAAATGGAAGGGTGCTGAGATAACTTTGAAGTCTAGCTCTGGGAGATGAACTCTGTCATCAAAGGGGGGAGAAGTCAGAAAGTGAGCAATAAGGGAATATAAGAGGGAAAAAAGACTGAAATTAGCAAAGATCTCATGATGGAAAAAAAAACAGTAAAAAGCATTGAGTATAGACAAATTGAAAACAGAAGTGAAGTGGCCACTAGTACAGCTAAACAAGATCAAACAAGTCCAATCTCCAAATAAATATTTCAAGATAAAATAAATTAAATCAACATCTGAACAGACAAAACACCTTGTAGATTTCCAGAGATGATTCCCAATGATTCAAAAGAAAAATAAGAATTGTGAAAGTAGAATATATGACCTGCACAGCAGAAATAGTTGGCAAAATAGAAAAACTTGAATCCACAACAGAAAATCTCTCCAAAGAATTGAAAGAGAGAAAAAATTGATTGAGAATAAAAATACACAGAAGTGAAATAGTCCTGGTGAAAGTGAAGCAAATATCCCTATATACACCAAAATATTTATAGCAGCACTTTTGTGATAGCAAAGAAATGGAAACAAAGTAGATTGGAAAATGGCTAAGCATAGTATGGTACATAAATGTAATGGGATATTACTGTGCTGTAAGAAATGATGCATGTGGGGAAAACATAAACATGGAAGGAACTGATGCAGAGTAAATTAGGTGAATCTAAGAAACAACATAAAAGATAGGTACAACAATGTAAATGAAAAGAACAACTACGTACAAAGGAAATCAAAAGTGAATGTAACAAAATTATGAAGATTATGCATGAGTCTAATGAAGAGATATGAGAAGACAGCCCCAAACTACCTCTTTGTGGAGGTGGGAGGCCCAGAGATGTTACACATTGCACATGTTATTAGACTTTTTCCCAATGTATTCATTAGTTGTGGATTCCACCACCTTTTTCTTTTTTTATGTTTTTAGAAAATACTATTTGTTATATTGAGATGGCTTTCTGGGATGCAAAGAGGTATGGATACTGAAGATAATGATAATATAAAAAATAAGAGATCAATAAAGAATTTATTTTTTTTTAAAAAGGAAGAGAGGCAAACAGCAATAATATTAAAAAAGAACATCTCTTCATAAGCAAAAAACATATTGATCTTGAAAACAAAATGTATAGAGAAACTTAAGAATCATTGGTCTCCCAGAAGAACACTAAAAGTCAAAGAAGTTGAACATGATAATTAAGAGAATAATACGAGAAATGGCCCAGAACTTCTGAACACAGAAAATAGAGTGCTGTTGTAAGGATCCACAGATTGCAAGGCAAACTCCAAGACCAACCAAATTTAACAAAATTTAGTAATTCCAATGACAAAACACAAATTTTGCAAGTGACCAGGAAGAAGATCTTCAAGTAAAAAGGAAAGGAAATTTGAATAACACAAAACTATTTTGCACTCACCAGAAATTGCCACTTCCCTTTCCCTTTCACCAAAAATCTTTTAATGATCTTTTCTAGAATTTCCCCAAGAATTGAAGTCAAGATCACTGGCCTATCATTTACAGATTCTATTCTTACCTTTTTTTCCTTGAAAATTTGCCCTTCTTCCATCTTGAGGGATCTCTCCCCTTTTCCATGACCTTTTAAATAGCACTGACAGTAGCTCAAATTACACACAGCCAGTTCTTTCAGGACCCTAGGATGTAGCTTATCTGAGCCAGGTGATTTGAATTATGATATAAAATTTCCTCAAAGGCAACTAGGTTCTCTCTTAAAATCTCCTTATGTGTCTTGGGTATTCAGTTCCTTGATCTAGTTTCCTCACAGAGGCCATATAGATTTGGAAGCATACAAGGATATTTGGGGAGGGTTTTTTTTGGCAGGAGATGAAAAAAAGGTTTAAGGACTTTAGGTGATTAAAAAGAGGAAGGGAACCATATGAAACTGTGTTACTTCTTTCCACTTCTAGTACAGACTTGGGTACGACCCTAGCCAGTCCTATTCTAAAAAAAATAATGCTGGTACTAATTCACATGGGATGAATTTCCCCAATAATGTGGATTGGTTTTTTTTGCATGTTAGTGTTACGGCACATTACTGATATTAAAAGTGCTAAGAACAGTAATCAATGAATAGCTTCAGAGGCCAAAAATAGCCATTCCTATAGATCTCTATAGATGTATAGTGAGCTTCCATTAAAGCTGTAGAATTAGTGAAAGGACGATTTCAAAATAGAAATGAGAAATGAGAGCTCTCTGGGAATGGCTTGACATTCATCAGTAATTCAATTTAATTCAATAGGTTTAATTCAATTATTAATTGATTAGATGCCTACTGTGTGCCAGAAACTATACCAGGCACTGGGGATACAGAGATAAAAATAAAACAGGACCTGACCTCTAGGAGCTTAGATTCTAGTTCTTTACAACTTTGAGGATCAGTTTTCCTTTTCATCCTTACCCAATGAAAGCTTTTAAATTCTCCTTCACTCTGATCTCAGGGAGTAGGAATAGTGGGGGAGGGAATAAGTATATTCTTCTCCCCCGAGGGCAACACATAACTGTTCTGGAAGATAAGTAGCCTCGTCACCCTTTGCTTACTAACTAGTAGATATTAAAACTTAAAATATTCAGTACGACATATGATTTCCTCAGTGTGGTCACTGCCTCTGCCAATTTAGATTACAAAACCCCTGTGGCTTCCCATTCTGTGCAACTCTTAGCTAGATATTGCCATAAATCCTTCCTCCAGTATCTACCAGTCTATTTCTTCGTGTTCTTTGTATATATTAGAGATAACAGTGTAGCACTGGTGCATCATTGACATTGGCCTCCTTGTTGTTCCGTGCACAAGATAATCTATCTCTGGAGTCCAGACGTAGTCAGTCACTGCCTGGAATGCTCTCCCCTTTGATCTCTGTCTCTTGGCTTCTCTGCATTCCTTCTAGTGCCATCTAACATCCTATCTCCTATGAGAGAAGCCTTTCCTGAGCCTCTTTAATTCTTGTGCCTTGCCTCTAATGATTATCTCTAGTTATTCGGTACATATTTTGTTTGCACATGATGGTTTTCATGTTAGTTCTCCCATTATACTGTAAATGTCTCGAGGGCAGGGACCATCTTTTGCCTTTCTTTGTATCCCCATAAATGCTTGTTGCATGCTGAGGGTCATGAGAGAGCATCTTGAGTTGGAATCCTAATCTAACAAGTAAGTTTTATCTTCAAGGGCAACTCAAGTGAGAGATATCAAGGAGCAAGCAGAGGTAGAACACTACCAAGTCCAAATCAGCATCGTTTGTCTATGGCACAGGATAAGGAATTTGGGGACAACATGCTGGGAAGATCTGAGCAGGAACATTAACCAATTTTCCAGGCTAGTTAGTATCAAACAACCATGAGAGGTCTAACAGAGTTTGTAAAGTGGAAACAGCATAAGAAAGACTTGCTTACCAAAAGGCTGTTTGAAGCCATGTATTTTTCAAGTCTTTCTCACCTAAATAGGACTGATTAGACCCAGCTAGCACTGACACTATGTCGCTGGGTGATACCTTGAATTTGTATTTAATGGGGACATGTTGCATTTGTTTAAGTTGATGACTAACTGGGCCCTTTCCATTAGGAAGCAGTTGATCTTCTATGTCAGTAGTTTTCTGGAAATTACTTGGGAAAAGTAGATTGTAATTAGTGCTAGCCATAGCATCTGTTCCAGACAAAGCTCATTCCTTTATATGATATTCAATTATGGCTCCTTTCTGTTTTTTTGGTGCCCAGTTAGAGGGCATGAATTTAAATAAACTTGTAGATGCTTCTTTTTTCTTAAAAAAAGAAGACTCATTATAAACTTTTTTTTGGGGGGGGGTTAGGCAATGGGGTTAAGTGACTTGCCCAGGGTCTCACACAGCTAGTGTTATGTGTCTGAGGCAGGATTTGAACTCAGGTTCTCCTGAATCCAGGGCCAATGCTATATCCGCTGTGCCATCTAGCTGCCGCCCCATATAAACTTTATTAAATGACAAAAAAAAAACCCAATTGAACTTTTATCATAACTTTACATTAGAATGAACTTTAACACATCATTACTTGTCAGGCAGTCCTTTTGCCTCAACTTCTATTATTTGTCCATTTGTTCCCTTTCTTTTTGCCTTTTATATAATTACAATTAGTATATATTTAGTTCATCTGGTGCTGATTCCCCCCTCCCCCCAACACATTCGATCTGTCTAGATTTCTTTATATTCCTCATGCTTATCCATCTTAATTGTATTATACTATTTCATTACTTGGGTAGAGGCTCCTTAAAGAATAGAGAGAAGATTATGTATTAGGAAAGTCTTTTAAAAGAAACTAGTGAAGATGACTTCAACCCCAACTTCACCGTATTTTTAAATGAATACACGTATTTTCTTTCCACAGTGAGGCATAACTGCATATTAGCTTTGACTCAGCAAATGCTTACTATAATATTTTATGGTAAATGATGGGGTAGTGAGGGGTGACTCGAGAGTCAGGAAATCCTAGCTCTGATACATACTAGTTGTATGATATTAGTGCATGTTTTCTCCTCTATTTGATTAGGAGTAGCTACATGGCACAGTGGACATAGTGCTGGGTGGGGAGTCAGCAAGACCTGAGTTCAAATCCAGCCTCAGACACTTACTAGCTCTGTGACTCTGAATAAGTCACTTAACTTCGTTGCCTCTGTTTCCTCACCTGTAAAATGAGCTGGAGAAGAAAATGGCAAACCACTCCAGTATCTTTGTCAAGAAAACCCCAAATGGGGTCACAAAGTCAGATACAACTGAAAAAGTGATGGAACAACAACAAACAGCAACATTATGAGCTACTTGAGATTAGAGATTCTTTTTGCCCTTTTTTGTAAAAGCAGTGCTTAATACAATGCCTGTAATACAGAAAGTGCTTTAAAAAAGGAGCTTGTTGACTTGACTGGAGTGGAAATGAGGAAAACCATTTATTTTTTGCTTGAATTTCACTTTTAGACATATTAGCTGTCTAGAAGACACTTACAAAAGTCACCATGGACTAGCCCATCCAAGTCCTGAGTGGTGGTGGAAAAGAAGGGAGCTACATCTGGTCTTACTGTAAGATCACGTCTCAGGAAAGACCATCTGCCTCCCAGCAAAGGCCAAATCTCAGCAATATTAAACTGAGAACATATCCAATAAAAACAGTTGGAAATATGAGGGATGGGGAGGAGAATACAGGAAAATGTAGCTTGGGCACTGCATTCCTTTAAAGAGCTATGAGAAGTCTAGGCATTTTCATTCTTTCTCTTGGTTCCCAGGAGATTAGAGACCTTCCCTACAGAACTAGGGGTATATCCAAACAAACATCATGGGGGCATTAAAGGGCCTAGGTTCTCAGTAAGTGTGTCGAAGTACAAACAATCTCCCCCTGAAAGGCCCCTTAACCAATCCTTGGGCTTCTTTTCTGTTGAGGATCTGATATTTATTCATTTTCAAATGCCAGGACAGTCATCAATGGTCTGTTTCCCTCAGCTCTGGTTGAACTAGCTCTTCAGAGACTCTTTCAACTCTTCTAAATTTTTCTTTTGCAACTATATATAATAAACAGAGTATGAGCTTACCCCATTATCTGTGCTTAATCAAAGTAACAACTCTCAGGTTGTTTTTCTCCATAATACTCTTGACTTATTTGGGCACACATGTTATAATATACATAGAATATAGATGGATTGACATGATCACATTTGCATCATTTCCTGGCATATGCCAAAGGCAAGAATTATTAAAGTATTTGGGTAAGGAACAGTGTGTCATAATGGAAAGAGTAGTAGGCTGGGAATAAGGAGACATTGTTCTACCACTAAGAAGCCATGACCCTAACCAAGTGATTTAACCTCTCTGGACCAGAATTCTCTAATCTGCCTAATCTTCTAAAGTAAGGAGGCAGCAAAAGATTTACTTCTATCTCTAACAATCTATGGGTTTTTAAAGATTTAGTGGTAGCTCGGTGGTACAGTGGATACAGTAATGGACCTGATGTCAGGGAGACTTCAGTTTGAATCTGCCTTAGATACTAGCTGTGGGCAAGTCACATAACCTGTTTGACTTAGTTTCTTCATGTATAAAATGGTGATGCCAATAATAGCACCTACCTCCCAGGATTGTTGCAAGGATAAAATGAGATAATATTTGTAAAGTATTTTGCAAACCTTAAAGTGCTGTATAAATGCAAGCTATTATTATTTTTACAGAGGTTGAGTTAATACAACTTCTGGTAAAAAGCTTGTTCACGTAAATTGATGGGTGGTTAAGTATAGTCTATCCTTGGAATTCTATACGTATCATTAAATGTTAATTGAATTGAACACACAATGAACAGAATGGGAAATAAAAGAGTCCTGTGGGACTTTTCAGGGTGAACCATCCTTTGATTGCTATCTATTTCTGTTAATTATCATACCTCAGTAGCATCAAGGTTCATAGTATGCTGATGGATTTAATAGTAACACTGAGGCATACCCCAAATTTTTCAATTTCTATCCTGAAAGCGTGGCCACATGGGGCAAAAGGAAATTAAAGAAGTCCAGATGCAAGTAAAATTGCTCTGTAATTTCCCGTATCAATTGAAATTTCTAAAAAGAGAATATCCAATTGGGATCAGTCTAGATAACAGAGTTAATCAATACAACATTAAAAGTAGATGGCCTAATGCTAAGCCTAAGCAAGAACACATCCACTTTACAGCATCTCTAACAAGTTGTCATCTAATCTCCACTTGACTTCTAGAGAGGGAGAAACTCCCACCTCCCAAGGTAATCCATTCCGTTTTGGTAAAGCTCTAATTGTTAAGAAATGTTTCTTTACATCAAGTAAAAATTTGGACAACTTGGCTGTGCGTGGCCCCTAATTCTGAAGCCTTGGACATTAGCTCAAAATGGTAGTCTTAGCTATTCTGAGAGGTGGCATGGCCTACAGCATGGGTCTTAGGGTCTATAAACTTGTTTTTTAAAACATTTTGATAATTGCATTTCAATATAATTGGTTTCATTTGTAATCCTATGTATTTTATTGTATTGGCTTAAAATCATTACTCTGAGGAGTCCATAGACTCCACCAGACTATGAAAGGGCCCTATGAAAACTCACAAAAAGGTTAAGAACCCTGGTCTAGTACAGAGTGCTGACCTCCAAGTCAGGAAGAATTGACATAGATAGGGTCTAATCCTGGGTGACCTTGAGGAAGATGCTTAACCTCTCACTGACCCAGATAACTTCCTGAGACTATAAGTTGCAGAACACTGCTGATTTGCATTTATCAAAGTAGTTTTCTCATTAGGAGTTTTCTAAACCAACAAAATTACAGATTGATCTCCCTTCAAAAATACAGTTTTATGAGTTCTTTTTTATTTTAAAGAAGAGGTACCACCTAGCCACATAGATGACTGTTTTGGGCTGCATTCCTTTGGGCAAGTGTAACCTAAATAAATACTTATTTTCAGCTGAGATTGTCATTAAAGTTTTGACTGAAGCTTCAGTATTATGTATTATTTAGACATACTGAATTCACTCAATCCCTGAACAAATGACTAGTCAATGACGAGTCAGGTCACTTGAATTCTTCATACTGAGAGATCATTTGGTTGGGGACCAATAATGGTATATAATCAACACTTTCTTTCTCCATTCCCCATCCCCCCTCTTAGATTTTCTCACTTATTAGATGTAAGACTGATCCATTTATAGAATCTGAATCCTGAGAAGAAAGGTGTTCAAAAGTGAATGTCCATTGCCTATTCACAATATGGAGAAAGGAGGTCGTATAGCACCAGCTTGACCTGATCTTATAGGATCAATCCATATATAAACACATTATCTTATGGCTGTAAGGAAAAGTTATCATATAGTCAGGGTACCCCTACTTAAAAGATGATAAAATCACTGAAATCTACATATAATAAAGCACTTGAAGCACAAGATGTATTTTGGACCCCAGTATGACCTACAAGGAAAGTGACAATATAGTTAGAAAACAGCCTATTGTCCATCACAGGCTTTTGAAACTTGCCATTAGAGAGGCAGATAAAAACAAAAACCAAACTGAATTTTCTTAGCTCAAGCTTACCCAAACTATGAAAGAATAGCATTTTACCCCTTTTCAATGTTAGGACAGACAATTTATTACCATTTAATTTCCTATATAAGGAGGTGGGAAAGAGGGAAATAGAGGAACTCTGTGTATGTGTGTGTGTGTGTGTGTGTGTGTGTGTGTGTGTGTGTGTGTGTGTAATTGTTACCTTTGTAATCTCAGGGTTCCAAATCCTAAAACTAAAGACCAAGATTCTAGTTGGATATCTAGATTTATGCCCAGGCTAAGGATGATGGGTAGTTAGGGAAATTATTATTGATGTTTTGTTTTCTATATTGCATTGAGCTCTAGAGAAAGTTCATCAGCGCTTATCCTACTGTGTATTTACATCTCCTACTTGCAAAGGCATCAGGGGATTTAAATGAGTTCTATTTGTAATCATTCAGTACTTTACCTATTTGCTGTCCACATGTCCCTCCTTTCTCTTCTTCTCTTGAACAGAGTCATATGTGCCCCTACACATGCATTTCATTGACTTAAGCCTCTGTGAGTCTTATAAAGTGACAGATATGGGGGCCAAAGTAGTAAATAGCACCAAAAAAGCCTGAGATCTCAAAGCATTTGTATTATGCGTCAAAGTGAAATGTACCAACAGCTGGATAAAAAAAAAAGAGCATCTTCCCTAAACACCATTCAAGTCATGCAAGACATAGCTATGTATCTTATTTGAAGACTGTCACTTACCTGGTCCACAACTAGCCTGTCCCTTCAATCTGAACTATCTGAGAATCTCCTGAATTGTACATCTTCTCTTTTCTGGTCACTCAAGTACAAAAATATTGGCACAGGAAGACAAAGACAGTCTTTCCTGAATAATATACATGGCTATATGCTAAACATTCTTGCCCAGCTTGTAATTCTGAAGAATTAGTTCATATCTCAGGAGCCTCTATTTTTCTGCCTCAGGGTTAGATAATGACCAGAAATTATAACCATGTTCCAAGCAACCCAGGCAGCCTTTTGATCTCACTCACTAGATGTAAAACTAATCCATTGGTAGCTGTTTTTAAATACATTTCTTCATGTTCTTGTACCTTCCTCCATGCCTTCCTTTTTTCTTGATCTCTTAAACCTCTAGATATTTCCATACTATTTGTTTTTATGGTTATTCAAGTGGTACATGGTATTCCATTCTCAATGGTTCTAAATACCTGATCCCTGAGTTCTAGGAGTATAAAGGAGTATGTAATTAAGAGTACAATTATGAAGTGGAAGGGCCAAGCCTGGTGAAGTTGTGAGTTTCTTTAATGTGGCTATTCTTTTTTTTAAAGGATTCTTTTTTTTGTTTTGTTTTGTTTTTCATCTTTTTTTAATTAATTAATTTATTTTTAGTTTTCAACATTCACTTCCATAAGATTTTGAGTTCTAAATTTTCTCCCCATCTCTCCCCTCATCCCACCCCAAGAAGGCATGTAAATTGATATAGGTTCAACACATACATTCATATTTATTCTGTTTTCACAATAGTCATGTTGTAGAGAAGAATTAGAACCAATGGGAGAAACCACAAGAAAGAAGAAACATACACACACACACACACACACACACACACACACACACACACACAGAGAATAAATAATATGCTTTGATCTGCATTTAGACTCCACAGTTCTTTTTGTGGATGTGGACAGCATTTTCCATCATGAGTCTTTTGAGGTTGTCTTAGATCCTTGCATCGCTAAGAAGAGATAAGTCTATCAAAGTTAGTCATCACATAACGTGGTTGTTACTGTATATAATGTTCTACAGGTCCTACTCACTTCACTCAGCATCAGTTCATTTAAGTCTTTCCAAGTTTTTCTGGTCTACCTGCTCATCATTTCTTATAGCATAATGTGGCTATTCTGCGTGGCAGGTCATGAACATTTTACTCAGTCCCTGTGTAGTGCCTGTCACTTTTCACTGGCCTCTTTTTAGCTCTGGACCTAGTCTGAGCACTGCTTTCAAAGTGAAGAGCAGACATGGAAATAAGAACAGCAAAGGGAACTCCACCCTGGTCCCCCATTCTCTTTTCTAGAGAACCACTTTGTCATACAAAAGTGAGGACAGTAATACAAGCCCCTTCCCCTTTGTAGAAAACTGTCCATAGCAAGGACACTCTTGGAAAATGTGTTTACATGATGCAGAAAGTCAGGGCAAGAGAGAAGAGTTATGAGCTGATTTGTTCTTTCAAACAGTGCTTATTAAGTACCTACATATGAGAACACTGTTCTAGGTGCTGGGGAAGGTATAAAGCTTTTTTTGAGACACAGTACCTGCCCTCATGTAACTCACAGTCCAGAAGAGACAAACAGGTAATTGGAAAACAATATGTAGTATAATGTAACATTAATATTAGTATAATATAACATAACAAAGCATAGCATAACGCAACATAACAAAGATAACTGCACTAAGGAGATAACAGAGCAATGTGCTATGTGAAACTCCAAAAGTTTGGATGTGTTCACTTTGGCAGTATTTGAAACCTGTCTGTAACATTGTAAAGTCACAGCATGGTGACATTGTAACTAGCTGAAATGCTAAAGTTATATCTGTTGGCTGATGGTACTCATTGTTGAGTAACATCAAGAACCTCAACGCCTCTGTTCAGTTATTACCCTATTTTTATATGCTCATTACACAAATTACAATACCCAATGTCTGAAGTTGCTTCAGTTGGGGATGTCTTGATCTGATTTAGGCCACAAATACAAGGTCCAATTAAAAAGTGAACTTTCCTTTAAAGAAACTCTTAGATTGGATACGTAGCCTATCGTCCACATTGGCCATTGAATCTTGTACTGTGGTTTATGTATACTTTCATGCATTTTCTCTCGTTTTAAAGATGGTATTGCTTTGGTTATGGCTTTCTGGAAATAAAGACAGTATTAATATAGTACAGATCATTTCTTTATTTTTCTTCATGCTTGAATGTTACTTAAATGTCTCCACATCATCTTAAGTTTTCATCATATTAAGCACGGATGTAAAAATAGTCAAAATGGATTTAGTCAATACATGAGTATTTAGTGAATGTGTTTTGAGTATTCACCACTGTTCTAAGCCTTAGAGATCATCTCATTCACCTCCCTAATTTCACAGATGGAGAAACATAGTCTTTTTTAAAAAATCACATTATCTATATTGGAGGCATGAAATGGAGGAATAGGGCCTGGGGAGGATCCATGTGGGGATGGAACGGACCATTTTAGTAAAAGAGGTCAACCAGAATAATAACAGCATGACACCTTGGCAGGAGGTGGAGGTGGTCAATGATGACGTTCAGGCAAATGCTCTTCACCTATGGACATGGCCACAGAAAACTTTGCAAGCGTAAACAACAGCAGATGTTTTGTAG
Organism: Phascolarctos cinereus; assembly: GCF_003287225.1. Taxonomy (NCBI): domain Eukaryota; kingdom Metazoa; phylum Chordata; class Mammalia; order Diprotodontia; family Phascolarctidae; genus Phascolarctos; species Phascolarctos cinereus. The sequence continues at coordinate 126,718,668 of NW_027555958.1, forward strand.
TCGTCTATGTCCTGCTGAATAGATGCCACAAATTGTTTTAGCAGGATAGCTGTAATTGTGTTTTACTTGGCCCTGAGAGATACTTTTAATGCCACATTTTGTTCTATTGCACTGACTGTTCTTTGTAACCAACAGATCTTATATTCTCTGTGCCTTTCAGTTAGTTTTGCGTCACTGGCTATAGAATATTGGTTGCAAAGACTTGTCTTTTCCTTTTTTCATCAAGAATACCCTTTGCTGGGGGTGGGAGGAGAGAAGGGAAGGGCAGCCAGGTGATGCAGTGGATAGAGTATAGAGTCTTGGGCCTGGAGTCAGGAAGGCATCTCATTGAATTCAAATCTGGCCTCAGACACTTACTAGCTGGGTGACCCTGGGCAAGTCACTTAACTCTGTTGGCCTCAAGAAATAGTTAACCACTCTGGTATCTTTGCCAAAAAAAAAACACAAAAAAAACCCTCAAATGGGGTTACACAAAGTCAGAAAACACTGGAAATGACTGAACAACAACAACCCCTTTTTTGCATGTAGATAAGTCCCATACTTTACAGAGATTAGAGTAGGTATGGTAGTTTTTTATGTCTTTGATTGTCTTTTTAGCATCTCTCCCTTTTTTAATATCTTGAGAATCAATGACTTAGTGCCTTCAAAACTGTGTCACCTCTAGCAAGTATATCATCTATGTGCTATTTGAGCTCTCTCTCTCTCTCTTTCTCTCTCTCCTTCCCTCCCTCCCTCCTTCCCCTACCTCCCTCCTATGTTTTCTTCATTCCTTCCTCTTCTAGAGCAATAGGAAAACATAACCTAGCACCCATTCCCAAAGAGCATAAACTTTCAGTTAGTACCATGGTACCAGAGTAGCTGAAGAAAACCAGATCATCTAAGACTCATACCTCAAAAAATAAGGGATGAGGGGAACATTTTAGCCACTGGGCATCTGGACCCACAGCTAAACCAAGACTGCTGAGCTTCTCCAGCATAGAATCTGGGTCTCCGCTCAGATCTTTCCCAACCCTTTCACATTCCATAACCTGGAGATCTCCTATTTATGTATTATGGCATCTCATGACCAAGCTGGGATTCTTGAGTTCTTAGACAACACCACCAAAGCCTTGAACTCCCCTCACTTGGACGCTATGTGCTGGCTTCCTTTTATTCTTTTTTAATATTTTATTCATGCTTTTTTTACATTGTTGTCACTTCACAATACTTCCTCCTCCAATAGATCCTTCCTTATCCTTAAAGTACAGTTAAGCAAAACAAACAGAAATATTGACCATGTCTGTTGTTATATGCCTCATTCCTCACCTGTAGTATAATACCTCTCTATGACAGAAGGAATGTATGTTTCATCATCTGGAGTCAAGATTAATCATTAAATTGATCTGAGTTTGCCACCATTAGTGTTGTTTTTATTTACATTAGTGTGGTTATTAAGTACATTTTTATTTTGGTTCTGCTTCCCCCTTTCTATATCAGCTTATATGTCTTCACAAGTTTCTCTGAATTCCTTATTTTTGTCTTTTTATAGTACAGTAATATTCCATTACATTATGTACCATAATTTGTTCAGATATGTCCCAATTGATGGCAACTTGCTTTATTTCTAGTTTTTGTTACCACAAAAAATGCTGCTATAAATATTTCTGTGTATATGGGAACTTTTCTGGTATCTATAACTTCCTTCGGCAATATGCTGGATAGCAATATTATTGGAACACACTGTATGTACAAGTTCCTTTAAAATGTGGGTCATGCCTCTTTGAATGATGCAGGGCAGAGAGGTGGAGATGACCTCAAAATAGATGTGTTTTCATTTTGCCCATTGGCAAACTCAATAATGGATATGACTAGTCCTATTATTTAGTCTGACTATAAACCTTTATTTATTATTAATCTTTTTTTTAATTTATTTTTACGTTAGGCAGTAAAAATACCATCTGCATGTTGTATATGAGTGTTTAAAGTTATGGCTGCCAGCATCTGCTGCCAAAGTAGGATTTATTTTTAATTCTTGATGAGTCACTTGTCTTGTGTAACATTAGATTGAATTTGTGTTAGTTGGCATAGCCTGGAATCTACTCTGCCCCCAGAACATCATTAAGTCATTTTTGCTGCCTTTCAAAGCTTTGTAATTGTACACAAAGGGAAAATGCAATTCCTCCGATCTGCACAGTGGGGCTACTATTTGAATAATATTTATGGACAGTTCACATATCCGCAGTGTAGTTCTAGGTGTTGGACAGAAATGCTGGTACTACCCTTCGTAATCCCTCCCTTGGCATCATTGATATGGGAAATGAGATAAGGACATCTTGTTGAAAGTGGGGAAGAGAGAGCAAATGAGCAGTCATCATGCAAGATCCTGGGGTGGGGGAAGGGAGGGGATTATGTTGCTTGTTGTTATTGTCTTGCTTTTATTTGAGTTATTTTTCGTCTCCAAGCGACTCTCAGCAGCTTCCTGTTCACCTGGTTCTCCTTTCCCCTTAAGTGACCCAAAAAATGCTCTCTAAATCCCAGGCCCAATTCCTATTATTCATCTGCTCCCTCCCTAGTTAGAGTCCTCCCCTCTGTTTGGAGAACTCTGTCTCATTGGGAACCCTTGGCCCGTGGTCTCTGTTCCTCCAGAATTTTGCTCCAGATGAGGGCCTAACAAAGATCTACATCATATTGGTGTCCCTTGACAGAGAGATTTGGGGAAAAGGATGAGAATGAAAGACATAGGATGAATAGAAGAACCCAGAAACAGGAAAGAATTGTGCCAGCATAGCCAGCCCTGTTATGTATGCAAAGATGAATAGAATATCACACCCACCCAAGTGACTTCCTAATCAGAAAACTCCAGAAAGCAATTGACATCATTGTTGCTTAGAGCAAAGATAAGGAATGAATGAGATTTATAATGAGAAATGAAAATACCTATTGTAGCTTATCAATTTTTGTTTTGTTTTTATTTGGTTTGGTTGACAGAAAAAATGTGAAACATCTTCTAGCAAGGAACAAGGCACTACAGTGGACAAAATCTTATATTTTACCGGACTTCCCATATGATGTCAAATGCATGTTAACTGAGCAAAAATGTCCAGATCACAGCATGAGGATAAGGATCATTGAGTTTTTACAAGCAGACATGACAAAGTATCTCGAAGGATCATTGTAAGTATGAATTTTCTGCATATATTGCTTTAGGGGAGCATCTGTTCACAATATAGGCTCTAAATCATACAGACTTGGCTCTTTTCAGTATTTAAATGATGAATTGCTGAAGTATTCAACAATGCCTATTATTCAAATGTCTATTCCCATTTGTTCCTAATAGGACTATAAGTAGAGAGATTTGAGGAAACATAATCACAATCCATCTGCTATTATGCAAATCCCAATTTTGCTAAAAGGAGAGAATACAAGCTTATTTTTGTTAAAGACCTCTGCAGAAAAGGTTCTTACTCAGGTTGGCCTAGATCAAAAGTGTCAAAATTGGGGAACACCCAGGCAGAACCAGATTAAAATGTAATTGGGAATTCTTTAACAAAATAAATAAAAATACAATATAACATAGGTAATGTTAATTTGTGTTGTTCTAAGTCAATATGTGGCTATAGGTGTCCGGTTCTATTTGAGTTTGACACTACTGGTTTAGCTGACCTTCGAGTTCCTTTCTAACTCAGAGATTCTTTGAAATCATTTCTCTTTGTCTTCTTGTTTGAACAGGTACCCAACTACCCAACAGTACAATGATGTTGTCAATGCCCTGCTTCAGGCATACCCATTCCTTGATGAAGATGGCAGTGGTTTTGTAAGTATCCTCAGTGATATAAATCTTCTTAACCTAACTTGTTGTTATTCTTCAGTCATTTTTCAGTTGTATCGGACTCTTTGTGGCCCCATTTGGAGTTTTCATGGCAAAGATACTGGAGTGGTTTGCCACTTCCTTCTCCAGCTCATTTTATAGATGAAGGAACTGAGGCAAACAGCATTAAGTGATTTGTCCAAGGTCACACACCTAGTAAATGTCTCAGGTCACATTTGAACACAAGTCCTCCTGACTCCAGGCCTGGCACTCTATCCATTGCACCACCTAGCTACACCTAACCTTACTTAACTTTAAGTAATTCTGTGCTTATGCATAAGATATGCATAACAGTCCTGCCTCAGATACTGGCTGGGCGATGCTAGACAAGTCATTTGACTTCCCAGTTGCTTTAAGCAGCTCTCTAAGAGAAGGTGCCAACCTACATTGACAGAAGGAGTTTCCTCCTCCAGAATTTCCTATACCAATGAAATTACAGATCTGGTTCTCTCTACCTATGTTCTAGAATAGTGGGGATTAGTAGAGAAATAGTAGAGAAATTGGGAGATAAATGTAGAAAAAGAAAGCTCTCCTCCCTACTTAAAAAAATACTACTATTTTGCATCATTTTCATCATTGTCTTTATCAGGTTTTCTGGTCTCTTTATCTTTTTCCTTGCCTTCTAATTGGCCCCTAGTGAAAATGTTTCCCTTAGATAGATAGGTGGCATAGAATGGAGTGCTATACTTGGAGTGAAGAAGAACTGCATTCAAATCCAGCCTCAGACAATCACAAACTATGTGACCATGGCTAAGTCACTTACCCTCTCCCAGCCTCAGTTTCCTCATCGGTACAATGGGGATAATAATAGCATCTATCACAGGGGGTCGTTGTGAAGGCCAAATGAAGTAACAAATCTTAGAGTGCTATATAAATACTAGCTATTGTAATTCCCTTTCTTCCCACACCTCTGAGCTCTGAAGATTGGTTTGTATACTCCTTTAAAAAAAAAAAGAGGCAGGAAGCCTGAGGACCTAGAAAGTTCTACACTAATCATTGTTTATGGCCTAGTTCAGATTCCTAGATCCAGAAGCCTAGTGTCCCAATGATCATTGTTTGTAAGCGTGACCAAAATGGCCTGTGATGAGGAAAGAACAAGGAACTTGGAATCAACCGATCTGGCCCCGTTTCTTAGTCCAGTGACATTTAAAAAAATTTTTTTCGATTAACACTAGAAGAAGCAATGGCATCGACTGACATAACAGTGTTATTAAATTTTTTGCTTAAAAATCAAAATTTTCCTTCTATTTCTATTTTCTTTGTCTTATGTATTTCAAAAAAAAAAACCATTGCATCACTTGACACAGGTTTTTCCCTCAAGATATTCTTAAATTCTGGTCCTTCTTTAACAAGCATGTGTTTTCTCTCACTCTCATCTCCTTAAAACAAATGTAGTAAAGCAAAACAAATTACCTCATTAGCCATGTCCAAAACTACGTGTTTCATTTTACATTTGAAGTCCATCGCTGCTCCATTAGAAGGTGACAATGTACTTCATCATTGGTCTTCCAGAATCGTGGCTGGTCATGGCACTGAGCAAAATTATCAAGTCTTTCAAAGTCATTTGTCTTCACAATGTTGCTGTTATTGCATAAATTGATCTCCTCGCTTCACTCGACATAAGTTCACACAAGTCCTCCCTCATTTCTTCTGAAACTGTCTCATCATTTCTTATGGCCCAATAAATAGGTCATTGATTTTAAGCAAATCACTTTCCTGGGCCTCAATTAAATATGCATAAAGTGGGAATAATGAGACTTAGGATCATAGGATCAGATTTGAAAGGGACCATCAAGGCCATCTCACCCAAACCCCTTTATTTTATGGATGAGGAAACTAAGGCCAGAGAGTTTGAATGATTTGCCTAAGGTCACACCAGTAGGAAGTGGCAGAGATGAGATTTAAACCCTGGCCTCTGACCCGAAATCCATTGTACCCTCTCAGTTATTCCTTCCACCTTGGGGATGCAGAGTTCTTTCCATCTCAGGAACCTAAACATCCTTGTTCTGAAGTGACAGATATTATTTGCATAGCTCTTTAAGGCTCAACTTTTGCTTGGTTTAATGAATATCAAAGTTAGACTTCATCTAAAAACAATGTTATTGTTCAGTTGTATCTGACTTTTCATGATCCCAATGTGGGTTTTCTTGGCAAAGATACACGAGTGGTTTGCCATTTGCATCTCTAACTCATTTTACAGATGAGGAAACTGAGCAAAAAGGGGTTTAGTGACTTGCCCACAGTCACATAGCTAGAAGGTGTCTGAGCCTGGATTTGAACACAGGTCTTCCTGACTCCAGCCCTTGTGCTCTACCCACTGCACTGCCTAGCTGCCAGTTAAAAAGCATAACTGATGGCTATTTATCGTGGAACACCTTTCGCCCATTTGTGCCTTCAAAAAGCTTTGCTGGTGAAGAGATGAACAAAATTGTTTAATAAACGGTAGTTCAAATGTGGGCATGAATGTTGCAAGTTGAAACATGAACAAGTAGATAGTTGCCAAAAATCGCTCTGTAAATGAGTCCAAATTTCTATCATTTTTCTTATGCTGAGAATGGAGTCAGTGGAAATGTTCTGAGAATAGGAAGAATGTGAAAACTTTTCTGAATGTTTAGTGGCATGGATCGTTTCGATGCGCTTAGAAAACACATGGAAAAGTTCCATGGGAGATCTTCATATACCTTTTCTAGTAGAATGGTATAGAGATGAAGAAGTCATGAATCACTAGCAGTATAGCTCCTAGTTAGTCATTTGCCCACCAGTGGCATCATCTTTTCACTAGCTGTGTCCTAGATCTGGAATGCTTTTTCCCTCATCTCTGCCTCCTGGTTTCCCTCAAGACTCAGTTCAGATTCTATTTTCTGCAAGAGGCCTTTCCCCATCTGTACCCAATACCCTGTTCCCAATACATGCCCTTTTGCAAGTGCCTTCTTTCCCTCTAGGATTACCTTTCATCCACTCTCAGCATATCTCATATAAACTATTTACTATGAGTTGTTAGAGTGTGAGCTCCTTGAGGAAAAAGACTGTGTTTTTTGTGTTCTTTTTCAGCACTTAGCACAATGCTTGGCACATAGAAAGTGTGCTCATTAGTGCTTGTTGACTCTCTGGGCATGTGGCACTTCTTTAGGATTTCAGAAGATCTCTAATCTAATCAGTGGAGAGCTAGGACAAATCACAACTTCCTTTATACCTTAGTGGACAGTGTTTGTGAATTGCTGCAGTCAGAAACAGCTATCACCCTGTTGATTTTCCTTTTACTGATGGACTTCTTTGTCCTTGCTTAGGGATACAAGCATGTGGTTGGTCTCCAGGCCCATACTCAAAGATTTTCCAGCTTGATAGGAATTGCTGGAGCTTGTGATTGGCTGAACCTAGAACCACCTCTATGATAAAGAATCATAGGATCATAGATTTAGAGCAAGAGAGCACCTTAAAAGGTAACACAATGGATAGACCACTGGTTCTAGAGTCAGGAAGACCTAATATTAAATTCAGCCTCAGACATTTACTAGCAGTGTGACTATAGGCAAGTCACTTAACCTCTGTTTGCCTTAGTTTCCTCACCTGTAAAATGGGGATAATAATAGTACTTACCTTGTAGGGTTGTTGTAAGGATCAAATTACAAAATTGTATGGCATTTAGCACAGTGTCTGGCACATAGTGTCATAGAAATGTTAGCTATTTTGTTATTTTCATTACTATTATGTCATCTAGACCTGTAATTTTACAGATGAGGAAAAGGAGACATAGAAGTTAAATGAGCTAGCCAAGGTCACACAGCTAATAAGGGTCTGAAGCAGAATTTGAACGTGGTTTCTTCCTGGCTTCATGTCTAGCACCCTATCTGCTATATCATACTGCATTTAATGAAGGTAGGCATCCAGTCAACAAGTATTTATTAAGCAATTAATTAATTAAGCAATTACTTTGTATCCCTGAGTGCTGTGCTGGAGATATAAAGATAAAAAACAGTCCCTGACCTTAAAGAGTTTACATTATAAGGGGCATTTAGCAAATACCTGTTGACAAATTCTTTATGCCAATCAATCAATAAACATTTATTAAGTGCTTACTATAAGCTAGGTATTGTGTTAAGCATTGGGGATATAGAGAAAGGCAAAAGACAGTTCCAGCTCTTAAGGAGCACACAGTCCAACAGGGGAAAAATGAGCAAACAACTATATACAAACAAGCTATTTACAAGATAAATTGAAAATAATCAAGGGAGGGAAAGCACTATCATTAAGGGGTATTGACCACTCCTTTTCTGTCTCCTCTGCTGGATCGTTCTCCAGATCATGCTCTCTAACTATAGGGTTCTGTCCTGGGTCCTTTTCTCTTCTCCCCCTGTGCTACTTCACTTGATGATCTCATCAGCTACCATGGATTTAATTACTGTCTCTGTGCTAGTGATTCTCAAATCTATCCCTCCTGGCCCAATCTCTCTATTGACCTCTGATCTCTCATCTCCAACTGCTTTTCAGCCATCTTGAATTGGAGGTCCAATAGACATCTTAACCTCAAATGTCCAAACCAGAACTCATTATCATTACCCCTAAATCCTCCCCTCCCCTACTTTCCCTATTACTACAGAGGGCAATGCCATGCTCCCAGTGCCTCAGGCTCACAACTTAGCAGTCATCCTATATTTCTCACTATCTCTCCCCCCTCCACCTCATATCTAAGCTCACCCATCCACATCCAATGTATTGCCAAGGCCTGTTGATTTCACTTTTGCAACATCTCTTGAATCCACCCCATTTTGTCTTCTGATACTGCCACCATTACAGTTGGACTATCACAATAATCTGTGGTGACTCATACCAATTTTGTCCTTTTTCTGCTCTGACTAAAAAATTAACATATTGAAAAAGGCAGGTTGAGAAACATAAGTAATTCCGAAGTGTTCTTTAGAGTTAATTTCCTCTACAGTTGCTTGATAGGATACTTCCCATTAAACTTAAACTGTTTGGAAATATTTCAATGTTCTAACATAAGGCTAAAGACTTCATTAAAAAATACTATATATAATATTTTATATTACATATGTATATATAATATTTTATGTTATAAGAGCAAACATCTTATAATAATTTAGTATGGAGAGTTTTTTTAGGGGGGAGCACTGAAATTGGACCTCTTTAATCCAGTGCTTCCATATTGGAGATTGAATTAGATGACTTCTTAGATCCCTTCTGGTTTAAAATCTTTGATATGTAATATAGCTATGAAGGGAGCTATTTCACAAGCATGAAGGAAGTGCTCAGACATCTCTACTATAATAGCCAGGAATCAACAACTTAATTAGACCTAAAGGTAAATTCATCTAGATCTGTTCATAAGATATCATGGTAATATTTTGTTTCTAAAGGGAAACAGAATTGGTAGCAAAAACTGTGTTAATTGGACTTAAGCAATGTGACCAGGAGCAGCTTGTTCTATTCTAAACCAGGGGTGGGGAAACCTGCAACCTCAAGGCCACAGTTGTCCTTCTAAGTCCTTGGGTGTGGCGTTTTGACTTAATCCAAGTTTTACAGAACAAATCCTTTTATTAAGGGGGTTTGTTCTTTGAAATTTGTATTCAGCGGAAGGGCTGAACTTGAGGACCTAGAGGGCTACATGTAGCTTTGAGGCCTCAGGTTCCCTACCCCTGTCTAAACCATAATCAGTGTAGCTTGTCTATACCCTACACCCCACACCTTGCAATAAGAGAAATACAAAATCTCAGTTGGAAAAGATTTCAGGGGACATCTAGTTCAACATATATCTGAACAGGAATCTCTTCTACAATATCCCCAGCTGGTTAGCTTTTTCTTGAAGACATCTAGAGAAAGGAAATCCACCATTTTTCAATTAGACTCATTTTGCTCTTCTAAAAGGGGATCTCCTCCACATATTTTTGTAACCTGATCCTATCTGCATCTTTCACTTAGATATCCTAGTTCTTCCCTCTGGCCCTTTGGACAACCAAATCTAATCAATTTTTTTTAATGACAGCCCTTTATATAGTTGGGTGTGTGTGTGTGTGTATGTGTGTGTGTGTGTCTGTGTATGTGTGTAAAATGCTCCCCATTCCTCACCCACATACATACACATATAGACTTAGAGCAGTTATTCCCAATTCTTTCAGCTGATCCTTATGTAGCATAGTCTCTAATATTGTTATCATCTTTGTGGTTCTCTGAAATTCTCCAGAGTGTCAGTGTCCTTCCAAAAATGTGATGCCTGGAATTATATACTCAACATCCCACATGTGGCTTAATCAATCTACAGTATAGCAGGATTCTCCTGTGGAAGGTAGGACATTAGGAGGAAGCTGGAAGATTGGAATTCATAATGAAATCATATGCCTATGTTAGCACAGTTACCAAAACAAAACAAAGAAATTATAACCTGAGTTCCAGACCTTTGGTTTAGTTCACTGGACCACATATACTTCCTCTTCTTCTTTAAGAGGATAGCAGACTGAAATCTCCAGTGTGATCAGAAACCATTGGAATCCATTGCAGGTCTGCTCACCCATTTCCCCAGACATGAAGTCTCACCATCACCATGCTGATAACTGTATTAGCCAAAAAGATTTCCAAATGATGACAGAAAAATGTTTTTTGAGAATTGTTCAGTCCCCCATCTAGAGGACTTGTAGCCAAAGACCAGTATCACTTCTTTCCTAAAACTCAGCAAATGAATGTAGTGTGAAAATGTCTCCAAAGCCAGAACTGACAGTGGAGTGAGATCTCCTGGTTTATGGAGGGTTATCTAAAGCCTCATGGTGAGTGATCAAAGTCTATCTGTTGTTACTTTTTGCAGTTTCTGTGGAAACGAGCACTCAAAGACCGCTTCAAATATGTTCGGAGACCCATAGAAGATGATGAGCAGGTGATGAGGAATAAGTGTAAATTTGGCCACAGAAAAGGACAGACAAGGAAATCTCTCACAGAAATCAGGCATGAAGAAATTCAGATTGTCCAGATCAAAGTAAGTTTGACCATCCTGGCATTTTGCTCAAGGTGAAACAGCTGGCATTAATTTGTTTCCAATGTATTTGAAAGTTGTATGACCCCCCTGAAAATACAAGGAGTGGCTAAAAAATTAATGTACCTAATCTTTGTAAGTAACTTGTCAGTTGGTCTTGAAGGTAATCTCAAACATTACAAAATTACTTTGAGCCAAGGCAGCATTGTTTGAATATATGTATGGCCTCTGAAGGTGCAGGCATTAAAGGATGACTTTTGACATAGGCCTGGTGAGGCAGCATGGCCCCATGTTAAAAAAAAGTATTGGACTATCAATCCAGAGACACGGGTTCTAGTCCTAGATCATAGATAGACAGAAAGACAGACAGACAGATAGATAGATAGATAGATAGATAGATAGATAGATAGATAGATAGATAGATAGATAGATAATAAATCATTTATGAAGCACTTAAGGTGCTGCCAGACACTATGCTATACCGGGAATACAAACAAGAAAGATAGTTTCTGCCCTTAAGGAGTTTATATTCTAATGGAGGAAGACAATACATAAAAGGAGTGCTGGAAAGAGGCAGCAGATAGAGTACTGGTCTAGAGTCAGGAAAACTTGAATTCAAATCCAGCCTTAGACACTTATTAGTTGTGTAACCTTAACAAGTAACTTAACCTCTGTCTCCCTCAGTTTTCTCAAATATAAAATGGCAACGGTAATCATAGCACATATCTCCCAGAGTTGCTATGAGGATCAAATGAGACAATATTTATGAAACATTTATCATAGTTCCTGGCAGATAGTAGGCACTTAATAAATATTTGTTTCCCTTCCTTCCTCCTTTCTTTCTTTTCTTTTCTTTCTTTCTTTTTTTCTTTCTTTCTTTCTTTCTTCTTTCTTTCTTTCTTTCTTTCTTTCTTTCTTTCTTTCTTTCTTTCTTTCTTTCTTTCTTTCTTTCTCTCTCTCTCTCTCTCTCTCTCTCTCTCTCTCTCTCTCTCTCTCTCTCTTTCTTCTTTCTTTTTTCTTCCTTCCTTCCTTCCTTCCGTCTTTCTTGGAAAGTGAGAGGAGGTATGGGGGAAGGAGGGAACACAAGTAAGGTCATGGTGAAGAAACTGCTAGGAAAAATCAGTTTCTCTGCCTGTGAAAGGGAAATAGTAATACCTGTACTACCTGTCTCACAGGAGTGTTGGGAAAGGGAAAAACAAACCTATTTGCAAACCTTTAAGTTTTATACACATGTCAGTTACTGTCACACCCCCACAAATTTCATCCCAATCTTAATACAGCATCAAACTTCAAATCCCAGCTTAGCCTCAAAATTGCTTGTCCTTAAAGAAAACTTGTTTGATTTGTAAATTCTTTCAATAATGGAACAGAAATCTGCTGTTACTCCTAGACTGAATGTTCCTAAGAGGTAGATATTACATCTACATGTTCTATACAGGGCTCAATCCAGTGTCATGACTAACACAGCATTTTGGTAAAAAATGTATATTTAATGCATATTTAAATTCAAATAGCACATTTGATATTTAAGATGAGTTGGAGTTGCATTTGTCTTTGACCAAAGATATGTAATCAATGGAAAGTGCTCTGGATTTAAAGATGGAAAATTTCCAGGCATTTTTAAACCAACTGGGGAAAAATGGAAATTCTGGGGGAAAGAATTAAATATGTGCAGCTGAGCTTTATAAACACCTGTTATTTTGTTAGTTTGGGAACATAAGGGTATTATAGGCAATTTGGTTCAACCATAAAATCATAATGTGTTCTATATTAAATTTAGAAGTGAAGTTTATCTAGGCAAAAAGCACAAATTTATGATATGAATTTACTTTTAAACAGCTTAAACTTTTGTTGAAGATGCTGAAAAGAAATCTAGCATCTTAATGCTTGCTAGTTTATGAGAAACAGATGAACACAAGTCAGTCAAGCAATAAATGTTTACTAAGTGCCTACTATGTGTCAGCCAGAATTTATCTGCATTATAGTAAAACAAAGACAATTGTTTTCTGGACTTCATACCTTCCATATTTATATTGCAGGACCTTGAGTCCAGACAAACAAATTTAAATCTTGGCTTCAATATTTCCTGGCTGTGTGAGCCTCCCCACCCCCACTTTAAAATGATTCAGGATGGTGACATTTTGGAAAAGAAGCTAGAGAGAAGAAAAGGAGAAAGAAATTTATTCCAACTACTACTCATAATAATAATGATAGTCGCTAGCATACAGTTTATATATTATTATGATGATGATGATAGAATAGCTAATATTTATATAGCACTTTAAATTTTGCAAAGCACTTTACAAATATTATCTCATTTTATTCCGACAATAATCTTGGAAAGTAGGTGCTTTTATTATCCTCATTTTACAGAAGAGGGAAATGAGGCAGAGATTAAATGACTTGCCCAGGTTCACAATGTTAGGAAGTAACTGAGACCAGGTACAAGCTCAGATTTGGCTCTTAAGTATTCTATGGTTCTTTTAATTCTGTCTTTTCAGCTAGATTGCAAGCTCCTTGAGGTCAGGGACTAGGATTTTAACTCCTATGCTCTCCACGGTTCCTGGGATCTAAGAGGCATACTGCCATAAACTCATGCCTTTGTAAGTCTCAGCAGAACCTGTGCTAACTTTAATTATGTGCTTAGCCTATCAGAGTCTACAAGAATTTCAGCTCGATCCTTTTACAACTACACACATTAGAAACAGAAAAATGAAGAGTGGCTCAAGAATACTCCTCTTTGGAGTAATAGAGTCATGGAACCTTAGAGCTAAAAGAGACCTTAAAAATCACCTTTTCATTTTATGCATAGAGCAGCTAGGTGGCGCAATGGATAGAGCACCAGAGAAGAATCAGAAGTCCTGAGTGCAGGCCTCAGACACTTACTAGCTGTGTGACTCTTGGCAAGTCATTTAACCCTGTTTGCCTCAGTTTTCTCATCTGTAAAATAAGCTGGAGAAGGAAACGGCAAACCACTCTAGTATCTTTGCCAAGAAAACCCCAAATGAAGTCACAGAATCGGACACAACTGAAAAAGGACTGGACAAAGTTTTATAGATAAGGAAGTTGAGACCCAAAGATGCAAATAACTTCGTGAAGATCACACATCTTGGGGCAGCTAGGTGGCGCAGTGGCGAGAGCACCGGCCCTGAAGTCAGGAGGACCTGAGTTCAAATCTGGCCTCAGACCAAACACTTGACACTTACTAGCTATGTGACCCTGGGCAAGTCACTTAACCCCAATTGCCTTAAAAAAACCACACACACAGCTTGTAAAGAAGCCCTTCAGTTCAGGTACTGATATAAATATCACATTAACTTGAAGATTGCTTTTCAAAATAACTTGAAAAAATGCAAGGGTGAACCTTTCAGTGCCTTGATTCTGCTTCCAAGACTCATTCTGGCAGGAAAAAAAAATGCTAGACATGGAGGGAGAGAAAGAAAACAGTCCTACAACAGTAGGCATGAGGAGTGAAAGGTGAAGAAAAATTAAAAAGAAACAGATGGTAAAGAAATAGCTTTTAAAATACACACATGGTGTTTATGTTAGCAGGTCTCAATGACAGCTTTGATTGACATGGGTGGGAATGATGAAATAATGGAAATAGAAAAGGTAGGTATTAAAGAAGGCATGAAAGGAGGGATTTTCATGGAGTAACATATGGAAAATAGGCCACTGGATGTTCACATTACAAGTGAATTATTCATCTTTTTTTGTGAAACTTTATCATTCCTTCATCAAGTACCCACTGAGATGGTTGAGTATTTTTCCAGGAAATTATCTTTTTAATCTCCATGTTTATATGTATGTTGACTACTTTGGCTATATAACAAATTATTTTATTGCTACATCAAAGTGTGAGCAACATTTTTAAAGGAATCATGAAATAATCCTGTTGTTTTGGGGAAATGTAGTGGCAGATTGTTGCTATTAGATAGGTAAGTACAGTTAAAACTTCCTATTGATTTAGAGTGATACATATAAACACAGCAGAGACCTTTAAAAGCAGAGGAATCAATCTGTGTAGATTTTTAAAGTATTGGTCATGATGAGATCATATGATTAAAGAATAGGCAATAAGTAAGCTTCCTATTCCACCTGATGCAGTGGATAGAACGCCGGCCCTGGAGTCAGGAGGACCTGAGTTCAAATCTGGCCTTAGACCAAACACTTGACACTTACTGGCTCGGCAAGTCACTTAATTCCAATTGCCTTAAAAAAAAAAGAAAAGAAAAGAAAAGAAAAGAGAAGAAAAGAGAAGAAAAGAGAAGAACATCAGGACCAGATTGATTTTCAAGTGAATTCCACCAAACATTTAAAGATCACCTAATTCCAGTTTCAAATTCTAATATTAAATAGATTATTTGGAATAATAAAACTGATTTTATGAAACAAATGTGGTGCTGATACCTAAACTAGGAAGAGCAAAAACAGAGAAAGAAAATTATAGACTCATTTCATTAAGGAATATGGATGCAAAAATTCTAAATAAAATACTAACTAGGAGACTACAACAATATATCACAAAGATTATACATGGTAATCAAGTGGGATTTATACCAGGAATTCAGGGATGGTTTAACATAAAGAAAACGACTAACATAATTGATTATATCAATAACAAAAATAATAAAAATCATATGATTGTATCAATAGATGCAGAAAAAGTTTTTGACCAAATCCAACACTCATTCCTATTAGAAACACTTGAAATCATAGGTCTAAATGGATTTTTCTTTAAAACAAGAAGCATCTACCTAAAACCATCAACCAGCATCATTTGTAATGGAGATACGCTAGAAGATCAGGAGTGAAACAAAGATGCCAATTATCACAAATATTATTCAATATTGTATTAGAAATGCTAGCAATAGCCATAAGATATTATGATGATACACCTGGAAAATCCTAGAGATTCAACTAAAAAGTTAGTTGAAATAATAATTTTAGCAAAGTAGAAGGATATAAAATAAACCTACATAAATCCTTGGCATTTTTATATATCACCAACAAAATCATCTAAGATATAGTTAAAGATACCCCATTTAAAATAGCTGTAGACTGTATAAAACACCTGGGAGAATATCTACCAAGACAAACCCAGGCTCTAGAGGAAAGAGTGAGGCTGATGATTTTACACAGTTCTCCTTCACTTTAATCCAATTCACTTGCAAGTTATAGCATCACCTTCCTGATGCCACAGTCCTCTTTGAGAATGAAGGACAAACAACAACTAATTGACAAAAGCATTTTTAAGATTAGGATTTTTTCCCAATATCCAAGGATGATATAATATTTGTTATAGTAATAAAACTAGTTGTGAGATAGCACAACTGAAGGAAAGTCTCTGAGTCAGCTTCCCCATCTGACATAACAAAGACTTAAATGGAATGGGGCTGGGAGAGAAAAGGTAAGACCATTATCCGCTTTAAAGTAAGATTATTAAACAGAAGGGAAATCAAAACATTAAAAACTTTGAATATTGATCCTCGATCACTAGTATTGGGAATAAATGTCCTTAATTTTGGACAAGTAGGTATTAAGTGCTTACTTTGTGCAAGGCACTGAACACCCATCACTGACCCTAGGACAAATACCGGAAGAAGCATGGTGCAATTCTTTTGAGCTGAAACTCTGGATTCTAAAGACCTGATTTCAAATTCTACCTCTACTTCTATTACTATTACTATCATTGTGACCTTGGGCTAATCAACTAATTTCCATAGACTTAAGCATCCACATCTATAAATTGAGGGGTCAGGACTAAGTAGTTGTTGAGAGCACTTCCTGCTCTATGTCTATGATCTTAAGACCTTAAGTATCTTAGAGATTCAGCTGTACCTTAAACATAGTTTACCGTATAATAAAACATTTTTTAAATTCCTGTTGTATACAGTATACTGTGCTAGGGAGGTATAAAATTCAGATAAGAATATTCTGTGATCTCTGGAAGTTTAAAACACTTTTAAACAAAGGCAGTTGTAATAGTATACTTTGTTTTGTGTTTTGATGTCTAAAAGGGAAGGTAATATTGGACCAGCAAATCATGAATGGCGTCACAGAGGTGGTAGCTTTTGAGGTGTGTTTTAAAAGATAGGTTGGAATTCAAAAGACAAAGGGTAGGGGGAAGGTATTCCAGGCATTAGGTATTTTGTACACAAAATCCTGGAAGGTATGTAAGAGTTAAGGGCCTATGGTAGCTCAGTTTGACTGGAGTACAGAATGCATGAAAGGAGTAATATAAGGTTAAGTCTGGAAAGGTAGAGTGATGTCATTTTTATTCCCTTGTAACCATAGCAAAAGCTAATAAAAACTCTTGCAAATTTTTTAAAGGCATAAGGAATCAAAATACAAAATGAGTCTCACATTTAGGATGGGTATTCCACATGGCAAATTTTACTTTGGATGGGGTATGAAGTAGATATAATAGGAAGTAATGTAAGTTCCTTCAGGGCACCATTTACTGTATTGGCAAATGTTTAATAAGTGGTTCTTTGAAAAAAAAATAGATATGACACACTTTTAAGCTTAATCTACATTATCAACATTTTCTCCATCACTTTCTTTAGTCTAGAAATCAACAAAACAATAAATCAAATCCCAATTTATAGTTTGTTCATTTTTGCTCACACTGTAAATGCTCACATTGAAAATTTACCCATGTCTTGATACAGCTGAGCTGGCTTCAGCATAATCCACAACAATATTTTATGCTTCCTTTTTACTAGCCCTTGCAACTAGCACCGAACACAATGTTAGGAAAATAGACCATCATTAAAATGCTTTCTGCTAGATTTGTTACCTCAACTAGCTAACCACCAAAGCTGCCCATCATTGATCTTGCAATTCAGGTGCCCCAGAATCTTTTTTGCTCTCCTACAGGTTTATATTTTGACCCCACTAACTCTGAAAACCAAGAAAACAATTGTGCCAGACTAATTTGTTTGGATTTGAAAAGGAAATAAAATTTTGATTCTCTGCAAGCAGCTGGTTTCAACACAGCCAAATGCTAAGAACGTTACTAGGTTCCCCTGGATTTCTGTTACAGTGTGTATTGCTTGTTTCTTATAGCACCCAAAGTGTAATGATTTATTTTGCAAATACCAATCATTTTTATGGCCTTTCACGCAGAAATATTTCCTGTGGTGTAAAATTGAGCAAGGCAGCAAGAGAAGAAAAAAAATCTTGACAGTTAATTGCATTCTGTGTGTAAAGCAATTACTCCCATCAGCAGGTGGTGAATTTACTAATACTGAAAAGCGTTAAAAGTCAGCTGTGGGTTTGGAAATAGCAGTGTAATTTGAATGGGGTACCCCACCTTGTGAAAGCATATATACTTTTTTTTTTCTGAAGAGGGGCTAAAACACCTGGCTTAACACTTTGCTCAGAAATTGTTAAAGGTTACAGAGGGAAAAAAAATCATTTCTGATCTCCATTTAGTGGAGGATGAAATGAGTATTGGAGTGAGAGAGGAAGTCCTGAATAATACTGTCTAACAAATTATTGGAGGACAAGTGAGAGGATAAATGGATATTACAACAGTTGGTAGCAATTGCCTTGGACATTATAAACCAGAAGTCCCAAAATGAACATGTCCAAAACTGAACTCGCTATCTTCCTCCCCCCTTCCAAATCTCCTCTTTTCCAAACTTCTTTTCTGTCAAAGACACCATCATCTTTCCAGTCTCCCAGATTCATAATCTCGGTACCATCCTTGACTCATCAGTCTCCATCACTCCACATATGTAATCAGTTGCCAGCTACCTTTATGGCATCTCTCATATATGACCCCTTTTCCCCAATTACCCAGATAACACCTGGTTCACTCACTCATCACCTTTTGCCTAGATTGCAACAACCTTCTAATGGATTTCCATACCTCACCTATCTCACCACTCAGGTAAACTTCATACGTAAACTCATTCAGATCATGAGATAGATAAAAATATCTGTAAAGTATATAGGAAGAGGAACAATTTTATATTTTAAATAATGTTATATTGAGCCATGTAATCTAGTGGGAAGAATTTTTGGATTTGGAGTTAGAAGTCTTGGATTTGAATCCTGGTTCTGCCACTTCCTGCATGACCTTGGATAAATCATTTCATTCCTCTGAGCCTTAGTTTCCTCATTTTTGAGGGTTTGGTCCAGATTATCTCTAATGACTTTCTCTTTGCTTTTATGCTTAGCAGTTTCCATTTTCTGTCACAATCCAGATTAGAAAGTATAGAAGAGAAGAAATGCCCACAGCCTCATAACTGTCCAAGCTATCATTTGAATGGCTCTGATCTACTTAAATCTAGTATTCTAGGAGCTCATCTCTTGGTTTTGGAGATGATAGGCAAATGATTGGCTTCTGACTCTGCCTTGCTCACGATTAATGTGGGAGCCAGGAGGTTCAATTATAAGCAGGAAGATGACATTTTCACATAAAAGTACAGAATCAGCATGGTGCTTATCTAGACTTTATTTCACAGGATTTCTTGGCTGTTTGGGACTCATTCCTTTTAATGTATGAGTATTTTTTAATTTTCCCCATGCCTACTCTGTATTTCATTTTTTTGCCTTCAATACCTTTTGTTGCTTTGGGTAGAAACAGCCTCTTACCTAGGTCATGTTTTTTTCCCTCTACTTTCAATTGTTTCTTTGTTATTTTTTCTTTCACTCTCTTCACTTGTTTAAGGTCTCAGCAAAAGGAATATTTTCCTGTTTCTGTACAGTTAAAACTCAGTCTGTCTTCATCCCTCACACTGGATTTATAGTCAGAGAACTTGGTTTGAATTCTGGCTTAGCCACTTACTAGCCATGGAATAAGTCTCTTCACCTCTCTTGGGCCTCAGTTTCCTCACATGTAAAATGAAGAGATTGGACTAGACAACTTTGAAGGTTCCAAATTTCAGTTCCAAATCTATTATCCTCTAGTTCTCCTCTCTCAACATGAGAATAAGATTTTTTTCCCTCATCTTAGCCTTTCTATAGCCATTTTTTGATAACTCTTCTTTAACTGCTCATCTTCCATCTCTAGCAACTCAGAGAAAAAAATCTTCTCTCTCATATTCAGCCACTCACATTCAGCTGAAAAATGTTTTCTTCCACTTTTTTTTCATAAAATCTCTGTCCATCTGATCAATTGATATGTCCTTAATAAAAAGACTTCTATATTCTAAGACAACTGAGACTATAATTTGAAGAGAAGGTATATTGCATTGGTAGAAAACATGATTTGGAAGCACAGTCCTGCTTTTCTTTGTCACACTAGTAAGAATTTTACTTTATTTATATTCTTCTCTCTGCACTTAAAAGCACACCCTCTTCACCCCCATCCCTGCCTCACTCATATTGTACATATAATAACCTCTTTTGGTAGTAATTTGTTCACTTAATCATTAAATATTTATGACGCTCGTACTCTGTCAAATACTGCTCCAAGAGCCAGAGATACAAAGACAAAAATGAAATAATCCAGATTAAAATATAATTGAGAAATATTAACAAAATAAATAAAAATACAGTAGAATATGGATAATGTTACAATCTATGTTGTCTTTAAAGTCGGTATTCATCCCACAGGGATCCTTATGTATGGTTTAGTGGTCCCTGTTTCCATTTGAGCTTGACACCACTGTCGTAGAGGGAATCTGTGTTCATGTAGATGGCCCTTGAAGTCCCTTCCAAGTCTGAAATTCTATGATAGCTACTTTAAGCTACTTTGGATAACACGAAATCATAAAGCTTACATTCTATCAGTGGTTATTTAAACTACAAATGATCTGCAAATCAAGAAAACAGCCAGGAAATGAGAAGTATCATACTGGAGAATGAGAATACTCATACTCACAGAATTCCATGAATCTCATTTTGCTACCTCTCCTCCCTTTAATAGCTAAACTCCTTGAGAAGGCCATCTACAATCAGTGCCTCCCTTTCCTTTCCTTTCACTCTCTTTTTAACTCTATATAAGCTGGCTTCTGACTTAAGTAAACTGAAACTGTTCTCTCCAAAGTTTCTAATGATCTCTTAATTTACTAATTCTAATGACCCTTTCTCCATCCTCATCCTTCTTTACCTCTTTGCAAACTTACAAACATATCACCACTTGACTTGAACTCTTAGTCTTTGCTCTTACAATTTCCCAATGCCTGGACTGCTCTCCCTTTCTATCTCTGCCTACTGAAATCCTGCTGTCTTTTAAGGCTCATTTCTCCATGTAGCTTCCCTGGTACTTCAGGTCAGAAATGATCTTTCTTTTTTGTGAATTCTCATAACCCATTGTTTATATATCCATTATGCATTTATCATGATCTAATTTGTAAGCTAGAGAGGTTAGGAATTTTCATCCTTTTTAATCTTTATAGAGTAGTGGTTGAATGGGGGATAATAATCAGGATCGTTCAGCCACTCCTAGTCATACCTCATATTTCAACACTCTACAACTGATTCATTACCTATATGAGTTTTTCAGTATAAATAGTCTTTTTCTGCTTTGGGAAGTTGTAACAAAACAATCTTTTAAAAATAAAAAAAAACTCTGGGCCCCCAGCCATAGAAAGTACTCTAACAAAACACCTGTATTAAACTCTCCCTCAATTGCCTCTTTCCAACTGAATTCTTGATAAGTATGCCCAGACTAGGAAATGCCTATGATTAACACTATTTATAAAGACAAAGTAAGCATTTAAAACAAAAAATGTTAAGTAGATTTTCCTTAAAACAAAGAAAGATACACAAGGAACTTTGGGGAGAAAGGTAATTATGGATTTATTACCCTGTCTTTTGTAGTCTGACAGAGTCCCAATGACATGGTGTCTGTCATAATATTTCTCATGCCTGATTGGCCTATACAGGCTCCATCCTGGTGTCTCATTGCTTTTGTCTGCACTTCCACTCTGCTAGCTCCACAGGGTTTCTTGTGATCTCCCATTTTCTAATTCTATGCATTGTTCCCTTTCTGCAGCTCTTTAGTATAGGCATGAGGATCCATGAGCCTACATTGATGAACTATCAGTGACTCCAAGGTGTAAAGTGTCAGCTATTTAAAGGCCACCAGGGGCATAGTTAGTTTTTTTTCCAATGGCTTCCTCTTCCTTGAGGAGACAGGCTGAGAGGGTACAGTAAGGGATACTAAATCAGTTGGCTAGGAACCAACTCTCTCACTTATATTTGTATCACCAAAAGCCCCTAGAACAGGATACACAGTAGGCCCTTAATCAAGTTTTATATAGGGAGGGAATGAAATAAGACATATTTGAGAGAGAAATTGGGAGGAAGTAGACTCTGTCTCACTAGAAGTCTTCCAGTAAAGGCCAGATAACCATATCCTGGGTATGTGGTAGAGAAGAGGTGTCAAACTCACAGTGCTACTGAGTGTAGCCTAAACCAGATTAAAATATAATTGAGAAATATTAACAAAATAAATAAAAATACAGTAGAATATGGATAATGTTACAATCTATGTTATCTTTAAAGTCGGTATTCATCCCACAGGGATCCTTATGTATGGTTTAGTGGTCCCTGTTTCTATTTGAGCTTGACACTACTGTCGTAGAGGGAATCTGTGTTCATGTAGATGGCACTTGAAGTCCCTTCCAAGTCTGAAATTCTGTAATAACTAGTTTAAGCTACTTTGGATAACATTTATTTGTCCCTGGACTAACCTCTGTCTTTAAGACCAAACATGGATACTGACTATTGTCTTCTACCTTGAGAGCTTTCCTGATTCCCCTATCTAGAAACAATCAGATGGATATGGTTTAATCTCAAGATGTTCCTTTTAATGATCATCTGCATGGGTCATACTGCCACTTGAAGCTTCTCCTGAGAACCTGGATATCTGAATTTGGTTCATGTCTAGCCAAAGGGCTCTCCATTCCTATGTAAGCATTAGGCTTCCATAGCATGGAATATGGAACTGTTTCATACAACACAGAATAACAAAAAAGATTGTTTTACCTGAGACTTACAGCATCAGCCTAATGTTGAAGAACACCAAAGAGAGGAAAGAACGTAAGAGGTCTAGGGAATTGATTTCTCCTGGCCTCCCCTTGATTCATATGGTCTATATGACTCATAGTACCAGTAAAGAGAATGGTCCAGATTTATGCCACTATATTGTGGCTCTGTGCCTTAGTGCTGGGGCAGCTAGCTGGTACAGTGGATAGAATGCAGGGCCTGGAGTCAGGAAGACTCATCTTCCTGAGTTCAAATCAGATCTCAGAAACTTATTAGCTGTGTGACCCAAGGCAAGTCACTTAACCCCATTTGCCTTAGTTTCCTCATTTGTAAAATGAGTTAGAGAAGGAAATGTCAAATCCCCCTAGGATATTTGCCAAGAAAACCCCAAGTGGGGTCACAAAGAGTTGGACATGACTGAAAACAACTGACCAACAATAACAACAAGCCTTGTTGCTTCTTGGCTCCATTGTCTCTTCTGATACGTGAGTAGTATTTCCCTGCCTCTCCAATATCTCTTCAACTTTCTGTGATCTGTCTCTTGGCTTTCTTTCTCCAGGTCTTTGTGGTTCATTATGTTTTGGGGGCCCACATGTGATTCAGTATTGCCTTAGGCTCTCAGTTTCATTGAAGCTTCTAAGTTCTATCTCTAACATGCTTTGTCATGGCCATTAGGTCCATCGTTATTCCTGCTACCATCTGCTTTCTTTTCCCTATGAAAGTGCTTACTGCTTTTCCAAGGAGATAGCAACGTCCAACATGTCTGCTGGCTTAATTAACACACTCTTGGCTCTTTTGTTTTAGGTCTATCCCACATCTTCACCTGGCAAGATTACAAAGGACCTTCTCAGGTGTCTTCTCAGGTTTCCTTGTATCACCTGGAAGTCATCATGCATTTATTATTTTTTTTTTTGGAGGCAGTGGGGGTTAAATCACTTTCCCAGCATCACACAGCTAGCTATTAAGTGTCTTGGACCAGATTTGAACTCAGGTCCTCCTGACTCCGGGGCTGGTGCTCTATCCACTGTGCCACCTAGCTGCCCCCCATGCATTTATTATTTATTATCACTTACCAAGAAGCATTTACTATGTGCAGGTAAATATGGGTAATGCAAAGAATAAGAAACACTGTCTCTACCCTCAAGATGCTGGCATTCTCCTGTGGGGAGGGAAAAATATGCAAGCAACTATGTACATAACAGATAGAAAGTGTCGATGGTGGGTAATCTCAAAGTCAAGGTACTAGATGAGGGGTTGTTAAAGGTCCCTTTCCATAGGTGAGATTTAAGTTGAATCTTGAATGAAGCTATGGGAACCAGGAGGCAGAGGTGAGGAGGGAGAGCATCTCAGGCATTGGGGGAAAATAATGAAGACGTCCAAAACTGGGAGATGGCGTGTCTTGTGTGAGGAACATCAGGGAGGCTAGACTGGAGACCACATGGACGGGAGCCAAGTAGAAGAAGCCTGAAAAGGTAGGAAGGAGGCAGGGCCTTTGAAAGCCAAGCAGAGGGTTTTATATTTGCTCCTGGAGGTCACAGGGAAGCATTGGAGTTTATTGTGTGGAGGATGAGAGGCGATGCGGTCAGACCTCATTTGGGCAGCTAAGTGAAGCGTGAACTGGACTGAAGAGACATTTGGAGTGAAAGAAACCAACCAGAAAGCTATGACAATCGCTCAGGCGTGACGCGATGAGAGTCTACAGCAAGGTGTTGGCTGTGTAAGTCAAGAGAGCATAGACAAGGACATACACAAGAGGTGTCGGGAAGGTAGGAGTGGCAAGTGCTTTGTCACAGATTGGATATGTAGAGTGAGCAGGAATGAGTAGTCAAGCATGAGGCCAAGGTTGGGAGCTTGAGTGACTGAGAGGATGGGGGTGCCCTGTAAGACGGCTTCTTGAACTTTTTCCACTCGTGACCCCTTTCCCTTTCTGCATTAGTTGATGTTGTGTGCAGCCTGAGGGCAGGCACGGTGCAAAATGCACATGATGTGTGTTCAGAACCAAAGCTGCAATGAAGTTTCACAATGCAACACAGGCAAATGCTGTCAGAAACACTTAAGATTCATTATGCTTTTGATTTTTAATTAATTTTTGGTCATTATGCATTCAGAAGCCTTTTACTGTTGCCAAAATTTTTGGGACCCCATATGGGGTCATGACCCATGGTTTAAGCCAGCAGTGTCAAACTCAAATAGAAACCAGGGCCACCAAACTGTACATGAGGATCCCTGTGGGTTCATGGTTACCTAGAATATTAACTATGTTTGGAAAACAATTAACTATTATCTATGTTTTGTTGTATTTTATTTTATTAAACATTTTCTAAATATATTTTAATCTGGTATGAGCTGCATGTAGCCCTGCAGGTGTTTGATGCCTCTGCCAAAGGGAAGACAGGAAGATAATGACTTCACTTTTGGACATGTTAAGTTTAAGATGTCTACAGGACATCTAATTAAAATGTCCAATAGCAGTCGGTGATGTGAAACTGAAGGTTAGGTGAGAGGTTAAGTCTGGATAAGGACAACTGAGAATCATCAGCATAAAGATAAGAGATGTGGGAGCTGATGAAATCACCAAGCAAGATCCTATAGTGGGTGTAAAGGGTCCAGGACAACAGAACTTTAAGACTAGTGGGCTCGACCTAGAGCAAGCCAACAAAGGACATTGACAATAGTCAGATGTGTAGAAGAAGAGAACCAGGAAAGAACAGTGTCACAAAAACCTAGAGAGGAGAGAGCATACAGCAGGGAATGTAAAAAAAAAAGTAATAATAATGTCAGAGATAACAGAGATCTCAAGAGGGATGGAGACCAAGAAAAGGCCATTAGATTTGGAAATGAAGAAATCATTGGTAACATTGGAAAAAGCAGTGTCTGTTGGATGATGGAGTCACAAGTAAGGCTGCAGAGGGCTTGGAAGAGTGAGAAGAAAGGAACTATTTATTGGACTTTAAAGGGTGAGCGGAAGGTAGAACTGCTTTAAAAGGAAAGAGATGGAATAAATAGCTAGTCTGCGTTTGAATCAAATTAGAGTTTTGTTTTGTTTTTTTCTTTAAGGACAAGGAAGACATGGACACGTTTGTACGTGATAGGAAGGCAGCCAGTACATAGGGAGAGCCTCAAAATCTGAGTGGGGGTGACAGAAGAAGCACTCTGTTAGAGTATATGGGATGGAAAGAAATCAATAGAGAAGACTTCGCCTTGACAAGAAGGGCCACTTTTTTGTGTGAGACAAGTGAAGAAGATGACATTGGAGAAGACCTATAAGTAATACAAAATAAGGAAGAGGGGAAAAAAGAGAACCTTTGCTAAATGGCCCAAATGTTCTGGTGAAATATGAAGCTAAGTCCTCAGTGCACATGACAGGAGGAGAGGTGCCATGGAAGGATGAAGGAGGGATGAAAAGGCTTAGAAGAGCCAATGTGGTGCCCGGGATAATGAATTGATTAGGGAGGTATGAAAGGATTGCCTTGCTGTGAGATATAAAAAGGGATTTGGAAGATATAAAAAGATTGCAATGAAGGCCCTGCTTCAACTGACATTGTCTAGCCCTAGCTCCTAGCAGAGATGGGGCACTGAATACCAATGACCTCTTCCCTGCCCTAAGGTGCTTTGTTACACGATCAACACCTCCCATTGAGTCTCTTGGGGCTAGAAGAAAAATGCCTACTTCTTATCATTTGCCTGACTCCCCTCATTCATTCAAGTGACTAGAAACTGCCATTACCCTGAAACTAATACACACTTTAAAAAAAAAAAAAAGCACTAAAAACACTGGAGTGTGAGGAACAAAGTTTGGGAGGCAAAACTTAGGTACCCATTACATTTGTAGGCCTAGTGTTTAGCATAGTTTCCTCTATGCATAATAAATCTTTGTTGAATAAGTTAATTATGTGAGAGAATGAATTGCACACATGATAGGGCAGGTCAATCAGTATATCTGGGTTTTCTTGTGTACCTAGCAAAAGCTATATTGCCAAACATCTACCAATATTTTTTAAATTCTTGCAGTAGGAACTTGCCATCATATTTAGACAGACATTTTAACCTGCTCTGTAGCTAACCAGAAGAGCCTGCTGATAACTTTATTAGGTAGATTGACTCCTTTTCTTCTCAATGTTAATCCAAAACTTGGTATATGAAACCTTCATTTTACACAGATAGAGAATAGGGGATTCCAGTTAATTTTTCAGTTTAACTGCTTGCTAACTAGAATGCTATTATTCTGTCTTCTGCAACCTTCCCCCAATTTATAATGAACATGATTGAATCTTTCTTTGATTCAGCATCTCAGAATGATAAGAGTAGTAATAATGTAAATTAATTCATCCAATATAACCATAAGTGGCTTTCCTCTGGATGAATGGATTGAACCTATGGAATAACTAAAATCTAAGACAAATCAGAAGAAACCTCTGTAGGTGACACGCACATGAACTCAGCCAACAGTATCTCAACAAAAGAAATGTTGAACAAAATTGCTAAATCACAAAGCTTTGTTTCTGGAAATGCTGCAGTATATGATGATGGCAATTCAGGGCACTGCCAACAGAAACTACAGAAGAATTTTTCTTAGGGTGCCATGATCCAGTAATCATCTTAAGTTATGCAAGGAAACATTAAAGACTATGTAAGACAGGTTATAAAAGCTTAGCATCTGTCATATACCAGGTCACTATCTTTCATAGTTTGACAGACAAAAACTCCTGGACAGCTAAACCTGTAAGTGGAATTAGAATCAGATCATTTAAAAGAATAACTGTTGTTGCCCATAATAGACTGGATATGACATTGACTTATAAAAACATGAGACCATATTTTTTAATAGATGCTGCCATCCCAAAGACTTATTATCTCCCAGCTATTTGGAAAGCTTCCAAAGTTCAGAAATCTGGCTGAGACAAAAATCATATGGGAACAAGTTACATAACATCCCTCTCATCTTGTCTACTGCTGGAGTTGTAGAGAGGATGCTTGCAGTGAGTCTATAGAAAATGAGCTTACATCCTAATATTTTATTCAACTATGTAAAATCAGGCATTTTATATATCAGTACAGTAGTCCATAGAACAGAATACAAAGGGATAAGATCAGGATAATGACATTCTAGGACAGTTTCTATTGAAACCCCGACAAAAAAAGATGAAAAGAGTGAAATAACAATAACTCACACTTATATGGGATATTTAGATTTGTTTCTGATAATAGCTCTGAGGTAGGTTGTATGAGTATCAATATCCCCATTTTCCAGATGAGGAAACTGAGGCTCAGGAAGTTAACTGAGGCAGAATTCAAACCCAGCTCTTGCTGATTCCAAGTCCAGAATTATTCACTATGCTTTAAATTCATCATTCTGAACATTCATTCTTATTGTATATTATGATATTATGAATGTAGAATGTATGCAATACAAAGTTGAACCTATCTACTCAGGAATTATTTTGAAAGGGAAAAACCATTGTGAAGTGTTTCCTTTTCTTTTCTCTTCTCACCTCTGTTTCTTTTGTCTTCTCTTTTTATCCTAATAGTTAAATGAAGAAGGGAAAAATTATGGGCTTTGGGAATATCTGGTTTAACTGCTAGTGAAGTGGTTTGGGAGATGCAATAACTCTTTGTGCTTGTACAATACAGATTAGCACAGTCATGGGGCCTAATTAGCCAGGTTGTTTGCAGTCTAATAGATTCTGTTTATTAGCACCCTACCTCAAAAGCCAAAGTAAAACTGTTAACAGTAATGCTTAACTAATTATTGCATTATTAAGTGTATGCAGGAACAGATTGTAAATGCTATTTTTTAAAGTCTCAAACTGCCTTTGGAAACTCAGATGATTTGTAAATATTTTGCAGGAAGAAGATGTTTATTTAGATTCTGAGGCAGATGAACATATTAACTGGTTCCATCAAGAATATGTCAAAGCCGAAAAGAACTGGGTAGAAATTGACAACAGGATGAGCCAGACTTTGGAAATTCGAAGAAAGATGATTAACAACAAGACACCTTTGAAGGAAATTCTCAAAATGTTTCCTTTCTTGAAGTGTCCTTATCAGGTAGATTTTCTCACTCAAAATACTTTGTTATTATATTCTTAATAACGTTTCCTCGCCTCCACTCTGGGACCCTCCCGTTAGCCACTGGCTTGTTGTACAAAAACAGCGATGTCTGATTTACAAAACAGGTCATTCACTGGGACTATTTCAGAGGTCATGTTTTAGCATGGTCTGCAATAGTATAGAGCCTCCTAAAGCTGACTGTTGATCATCTAAAGCCATGATAGGGAAGCTGTGGCCTGATGTCCACATTTTACTGCCTGCTCAGTTTCATGGCTGATTCCCACGCCTGTAATTGGGGAGGTCAACAGACGCTTTATCTTAGAAACTCAAGAAGCAGAAGAGGTCTCAGAAGCCAACTACACCACTTCCCACCTAAATAACGAATCTTTTCAGCAACATCCCAAACAAATGGTCACCAAACCTTCACTTGAAGACCTCTAGTGACGAGAGGCTCACCGTGCTCCCAAGACAGCTCTAAGAGCTGCCGAAATCTCCCTATAAATTACCCCTTTATTCTTAGTCCTGTCCTTTGGGTCAAGCAGAATAATCCCAGTTACTTCTTGTATATGGCAATCCTTCAAATGGATTTCTCTTCAACCTCTTCTCATAGGAGGATTTGAATCTCCTCTTCACCCCAGTTAATTTCCTCTGGATATGCTCCAACTTTGTCAGTGTCACCTTCTAAACTGTGGTGCCCAGAACTGAACTAAAACATAATCTGACTAGGGTACAGTTAGTGAGACTTCACTCATTCTGGACCCTCTACTTTAGCTAGTTGAAGCCCACGAGTGAATAAACTCTTTTGACTGCCCCGCTGATCTTGCAATTATCAACCCCCTGGATCTTGTTCAGATTAACGATGTTATAGTTTCTCCTCCAAAGC
The DNA here is from genome assembly GCF_003287225.1 of Phascolarctos cinereus. Classification (NCBI taxonomy): domain Eukaryota; kingdom Metazoa; phylum Chordata; class Mammalia; order Diprotodontia; family Phascolarctidae; genus Phascolarctos; species Phascolarctos cinereus. The sequence goes on from NW_027555958.1 coordinate 126,748,377, forward strand.
CTCATTTTCCTCAATTATGATTTGATGAGATGGTTCCATTATACTTCCCCTAAACATTTTTTAAAATTAGTGGTCTCAGAGTATGCCAGGGTAATGAATACCACAGATGTCTGTTACAGATCTCTATTACGTGTATGAACATAAATTAAAAAGTCCAAGCATATGTCAGATATTCCTCCCAATGAATTTGCTGAGACATCCTTTAAATACATTATTTTCACTCAGTGTGATTTTAATAGTAAGAGATATTAAAAGAAATCATTAGTGTTGTGATAATAATCTGGTAATAAATTTGATTGACAAAGTTGTTAAGCAGCAGTAGGTGAAACCTCCCAAATTTCCAGTGGGTAGATTGGCATTATTTTCTGAAAATATCTTAAGACATGACTTACATGGAAGTATGTTTTACATGACTGCACATGGATAACCTATGTCAAATTGCTTGCCTTCTTAATGGGTGAGGATGGTAGGAAAGAAGGTAGAGAAATTGGAACTGAAAATTTGAAAAAAGAATATTAAAAATGTTTTACATGTAATTGGGAGAAAATAAAATATTAAATATGAAAAAAGAAAATATTTTAAGAGGCAAAAATACATTACTTTTTTGTCTTGTTTTTTAATATGAACTTTATGATTATTGCTGTTTTCCTCTAGATCTCTGTTTTTTGTCAAAATCTAGGAACCCTAAGCAATTAGGCTTAGGGTTAGGAATAAATGGCGGGCATTTAGAAAGAAATCATGTGCATTTAGGGTTAGGGTTAGAGTTAGAGTTAATTGATTGTTAAGACAGCAGGAAGAAGTTTCTACATAGTCTTCTCTGTTAAATCACTAAAGTAATCTTGCATGTAAGGGAAACATCTTAATGGAGGAGACCCTTAAAAGTGTATTTTGTTCTACTTAGTCAACTTTCTTTTTTTTTTAATTAACAAACCAATAATCTTGTATATTATACTCCTCAGTCAGTTATGTGACTGAAGATGTGGCCTGCCATAGAATATTTGGCTGCAGAAGCTTACTTCCCTTCTTATGTTTTCATCAATGATACATGCACATTGCTACAAAAATTTTACTGAGATAAGTAGACTTGTAGTTTGTCTTTCAGGTCACCTTTTTCAGTAGTAATTCTACCCATGATGTTTTCCCTATCCCCAAATATCTCCCTGTCTCTCAGTTATCTTAAGAAATAGCTTCTCAATTCACTCTCCCCACCCCCTCCCCATCCACTTTCACCATATGGGTTTCCTCTGGTCCAGATGCTTTTTTCATCTTTGTATTCATTAGTGCCATTTCTAATTCTTCATTTAGCACATTGGGGCTTGAGATTTTAAAGTTCAAATATGATGGTTCCACTGTCCTTGAATGAAGAAAATAGGCTGTTACAGAAATTCTGGCAGATATTTTATTTTTATTTGTTGTTATCTGGCTTCCAATTCCAGCTTTCATTTTTTTCTTATCTGGACCAGAATTACAGTGACTAAAGGCCCATTTTGGCGAATATTACCTCCTTTTCCAAATGGTCTATTGTGTCAGATATCAAAGGTTATGGATACCAGTTCCTGCTAGTAGTGGAACTCATGTATCCATAGTCATGGCAGAATTGAAATTCCCTATGTTTTCTCCCAACAAACAGCAATGAGGCTCCTGTGGGAAGTTGGAGAATCAGGAAAACCAAAAATGGTCCTCCCAGAGCTAGGCTGATCATACAACTGTATGGTCTCTGCCTGGCAATTTCTTTGCTCTTGCTGTGCTAAAAGTATTGCCACAGTACCATTCCTGGGGTAAGAGCTAGTGCTCAGAGTTTGACCCTAGGCTATGGCCAAATGCAGCATATATCTTTCTAGGTAACATTCAGTAGGGTTACGTAGCTCCTTCATGTCTCATATATGCCTAGGTAAGACAAAACCAGTCTCCTGATTTCCCAGCATTACTGAGAACAAGAAGGAGTATGTTATATTCAGACTGAGTACTTTGCACATTTTTCCGAAGAGACCTACTGGGGCAAGTTCCCGAGGCCATTGATCCATAGGTTTCCCAAAGTATGGGGTGCTGAAATGATCCAGGGGGCAGGATCTTTTTAAAATGATGCATATTTCAAAAAAAAAACCATTAAGGATTAAAGAAAGTAGATTGGGGGGGGTGGAGCTGAGTAATTTTTTTTAAAAAAGAGGGCAGTAGGCCAAGTAAGTTTGGGGACCTCTGATAGACTAACTTGGGTATTTAATGTTTTGACTATAACTCAAGTAGCTTGGAATATGGGGTACTTCCTTTCTCTGGACCAGAGCTGAGATGACAAACATTTATAAATGACCTCCAAGTCCATTGTAGCTGGGACCTACACTAAGGAGGAGGAATAAGAAAATAAGCATTTATTAAGCACCTACTATGTGCCCGGCACTATGCTAAGTGTTTTATAAATTTTATCTCATTTGAGCCTCATACCAACCCTGAGAGATAGGTGCCATTGTTGTCCCCATTTTATAGTTGAAGAAACTAAGGCAGACAGAAGTGACTTGCCCTAAGCCACACAGCTAGTGTCTGAAGCCACATTTGAACTTGACCTGACTTCAGCCACTTATTTGTCACTAGGGAGGAACCTAGCTGTTTGATCTTGAGGGTGAGGATTTATCCGTCTAGAGATGGGTAGGAGAAATTACATTTGCAGGACTACTGGCTATGGTGGCAAGCAGGCCTATATGTGGGTTTACTAAGTTCTGGCCTTGCAAAGAATGGGTCAGATTGCGGGAAGTAAACTAAAAAAATCCCTTTCTTTTGGCTTGTTATGCCCCTATCCAGATTTACTCTGGGAAAGCCTCTGAATATACTTTACATCTAATTTTTGACATACATGAGTTAAAGGAAACCCACATCCTGTACAAGTTTTCAAGTATCAAACACAAATATAAGGTACAAGGCAGCCTTTTTTTCTTCCCACCAAAAAGCGCAGGAGATGCGAAGGACTTACATAAACATTTGCAGAGACAATGCAGAAAATAAAAAATGCAGAAAATATAATGGAGCCATTGTTTTTTTATTTTTCTTGGGTGCCCATCCCCTGGCACAAAGTTAATGCTTAATAAAAACTTGTTTACTAACAGTAGTCCATAAAAAAAATCATTTCAATTTTCCTTCCAATCAAATAGGACTGACATTTTTTTCCTCCGCAAGGTCCTAAAGTCCACCAAACTCAGATTGCCCTTGAAAGGGGCCTGAACTTGAAGCTGCTAACTGGTCAACACCTCAACATTTCAATGAATCTCTTTTAAACCCCATAGAGATCTATAAATATACATCCAACATTATGGTACTGCCCTGAGAGTTGGAACTTCCCTTGAAGGTAAATACACTCGGGAGCAGACTCCTAGACAGGCAAGCCCTGTTCCTATTGAACCCACACTATCCAGATAACTCACTATATTAATGGGTTGCAGAGTCCAAATCCCTTGCACCTCATATCGTGCTCTTAAGCCCTTGTCATGCTCCTCTGAGCACTGAGAATCCTATGTTCAATCTTTTTCTCTTGACCAGAGGTGTTCTGCTGACATTTCCATTACCTTGAGAGGAAGCTAGTTCCCAGAACTCTTGAACTCAGGGTTATTTACAGTGTGAGGTTTGCACATCCCACAAAATCCCTCTTCTTTGGCTAAAATGTTAGATTCCAGGATTGAATTAACCAGGAAACCCCAGGCTTCTAACTAGGAGGCTAAGGATCACAAACAACATTGTTCAAGAACTCACCTCTTGGATTAAATAAGTGAAGAACTCTGTTCATATTCCTCTCCAGGAAATCTTAATACTCATCCACTTTCCCTATTTGAGTTGAGCTCAGTCTCCAGGTGACAGAAGTGGACTCAATATTTCCTAGGCTGCTATAGCTTCTAACCTCAATGGGTTTCTGACATATGGGTTGGGAGAATAACTGGAAAGTCTGCCACAAATTTGGCTACAATTGAAGGTAGGATTCAATATGAACATGTTGCCAAATGAACATGGGAAGGTTAGTAGGTGTCCATCCAAACAGGATGATATCATGTTTGAGTAGAGACAATCCTTTCAGAAATTTATCCATTAAAACAATTCCATGTTATATTCTGACTTAGGGTCTTGAAAGAGCTAGCATATTCCTTGGTCCATTGCCCCTCTCATGCCAGTGGATCTTGGATTTAAAAAGGGGTTAATTTAACTAGCCTGGCTCTTAGACAACATACAGTTTATCACCAGGTCCCCTGCTTGGTAAGATCTACCAGGGTTTGTGCCTTGCAGAAAAAGCTTTTGAGAACTCTGCATATTATGAAGTTATGGAGGAAGACTTTAGTGGAAACTGCTGAGATTTCAAATCAGTAGCTGAAAATTAATAAGATTCCAAAAATCAGCTTCTCAGTTTTGTATATTAGACCGGCTTTCCTTGTTATTAATATTACCTTGTCTTTCCCTTTTGTCAGCTATTCAGAGAATTCCAGCTGCTCACCAGAACTGACATTTATAAGAAAACACGACAGATTTTGGAGACCTATTCAGAAAACATACTGACCTCTTTTTCAGTGGTGGAAAATCCAATCACAGCTATGTTGCATGAGAGAATGAAGCAGTTTACAGATGAAGACATCCTAAAATGTTAGTAAAAACAGCCTGGGAGAGTATTAGTGACACAGCGTGCAGTACCAATCAGGCACAATTTAACCAATCAGGTTAAGTGGATTATGATGCATTTCATGAAAGAACTGAGTAGATGAAACTTTAAAGAATTGTTGCCTCTTTGCCCTCCCCCCCAAAAAAAAGACTTCAAGAAAATAAAACCCTAGAAATTTGAATGCAGAATGTCTATTTTGTTTTCATTTGGATTACAAATATGTTTGCTTTTGACAGATATGAAGATGACAGCCACATGTTTACTTCTACCAGATGTTTTTGGTGATGATCCCACCCTATTTGCTGTTGTGAATGAAGAGGTATGCAAATATGTCAACAAACATCAGTTATGCTAAAATAATGGCATATTTTCAGAGTAAAGTTTACTGACTGACTCTATTGTTATTTTAAAGACAAAACTTTATTTCACTCCATTTTGCAAAATCAGTTTCTTAGATGGAAATTGGACATTGAGAATGAGAGGATCTTAGATTTGGTTCTCAGCTGAAGCCTTGCTTAGGTCATTGTTTCAACAGATTCAAAGGCTCTTCAATTTAGAATTGGAAGAAACCTTAAGAGGCCACGGAATTCAACTCTTATTTTATAGATGAATAGAGAGATTAAGTGACTTGTCTCTGGTTTTGCAGCTAGTGTAAGGGGTGGGATTTGAACCCAGTCTAACTCAAAATGCAATGCCTTATCCACTACAGAATACTGCCTCTCCTTCCATATGCATGATCCTTAAAGACATTATTTGTCTATTACAATACTCCTCCTTTTTCCAACTAAAGGTCTGTGTGAGGCTGGATTTTCTTCATATGCTTCAACCAAAACAACATATTGCAGCAGATTTAATGCAGAAGCAAATAAGAGAATCCAGCTGTCTTCTAAGCCTGACATTAAAGACATTTGGAAAAAAACATGTAAAACAATGCCCCTCTTTTCACTATTTTTTTTGCTTTTAGAAAATAGTTATTTTTCATAAAGATATTTGTGTTAACATATAGTGAACCTACTATGTATGTTATTACACGTTACATAAGTGTTAATTTTTAATGAATTAATATTTTAAAATTTTACTAGTTTTAATTTCTAAGACACATATAATAGATAGATATAACCCATATAAACTAAGCCCTCTGGGATCCTCAAGGTTTTTTAAGAGTTTAAAAATTAATTTAAGGGTTCTGAAAACTAAAAAACTAAAAAAAGCTTGAGAATCATTGCTTGAAAGTGAAACAAGTAATTAAAACCACCTCTCATTCTAGGGAATTTATTTTGCCAAATTTAATAATGCTAAACTTGTTTCCTATAATAATCCAGTTCAGATTGCAATATGGCTTACTACCTTCACACAGTGATACTCACTTACTTTTTTTATTCTAGGTGCAAGTGTCAACACCAGTCTTAAAAGTTAAAAACCCTTTCAACATCAATGCTTGTGAATTTACTCTGTACCTTGAAAAAGAAAAACTGACCCAAGTGGATGACTGCACCATGGCCCTGGCTGTTCTCATAGCTGCATTTCATGTGTTTGGTGTGCAGTACCCAAGAAGGTTGTATCACACACTGAACTTTTTAGACACGCTGATCTTTGATATGAGCAGTCCACATTTTCCTTCTATTAGAGAAATGGGAAATAATGAAGAACTTCAACAGCCACTCATTTAATAACACCCAAAGTACTGTCTTAGGAATGCCTGTGAAACTTTCTTTTCAAAGTAGATCGATTTGTTGTGCAGGGGGCAGATACTAGAGTATTGTTGACTATGTATATTTATATTAGAGAAGTGTTCATGGTATCTGAGTTTTACGCCTCATTCATTTTTTCTTACAATTTAAAAGATTAAGGTAATTTTTTAATGACATTCCATACTTTAATGACTCTGGGATCTCATCTACAGACTGCAAACCACCTAATGCCTTCTCATTCTGTGCAGTTCTTGTCTGTATCATTCCACAGGGAACTGATCCAATGTGCTGGAGATTTCCCTTTAGGTTTTCCTTGCAGTGTATATTAGCACATCACTTAGACTGTCCCATCTTATCACTCCCTCTTGCTACATGACAAGCCTACCTCAGCATGACACAGTGGAAAGGGAGCTGGATTTAGAGGCAGAGGACCTGAGTTTGAATCCTGGTTTTTCTGCTTATTATCTGTGTGACCTTGGACAGCACTTGTCTGGGCCTCATTTCCCTGATCTCAAAGAAATATTATTATATTCAGGCTGAATTTTAACCAAGCTTGTTGTTAAAAGTTTGAATTATAAAAGAAAACTCCGATGTAAATGTGACTCACTGAGGTGGGTATTCTATCCAAAGATGCAGATTGCCACCCTCCACCTCTCACCTACATGACTGGTCATGCTGTATCACCCTCGCTTATCCATGCCTTCCTTCAGGTTCAATGCAGAGGGTTCAGGCATTGGCCTTTCTCTAAGTTCTCATATCATGAAGATGCTGATAGAACATGAAGACTACCTAAATATTATATCCCTCACCACGTGGCCATCGACAGTAGCAGGGAGTGGATCAGTGACTTCATCAATGGGAGCTCCCAGGCTCTCTACCAAAGCCAGCCAGCACTTCCTTTGTAACTTATAATCTTAGAGTTGCCTAAAGCCCTGAGATGCTTAATGTTCAGATTCACAAAGACACTATGTGTAAGAGATGGGACTTAGTCCTCCTGGTTCCAAGGCCAGCTCTCTTCTCTGACCAGTTGAGTCCCTGAAGACATTTCTACCTTAAATATCTTTTGTGTCAAGGTTTGCTGCCCTCTCTATTCTTTCACTCTGCGGCCATGCAAACTTATTTCACTCTCCTTACCATGGAATTTGATGCCTGTCTTAACAGGAAACACATAAGAGATCCTTGCCTGAGCTGTCGCTGTTAGCAAGATTACCACATTGTCTTGTATAAGCTATATGTCTACATTATACGTGTCATATCCCCATTACTATATTGTTAGCTCTCTGAGTGCAAGCACTATGTTGTTTCGTCTTAGTATCTCTATACCTTGCACGCATTAGGCGCTTAATAAATGTTTGTTGAACTGAGTTGCATTGAGGTCTCCTTGTTGGCATGTCTGTTGTTCACGTGGTATACTTGGATTCTGAATTGTTTCCTGGAAGCGTAACTCCTCTGCCTTGTGGTACTTTTTAGTTCTTGTGAAATTGAGAGCTCCTGTTTATCTGCCCGTTTCCTGACCCAGCATCCTGTCGTTCTACTGGACTTTTGATATTTATGTATGTCCTTAATTCTGCTCTGCCTAACTGGTTTCAACCTACTCTCTTGTCTTGATATACCTTAACTATGTGTCCCTACCTTATAGACTTTCTTCTCTCCCAATCCCACTTCCACATCGGCTACCAGTTTGATTTTTTCCTATGCCTATCCCTCCTCTCCTGCCCTGACTTCATCTGCTGTTCCTATACCCACAGCCTGATGTTGTCCATAGTCTAATGCATTTGTTTGGAATAATGGTTTCCTTCCTTTCTCCTCCATTTTGTTACTGCTTATAAGGAATTCTGAGATTATATTTGTTGGAGATGGGTGATGAGTGGGAGGTTATATACCAGGACTAATGTATTTTCACTGTTTTAAAAAAATGATATTTCACCAAGGAAAACAATTTCTGACATTTCCTCTTTATTACAAAAATGGTATTGTTAGTTACTACCTTGTAACTAACAAGAAGATGCAAAACTGTTTTGAAATGTGATTTACACATTTGAATGTGTCATAAACATCGTTTCCTGGATCACAGATCCCCTTTGGTAGTCTGGTGAAACCCATGGGTCCTTTCTTAATGTTCTTAAATGCATAAAATAAAATACAAAGGATACAAGAGAAACCAATTGCATTGAAATAATTATCAAATATTGAAAACAAGTTAACAGTCCCTTTAGATTAGATTTACAAACCCTTGAATTAGATTTTATTTACTAATTTAAAAAAATTCTTAGGCTGAAAAGATGAAATAAAATGTATGAAATTTGGAGGAAATAACAGATATTCAGGACTTCTTTCACTGGATTGTAGTGACAAATCTTGTATCATTATGATTGCTTTTAAACTCAAGGGACCCTGAGTTCTCAAAGGTTAAGCCAGCAGAGCACAAGCCCAGTCAGTGATGGACCATTCTGAGTCTGGAGATACCTATCACTAGGTTGATGAGTGATCACTGGTCAACTCTCAGTAGGAGTAATGAATTATTCAGCCATACCAACTCTCAAAAATCATCTACCAAGTCAAAGGAAGGCTGTAGCATACATCAATGTTGGGAGAGCCCATGGTAACAAAAATCACAGGTCCTTGCAATATAAGTATAAAACTGCTTTAAGCAATTAAGAGAATCATCAATTCTTTCTAAAAAAGGTCTTTGCCTAATAACTTAATCATGAGATATTTCAGATGAAAGTATCAGTCACTGATTCTTGTTGAGAAGATACATCTACTACAAATCACCCCTTAATTCAAGGGTTCTTAATAACTTTTCTTGTGTCAAAGCCCCTTTTAACAGGCTGGTGAATCCTACAGGTCCCTTCTCAGAATGATGTTTGCAAATGCATAAAATAAAATGCAGAGGATCATAAAGAAAACTGTCATGTTGAAATGAAGATGCAATCTTTTTTTTTTCATCCAAGATCACTGACCCTTTGTAATCTATTCATGGACCCCCACCCTGCACACCATCCCCAAGTTAAATCTTATTTGGTTATTCCAAGACAGAATATATACACTGTCTGCAATATATTATCATGACAGGCTACCCTTTGCTCCTAATACACTTTTTTATTGTCCCTCCATGACAATATCTTCACTTTCTCTTGTTTCACTCTCATCAGGACCCTACTATTCCAGATTTTATGTGTCCGCAGATCTATAAAAGCAGTTATTTGAGTATACAAATCTGAACATGTAAAAAACAAAAAAAACCTCACTGACATCTGTGCAGTGAAATGAATTGGATGCTGCAAACTCTTTCCACTGACCTTGTTTTACCTTTCCTGTCAAAGACATCCATGTATCTCAATCCTCTTCCCCCAGTTTACCTTGTTAACCAGTATGTAGACTTCCAGAGCAGGGGATTCTTCATGTTTGAGGCCAGGGCTCTAGGTAGCCCTTCATTCTTATGAGCTGGGGCCTAATGTCCCTATCCAAAGAGATGAAGGTGGAAACAGAGGGATGCTGAGTATATAACAACTGAAGGCCACAGCAAAGGAATGGAAATGCCAGCCAGCTTTTGTGGCTGAACTTGACTCATCTGGTTTCTCTCTGGTGCTTGGTGCTTCCTGTTAACGTTTCCTCTCTGAAAAAATGTGTCAAAGTAGATCCTGAAGGAAGTGAAGTCTCTCTGTTTCCTCTCCCCGTATTCCCCTTTCTTCAGACATCCCAAATCCTGCAGCACTGCTAAGGAGATGTATGGACTTAAAGTGCATGTGCTACCTTGATGAGTCAGATGAGTCACAAAACACCGATTAGAATAAATGAAACTTTGGAATAAGAAGCCGTTTCTGAAATGTCTTTAAGCCACAGAGAAAGCCCGCCAGGTGGATCAATTTCACTGCCTATGATTAGAGTAGAAGAGCACATCACTTAAGTATAGGCAGTGTGACAGACAACTGGGAGTGGTTTTAGATTTGTGACCCAGCCATCAGTCTTCCATCTCCACAGCATGTTCCTGCTCTTCTGCTGTGACAACCTCTCTTAAAAAGCATACAAATGTGAAAAGGCGTCTCCAATTCAGATTTTATTTCATGTCAGAAGATATAACAAGTGTAATTTGAATGTACAAATTCTGAACAAAATGTTTTAAAAAAAAGTCATTGATGCAAATTCATGCAAGGAAATGAATGGGGTACTGCAGGCTATTTCACTGACCCTGTTTTACCTTGTACTATAGCAGATGAAAAGGGCTGCTAAGAGACCCCCTCAGAAGTCTTCAAAGGAAGTACTATATTAGCAGCGCTGGAGATATCAAAGAAAATTTTATACTAGAAGATATGAGACCAACTAAAGAGAGAGGTAGAAGTTCCCCAGAGTTAAGACAGCATGCTACAAAGCTACTTGATATCTCAAACAAAAATGTACTTTGAACAATTTTTCATTCCAAGGAATTAGAAACTGCAGTGAAAAGCTGATGAAGCTGTTCATCCTCTTCCTGCGAAGTGCATCCTCATAAAATAAAACATTACACCAGCTCTCAGTTTATAGGTAGTTGAGTATTCTCACTTAAAGTGCATCTGTTCTGTACCATTATATATTGAGTGCAATGTCTTAACACCTGGCAAAGAGTTTTGTAGAAAAAAAACCAGTCCTTCCAAAAAGAAGGGCATTTTATACGTGTACCCAAATAACCGCTTTGGAAATTCATCTTCTTGATTCCTGAACACATCCAATGACTCCATGAGTATTTCTCCCATACCTTCCCTTTCTAGCAAAATCTCTTAGTACTCTCTCTCTCTCTCTCTCCTCAGCTGACCCTGAAGGAATCCTCCTGGGGCGGAGGACTGTTGAAAGAAGGGAGATATAGGTCTTTTTCAAAGGATAGCATATTTCTCCTAAGCACTAGGACCTTCATCTCCTTTAAGCACCACGGTTATATCAATGACTCAGAGAAGAGCTTAAGTCTCATGAAAATATTACAGATCCTTTTAAAAACTGTCCCAATACTACAACTTCATTTACTCTTTGATAACAGTTGACTCCTACAAACCCCTGGGGTACTAGAGTGGAGTATTAGATTGATGCCATTCAAATACATTAGGTAAAGTTTTATTTTTTTTTCAATTTCAGTCTTTTATATACTGGTCTTTTGGTAAATACAGTAAAGACGCTGGTGAAAAAGCAATTTGCTTAACATTTCATAAGTCGTGCAAAAGTAAAAACACTGATTTACTTAAAAAATTAATTTTTACAACTGTTCAGCCCCAATGAATTATTACAAGCAAGTAGGCAATTTAATGACTTGCAAAGTTATACTCAGCATAAATGTTGCAATTCAAAATATGGCACAAAATTAACAATAGTTATAACAGTCCCAACTGGCTAAACTCATAGCCAGATTTTGGCTAACTGGGTTTAAAGTTCATTTTATTTTGATTGTATAAAAAGAGGTTTCTGCAAATATTGAAAAAGAAACAGTGTACGTGAAAGATAATTCAACGATGTTTACAAAATGCAGAAAGTTCATAATTCCCCGTCCCTCCCAATCTTACTATACCATAAATAATCAACAATGGTGTTTTTTTCTGAAGCCTCAAAAAGGTTTACAAAGGTAAATTTAGCTCAATGAATAGAACTAAAAGATGATATCTGTTACAGTACCTTAATAAAAACCCAAGCACTTCTATAATAATTCATGTATATTGTCTCTCAATGAATATAAATAATCCGGCAGCACTGATTTTTGACTTTGAAGAATTCTTACTTAACAGCTACAACAGTCCTTGTGCTTTGAATAAGACATGAGCTTTAAAGCAGAAAAAGGATGAAATGTGGCTTTCACTGTCCTCAAAGTTCATTATGTGAGTTCTTCTCTGCAGCTTTGAACATCAGGATGGAGTTGAAGATTTTTAGAGCTGGTCCCAGCTTAATGCTCATAATTTTAACAATGTCTGTTTGAGTCATAAGCAGAAATGCTTCTCCATCAATTTGCTAAAAGAAAGTAAGAAAAAAATACCATCAACATGAATTAATCTAATACTGCCAGGTGGGAAATGTTAAGGAAGACACAGAATGAGAATATTTTAGACACAAAGGGACAACTCAGTGACCATCCAGTCTAACCTACACCCAAAAAAGATTCCCACTACAGTATACCAGATAATTAGTCAGCTTTTTCTTAAAGACTTTTATGAAGGGGAATCTACTATCTCCTGTGACAGTCTATTATATTTTAGGGAAGCTCTAGATGCTTTAAAAAAATAAAGTTTTTTCTTATATGGCACCAAAATTTGTCTCTTTGCAACCTCCAATCATTGCCTTTGGCTGTTACCTCTAGAACCAAACTGAACAAGTCTCACTCTCCTTCCTGTGACAGCCCTTCAAATACCTAAAGATAGCTATCATACTCCTTAGATTGTTCTCCAGAATCTAAAGATTCCTTGCTTTCAAACTTCCATCAGTCTTCCTCTAGAGCCAGGGTTCTCAACTTAGAGAACCCTGTTTGTTTTTAAGGGGGATGGGTGAGTTTGGTAGCTGCATTTTAATAAACGAATTTCCTTTGCAATCCTATGTATTTTATTCATTTAACAATAGTATTCTGAGGAGATTAATTGGTTTTGTCAAGTGATTTTCAAAGCAATCCACAAAGAGAAAAAAGCTAAAGAACCCTTGTTTAGACTAACAACTTATTTCTGATAAATGGACATTTTAGGTCCAAAACCAAATGCACAGGGTCCTATTTTGACAAGAGAATAAGAAGCACTCAAAGTAAAATCAAGAGGTCTAGATGCTTTGAGCATAATCCTAGTGAGAGATTGAGTCTGTTGTCTGAAGAACAACACAGCTACATATGCAGAAGGTCATTACCACTTAGGGATGAATTTTTTTGCCATGGCAACCCATGAAAGAAAGAAAAACAAAGAAATCAAAAAAGACATTGCTACAGACTACTGTGATTTCCTACAGAAGTTAAAATTATATAAAGGAATTGCCACAACAAGGAAGGTCATAGAGGCCAGGACCCACTTCAGTGAGAAAAAAAAAAGTGCTTTCCTTGCCAAGCAGAAAGACACTGCAGCCAAGGGCGACACAGGTTTAAAATATAAACTTATTTGCAAAAATTTTTACACAGGCATTTGGTTGGAAGATTACAAGGTGTACTATGCTACAAAATAAGAAGTTTGGAGGTAAAAGCAGGTCTAAAAAATACTTGGTGATCTGGAGTTAGAAGACTTTGGTTTCAATTTTGCTTCTTTTGCTTACCACCTACAGGTAAACTAAGTGGTACAGTGGATGGAGTCAGGAAAACCTAAGTTCAAATCCAGCCTCATATTTGACCTCAGACAAGTCACTTAACCTGTGTTTGCCTCAATTTCCTCAACTGTAAAATGGGGATGATAGTAATAGTACCAACTTTCTGGGACTTTTGTGAGATAATATTTTATAAAGTGCTTAGTACCATGTCTGGCACACAGAAAGTACTTAATAATATAATTAGATACTTATTAAATACCTAATTATTAAATTGTTAATTCAATAATATTTGTTAAATTGTTAAGTAGGCCTTAGTTTCCTCAACTGTAAAATGATAGGGCTGGATGATTTCTAAGGTCCCTCCTACCTCTAATCCCTATGAAACAGCCAATTTCAGATTTCTGAAAACAAAATATATTTCTTCACTGATTCATGATATAATAACAACACAGGTATATCCCATCTCATGTCACTGATTCTTAAAACACATGTCAGGAAAAACAACATTACAAGGAGAAAGTTGCAGTGTTAGATCACCTAATTAACATCCCTTGATGATGATATGGCTTGGGAGTTTAAACATTAAAGTGAGGTTTAGTTATAATGTGTCAATAACGTTATTGAAAAATGAAGTAATATTATTTTGTGCATACTCTAATTGAAAAGCAGTGAAACGTTCCATACCCTTTAGAAAGAAGTGAATTCCAGGCTACTTTTATTTAGTCTTTTTCAAAAACAGGGATGGTTGCACTGCCTCTGGAACAACAGTATGACTTAGGTTCAGATTTTACTTCTACCCACGGTGCATTGGGCAAATCACTTAACCTCCCTGGGGCTCAGTTTCTTCATCTGTAAAAAGAGGGGGCTGTACAAGATGGCCTTTGAGGTTCCTTCAAGCTCTAGATCTGTAACTTAATCTTGCTGGCATGCAACACTTTATCTATGCTTATCTTAACAAAGCTCCAAGCAACAAATCTGTGCATGGGCTGTGTCTGAAAAAGGGAACTCTTAAGACCTCTTTGCTAATAAGAAAGCATGCTGCCATCACACCCTAAAAGGGCTGATGGTCTTTTAGAGTTACACAGGCTTAGGAAATGAACTGATCTTAACTAAGGAAGATATTTGCTCTAGTTTCAGTTTTGAGTGCTTGATCAAATTATCTCATGAAATATCAGTCAGAAATCTAAGTTTATTAACACATTAACTGAACCAGGCCCAGAGTTCTCAGCTTAAATGCTCTGATAGAATTCCATAACAGCATTAAAGAAAGAATTCCATAACAGCATTAAAGAAACTGTCAACGTATATACAGGAATGAGCCTAAGAAATGATCAGCAACGACTAATTTGAGTCACTGTAATCCCTACCCCCTTGCAGTACTGCCAACAAGATAATGTTTACCTACGGAGACAAAAGTCCCAGAGACACTTAAACGGAAAATTATAAAAAGCCGCCTTCCAGGGAAGGAAATGCATTGAGAGGGTGGAAGTTAAAAGTGGGAAAGGCACGATGGCAAATATTTTCAGTAGGCTGCTACTTAGATGCATACACTAGAAGAACAAAAATAAAATCTGATGATCATGTACTGCTATGCATATTGAATTCAGACATAAAAAAATAAAAATTTTAAGTCTGAGAGCGCCAAAGCAGGGTTCTACTCTCATTTCTGTCACTAGCCAGCTGAGCTATTCTGTGTATGTCATTTCTCTGGGACTTGGTTACTTATCTATAAAATAAAAATCTAAACTAACTAACTATCTCTCTCTCTCTCTCTCTCTCTCTCTCTCTCTCTCTCTGTGTCTTCTATCTAACTATATAAAACTATATCCCTTGCATTGATAAGATTCCATGAAAGATTTAAAATAATAATTGCCATAAGGTTTATTTTTTTTATTTTAATGTATCATGGTTTATATCACCACAACCTACTAAAAACATTAAATTTGACTAGTGTTTCTTTGTCTTGAAATTCTCTTTGCAAAACTGCAGACCTAGAAGAAAAAGGAGGTAAGAGTCTTTTGAGAACTGGATTAAAAAAAAACAACCCTGAAAATTGCCTTTTCCCTTTTATGGTATGACCATTTTCTCTCTAGTAAAGGTTCTACATTTGCAACTCTGAAGGGATATTTTTATAGGTTTGAGGGATTCCTGGTGACATCTCTGGATTCATAAATTCAGAGACTGTTCTGTAATCTCCTTCTCTTAAAGTCAATAATAACATTGCTACCACAAGTCCTAAGTCTTCTAATAAGAGGTGGGTTGCCCTTTGGATAGAGCCATGAGTTCTTTTAAAACCACTCAGGTCCTACTGAGTGATACTTTACTGAATAATAAGGCTGGAAGAGACCAGAGTGCCAGCTAATAACCCTTCACTGCACTGGAAGTGGCTGTACACAAACAATTTCAGAGGGATAGATGACTTTTTTCCTTTTTTTCATCTTCAGGAGGTGCTTTCCTAGCCTCCACTGATAACACTCCAGTTCCATATCTTTTAGAAACAAAATTCATACAGTAGCTATTTACACCTGAAAACTATTAAGTTTTCTTTATAAGGCCAACTTACAAAGCATTTTCTAGGTTTTGCTAATACTTTCCTTCTAAATTTAGGACTTTGAATTGAACACATTATTCTTATACTGTTCATAGTAAACATTATAAATGTTTTTGAATTAAATTGAAATATTCATACGCTGCTAGGTGCTGAGATAGAAAAATAAGTCACAACCTGAAGAGCTCCCAAGATACTAAACAGATAAAACACGCATACAAGTAACCATAATATAAACTAGATTATACTTGATCAACAGGAGAGACAAAACAGAATTCTAGGAATCATAGTAGAATGAGATACAAGGAGAGAATGATCGCTTCTAGAAGTGTGTAGGGGGGCAGTTGAAGAGCTAAAGGGAAAGGTGGAAAAAAGAGGATTAGAGAAAGCTTAATGGGGGAGGTAAAAACTGACTTGGACCTAAGAGGAGGAAAATAATAATTTTAAAAAGCAGAGAAATGTGAGTAGCCACTTTTAGGCATAGGAAATGGTATGAGCAAATACAGAAAGACATGAAAGGTCAAGATGAGCCCTAGAAAGAGATAAAAGTTGAGTCTTACAGAAGTTTATGATGCATAATAGAGAGTAGTATAAAATGTCTGGAAGCGTAGTACAGTAGCTTGTTTGTGGAGG
This sequence comes from Phascolarctos cinereus, assembly GCF_003287225.1. Taxonomy (NCBI): domain Eukaryota; kingdom Metazoa; phylum Chordata; class Mammalia; order Diprotodontia; family Phascolarctidae; genus Phascolarctos; species Phascolarctos cinereus. Next base: position 126,765,106 of record NW_027555958.1, read on the forward strand.
ACCTTTAATGTCAGACTAAGGAATTTGTATTTTATTAAATGGAAAAGAGAAACTAGTGAAGGCTTTTGAGTAGGGAAATGGTATGATCAGAGCTATGCACTGAGAAGAATATTGGGCATCATTATGAAAGACAGACCGGAAAGGAAAGAAACTGGAAACATGGAGTCTAGGTCATTTAAATGGTATTGGAAAGGGAGGCACACAAACAAGGTATTTTTGGGGAAGAACCAAAAGGACTTGTCATTGCTTGGCTGTGGGGTTTGGTGAGGAACGAGTTAAAAATGAGTCCAAGGTTTTGAACCAGAGTGATATAAATAATGGCAGTGACATCAACAGAACGAATACTGTTAGGATGAGGGCAGGTGTTAAGTTCTATTTAAGGCATGCTAAAGTTGAGGTGTCACTGGGGCACTCCAGTGGTGATGTCCAGTAGGCATTAAAAACAAGAAATGAACTCGGAGAAGAGGTCAAAGAAGGAAATACAGATTTGGGAGTGATCTACATAGAGGTGATAAATGAATCCATGGGAATAGATGAAATTGACAAGAAAGAAAAAACACGGAGAGAAGAACAAGGACAGTGTTTTGTCCTTTGAGGAGAAAGAAGAAAGAAATAATTTAAGGAGATAATCACAAATGTTTATAGAGACAGAAGGAGAATTAGGAGAAAATCAATATTACAATATTATAATATACAATATTACAAAAGCCAAGGAAGATGAGAGTAAACAAGGAAGGGATGATTTACAGCAGTGGTATCAAACAGAAATGGGGGTCACTTTACTGTACTTAAGGATCCTTGCGGGCCACATACTGGGTTATAAAACCACAAATTAGCATTTTCTATGTTTATTGCATGTTTATTTATTTTGGTAACTATTTCCCAATTACATTTTAATCTGGTCCAAGTTCCACTCTGGAATGTTGTAGGCCCCATCTGCTACATGTTTGATACTTTTGGTCTACAGCATCAAATGCTGAAGAAAAACCAAGGAGAATGAAGATGGAGAAGAGATCATTGAATTTAGCAATCAGGAAAACATTAGTGACTTTGGGAGAGTTTTAGGGGAACATGAACCAAATTGTGAGGGTTTGAGGAATGAATGGATAGTGAAGGAGAAACAGTAAGTGAAGACTACTATTCCTAGAGCTTTGGCATGAATGGAAGTAGAAAGATATGATGACAAGCTAAAGGGATAGTTGAGTAAATAAAAATGTTTTGTATGTGTTTGTGCATCTGTATGCTTTATTTAAAGGCCTGGAACAGCCTTAGTAAGTTTGTTGTCATCAAGAGCCTAGAATCACAGAATTAGCCATAAAAGGGAACCTTAGAGACCACTGAGTTCACCTTATTTTACAAATAAAGAAACTGAGACACAGAGAAGTTTTTAAATGTCTTGTCCAGGGTCACACAACTAGTAAACATCAGAAGGAGGATTCCAACTCATTTCAACCTAACACAAGTCTAGCACTTTATCCAATATACCACCCAGCTCCCTAAGGGAAGGAACCAATAAAGAGTTAGAGACTACAAGATGCAAGGGAAGAAAGGGAGGAGGGAGTCAAGTGTACAGGTAGAAGAATTTGCTTTGACAAAGCAGGGAGCCACTTCCTCTACTGGGACTGGATAGGCGGAGAGAATATACAATGGCTAACCTAAATCTTCAGGAAAGTAGAAGGTGGTCTGCTGAGAATAGAGACTTAAAAAGAACATCCTAAGAAACCAATGAGAAATAAGTGAACAGACTGCCAAATGAGAACAGAGTTTAAAAGAGAGCAGAGATTAGAAAATAGATATATTTTTGTTATATGTCACAGAATAACAGGTAAAATTTACACAAGTTATAAACTAATTTGAGAGTGACCATTCATATAGTTAGATGTTTCTTCCTTTTACAAAACAATTCAGCCAAAAATTCTTTTAAAGAGGGGCTACCTCAGTGCACTTAATGATTTGTCTTAGAGATCATTTATTTATGTGACCAAGTCTGGAATGTGGAACATAAGCTCAAAGTGGTAGGAGCCATTTGCCATGAAATAAGCAGCGGAATATGAAGATAAACACATTTCTGAAATTAAAATGTAAGTCAGTAAGGAATTGTTTCAATTCACACACACACACACACACACACACACACATGTATATTTAGTACATAAAATAAATACACTGCCAAGAATTCTTAGCAGAACTATCCTCATTATCAAACCCCATTACACTGGGTTGGCTTATATGTGTATTCCTGCCCATGACTGAAGAAACCAAGGGCTTGGAAAGCCCTCCAAGGATTATCTTGTCAATTTCCTAGCCCTTATTTAAGACCTGATCTGTTTCTCATGGGTAATCTACTATTCAATTCCAAAAGGATGACAATCTAGTAACTTGCTCTAAAAGGTCTGAAGTGAAACTTAGGCTTTATCTTCCTCTGCCCATCTACTCCACTGTTTAGCAAAAATCCCTCATGCCTCAATCTAATAATATTTCCCCTAATGGAGATGGGGAACAACTCTGTTTATCATTATAATCTTCAATATACTTGCTGACCATTATGAAATCACTCTTAACAGGGATGAATTCAATATGTGGCTATATAAGGTTTTTTTGGACAAGATCTGTGATTTTACTGGCAGAGGGAAATTCCAATGGGGGAACTCCTTCAGTAAATAGATGGGAACCTGCTCAGAAACTTATAGATTAAAGAGCTGTAGGGCACTGAGAGGTTGAATGACTTGTTCCAGCAAGTATGTATCAGAAGTCGCACTTGAACCCAAGCCTTCCTAACTCCAAAGCCATTTCCTTCATCCTCTATGCTGTGTGGCCCTTCTGGGAGTGAGAATAACGTATATAAAACATCTTTCAAAAAGCACTGTGGTATCAAATGTTACTAAGAAACATAAGACTACTTCTCAGAAGACAATGAATTCTGAATAAATGTTATGATGACAGTGAATTTGATTTTAGTCATAATTTTAAAATACTATGAACAGAAAAGGGAGTTCTAAGAAAATTTATGAAAACAGGTTTTAGTTACAGTGAAAGGTATCAAATAGATTACCCTAGTATCACAATAACCTTAGAAGTTTTCTAATGTGGACGGAAGCAAATAGAATTACAATTATGAACTGACTAGAGTTAGGTATGATTAAGATGATCTGGGAGAAGGAAAAGAATGAAGAACTATAGTGTCCCGATCTATCTAAATATACAATTATGGGTAGTTCTGCTCAAAGGTTTCCTCTTTCCCCTTCTTTTACTTTTTTGGAAGTGACAGTTACTGTGTAGGGAAGGCCTGGGAGCCAGGAAGGGAATATATTCAGAAAAAAAAAGATGTAAAAAAAAAACCCCTCTCTCTCTCTCTCTGCATCTCTGCCTCTCTCTCCCTCTCTCTCTCTCTCTCCCCCTCCCTCCCTCCACACACACACACACACACACACACACACAATATATGCACCCATATATGTTTTATGTATATATAAATTTTAAACCACATATATACGTAGATATATACATTTTTAAACACATACACAAACAATACAACAACCCCTCAAACTTAAATTAACTCTTATATTTTGCCATATACTATACAAAGCCATTAAGGTTTTTATCATATACTTATTACTACACCACTAAGCTAATATAATAGGATTTAACAATCCTAATTTACTCTAAGAAATTTATGTAAGTTCATTAACTCCTACTCATTTAGGGAATTAAAATTAACTTAGCAATTTACAATCCTATTACCTAGATTACCATCCTCCTCTGTCCCCAACCACTTACCATAGCATTTCAGGATTCTAAATCCATTAAACCACCTGTTAGAATTGAGTAGAATACTTACCTCATCCTTAAACACCTTGCCATGTTCTTCACACCCAGGTAAGCTCTGTATAAATTCTGACACCTGCCCCCAAAAAAAAATCGCATCAAAATTTCAAGTTCACAACTAAGAATTTAAATGTTACTGACTCAAAATGTTTAATATGATGGTTCTTGTTACCTATTCCCAGGTCTCATTACTCCCCACTGAGGAAAAGTGATGGGCAAACTATGTTCTTCTTAGAGAAAAAACACAGAGCACCCATTCATTTCTCCTCTTTTCTCCCCTTTCTTTCCCTCCCCTCACAATCTCTAAAGAAATAAAAGTGTACCTCATCTGTGCTCCATTTGGAAACTTTACTGGCAGGAATACCAGCCACAGTTGGAAGAAGTTTGCTTTGTTGTTCCCAACGCAGGGGCAGACAAGGAATTGGTGACTTAAAGGAGAGAAAGACAGCTGACCGGCGCTGAGCCTGCTGTGAACTTGGCTCTGCACCTATACCTGGCCGGTAGACAAACACAAGATAAATTACTCAACTGAAATCAAGACAGACCCAGCAAGACATAAACAAGACAGACAGACAGACTCACTGACACACTCTCTCTTTCTCTCTTCTCCAGGACCAGATTGGAATTTAATGATTTCACTAGAATTCGATTCCAATTTGTTTCTGAAACACTTGGAGTATCTTATGTATAATACAGTCACTTTACTTCAATATAACTGAAATCAAATATCCCCAAATATTATTTTGCGATTATTTCTCATCCAGAATTTAATAAGAATTTTATTTGAAGCAAGCATTGTTGTGTTGCTCTTATTTCCTACCTTGTTGCTAGAAAAGTACATGTGAAAAAACTGAATGTATAGCCCTTTATTTTCAAAAATAAAGCTCCCAGAAGAAAGCTCTCACTTACTGTAATATAAAGAACACTAGCTTGGAGGTTCTTTCTAGTCCCAGCTCTTTCAGTTGTGTTACCTTGAGCAAATGATCTAACATTTATGGTTCTCAGTTTCCTCATCTGTACAATATGTCAGCTGTACTAAATGAACTCTGAGATCTTTTTCAGTTCTAGAACTCCTAAGATCTTTGATTTAAAGTAAAATGAACAGTGGGAAGAAAATGCACTTCAAAGGATGAAAAAAAGCCAAATGTCAATGTCAGCATATTTTCTATCTCCTCTAAATGATTCAGAGATCAAACACAGATAGACAAAGAACAATTTGGAAAATATTCCCAATATTCCTCTCAAGTTTTGCTAAGAGATGAGCATTTATTTGAAATGCAGCTTTTTTTTTAAAATGGGTTCACAAGTAGCACCAGGCATCTACAGACAAATATCCTAGGAACTCACCAGAATATGACAGTGCTCAACTCCTCTAAAAATGGGCATTCTGTTCTGCCTGCAACACAATAAACTTTTGACATTTCCTCTTTTCTGAAATATTTTCTGTCCACACTTGTACTGTTTGCTCCATCATTGCAGCTCAACTCCATTTTTACCTTTTCCTGTTAAGCGTTGTATTGGTCACACTTTGCCTGTATTCCTCCTACAGTAGTCCTTGGAACCAGAGCCACAAACAAAGACAGGACTAGCTCAAAGTTTTCAGAGTATGCCCTACATCTGTCTAATTGAGTATATCTTTCATTCACGCTACGGAAAGGAGAACTTATATACAACAAAATGCTCATCTTTAATTTACATAAACCAAATGATATCTTCTGACCATCCCCCCCGCCCTCGCCATTTTCATGCCTCTTTTCATTTTAAGAATATTTGGCCCTCTTGATAATTCATGGATGACACAAGACAACAGGCTACTTTTTTTGACTGATAATGATAGAGCAGAATTAATCTGATTGATAAGTCAGATTCAACACCTTTCCCATAAAAATGCACCCTAGAAACAAAAGCCAAGTGTTAAGTAAATTTCCATGGAACAGACAAAAAAAAACTGGCATCTGATTGTGGGAAACTTCATCTTGGATTATACAGGGAAAAAAATTACTCCATGTTTTGGTTTTAATATGTGGCAGAGACTACAGGATAAATTCAAATGGATTTTGGATTAAAGTATTAATGTAATGACAAGCATAAAGAAAAATCTGTGTATTTATCTGTAGAATAACATTGTCATTTATGCATGCTTGCAGCTCTGGGCACACCAGGCTTATATGCTCCTCCCCTCCCAAACTGCCTATTTGCATAGTATAATTTAATGAACTTTTCTGAGAGTCTGGGGGTTAAATTTCAGCAAAGGAAATAGGTTCAAATTGTTTTCATGCCTCAAACAGGACAATGTAAGTAAAGTGCTATATAAGTGAAAAAAAATACATATAAAAATAAATTGTTATTCTTACTCCCACTTGGCTTCATACTTCTTTACACACTTTTTCAGTATAGCAAGGGATATAGGAGAGCAAAGGCATGAATTCCAAGTGGATAACTCTGCAGAGCTGTCATTAGTGCTTAAAAATGTGTCAAATTGTATCTGTGGGGGACGAGGTTGGGTGGTAGGATCTAAAAGCCCTTTGTATGTTCTAGAAGTGTGTCAGGAAAACACATTTTCCATACAGCCCAGGAGAAGTTATTTTTAAAGCTCATTAAAAATGAGTGCTACCCTGAGGTGATTATTTAGTCAGGCAGCTATGACTATAGTTTTAAAAATTTTAAAAAAAATAACCCATTAGAGTCTTAACCCAGCCCCTAATTTGTTTTTCCCCTCATTTTTTTTTCTTATTTGATGTAAAAATACAGAAGAACAATTTTGTAGGCAAATGTCGATTAAAATATTCTATCTAAGCCCATGGGGAAAAACTGCAGTTGCTCTATAGTATAAATTTATCCTACTTTTTTGTAAACACAATTTGACAAACATTTTATTCATGGAACTTACTCAAACTGATTAACATAAAATACCAAGAGAACCCTCATAATGTATTTTAAAGCAAAAAAAAAATTCTATTTCCTGTTAGGAAAGGAAAAAAAAAAGGAAAACTGGAAAGAAAAATGAATGTCCTTTCTTATTTTTACGTATAAATTTATCTATTCAGATTAGGGTAAAACAATCAATCTTTTGGCCCCATTTCAAATATATTTATTTGTTAATATGGTGTTATTGGAGTATTTTGTATGTGATTTCTAATGTCCTCAAAAATCTCCTCCTTCTTCCCCCAATGTTTCTATGCATCAAACAAGGAAATGGTATGGGAGCCCCATGAGTCAAATACAATACACAGGAGATTGAACCTAGGTGTCAAATCTAGCCTATCTCTTAGGTATATATTCTAAAATAGTGCATTGCTGACTTCCTGTAGACCCCTGAGCATCCCAAATGCCACCTTGTGTACACAGGATAAGGATAAAGAACCCTATTTTTGGCAGCTCTGCTTCTGGGTTCCAAATTGCTCTATTTTACTATAAAACAGAATAGAAAGCAGAAAGGATAATGATATAGGATCAAATGAGGTAAATTTAGGTAGAACAAACTTAGAGAAGGACAGTGAGATAGTGGTTAGGTAAGTCCACAGATTAGTTTGACAACTGTTCTATGACCAACTCCAAAAAATCCCCTCTTTGAGCTGAGTCCTCAACTCCACAGTTCATAGATCTTGAATTGTGAGCAACCTTAGCAGTCATTTAATCCGCCTCCTTCATTTTACAGGTAAGGAAACTGAGGCCCTGAGAAGTAAAATGACTTGTCCAATATCAGTTTTACTAAGCATTGGGAACTGGGACTGAATCAATAATTTCACTGGTACAGAAAACTCTCAGTGAGGAAACTCCATCTAACAACGTAGGTTGGTGTATTTTGAAATTAAGTGACTTGCCTAGGGTTAATATGGCCACTACCAGTGGCTATCAGAGGCAGGACTTGAACCCAAGTCTTCCTGGCTTTTGAGCCCAACTCTCTATGCACTTCACCATGCTGCCTCTCTACTTATATACATTTGAAATTGCAAATTCTATCTGTTTCTTTAACTTTATTCATTTCAACTAATAAATATTTAAAGCTCCAACTCTGTACAAAGACCTCCCAAATGGAACTCTGATGCTATATCACAGTATGGAAGTGACCCTAGGTTCCTAAAAACTATCACAAGAGAAGAAGACAAGGTCTGGCATATAAATTCGACTAGGATCTAAAAAAGGAGAAATTCTTAAAGGACATATGATGCAATGCTTACAATCTGTACTACATCCCTGAGAGATGGATATTATATAAATACAAAGTTTTAGTAAAAGATAGTTTACTACTGGCCAGCTAGACTCCGACTTGGAATATCACAAGCATGGCTCATTGCTAAGTCAGTAGATCTTCAATCTATCCCTAAATACTGGCTGCTTCCCTGCTGCTTGCAAAATGTTCATGTCTTGCCTGTCCTTAAAAACTCTCGTGTGACCTAATTATCCCTGCTAGCTGTCATCCCATGTCTCTTCTCCCTTTTGTGACTTGTAGAAAGCCACCTACAATCAGCATTCCACTTCCTTTCTTCTTACTCTCTTCTAAAACTTCTTCAGTCTGGCTTTTAATTTCATCATTCAATTGAAACTGCTCTCCTGAAAGTTACCAAAGGCATCTTAATTACTGAGTCTAGTGGCCTTTCTTCAATCCTTATCCTTCATGACCTCTCTCTATAGCCTTTGACACCATCCCCATCACTTCTCCTGGTTATTTTCTCATCCAGGTTTTCATTGTGAGTCAGTCAACTAGCATTTATTAAGCGCTTACTATGTGCCAGTCACTGTGCTCAGCACTGGGAGATACAATGAAAAGCAATTGACAAAAATAGCACTCTCTTTGTTCTCTTCCTCCTCCCTTCCCTTTTGCCATGGAAGGCAACATCATCCTCCAGTCCCTCAGTTCACTAGGGAGTCCCAAGTTCCTCACAATCTAGCAATCATGCTGGACTCCTTCCTCACTATCACTCCTAATCCATACCCACTCTGTTGCCAAAGTCTAGTGCAAGCCCTCATCACCTCACACCCGGATTACTACAATAGCCTGCTGGTGGAATGGCTTGCCTTCAGTCTCTCCTCCACTCCAATCCATCCTTGATTCAGCCACTAAGGTGATTTTCCTAAAGTAGAGATGCAAATATGGCACTCCCTATTCAATAAACCCCAGTGGTTCCCTATTGCCTCTTGCAATACATACAAAATGCTCCATTTGATTTTCAAAGCCCTTCATAACCTAGCATCTCCAACCTTTCCAGTCTTCTCACACCACACTCCCCAAAATGTACTCTTCAATTCAGTAATATTAGTCTCCTGACTGTTTGATGAATAAAACACTCCACATCTTGGCTCTGGGCATTTCTTCTGGTTGTCCTATTTACTCCGTATGTAGTTCATTACTTCCTATTTATCCTGTATATAGCTTATTCTGTATAGATGTGTTTTCATGTTGTCTTCCTCATTAGATTATAAGCTCCTTTAAGACAGGAACTGTTTTATGTATCCTCAGTGCTTAGCACAGTACCTGGCACATAGTAGGAACTTAATAAATGTTTACTGATTGACTGATTCCTATCTGTCAAACTCTTTTTTTTTTGACAATGTATATGATATTTCATTATGTTATTCCCTATTTTCCATTTTTTTTAAATTGTCATCTTTTATTAAAAATTTTCATTAATTTATTTTGATTTATCAATAATCACTTACATATGCTTTTGAGTTTAAAATTTTTCTCCCCCTTCCTCCCCAAGGTGGCACACAATCTGATATAGGCTATACATTTACATTCCTATTGAACATATTTTCACATTAGTGAAAAGTAAAAATTAAAATCAATAGGAGGAACCATCAGAAAGAGGAAACAAAACTCAACAGAAGAGAAAAAAAATAGCGATTCAACTTTCACAGTTATGATTACTATCTGTGTCTTTTTCTCCATCCTTTTTTACCCCCGCTTATGCTTTTCTTTCTTCTTTCTACTTTCCCCCCCCACTAGTGTTTTGCTTTTGACCACCACCCCCTTCAGTCTCTACTCCCTTCTATTATCTTTTTCCCTTTTCTTCCCCTTTGCCCTTACTGCTTCTTCCCTTCCTTCTATCCCCCCTCCCTTTTCTTTCCCCTTTTCCCTCCTACTGCCTATAGGGCAAGTTAGATTTCTATACCTAACTATGTTATTCCCTTTTTGAGCCAAATCTAATGAGATTAAGGTTCAAACAATGTTCACCCCCCTCCTTCTTTCCTCTGCTGTAATAGGATTTTCTGTCTTTTCCTGTAATGTAATTTACCCTTGTCTGCCTCCTCCTTTCTCAGTACATTTCCTAACATCAGACTAATCTACTTACTTGGATCCATTTAACCCACTTGATTAGATTTTTTTTTATCATTACATCAAAGTCAACTAATATCCACCCCTTTATGTATACCCCTTTAACATGGTGTTACAGCAATACAGTTCTCAAGAGTTGCAAGTGTCATCTTCCCTTATAGGGATGTAGACAGTCTGCCCTTATTAACAACATATTGTATCTTTCTGTCCCATTTACCTTTTTATCTTTCTTGAATCTTGTACTTGAAGATCAAATTTTTTTTGAGCTCTGGTCTTTTTATGAGGAAGGTTTGGAAGTCCCCTATTTCATTGAATATCCATCTCTCCCTTGAAAAATCATGCTCATTTTTGCAGGGTAGTTGATCCTTGGCTGCAATCCAAGCTCCTTTGTCTTTTGGAATATCATATTCCATGCCCTGCGTCTTTTAATGCAGAAGCTGCAAGGTCCTGTGTAATCCTGACTGTGGTTCCATGATATTTAAATTGTTTCTTTCTGGCTGCTTGCAGCACCTTCTCTTTCATCTGGTAATTTTGGAATTTTGCTATTATATTCCTTGGCGTTGTCAATTTGGGATCTCTTTCAGGTGGTGAGCAGTGTATTCTTTCTATGGTTATTTTACCTTCTGGTTCTAGGACTTCTGGGCAGTTTTCCTTTATGATTTCCTGAAAGATACTGTCCAGGCTCTTTTTTTCATCATGATTTTCAGGTAGTCCAATGATTTTTAAATTGTCTCTCCTGGATCAATTTTCCAGGTCAGTTGTTTTACCAATGAGGTATTTTTGTTTTCATCTATTTTTTCATTTTTTTGTTTCTGTTTGACTGATTCTTGCTCTCTCATAGAGTCATTAGTTTCCATTTGTCCAATTCTAGTTTTTAACAGATTGTTTTCTTCTGTTAGTTTTTGTACTTCCTTCTTCAATTGGCCAATTGTATTTTTAAGGGATTTGTTTTCTTCAGTGTACTTTTTTTCCAGTTTGCCAATTGTGTTTTTTAGGGACTTGTTTTCTTCAGTGTACTTTTTTTCCAATTGGCCAATTGTATTTTTTAAGGACTCTTCTACCTCTCTCATTAGACTTTTAAAATCCTTCTTGAGCTCTTCTAAGAAGGCTTTTTGGGCTTCAGACCAGTTCATATTCCCTTTTGATGTTGCAGATGTGGGTTTGTTGACAATGTTGTCCTCTTCAGAATTTCTGTCTTGATCTTCACTCTTCTCATAATATGAATCTATGGTATGTTTCTTTTTACTCATGGTTTCTTTATTCCCTGGCCTTTAAAGAGATTGAGCTCTCCTGCTGGGAACAGAGGGCACTGACCCAAGCTTCTTGTGTTGGGAGCCTAGGTCTTGGTCACTGGCTTTGTGTGCTGGGGCCTCTTATGTTGGCAATTGGAGGCTGTAGGGTTTTGGCAGCTTACCTTTGTTGGGCTGGAATCAGCAAGGCTGGAACTTTCAGGCAATTCTAGGTTGCCTGCTTTTCCTTTCCTTTAGCTTTCTTCAGCTCCTTTTAGATGGGTGCTGCAGGGTGTTTATCTGCCTGGGGCCCCTTGCAATGCTGCCTCCCTCGTTTCTGCTAATGCACTGGGAGATTCCTTTGAGGTAGAGTGCTGAGGCACCTGGTGGTTTTCTGAGCTGGTTTCCACCAGTTCCCCCACCCTCACTGAGGCACTCAGAGGTCCAGGTGTTGGTGTTTGCCTGCTCTACCACCTGGGCTTCAGGATCTCCTCCTGGTTGACAGTTGGAGGCTGTCAGGTTCTGACAGCTTACTTGGTGTTGGTTTGGAATCAGCAAGGCTGGGACTTTAGGAAGACTCTAGGTCGCTTTCTTCAGCTCCTTTCAGGGTGCTTATCTGCCTGGGGTCCTTTGTAGTGCTGTTTCCCTTATTTTTGCTGAGGCACTGGAAGACTTGTTTGCTGGGCTGCTGCACTGCTGTTCCCTGTCTTTCTTCTAGTTCAGCTGATCCAGGGTTTTGTTTTTTTTCTGGGGTGATATTTTCTGGGTTTTCAGAGGTTGACAGGGGAGGGTGAGAGCGACTACCTTTTTCTCCGCTATCCTGGCTCCCCTGTCAAACTCTTTCTCATTTTTTTCTGATGGATCTTCCTCTCGATAATGTCCACTAACTAAGGGTGACTTCCAAAGTTCTCCCAGGCCCTCTTCTTTCCTTCCTTTATACTTTATCACTTGGTAATCTCATTGGTTCCCATGGGTTCAATGATTACATCTATGCTGATGACTTTTAGATCTATTTATCAATCCCTAACATTTCTCCTGACTTCACTCTCATATCACCATCTTAAACTGGATGTCCCATAGACATTCTATATGTTCAAAATACAACTCATCTTTCCTCTCAAACTCTCCCTTCTTCTGAATGTCTCTATTTCCTTCAGGGTCACCATCACCTTCTATCCTTCTATGGACACAACATCACCCAAGGTCATACTCGCAGTGTCATACTCAACTACTCACTTGCATTCTCTCCATATATTCAATCTGTTGCCAGTCCTTTCAGTTCAATATTAATTAGATCTAAGTTGCCTAGGGATCCATCTACCACAGATTTCAAAGAGTCCACGAATTTGGATAGGGAAAAAAATAAATCTTTATTTTCAGTAACCACTAGCTTACAGGTAATATTTTCTTTAATTATGAAAATAGGCAACAAACATTATTCTAAGAAGAGGTCCCCATAGGCTTCACCAGACTGCCAAAGGTGTCTAAAACACAAAAAAGGTTAAGAACTACTAGCCCAATAAATGATTCACAGTTGAACAGTAGAGATTTTGCTGATTTCAAAAGCAGTATTGTATAAGGATTGGAGGCAGAATGCTAACTATGGAGTCAAAAGGCCTGGGTTCAAAAACCATCTTTGATACTACCTCTGGGCAAACCATTTAATAATCATTACAGTCACCTGTAAAATGAGGGGGCTGGACAAAATGGCCCCTGAGGTCCCTTTCAGCTTTCTATGTATTCTCTGAGCTGGGCATTAAAAAGGGAGAAGCAAACTGAATTTTGAACAGGCAAGTAAAATTTATTTAGTGTAGTGGCAAGTGAAAAAGTTGGGCCTACTACAATTGGTTAAGAGTTAAGTTAATAAGAGTGAAGAGTTCTTAAACCTGAAAGCACAGGCTTCAAAACTTTCCATAAGATTTTCATAGCTCCATCCCAGTAAGCTAGGGGACATACAGGAACCACCAGACTTTTAAGGCATTGATTTACACCTTTGAAACTCAATTTACTCTAGGAGTAGTTTTAAGTCAGAGGCATCTCCTCTGATCTTTGGACTTCCAAAGTTGAAATCCTATGAGCATAAACCCTTAGGCTGAATCTTGACCCTTAGCATTGTTAACCAAAAACAGTATCACAAATCCATGAGACACTGCGTTGCAACTAGATTTATTACAAGGGAATGCACGTGGAACCCTAAGCCAGGGCAAAGAGTTCACAATTCAAACAGAAGCTTACATATTTATGAAAGTGTGACAAAGAGGGAAGGAGAAATAGAAATCTCCACCTAACTGGGACTGGCAAGGGAGGAGAAATCATGAATAATGAAGATCGCACAATCAGCCTTCTTTTCCTTTGGGAACTACCAGACTATGAAGATAAGATGGTTAGCTTAGCTACAAGGGTCCTAGATTCACAAGCAGTTTCCAGTCTGTGCAGACTCACTGGTGTGTCTTGACTCGCAAGGACACACAGGGAGTCCAGGTTAGGGTACAAACAACAAAAAAAGTTTGCTGAGGGGCAAACTTTGTCCTTGATATGGTCAGGGCCCCCTGCATACTTTGGGCCCAATGTTTCTGGAAAATAGGGCAACTCAAAAGAACAAATTCAAGAGACCCTTAATAAGATGACTGAAAAAAGTAAAAAACCGAGGCTCATATTGATGAACAAATGGCTGTAAACTCATGTAAATTTCTGGAAGGCTGATTAAAAAACAGGATATTCCAGTAAATTAGGAAATTCCATTATATGTGAATGGGTTACATTTTTATGTTATTTCATATACAGTAAAAAATTTTTTTTCTAGCTCTTTACATGCACTGAATAGTAACTTATTGATCTGGAAGAATGAACAAGCCTTCAGAATTGAGCAATTTTCTGCCCACTTAAATGATCAGACACAATGAGTACCACAAGATGCTGGTAACTACATAGGAGATGACTGTTAAATTAATTTTTAAAATTGCTTAACTAAAATCAGATGAAAAAAGCACAAAAGCATCACTTATAGAACATGTCAATTTTACATGACAGCAGGGATATTAAAGCCATTCTTGCTTCTTGTGTGATTAAGAAATAGAAATGCACATGCAAAGTCAAAGTACCAAGAAGCACTCTGGCAAATGTTAACTATATCATCAGGCAGATGCATTACAAAAAACAATGTTCAACAATTATATAGTCAGATACATATTATATACTGAATGCATAATTCTTAACATTTTCCAATTTGATTAAAAATTGAGCAATTTCAAAGTCCTTTGACTTTTTCAGTCTTAAAACTGAATCTAGCACAATTTAAAGTATAGAATCCTCACACTGTTATAGCACCAATCACTCAAGAGATTTATTTTAGTGAAGTGGAAATGATATGAAGTTTGAACTGAGATGCTGCCTTTGTTTCAAAAAATATTCTATATTTAATGTAATAAATATTTGAAATATAAGTTTGTATAATATTTTAAATATAATAAATATTTAAGAGATAAGTTTTTAAAATATAGAGGAAGATACAACAAGGAGATCACCTTATAACACTGGCCGTGATGGGGGAAAGGACTAATGATAGTTTATAACTCTCTGAAGTTATACCACGCTTATCATATGAGTGTAACGATTACAAGTCAGTGGATATGATCTGACCCACAGTAAAATTAAATCTATATAATGAAGTATCACCAAATATACTTAATATGTAACTAATTATTGACTAACTGCTATAACCAAACTGATTTTATATTTAATTATGGAAATAATCTTGGAAATTCAGTTTTACTATTTAGGATGATCAATACAAAATCGACGTCATAAAAAAGGTCAGGAATATAATAATGTCATAATTACCTTTGGTTTGATTTGGAGTTCTCACTTCACTTTTTATCCCTTCTTCACATTCTTCCTTGACAAGCTTATCTTCAATTTGCTGTTCTCTGATAAAAACAGGTATTTTCAGTGATTTAATACAATGAATAAAATCTTCTGAACGTTTGTTAGCAGCACTTTCTTTTGTCAATATTGAAAAAAATCAAAGAGAAAATAGTACTCAGTGTATTCTATATACTGAAAATGATAACAGCAAGAAAGAGATTAGACATTTCTCTTTGTCCTCAAGACAATCATTTACTTTTCAAAAGAAAGAGTTGTCATTTTTCTTTGTATTGTTTCTAAGAGTATTAACTGTCCTAGAAAATTCAGCTTTTCATTCCACCTACAAACAGAGTTATTTTGTACATGTACAGTTTCATTCACATTGTACTGCTAGGATACTCTTGTGTTTTGAGAAGGTAAAATAATTTAATTTATTTTGTATAATTTATTATCGTATTAAGAGAAAGGTTTATGCTCATGACAATTACTTAGGTCTGGAGGTTTAGTCATACACTGGTATTGGCCTAATGGGTATGCAACAATTTAGGCCCAGACCAGGGTCACTTCATCTTTAATCTACTGGATTCCAGGAGATACTGTTTAAAAAAAAAAAGGCTAGAGCCTTTAACCTACAGGATCTCTCTCCTGTTCAGGGATGACCCAGGGCTAAATTCCAGGGACATTCCAAAATGGAGTAGAATTCCCAAGTCTTGTGTCACATCAGAGACCTTCACACTCAAGTCAGAGACAAAAGTCAGCCTCATTATTTTGGGATGAAGGAACCAAAGGGTAAACTCATACAATTATTTCGAATGTCAACTTGATGGAACTATAATCTTTTTTACCAAATCCTACTGACCCATCTAGACTCAGATCAAGTTCTATGATGACTTTAAATCTCTCTCATCTGAATTTCTCTAATGTGAAACACAATTACACAAATCTATACAATTTGGTAGTCTATCATATTCTACATTCCATTGTTAGTTGTTTGCTATGTTACCATGCCAGGCACTTTGCTAAGCACTGGTCTATACATACAAAAGTGAAGACAGTCCCTGTCCATTAGGAATTTATGCCTAATAGGGGGAGACAACAAATATAGGGAAGTGGTGGCCAGGAAACGGCATTTTGGTCTGGGGTGTCACAGGGATTGTGAATAAAGCCATAGGAAAGCATATTGTAGTTCCTTTTCCAGTAGCAATGGTAAGAAATAGTTTGATTACTGTTCTCAAAGCAAGATCTTTGTGGATACAGATCATACTTCTACTATGTACTTTCAAATGTGACTAAAAACTTCACAAATAAGTTGTATCATAAACAATTTTAAAAGGGTTCTGTAGTTCTGTTGATAAAGCCATTTATTTTGTTCTGGACTTTTGAATGTAGTGGCAAGACAAAGCACTTACAACATAATGCTGAGCACACAATAAATATTTATGAAAATCTTACTCATTTCCTACAAGGGCTCTTTGTAGTAAGAGCTTCAATCATCTCAGCTTAAGCTTTCATCTGAGGTCCAACTACCAGAATTTAAAAAAAAATACCCATCTGGAATTGGACTCATTTAATTACCATCTTAAGTCACTAAAATGACATTCAGAAGAAATTAATTTGATCATAAGGGATTAGAGGTGAAAAACTACTTTCTGATTAACTATTAAACCACTTGATGATTAAAAACTATTTTCTGATTAACCTAAAATTCTTCACTCTACCTTAGTTACCCACAGGTGTAGTCACACCTTAGCCCTCAGCAGCACTACTTCCATGATCTTGAACCCTGAAATTCTTGATCATAACCTCTCATCCTTTTCTCTCTCTTTGCCTCACTCTTCCTAAACTTCCACTTTATCCTCACTGAGACCTCTAATCCTTCTAACACTTTTTGCTTTCACAGTCTATAATGCCTGGTCTGGCCTCCCTTTCCAATCTAGCTCCTATAGTTAACCTATGCTCCCTGCACCCTAACCCTGACCTTAAATCCTTTGTTCCCTTGTTCCACACTTTATGCACTGCCCATCCTTAATTCTGGGGCATGCACCTCCAACTTTTGACTACTCTACTCATACTCCTGGGCTGCTGAACCTTTCCAAAGGAACTCATGCACTGGGGTGACTGAGTCCACTAAAAAAACATGTTACCTAAACTCTGTGAGGCTGTGATTGCTTCATTGCTTTATAATTATCCTGACTGGTTATTACCTTCCCCATAGTGGCTGCTGCCAACCTTCTCTTTATTCAAGATCTCATTGCAACACCAACCTCTTTCTCAGCCAATGACACTCTCCTACTTTACTGAGAAAAACTAAGACTATGTATCATCATGTCCTTCACCTGAAATCCCTCAAAAAACCCCCCTAGCACCTACCCTCTACTGTCCCACTAATTGGGGAAGATGTAGCTCTTCTCCTGGACTCTGCTTGTGCACGTTCTCTCCTGTCTCCTCCAAGAACTTTGCCCCATTGGTCATTTCCTCTTTTTCTCTATTTACTAGCTTCTAATTCACTATCTACAAATAAGTCTGGGTTCTTTTACCCTTTAAAACAAAACAAAACACATAAACCCTTAATTGATCCTGCCACCCTCACACCCTACCATCCTATATCTTGCCTCCATTTCAGTGCTAAACTCCTACAAAGAGTTATCTGAAAATGCTTTTCCCACTTCCTTACCACTTATTCATTTCTCAAACCACAGCAATCTGGCTTGGATCCTGCCATTAAGCCGAAATTTATCTCTCAAAAATATCAGATGATCTCTAAACTGTTAAATATAATAATAGCCTATTCTTAGTCTTCATTCTGACCAATGCCCCTCTTGGATTCTCTCTTCTCCTTTGGTTGCTGTGATATAATTATCTTCTTTGCCTCCTACCCATATGAATGATCCTTCTCAGTCTCTGTTGCTGATTTTTCGGTCACCTCTTGTCACCTAATTGTGAGGGCCCCCCAAATGTCTTGACCCTGTTTTTCTTTCCTCTCTAGTTTTGAGATCTCATTTTCCCCAGCACTTTAATGATCATGTCTATGTAGATGACTTCTGAACCCATATATCCAGTCTTTCCTCCTGAATTCCAGTTCTGCTTTACCAAATGCCTACTAATTATCTATACCTGGATGTCCCTCTGGCATCTCAAATTAAACACATCCAAAATAGCACAGCTCATCTTCATTCCTGAACCCACTTGTCTTCCAAACTTCCTTATGTGTGGAAAGGCTCACGAGCCTCTCAGTCTACTATACCTGTAACCTCTGAGCCATTCTTGATCATTCCCTCTTCCTCACCTCCCATGTCCTATCCGTGGCCAAGTGCTGGGGATTCTAACTCTACAACTCCTTTCAGATTTGTTTTCTTCTTCCCAGTCATATGAGCACCACCCTAATCCAGGCAGTTTTCATCTCTTGCCTGGACAATTCTAATGGCCTCTAAGTTGGTCTTTTTGCTTCCAGTCCTTCCCTTCTCCCATCTATCCCCCACGCAGTTGTCAAAATAATCTTAATCTGAATTTAACTTCCCTGTACAAAATACTCCAGTAGGTCCCTACTGTCTCTAGGATAAAGTATATACTATTCTGATTAATATTTTAAGGCTCTTCTGGATCTAGCCTACCTTTCCAGATTCATTTTATATTATTGCCTTTCATTCACTCTATTTTCCAGCCACACTGAAATATTGCTTGTCCTCTGAACTTGCCATTTCATCCCCCAATATTGAGCATTATCTATCCTCAGTGCTTAAAACAAATTTGCTCTTCATATCTCCCTTTTAAAATTTTTACTTTTCTTCAGGTACAAAGTCTTCCCTGATCCCTAAGATCTTCTGTGCTCTGTCTCTAAAATACATTGTATTTATTTACCTATGTATGTGTAAGGTCCTTAGGGTTAAATGGAATATTTATTATTTGCCCTCCTACCTCCAGTACCTAGCATATTGCCTTCCACACAATTTATTGTTGTTCAGTCACTTTTCAATCATGTCTTATTATTCGTGACCCCATTTGGGGTTTTCTTGGCAAAGATACTAGAGTGGTTTGCCATTTCCTTCTCCAGCTCATTTGTCAGATGAGGAAATTGAAGTAAGCAGGGTTAAATGACTTGTCTAAGGTCACATAGCTAGTAAGCAGCTGAGGGCAGATTTGAATTCAGGAAAATGAGTCTTCCTGACTCCCAGGGACAGTGCTCTAACCACTGAACCATCTAGCTGCTCCTTGTACATAATATAGGTTTATTAAGTATTAACTGAATTCTAAAAAAATAAAAACAAAAATTAGTAATTCTGCTGGTTGTCACTATAGACACTAAAATCTAATCAGAGACAACAAGAAGCAATATACTAAAAACAATGTAAGATAGTCACTGACATTTTAGGAGAAATTAGGGATATTAAACATAAGACAATTTCCTTGAAAAGGGTCCTGGGATTGAGGAAGAAGATGACATACACTGAGCTCTGGATTTACTTCTTAACTTGTTGTTAGATGTTGGGACATCATTTAATCTCTCTGAGCCCATTTCTACATCTATAAAATTGGGATGATAACACAATATTAATTCACAGGGTTGTTATGAGGATCAAATAAAATGCATACGTGTAAAATGGTTTGTAATTATTAAGCACTATATTATATTAATGTCAGATATCATTATTATTTTTATTTTAAAAGGAAATGTATCGTTAGTGTGGGTACTACCATTTTCCAGGCAGGGATAAGCCCTCTCTGCCTTAATAGACCACTTATGTGAGTTTATGTGGCTAAAAAAATTCTATCACCTTCTGGCCAAATTTCAGATGTAAACTTTAGTTTACAGACTTCAGTAAACTTTAGTTGACTTTAGTAAATGGACAAAATTTGTTTCTAGGTCCATACTCTGAGCTTTTGGAAGGACTTTCCACAGCTTCAGCTTTACTGGCATAGCACTTAGAAACCAAAGATCACTTCCACAACATGAAGAAGTATTAACACTAACAGCAACAATTCAGGGTATTTTATTGACAATAATAACAACAATGAGAAACAGTGTGTCCCAATGGATATAAAGTCAGCCTTGGAGTCAGGAAATCTTAGGATTCTAATCCTGCCCTTCCACATAATATCTGTGTGACTTCTGGAAAATCAATGAACCTTTCAGTGTTCCAGGAAGCTAACTCTCTAGGACTAGACTGCTGAAACTATACATATACATACATACATATACACACACACATACACACACATACATACACACACATATATATACACACACACACATATACATATATATATATATATATATATATATATATATATATATATATATATATGTTCCTCAAGTAATATCAAGTCAAGAAATATTTATTAATCACATGCCAGGCACCATGCTAATCTCAAGGGACAAAAGGAAAGACAAGACAGTCTGTGCTCTCAAGGAGCTCACAGTCCAACAGGGGAGACAATGATAAGACCGTGCACAACCAAGACATAGACAGGAGAAATTAGAGATAATCAAGTGAAGGAAGGCACTAGAATTAAAGAAGATGGGGAAAGGCTTCTTGCAGAAGGTGAGATTTTAGAGGGGAACTGCAGAAAACCATGGATGCAGGAGCACAGATGAGGAAGGAGAGCATTCCAGGCATGGGGAACAGCCACAGAAAATGCATAGATTTGGGGGGTAGAGTGTCTCATTTAAGAAACAGTAAATAGGCCAGGGTCACCGATCACTAAGTATGTGGGGTTAATAAGGTGTTAAGTAGAACAACAGGTTATAAATGGCTTTGAATGTCAAAAGAGGATTTTATATTTGGTCCTGGAGGTAACAGGGAGTCACTGGAGTTTATTAAAGATGGGACTGACACTGTCAGACCCGAACTACAGAGAGCTGAGTGGAGGATAGACCAGAATGGGGAGATTCCTGAGGCTATCGCAATAGTCCAGGCATAAGGTGATCAGGACCCATATCAGTTGGCAGCAGTGTCAGAGCACAGAAAGGATGTATATCAGAGATGTTATAAAGCTCCTCACGAAGCACTCCTTAGACAAAGGCAACAGCAACGGTAACAATAGAAAAAGGACAAGATCATGTTCAGTGACTTTAAAAGGCTGCTATTAACAGTAACATTATACTAAAGGGACCAGTTGGAACGTAAATAACTTCTCCTAAGTCCTTCAAGCCATCTAAATTCAATTTATCTTAAACTAGATATTCTTTCACATCATAAATTCTAGGCTGATAAATGTTTTACTAATGAGGGAAAGTTCTTTGTTTAGCTATTGAACAGGTATAATGATTATTCAGCACACACACACATTTATAGTATAATTTAAAACTGGGGATCAGCACCTCATGCAGTTTTAAAAAACACCTCACCTTTTTAGCTACTGATTTCTTATAATGAAAGCTATCCCCCCTGTAATCCCCCATTCATTTGTTTTTTTAAATATTACATATTTTTAAAAACTGAACATATCATCTATCATATGCTCTTACTATTTATTTCAGAGATCCAGAACTGAAGATGACTATATTTTCTATTCTAATAACTTGAAAACTTTGTTTCTTTAAGACTAATTCAGCTTTTTGAAGAGTTAAGTTTTAAAAAAATAGATAACAAACTCCTGGCTCTCTTTACCTTTGGCAAGTGGTTAGAGACAAGCAGCTAATTTTATTAATTATTCAGGTCCAATTAGTGAAAGCATGGACTATTCAGGCCCTTTTTGCTTCTTCTAGCCACTTTGTTGCTCTAACTAGTTTTTCCCAGAAAAAAAAGAGAAAACTTGCAATGTCATTTTTACTTTTTAGTAGATCTAATGATTAATTTTGGAGTTTTAGGCTTTCTATAGATCTTAGTGATTTACCATAAAGGATTCCGGCACCCTCTGCTCCTGGGGCCCCTCCTTCCCTCCGGTTGGAGAGGGTGGGGAGTAAATCTGTGGAAGCTCCTCCTAGACCTCAATTTGAGGTCACCCAGGGAATTCAACTCACCATTTCCCATCTGGGTGAGCACCTAGATTTCATCATCTCCAGAACCTTTTCATTCTGTATGATGAATTCACTCTGTAATTCGCAACTCCTCATGTCATTTCCCATGTCAGGGACCCACCAATCCCTAACTTCCCCACTTATCAGCTTCTTTTTACGTACTGTCTTCTCCCATTAGATCACGAACTCCTTGAAAGGAAAGACTGTCTTATGTCTTTCTTTGTATCCCCAGCACTTAGGACAGCACCTGGTACACAGTAGGAGCTTAAAAATGTTCACTAACTCTAACTTTCTGATTTCCTAACCCCTGTCACAGTCAAGTGCCTTTCCATCCATTCTTCAATCAATTAATCAATTCATATTTATTAAGTGTGTACTATTGACTGTTGTAGCATTAGGAATACCAAAATAAAAAATGACAGTCCCTCCTCCCCTCAAGAAACTTACATTTTAATGATAACAATGATACATACATGTCCAAGTATTTATAAAATATATACAAGGCAACATGTGGCCGGGGGGGGAGGGGAGGTACAAAAAACTAGAGGGAAAGGAACTAGGACAGGCTCAAGTAGAAGATGGCTTTGAGAATTCTGAAGGAAACCTGAGATTCTATGACATACAAGTAAGAAGGAATAACATTGCAGGTCAGTGCAAACCCAGTGCAAATGCATTGAGATGTAACCATTTGGCATGGTCACTGAAAGTGTGAAGAATAATATGTGATAGAATGAGAAATGTAGGCTGGGGCCAGTCTGTGAAGGGCTTTAACCAACAAAGAAATATATTTGTATTTAATTCTAGAGGTAATAGGCAATCATTCCAAACAAGCAGATAAAATGTTTAACATGATTAGCACTGTGCTTCAGGAAGATCCCTTTAGTAGTTATGTGAAAGACAGACTGGAGAAGAAAGAGGGAGACAAGAGGCAGAGAGATCAATTAAAGAGGCTATTTTTAATATCCAGGCAAGAGATGAGGATGACAATTAGATGGCATCAGGGTACACAGAGAGGGAAAAGGGAGAGATATTGTGAAAGCGGAATGCACAATACTTAACAACCAATTAGATACTTCATTTGGGGGGAGTTGGGAATACAACTCCAAGGCTGTAAACTGTACAAGGATGGTTGTGCTCTTGACAGAAATAAGGAAGTTTGGAAGTAGGGGAGTAATGACAATGAATTTCATTTTTAACATGTGAAGTTGTTCCTAGGGGAGAAGTGTATCATCAAGGATGAATCTTATCAAATGTCTTATCCAGGATGGAGCCTCCATGACCTCCACAGGTATTCATCAAACCAAATCCTACTGTGTAAATGTACCCATTCCCATGTGGTGAATGAACATAACCAGAGACAAACACATGCCCAAGGAACTCAGAGCCCACACACTCCAGTTA
Organism: Phascolarctos cinereus; assembly: GCF_003287225.1. NCBI lineage: Eukaryota > Metazoa > Chordata > Mammalia > Diprotodontia > Phascolarctidae > Phascolarctos > Phascolarctos cinereus. The sequence goes on from NW_027555958.1 coordinate 126,788,663, forward strand.
ACATATCTGGAAGAGGTTTGGAGATGAACATAACTGTAGAGCAAACACACACGCTGCTCCCACTTTCACTCTGTCCTTCCAAACAGTCTCCAAATATAGATCTGTATTGGCCAACGTTCTCAAAATACACAAGCTATACATTCTTTCCTTGAGCACTGCAGCCCACCATTGGAAGAAACTGTATTTCCTTGGCACCTGCTGAATTGTCCTTTTCTACCTACACAATCCCCTTATGCATTTTTCTCCCATTATGATAACACTGAAGTTTATCCTTTTCAGTAGAAAATGTAAGGAAGACCGAAGTGCTCTTCCTAAGTACCAACACAGTCTACTTTAAATGTGGTAATGTCTGTTCAAAATCCAAATGGCAGGACAAATGCATAAATCTCTCCTAATGCTTTAGATAGCATCCAAGGACTCTACTATATAGTAACTGAAAGTTATTTATAAGAAAAACTTAAGGGCAAGGAAGAAAAAGAAGGAAGTATCTCTCAAACTTTCTGCATGCTTATTCTAGTCCAAAAGAGAAGGAAAATGATTGCTGCTATTTTTATAATACTTTATGCTTTTTCATCATGGAGTATTTAAATTTTTACTATATTTTAACTCAAGTTTATTTCAAATTATTTTGGGTTGTACCGTAAGACCATTTGGATAAAATGCTTGATTTTGAATAAACAGACAGACAGACATCTATCTAAATATACAAGTATACACACACACACACATATACATATATGTATGTGTGTATGTATATGTATTATGTATACATATATATTTACACATATATGGGTATGTGCATATGCATATAGAAATACATATATGTATGCATATGTATGTAATTTATTTACCTTTCAAACTTTGAAAGAACTATAATTTTATCAGCAAAGATGCTCTCCACTGGCACAGATGGTAACCTCTCCATGGCTTCATATACTGTGCTTCTTTTTCAAGTTTTTCTAGAAATACTTCATTGAGATTCTACACTCAATACGTTAAAAGTCTTTCTCTTAGTTTTTTTTTTTTAAATTAGTAACATGAGCAGAAATGCAGCATATCATAATGAATGGAGGGATGGCCTTGGAGTCAGAAAGACTTGGGTTCAAATCCTATTCTGACACTTACTAGTAGGTCTATGGTCATGAGCTAATCAATTAACCCAGGAAGTCTCTTAACCTTCCTACCTCCCTAAATCCCTTCACACATCTAAATAAGTTAATATATATGAAAGTACTGTGTAAACCATAAACCACTATATATAAATTTTTATTGGTTATATACACTTGCAATTATAAAAAAGATATGTAGTTGTAAAACACTTTCCCAAAACTGTCATAATATATTTTTCTCTAGGTCAAAATATGGATAACCAGAGGGTTTTTTCCTTTCTGCTATATTTCATTGGTAGGATTCTGCTTTAAATCAAAATCTAATATACTCAGGCTGATAGCACATTTGTTATTGTGAAGAACTGTACTTAAGAATGTGAAAGTACTTACATATTCATGGCAACACTGACACTGCCATTGATTGTGTTAACAATGAAAACTACCATCTCTATCTTAGGAGAGAATCTGCTCCTATTTCCACAAATAAGGAGCCCTGCTTTCTACATGCACTAAGAATCAGTTTCCCTCTTGGGATTTCAGCACTTTTAAATAACTTCCCCTCTAAAGGACCAATTTTTTCAACATTTCCTCAGCAGGAATTTTTACAGAATTTTAGTTAAATAAAACTCTTCTTACTAAAGAATATTAGTTAGCCTCTAATTAAAGCATACTGAAATCCAAACAAGGGATAAGAAACCTTCTTTACTGAGTTACATTGCTTCACTGACCTATAATTCTCTTTTTCTGCTGTAATTATGCATCACATTCTGTATGTCTCACTATCATGTTCTAATTATCCATCTGGGTAAATATTAGTGAGGCAAACATTGCAGCAGTAAATATAAGTACTTTGGGTTTTTGCTACATAAAATGTAATATCTGGCCTCATTTATTGTTCACTTGAAAGCAAAACTCAGTGAGCTACGTGGTCAGGTCATAAATTCCTGTTACAAAGGAAAAAAAAAAGCAGGGAAGGGAAGTTTTCTTGATAATCAGGAATGTGTTGACAATTATAGGTTTACAGATTTAGAGCTGGAAGAGAGCCTCAAAATCTTCTGGTCAAAATCTCTCTTGGTTCTCTCATTTTTACAGGTGAGGAAATGGAGGCCCAGAGAAGTTAAGTAATCTGTTCAAGGTTACACAGCCAGTAACAATCATCTGGCATAAGAATGAGACACTAATACCTTGTATAACCTTAGTGTTTGAAGTGACCTTGGACCACCTCGTCCAAGCTCTCATTATATGGAACATTCCTTCCAGTTTCTACTCAAACATATCTAGGGATGGGGAACTCATCAAAAAAGCCATCAAAAAGGAGTCCATTCTATTATTGGATGGCTGTAACTAGTGGAACATTCTTATACTGTGCTCAAATCTGCTGTTATAAATTCTAACCAACAACACAGAAAGAGTCTACATTCTTCTCCACATGATACTTCAAGTATTTAAAAGCAACTATCATACCCCACTTCCAAGTATTCTCCTCTCCAGAAAAAACAGCTCCAGCTCCATCGACTGTCCCTCATATGACAAGGCTTCCAGAGCCCTCCCCATGCTAGTGGTTCTTCTTTAGAGAAGTTACAATTCAAATTGAACATAAAATGTCATCTGTAGTCTTCCTGACCATCACAGAGAATAGTGAGACTAATGCTAGTGACCTTCCTTTAGACTGAGATGGATCCATGTATTGTCAGTTTTTTTATTATGTCTATTCAACTGCATACAAACACACTTAACTATTTCCTCATCTAACCCACATCTTTCCCTCTTATCCACTAGGATGTCATGAGAGACATGGTCAAGTAGTTTACTGTAATAAACATATACTATGTCTATGGCATTCCTCTGATCTATCAAATTGCTCTTGTCTTGGGCCTTCTTTTCACTTTGATTTTTCTCTTAATGACCTCATCAGCTGCCATGGATTTAATTATCACTTCTCTGAAGATAACTTTCAACCTATAAAACCAACACTGTTTTATCTCCTGATCTATAGTCCTGAATCATCAACTGCCTATTAGACATTACAAATCTGATATTCTGTAGGTATATTAATCAACATTTATTAAGCAACTACTATAAGCCAGGCACAAACATAACATGTCCAAAACAGAATTCATTATCTTTCCCCAAAACTTCCTAAGGTTGGCCAACTTTTAACTCTTTACTTTCTCCTTTTCCCCACAACGGCCCATCAGTCACCAGGTCTCACTGACTGTACCTGCAGAACATCTCTCCACACACACAGCCAACACCACTCCAAACTTTCTATCAGCTCTCCACTGGACCACCTGAAAAAGCTTCCTAATTGGTCTCCTGCTTCAAAATCCCCATTTCAAAGATGAGGAAACTAAGGCTGAGAGTCAGTGTAGCATAGTTCAAAGAACACCAGTTCTAGGGTCAGTTCAACTTCTACTCACAGCACTTCCTACCTAGGTAGTCTTAGGTAAGGCTTTTAAGTTACTTGGCCTCATAGTTTACTGGACTCACTAATTCCAAACTTTTTCTCAATACTCACTGACAGTGATACTGTAAGCACATCTGCAAGTTCTTATATTACCTTTGGCCTGGAGTTTTAAACTCATTTAGAGTTCTTTCTTACTACTCCCTTACCTTGCATTTCAACTTTCTCTTAACAAACTATATTCCACTTGAAGGTGAAATTTCCCATGTTAGAAACGGCAGAAGCAAATAGTAGTTTTGGTTTTTCTCATCTGTCAACATTATTCAATTTGTTCCCAAGCAGTGGGGACTTGTTTCTTACTTGATTTTCTAATTGTTTGAAATACACATTTACTAACAACAATAAAAGCATAACAACAAGAACAACAAAACACAATAACAATAGCATCTACAGTTCTGCCTGGTTTCAATTCCCTGGAACAAGATATCCCCTCCCTGGTGTCTTCTGAATCCTCCCCCCCCAAAAAAAATTCACCTCCTCCTTTCTAGCTACATTTTGTATGTTGTCTTCCCCTATTAGACTGCAAGCTTCTTGAGGACAGGGACTGCTTTTTCTTAGTTATATCCCCAGCGCTTAGTACACTGCCTTGTACATACTAGGCACTTAACAAAAGTTTACTGAATTTTAATTGAATATTGAATTTTAATTATATCAACAACAATAATAATAACCTGCATTTATAGTGCTTTAAGGTCTTCAATTTTGTTGTTGAGTAGTTGTTTCAGTAATATCTGACTCTTCATGACCCCATTTGGGATGTTCTTGGCAAAGATGCTGGAGCAGTTTGCCATTTCATTCTCTAGCTCATTTTACAGATGAGGAAACTGACACCAACAGAGTTAAGTGATTTGCCCAGGGTCACAAAGCTAGTAGTGTCTGAGGCCAGATTTGAACTCATGAAGATGAGTCTTTCCGACTCCAGGTACTATTATTACCACTATTATAGACGAGGAACTTAGAGATAAGCGACAGTTCTCTACACATATTTTTATTATACTTAACATGTTTAAGAAGCTTCAACTGAAGCTTTTAACATCCCCAATGCTAGAACAAGTGCCGATCAACTGAGGAATGGCTGAATTGTGGTATAATATGATAAAAAAGAGAGGTAGCTAAGTGGCACAGTGGAAAAAGTACAGACATAGAGAGTCAGAAAGACTCATCTTCCTGAGTTCATATCCAGCCTTAGACACTAGCTGTGTCACCCTGGGCAAGTCACTTGACCCTGCTGACTTCAATTTCCCCACCTGTAAAATGAGACGGAGAATGAAATGGCAAGCCACTCCAGTATCTTTGCCAAGAAAACTCCAAATGGGGTCATAAAGGGTCAGATGTAACTGAAAAACAGTTGAATGACAAAATGTAATAAGAGTGTGACTATGCCATGAGAAAAAATAAATATGAAGAATTCAGAGGAACAAGCGACTAGTATCTTGAAGAGAAGCATTGTGAAGAAAGAACAAAAATAGCAATACACACACATTTTAGGTTACTACAGTAACTGAAACAATAATAAAGGCACTGTGAAGGATAATCTCAGTCCTGGAAAACTGACAATGAAACACAACTCCCTCCTCTCAGTATTGTTCCCTCTTCTGTAAAAGCAGAGGGCTGCACTAGATTGCCTTTGATCAAGGTCCCTTTCAGCTCTGGAACTTTGACCCTATGACTATAGATGAGGAATGGACTATACTCTGTAATATGTGGTTGCTCTGTACACTGGCTTTGCTTAGGTATTGGTGTCACTGTTTCAGTGACAAGGAAGGATTCATCAGGGGAAGTGAGTTGTAGGGTAGTAATAGTGGCATAAAGGCAAAAGGCCAAAAGAAAAAAAGAAAGCAAGATTTTAGATTAAAGCACACACACACATACACACACACACACACACACACACACACCACGCACCTTCAAACATTCCTGATACTAGGTTTACACGTCTATGCCATTCACTTCTCTGCTTATAAAGGAAGTAAAAATAGCACTAAGGAGAGTTAAGATAGGAAAAGCATCTGTTCTAGAAGAACAAGACTACAGAGAGGATATCTGGGCTAGAGGTGATATGATTGTGAAAGTACTGAGGAACTGATTTATCAGGTATCAAAAAGAGAAATATATTAAATTTGTTGGGAAAAACATTCAAAAAAGGTGATTTAGGGAACACTGACAACTAATGACCTGTACAACAACAGCCACTATTTATATATGGCTCACTACGGCACTAAACTAAGTGCTTTACAATTACTATCTCATCTGATCCTCACAACAATCCTGAGACGTAGGTCTTATTATTATCCTCCTTTCACAAATGAGGAAACCGAGGCAAGGAGAGGTTAAGTGATTTGCCCAGGGTCGCACAACTGCTAAATGTCAAAAGCCCCATCTGAATTCAGGTCTTCCTGACTCAAATGTCCACTAGTCCGCCAATCCAAAATCTTTATGAGTCAATCATACACACAATGAGGGCATCCTCAATGTGGGAATTAGGGAAAAGTAGGCTTTCAACAATGGACCACATCTTTATCATCTCACAATTGACCCAAAGATGAAGAGAAAATTTGCTCCCATTGCGCTGTTTGTTGATTATGAAAAAGCATTTCAACTTGATAATATAACATGGTGCTTTATAGGTCATTCAGAAAATATAACAGAAGCAACCCCATTCACTGGCCCTCTAATAGTGTGCTTACCACACATCTCGGCACTATGATGTAGGAGACCTGGAGTGGAGTCCAGGATGAGAAGAGATTCCCTAGGGATGGAAGGCACTCTGAAAGTCTCTGTTTGGGGATGACACTGATCCATTTGAGAGTCTTTGATTTATGTTCACCCTTGGCTATGTGCCTTTCTTTCTACCTTTGGTGCGTGACTTTTAAAAAAAATAGTAGTCTTTAAAATAAAACAGTAATCTTTAAAAAATAATAGTCTCTTTAAAAAAAATAGCAGTCTTTAAAAAAATAATCACTTTTTTACATGTCTCCCTATTTTCTTCCTTGTCAAGATTATTATTTTTTGGCTATATTGTCTTCTTTTTTAATTTCTGAAGTCCTCTCAACCTCCCTGGGCCATTCTCTCTTTTTAAAACCCAAGTAGCAGGTGCCAATAAGTGTCACCAAATTGGATAGGTGACAAAGTTCAGAGGCATCTAAGCTAAAAAAAATAACAGTGTGTTGAAGTTGCAGAGGCAGCCCCTGGACTCAGGGGCATGTCACTCTAACCGCCAGCACTTCCTTTCATATCTCAGGTACACGAGGTTAACTCAGGAGTTGTTTTCTTAAATTTTATTTTGGCTGGGGATGTGGTTGAAAATTATCTTTCCCTTCTCTGCCACAACAACTTGGTTTGGATTTGCTGAAGCCACTTCTAGAACTGAAACACAGCGAGATGAGAAATTAACGGAAAGGCACATTGCCTGTGAATGAGAGCTAGAATAACAGTACTAGTTTGAGGAACAGGGGGTTACAAGGAATCCTTGCTCTGTCTATAAGCAATTTGGTTATTCTGATTTTTAAATCCCTCCGACTTGAGGACAAAAGTAATTTATAGGAAAGAAATGGGAGAAAGGGATAGGAAGGAAGTGGGAACTGTGGCCAATGAGGTTTGAATTTTATTTCCATGGTTACCATTCAAAGAACGTTTTAAAAATGAACTTCCTTTCAGATGAAGTTGAAGAACAGTTTTATTTAATGCTAAATGTTTATGGTTTTAAAACCATTAGAATCACAAGATAACAGAATTTCAGACCTTAAAAGATCACCAAATTATGAAAAATTTTCATTACTATATCATCTAGTCAAAAATTGCTTTATGATGTTGACAATTACAAAATTATTAAGTTTGCTTGTTAATAGCTAGTTTGTTAGTAAAGTGTAAAATAGGCAAAATGTTAACCATTTTGATATCATCAAGATACCAAAGAGAATCTTCAGGGTGCACTAATAATTAACCCTGTGAACTAATTACAAAAACTTACAAGAAATGAGATTTCGGTTATGGATGTATCTTTCATAAGAAGGCCAGCGCACTGAGCACAAAAACAGTTGTTTTAGAGAGACAGATGTTACTGCTTTTCTAGTATTTAAGAGTCCTTTGGGTATGAAATTAATGGTGGTCAGAGACATAAAATAAGATCTCTGTTCCAATATTGTTCCAACAACGTTACAGACACATAACAATAATCCAGGCCTTTTTCCTCTTCACTTTGAATGGTTGCCTTGGTATCACAGCAGGTGGCACTAGAGCTGGGAGTATTTTAACCCAAATCGATACTGTAGCTGCTACACACAAAATGTACCAATGTGATTCAGAATTTCAACAGATGAAATATTTAAGGATTTTACACATGACAGTCTGATAATAAATCAACAGAAATTAGGATATAGTTTAAAAGTAACAAATTAATTCCTATTTGCTATAGACAATTCCTTCAGCCAACCTCTTACAGTGACCTTATATGGCCAACAATAAGACAATGCCCTTAAAATTAAAATGTGTTTTAATTAATTTCAATTGAATTCTAAAATTCAGATTTAGAGCCTAAAGAGACTAGAAGTTTTCTAGTCCAACTCTCTTATTTTACAGATGAGGAAACTGAGATTCAGTGATGAAAAAGCACTTGCTGAAATAGGTGTCAGAACCATCCAAAAGTAATCATAAAAATATCTAACATTTCTTTAAAGTTTTCAAAGTGGAAGTGACTTACCCCAAGTTACAAAGGTATTAAATGGTGCTTCTGTTTTAAGTCCTTTTGCACCAAAGTCAGCCTTCTTCCTACTATAGTTTTAAGTAAGCATTTACATACTCCTATAATTAATATATGTTTACTTCATTTTTATGCATTTCAACAAAGAGAGGCTTAAAAATTTACTATGTGCAAGGACTTTTAAAAAAAGACCATTATGGTACCCAATGCAGAACAAAAATGACCGAGCTCCTAAAGAACACAAACCCTTAGGCAGACTGGCTTTAGAGTACTGTCCTGGTAGCAGACTATCTGCTGGAAGAGGGCCATCTTAACTAAATGTGGAGAGTGCTCATCATCAGAAGGCTGGCCTCTAGGTGATTAATTTTTTGGCTATGATAACCTATGAAATAATAAAAATGACAAATGGTGTGTGCACCTTATAATTCTGCAGTGATAGTGGTCGGAAAACAGAAGATACTAAGGATAACAGGCTTCATAAAAATTCATTTTCATAAAGATTAATTTAGCTGTTAGTCTTCTAATTATGAAATCTTTGTCCAGTAATAAATACTGGATACTGAAGGAATAAAACCACGTGAATACTGACATTTTCACTAAAAATGAAACAAGAAGATATTAAGATGTTTCAGTTGAATGGAAAAACAGCTCAGAGAAAAAAAATTGTTACCTCCTTGTTAAATTTAATACATGCTTTAAAAAAATCCACTTTACATTAGTTTACGGTTTCTTATACGATCTTTTCTTGTTCTTCTTTGCAGCTTGGTATAGTGGGTAGTGTTGGAACTGAAGTCAGGAAGACCTGAATTAAAATCTAGACTTGGACAGTTACTAGCTATCTGACCCTGGAGAAGTCACTCAATCCCTATCTCAGTTTCCTTATCTGCAAAATTGGGATAATACCCTCTACTTCGAAGGGTTATTGTGAGGATAAAAAGAGATAACAAGTACTTCACAAATCTTGAATCACACTAAAAATATCAGTGATTATAATTATCTTGATTAAAATAGTTGTTTGTTGACAATTAAGTTGAAAATTTAAAAAGAAAATTTAATGTGGAAAAAAATAAGCACTCCTAGATTTCCTCAAAAAGACAAATAATCAAGAAGTTGGCACTGATTCTTTTTTTCACATATCTACAGGCAAAAAATGGAAATGCCATTTCATCTGGCACTTGTCATGGTAATTTGTAATTCTCACGAGGATCACAAGCAAAAAGACCACGAAGGTAATAGCAATTTATGCTCTAACTATCATGGAAAATACTCAGTTCAAGACCCAAAATGATTACGGATCCCTAGATGGGAGAGCCTCTGCAGGCACATACTGGTTGGTGACAATATACTTAGAACCGGCCAGAGCCTCCTCAATGAGTTCTAGCTCCACTCAAAGAGATGAAGAATACCTACTTCTCAGGGTGGAGGTTTAAGTTCTAGCTCTGCCACAGTCACCTTGGACAGATTAAGTTTTGAACCTTAGATTCTTTACCTGCCATATGACTGAAACAGATAATAAGATAGGCCAGCTAAGATAGGCCAGCTAAGCTAAACCAAAAAACTAAGTAAAACAGGGAACAGTGCAGAATAAGGTTGAAAATATAAGCTGGAAACAGCGCGTGGATAGTCTTAAATGCTAGGATCAGGCACCTGTTCGTTATTTGGAAAACAACAGGGAGATACTGAAGGTTTCTGAGTAGTAGAGTGATAGAGAGTGATGCACTGGGGAGATGACCCAGGGAATATGAAGATATAGACAGTAGGCACGTAAACATATAGTCAACTATTGCAATAGTCCAAGCGGGAAGAAATAAGAGCTGGAAGAGGATGCTTGTGCTGGGAATGAAGTTACTGGTTTATGTCTGTGACTAGCAGAATGGACAAGATTTAAAACTGATAGCAGACTGTTGCAAAGCAATTCTATATAGTGTCAGTCTGCTGAGCACTGACATGGCAAGACAGTAGCAACTAATGATTATAGCTGGTTAACTAGATAAATGAAAGGCTATGGAGTAGCTGTGGGGATTTTACTTGCTATCCCAGACCCACCCGCACACCAAGTCTGAGTAGTTGACTGGGTTCCATCCTCCCGGCCTTTTCTACTGAGCCCTAGATCACACAGGTGGCACATAATTGCACAACTGAGAGGGTTTACTTCTTGCTAAATATATCAGTTGATCCAGATAACTTGGATCTGGTTATCAATAGCCCTCAAGAAAGCCTGACATTTTTTAAATTAAATTTTATTTTATCCTCACAAAGATCTGTCTTCTCTCCCTCTTCTCACCTCCACTGTGAAGGCAAACAAACAAACCAAAACCAAAAAAAAAAAATCCCCCATTTCAAAATTGTACAGTCAAGCCAAACAAATTCCTGAATTGGCCATGACAAAACACATGTTTTAAAAAAAGTTTTTACATGCAACTGGGAAATAAGAAATACAAGAAATGTGGTACAGAAATCTATCCTGCCCTACCAAAAGTAGAAGGGGAAGGGGATAAAAAAGGGGGGGGGAAGATAAAAGAGAGGGCAGACTAGGGGAAGAGATATTCAGAATGCATGCCATCTTGGGGTAGGGGGAGTGGCAAGATAGGGTGAAAATTTGGAACTCAAAATCTTGTGGAAGGAAATGCTGAAAACTAAAAATAAATTTTTAAAAGAAAAAAATATTAAAAAATAATTTTAAAAAAGCACTGTCTTTGGTTATTGTGCTGATCAGAGTTCCTAAGTCTTTCAAAATCGTTTGCTTTTACAGTATTGTTGTTATTGTGTAATTTCATTCTGCATCACTTCATACAAGTCTTCCCAGGTTTTTCTGAAACCACTTCCTTCATCATTTCTTACAGAACAATAGTATTTTATCACATTCATATATTACAACTTGTTTAGCCATTCCCTACTTCATGGATACTTCCCCTCAGTTTCCAATTCTTTGCCACCATGAAAATAGTTGCTAATAAATATTGTGGTACATATATGTCCTGTTCCTCTTTCTTTTGATAATTGTGGAATATAGATGTAGTGGTAATGCTGTATCAAAGGTAGCTGGGTAACTACACTTTCTGTTTTGTTCTGTTTTCAAATTATTTGTAGAAACATGAATTAGTTACCAATTAGTTCTCATTTTTCTATCAAGTATTCTAGATACTTTAATGAATTAAATTGCTGGCGATCTCTAAATTCCACAGGATTTAATTGCTTTTTAATTAAGTAGAAAGCTTCAATAATCATCATATTACATGAAATTTTTATACTGTTTATATTCTTCAACAGAAAACTCAATCTCAAAGGGTGTGTGATATTATTAGGGCTTGGTTATGTTTGGGAGAAGGAGAAGAAATGTAGAATTTTTTTGAGTCTGGTAAGGTCAAAAGTAAAATCAACTGTAGGTGTAGCAGTGCCCCTTTTTTACTAAAGTCCCTGGAGAATGAAGAGCTGGGTAAGGTTAATAGGAAAGGGTGAGAACTGGAAAGCTACTAGGAGAGGACCAGTTCTGGAGTTAGAAGGACCTGAGTTCAAATCTGACCTCAGACACTTACTAGCTGTGTGACCCTGGGCAAGTTACCTAACCCAACTACCTTCCCCACCCACCAAAAAAAGAAAATTACGATGAGGGAGGGAAACATAGAATCACATAGTACCTCCTTCCTCTGGAACAGAGCCAGAGGTCTTCTGTGAGAAATGATGCTATGCTGGAAATCCTCCTCTTCTTGGCTAGCTATGTGACCTTAAGCAAATCATTCTACTTCTTTCAGTATTCAATTTTCTCATCTGTAAAAATGGAGATATATGCCATGCCTTCCTCAAATGAAGATCAAAAAAATAACATATGAGAATACTATGATGATTATAAAATGCTATGCAAATATAAGGTATTAGTATTTTACCCCAATAGGATATGTAGGTTCTTCCCAGTAAAAAAAAAGCCTATAAAGAAATTAAATAATTTGAGGAGATAAACTTTTTCTTAGGGAGTATATATTTCTGATATAAACCCAATATGTGAATGAATAAACAAAGGTAATATTCCCTCCAAAAAAAGAACAGGGCCAGGAATGGGGAAAAGGAAGTTAAAGGAAGAAATTGTCCCTGTCTCCACCCACGAAAGCAGTGGTACCTTGCATCCTAGTAATCACATCACAAAGGTGCATAGGACAACAGAAGAACAATCAGGAGAAGGAATCACTATCATCAATCAGTTAATTCATCACCTAATTAAAAAATCATTAAGTCCTGTGAAATTTGGAGATCATCAGCAATTTAATTCATTTAAGTATCTAGAATGCTTGACAGACAAATGAGAACTACTGGCAAATAATTCATGTTTCTACCAGTAATTTGAAAAAAAAGTATAGTCACACAACTATCTTCAAAAAAAATCAGGTTATATTAATGCTGCATACCCTTTGACAAGGCATAACCACTAGTACACCTGTATTCAAAATGCATCAAAGAAAGAGGAATAGGACACACATGTACAAATATATTTATAGTACCTCATTTCCTGCCTAGATTCCTAGATAACGGTAAAGGCAAAGGGAGATGAGTAGCCTAGGATACACATACTATAAGCTTACAAGTTAAAGGGCTATTTTGCATTATCATTCACAAGAGAGACAGTGTAACATATTTATAATTAACATTATGTATTTTAGTTACCTTTTACCTCAGGGTTGCACTGATTCACTGGTGTCCAATTTAGAGACAGTGATAAAAAAAAGTTATGACCATTATATTGTCCTAAAGTAAGGATATACTCATTCAAATTTACTCATACAGATTCAATTAGGGAATGACCCAGAGGTCTGCCGATGATAGAAATAAAGATAGGAACAAAATGGCAAGAACTGACTTCACTGACTCAAGGCAGTATTTCGCCTAGCAAACAGTAAAAGCTATTAACTCAATTCAAATATTTATTAAGTACCAAGTACATGCAGGGTACTATAGTAGGAAAGCAGGGAAAAATATGCATAGAACCTGATGTGTGATCAAGCTAAAAGATTTTTTCCTTAGAGCCTCTGAAGCAGCTAAGTGGTACAGTATATAGAGTGCTGGGCTTGAAGTTAGGAAGACCCACATTTAAATTCAGTCTCAGACACTTAACCACCTGTGTGATTCTGGGCAAGTCACTTAATCTCTGTCTTCTTCAGTTTCCTCAATTGCAAAATGAAGATAATAATATCACCTACTTTCTAGGGTTGTTGTGAGGATTAAATTATACAATATCTGTAAAGCACTTAGCATAATGCCTGTTACGGAGTGGGCATAACATAAATTCTATCTATTATTATTATGATATTAAACCAAAAAGACAACAAAATGGGTTTTAGAAGAACAGGTCTGCTGGTACTTTTACAGTTATCTATTCTCAACAATTATCATATTTATAACCTACTAACCGTAAATCTGAGGCATGATGTGAAGTAGTAATAGCATTTAGGAAGATAAAGTCAGTAGATCTGACTTTGTACGTACAGAAGAAATCTATGCTTGGGGCAATATAATATTAAAAGCTGGGTTTAAATGACATTTCCAAAAGGGAGAGTTCTCTAAAAGAATAAAAAAATTACATATAATCTTCTAAATGCTAGCCAAGAATACATTAACAAATAATGACCTCTATAACATCTCTATAAAAATCTTTATGAGAACTAATAGAATCTTGCCTCATTTTTATGTATAAATGAGAGGCCTCAAGGTTGTATTTTGCTATTAAGATGTCAAATATGTCAATAAAATCAATAAGCATAGCAGGAACTTATATTTGCTATGCTTCACCAATGGATGAAGACTGTCATATGTACTCTAATTAGACTCAAGTGCTACAAATGGATAATTATCTGGATATAGGATTGAGATTGGGCTGGACTGTATCAGGGAAATTGCTCAATACTACAAATTGGTCAATCATTATGCATTTATTAAGTGCCTACTATGTGCCAGGCACTATGTTAAGCACTAGGGATACAAAGTAGTCTAATGGGGAGACAACATTAAAAAAAGTAAATGGACAAACAAGATAAATGCAGAATAAACTGGAGATAATTAATAGAAGGAAGGCACTAGCATTAGTTCTTTAATATCAGTGCTTCTTAGTGTGTCCATCTTTGTAGCAATGGTTGTTACGGAAATTAATGACGGCAGCAGGGACAAGTAAAAATCCCCAGCTAAAAGAAAGCTAGAGCACAGGACCCAGCTTCATACAGTTAGACATTCCAAGTGGTAAAGTGATAATCCCCAAACTATCAAAAGAGCTAGAATAAACCTGCTATCATATCTGGTTGATCCTCTCAAGAGTATTTTTGGGAAAACATGACAAAAATTGTATAGGATGTAGAGGCAGGAAGCAGTATAATCTGCATAGGTGGCTGTAAGCCTCACATAAAGAAAGCCTCAGAAGAATCTGGTGACAACATTTAATTTCAGTTACTAAATCTCAGGAAAGATATAATGGAACTGAGGATGATCCAGAGGTACAAATTAAAAGGATTAAGATTCTTGAATGTGTTAAGATAAAGGCTGAGAATCATGTGATTGAAGTCTACAAAAATAATATTTGTAGAATTTAAATTATGATCAGTATGTAAAAAAAGAAGAGATATTTATTATTTACCAAATCCCATTACTCTAGAATAAGAGTTTATTCCCTGAAGAAAAACATTTGTTGTTGTTTATTATTCAGCTGTGTCCAACTTTTTGTGACCCAATTTGGGTTCTTGGCAAAGATACCGGAGTATGTTTCATATCAATTCAAGAAGGTATTACTTTATAGAATAAGTAATAAACTTATGTCATTTTCTCAAGAGTTGATACAAGAAGAAACTAGACAACAAGCATTTATTAAGTGCTTACTAAGATTTATCCATAAAAACAAGATAAGAAAATTTGGGGGTCAGTCAACCTTTTAAGTTAATAAAAAGAAAGATTACCATGTCCTTCTACGACACAACTTTGTGAAGCTCTGTCAGAAGCAGAATACTAGGATGGATAGAAAACAGTTCTGAAAAAAGAACTCTGAATCTAGCTACTTTCAACTGCTACCTACTCAATAAAATGCAAACTTCTTCACCTAGCTTTCAAGGTCCTCCCTAATCTGGGCACCTTATTGCACACTACCTTCATACCCAAACCAGGTTCCACATTCCAGACAAACAAGATGACTCCAGTGTCTGTATACATTCCACACTTTCCTACCTCCACACCTCTGTTTATTCCATTCCCTTTGTCTGTAATCTTCCTACCCCCAATTTCGGCCTATTGAAATACTCCAGATCTTTCAAGATTTACCTCAAAAGACACCTCAACCATGGAGTCCTCCTTGATTCTATGCAACCTACCCAATCAGAAATTTTTCTTTTTTTCATTTCTCTTGCATCCAGTACAGCACCTCTGTTAGTATTTGTTGTGTGTGTGTGTGTGTGTGTGTGTGTGTGTGTGTGTGTGCGTGCGCATGCGTGCACGCACGCTGTGCTCCTCTACTAGATTGTAAGTTCCATTAGGACAGGGGCCATATCTTATTGATTGTTTGCATCTTAACCAACAACTAAAACACCGTTCTACATGTAATAGGCACTGCATATGTGTGCATAAAATTTAATGGAACTAATGTGAATTATTCCTTATAAGAATACAAACAAATCTAAGGGAGGTAAGTATAGTGGAGTTTCCCTCTGATGGTCTATTTGGTGTCCGTGTTTTGAAACCTTTTGGATAAGATTTCCTAATAGCAAAGTCCTTTTAGTACTTTAATAAATAAATTTCTTTGCATAAGGACAAAGATGGACCTGCCATTGACTATAATGTTATTTAGTGACTTCTGAATCATATTATGTAGAAGGAATATCTAGTGAAGAAATTTCGGTATTATTAGCTTCGACGTTACCTGAATTTTAGCTTCATAAATGTATCTGAAATCATGAACTCCATAAAAAAATCTTTACTCTCCCATTCCCACCCCCCACCTGCCTCACAAAGCCAAACCAAACCCAAAACCTGTACTGGTTTAGACTCTAAAACTTTTTAAAAGCAATTTCCAAAAATCTGGCCCATTAAAAAAGCAATGTTATAGTGAGATTCTCATGTCTAAGTCTTAATAGAAAAGTCTGATTTATCATAAGTATGAAAGTATCCTAAGTACATAAATACATTCAAATACTTGCAGTTTGGATGAATGATATTTACCAAAACAAAAAAAACTGAAAAGTACATAATGGGAGAGTTCCTCTATTTTTATGAATTTCACAAATACCATATACATGAGATCTATTTGTGAAATCTTAGATTCTTTAAATGTAAGCATGATTTACATATGCTGCCAACAGTAAAAGGATTAAGCTCATTCCCAATTATTTTTAAAGTGATTGAAAAGAAAATTACCTAGATGACTTCCTTTCGCTGTCATCACACAGCAGTGGCTTCTTGTAAGGAGGTTTACCTTCCATATCCTCCTGTATGTTTTTCTCTGGCACGGATTTTCCTGATGATCGATTCTGAATCAACGATTTGGAGTCGGTGTGCTCAGGACTAGGACATTTTCTATTGTTATTTTAAACAAATGGAAAGACTTTTGAAATCCAAACCCTAAGTCTTCTTAATTTAAATGTCTAATTGCTAATACCTGAAGTTGTATGCCGCTGGACTTATTTCCTGATCTGAAGGGCAAAATTTTTTCCACGAGAATGAAGCCATTTATAAAACACTACTTAGGCCAAAAAATGTTAGAGAGAATTCTGGGTGATATTTTATGGATGTTTAGTTGGCAAAGAAATTTTAGCAGTATCAGTTCAGATGTTCAACTTTACAACAGCATGGAGGTTATAAAAAATACAAATATTTCGCCATCAGAAAACCTCTGCACTAGTCCAAGTTTTAAACATTTTTAAAAATACTTCCAAATTTTTCACATCCAGAATTATTTTTCTACCAAATCCACTTTTATCTTAGCCCTTCCAACTAATAAAGACTTTGGCTACTTTATTTAAAGACATTCCTCAGTAGCCTATTATTCTTAAATAGCACTGGTTAAAAAACAATCTCTCTTTCCTTCATACTATTTCTCAAAATGAATCCAAATACTAGATGATAACTGATGAAGCTTCTAGGGCAGCAGTTAACTGGTTTCACAATTACAAGGAACACAAAAAAGCCATTGTTCATACAAACTACAGTTGATCTGCTCAATTTATCCAGGGCCATTTTATTGATGCCCAAATCATTTTCAGATTTTTGTCATCCAGTATATAAACATATGGGTAAGAAAGATGGCACCAAAAAGGAGAAAAAACAAAAGATTTGAAATTTAGAAACATATGGTCAAGTCCCAATACTGCTTCTTTCTACTTGTTAAAACTTTGAGCAAATGTTATCCTTGAACCATAGTTTTCTTATCTATATAATACATAGTTAGACTCAAGGATCTCTAAGCTTCCTTCTCGTGCTAAAGTTTATGACTCATTATTTCAATCCTGACTTAGTTATGCTAATAGAGACAAAACCTAAAGTTTTTCTTAAGAAGGTTAATCACTACTCAAATAAATTATTTTATATACTCATTTTTGACTATGTTATTATTTTAGACTTAAACAATATAGTGGGTAATGCATTTGAAAACATAAAATACCATTTAATAACAGCCTTGTGCTAATTATCACCATTATTACTATTATAATTATTTTAATTACTTGATTTCAGGAGATGAGGAGCGTTCATTTATTTCCGTCTTTTTATTCCTTGTTAATGATGGGCTAGCTGGAGACATCTCACCACTTAAACGATCTGGGAGGATACGGTCTTTGTTCAAATTGATTTCTGAATAAGGACAATTGATAGCACTGAAAGATGAAAAGAACAGAAAAACCATTTTTATTAAAATACTCACTTTTCTCAGTTAAAGGGAATAGCTTTAAAGATCACAAATATTCAATAAATACACTGAAAGACTACAAGGATTAAAGAAATACAAGGTACAGAAGTATTTTATATTTAAAATATTATGGCAGTTATTGAATTAGAAAATCTCTATTTGCTCTAGATTCTGAGAAATATGTTGATATGGGTATTTCTGGCTTCATGGATGGATATAATGTCTGTGGATATCCCCAAGAGTTATGCCTTCAAAAAAGGGAGTAGAGACAGAAAGCAGGCAGGGTTTCTGCAGTTACTGCTCTCCCCTCCTCCTTCTCCCTGGCCCAGAGTCATCAAGATTCCCAAAATTCTTCTAGGGTTGCTAATGAAACTGCTCTGCAGACTCTCCAGAAGAACTATTCTTCTATCTTGAGAAGTGCCAACAGAGTATCAGAGTTGATGGAACCATCAAGTCATACAGATTTCTCCTTGAAAAGGGGGTCTTAATAAGGGGACTGTTCTTTTCAGGAGGTGAGGAGTATCAATGGACCTTATGACACCTGGTCCAGAGCACTAGCAACCTCAATCATTAAGCCAGTCAAAATTCTGTAGAGTTTCCAGATAACAACCAGGAAGAGGCACTGTCATGAAGTTGATCAAGGTGGAAAGTCCACCATCCCCAAAATACTGCCACCAGAGAAAGTTTGAAAAGAAAAGAGGGCCCCTGAGGTCAAGACCTAAGATGATGGAGTAGGCAGCAACTCAGCTGAACTTTCCCAACATTCCCTTCCAAATGATTTTAAAATAACACCTCAAATTGAATTTTGGAGTGGTAGAACCCACAGAAAGTTGGGATGAGACATTTTTCCAGCCCAAAAAAGAGTCTGGCAGGAAAGGTCTGTGACACCAGGGGTGGAAGTGCATGCTAAGAAGGCAGCACCAGCAGCAAGCTCTGGAGGTGGCTGTAACAACAGCGGCAGCAGCTTTGGGAGCTGTCAATCCAGAAATAGTAAGAGGGTAGACAACTGGTCAGAAAGAGATTACAGAGGACCCTTTGCTGGCACTGGTTGTTGGACCCTGTTGCACTGCCTATACTGAGTTACAGTTACTAGAGCAAAGAAGACCACTAGTGTTTGTAGTTATAGTGGGGCAGAGGCCCTGGTCACAGTTCCAAGGCTGGGAAGAGGGCTTGTGGTTGCTCACAAGGGAGTAGGGACCCTGGTTTCATTTCTAAGGCAGAAAGGAGCACTAGGGCACTGCAGGAGAGTAGAAAACCTGGTCACAGTCCCTGGGTCAAGAGGAGCATTAGAACTTGTGACTGCAAGGAGGCAAGATCCCTTCCTATATAGGCCAGGAAAACAGGAAACTACTCTTTGGATCATACCACCTTGGAAGTACCCAAAACTTACAGACTCCCAGAACTAGCTCTGAAAATAGAAGCATTAAAAACCTGAAGGCTGGGACTGTGTCTCCTTCACTCCAGATGCAGAGCCCAACTTTTACTGTCTATATTCTCCTGTAATTCCTTAAACTTTTCCTTTAAGAATTTAAATACTATGCTATTTGGTGCATAGACAGTAAAGCTGTAGTAGTGGGGGCCCCTCAAGTTTTCCCTCTCAGACCTTCAAAATCTAATCACAAATTACATGAGAAAGAAGTTAAGGAGATGAATAGAATTTTAGAAAAGTTAGATATGATAGACCTCTGGAGAAAACTGTATGGGAATAGTAAGGAGTATATCTTTTTCTCATTTGTATATAGCATCTTCATAAAACCTGACCACGTATTAAGGCATAGAAACTTTACAAGCAAATACAGAAAAGTAGAAATATTAAATGCAAACTTTTCAGACAACAATGCAATAAAAATTACATTCAATAAAAGACTGGAAATACATATTAAAATTAACTGGAAACTAAATAAGTAAATCCTAAAATACGAGTGGGTTAAAGAACAAATAGAAACAATCAATTATTTCATTAAAGAGAATGACAGCAAAGAGACAACATACTAAATTTTGAGGAATGTAGCCAAAGCAGTACTTTATGGAAAATTTATCTCTAAACACTTACATCAATAAAAAGAGAAAGAACAATCAATGAATTGGGCATGTAACCAAAAAATAATTGAAAAAGAACAAATTAAAAATTTCCAATTAAAGACCAAATTGTGAATACTGAAAATCAAAGAGATTAGTAAAATTGAAAGTAAGAAAAACAATGAACTAATAATAAATAAAACTAAGAGCTGATTATATGAAAAAAAAATGAATAAAATAAACCATTGGTTAATTTGATTTTTTAAATAGGAAGAAAACCAAATTACTGGGATAAAAAATGAAAAGGGTGAATGCACCACCAATGAAGATGAAATGAAAGCAATTACTAGGAGCTACTTTGCTCAATTAAATGCCAATAAATCTAACAATCTAAGTGAAATAGATGAATATTCACAAAAATATAAATTGCTCAGATTAAAAGAAGAAGAAATAGAATACTTAAATAACCTTATCTAGAAAAAGAAATTGAAGAAGCCATCGATGAGCTCCCTAAGAAAAAAATCCCTAGAAGCAGTTGAACTCACAAGTAAATTATTCCAAACATTTAAAGAACAATTAATTTCAATACTTAATGAACTATTTGGAAAAACAGGTAAAGAAGGAGTCCTACCAAATTCCTTTGTAACACAAATATGATACTGATACCTAAACTAGGAAGAGTTAAAACAGAAAGAAAACTATGGACCAATTTCCCTCATGAATAATGATGCAAAATTTTTAAATAAAACACTAGCAAGGAGATTACAGCAATATATTGCAAGTTCATACACCATGACCAGACAGAATTTAAAGCAGGAATGCAGGGCTGGTTTGATACAAGGAAAACTGACCATATCAATAACAACAAAAATCATATTATTATCTCAATAGATGCAAAAAAAGATTTTGACAAAATACAACACCCATTCCTATTCAAAACACCAGAAAGCTTAGGAATAAATGGAGTTTTTCTTAAAATGATAAGTAGTATCTTCTGAAAAACATCAGCAAGCATTACCTGTAATGGAGATAAGCTAGAAGCTTTTTTCAATGAAATAAGAGTAAAAATTCCAAAGATATCCACTATTGTTCAATATTGCATTAGAAATGCTAGCTGCAGCAATAAGACAAAAAGAAACTGAAAGTATAAGACTAGGCAATGAGGAAATTAAACTATCACTCTTTGTAGATACAATATGACGGTATACTTAGGGAATCCAACAGAATCAACCAAAAAGCTAACTGAAACAACAATTTCATTAAAGTTGTAGGATATAAAATAAACCCACATTAAATCATCAGCATTTCTATATATATTATCCAAAAAATCCAGCAGCAAGAGATGGAAAGAGAAATTCCATTTAAAATAATTACAGACAATATAAAATACTTGGGAGTCTACCTCCCAAGTCAAACTCAGGAACTATATGGACACAATTACAACACACTTTCCATACAAATAAAGACAGATCTAAACAACTGAGAATTATTAACTGCTCATGGGTTGGCCAAGCCAATATAATAAAAATGACAATTCCACCTAAATTTACTTATTCAGTGCCATACCAAACTGCCAAAAAACTATTTTATAGAGATGGAAAAAATAATAACAACAAAATTCATTTAGATGAACAAAAGGTCAAACATATCAAGGGAATCAATGGGGAAAAAATGAAGGTGGGCTAGCAGTACCAGATCTCAAGTTATATTCTAAAGTGGTAATTATCAAAACAATCTGGTACTGGCTAAGAAACAGAGGGGGGGTGGATCAGTGGAATAGATTAGGTGAACTGATGCAAAGTGAAGTAAGGAGAATCAGTAGAATATTGTACATGGTAACAGCTATGTTGTATGATTAACTGTGAATGACTTATCTGTTCTCAGCAATACAATAATCAAAGACAATTCTGAAGGACTTACAATGAAACATGCTATCTACCTCCAGAGAAAGAACTGATGGAGTCTGAACGCAGACTGAAGCACAATTTTTTCATCTTCTTTATTTTTTTGGCTTTTTTTGGTAATATGGCTAATATGGAAATATGCTTTGCATAATGTCACATGTATAACTGAGATCACACATTTTTTGCTTTTTCAGTGGGTAGAGGAGGGGCAGGAAGGAGGGAGAGAATTTAGAACTAAAAAATTTTTTAAAATGAATTTTAAAAATAAATTTAAAAATTTAAAAAGAAAAAAAGAAAAGAAGGCCCTAATAGCAGACTCTGTGGTCCTCCAGCCTGAAAGCTTTCTTTTGTGTCAATCTGATAAAGCTTGTATGAAGATTTGTTATCCTTTGATCTCACGATAGCACTCATCAAATCATCAGTTGTTTGATTTACTAGGCTTGCTGACACTGTATTAACGATGCATATTAATACTATCCCTGTACCTTCCACAAACTCACAACAGTATTAAATACTCAAAACTTCTTAATACTATGTACCATGCTGTGAAGGACAATACAAATTACATTTGAGAAAAATAATTTCTATTATAAACTCAAAACTCCTGGGTATCTGAAATCACTTCTTTAGTTCTGCTGTCTAGGTCAATGGCAATTATAAGTAATAATCAAAAACATATATACTATCATATGTTATTGCTATCTAGGTCAATGGCAGTTAAATGTAACAACCAAATATACATATACTGTCACACATATTGAAGGAACAAGACCAAAACTCACACAAGACCAAGAACTATTTCTTATACTTCATATTATTTACACTACTTATCAGCCTAAAGAGTGCAACCTTGGAAAAGATGTAGTCAATAGTCAGTAAGTATTTATTAAGCACCTATTATGTGTCAGGCACCATGCTAGCTTCTAGGTATATAAAAAGGTACAAAGGGCAATCTCTGCCCTCAAGGAGTTCACAGTCTAACTAGTGGGACAACAAGCAAACAAATTACATACAAGAGAAACAGGTGCTAATTAAAAGAAGGAAACCCAATAGAATTAAAAAGGGTTGGCAAAAGTTTTTCTTCTTTTCATAGGGGTTAAGGGGTGAGGGGTAGGGAAAGAGGTGAGAGGATGGAGGAAGACATAGGAGAGAGAAGGAGACTGAGGATATGTTTTGCAAAAAACAGATAACAGAAGGAAGACCAGAAAGAAACACAGACAAGTAGACAGCAGCTTGGAAGATTCCATGATGAATTTATTATATTCTTTAAAAAAACCCAAGCTCTACATAATAAAAGATTTGCAGTTTCATGTATAGCTCTATTCTGTTCTACTATGTGTATGGAAATGCTAATTTTATTTGGTTTCTAAGTTTAGTTTAAAAAAATTAAATGATTTAAAAAAAAAAACTCTGATCATTACAATGACCAATCACAATTCCAGAAGGAACATGGTATCCCCTGACAGAGAGCCAAAAGACTCAAGGTAAAATGTAATATCGTTTTCGTTGTGAAAACAGCCAATTTTGGAAACTTTTTCTTGATGAAATATTTGTAATAAGAGCTTTGGTTTTGTTTCTCAATTGGGAAAGTGGAGGAGAAACAGGGAACGACAGAATTGGGTTGCTGCAAAGAAGAAAACAAGATACAAAAGAGGGTCACTGGAGCATTTTTTAAATCACAGAAAAGAAGAGAAGGAAGGGCAGACAGAATCACAGACAAGCAGGGCAGATATGAAAGTTACATGCTGAATTTATTATATGCTTAAAAGGAAAAGAAGGATGTACACAATAGGGATTCACAGTTTCATGTAAAATTCTGTACATGGAAGACTCCATTTTACTTGGTGTTTGTTAAGTTCATAATTTTTTTTAAAGAAATAGATTAGTCAAGAGAAATAGCTAACATTAGGGAGAAGATTAAAAGGTTCAGTTTTAGACTTGACAAGTTTGAAATGACACTGGGACATGCAAGTCAGCCAGCAAACATTTATTAAGTGCCTATTATGTGCCAGGCAATGTGCTAAGCTCTGGGGATATACCAAAAGCAAAACATATTCCCTGCTCTCAAGAAGCTCTCAGTCTACTGAGAGAGATAAGATACATACAACTATGTACATTTAAGATATATATAGAATTAACTGGAGATAATCAATAGAGGCAAGGCATTGAGAGGGAGCAAGAAAGGCTTCCTATAGAAAGTGGGATTTTAGCTGGGACTTGAAGGAAGCCAGAAGATAGAGATGAGGAGGAAGAACATTCCAGGCAAGAGTGAAAGACAGTAAAAATGCCCAAAGTTTGGTAATGCAGAATCTCTTTGGAGGGAGTAGAAGTTTTTATCTGAAAGGTAAAACAATTAGAGTTCAGGCAAAAGATATGAGATGTAGATTTTTGTTTAAGAGTTGTCTGTATGCAAGTGATAAATGAAGTTGTGTCATCTCCAAGGAAAAGCCACTTAAGAGTTAAGTCAGAGAGAAAGAGAAGACATTATTTGGAAATTGTCCTAATTCAGGCAATAGAAGAAGGAAGAAGAAACAGCAAAGAAAATGGAGGAGCCATCAGAAAGGTGGAAGATTTAATAAACACAGTCAGTCAAAAAGCAGCAGAGAAGTAAACGCTTACTATGTTACAGCCAGCACTTACTACCTGTGCTAAAGCATTAAGGATACAAAGAAAGGCAAAAACAAGTCCCTGACCTAAAGAAGTTAGGTCACTTTCTAACAGAAGAGACAATAGTCACATAACAAAGTACGCAGAGAAAACAAACAGAGCAGAGGGAGGATAATCTCAAAGGGAGGAGAGTTTCAAGAAGGAAAAACTGGCTGATAGTATCAAGTGTTTCAAAGAGATCAAGGAGCATGAGGACTGGAAAAAAGACATTTGTATTTGGCAACTACGAGACCACTGATTACATTCAAATGAAAAGAATCAGGACAGTGATGGAAACAGAAAATTAGAATATAAAGACTTCAGAAATGAAGGGATGGATGCTTAGGAAGCAGAAGCTAAAACATATAAATTAAATTTCAGTAAATTTGCAAATAAAAGGAAGTTACGATTAAATGAGCTTCATCTCCAACCTGGTCCTTCAGTGGAATCAGATGTTTCTCATATTCTATCACCTAGTTGGAGCAAAGGGAACTGTTCTCTTCCCAGTAGCCTGCCACTAAAACCAGTTCAAAAGACAGCTCTTTGCTCAGGTTTTCACAAAACTGATTTTATTGTCACTGAAGAATTTCTTTAAAATTTATTGAGACATGTCATTATGATACCCATTTCATTCATGCATTTTAAATCCAACAAAAATTGTTCCCAAGTTACTTTCCTATAACATAATAATTTTTCAAAAAAAGCCAAAAGCAAATTCTTATGAAATGAACATAGCAAATGCCATTCATGGCACTGCTGTCATTACAAATATCTACCAAAGAGTTTTCCTTCCAAAAATAAGTATCTAGCCCTCATAAACAGCTTTAGAAATATGGCAATAGAGTCGATGCTACTGGAACAGGATCACTCAGAAGAGTCAGGAAACCTCCTGCTCCAGAGATCTCTTCCCCATCAGGGGCATCCAAGCCAGTGAACTGACAGTAAATAGAAAATACAACTTCCCAAATAGTAACTCTTCCTCTGAAACAAAGCAGTTTTTAGTAAGGCCATTAAATGACAGTCTGCTACAGAGAAGAATCCAACTAATTCCTTTCTCAATGAATGATGTCCTTTCTAAATGAAGTTACGAAGTCTAGTTCTGTTTATCTTATTCTATGAAATAAATTATCTGAGTAGACAGCACCCCATCCAATTTAAAAATTACATTTTTTAGTGGTAGTTTAGCATGATTAATGAAGTATTTGTGTCCACTAGATTTCCCCAAAGTAGAAAGATTACTACATTTACTGTTCAGCACCTAATAACTTGCAGAGTACCATATTTTCTTTGCAATTCTAACCATGCCTTATCCTTTGAAAGTGATGACTTCAGCATGTACTTATTCACATGATTATAACTAGTACCATATAAAATAATCTGTGTAATCTTTATTTTCAAACATGCATTTTCCACAAAGTTATAGTTATCTGATGACTTCAGTCTTTTATCTGTTGCCAACTGACCAATTAAAATTATTTTAAAACTTTCCATTGAAAAGGCTCTTCTCTCCTTATCAGTCAGTCAACAAGCACTAAACGCTTATTATGTGCCAGCAACACTCCTTGTAATTTTTTTTTAAAAATGTGTAGAGGTATAAAAAGGCTTCCCTTCTTAAATCAAGGTTGAAGAGATGACAGAATGAAGAAAACTGCAGCTTGATGAGGATAATTATATCAATTTTGTACCATCTGTTAATTCATGAGGAAGAAGGTTGTATAATCTTAAGATTTTCAGAATGACCTGGTTTCTTCAATCTGTACATATCAGATAAAGAAGAAATCTCATTTTTTTCTTACAATCATTCAGAAATTTAATTGCATGGAGCAAACTAATTAATGAAATAGGTTATTTCCTGCCAAGTTTGACATGAGCAAATAAAGTTAAGGCTTTTAGGATTAAAAACCTAAACACGATTAACTTTTTCCCTTAAAACTCCCAATTAAACTAAAACCATTTCTAGCATGTTATTAATATTTCATACTTTATAGAGTCTAATGTACAAAAACTTAAATTATGCCAATCAGATTTCAGTTCTACATACAGGAGAGAAAAATCAATGCAAACATGTATTTCTGAATATTATTTTTAGTGTTTACTTTTGCAATCCTTGCAGGTTCACAGAAATTTCAACTCATATTACTAAAATATTCAGGTCACTTGGGGAATACACAAGAAAATTTCTTGGCAGTACCTACCCTTATCACTACAGGTGGTCCAAGATCAAAATGACTGTCTTCTAATCACAACTCCCTCCAATGCAGGCATATTGCCAATAAAAATCCAAATAGCCAAGTTGAATCTATTCCTGGTAACAAGTTAACTGACTGTAAATGCATTTCCCCCCCACAACTCTACAGCTACCCTTTAATTTTACATACATACCATGGCAACCACATTTAGTAAGGATCTGATTGTAAAACCTGATTGTCACTTCTTTTAGAACAGACAAACTACCTTATACACATAGACGAAGCACTCTTTTATATAAACAATGTAAGACAAGGGACAATGAGCATATCTACCTATGGTAGCCTGGGTGTCTAGCTCTCTTTATGTGGCCAATTCCTTTGCATCCCGCAGTTGGGCAGCCTCCTTGCTCAGAAGCTTCCACCAAATCCAGGGGACCTATGGAAGTAAAGTAAGGAATAAAGTTATTCAGAAGATCAGAGTTGAAGAAGGAATGAGAACAGAGATCAAAGTAGAGAAATAAATTGCCTGAAATCTATCTTCAGCTGATACATTGCCTTAAATTTGCAAAGACTAATGAAAATGCTCGATTTTTAAAGATGCTTTGAAACAGTCTGTCCTTTCATACAACTCAAGGATGCCTCAAGTAATCCGGTTTTAACGTTTCTATTAAACCTTTCTTCATATATGCTATTAATCAATAAACTAATCAATAAGCATTTGTTTAGTGATGATGATGCGCGAGGTACTCTGCTAAGCTCCAAGAAGCAAAGAAAAAGCAAAAACAGCCCCTGAGATCAAGGAGCTTACAGCCTAAAGGGATACAAAGCACATAAACACTGGCACATGCAAGGTCAATACAGAAAGCAGAAGACAGTCTTCATTTTGACTTAGTCCTTGTCCAGATAATCTCAAATTCCAGTTGAATTTTGTACTGATAAGTTCCTATAACAATTGCTTTAACCTATACTTTTACACCAAAACAATACTACAGTCTGCTCAGATTTAGTAGGTGTATCTCTCTCCTTCTCTCTCTGTCTCTCTTCTTCCCTCTCTCTTCTCTGCCCCACCACGTTCTATCTCTCCCTTTCCCTCTAGCTATCTCTTTAGACCATCACTCCCATATTGCCTGTAACAAATGACATTCTTGCAAAGTGCTCTTCCTCTTGGGGCAGAAGGAAGAATAAGGGGGCAGTACTTGACCAATGATTTCATTGATATTAGAAACTCACTATACAGTGGCAGATGAGCACCTACTTTGCAACACGGTCTTACAGAGTAGAATGAGGCACTGAAAGATTCACTGTCTTGCCCAGAACCACAGAACCAGTGTGTGTCAGAAGTAGTATTTGAACCCAGGTCTTCCTAACTCAACAGGCCAGCTCTCTAGTTACCTCTCCTGTCTTTTTTCTGTTGATAGAGTAAATTAAATTAATTTAGTTAGTAAACATTTTTTAGGGACTATGAAAATCTAGTCATATACTCCAATTCAACAATTTAATTACCTTAAAAATGTCCAGTTACAATCATACTCTAATCTAAGAGGAAGTATGGCATTGTGAATAGAAAATTGGTCTCAATATGTCAAGGGCCTGGGTTCAAGCTTCATTTTTGATACATCTTTGCTATGTGACTCTGGGAGGTTTACTTAACCTTTAGGTGTCCTAGAAAACTCTCTACGATTATAAACTGCAGAAGAGTAACCCATCTGCATTTCCTATACCAAAAAAAGGACTATATTTTCCTTATCTTATACCAGACTCACAAATCAAGCAAAGTTAAGATTCCTGCCAAATCCCTGCCCCTACCCTAATTTAAAGCTTTCTTTAAAAAACAAAAACCAAGATAAATCCCATACATCTTGCAAAATATTATCACGGAATCTATTTCACACCTGATGAAAATTGTTACATGTGTTTATTAGTGCACTGGCTGAACAACCTTTCATTAAAGCTTTTCAAATCCCTTTAATATAAAAAGCTTATATTAAATCTATTTTTACTCCAAATACATATCAATGTAATAGACAAAGCAAAAGGTCATACACAATAAAATATTCTCTCCTAAAGAAACTGTGTTCATTGTTAACTTTTCTATCACTCAAATCAAGAAACATTTAAGTACTTAAAAGAGTCCAAAATACTGTGCTAGATGGTCAGAATATAAAAATTTAAAACAATATGGTCCTTGTCCTCAAGAAGCTTGAGATCTTCTATATGTGAAACACAAATAAATATTAGTCAGAACATGATTAAGTGAGTAAGAGACATAAAAACAATCCCAAACATTTACTAAGCCATTATGTGCCAGGCACAGGTGTTAGTAATACAAGTACAAAGAGTGAAACAATCCCTACTCCTGAGGAATTTATATTCCAATGGATGAAAAAAGTAGATAGATATGCACATATATATGTAAATGTGTGTGTATATATATATATACACATATATATATAAATATATAACATATATATATGCATATATATATATAAATATATAACATATATATAATATATATATACACATACACATATGTACACACACATACAGGAATCCATTTCTTTATGGGTAATGAAAGAGAAAACTGGCAATTTAGGTTTGAAAGAATGTGGAGCTGAATGAAATAGAGATCAGGTACACTGGTCTAGTCCAATCCCCCTTCCTCTGCCTTTAGAAATTTCTCCTTCAGACTTATGATGAAAAATGCTACCTACTGCAAGAGAAAGAACTGATGGAGTCTGAATGCAGACTGAAGCATGTTTTTTTTTACTTTTTTTTATTATTCTAGGGGTTTTTGTTTTGGTCTGCGTTTTCTTTTGCAACATTGTTAATATGGAAATGTTTTACATGACTACACATATATAATCTAGATCAAATTGCTTGCCTTCCCAAAAAAAGAGTCAGGAGGGAAGGGAGGGTGAGAATTTGGAACTCAAAATTTTTAAAAACAAATGTTAAAAATTTTTGTTTACATGTCATTTGAGAATTTTTTTTAATAAAAGAAATTTCCCCTTCAGCTGATAGGAGGAGGTGTATCTTGACCCTATTTTCTTTCTTAGCATCAGTTTTATTTTATGTTATCATTTCAACTTATTAAATTATCCTCCTGGTTATAAAATGTCAATAAGTACAAATATTCTCCATTTCTCACTGCTTGAGAAATAGTACTGTTAAAATCAATAGATCCCTAAAAAGCCTCTCAACTCCTCAGCTGGCCCAAACAGCTCCATGTATAGGAACAATTTTATCCCCGTGGATAACGTCTCTGGCACAAACATTTCTGGCCCACAAATTTCTGATATCCTAGACCCTTGGGGTTGTGGGGAGGATATAGCAATAGAGAATAAATAAGAAGGCCAGCTATTTTGCCTCTTTACATCTCAGTTTTCCAATAAAATGGGGGTGATATCTTCTTCTCCTAGCTAATTTCAATATCTCAAGGCAAAATAATTTGTAAAACTAAGAGAAAAATTTACAATGCATAAAATAAGGGCTAGGTTGGCAAGGGATAATCCAACAGTCAAGACGCCTAGTTGTTTCTTTAATCCATAATAATTTTTAAGGCAGCTAGGTGGCCCAATGGATAGAGGCTTGGAACTGGAGTCAGGAAGACCCAATTTCAAATCTTGACTCAAACACTTCCTAGCTGTGTGACCTTGGTCAAATCACTCGACATCACTCATCCTCACTTTCCTCATGTAAAATAACGATAACAATGGCATTTATCTCACAGGGTTGTTTTGAGGATTTCAAACTTTAAAGTGCTATATAAATGCTAGCTCTTATTAATGTTGTCATTATTATTGTTCTAAGTTCTCTTACTAAGAGGAGGCTGAAGAGGATGTCCTGTTTTTGCACACCAGCCAACTGGATGGATGTCAGGAGAATCTGCTTCAATCCAGTAATCATAGCTATTACTCCAGCCATCAAAGTGCACCTAGAGACATAAGAAAAGATAAACAATATATTTCAGAGAATAGGAATAAGGATAATAAAAATAGGAAAAATGTCTACATTAATAACTTATTATATTTTGATTTGTCAAGTAGATGCTAATGTCTGTTATGCTACTTAAACGAATCTAAAATTATTTTCCTCTATTATGTAGCCTCAAACAAAATATTAAAATGGTAAGAAACATCATATGGTCAAGTCTGAAGCAGAGAGATCTTGAAGCAATTATAGTAAAAAAATAATTTAAATTAAACTTTAACTATGCTATTCACTTGGCTTTGGTTGCAAAGACAATGGGTATTTTAAAATTTTAAGTAAAAATTAAGTCTGTAGGATAACAATCACTGATGCAGTCAACATTTCATTGTTTGATAATGATATCTAAAAAGCATGCATGACTGGTTGGAGAATGAGGGTTGGCCCAAGTACCAAAAGGAAGAATCCCTCATGATGATGAATTAATAGCTACATGGTCACCAGCTGTAAAGACAGGAGATAACTGTGGGTGGTGGTGAAACCTAATCTGCTCAGCAGCTGGTTGAAAGCTCTTCCCCTTTGCTGGATTTTTGTTTTATTGATCTATTTAGTTATTAAGGGTGACTCTGTTCGTCTTCCTTTACCTTCTTTTCTTTGCCTCCTTCACCACCAGGAGATACAATGAAAGGAATTACTTGGCTTATCCTTTAGCTAAATAGTTAGAAAGATATATGCAGTTTCTAACTTAAAACAGGTTGTGTTCCAAAAATTCCTTTACAACTCAGCTGTCTGGAACACAAAAGGCATTTTCCTATAAAAATACCACAAGTCTCAATGCATATATAGGAAAATGAATTCAGATGTCAAGATCAGATCTTACACCACTACAGAGAAAACGAAACCTCCTACTTGGAATGAAATGGGGGAGGGATAGCAAAAATGTTAGCAGATAGAGGCACAAAAGAAGGACCATGAGTTTATTTTTTACATACACAGAAGAAAAAAAGAAATTCAGAAAGGGACACTGACAAACATGGCAATTTTATTTCTTCTTTCTTAAATGTAATACTTTAAAAAAACTATAAAAGAACTCCACAATTTCATAAAGCACTTAGCACAGTATCTAGAACATAGCAAGCCTATATAAATATTAGCTATTATTATAAAATACAATCTTTTTGTTCCTCTTTATATACTGAAATGTTTTGTTGATGATTAAGTTCAAACAAAAAAAATTTAAAAGAAAAAGTGGGGTGTCCTCATCTCCTAAGTCATCAGTAGTGGTGTTGCAGTAAAAAAGTGAGTGCCCATAAGAATGAAAACTGTCAACAGCGAAATTTTTTTGCATCAAATCTCTGATATCCAAGATATAGAGGAACCTAATACAAACATGAATGAATGTATGAATGAATAAATAAATGCAAAAAACATTTATTAAGGGCCTATTACGTGCAAAGCATTGTGCTAAAAGGAAGTATAAAGAGGAAAGACAACACATATAGAAGGTTTCAGGTTTAAGTCAGATGGAAAGGTCCCATGGTCCTTAGGGAATAGCAGCAAAACAGATGGCAATATTTCTTCTTTAATGTTATTCCTACTGACTAAATCTTATCAGTTTATGATGTTAAACTATATTTGAATGATAAGAACTTTATTTTCTAGGTCTTCCCTAGCTGAGGCTGCATATAGCATCTGAAAAAGCACTTGCAAGGCTGCATCTTCACCGGGGTTCATTTCCAAGATGGATGGCTGAGGGCATTCGCTAGAAGCATTGTTATTCCCAAAGTTCTTGGATTCTGAGACCATGACTATCTCCACTGAGGTCTGAGGGTAGACAATGGTCAAGGTGGTGATGAGTGACTTGCCTGGAATATCTTGCCCCCTCTCTCTTTCTGGAGGTCTTGTAGCTAGGCTGCCTTGTCTGCCATATAGATAGTATGGCCCTTTCTCCACCAGAATTGCTTCCCCAGATAATGGCTGTGATGGCTAAATTGAAAGCACTACCAGCCTACTATGTTACAGTCAACCGTGCTAAGTTACGAAGAAAGGCAAAAAAAAAAAAAAAGCCTCTGCCCTTGAGAAGCTCAGAATCTAATGGGGAAACAACAGGCAAACAACTGTGTACACACAAGTCATTGATAAGGTAGATAAGATAGGACGGAGATAATGAAGGGAAAGGACTAGCATTAAGGGAGATTCAGAAATGTTTCCTATGGAAGAGGATGTTTGTTAGCTGCAACTTAAAGGAAGCCAGGAGGCAGAGATGAAGAAGAGAATTCCAAGCATGAGGGACAACCAATGGAAATTCCTGGAGTTGGGAGATGGAGTCTTGTGCAAGGAAGAGCAAAAAAGCCTGTGTCACCAGATTTCAAAATACTGGGGCATGAGGGTGAAATTGAAAGATAAGGTATAAACCATAAGGGCAAAGAATGTCTGCAACAATGAGTAGAGCAAGAATTTTAAAAACTGAATAGGGCTAGACTTCCTTTGGGAAACTGCAGTTTCATAACCACAAACTTCTCCATAAAACAAGGACTCATCTCTTAAACAGCTTTTTTAAATGTCAGTATTCATCATGCCAAGCTCCTGCACTCCAGTTTCCATTTCCAACCTGTCATGCCAGGCTCCAGCTTGGCTTCTGAATGGTGAATTTTCACCATACTCAGCCAGGCCTGGGGCCTATCATGGTGCTACTCCCAGGCCATGGTCATGTTTTACCTACCCGACCTGTACACCTTTCCACATCTAACTCTGGGAACAATAATCAAATCAAACTACCATTTCTAGAAAGGATATGGTAGTCAGGTACCCTATAACTCCAGCTAGGTGACTTCTCTGATCAAAACACTCCTTCATAGCTACCACTTTCCTATGTTTTAAAAGCTCTTTGACTTTTCTTGACTTGACTGACTTTTCTCTTTGTTTCCCCAATGCTAGGCATATCAGTGCCTAATAAAGGCTTCTCATTCCTTCATCCATTCTGGTGCTATAGTCATGAACAGATGGAACAGCCCCTGAAGAAACAAGACTGAAAATCACCCAAAAGACAACAGAAAGATGCGAGGTGGACATAGGTAGTCTATAATCTGTTACTGCCAAAAATTAAAAAGAAGAAACAAAGTAAAAGATGTTACTAAAGAAATATATGAGCAAAAAAGGTGGCTGAGGTACATGGAACAGTGAAGGATGACCACTGGACAAACTGTGGGCTCCACTGCTACCTTAGTGATGTCAAGAGGATAAGCAGAAAACTCTGAGCACTTGGGAGAACTAATGAAGGATACTGATAAGAGTTGCAAGTGAAGGGCAGCCAAGAACTGGATGCAATACATAACATGTAAATCAATAAAATCAAAGATTCATTTGACCATCGAGTATTGAGCTGTACTTCAAACTGAATAACAGTTGAAAATACCATTTAAAAGAGCTGAAAATAGCATTTAAAATATTGAAATTAACCTACTGTGATCAGGACAAATAAATTATTCAATGCTACTGTTTCCCATTTTTTTGACTACAGAACATCTGCATTTGGAATGGTTATGTTTTAAAATCAAATAAATGAGAAAAATACATAACTGTTGGGAAATTTAATTATTCTAAAGTGTCATGGATTAAAATATTTAATTCTGCTTTTAAAAAGCAGTTAGTGCTTGGAACAGGGGAAATGCAATCCTAATGATGATATTACTGTCTCTAATAGGAATTCATTCTTATTTTCTTAGGATTGAAATAATTATTTCCAACCTAAAGTATAAGCTTATAAACCATTACTCTAGGAATCACAAACCTTAATATCTTAATAAATTATCCTTGGAAGTTTCTTATTTCCCTCCTCCAACACCTGGCAAACATAAACTATATTAAAAACAGATACTATTTAAGGTGGGGTGATTTTTTTCAATGATACCATACCACACCATACTGTTTCTCAGCATGTGTTTTAAATCTTCTCAATTTGCCTACTTAAAAGTAACTATTTACTGTTAACTGTACCTTGCTTGCTACAGACAAATACTGCATCTTATATACTTGGCTGGTAGCTGTTCTGGAAATGTGGGATGCTCTAGGGGTTAAAGATCTTCATGTTATAAACTAAATTCTTGATCTTTGAAAATCAGAAAATGTATCTTAAGATACACCACCTGAAATTAATGTTATAAATTAACCTTAACTCCCAAACAATATCTGTGCCTTGGAAGCCAATACCATATTGATTATTTTACCAGAATTTCTATGGTCTCATCTGACTATTTAAAGAGGGTTCATTTTAACTGACCTCATGTCTCAGAATGTCAAGAGGTCTGAATGAACAACAGAAAAGTTCTGGAAATGTAAAATGAAATGGCTCTTCCTATCATGTAATACCTTGTACAAAAATGGAATGCTTGTCAGGAAACTACAATAATGATACTAGATACATGGTATAAATACACACCACAGAAAAATGAAACAATGATTTCCTTTTCCTCAAAGAGAAATAAAGAAAGCTGGGGGACATAGGACCTAAATAAACTGCACCCCCATACACATAGCCCTGACCACTATTTTAATTAACAACATTAAGAGGAAACTGCCTGTGGGATACAACCAATGTGAATCACAGCCAAGAAAACTTGACTGCATCATTTTCCCCCTAAAAAATATATATTTTTGTTCATAAGATCACTGATTTAGAGCTATGAAGGGCCTTATGTATCCCTTAGTCCAACCCAGTCACCTGAGGCCCAGAGTACATAACTTGACCAAGGCCACAAGACTGGTAATAGCAGAGTTAGGTGGCACAGTGGATGGAGTTCTGGGACTAGAGTCAGGAAGACTCATCTTCCTGAGTTTAAATCTGGCTTCAGACACTTACTAGCTATGTGACCCTGGGCAAATCACTTAACCCTCAGTGTTTGCCTCAGTTTCCTAATCTGTAAAATGAGCTGGAGAAGAAAATGGCAAACCACTCCAGTATCTTTGCCAACTCACAAGGTCACAAAAAATCAGACTCAACTGAAAAATGACTGAACAATAACAATCTCTGACTCTAAATCCAGCACTCTTTCCAAGAACTAGGAGCTATTAAATGCTCTGTTACCACTCTAGTCATCTCTGCTTAATCCAGTTGCTCAAGTCACTTTTATCAGTCCTCTGACCTTTCTTTAAAATCTTATGAACAAAAGTATATTTATAAAATCAGTCACCATTAGCCATGACAATTACCATCCCTATTATGAAGACGACTGCTGAATGCCTGTCATTTCTTTAGACACTAAGGACTAACCAGGGGAAAAAGCACTGGACTAAGAATCAGGAGACCCACAGGCTAGCCTTGGCTTTGCTACTCTCTGGGCCTCAGTTTCCTCATTTATAAAATGAGATTTTTTTTATAATTTATTTTTATTTTTTTAAAATTTATTATTATTTTTTGGGGTGAGGCAATTGCCCAGAGTCACACAGCTAATGAGTGTTATATGTCTCAGGGTGCATTTGAACTCAGGTTCTCCTGATTCCAGGGCTGGCATGCTATCCACTGCACCACTAAGCTGCCCCCTAAAATGAGATAGTTTAATGACTCCTCAGACTATGTACATGACAGTAAATACCTTACTTCTCCCTTATTGTACAGACTATTTTCTTACTAAAAATAAGCTAAGATATCTACACACCACTTAGAATTTCTTGTGTCCAATATAATGTAATTAAAAGTTACAATCCCTATTCTGCAATGATAAAATAATGCCTTATACTTTTATATAATTCTTTACAATTTACAAAATGATAGAAATTATATTTCATCATATCCTCAGATCAACTTCATGAGGTCAGTAGGGTTAGCTATTATTACTTTGATTTTGCAAATGAGGAAACTGAGACACAGAGAGTTAAATGTGTGTGTGTGTGTGTGTGTAAGTGTGTAGATAATTAATTAATGGTGACATCAGAACCAAAACTCAAGCCTTCTGATTCCTAGGCCAATATTGTTGATTATACTGTACTGTACTTCAGCACACCGTGCATGAGAAGCAACAAGACATAGCGGAAAGATTATGAGATTTAGAGTCACAGGAAAGTAATTTGAATGTTGACCCTGTCTGTTACTACCTACTCACAGAATATAAGCTTGTGGAAGGCAGAGGGGATTTAAATTGCCTGTTTCTATATCTCCACTGACTAGCTTCTTGCCTTATATATAGAAAGAGTTTAACTGATTGATATTTCTTCTCTGTATGCCTCAAT
Organism: Phascolarctos cinereus; assembly: GCF_003287225.1. Taxonomy (NCBI): domain Eukaryota; kingdom Metazoa; phylum Chordata; class Mammalia; order Diprotodontia; family Phascolarctidae; genus Phascolarctos; species Phascolarctos cinereus. The sequence continues at coordinate 126,825,707 of NW_027555958.1, forward strand.
GTCCTCATCTGTAAAATGAGGAGGTTGGACAAGAGGACCAACTCTCAATCTATGATCTTCTCTTAACCCAAGAAAAGCACCTTCTTTACACATATTTGCTTGTTTCTTTTTTTAAAAAGCATTTTAAAACAATGCAAAGGTAAATAAAAATCCAAATTTAAAATAAAATAAAGGCATTTATTTTCATATATTTTGGCTCAAAGTATATATCTTGGAAAGATTTCATAATTATCAGAATGATAAATATAAAGTATTTTGCAAACTTTAAAATGCTACATAAGCATCAGCTATTATCTTACTTTTGTAAACTGAATATCACTCATATAAACACAAAACCACTTTCCTACCACCACCACCATCACCATCACATACTCAACACTTGTTATCACACCAGATGTAAAGACAGAAAATCTTAAGTTTTATTATACAAACCAAAGAGGAGGGAAGAGTAGTGGGTGAACTTTAGACAACCCCCAAATGCCCCCGGTTTTAAAATGTATGGTATCATCACAAGGTAACATACCACTTGTTAATGTTTTTACTCAGAAATGCTTGCTACTAAAAACCAAACTCATTCCAAGAAAAACTTACTTTTATTCTGTGCTCATCAGTATCTGCAACAGTTGCTACTCTAATAAACACAGGATTTCTTTTATCTACAATCTCAAATTTCATTTTTTTCTGGAATCCATGTGGTGGTTTCTGAAATAATAGAAGACCATTTTTAATAAAATGCTTAAAAAGCAATTAAATCAGGTACACATTTTACGCTAGAAATCTAATCGAAGAAAAAAATCCTTTAAAGTCTAATTAGCATACATGTGTTAGCAATAGGATGGGTCCAGATGAGAGAATTAATCAGAATAGGGGAAAGTCATATTCAGTTCAGGAAGTAAAAGGCCTATTTTGCAGAAAAGTCCACAGGAACTCCAAATTAACTGTGAACAATACATTTTTGGCACAAAAACTGGGCATAACCATGAAAACTAGGTCTCCATGAAAACTGTCTTTTCATTTCTTCAATGCTCTTAGTATCCAAATTAATCCATTAGCAGCCAATAAATAAAAATCTCATTACCAGAAGCAAGACATACAGCATAAAGGATTTCAGTTCTCTTGGTTGGGGGCTATCTTATTATGGCATTCAAGTTCCACTGGAAAAAGCTATCCCTACCTGAAAGAAGTTGAGAGTTCCTGTAGACCAAAGCACACAGAGGATCTTTTGTATGTATGTAGGAGCTAGAAGCAAAACTGGAGAAACTGCTACTTGTGGCATGCCTTATTAGTCCTTGCAAGCATCAGTGTGCCACACTAAACGAAGGGGAGAGTCTCCACAATAGCCTTATTGCTCACTCCATACTCCATGAATAAGGAATACAGAAATGACAGAATGATGGATGGTGAGCTGAAGCTCACTCTGATCCATCCAGTGGGCTAATGATAAGGTAAACACAGATGTTTTAAATGGTGCTGACAAGTCAAACGACACTGGGGAAAAAAGTAAAGAAAATACTTTTCCGGAAATCAAGAAAACCACTAAGAAGAAAGCTGCTTTAACATTTGATTTGTTAACTAGCTTTGCAAAAATAGCAGTCCAACTAATACTCAACTAAGGAAGTCAGGCAGCTGATCATCTCATTCCACTTTTGTCAGCAAAAGGTGAATGGTCCAAAAGGAAGATGGTATGTGGGGATTTTTTCCAAAGAAAGCAAGTTGCAAAATATGTCAAGTCAGGATCCATTCAACCCTATGTCACACCCCACCTCCATGTATTTGCACCCTTATCACAAATATATCATGACAGTGGATACTCATAATATCAACCATCCGTCAGTCATCAATATAAATGATAAGTTTTTCAGCAATCTTTTGCTGTTCAATACGTTATGTTTAAAAATGTTCTAGTGCCTAATGAACTAATCTGTCAGCTATCTAGAAAACTCTGCTAAATACAGCAATTCATTCCCTGAGGGTTCTAAACTGCCAGACTGTCACAACAAACTGCTTTGGTTCTATATGCCACTTAAGTAGAGATCAGGACTTTAAAGTTCAAACTTCTCACAAACACAATTAGACTCTCATACTTTCTTCAAAGGCAGGAAAAAAGAAATTAGTAAAAAAAAGGATTTTAAACTCTTAAAATATCTGTCATAAAGTCAAGACTATATAACTTTTACACTTCAATCCACAGGATTTATTGTAAACTGAATTTCATAAATAATTCTAATTTAAGTCATCTGATTTCTCAGACCTTTGTAGATAAGAACCAAATTAAAAGCTGGCACATGGATAATAAAAATCACAATTGAAATTAACACTGAGGCAAGAAACAGAAAAACTATTGCTATAGTATAAAATTAATGGTAATGATTATAAATCTGAGTTATTAATAAGTTTAAATTATGTTCAGTATATTTTAATCTGTTCAAGAAAGCTAAGATATACAACACACATTTGGAAATTTTTCATCATTTTTTAAAAAATTAAAATTTCTAAGGATAAGCATCAATTTTTTGGAAAATGTATTCCTGTGGAACACTTGATTCACTGACAATGCCAAATTAGTGGTGGGTTATTCTACAAATTATTCTTTCTCTGGAACTCATAACTGACAAAACAAGTTTCATCTTATATTGTACAGGATCACACATATATTGAAATAAGACATTTCTTTGGAAACTTTTATTTTTTACAAAATAAGGTATCTTTCCCCTTTATTTCTCTCTCTCTCAGTTTGATATAATTAATTACCACAGAGTAATTTTTTTTACACTTAATATCCTAGCAACTATAAAATGATGCCAAAGAAAAATCTTCCCCATTTCCTGTAGAGTAATAGCCATGTTAAAAAAAAAAAGACAAATACAAATGCTTTTAACAGATCTTTCTCCTCCTTTTTCCTTTGAACTCTTAGAAAAATCAGGACTTTGTTCTTCTAACTGTCAAAGTAAATGTTTGTGGCAAGGGGAAAAAGCAATGCTACAGCATTTCTGTATCTTTCTTCTCACAGTAAACTTGGTCGCTTCCAGTACTAACAGGAGAGAGGCATGCATGCCATGCCTTAGTCATCCCTCGTATCATCAAGACAGACGCTAGAAATATACTGTAATAAATAGATTCTGTTGCATTTACTGAATAAATACATCAGACCAAAAGCATCAAAACAATCAAGTATAGCTTAACTTGCCATATGGCATTTCCACTGAAACTACAGAAAAATAGTTTTGATCAAACAAAAGCCTCTCATACTACACTGAAAAGGTTCCCAGGAAGTCTAGTTAGAAAAATACACAGCTAATGATAGTACCATTTACTCTAAGCTGCTTCTAATGACTTTATGGAAAACAACAGAATTAAAAAGTCAAATATGCTATCTTTTGGACTTCGTATACAAGCTAGGCATGTAGCAGATCAAATTCAGTGAGGCCTTTCACTGAAAAAAATCATTTGCTGGCTATCGATGACAAATCAAAATTGCACTTAATTTTTTTCTTATATTTTAAAAAATAATCCTGAACTACTCTGTTTGGAAGATATGGATTCTTTAGTTTAACTTTCAAATGTACAATTTTTTTAAGCCTATGATTATTTTTTTGCTTCTGTTCCCCACCTGCTTCTATTCTGGTTTCTCTGGCATGATCTAATTTGTTTTTTGTTTCCACTGGATGAATCTCTCATCTGGAACTAAAATATAATATTAAAAATGGCTTGGGAAATTTGTTTTACATAACTATACACACACATGGATTTTGCTTTTCTTATCTTCTTAACAGGTAAGGGAGGAAGAAAACTTGGAACTGAAAATAAAATAAAACTGAATTTTTCAAAAAGTGGACTAAATTTATTCAGATGAATAACTCAGTAAAAGTACCATACAAGGTTGTTTTGATTAATAAAAGAAACAGTTTGTTCCTAAAAGTGTTTACCTGGATTGAAAAGCAAAAAGTTGCTAAGAAAGTAACCATTTGTAATTTTCTAGAATTCACTTAAAAAAATTTTTAAAAAACTTGTATTCACTAACAAAAATTAATAGGACACCACAAAACATAGTCACTTACCACTTTAAAGGCCCTTGCAGGAGCAGGCAAAGAATTAGTTTCTTCCAAGTATTTGTCCCAGGAAAAATGCTTCACATTTGGGTAATCTACAAGGAGATTTAAAACAAAGAAAAACATATAGACACAAGCTAAATTCTAATATACAAAATAATATACAAAATTATTGTTATAAGAAGAAAATATCAACATTATGGTTTCTGAGCCCATTTTCACATAATAACCCCAAACAACTTTTCAGATAGGTCACACACTGATGCTATTCCAGGTCATCTATATAAATTAAGTAGTTCCTTTTCATTCTGACCACTTGATTTTCACCTTCAGAAATTTTAAGTTAAAAAGATACGGTTAAATAAATAGTTTAAAATTTTTTTAAAAAAAGAAAAAAACTCTTTTCTCCTCAACTTGATTTGAACATCTGTGGGGCAGAGACCGTTATTCATATCCCATACAAGACCTGGCTTATAGCACTCAGTCATATGGTTAAATAATTAAACCAGCCAAAGCAGACTCCCGCCCACAGTCAAAAAATCTACAGGACCAGAGTATTCCTTAAAAACAACACAAAGTAAAACAACTCTGAGGTACCACTTTGTGCATATCAGACTGACTAACATAACAGAAAAGGGAAATGATAAATGCTGGAGGGGATTTGGAAAAACAGGGACACCAATGTACGGCTGCTGGAGTTGTGAAACAGTCCAACCACTCTGGAGAATAATTTGGAATAATTTATAGCAAAGGGCTATACGACTGTGCATGCATACCCTTTGACTTGGCAAACCCACCACTAGGTCTGTACTACAAAGAGAACAAAGACAAGGGATAAGGACATATATGTATAAAAATATTTATAACAGCTCTTTTTGGGGTGGTAAAGAACTAGAAATTGAGGAGAAGTCTATCAATTGGGAATTAGCTGAACAAGTTGTGGTATATGATTGTGATGGAATACTGTTGTGCTATAAGAAATGATGAGCAGGATGCTCTCAGAAAAACTTGGAAAGATTTATATGAACTGATGCAAAGTGAAGTAAGTAGGACCAGGAAAACATTGTACACAGTAACAGCAATATTTTAACAACGATCTACTGTGAAAGACTAAGCTACTCTGATCAAGGCAATGATCCAAGATAATTCCAAAGTACCCTTGATGAAAAATGCTATCTACCTCCAGAGAGAGAGCTGATGGACTGATGATAATCTCATGAATGAAGAAGACTGAAGCATATTTTTCACTTATTTATGTTTTTGCATTTTATTCATTTTTAGCAACATGGCTAATATGGAAATATTTTTGTATGACTTCACATATATAATCAATATCATAGTGTTTGCCTTCTCAATGCGTGGGGAAGAGGCTTGAGGGATAGAATTTGTAATTGAAAAAAATGTTTAAAGGATGTTAAAAATAAACGAATGAATAATAAAATTTAGGAGGATCTTTCCATAAATATAAAGAATAGCATGTAGGAATCAATCATTCAATCTATCATCAAGTTATTTTTTGAGCTCCTCTCAAATGACAGATACTGACCGACAAAAGCAAAAACATCCCTTGACCTCACAGAGCCCACATTCTAAGGAGCAAGAAGTTTTATGTGTATATGTAGATATAGATACAGTTAGACAGACTCACCTATTTATACACAACTATATACAAAATACATAGGGAACAACTAGAGTTTACTAAGTAGAGAGTGATATGGTCAAATCTTTGCTTTAGGAAAATCAATTTAGCAATTGTGTGGAGGGCAGATTGGAGTGGAAAGAGACTTGATACAGAGAGAACATTTAGGATAATACTGAAATTATCTAGGTGAGGTCTGACCTACAGTGGTGGCTGTCTGAATGGTGAGAAAAAGATATTTCTGAGAGATGCTATGGACACAGAAATGCCTACATTTGGCAACTGGCTTGACACATGGGTAAATAAGAATGAGGAGTTAAGGATGACACCAAGGTTGAAAAGCTGGATGACTATAATGATGGTAGCAACTTCAACAGAAATAGGGAAGTTCAGATGAAGGGTGGATTTAGGAGAAAAGATGAGTCTTAGATATAGAATCATAGAATTAGAGCTGTTGGGGCCTCAGAAGTTGAGTCCAACCTCACCATTTTACACATGAGAAAACTAGGGTACAGGGAAGTTAAGAGATAAGTCCAGGGTCCCATAAGCATATTAAGCATCTGAAATGGGACTTGAACTTAGGACTTCCTGACTCCAAGTCCAGCACTCTTTTCACTATGCTATCTGGCTACTTCGAACACATTGAGTTTGAGATTCCTATGGGATCTCTAGTTTGACGGGCATGTAATAACACAAGATGGTAGGTTAAGTGAGAAAGTAGGATTGGACACACAGATCTAGACATCATATACATTAGCAATGACAATTAAAGCCTCGGGGTTGATGAGATCACCAAGTGAGAGAGGAAAGAGGAAAGATAAACAGAGGGATTTACTTCTAAGAAAAGCCAGGGTAAGCCAGGGTGGTGGGTAGAGGAAGGCAGTGGAAAGGACAGTTTATGTGGGCTTATAAACACATGTTCTCTACTGTCAAGTGAGTCACAGGACACACCTAAGTCCAGCTCACAGAATTTTCTGGGCACTTTGCCCTCCTTAATATATGTGTCACCAATTCTGATTGCATGCTAGCTTGTTAGATATGTGGTTGTTATAAATAAATTTTATGAGAAATGGTTCCCTGGGTAACTAAGTGCCCAGGGATTCTAAATGAACTAGTAAAGCAGCCAAAATTGAAACCCCAAGAAAACAACCACTTAGTATGACAGTACTGAAAATGAATATAACTGCCAAACCAGAGTAAAAGACTTGGGTCCTAAGTCTGATAAACACTGCTGCTAACATTTTGCTGCATGGCCATGGATGACTTCATGTAGATGAACCTTCGAGAAAGCATTAAATCTAAGAGAAGTTGCTCCGACAAAACTGCAGTCACCATCACACAATCAACAAAAAGTAATAATAATAATAATAATAATAATAATAATAATAATAATAATAATAGCTATCATTTCTACAGCACTTTAAAGGTTCACAAAATGCTTTATATGTTATCCCATATGACCCTCACAACAACCCAGTGAGGTAGATACTATTATTATCCCCATTTCAGAGATTTAAGACCACAGGTCATCTTAATGACATGTGAATACAATGCCAGTAAAAGATGGTGGGCCATATGACAGACCAATAGAACTAGAAGGGGTCTTAGATGTTATTTAAGCCAACTTCCACCTCCAATTTTACAAGTGAGGAAATCAAGAACCTAGCTTCCAAAACCATGGAACCTTAAGCTTTACCCTAAAACTTTTTAAGGTCTTTACCTAAACCTGCTATTTCTTTCATGGAGCAGTACAACAGTCTTTAAAGTAAACACATAAAATAAATGTTTGCTGAATGGATGAATAACTAACGAGATATGACTTGCCCAAGTTTGCCTGATTAGAAGGCTAATACCCTTCCCATGATACTGAACTATTCTTATCTCCTTAGTTTCTAAAACTAACTTAATATGAATTTTATTGTACTGATTTAAAAAAAAAGTATTGAAATCTTTTTATTCACTTCTATTTCTGAGTACATCCCTTCCCCAAAGAGTTATCCCCTATAATAAAGAATAAAATAAAAAAGTAGTGAAGCAGTTCAACAAAACTAATCAAGATATCAATGGAGTCTGATAGAGTATGGTATGTTCCACATCCAGAATTCCCTACCTCTAGAAAGAAGGAAGTAAGGTGTATTTTCTGGGTGATTACAATGATCCAGTGCTCAATTTCATCTTTAAATTTTATCCACTTATATTGCTGCAGTCACTGCATATATTGTTCATGACACTGTTTTTATATATGTGTGTGTGTGTGTGTGTGTGTGTGTATGTATACATCTTCCCATGCCTCTCTGAATTCTTTGTATTAATCATTTCTTATGGTAAAGTAATATTCCATTATATTCACAGACAAGCTTTGATCATCCATTTCCCAATTATAGGCATCTACTTGGTTTTCAGTTCTTTGTTACTACAAGATGTTGCTATAAAAAGTTTATGCATTTTTGACCTTTCTTTCTGTCTCTGTCCTTTAACCTGTCTAGGACCTCTGAGTCAAAGGGGTGAACATTTGAGTCTCTTTTTAAAAAAAACTATTCTTTAAAATTACAAAATACAAACTATGAATAGCAATATAAAAAAATTCTCCAATTACTAAAAATTAGAGAAATATAAATTAAAAAACTCTGAGGGTCTATCTCACATCCATCAGATAGACAAAGTTGAACCCCTCCTTAACAAAAGGAAAATGACAAATATTGGAGATGCTTTGGGAAAACAAGAACATGAATGTACCCTTGATGGAACAGTGAAATGATTCAGACCTTCTGTAAAGCAATTTGGAACTATGCCCCCAAATTAATGAACTATGAATATCCTTCAATTCAGCAATACCACTACTAAATCCATACCCCAAAGAATTCAAAGAAAGAGGAAAAGGATCCACTTGTACAAAAACACTTATAGCATCTTTTTGTAATTACAAATTAGGGGGATATTAGAAATTAGGGGGAAACTCATCAATTGAATGATGGCTGAACAAATTATGGTATACAAATGCACCATAATGCTATTATGTTGAAAAAGATAATGAAGTGATTTGTTTCAGAGAGTCCTGGGAAGAGTCATATAAATTGATGCAGAACGATGTGAGCAGAACCAGAATAATGTGTACATTAATAATATTGTAAAAAGATAAAAAAAAAACCTCTGAAAAACTTAAGAACTCTGATCAGTGCAGTGACCACCCATAATTCCAGAGGACTAATGATGAATCATACTAAATATCTTCTGACAGAAGCGAAGGTTTATGGTTGATAAAGTATGGGTCAGAGGCAAGATAGAATCCAAGTCTTTCTGGCTTTAAGTCCAGTTCTTTATACATTATACCACACCGTTTCAGATATTTATATTAGTTATCTATTTATCTTAGATATTACATCCTTATCAGAAAAATTATGATACAAATATTTTCCCCAATAATCAGTTTCTCTTCTTACTCCAGCTGCATTGATTTTACTTGTGCAAAAGCTTGTCCAACTCATGTCATCAAAATTTTTTATTTAACCTTTTAGGTTCTTTTCTATCTTTTTCATGGCAATTTCTAAAGCATGTATATACTGTGCTTAAGACAGCACAAACCAATGATGTAAGAAATATTGTTTTGGATGTTTCCCACTATCAGAAAAAAAAGTGCAGACCAGAGATTCATACAGTGGCAAGAACACTGGACCTGATAAAGGCAGAATGGGAAGCAAAAGATACAGTTCTAATCTCATCTGAAACACTACAGCTATAAGACCTTTAGTTCTTTACTTAAGACTTTCTAAGCCTAAGTTTCCTCATTTACAAAATAAGGGGATCCTGGATTTGGAGTCAGGAGACCTGGATACCTAGGTTCAAATCCTTGCTCTGCTTATTATTACCTTAGATAAGTGACCTGAGGTAAGTGACTTAACTTCCGGCTCTAAATCTACAGTCCTATGATCCCAAGGGTTATAGCTACTTAATATTTTTATCAATGCCTTGAATGAAAGCATGGAAGGCACATAGATCAAAACCTGTAGAGATGACACAAAGCTGGGAAAGGATAGCTAATGTGTCAGAATGAAAATTGTTCTTGAGAGGGCATAATGATGACCTACCACATTTTTGGAAGGGCACTGACAAAATCCAAAGGATATAAGGGAGACTGACCAGCATGGTGAGGGCTAGACTGACTAGGGATATTTAGTTTGGGAGGAAAAATAATCAATAGGGAGATGACAGCTATATTTAAAGATTCTAAAGGGTTATCATGTGGAAGAGACATTGGACTTGTTCTGCCTGGCCCAAGAAGGCAGAACCAGGAAACAAGGGGGTATTGCTGTTCAGGTATGAGTTGGAAGAAATAATTTCTGCACTCTGTTTCAACTTCTTGACTCTCAAAGGATAAGAAAGAAAGTTTAGTCATTTGGATACAATGGCCATTAGGATGAGCATTTATTGAATATTCAAAGATGGCTGAGTACTCTACAAGGTCAGAAGGGACACAAAAGATTTACTTAGTAAACCACTGATTACATAGGGTAAAGCAACATTGCTAGCTTAGTACATCACTGCTGTTACAGCCAAAGTACCCTTAACTAAGCAGTTACACTCAATGGAGGGCACAGAGAAGATATGAACCTTTTTTCTTTTGCTCCTCTGACTTCACAGCAATATTTTCCATCTTTCTGATCACAGTTCCCTCCAAAATGGATGGTGATTAAAGAGGTCAAGACAATAAGTATATCACTTCATTAACTTCCACCAGATATTACAAAGGACAGAGTGCACAAGGAAATAACTTCTGTCACCTTGAGTCCTGTTCTTTCTACCGCAGTTCTACTATTGTAAAGATAAGCAGCTGGGAGCTTTAGGCTTATAATTCAGGCCTCAGCACAGCTCTGCAATTATGACTTTCTTGATTTTTTTGAAATTAGTACTACATATTAAGATAAAACCACAGTGGCCATTTAAAAGTTTAACTAATCCAGGCTGGTTCTCTGAGATCAGCATCTTTATAGTCCTGATGATGAAGAAATTCTAATTAAGTAGCGAATTGTCCTTTCTACATTTAAAATACCATGTGGAAGAGGATTAGACTTATTCTCTTTGGCCCCAGAGAGCAAAACTAAGAGCAATGGGTGGAAGTGGCAGAAGCAAATTTAGGCCTGCTATCAGGAAGAATTTCCTAACAATCACGGCTGTCCAATAGTGGAGAGGACTATCTTATGAAGTGCTAGGTTCTTTTTTCACTTAATAAAATAAATCAGAGGGGCAGCTAGGTGGTACAGTGCATAGAGCACTGGCCCTGAAGTCAGGAGGACCTGAGTTCACTTCTGGCCTTAGACCAAAAATCTGACACTAGCTGTGTGACCCTGGGCAAGTCACTTAACCCCAATTACCTAACAAATGAATAAATAAATAAATAAACAGATAAGTTAGAAAGCATGACATTTAAGAACATAAAGAAGGGCATGAAAATAAACAAGAGGAAATACATAATTCTAAAAAGGTTAATGCTGCAAGATTTAGCAGCTACCTCATCAAAAAAGCAGAGCACATGAAATATGACATTCTGAAAGGCAAAAGGGCTGGGATTACAACCTAGAATAACCTACCCAGAAAAACTGAATATAATCCTTCAAGAGAAAAAAAATACACATTTAATGAAATAGAAGACTTTAAAGCATTCCTGATGAAAAGCACAGAGCTGAACAGAAAATCTGACTTTCAAATACAAGACTCAAAAGAATCATGAAAAAGAAATAATAAGGAATTCAAGGTTAAATATTTTATCTTCCTGTATGGGAAGATGATTCATCATGTAACTTCTAAGAACTTTATCATTATTAGGCAGTTAGAAAGATTCTACATAGATGCAGAAATGAATCAATTATTTTGGAATAATGTTAAAAAAAAATGAACAGGCGAGAAAAAGGGATGCCTGAAGGAAGGGGTAAGGGAGATGAAGAATGAGGAAAATTATGTCACATAAAAGACACTTACAAAAGAGGTTTTACAGTGGAGGGAAAAATGGGGGGGAATGCTTGAATGTTGTTCACATCTAAATTGGTTCAAAGGTGGGGGGGAAGACACATACACACACAAATATATCTTACTCAACATGGAAGTGGGGGAAGGAAAGAAATAAGACAAAAAGTGTGGGGGCGATAAAAGGGAAGGCATATAAAAAAAGGCAATGGTCAGAAGCACAACAAAACTTTAGAGGAAGGAAAAGATAAAAAGAGATAAAGAAAGATAAACACAAGAAAATAAGATAGAGGGAAATGCACAGTTAGCAACCATAACTGTGAATGTGAATAGAATGAACTCACTCATAAAACTAAATCAGACAGATTAGAAACCAGAATCCAACAAGAAACACACTTGAAACAGACATATACAGAATTCAAATAAAGAGCTAGAGCAGAATCTATTATGCTTCAGCTGATGTAAAAAAGGCAGGTGTAGCAATCATGATCTCAGACAAAGCAAAAGCAAAAATAGACCTAATTAAAAGGGATAAGCAGAGAAACTACATCTTGCTATAAGGCACCATAGACAATGAAGTAATATCAATATTAAATATATATGTACCAAGTGGTATAACATCCAAATTATTAAAGGAAAAATTAAATGAATTAGAGAAAGAAATAGACAGTAGACCTATACTTTCCCCTCTCAGAGCTAGATAAATCTAACCATAAAGGAGTTAAGGAAATGAATAGAATCATAAGAAAAATTAGATATGACAGACCTCTGGAAAAAATAAATGGGAATAGAAAGGAATCCACTTTTTCTCAGCTGTATATAACACCTTCACAAAAACTGCTCTTATTAGGTGATAAAAACCTCACAACCAAATGCAGAAAAGCAGAAATATTAAATGTATCCTTTCCAGAACATAAAGCAATAAAAATTGTATTAATAGAAAACTAAATAATCAAATGTTAAAAATGAGTGGGTCAAAGAACAAATCATAGAAACAATCAATAACTTCATTAAAAAGAATGACAACAATGAGAAAATATTCCCAAAATTGTGGGATGTAGTCCCACATTGTTTTCTATTTTTGTACTCTTTTGGATTTGTTTTACAGTGTCTTGATTTCTCATAAAGTCACTAGCTTCCAATTGCTCCATTCTAATTTTTAAGGAAGTATTTTCTTCAGTGAGCTTTTGGACTTCCTTTGCCATTTGGCCAATTTTGCTTTTTAGGGCATTCTTCTCCTCACTGGCTTTCTGGACCTCTTTTGTCATTTGGGTTAGGTCATTTTTAAAGGTGTTATTTTCTTCAGTAGTTTTTGCATCACTCTCAGTTTTCCTTCTACTTCTCTTACTCGCTTCTCAAAATCCTTTTTGAGCTCTTCCATGGCCTGGGACCAATTTACGTTTTTCCTAGAGGCTTTGGATGTAGGAACTTTGACTTTGTTATCTTCTTCTGGTTGTATGTTTTGATCTTTGTCATCAAAGTAACATTCTATGGTCTGACTCTTTTTGCACTGCTTGCTCATGATCTCAGCCAATTACTTGAGTTATAAACTCTTTGTTAAGGTAGGAATCTGCTTCCAGTGTGGAGAATATACTGTCCCAAGCTTTGGGGGTTTTGTGTAGCTGTTTTCAGAGATACTTCTAGGGACCTGTAAATTTTCAGTTCTTCCAAGGTGCTATGATCAAGGGCAAGGTGTTTACTCCTTTCCCGTCCTGTGCTCTGCTTTATGAGTGACCACAAGGACTCTTATCTGTCTTGGAACTGTGAGGAGGATTTCCTCTATACCACCATACAAGCTGCAGCAAGCCAGCACTCCTCCTTGACCCAGGATCGCCACCCAGAACTGTGACCCATACCTAAGCAGCACCGGTCAAAGCAAAAGAATACTGAACCCACAGAGAGATCCCTGCAATCCTCCTCTGATCAGCAACTCTATTCTCCCTCAGTCTGTGGGCTGGAAGCAGCCGCCACCCCGGGGCCAGGCTCTGAAACTGGGGCTGACACCACCATGCTTCTCTCTCTCATGGCAGACACAGACTTTTCCCACTGACCTTCTAAGTTATCTTTGACATTTGTGGGTTGAGAGGTCTGGAAACCAGTAGAGCTGACTGTGATTCAGTCCTTTGAGGCCTGCTCGCCCATGCCAAACTGCATTCCTCTCCTCGCCCGGCGCGACATACCTTTCTGATCAACCATCCAGCCTGTCTTGGGCTGTAAACTTATTTCACTCTGTCTTTTTTGGGGTTCTGCTGCTTTAGAATTTTTTTAGAGCCATTTTTTATAGGTATTTGGAGGGGTCTGGGGGAGAGCTCAAGCAAGTCACTGCTTTTACTCTGCCTTGGCTCCGCCCCTCATGCATTTCTTTAAGGATATTTTTACTCCTCTTTTTTTATTTTCTTCCCGCTTATAATTTCATTAGTTTACAGAAATCCACAGTATGGAATTTCCCTCTACCAATGAAGATCAGAAACTTTTCTGCAACCTGTAGTTTTAGAGCTACCAGGGGCACTGAAAAGTTAAGCGAAATGAAAAGCTAAATAAATAAGTTAAAAGTTAAGGTAGCAAAGTCAGTGTGTCAGAGGCAGAATTTAAATCCAGACTGTCCTAGGTTCAAGGCTAACAGTCTTTGTTCACTATGCTATGACGTTTTTCCTATCCTGTTTACTTTTCATAATTCTTTGTCTACAATGTTTTGCAACCTGGCAGTCCGATTATACATAGAGAGTTAATTCAAGAATGACTCTCATATCTATGAGTCATTTTCTTTCTGCAAAAATATTATAAATTCAATTTTTATGATATTATTTGATACTTGTCACACTCAGCAACTCCTAATTTTTTCTTATGCATAGGAATGAAGTAATAAATCTTTAGTCTCTCTTATTCTTTATTCCTGAAACATATTTTCCAACATATTTTTTTGCCATCTTCCCCCACTGTCCACCTCTGCACCAAAATGAGCAAGTATTTAATTTGCACAGAATTTCATAAAAATTCTGTATTTCATGATCCAACAACAGATGTCACTGCATAAGCTGCAAATATCTTATGGTGGTCTTTTTGCAAAAAAAAAAAATGTGGGGGGTGTGTGTGTGTGTGTGTGTGTGTGTGTGTGTGTATCTCATGAGCCCTGTGATGTGAGATGCTTACAGACATCTAAGAATTGGGTACTTAGCACCTTCTACTCTCCTTTATATCATTCTTACACTCATTGATACAGAAGACAAACAGCTACACATGATTGTGGGCCTTTTGGTATTTGTCTTTGTTTAACAGGTCTCCATGACCAAAGAATTCATCACTCAGTGGTCAACATACTGCTGGTAAGTCTCTATGTCCTTTACTAAGCTAATCCTTGGGAAGCAGACATAGACATAATCTGCTGATGGGACTCAAGGCCTTTCCAGAATGCTACAGTCCATAAGACCTTGTACTTTACTGGAGCAGCCTTCAAGAACTCAAGGTCAAGAAGAAGCTAGGTGGCACAGTGGATGAAGCACCAGTCCTGATGTCAGGAAGACCTGAGTTCAAATCCGACTTCAGACCAAACACTTGACACTTACTAGCTGTGTGACCCTGGGCAAGTCACTTAATCCCAATTGCCTAAAAATAAAAAAAAATTTTTAAAGAAATTTAAAAAAAGAAGAACTCAGGGTCAGATCCATGCTATGATGAGGCATTGGAGTAGAACTGTGAAGAGGACATTATGATGATGATGATGATGATGATAATGATGATGATGATGATGATGATGACGATGATAAAGATGACAGTTTATATAGGATTTTAAAGTTTGCAAATCACTTTCCTCAAAATAACCCTGCATTGGTAGCACTGGTATTATCCCCATTTTTACAAACAAGCAAATATAGCTGTGGAAAGTAGTGATTTGCTCCATGATCACACGGCTGGCCCAAAATGGGTCTCCTGACTCCATGTCAAGTCCTATATACACTATGACAGGGAATATTCCCAGCACTCAGTAAAATCTGGGACATAGTAAAGACATTTAATAAATGTTTTGTGCCTTACCTTAAATCCTATATCTAATTTACCAGTCTTAGATAATTCAATTCTATGGTGATAAAACATATCAAATATGAATACAGAATCTAAAGAACAGATCTGAGCTGTATAAATGAAAAAAAATTATACATATAATTTTAAATTCTTTTAAAGATTATGTAGTGATTTCTATCATGGACAAAATCTAATATTATTTTTAGTTGAGGATATTTGAAAAGTCATAAATATACAATATAGCACAAACCTGGTGGAGTGATAAGGGTCCTTCTATGCTCTTTACACCAACCCACTGGATGAATGTGTGGACTTGCTGCTTCACACCTGAGGAGAAGGTAAATAATGAAATTCCACTGTTAAGAATGACATGTTAAGAATAACACACTGATTTAACTACCTTAGAAGACCATTTTAAAAGAATGGTTCTTATTTATCACAGCCAACCTAATTTTTAAAAGTTTTAATGAAACACTGCATAAGATTTCATCAAGATCCTATCTAGAGCAGCAGGTTGGGCCATCCCTTAGCACCTCTCCAGAACACTCCATTTCCTCTACTCTAACCCAGGCCAGAACCCATAGAGGAGGCCTTCCCATGTGTTCTGCTTCTATGGCCTCCAGACCATGGGGCACTATTAGCTACTCTGCTGGTATACCCTATGGAACCCTGGACCTTGCCAAATGCCCTACTACTGAACCCCTAAGAATTCTAGGCTTTTCAATCTGCCCTGTAGCTGAACTGAAGTTGTTATTTCCAAACAGAAAGTGAGCTCCTTGAGGGCTGGGACTGTCTTGTTTTTTCTATTCATTTCCCTGTATTTAGCACACAATAAGTGCTTAATAAAAGTTGTTTTTTAAAAATTTATATAATGGATCTTACAGTCTTCCAGAGGAGAACTTATAGAAGCTAAATAATATTTTTTAAACTACAACTGCAAAATAACAAGCATACATTTTTAAATGAATAATTCATAAACTTTATACTAACAAACACAAGCCAATCTCTAGGGGAAAAAAACATGATTAAGTGCCTCCTATCTGAAAGGCACTGTGCTAACACTGGGGATAAGAAAGGCCAAAGATAATCAAACCCTGCCCACAAGGAGCCCACAATCTAATGGAAGAAGACAACATATAAAAAGAAGCCGAAAAGTGAAAGCATAATGAAGTCCCATAGTCTGGTAGGAAACTGGTAGGTGTCTGTCCTGTTCCCCCTTCTTAAATAGGGAATTTAGGAAAAGCTCCCTAATGCCTATCCTCAACTTTCTCCCATCAGAGGGAAGAAGGTGTGTATATAGCTACAGACTAGTATAACACCTAAAGTCCATTCCTTCACCATTTCCCCACCTACGACACTCATTTTTTTCTGCCCTCCCACCCCAGCATTCATGAATACAGCACATCAATGAAAATTTAGGTTCATAGTTACATATGAGTTAAACAGTGAAAAAATTAGCTCAGAAGACACAAATGGACCAGCTCTGTTTCATGAGCTTCTATTAAATTTTCTATTAAGCTCATCATCAAAGGGCAGGACACCTCAATTTTCAATGTAGCAGTGTGGAAATTAGAAGACGCATGTGTAAGACTTCAAACAACTTAAATGACTGAAGAATATTCAGTGTTCATGCCTGGGCCATGCAAGTATAATAAAAATGTCAATACTACCAAAGTTCATTTTCACTCTTGCTCCTATATCAATCAAAGGGATACTTTACAGAGCTAGTAAAATAGTAACAAAATTCATTTACAGAAACAAAAGATCTAGAATATCAAGAGAAATAATGAAAAAAGGTAGGAATGAAGGGAAAAGAGCACTTTCGGACCTCAAGCTATATTATAAATGAGAAACCATCTAAATCATTTGATTCTGGCTAAAAAATTAGACAAAGATTAGAAACGATTAGACAAAGAAAAATTTTAAATAATGGAATTTAATACACTAGTGTTCAATAAACACAAAATATCAATTACCTAGGAATGAACTCCCTATGTCATAAGAACTGTCAGTCAGCCAGTCAGCAAGCACTTATTAAATGCTTACCATCTGCCAGAAATTGTGATAAGTACTAGACATAATAAAGAAAGGCAAAAGGAATCCATATTCTAATGGGGAACACAACATGCTAATAATTGTTTATATATGAGATACACAGTGTAAATGAAAGGGAATCACAAAAAGAAGGTCTTAGCAGTGGAAGGAATTGCTGAGAAAACTGCTGGATATGCAAGCTGGTAAAAATTAGGTTTAGACTAACATTCTACAATAAATTCAAAATGGATATGTTACCTGAATATTAAAGATCAAACTATAAAAAAAATCAGAAGAGAAGAACATCATATACTTTTCACAGACATAGGTAGATGAAATCTCAGTCAAACAAGGGGAAATAGACAATAACAGAAGACAAAATAGATCATTTTGATTACATGAAACTGAAGTTCTTAAACAAAAAAAATTAGTGCATCTAGGATGAGAAGGGAAGCAACTGACTGGGAAAATTTTTTGTATCAAATATTGATCTATTTTGATAACATGTGCATTATATATACATATATGTGTATATATATATATTATATATATGTATGTGTATGTGTATATATATATATATGTATGTGTATATATATATATATATAAAATTGACAAGAACATATAGTACCAAAAGTCATTCCTCAATATGAGTGGTCAGAGGATAGGAAAAAACAGTTCTCAAGAAAAAAGTTGCAAAGTATTAACAACCATAAGAAAGAATGTTCCATAGTCCTCTTCCGGGAGCCAAGATGGCAGAGTAAAAAGGTAGTCACTCTCATCCTCCCCTATCAATCTCTGAAAACCCAGAAAATATCACCCCAGAAGAAAAAAAAAACCCTAGAACACCTGAACTAGAAGAAAGACGGGGAACAGCAGTGCAGCAGCCCAGCAAACAAGTCTTCAGTGCCTCAGAAAAATTAAGGGAAGCAGCACTACAAAGGGCCCCAGGCAGATAAGCACCCTGCAGCATTCATCTGAAAGGAGCTGAAGAAAGCAACCTAGAGTCTTCCTAAAGTCCCAGCCTTGCTGATTCCAAGCCAATACCAGGTAAGCTGTCAGAACCTGACAGCCTCCAACTGTCAATCAGGAGGAGATCCTGAAGCCAGGTGGTAGAGCAGGCAAACACCAACAGGCCTCAGTGAAGGTAGGGGAACCTGTGGAAACCAGCTCAGAAAACCACCAGGTGCCTCAGCACTCTACTGCAAAGGAATCTCCCAGTGCATTAGCAGAAACGAGGGAGGCAGCACTGCAAGGGGCCCCAGGCAGATAAACACCCTGCAGCACCCATCTAAAAGGAGCTGAAGAAAGCTAAAGGAAAGGAAAAGCAGGCAACCTAGAATTGCCTGAAAGTTCCAGCCTTGCTGATTCCAGCCCAACACGAGGTAAGCTGCCAAAACCCTACAGCCTCCAATTGCCAACATAAGAGGCCCCAGCACACAAAGCCAGTGACCAAGACCTAGGCTCCCAACACAAGAAGCTTGGGTCAGTGCCCTCTGTTCCCAGCAGGAGAGCTCAATCTCTTTAAAGGCCAGGGAATAAAGAAACCATGAGTAAAAAGAAACATACCATAGATTCATATTATGAGAAGAGTGAAGATCAAGACAGAAATTCTGAAGAGGACAACATTGTCAACAAACCCACATCTGCAACATCAAAAGGGAATATGAACTGGTCTGAAGCCCAAAAAGCCTTCTTAGAAGAGCTCAAGAAGGATTTTAAAAGTCTAATGAGAGAGGTAGAAGAGTCCTTAAAAAATACAATTGGCCAATTGGAAAAAAAGTACACTGAAGAAAACAAGTCCCTAAAAAAACAATTGGCAAACTGGAAAAAAAGTACACTGAAGAAAACAAATCCCTTAAAAATACAATTGGCCAATTGAAGAAGGAAGTACAAAAACTAACAGAAGAAAACAATCTGTTAAAAACTAGAATTGGACAAATGGAAACTAATGACTCTATGAGAGAGCAAGAATCAGTCAAACAGAAACAAAAAATGAAAAAATAGATGAAAACATAAAATACCTCATGGTAAAACAACTGACCTGGAAAATCAATCCAGGAGAGACAATTTAAAAATCATTGGACTACCTGAAAATCATGATGAAAAAAAGAGCCTGGACAGTATCTTTCAGGAAATCATAAAGGAAAACTGCCCAGAAGTCCTAGAACCAGAAGGTAAAATAACCATAGAAAGAATACCACTCCACCTGAAAGAGATCCCAAATTGACAACGCCAAGGAATATAATAGCAAAATTCCAAAATTACCAGATGAAAGAGAAGGTGCTGCAAGCAGCCAGAAAGAAACAATTTAAATATCATGGAACCACAGTCAGGATTACACAGGACCTTGCAGCTTCTACATTAAAAGACCGCAGGGCATGGAACATGATATTCCATAAGGCAAAGGAGCTTGGATTGCAGCCAAGGATCAACTACCCTGCAAAAATGAGCATGATTTTTCAAGGGAGGAGATGGATATTCAAT
This sequence comes from Phascolarctos cinereus, assembly GCF_003287225.1. Lineage (NCBI taxonomy): Eukaryota > Metazoa > Chordata > Mammalia > Diprotodontia > Phascolarctidae > Phascolarctos > Phascolarctos cinereus. The sequence continues at coordinate 126,845,891 of NW_027555958.1, forward strand.
GAAATAGGGACTTCCAAACCTTCCTCATAAAAAGACCAGAGCTCAACAAAAAATTTGATCTTCAAGTACAAGATTCAAGAAAGACATAAAAAGGTAAATGGGACAGAAAGATACAAAATGTTGTTAATAAGGGGGACTGTTTACATCCCTACAAGGGAAGATGACACTTGCAACTCTTGAGAACTGTATTGTTATTACACCATGTTAAAGGAGTATACATAAAGGGGTGGATATTAGTTGACTTTGATGTAATGATAAAAAAAATCTAATCAAGTGGGTTAAATGGATCCAAGTAAGTGGATTAGTCTGATCTTAGAAAATGTACTGAGAAAGGAGGAGGCAGACAAGGGTAAATTACATTACAGGAAAAGACAGAAAATCCTATTACAGCAGAAGGAAAGAAGGAGGGGGGTGAACATTGTTTGAACCTTAATCTCATTAAATTTGGCTCAAAAAGGGGAATAACATAGTTAGGTATAGAAATCTAACTTGCCCTATAGGCAGTAGGAGGGAAAAGGGGAAAGAAAAGGGAGGGGGATAGAAGAAGGGAGAAAGCAGTAAGGGCAAAGGGAAGAAAAGGGAAAGGGATAAAAGAAGAGAGGAGGACTGAAGGAGGCGGTGGTCAAAAGCAAAACACTAGTGAGGAAGGGAAAGTAGAAAGGAGAAAGAAAAGCATAAACGGGAAAAAAGGATGTAGAAAAAAACACAGATAGTAATCATAACTGTGAAAGTTGAATCGCTATTTTTTTTCTCTTCTGTTGAGTTTTGTTTCCTCTTTCTGATGGTTCCTCCTACTGGTTTTAATTTTTACTTACAACTTCACTAATGTGAAAATATGTTTAATAGAAATGTAAATGTATAGCCTATATCAGATTGTGCACCATCTTGGGGAGGGTGGTGGGGAGGAAGGGGGAGAAAAATTTTAAACTCAAAAGCATATGGAAGTGATGGTAGATAAATCAAAATAAATTAAAATACATTAAAAAAGAAAGAAAGAATGTTCCAGTGTCTAATGACATAAGAAATGCAAATCAAAACAACCCTGACGTTTTACCTCACACCCCACAAATTGGTAAAAAGGATTAAAGATGAAAAATTATAAAAGTCATTGTTAAAGAGGTTATGGAAAGACAGGCATACTAATAAACAATTGGTGAACTATGAATTAATACAACCACTCTGGAAAGCAATTTGGAATTCTGCAAATAAAGTGACTAATAGTCCATATTCAGAGATTCTACTGCTAGGCACATATGCTGAGGAGATCACGGGGGAAAAAAAAAGAAGGGCTCCATATGAGCCAATATATTTACAGCAACCCTAGTTTTGGTAGCAATAACATGGAAACAAAGTAGATGCTTATCCACTGGGGAATCACTAAACAACTTGTAATACATGAATATAATGCAATATTATTGTATTGTAAGAAGGGATGAGCATTATGAACACAGAACTATGGAAAGACTTACATGAACTGATTCAAAGTGAAATATGCAATCAGGAAATCAATACACAAAATGATTACAACAACGTAAATGGAAAGGACAACAACCACAAAACAATCCAACTGAATGTTGTGAAACTGTAAAAATCAAAATTATAATAATTATAAAAATAATAAAAATCAAAAAAAGAGAAATGAGAATGACCCAAAAAACAGAAATGAGAAGCCACCTCTTTCTGCTCCTAAGTAGACATCAGGGTCTAAAGGCATGAGACACTGCATATAACATTAGATTTTCTTGATGTGTTTATGAGTTTTAATCAATTTTTCCTCCTATTTAAAAAAAATTGTTATTAATGAATGATTCTCTGGGAGGGGCAGGAGGAAAGATATAGGAGGAAATCTAGACGAAGTAAAAACAAAAGATATCAATAAAAGTCTATTTTCCAAACAAAGGATTTCTCTCTAAGCCTATGTAATAAAACATATTCATCCTGGCACATTCTGGCCTATTCCTACAGTAGTTTAATTACGTGCAAGATTGTCAGAGTCCTCAGAATTTGACCACAGTCCCTATTCAACCAATGAAGCCATTTCAATATAGCAATAAAAATAGAAGGGGGAAAACAGAACCAAAAACCTATCAGCAAATGGCAATTTATTTCACAGTTGGCAGGTTACAAAATCCATCTTGCAGGACTAAAAAGAATCATCTGTTTAGCCCCATCTAGTGATCATAAAAGGAAATATTACCAAAAAGACTTTTGTATTACACATTAATGTAAATAAGGCTGGAGCCTCTAACTTTATTGCTTTTGTATTCTTATTTTGTATTATTCATACAATTATTTTGTATTATTCATATAATAAATTTATACCTTAAATTGTCTGAATAATCTTCAAGAAGACTTGGAAAGTCTTCTTGAAGCACAAACATAGATAATGAAATGGTCTGTAGTGGTTTTAAACTATGGCTAGAAACCAAAGTAAAGAGCACTATTTGGAAAAGGAAGAAATATATTATTGGGTCTGAAGGCAGGACAGGACTGCACAGAAAACTATCTACTTTTAAATACTCTAAAACTGACTGTGCCAATCCAGATTTAAACTCCCTTGTGCAGTGGAAGATATCTGAGAAGTTACAAGGAGGTAGAAAATAAGCCCTATACATTTATTATGTATCCTATCTCTAAACTACTGGTAACAGATAATTTGCTCAAGAAACTCAGGCCTTTCATAATAGTTAACTATTATTTTAAGAGTGATTTTCTCTGAAGAGTTCTGAGCATCAGAGCATATCACAAATACTCAACAACTTGTAAGGTAGGTTAGGGGCAATTATTACTGTTTATATTTACAGTATGTGAAATCAGAGATACAAATAAGTTGGATACCTAACCACATTCACACAATAGGTTAGAAGCAATGGAAATCAGAGGTACTAATAAGTTGGATACCTACCAAATTCACACAGTAGATTGGAAGCAATATGTAATATGGGCAACATCACTATTTACTATAGCTTCCTTTTTCATAAATCCATTCACGTCCCTCATCTTGACTCACTCAAATATGTGCTCCAATCTAATCTGACTACATTAGCATATCGAATACCCAGCTGCTTTTAAACCTCATGCTCCTTAAAGAAAAGGTCAAGTGAGGAAGTCATTGCTCTAATAATTCTTTTTAAGAAGAAGTAGCCAAAAGAATAAATAAATGTCTGAAGTGGAGTTTTGATTGGATAGGGATTAAATGTTTAATCAATGTGATATTCTCCATTTTTATTCTAGCTCCTCATTCCTCTACATCTGAAAACACAAAATTATTTCTTTGCTAAATTATAATGCTCAATACAAAACCAAAAGGCAAACAATGATGGGTAGTAATCATAGATTAGTATCAGACTCAAATGTCATTCTGCCAAGTGTGATGAGTACCAAAGGGGCAAAATTTAACAGTTACCAAAAATAAGCGTTACTGATATACAAGAAACTAAATTTCAAATTAACCCTATTAGCAGATAATAACCACACTTCCATTTCATGAAGGAATATTATTTCGATCTTAGGTACACTTTCCTAGTTCAAGATATACTTCTGCTGACATAAAGGGGCAGATGAAATAGGTTTCAAGCTTTCACAACTCTTTTATTTCCAGGCATTTAGAAACTGTCTATTGAACCTTAGAATTCACCTCACCTTATAAGAAAATTTTGGCTTTTTAATATAACAAAAGATAGTATGCTGAGTCTTAGGAATCTAACCTCTTGTGTTCACTGGCTTCTTATCATGGCATGCAAATATCACCTCGATTCAGAATGACTATTTTCCAATACAGAAATGAACTTGACTTTAATACTAAATAAAGTGGTGTGATCTATTTACAGAGACAAAAACATTTCTAACTAAGAAAAGTAAGCTTCTGCTTTAGGTGGTTACTTTACTGAGGCTTCAAAAAACACACACACATTCTCACTGAAAAGATCACTGACTAAATTCTGAGAACAATCTCCTAGTTTACAAAACTACTTTAGATCAGAGAAAGCAATCCAATTTGTAACCTCAATTACACACCTGGTGAGCAAGTTTATACTACTAAAAATAAGTGCTATCTTTCCACAATTCAAAGATCAAAGGGTGAAATATCAAATAACAATGCAGATATCTCAGAGCACTTAAACTGTTTTCAAAATGTTCCTTAATTGCAGGTTGGGGGCGGGGGGAGACAAAGTGAAAAATGTGGTAGACATTTATTCTCTGTGGGGAAAAAACCCAATGATACCTTAATATCCATAGTTATATATTTACACAAACACTTAAGAATATGTTATCACAGTCTGAACATGTATTAAAGCTGGTTATTTCAGGCTATAAAAGCAGAACTAAAGGAATTCCATTTTTTACCCCAGAAGAAAATGAAGGTGAATGACTTATGAACATCTGTGAATCCTACAAGTTCAACCATTTTTTAAAAATACTTTTAATGGAAATATACATCTTATAATCAAATAAACAGATGAAAATTCGCTTTCAATAATTTTTCTTGTTCAGTTTCACTCTACCTTCATACTGGGCATTAAAATCAAATTTTATAATACCCTTCCATCAATTTTTGAAAACGAGGATAAACTGGGAAAGCTAAAATACTATTCTTTTTAACACTGCAGCCTTGTGGGTAAAAGTCTGATGATCATTTTCAAAGTATTTACTATTTAATTATTGTTGTTACATTATATAATCATTAAATAAAATATTTAATTATTGAATATTATTTATTAAATTAATATTTTAATGTGATGATTTATTCTGCCATTCAAATAAACAAACAACAAGCATTTATTAAGTGCTTATTATGTGCACATTTCAGCATCTAAGTAGCATATAGTAGGCACTTAATAAGGTACCTCATAATATGTCTCAAAAAGGCACCTGGATGGAGAAATAGGAGGTAACAGGTACCAGGCATGCCAAAAGAATACAATCTCCTTGACCACTTCTTCCTACTGGACACTGATCCTGCCCCAGACGCTTGAGAACAGGAATAACGGTGTCCTCAGCCATCATCTCAGGAAGCATCTCCTGTAGAGAAGTGGCCTGGCAGGTGTACCTGTAGGTGCTACAACCACAGCTAATAAAGACCCCCCCCAAAAAAAATAAAGTATTTGTCACAAAGTCCTTGGCACTGTCAAATGGTTCAAAGTCTGAAACTGATATAATTATATCAGCAGAGACTTTTCCACCTGACTTACAGCTAAAACCATTAGAATATGAGTTCCTTGAGAGCAGGCACCATGTTACTTTTCCATCTGTATTCCTAGAGCTTAGTTAGAACCATGCTTTGATTGTAGTAAGCGCTTAGTAAATCTTTTACTCATTTGTTCATTAATAAATACTTGTTGATTGATTGATCCCTTCTTCAATTCAAAAAGAAAGCACAGGAGTATATACAAATGACTGAAGTAAAGTTCACCAATATTTCAGAAGAAAACCATTACCAAATTATTCAGAGCACTTCCTTTCAGGAGAGCGGACAGAGATTCTGAAGTAAAAGCCTCTGGATGAAGTCTGAGAAGGTAACTGACACGGTTGTTTCCTTGGCATCTGCCAAAGACACTAGCGATGGTACTTGGAATACAAATAGATAAAAACTGTCTCCCCTGCTAGACTGTCAGCTCCTGGAGAGCAGGGAGTGTCTTTTCTCTTTCTCTGTATTCCCAGCGTTTAGCACAATGTCTGGCACACAGTACGTTCTTAATAAACGAGAAGAAGCCAGCACCAGCAGCCAAGGAGGAAAAAAGGGGAAGCAACAGAAGATTATCCCCACACCTGTCTTCACTAGTCCTGCTCCTGCAAAGTAGCTCTAGAGTTATGTAAGGAGTAAGGCCTCGGGAGAAAGGAAAAACAGTCATGGTAGAGAGTGGCTATGATAGGGAATGAAAAAGAAAAGGAAAATAGTACCCAAAAGGGTCTGGGTGAGGAGAGTCCCTTTGACTTCAGGCCATTCCCAGGTTTTCCAAATGTCAAGTGAATATAAAAAGGGAGCAGTGGCATTCAGCTATAATGGACTGATAAATAAGCTATGCACAAAAGCAAAATTAAGGTAACAAAATTATAGAAATGGGAAAGGAGGAAAAAAAAATCTTACCAATAGTCATAGCTCTCATCCCAGTTGTCAAAATGCACCAAAAACCGATTGTCCACCATATCTGTTACTGTAGCAACACAGATAAACGCAGGGTTCTTTTTGTCTACAGCTTCAAGTTTCATTCCGACACGAAAACCTGATGGGATCACTGTCTACTCAGAAACACAGATTTGATTAGCGATAAACATAGTTTGAATGTCCAGACTACCCCTAACATCAACTATCAATGCAATCAAAGCATTTGTAGCTTGGTTTGATAATGTGCTCATCTTATAGCATGGCTGCTCCTCAAAAAGTATCATTGGGAGTCAAGTAGGTCTCTTTGTTACTGAACCAAAGCTTTCAGATGCACCAGGCATTAAGATATATTTATTTTTACCATCCATGGCTTGTAAGTTCAGTTGGTGAGGAAGGGGTGCTAGAATGGCTAAAGATGTAGACTTGCCCCATAAGGTTTAGCTAACCATCCTGCTTCATGACTATAGAATTTAACCAGTAGTCTCTGTACACAAGAGAAAAAGCATCAGTCCAAATCCATTATCATTGCCAAAAAGAAAAATCCTAAAAAAACAGTCTCACCTGCCAGTGGCTTATTTTTATACAAGAAGGACAGCAAATGACTACAGAGATATCTCATTTAATGCAATTAAAAATATTTACAAAACATCTACTATGTGCAAGGGACTGTGTCTTGCTATAATATTTCCACTTTAGCAGAAAATGGCTATTGAGAGAGGAAATCATTCAAAATAGGTGTATTTTAAGCAAACCAGCTGACTATGCCAAGCATTTGGAACATGAAGAAACCAATACACTGAAATCAAAATGTAGTTGAAAGGGAGAATGAGAGAGAGAGAGAGAGAGAGAGAGAGAGAGAGAGAGAGAGAGAGAGAGAGAGAGAGAGAGAGAGAGAGAGAGAGAGAGAGAGAGAGAGAGAGAGAGAGAGAGGAGAGAGAGAGAGAGAGAAGAGAGAGAGAGAGAGAGAGAAGAGACAGAGAGAGAGAGAGGAGAGAGAGAGAGAGACAGAGAGAGAGAGAGAGAGAGAGAGAGAGAGAGAGAGAGAGAGAGAGAGAGAGAGAGACAGAGAGAGAGAGAGAGAGAGAGAGAGAGAGACAGAGAGAGAGAGAGAGAGAGAGAGAGAGAGAGAGAGAGAGAGAGAGAGAGAGAGAGAGAAGAAAGAGAGGGAGAGGGAGAAACAGTGAGAAGGAGAGAGAAGGAGAGGGAGAGAGAGTAAAAATGAAAATTTTTATTCCTATCTTTTATGAAGGCTAAAATAGGACTTCTTTCCTAAAAGCAGCATTGATACATGGATAACAATTACATAATTCTTCAATCCTTTCTCACTTTCTAGCTTACTACTTCTCCTTTGCCTTAGGGGGAAAAATGCTCAGGTATTATAGAAATGACAAAGTTAGGCATCAGGTTCTAACCTCATTATGCAAAAATAAATATTGATTCCCACAATGAGTTGGACAAGCTGATCTTTAGGGCCTCCTCCAGCTATAAATCTCATGATCCTTTTTACTATAACTATAATGAAGAATTAGGGAGGCTTCAATGTACAAAGCAATTTTTAATGATATTTCTGCGAGCACGTAAAATGAATGCTCCCTGAATTGATGAACTGGGCACTAAAGCTGGATGTACTTCTACTGCTATCCTGGCAACATTTCTACCTAAGTTTTTATTAGAGGAATTATGTCATAAAATTATTTGTTGCCCATTTCTGTCCATAAATATTTGAGTGTAGCAACACAAAGTAATCTTAGCAAAGAGAGTGAGTTATCATTTATATGAAAAACATACATTAAGTTGTAGGACAACAGTGAAAAGAATTTAGTGAGACAATGAATAAAATCCCTGCTGAAACTCACAGGCAAGGGACCAAAAAGGGGATCAGGAAGCATGGCATACATCTTCCCACATAGCTGTTTTCTACTTAAGTGGATTTCAGTGGTTTAAAAAAAAAGAGTGTCTGCTGTCTATGCCAGATTTACATTTCAACAATTAGGCTGTGATCTTGGTGAAAGTCTTCACTTACAATAGCCTGGCTTCTCTCCAGCTCCACTGAGCTGAGAAATGCCTCTCTTCTTTCTTCTCTAGGACTCTACTTGAACCAGGCTATCATCAGTTGGATCAGATAATTTGTTCCACTGTTGGCAAAGTGTTAAAAGTTTCCCTGGTGCCTCTTAAAAATCCTTAAGGAATCCTTAAAGTGGACCACGCACTAGCTGGGGAAACAGCTAATGGTGGTGGGTGTAAGGACACTAAAGACTGGCAAGATCACTGGAACCATGTTTTTTTGATCACATACCCTGATTTCAATGAAAGCACTGAATTGCTTCAGGTTTGTTATTTATATGTAAAGTGCTAGTTAGTCATAAAGTGGCAACAGAAGCAAGACCTAAATAAGAACAAGATGGGAAAAAAAAACTAGTCATTGACACAATCCATTTAATATATGACTCTATAAGTGACAAGTTTATATCATGGCAAAGACACAAAGCTCTTCTTAAATAGGACCCTACAGGGTAAACTGTCTAAGAATTATTATTCTTTTTTTCTTATAGATAAGGAAACAGGCTCATAGATCTTGAGTTGCTGTTTGCCACCTACGTAGTAATTATTAGCGCTAAAATGAAAGCCCAGGCCTGAATTCAGTCATCTTCTCATTATACTATACTTCCAACTAGTGCTAAAGGAGATTCTTATTCTTTCCTACATGTGCATCTAAAGACAGTATCCTCTAGTCGAGACAAGAATTCCATGACCGTGGGGCAGCCAGGTGGTGCAGTGGATAGAGCACCAGCCCTGGAGTCAGGAGGACCTGAGTTCAAATCTGGCCTCAGACACTTGACACTTATTAGCTATGTGACCTGCACAAGTCACTTAACCCCACTGCCTAGCAAAAAAAAAAAAAGAAAAGAAAAGAATTCCATGACTTACACTATCATTCTACCTCACCCCACCACAGGGATGGTAATAAATGAACTCTCATTCATGATAACTACATTATACTTATGATAGTCATAACTGCATTGTATCTATGATCTTGAACTCTCAAATTTCTCTTCCTGATCACAAACTCTTATACTTTCATATCTACCTTCTTTTTTCTCCTAAACTTCTTTATTTTCACTGCAACCTCCAAGTCCACCTCATCTCCCTATTTGCCTGGTCCATCATTCCTGCAGTGACCTCAGTGCTTCTTACTCACTCATCTTCAACATTTCCATATATACCAGCTCCTTTCCCTCTCATGTTGCCTATGAAAGTGCCAATGTTGCCACGATCCTTAAAAAACTTTCACCTGACCCTCAAACTATAATCTTATATCTCTTTTTCCCCTTCACAGTCAAACCCCATCTACACTAACTGCCTCTATTACCTCCTCTTGCAATCACTTCTCAACACATCACAATCTGGCTTCCAACCACATCACTTGACAGAAACTGCTCTCTTGAAGGTTCTTAGTGACTTCAGTCTTAATTCTACTTGACCTATGTGCAACTACTGATATTACAAGTGATTCTACAACAGCTCTCTCTCCTGGATCTCTTCCTACCTGTCCCATCACTCCTTTGTTGTTCATCTCCCTTTCCCTAAGCATGGGTGTTCTCTCAGAATCTGTCCTAAACCCTATTCTCTTTTCTCTCTATATTCATTTTTGGTGATTTCTTCTGCTCTTATTGGTTCAACTAATTATCTCTATGCAGAGGATATTCAAACCCACATGGGACTAGAACTGTGATTTTAATGGTGCAGGGAATCCTCAATGTGGGAAATACCTCTAACAATGCCAAGCAACACCTGCAATTTATAGTTTTAGAGAGTCACCTTCATCTCTCTCCTGTACACTATTCCCACCTAACCACCTGCTGGACAGCTCCACCTACTTGTCTTTTTCAACACAGCCAACACATCTACAACAGAGTCACTATCTTCTCCTGCCTCCCCTCCATACTTTCAATCACCATTAAGAGAACAAACCACCAAGCCCTAGCCACTCATGTTCACAATTTCAAAGTCTTCTTCGACTCTTCCCTTTCCCTCAATCCCTCCGTCTAATCTGTTGCCAAGTCTTATCAGGGCTACTTCCACAACACCTCTTGTGTCTATCTGTCCCCTTCTCACACTCAGATTCAACTCTAAATCTTCATCTCCTCTCCACTGGACTAGTGTAGCAGCTTTCAAACTAGCATACTTCCTTTTTTCAACACTTTCTCCTCTCCAAATCACACTCCACACAGCTGTCAAAATTGTCAAAATTCTGACTATGTCACTCCCCTGAACAGAATCTTCCCTAGCTCCCTATTATCTCTAGGATAAATCACAAATGCCTAAAACCGGCATTTAAAGCTCCCTACAGTCTGATTCCAGACCACATTCCTATGCAATCATTCTTCATGTAATCTGTTCAAGCCAACCTGGCCACCAATTTTCTTGTCTCTATGCCTTTATGAAGACTCTCCCCTAGGCGTACAACACTCTTCCTTCTTACCTTCCTCTCAGAATCCTTAGCTTCTTTCTAGCTGGATCAAGTGCTGTCTCTTCTTCAATGCCTTTCCTGGCTCCATGATTAGAGCTCTTTTCCTCCTCAAATTAACTTGTATTGACTGATCTCTTAATACCTGCATCACCATAAGAATACAGACTTCTGCAGGGTAGAGACCATTTTGTTTGTCTTTGTATTCCCGGCACCAAGCCTTGCCTACACTGGTGAATTGAACTGACTTACTCTAGATTCACCATGTATATAATCAAGACTCAACTAACAGATATCAGAGTTTAATATGCATATAATAGCTATAAGAAAAAGAATATCCTAGTAAACTTAAGTTGTTCATATAGGAGCCTATTAATTAACTGACATTTTACAAATAGAAAAGGCACCAGGACTTGTACTATATTGCCTTCAAATACATCTTTCAATATAAAATTGTAACTGTATAACTTTTATTCAGGAAGAAAATTACTGTGGCTGTCATATCAACTAAACATCAAGCAAAAAAAGTTGCCACAGTTCCTTGCTATGATTTCTAAGCATCTTATCCTAGAAAACACATTCTTGATCTCCATCAGAAGGTACACTGACAAATACTTACAGTATTTTGATTTTCAAATAAGGACTTTGGAGCAGCTTGTGCTTTGCATGTCTTAAGGTATGTCTGCCAATTGAATTCTTCTTCTTTATACCCTAAAAATATGTGTTAAGACAAATTTACTTCACTTTACAGAATCTGATTCAAAATTTTCTTCAATTGACCTGCCAGTAATAATAAGAATTATGGCTTTAAAGTTAGCCAAGTGTTTTTCATGTATATTATCTGACTTGACCAAGTAATACTATAGGTTTTATTAACCCCACTATACAGATTAGGAAAGTGAAGCTAGAAAGATTAAGCAAATTGCCTATATTACTTTGGTAGTAATGACCTATACCTCTTCAGACTTCAAGTCTAACATTCTTTGCATTATGATTCCCCCAACACACACACACACACACACACACACACACACACACACACACACACACACCCTCTCTAAAAACAAAACAAAAACAAAACTTCACTTATTTTCAATATTATCCTCTACTTTAACATACCTCAAACCACACATGTACCTGGAATTTTAAAAATCAAAATATTAAACAATACACAATAATTTCATTTCAACCATGGGTTTTCCTACACAAAGCAAGCAGAACCAAATAAACAGTTTAATATTTGCTCCAAAGGTGTTTTTTTCCCCATTCTAAATAGCTACAAAGAAAAGTAGTAAGGTGATAAAGGTATAACTGTCATTTTTTACAAGCTTTTCATTAGTTTTGTGAGTAATGCCCCAGCAAAATCTTATTGAAGAGGAAGAATTAAGACCTATGGCTTGCTGAGGGGGAGGCAGGGGAAGGGAGTTTGGTCTATGGGTTAACAAGTTTTTATTAAACTCCTATTATATCTAAGGGGCTGTGCCAATTTTTTTTTCTGTGTTTAGAAAGTAATTTGCTCAATATAGAAACTAATGAAATGCGAAAAAAAAAAAAGTAAAAAATGTATCATAATAATAGCTAGCATTACATAGCACTTTAAGGATTGCAAAGCACTTTACAAGTATTATCTCATTTTTATACTCACAGTGACCCTGGAAGATCAATGCTATTATAATCCCCATTTTATGGTGGAGGAAACTGAGGCAGACAGAGGTTATGTCACTTGTACATTATAAGCCAGATGTGAACTCAGGTCTTCCCGACTCCAGGCTCAGAACTTTATTCATTGAGCCACTAATGTTCATAGTTTACCACTGCAAGAGTGGCCACCTCAACAAACCTAATAAAATGCATCCACTATATGTGTTTCTTAAGTGCCATGGGTAAAGGTTCTTGGCTTGATGTTCTAATACCACTGAAGTGAGCACTTCCTAAAAGCGGAAATTGGCTATTTCACTTTATTATTCCTGCCAGTATAGGTACTTCTACTTCTATTAATGTTCAGAAAGCAGTGTTACAAAAAAAAAACACACACACACACACACAAAAAAACCTAATAACAAAACTCCAATGTTTTTTCTATTTTAATGCTCCCAGTACAAATATTAATTTTATCTAAAAGTTCACACATTTCTTCCTTTTAATTTTTTTTCTTTTCCATGTTTTAGTTTAGCTTTGTGTAATTATCATTCTTCCCTTTTTTTTCTGAATAAGGGTCTGTTAACTAATTATCAACAGTCTTCAGACAGACTTCATCCTAACAAAAACAGAGATTTAGTAACCTGGCCTTTTGGCTTTAAGTAATAAAAGAATATATACTCTTTGAATTTAAAAATAGAAAACCCTGTTGGCACTCCACTGGGAATGCAGAATCCATTAGAAAAACTGTATGAAATAGCTGGATAAAAGGAAGCACAATGTTGTTCTAAAACGTTTTCATTCAAACATGCTCACTTTTTAAGACCTAAAAGGGAACAGATAAATCAAAGGTGATTAATTTGTTTTGCAAAAGAATTGTCTCACAAAAAAATATTGACAAGCTTCATTAAGCAATAAGTTTCCTGCATAAATTTTAACTTATTTAAAATTTGATTAATGTACAAATTTTTAAGGCAGCTAGGTGGGATAGCGTATAGAGCAATGAGCCAGGAGTCAAAAAGTCCTGAGTTCAGATCTGGCCTCAGACACTTACAGGGTGTGTGATCCTTGGCAAATCACTGAACCTCTCTGTGCCTTAGTTTCCTCATCTATAAAATTGGTATAATAACAGCACCTATCTCCCAGGGTTGCTGTGAAGATCAAATGAGTAATAATAATAATAATGATAATAACAATAATAATAAAACATTTTGGAGACTTAAAAGTGCTACATAAATGCTTGCTATTTTCTGAAACTATCTTTTGGATAAAGGCAAAGAGAGCCACTAATCACTTCTAAGGAGAAGAATGACTTCACTGCACCAAAAAATAAGGAAGTAGGATGACAGATTATGAAATATGAGATGGTGTGGAGATGGGGTGCAAGTGGGAGTACCTGCTATTTGGAGTGGTTGGCTAAGAGAGCCTCTACTAGGGTGGTAGCCTTGGGAACAGAGAGCAGAGAACTGTTTTCTGACAACAGCATTTGGAATCTCTCAGTGTTTCCTTTTTATTTTCAAGAAAATTTTGCTCCACAACAAATGCTAAACTGCAATTTAATTTAGTAACTTTTTCCTGCCTTTGAAGAATCACCACACTAAGCAAGCCACTTTCATCTTACCTTTTCAGATACTGAAATGAAATTCTAAAATGATTTTGAAATGATGTTATGTATCAATCAATCAATCATTTAATCAACAAGCATTTATTATGGGCCAGTCACTGTGCTAAGTATTGGTAATAACAAAGATAAAAATAAAGCTGTCTTGGGGCCTCAAGAAGCTTAGAATAATTCAAGGAAATCTGTAGTTACAGATGTAAGTAAATATAAATAAAAGCAAAATAAATACAAAGCAATTTGGGGGAGGGAAGAAGCTGCAGCAATGAAAAGAAGAGCCTTATAGAGGAGGTGGCATTTGATCTCAACTTTGAACGAAACTAAAGAGTCAAAAAATCAGTAGGAAAGAAACATAGTATTCCAGGCACATTTTTTCCCTTGGGCAAAGTCATGAAGACAGATAAGGAAATGTCATGTGAGTGATAGCAAGTAGGCTGGTTTAGATAGACTATAAAATAAAGTGTGTGAAAGGGAATAACAAATCTGAAAAGGAAGCCAGATTTAAAACCAGAATGGCTTTGGATGCCAAAAAGAATAGGTTGTCTTTGATCTTAGAAACAATACCAAACCACTGGAACAAGAAAGTGACATGGTAGACATGTGCTTTAGGAATGAAGTGTGAAGTATGGAGTTTGGTTTGGACAGAAAAGAGACAAGAGGCATGAAGGCAAATTAGGAGGCTACTGCAACAGTCCAGGCCAGAGATGAGGAAGGTCTGAATTAATGTGGTGGATGGGAGAAAGACCATATGCAAGAGATGCTGCAAGGGCAGAATTGCTAAGTCTTGGCAACCATTTGGATATGGGGAATGAGGAAGAGAGAAATATCAAGGATGATTCTGAGACTTTGAACCTGAATGACTAGAATGAGAGTGGTACTCTCAACAGTAATAGGGAAGTTTTGAAAAAGAGTGAGTTGGGGGAGGGAAAGAAGGGAAGAAGATAATTAGATCTGTTTTGGACGTGTTGAGTGGAGAAGCCTATAGGACATACAGTTCAGCCTCCTTAGTTGGTGATGCAAAACTGAAGTTCAGGAGAAACACTAGGGCTAAATATACAGATCTAAGAATCATTTATATGGAAGTGTTAATTCATCCTATAAAAGCTAATAAAGGGAAGAGTTCAGGGCAGAGCCAAGATGGCAGATTAAAAGCAGTGACTTGCTCGAGCTCTCCCCCAAACCCCTCCAAATACCTATAAAAAATGGCTCTAAACAAATTCTAAAGCAGCAGAACCCACAAAAAGACAAAGTGAAACCAATTTTCAGCCCAAGACAGCCTCGACAGTTGATTGGAAAGGTATATCGTGCTGGGCTGGGAGAAGAACACAGTTCAGAGTGGGCACACAGGCTGCAGTGAACCTGGAGCAGGCCTCAAAGGACTGAATCACAGGCAACTGTGGTGGTTTCCAGACTTCTCACCCCACGAATGCCAAAGACAACTTAGGAGGTCAGTGAGAAAAATCTGTTTCTACACAGAGAGAGAGAAGCACGGTGGTCTCAGCTCCAGTCCCTGAGCTTGGCCCTGGGGCAGTGGCTGCCTCTGGAGCTTCTGGCCCACAGACTGAGGGAGAATCAAGTGGCTGATCAGAGGAGGACTGCAAGGATCTCTCTGCTGGTGCAGGAATCTCTTGCTTTGTCCGTGCTTAGATCTGGGTCATAGTTCTGGATGGCAGTCCTGGGGCGAGAAACAGTGCTGGCTTCGTGAAGCTTATAGTGGCTGTGGAGAGGAAATCCTCCTCACAGCTCCAAGACAGATAAGAGTCCTTGTGGTCACTCATAGAGTGACAGGACAGGACAGCACAGCACAGGACAGGAGTAAACACCTTGCCCTTGATCATAGCACCTTGGAAGAACTGAAAATTTACAGGTCCCTAGAAGTATCTCTGAAAATAGCTGCACAAAACCCCTGAAGCTTGAGACAGTAAATTCTCCACATTGGAAATAGACCCTACCTTAACAAAGAGTTTATAACTCAAGTAATTGGCCAGGATCATGAGCAAGTAGCACAAAAACAGTCAGACTATATTATCTTAATTTGGTGACAAAGCAGAGCAAAACATACAACCAGAAGAAGACAATGAAGCCAAAGCTCCTACATCCAAAGCCTCTAAGAAAAACATGAATTGGTCCCAGGTCTTGGAAGAGCTCAAAAAGGATTTTAAGAAGCAAGTAAGAGAAGTAGAGGAAAAACTGAGAGTGATGCTAAAGGAGAACCCAAAAAATACTGAAGAAAATAACACCTTAAAAAATAGCCTAACCCAAATGGCAAAAGAGGTCCAAAAAACCAATGAGGAGAAGAATGCCCTAAAAAGAAAAACTGGACAAATGGAAAAGGAAGTCCAAAAGATTACTGAAGAAAATACTTCCTTAAAAATTAGAATGGAGCAACTGGAAGCTAGTGACTATTTGAGAAATCAAGGCACTGTAAAACTAATCCAAAAGAATGAAAAAATACAAGAGAATGTGAAATATCTCATTGGAAAAACAACTGACCTGGAAAATAGATCCAGGAGAGAGAACTTAAAAGTTATTGCACTATCTGAAAGCCATGATCAAAAAAAGAGCCTAAACATCATCTTTCAAGAAATTATCAAGTAAAACTGCCCTGAGATTTCAGAACCAGAGAGAAAAATAGAAATGGAAAGAATCCACCAATCACCTCCTGAAAGAGATCCCCAAAGGAAAACTCCTAGGAATATTGTAGCCAAATTCCAGAATTCCCAGGTCAAGGAAAAAATATTGCAGGCAGCTAGAAAGAAACAATTCAAGTATTATGGAAACACAATCAGGATAACACAAGATTTATCAGCTTCTATTTTAAGGGATCGAAGCGCTTAGAATAAAATATTTTGGAGGTCAAAGGAGCTAGGATTAAAACCAAGGATCATCTACCCAGCAAAACTGAGTATAATCCTTCAGGGGAAAAAATGGTCATTCAATGAAATAGGGACTTTCAAGCATTCCTGAGGAAAAGACAAGAGCTGAATATAAAATTTGACTTTCAAATACAAGACTCAAGTGAAACATGGAAGAAGTAAACAGGAAAGAGAAATCATAAAAGACTTACTAAGGTTGAACTGTTTATATTCCTGCATGGAAAGATGATATTTGTAACTCAGGAGTCCTTTGTCAGTATCAGGGTAGTGGGAGGGAAAAAAAATCTATAGATAGATAGACAAATAGACAGATAGATAGATAGATAGATAGATAGATAGATAGATAGATAGATAGATAGATAGAGGGCACAGGGTAAGTTGAAGATGAAGGGGTGATATCTGGAAAATAAAATTAAGGGGTGAGAGAGGATTATGCTGGGAGAAGGAGAAAAGGAGAAGCAGAATGGGGTAAATTATCTCACATGAAGCAGACAAGAAAAGGCTTTTACAATGGAGAGGAAATGGGGGAAGGTGAGAGGGAATGAGGGGATCTTATTCTCATAGGATTTGGCTTAAGGAGGGAATAACATACACAATGGGGTATGGAAATCTATCTTACCCTACAGGAAAATAAGGGGGGAAAGGGACAAGAGAGCAGGGGACTGACAGAGGGGAATGGAGATTAAGGGAGGGGATAATCAGAAGCAAACATTTCTGAGGAGGGACAGGGTCAAAAGAGAGAACAGAATAAATGGGGGTAGGATAAGATGAAGGGAAATATACTTAGTTTTTCACAACATGATTATATGGAAGTATTCTGCATGACTACACATCTATAACCTGTATCAAGATGCTTGCCTTTTCAATGAGGGTAGGTGGGGAAGGGAGAAAATTTGTAACACATGTTAAAAAAACAAAAAAAAATAAATTTAAAAACAAACAAATAAATAAATCATAAAAATTAAAAGTTAATAAGGTCACCAAGAACAAGAATGTAGGGAGAAAAGAAAGTCTAGGCAAGAGCCTTCATGAACACATACAGTTAGGGACTGGGGTGTATATGCGGATCCAGGAAAGGAGACAAAGAAGTCTCCACACAAGTAGGAGGAGAACCAAGAGACAAGCAGTGTCTTGAATCTATAGAGAGGAAAGAGTATATAGGAGGAGGCCAAAAGTGTCAAATGCTACAAAGAAGTCAAGAAAGATGAAGACTGAGAAGAAGGTTCTATGGATTTTGCAATTAAGAGATCATTGGTAATTTTAAAGAAATCAGTTTCTGATGAGCAATGAGGTCAGATATAAGACGGTTTGACCAAAACTACAAATGGGCAGTCCTTATACAGTTCTTTCCTTAACCACCTAGCACTATTTCAGATAACTTATCATGAATTTACAAACATGTCAAGTTAATAAAACTATTTGAGGCTGGTATCTTTGTAAATTCCTTAAAGACCTATCTTCAAACACACACACACACACACACACACACACACACACACACATACACACACACACATTATTTTGAGAAAATAAACAACAAGCACAACTACTTTGTGCACTGTTGTGCTAGGCACCATGGACAGTACAGGAGTTTTCAATCCAGCTGAACAAATTAAAATTTAATTATTTATATATGAGATGAAACGATTTTTAAAAATTATCCAGAACATCCAGAGATCTCTCTGAGCTATGTCCATATCATAATCCAGGCATGATCCCTATATGTTCCCCACAGGAACCTTGGATTCCACTCCTGGAACACCCTGAGCTTTGACAGTTTTCACGTTACCTTGCCCAGATTCAAGTCTTCAACATCATTTCCCAGATAACGCACCATGTTGCCTCTATGCTCACCATCATTCCCACCTCTTCTCCACAAGAATTTTAGGGATTTTCTTGCTTAGTTGTTTATGTCTTACCCTCAGCACTTATCACAATGCCTAACATATAGCAAATTTTAATAAAAATAAATTTTTAATAAAATTTAATAAATATAATAAATTTTTAATAAATTTAATTAATAAATTAAATAATATTTAATAAATAAATAAATATTTATCTAGCTAACAAATCAGCTGGCTATTTTTTGGCTCAGTTTGCTGACATTTTAGGCCATGTTTTGTTTAATATTTTGTTTAATGACTTTCATGAAGGCATAGATGACATGCTCATTAAATTTTCAGATGGCAGAAAACTGAAGACAGTTAAACGCTGGAAAATAGAATCAGATTTCCAAAAGATATCAACAGGCTAAAACAATGGACTCAAACAAATAACAAAAGTTAAATGAGTATTTTAAAACATTTTATTTACATCATAACTTACTTAATAAACTTTTCACATATTAAAAATATAAATCTAAGCTTACACCATCTGAATTATTATGTTTTATTGTTATTAATTCCAAACTAGTATTATCTAAATAGGTGGGGTCACACTCAATTTAAAATCTTAAGGAAATGTTTCCTTCACCCCCAATGAGAAAATGCCTCACCCTTACTTCCTGGCAGAAGGAGGGGGATTTAGGCATGCGATTAGGCATCAGACTTAGTTGATATTGTGATTAGTTTTGTTGAATTTTTTCTTTCTTTTCTTTTTTATTCTTCGTGACAGGGGAATATTCAACAGGTAGGAGGGTGAAGGGATATATTTAGAAATTAAGAGAATATAAAAACAAGCCATATCAACAAAATTAATATGAATAATAACTAATAATAATAATAGTAAACAAAAGTGTAATAATACCTTTTGGTGGATGAAGCTTGTGGCCAGTTTTTTCACACCATCCAACTGGATGAATGTCTAAAGCATCAGCATTTACCCAGAAGTCATAACAATCAGGATAGCCATCAAAGTGAAGCCTTATCCTATAGCCACAAACCTGAAACATGGAAAAGAATATTAATAATTTTTCAATTCAAAATGTTTATGCCCATAATATAGTCAAATTAAACTATAACATTTATGCCACATATGAATATGCAGTCTATGCTAATAAAACCACTTTGATTAAAGAAAAATAAATGACATAATAAAAACCTTGGGCCAAGGCTGTACTGAAAGGAGCTAGACTGTAGTGTATATGCATTGGTAATAATTATATACACTCATGCAGGGTGAAAAAAGATTTAGGAATTCTCCCATGAGAAAATAAAGATATAGACTCTATGTCTATCTCTATTTCTTGCAAGTTACCAGTATAAATGGCCAGGTTGTCAGGGCAGACTGTATCTCCTCCAGGAGATGTTCAGAGACACTCTCCATGAACTGTCTAGATAATGGGAGTTTTTGCATTTTTTTAAATTTAATTTTTAATTTTGACTGTTTTTTTTTTTTTTTAGGCAATTGGGGTTAAGTGACTTGCCCAGGGTCACACAGCTAGTAAATGTCAAGTGTTTGGTCTGAGGCCAGATTTCAACTCAGGTTCTCCTGACTTCAGGGCAAGTGCTCTATCCACTGCCACCCCCAGTTTTTGCATTTTTTAAAAGAAAGCCAATTGCTGAGGGTTATGTGGCCTAGATGTATCTACCTGAAGAAACTAATCAATTCTCCTTTTCACTTTGTAGAGGAGTAGAAAGGGTTTTTATCTATTGTAAACCTAGAAAACATGGATTTCCTGAAATGAAGAACTAGTTCTACCTAGCAAATAAAGAATGTTAAACCCTACATATAAGGTAAAGGAAAAGTCAGGTTCAAATCCTGAGTCTGACACTTACTACTCATATGTATTAGCAAGCCACTTAATCTCCTTGACTCTCGGGTTTTTGTGTTTTTTTTTTAATCTGTAAAATGAAGAGACTGAATTAGATGGGTTCTGAGGTCCTTTCCAACTTTAAACATATGAACCTATGAACCTTCACAGAAAAAGGAAAAAAGGCAAGCTTGAGAAAAGGGTGGGCAACTTGAAGATATGTAATAAAATTATCTGATTCAAAAGGAGACAGTAATTACGGTGTTAAGACTTGAGTCTCTCTTTCTAGTACAAGAGGGGGATATATCCACAGACAAATCATCCACTGACTGAATCTACAAGTAATAGCAATATTATCTCATCTTGTAGAAGCCTAGGTCTTCTACCTATAGTTCAGAGAATCTAGAAATATGTCTTTACTGAACCATAATTACCTGACTTTGCTTCTAACAAGTGTCCTAGGACACTGTACTAACTATTTTCCTAGAAGAGCCAAGCCTTTACCAAATAATTAACTGAAAGAATAGTTTGGTCTTTAGAAACCAAAGTAAATACACTTACATGAGATGAACTTGACTGATTGGGGGGACACAATTCCAATATAGCTTGAATATAATTACATAAAAGAGAAGATTTTTAAAAGATAGACCTATTTAAAGGAGAAAGAAGGAAGAATCCAGGAAAGCAGTATTACTCAATTGTAAATACTGATACTCTGGGTAATGAAGTATATTTTTTAGGGCTGAAATCTTTTACTGACGAATCCTATAATGTCTACTCTGAAAAACTAAAAAATAGATAAAGAGTTCATCTAGCATTCACTTGAATTTGCTATTTTAGAATCCTTTCCAATTTCACAGTTATAAGCTCTTTAAAAAAAAAATTAGAGAATTAGGTTGTTTTTACCTCCGCAACAGTGAGAACACAGTACATTGACTGGTGTTCAGGGTCCACACCTTCTAACTTCATTCCAACTTTGAATCCATTTTTGTTATAGGGAAAGGACTGGTACTAGAAAATAAAATGACAACAGTTTTAGTATTTCAAAATTACTCCTGTGCTTTAGGATAAAAAAGTGAAAGGATCCAAGAGTCACTTCCATAAAACACCATCCGGAAAAAAAACCATTTGGGAATTTAATATTTATACTAAATGTTTTTAAGCAATAAACTGGTAAGACAGACAGATAACGATACATACACACACTTGGTAGAGTGTTAACTATTTAACGTTAAAATCTAATAACATGAAATACTGGAAGAAATTTTTATGAAGGA
This sequence comes from Phascolarctos cinereus, assembly GCF_003287225.1. Lineage (NCBI taxonomy): Eukaryota > Metazoa > Chordata > Mammalia > Diprotodontia > Phascolarctidae > Phascolarctos > Phascolarctos cinereus. The sequence goes on from NW_027555958.1 coordinate 126,867,565, forward strand.
CAGAAAAATCACAGTAGAAATGCTTATAAAGGAAGAAGTCTTCTGGCAAAATGTGCTAGTTAATTATGAAGTCAAAGTCTACAAAACTTTATATGATTTGCTATTATTTTTAAGTAAATTATATTGCTATGGACGTACTTCCCCTAATGTTTGCTAATCATCGCTATGTAGAATTCCACATGCCACAACCCAGACTTACTATTTGGCAAATGTAATTTATACCAGGGGCACGAGCTCCTACACAAAAACAAACTTTACATATTTATTTTCAGTTTATTGTTTTCAAATAATTTCATAATGTGTATCTTGAATAATAGTGCCCTTACAAATCACATTTAGCAACGGCCCATCATAACAATAAAAAAGCCTGTTATGTAGTTTATATAGCTGTTTGGGTGAAGACTATCTTATAAAGTAACAGATTTTTAAAATTTACTATGCACCTTTTACAAAAAGGTATGAAATCAGTTTTTTATCTCCTGGTAAATATTTTTTTCATTCTGAACCTGAGCAATACCACAAAGGGGTGAAATACATATCCCATCAAAGAAAGTGATGGGGATTTCCAATATAAGTTTCCTCCAATCCACCAAGGGCCATAGCCAGCCATCCTCAATGCCCTCTCCTTCCCTATTCTTAGGTGACATTGTTACCTCTCACCTGCTATCCCTGCTTCCACATCCCAGGACTTACAAAGCCTTTGCCACAATTCCTCCAGTCTCTTTGTCTAGGGAGTAAGACTTATTTCCCTGCCAAATCAAAGAAGTTGTGGGAACCCACAACTAAAACCCCTCCCCAAAATACAACCTCTTCTTTTTCATGGCTTTAACTCCTCTTCCACAGATGACAATAGTTAAGTTCTGTGCCTGCCACTTTCTCTCCTTCTGCTCTAATCCTAAATTAAGTAGCCTAGCCCAGGCCAAGCTGAGCCTCATCTACCTCCATTCAGCTCAGTCCTACAGCCTCAAAACCCTATTATAATCTACTTTTCTACAAAAATCAACTCGAAACTTTTACCACCTGAATTTGGCTACCCAGGAACATTTTTCTCATCAACAAGTGGAATTAGCTATCCTGTATACTGCTATTTCTCCCCTCCTGAATCACTGCCTTGCCATAGCATAGAGGCTTGCATAGCTCAATAAAACTACAAGCTATGCCTTACATGGTTATCCAAGGCAGACAGGTCATAGTGAAAGTTCTGATAAAAGGTGATCTACTAGAGAAAGAAATGGCAAACCACTCCAGTATCTGAAAACCCCATGGACAGTATTAAAGTGATAAAAGATATGACACTGGAAGATGAGCCCCTCACATTGGAAGGTGTCTGACATGTTACTGGGGATGAGCAGAGGACAGCTACAAGTAGCTCCAGTACTAATGAAGTAGCTGGCCAACCTTTAAAGGAAGTTCAATGGCAGATGTTTCTGGTGATAAAAGGAAAGTCTGATGCTGTTAAGATCAATATTGCATAGGAACCTGGAATATAAGATCTATGAACCAAGCTAAGCTAGATTTGGATAAACAGGAGATGGAAAGGTTAAACTTTGACATCTTGGGTGTCAGTGTACTCAAATGGAAAGAAATGGGTGAAATTTAATTCAGCTGATCATTACATATACTTCTTTGGGCAATAATCCTTTAGAGGAAATGGAGTAGCCCTCATAGTAACAGTAATAAATACAGTAATAGTAATAAAAAGGAGGGAACTGAAGGCAAAAAAAAAGGGGGACAGCAAAAGATGAGATGAATATATACTGTCATGGAAGCAATGAACATTAACTTGGACAGACTTTGAGAGGTAGTAGAGGACAGAAGGGCCTGGCATACTATAGCCCATGGGGTCAGGAAGAGTCAGACATGACTTAATGACTGAACAACAACAATACTGTTGTTTTGCCTAGCTCTATTTCTGCAGAACCAATTAACAATATTAGGCAGAGTATGTCTGAAAAATAAAACAGTTAAGACTTTCTTGTAGACAGATGTGCACCGCATTGTTGAAGCTGTTAAAACAGCTGTCTAGAAGCAGGTAGGCGATGCAATGTATAGAGTACCGGGCCTGGACTTGAATATAGCCTCAGACACATACTAGCTGTGTAACCCTGGGCATGTCACTTAACCTCTGTCTGTCTCAGCTTCCTTATCTGTAAAATAAGGATAATAGCACCTGCCTCCCAGGGCTGTTGTGAGGATCAAATAAGGTAATATTTGTAAATCACTTAGCACAGTGAATATTGAACAAATGCTTATTTCCTTTTATTCTCCCCAAACTATAAAACTGACACGAAATCCCATGCCAATTCTCCTTAACTGTCATAGTCTTTATGTAATAAAAAGACTATTCACACAATTCAAACAGGAAATCCCAGGGAAAACAACAAATAAGGGAAAAGGAAAGAAGGAAAAGGAATCTCTAGAATGCTTTATAAGCTCTTGATTATCTGTGATCACACGTGTTCCTATGTCTATTTATAACCCAGTAAAAGCTAAAAGGAAACTGAAGTCCCCAAATGTTCCCTCACTCATTCAAATCACAACACTTAATTATTATCATTCAAAGGTCACTTCCGGCACAAACTATCTAAATAAATCTTTCAATTCTCTCTAAGCCATGTTAGAAAAAAAAAAAAAGACTTTCATATCTTAGATACCAGGATGTGTCCAGTAATGCACAGTAGAAAATTGAGGTTAAAAACTATTTTCCCTCAATTTTTTGGGTGTTTGAGTTGCAAATCTATTTTTATTCTGAATTATACAGTTGCCTCAACTCTCTGATCCAAAATTTATGCATCAGAATACCCTAAAATGAATGGGAATGCAACATGGAAGAACCAGTAAGCAGAATTTGACATGGCCTGAAGCAAAATGTTTCAGTGGCTTCCTATTGCCTTCAGAATAAAATACAAATTCCTGTTTGACATTTAAAGCCCTTAAGAATCTGGCAAGAGCTCATCTTTGGCTCATTACACATAATCTTCCCTATGATACACTCTACATTCCAGTCTAACTGCTCTACTTCCATTTCCACATCCTTAACCCATCCATGTGCTGTCTCCCTACCTTTCCCCGACTCGTCTGGAAATGCCTTTCCTCCTCACCCCTGGCCTCCTTCAAGGCTCAGATGAAGTAGTACTTCCTTCAAGGGACCTTTCCCGACTTCCCTAGTTCTTAGTGTCTCCCCACTCAAAATCATTTTGCATGCATTTTGAATAACTCTTGTATTTATTTATCTGCAAGTATATTGTATCCCTGCCAGTAGAAAGCAAGTTCCTTGAGGGCAGGGACCATCTCACTTTTGTCTTTATATTGTGCCTGGCACAATGCCTGGCACACAGTAATTTAAATGCTTGCTGACTGTCTGCTAAGTCTATATACATTACCGTTCAAGTAAGTTCTTACACAATTTCCTGCACTGTTACCAGATCAATGAAGTGCTGATCTCTTTAACCGACAGTCTCATTGCTCTTGAGACCTCCATTTCACCACTCCTATCTTACCTTGTAGACATATTAACACTGATCAAGGTTGTGGCTCTCATTCCACAGGCATGTCAGCTAGATAGCACTGTGGAGTTGGATCTGAAGTCAGGAAGGCCTGAGTTCAAATCCTGCTCAGGAACTTACTATTATTTAATTTCTCCCTGCCCTGGTTTCCTCCTATGCAAAATGGAGATGATAACAGTTCCTCCCTAACAAGGTTGTTATGACAATAAAATAAGATATTTGTAAATTACTTTGCAAATATCACAGTGCTATATAAATGCGAGCTGGAGCATGTGCTGTAGGTGAGGTATTACTTGCCCTTGACTGGTCAGTATACATTAGCACTATCAGCATGAAATGAGGACTGGATAGCATCAATTCTATAGCTATTTGGATTAATTATTAGGATGCTGCTCAGAATTAAAATTAATTTTCTGCTATTAAAATAAATTATCCAGTTAGAACATAGTTTATTCATTTAGGAAATGGGAGGGGGAAAGACTGAATCATGTAACTGAAGTAGGAAACTTGGAAAGGAAATGATTCCAAGTCAAACTTCCTAAACCAACCATGGAAATTGATGATAACTATTACTTTTAAGTACTTTTATCTCTTTTCCTGTAAAGACATCTTTTTAAGCAGTCTGGTACAATGAAAAAAGCATAGAACTTTGTATCAGGACCCCAATTTTAATCCTTACTCTCTACTACTTTTTTATGTGACTTTGGACAAACTGCTTAACTTCTGTTGGCCTCAGTTTCCCCATCTGTAAAAGGAAGGGGTCAGATTCAGTGGCTTCTGAGGCTTCATCCACCTCTCAATATTATTCTCTTTTATCCTTCAAATTCTAATATTCCATGACTTGAAGGAGCACCATACCTCTTTAAAAAGCTTAGTTGGCACTGCAATAGCTTTTTCTTCTTCCAAATAGGAAGCCCAACACCATGCTTTCTTTCCTTTAGGAGGTAAACCTAAGATAGAAAGTAAAAGTTAACTATTACTTTTCAAAAATATGAATAAACTTTACCAACCCACTGTCTTTCAACAAATACTTATTAAACACCTATTTATGGACAAAGCACTGTTAGTGACTGTGAGGGTTAAAATGCTAAAGACATGGTTCTGGACCTCAAACAGTTTACAGTCTGGTAGATATATATACCTGCTGATAAGACAGAACGTTTTTAAGTGCCATAAGAGACATATAAGCAAATAACAGTAAGAATGTAGAAGAATGGCTAAGATATCATAAAAGGCTTCATTGAGAAGACAGAATTTGCAGATGGGTAGGATTCTGACAAGCACAAGGCAAGATGCCAGGAGAGAAAAATCCAGCGTTCCAGAGAGAGGCAATAGCATAAGCAAAGGTGCAGAAGTGGAAAACTGTAGTGAGTTTGCCTGGAATGTCCAGTATTACATGCAGGTGGGAAATGAAAGTTTGAAGGGTAGGGAAGGGCTACATCATGACAGGCAATCAAAGGCACTGTTAAAATTGCTCAATGTGAGGTCCAGGTAAAGAAGCAAATGAAGTTAGAAAGCTAGAGCTGAAGATGGGGAAAGCAGGGAGGGATCAAGAATCAGAAGGTAAATATGAGAATGATGGAGATGAAAAGCAGGAGCAACAGGAGTGAATGCGCCCAGCTGGAAGGTAAGAAGGTGGGTAAGAAGAGAAGGAAGGTTCTGGGTTTCAGGCACTAGAGGTACAGGTGGAGTAGCTCAAAAGTGATAATGAGGTTCATGGTGGAGCTATGTTGGTGGGTGGTTAAAGCAGATCAGAGTTGAGGATTACAAGGGAATTTCAAGGAAAAGAAAATGTTAGAAGGGTCATCCAAGTAGATGTTGAAGTCAGCAAGAATGTGACAGAGAACAGGACAGAAAGGAATACAATGAAACAGGTACTACAGAAATCACTGAGGCTGAGAAAGTGTTCTGGTGGTCCTCAGATGAGGGCCTCAGAGGAGGGGCATGAAGTTAAAAGGTGTTGAGTGATCTAGATATGGCAGTAGAAAGCAAGAAATACATAAATTCCCCCTTTTTCTCTCAGTAGGTAAGTGAGATGAGGGAAATGTGTTACCAAAAGATAGCCATGTTTCCAACATAGTAAGGAGTTAGAAGCTATATTTGTGAGAAAAAATGGAGGATATTATACTTTTTTTCAAGATCACTAGAAAGTTAACTCTTTAGCTTTCATTCTTTATCTAAAAATCTTCCAAGCACAATTTTAGGAGATAATAATTTAGTAGATAATATCAAGGAAGAGCTAATAGTAATACTTCATTGATAAGACAGAAAACTGCAGTGAAATAAAGTGGCTGAAATTCTTTCCTTTTAATAAAAATACCAAGCAGTAAATTGTATCTGCCATCAACTTACTCTGTTTTAAAACGGTGGAATCATTTCGTCTTTTTCTTCGGGCTCTCTGAGAGCCCCTCAGGATTCTGCCATCATGCTTGTTTTCCTAGATTAACAAATTAAATCAATGACTTGCAGGTTTTATTAATTCTGCACCAAGGAAAGGTTAAGATACAAAAATAAAACTTTCTGATAAATTCTCTAGCTGATATTTCTCTTTATTTTATAGTAATTATTCTTGCAGTTGAATACACTGCTAGTAAATGTTCAAAGAACATGGAGCTTGTCACACAATTTTGTTGCTTTAGGCCAAAGGCTCTTTAAGATAATACCATAAAACTTAGTATACTTAAAACTCACAACTCAGCCAAACCAATATTTTGTTTCTGGAAATGCACCAAGTTGACATATTATAGGACAGGCACTATTATCCTCAACCTCAAAGATCAGGTCTAAATTCCCAAGTGAAGCCTCAGTCCATTAGTTTATCCCTTTTTGACAGCATTTACATTTTAGTCCAAATAATTTGAATTATTTTTCCAAAAATGCAATTACTTTGTACTTGCTCACACTGCAAATTAGCTGCCATCCTGTAGCCTATTCCCACAGCCTCACATGATCTCCAAGCAATTTATCTCTACTGGTGGATATTTTATTTCTTAGGAAAATTAATATCTGGAGATGTTTCTTCTTATAACCCTCCCCCTTCTGTATCATTCACATGCGCACACACATATGTGTACACACACACACACACACACACACACACACACACATACATAAAATAGGACTTATTCCAGCAATGTTCTTCAGGAAATTCCATGGTTACAGTTGAAAGCAGTAACCAAGTATCTTTAACCTTTGTTTCCTGTCTCTAAGTCATGAAAAAAACTGTCCAATCACAACCCCAAGGCACCTCAATAGCCTTACTATGGACCTTGTCAAGTCCATTAAATTAAGCTCAACAAACCTTTATTAAGCACTTACAAAGCACTGTGTAATAGGCACTGGGGATACAATGACAGAAATAACACAGTCCCGAAACTCAAGGAGTTTACATTCTACTGGAGGATATAACATCTATAAATAAAGGGAAGGTAATTTCAGGAGACAAGAAGAAAGCAACAATTGATGAGAAATTAGTGAAGGCTTAACAGAGGATGTGGTATCTAAAATGAGCACTGAAGGGAGATAAAGATTCTGAAACATGGAGATAGGAAAGGAGTATATTCCAGGCACAGCAGCTAGCATGGGGAATACATGGAGAAATGTGATGTCAAGTCTGTGAAAAAGCTAACAGGCCAGTCTGACTAGACCAAATGAAGTGGAACAATATGAAATAAGGCTAGAAAGGCAAGTTGTACTCATACTGTAGGGGGTCTTACAGAGCCACTGATAATTTGTGAGCAGACATGATAAGCCCTGTGTTTTAGAAAGATTGTTTTGGCAGCCACACAGAGGATGGATAAGAGATCACAGAGGAGAAAAGCAGAAGTAAGGAGGCCAATTAGAAAGCTATCACAGTACAGGAAGGTAAAGTGACTCTACTAGAGTAGTAGCTATGTGATTAGAGAGAAGGGAACGGTTAAAAGAGATGTTAAAAAGGTAGAAATGACAAGACTTGGAAACTAAGTAGCCATAGGGGTAAAATAAGAACAAAGTTGAAAAGGAGGAGTAAAGTTCAGAATCTGGGTGACTAGAAGGATGATGGTGCTCTGTAAACAAAACTATGGAATATATGGGGAGGGATGGGCTTAGGGCAGAAGATAATCATTTCCGTTTTGAACTTGTTGAATTTGAGACAGCAAGGAGATACCCAGGCAGAGCTACTGAGCCGGCACTGTAGGAAGAGTAAAACCAAACATACAAATGGTATGATCACTGGCACATAGATGATGATTCAACTCGTGGAAGCAATCACAACAGTGATTTTACGATATAATGATATGATACAATAACATCAAGCGAGAGAGCATAAAGACAGAAGAAGAGAGTGTGGGAAAAAGTCTTACGGGACTACCAAACTGAGGCGAACAAGAGATGGAAAATGATCTACCTTTCTCATGGAAGGCATGGGAAGAGACAGCATTCAGAAGGGAGTAGTCAAAAGTTGTGGAGGAATCAGAGAGGACCAGAAGAGAAAATGTAATAGAATTTAACTATCATGAAATTTATTCAACTTTGTAAAAATCTTTTTAAAAATGTAAATGATTATATCCAATAGCTCCTTCATCTATGTAAATATTTACTCCCATTAAAAATCTGAGATTAATCAGGCATGATGTCCCACTATAGAATCTTGCTATATTTCTTCAAATAGGTTATGATGGCTGACTTGATGGCATTATTTTAAATTATATTCATCAACATTATCAGTGTAAAAGTATTTGGCTTTAAGAACAGCCCAAAAACCTTTCTTATTCACCAGGCTCACATTGGCAATTCACCAGTCAGCTGGTAAAGTGACCAAAAGTTCCAAAGTTTTTGATGATATCCACGTACCTCTCCTTAACTAAGTTCTAGAATATCTTGCACATGTGGTACTATTTGATCTAACACCTTTAATGACCCTGTCTTAAATGATAATTGAGACTGTCTTCCTTAGTAGTAAAGATGCCAAACAACTAATTCTGCCTTTTGCTCTCTGCTTTTTCATGTTGCTATATACATCAATGTAATACTCTCATTAATTCAACAGACGGCTTCTTTTCTGTAATCTATTTACATAACTTCTTAGAAAGTACTCCTTGAATTATTTTTTGGACCATTTAATTCTAGTTTGCAAATAGCCCTACATACTTTGTGGATTTTTCTGTTCTCTTCATTTAGATGATTTTCCACTAAAAAAAAACTGTCCCCTCTTACTACCAGTTGAGGGGTAACAAGGTATTTGTCTTTGTGGATCTTTAACAAAGATCACAACTTTCCAAGATTTGTCAAAACTAATGCTTACTACTACCTTCTTGTGATTCACACAGCTACAAAAAATACTGCCAAAAGGAAGCAAGAAAGTACTACTAAAGGTATCATGTGACCAGCAAAATAGAACATGGAGTCCTTGAGAGTAGGGATTGTTTCACTCATTGTCTGTGTCACAGTGCCCAAAACATAGCTAGTGCTTAATAAATAACTGGAGTTCTGTGTCTATATAAAAATAACTAAAGGTAATCTATCATATCATTACACAGAAATACCATACAAGATAAAAACCTCATGAAATGACATCACAGGACTTAACTATCTATCGAGTTTCCAATTAGTGATTAGTGACCCCACCCTCCAAATAAATCCATATATGGGACACAGTGAACATGAGAGAACTAGTAGGCTTATGCTTCAATGTCTAACTGTAGGGTTCCTGTCCACTCCCACCCATGAGAATGACTCAGCCCGAACTCAACCCTCATCCCATAAGAGGTGGCAGACATAGATTTTGTTCAACCACAATAAAGGAAAATGAAAGCAAGCAGACTGGGTTGGAGGAATGGAGGCAGGATATAAAACACTGGCAGCAAAGACCACTTTGCAGACTATATATCAGAGGGGAAAGAGTTCCCACTTAAGAGAAATGCAGGCCAGCACTGTCTCTGCCAGAGTTAGCTTTCAGCAACAATCTAGACCTAGCCCTTAGAGTCTCCAACAAGGCTGAGTCTAAGGATGCCCATCCTAAGGATGATCTGTACAGCAAAGAAATGGGGAGGAGACAATGAGTAAGTAGGGAAACCAAAGACAAGTCACTGGGAACACAAAAGGATGAATGATCAAAATGACAGGGGAGAAAGCCAACAAAGACACTCACAAAACCAGAAGACAGAATGAGTGAAAACCCAAAGGGAGGACAGAAGTGTATGGCCAAAAGTTAAATGAACTAAAATTCCCTGATCCAAAAAAGAACTCTTGCAACTTCTCCAGAGATCATGAAACAACTACAAGAAAATCTAGAATGGTTCAAAAAAGAAATAAAATTGTTAAAAGATATCAGGAATCATATTTAAGTTATTGGAAATCAGAGCTCTCAGAAAAGAACTGATAAACATAAGAGATAAGAAAAATGATGAGCATTCTTTCCAAAAATATAGATTCTGAAAGAAAGAATAACAAATTGGATTATAAAAATATTGATGTAGAAGAAAAGCTGGAAAAAGAGGTAGCAATGCTAAAGAACATTCTAGAAAATTCTAGAAAAGTTGAAGCAACTGACCTTCAAGATAGGATGTAGAGAGGCAACTTAAGCATCATGCCTCTTCCGGAAAAAACACGACAAATTAAAAATTGTGAACATTCTACTGTAGGGAATGACACACACAAAAAAAACTGTTCTGAATGTTTAATCAATTCCACAAAATGGCATAGAGGAAAAAAACCCACACATAAAATTCTATATTTGTAGTAGTTAGATGTGACAATGTCAATAACAAACAAAATAATTCAAAATTTGTTTGCTAAACAAACAAATTTTGTAAGCAGTGAGGAAAAAGATCTTCAGCTATGAGGGAACACATTTGAATAACTCTGGATTACTCTACAACTACAAGAAATTGGAGGATGGAAGAGAAGATAATATTCAAAAAAAAAGGCCTCTTTTTGGGAAAGGGCCCAGCAAAAGAATGTACTTAAAAGGGGGGAGGGAAGGTAGGGAAGAGAAGATTTACTGAGCAAGGAAAAAGAGTCAAAAGAGAAAGAGAACTAGATAAATAGAAAGAGGAAAGAATTTAAATAAATTTAAGCCACTTGAAATAGAGCAGGCAAACAAGGAAAAGAAAAAACAAGGAAAGCAGTCAAAAGACAAAAATGACCTGAAGGACTAAAGACCTAAGGAGAATTTAAAGAATCAGAAGAATGGTAGGAGAAAGAACTGATCAATATTCTATGGACTAAATCTCATGACTCTCTATAACTGAACCAATATATTTTGTAGGAAGGTGAATACAACGGGAAGTTACATAAATGGAAAGAGGAAAGATAAAAAACAAATGTATCCCCACCAAATCTGTAGGTGAACAGGGAAAGGACAATGTCTTTATTCTTTCAACAAGAGTTGGTGTGAGAGAACGGGATAAAAGCAATGTAGAATAAGAACTGGGATGGAGGGAAAAGTGGGCTCATCCTAGAAAAGTAAGTAAGAGCTGTATATCTATGATAAGAGACAAAATATTAAAATGGGCTTTGTCTGAAGGAAATCTCCACATTAGAAGAAACTTTCCAGGTAAACAGCTGTATCTTCCAAGGTTGCATCTTACCCCAGGAAAGGGGAGGTATGAACAAACTCCCAAAAGCAACCAAAACTCACTTGTAGAGAATACATCAAATGAGAGATGGGATAACCTGGCCTTAGGAGTGGAGACTGAGCATGTTTTAAGACTAGAGAAAAGGAGAAGGCATTATGCCTTGAGAGAGTTATTCCCACTGTATGCTACTGCTTCCATCCAACACTACTTCCTCCATGAACTGATACTTTTAAGAGAAAAGCACAATAGAAAACAGAGTAATTTGTTAACATCTATAAACACTGTTATACAGAAACAACATAAAAGAGGGAGTTCATATCTGAATCTTCAAAAGCTCTACCCTTATGTAAGAGACACAGAGAATAAAAATTCCCTAATCATGAGAATTCAGAATTTACTAAAAGGAAATAGAAAAAAAAAAGAAAATGATGCAAAGAAAAACACTGTTGGGAAAGAATATACTAAAAGAAAGGGGGTGGAGAAATAAAGAAGGGAAAATTTAGAATCATACATTTTACTGAGCTAGGAAAAAGAAGAGCCAAAAGAGAAAGAGAAAGAAATAAGAAGAGGAAAGAGTTTAAGTAAATTTAAGGAATCTGGAATAGAGTAGGCAAATAGAAGCAAAAGGACAGGAAGAGAGTTGCAGGAATAGATTAGCATCAAAACAGTGTACATAAAACTAATGTCAGGAAGAGTATACTGATGTAAAAGTGTAGGGCCACAAAAATAATCGATACAAAAGAAATAGATAAAAACACAATTTTGACAATTACAACTTTAAACATCAATACATTAAACAATCCTCCTAATATACCAACAAGATAAAGAAAAAACCAAAACCCAATCTGCTAAATAAATGAAATAAATCTCAATAAAAAATAAAGCTTCATACTAAATGAAAATGAGAAACTAACAAAATTTTCTATATATCAGGCATTTTAACAGCAAGAATTTCAATCGTGCTATCAGTCAAAACAAAAAAAAAATCCACAATATTAAAAGTGATAAAAAGAAAAATTTCATTAAAAGGAAAAATTTCATTAGGCTTAAAGGAAAAAAACACAAAAAATAAATAATATAAATAATTAATATAAACATATATGCATCAAATGGCAACATCTAAGTTCATAAAGTAAAAGTTAACAACTGCAAAGTCATGACTTTAATATTCCTTCTTTAGAGCTGGAAAAATCTAGCAAAAAGAAACAAAAAAGAAAATGTAGAACTGAACAAACTGTTGAATAAATTAGTTCTGAAAGATTTATAACATATTCTAAAGAGGAACATTAAAGAATATACATATTTCTTCACACCCCCTTTATAAAAACAAGCCATGCACTATGGAACAGAAAAATTATAAATAAAAAATGCAAAAATACTAAATACATCTTTTGCCCACCAGAACGTAAAAAAACTAGAAATACACTGAATTTAAAAAATAAAATAAAATAAATGAGACCTAAACAAAAACTTACAAATGGCTTCCTAAACAACGAATAATAAAAGAACAAATCACAGAAACAATCAAAAAGAGAATGATAAAAATAAGACAACCTACCAAAATTTCTGGGATGCGGCTAAAGCAGTCCTCAGAGGAAAAACTATATCTCTGAAAACACACGTTAACAAAACAAAAAAAGAAAGGATTAATTGACTGATGATACAATTTTTAAAATTAGAAAATCAACAAGAAAACAATGTAAATACAAAAAGGGAAATCTTTAAGTAAAAAAAATATGAAAAATAACAAGACAACAGATAAGACAAAACAGAAAACTTTTTTTAAAAAATTAATAAAATCAATAAACCTTTAGCTAACCTAGTAAAAGGGAGAAAAAACAAACAAAATAAAAAGCAAACAAGGTGCAATTACAACAGAGAATAAATAAAAGTAATGATCATAACCTATTATATCCCAATTAAGAATTTTTTTAAAAAGGAGACCTGCCTACAAAAATGAAAATTCCCAAATTAACAAAATGCTAGATAAATGTCAAACAACTTAATCACAGAAAATAAACTCTGAATCTTGATCTAGATGAATTTAGAGGTAACTTTTTTCAAACATTTAAATAACAATACTTATACTAAATAATTTCATAAAGTGAGAAAAAATAATCCTAATATTTAAATCAGAGATTTAAATCATGAATAGATACATTTTTAAAACACATGATTATGTTAATAGATGAAGAAGTTTTTAACCAAATATAGTATTCACTTAATGCCAAAAATCTACAAAGTATAGACAGAGAAGAGTCTTTTTAATATGCTAAAAAGTATAATACATACATATGTGTGTTTGTATATTCTCAAATGCTAGCATTATTTGCAATAGGGAAACACCAGAAGCTTTCATGATAAATATTGAAGAAAAGTAATGATCTCACTTCCCTTTCTATTCAACATCGTTTTAGAAATGCTAAGTGATCTCAATAGGACAACAAGAAGAAATTAAAGGCATAAACATTGTCAAAGAATAAACAAAATTAGTGCTATTTTCAAGTGATAAAATATTTAACTTAGAAAACCCCAGAGAATTAATCCTTTAGCCTAGGGGACATCAACATTCACAATGAGGCTCCCTCCTGTACCCTATTCCCGCAGCAACTCAATCTCTTCAACTCCTAGGATCAACTTATGCTTCTACCACATCAGCCACATACAGAGGCAGAAGCAGTCACATCCTGGATTTCACTATTTTCCACAAATATTCTATTTTCTTAATTAAAACTCTAATTGACTATAACCTTCTATCATTATCTTTCTATGCTTCACCTCTACAGTAAACCTTCACTGTGATCTACTATCCTCCTATCCCCTCAACAGTCATAATAATCACACACACACACACACACACACACACACACACACACACACACACACAAACACAACAATGTAACCAGTACGGGAAAAAAACCCTAAATGCTGTCCAATTAAGCTTGGCAACAGAGGAGAGCTGAGAAAATGCACCTCCCTTCACTGCAGAAGTAGGGGACTTTGGGTATGGAATACCGTATATTCTGCTCTCTCACTCTTTCTCTGGTTTTTTGATAAAAAGGAAAAGCTACACAGGTAGAAAAAGGGAAAAGGGATGCATTAAGAATTGAAGATAAATAAAACAAAAAGACAACCATAAAGGTAAGAGTTTTTTTTAAAAAAAAAAAGGACTGCTAAGGTCTTGACCAAGAAACTGAAGATTTTTTTAGGAGTACAGGTGGCATTTTCATCACTGTTACTGATCACGGCAAAAGAAAGTGATAGCTGAGAAATGAATAGTTGGTTAAGAAGATAATATATCAGAACGTTTTTTTGGATTTATAGACCATAGCTCATAAAACAGAAATGTTGGATGTTTGGCCAGAGATAGAGTATACCTAACAAAGGACTGCTAAAACAAAGGGGGGGGGGGGAAGCACTTGCTTAAAGTCCTGCAAATTTAATCAAAAAGGCTTTATCATTAAAAGAAAAGGGGATAGAGAAAACTGTCTACACAAAGCTAGCACACCAGATAAGATAACAGAATCAATCAACAAGCACTTAAAGTACCTAATATTTACCTCGGAGTTCCCTCTTCCAATGAAATCACAGGTCCAGTCTCTCTATTCTGTATCTCTGTTAGTTGCCAGGCACTGTGGCTAAAATAGAGTTAATGCATGCCTTCGAACAGCTTACATCGTACTACAGGGATAAGTGTTTACAGATGAAAAAATACGGGATATATCCAAAATATATACACAATGACAGAAGTAGGGGACAGTAATAACAGGTAGGGGAATTAAGAAAGACCTCTTTAAAAAAGTATCACTTCACCTAAGCATTAAAGAGAGTTGGTGGTTCCAAATGACAAAGATGAGTAAGGAGAGAATTCTAGAAATGGGGGACACCCTATGCAAAGACAGAGGCAAGAGGTAGAATAAAATATATAAGGAGCAGCATGTAAAACAATTTAAGCTACAGTTTCGATAAATTGTAATCAGCCTGGAACCATAGACTAGAACCATATTGTGAAGGGCTTTAAAGGGCAAATGGGAACCTCTATTTTATTCTAAAGGCAATAGAGAGCCACAGAATCTACTTGAATAGGAATAACATGGTAAAATCTGAACTTCAGAATTATGAATTTGGTAGCAGTGCGGAGAATGGATTGGAGAAACAACTAGATACAGAAAGACCAATTAAAAGCCTACTGTAATAAACAGTACAGGTCAGAGGGGATAAGGGCCTATACTAGGGTGGCTATCAAGTAGAGAAAAGGAACAGCTGCTGTGGAGAATTCCACAGAGTCGTCTAAGGAAGAATAAAAGGATGGGTATGCAGCATCTCAGGCTCAGTTAACGTATGATAACAAATTTATCACAGGGGCAGCTAGGTGGTGCAGTGGACAGAGCACTGGCCCTGAAGTCAGGATGACCTGAGTTCAAATTTGACCTCAGACCAAACACTTGACACTTAGTAGCTGTGTGACCCTGGGCAAGTCACTTAACCCCAGTTGCCTTAAAAAAAAACCAAAACATAACTCCCATCATAGGCCCATCAAGTATGATAATGTGACTTTCTCTAGCAGCATTCTGCAACAACCAAAGTAATACAGCATTAAAGTTTGAAGAGGAATAAGTGGTGACAGAACAATGGAGCAAAATACTGAAAAGTCATGGACAGCATAAAGTTGAACTGAGTAAAACAAGAGTTGAGATTTCAAAGGAAGGAAAGTAAGGTCAGAGGGCAGTGGACAGGAAAAACAGAAAGGGGTAGAACTGGAGGTTGCAAGGAACACAGAGGATACTGTTTATGAGGAATAATACAACGTATTGGAGTAAAAAAAAAAGCCCAAAAATTCACAGGCTATACCTAACCCAAGGAAAGAGTAATCAACAAAACCCAGTTTTAGATATCTATATACAAATACCCAAAATAAGAGTTAACAAGCAAATTAACCACAGATCCCAATGCAAGGAGACTAGTTAAAGCTCATAGTTTTCACTGAGTTTGGTGGGATGGGATCATCACTGGAATTAGGCTCTAGAAAAGAATATCTACTTTAATAAAGACAGGATAGCTAAAAGGGAATAGCATGGAACATGAAGAAGATATACCAAATGATGAAGTCCAGTAAATAGAAGGGAAAAGCATGATGATGATACAGAGACAGAAACAGATGTGATACATCAGAGCACAGCATAGAACACCTCATCTAAAAGAAGAAATAAGTTAGTGGTTCAGGAAACATATCACAAGCCTGGCACAGAGGTCTGATAGGGTTGAGATGATGATTTCAATTATCTGGTAGAGCGCTCTCTCTTTCTCTCTCTCTCTCCCCCCAAGAGTAGATGATTAGCAAATAACTTTTTGATTTGCCTTAACAATTAACAATTCCATCCTTCAAAAAGAGCAATTTTGGAACTGTTTCTCAATCACAAAATAGGAATTGGTTGTTAACTTAGAAATAATGGGAACACCTTTTTGCAAAGGGATCACTCAATCTTAGAATTTGTGATAAAGAAGAAAGCCAGACATGGTCTGAAATGCATTCCAGATTTTGGGAGAAAAGATTTCAAAGGGTTCAGAGATGGGCATGTAGAATTTCACGACCTAAAATTCTACAGAAGTCAGGCCATGAGAGTTGGAGACTCTCAAGAATAAAATTCTGAAGACACAAACAAAAACAACTGCAAATGGGATGAAAAGAGGGAGTTATTTAAAGAGACTGGTGTAAATGCATGGGAACTCACCAATTTATATCAACCAATTTACATCTTTTTTAAAGAAAATAAAGATACAAGGGCAAGTGATAGGGAATACAGGGGTATACGATGGTCCTATAAGAAGTACTACAGCTCAAAATCACCTATAATTGGTTAGAAATTCTCAAGATCACAAAGAAAGTAATTTTTAGCTATATTAGAAGGAAAGAAAGGACAAGACCACTACTTAGGGTTGGTTGGGAAAATGTAAAATGATGAAGAAAAATCAAAAAATAGTCAGCTCTCATTTTATTTATTGTCTGTGTCAAGTTTTCTGTGTCAAAATTTTATTTGTTTTCTGTATCTTCAGACAAATCTTTAGACAACTGAGGGCAGAACAAAATTGGCTCATTGGGAGATGAAAGCAAACAAGAACAGAAACACATGGAGAGAGCTTTAACTATCCTTGATGGGTTCAGTTCACCACACCCAGCTGAACTGCATCCCAAGGTACAGAAAGAAGTGGTGAATATGATTGCTAAGCCAAGGTCAATGACCTCTGAATGATCTTGCAAAAAGGGAAAACTTATCATAGAACTAAAAAAGGGCAAATGTCCTAATTTTCAAAAAGGAGGAAAAGAATCAAGTTTATAAACTATAAAGCAGCTTTGCTGTCATTCAGTCGTTTCAGTCTGTGTCAAACTGCTTGTGATCCTATTTGGGGTTTTCTTGGCAAAGATACTAGAGTGGTTTACCATTTTCTTCTCCAACTCAGATGAGGAAGTGAGGCAAAAAGGGTTAAGTGACTTGTCCAGGATCACATGGCTAGTAAGTGTCTGAGGCCAGATGTGAACTCAGGAAGATAAGTCCTCCTGACTTCAGGCCCTCAGACCCAGCACTCTATCCACTGTGCCAAGCTAGCTGCCCATAAAGCAGCTAGCTTGGTAAAAGTCTACAACGGGGGCAGCTAGATGGAGCAGTGAATAGAGCACCAGACCTGGATTCAGGAAGACCTGAGTTCAAATCTGGCATCAGACACTTGACACTTAATAGCTGTGTGACCCTGGGCAAGCCACTTCACCCCACTGCCTTGCCAAAAAAAAAGAGTCTACAAAGGATTATTAAGGAGATAGTAAACATTGAGGAAAGAAGTAGTATCACAGATCAAGAACAGAAGAGGAACCTTGGAGGCCCATGTCATCTAATTTCTTCATTTTACAAGGGAGTATATAAATACAGCTTCATCAAGGATGAGTCAGGTCAAACTAACCTCATTTCTTTTTCTATAGGGGTAATAGATTGGTAGATCATGGGAATAACACAGTTAGGATTTACCTAAAATCTAGCAGTGCATTTGACAAAATCTCTTATCCTCTTCTTTGGGAAAAGATGTGACAATTTGGGTGAAACATCAGTAGTTAGGTAGATTCCGAAATGGCTGAATGGCTAGACTGGAGGATTTGTTTATAATTTTATAAAGAGGTCTCTAGTAGATTGCACAGGGATCTGTGCTTGACCCTGTAGTGTTTAACAATGACTTATATAAGGCAAGGATAGCATATTTACCAAATCTGCAAATAATACAAAGGAATCAGAAAAAGCAAAGCTACCACTTGGGCTTCATTAGTAAAATGCTCCTGTCCCCAGAGTTAAGAGGTACTTCCTATTGCCTTTATTTTAAGATGATAATTATCTAAATGTTCTTGGTTCCTATTCACTCTGCCAAGATTTGATTTTACATCTTCAGAACAGGAGGTAGGTTCTCCCATACTCATCTCCATTGGTTCATGCAAAGATACCAAGAACCACTTCAAGAAAATGAAGAAACACCATTAATTTGCTTTCCACCTTAAAACAGAAACTCTCTCTACTGAGTACTGAGTCCTATGAAAAGTAGAAGTACCAATAAAATAGCAGAAGGAGCATTCCAGCATAACTAATTTTATTGCTCTACTTGTACTCAGGTAGAAAGTCCAATATGGTAGACTAATAAGGATTCTATTATTATCTTTAAGTTCTTCGTCAATGAAGCAATTGCAGAGGCCTAAACATGGTATCCTTGGACACAGTATCCTATCTCAACCTTTTATTTCACCCAGTAGAATGGTATGAACATGATTCAATACTTTGGGCTTTGTTGAATTGCCCTATGGGTATGAAAGCAGCAATACTAAAGGAAGGTACTAAAGCAACCATACACCCAAAGTAAAAGTAGTTATATTTTATAATTACTAAATATATCAGTGATAATATGACAAAACAACTAACCACTTCTATTGAGTAAGTGTAACTATTGTCCATAACTTAATTACACAAAAGCGATACTAACATTTTCATCTTCTCTTTCCTCTCCATCTTCCTTAGGCTCTACTCGGAGGGGTAATTTTGCTTTCCTCTTCCGACTACACTTAGAGTCATCTTCTTCATTGTCTTCACCTAGATCTTTTTCTTCCTTCTGTTCTCTGCTGTGAAAATAAACTAAATATTACTAAAAGAGACCATATGTCAAACATATGCATAATTATCAATGACAAATTCATTAAAATGTTTAATTTCTCTAACAGAAACATTTTTAATCAAAGGGAAGAACTGGAACACAACTGGACAGCATATATAAAGCACACTTAAAACCACTAATACACATGCCAGCTGTCAGGGTACAGAAAATGGAAATTATGTTATGTTGACTGCAAAAGAGACACCAGCAGCATATGTTGAACGAGTTTTTACAAGTTAAAAATTATTTGCCTTTCACATCTGTCATCGAAACTAATAAAGAATCTGATTTTTTTTTCAAAAAAAAGAGTTAAGTGTTCAGGTCTATTTTAAAGCAAGGATTCATCTAGCTATTATTCAGACAGACAAAACCAAATTGCAAAAGGCTAATTTTGTAAAATATTACTCAGTGAAAAGAAACAATTTAAAAAATGATGTGCCCATAAAATGACATCAGAAAACCCCACTAAATGAGTCAAATAACTGTAGCATAAAATACACAATTATTTGCAATAAACATATGTATTCTAAAATTTATTTTGAGGTTAAGACTGATTTTGTTAAGGTCTCTAAAATGGAAGCAGTTCAAACACCACCATGTCAGGGTGCGCCACACTTCTCTTCTAAACTTCAGTCTAGTACTGAGCTGGCTGACTAATCACACACACTACTACAAAAATAATGGTCAGTTTCCTTGGAATGAATCTCAAATACTTTGTTACAAATGAAAGGTCTAACCAAAATTACTTTTACCAGTCAACAAAAATGTAGTAAGTACTTTCTAGGTGATAGGGACTGTGCTAAATAGCTGGGATACAGATAAAGTTTAAAAAAACAATGCTCTCTGCCCGTAAAGAGCTCATATTCTAATAGTATTTTTTATTAAAAAACCAATTTGTTTCTACAAGCTTAATTAATAAACTCAAAGATCTAGAACTGGAAGGGACCTCAGAGACTTGACTGTTTCAAAGATGAGGAAATTGAGGTCTCAGGAAGTTAAGCTACTTGCCTAACATCCCATGAGTGTAAACAGGTATTTGAACCTGTTTTCTGACTCCAGAGCCAATGTTCTTTCCACTTCAACCATGCTACCCATGATTGTCAATATTCATGTTACTAACAATCTAATTAACACAATGAAAAAGAGGCAATTACTGTAGTAACACTCAAGGAGCTTATGAAGTACAAAGAAAGCTAACAACATAATAGAAGTCAGAATCAAATAAGCTTATCAAAAAGTTTAAGTATACTTAAACATTAAAAAGAAAGTCTTGGTGAAAAGAAATAGAGGGAAGAAAATAAGTAGGAACAGATGAGATACAAGAAAAAAAAGAAACAAGTATCAACAAAGCAAAAATTACAGGGACAAAAAAAAGAGAAATATAGAAGGGAACACAAATGGCAACTTTATTATTACTTTGCCATATTTAATTGTAGCCAACTCTACCCTCCCAAGGAACTATCTCATTAGTCCCTGAAAGTCTGCAGGAGGGGATATAAAATATACATCTTCTAAACAAACTTTATGTCACAAAAATTCAGAAGGTTTACGTAAACTCCTTTTTTTTGCTTGTTCTACGTATACTAGAATATCTATGATTGTCGAAAATTGGGAATTTCCGTCACTGGAAAGGAGTACTTTGAGAGCAGAGACTGCCTTACTTATTTCTAAGTATATTTCTAGCACTTAGCATAGTGCCTAGCATATTGCAAGTGCTCAATAAATGTCTCTCAAAACCATCATTAGCTTCAAAAAACTGTTTTTTAAAAAAATAAGAAACTGACATAAACTAGAAAAAGCTCATGGTCTCATTCTCCATTATCTTTATATTTGCAAACCCATTTCACACATGATAAAAACAAAATTTACTTGTCTTTGTTCTGACGTGCACATTTCTGACTGCAAAATTTTCCTCCAGAAAGAAACTCATCTATAGTGCCATACTGATAACAGTTTTCACAGAATTGAAGTCCTTCTACTTTCATTGTTTCCTTCAACCGGAAAGGCACCCCTGTCTTCTCTGAAAAAACTAGAAGGTAAAAGAAGGGCATCACTAAATTAGTATCATTTCAATTTTTTTTTTCCAAAATACATCATCACCAGCATGATAATGTCAATCATAGCCATATGGTGTTCTATAGTCATGAAGGAATTTATATAACATTCTCTTATCTGATTCTTATAACCACTCTGTGGAATAAGTAGAAAAGGTAAAAGATCCATTTTACAAATAAAGAAACTCACAATCAGGGAGTCTATGTAACTTACCCCAAGTGGTAGATAAAGTGAGGATTTGAACCCATCTTCTGAATCTAGGTGAAGTGCTCTTTCCTTTATATAATGTAATACTTTTGCAATACTTTGATTAATACTACAAGAATATACTTTAAATGATTTGGAGATAGAGAGGCAGACAGTGAGCAGAAAACTGAGGTAGAGTTTACAAATAGGAAAAAATCTGTAATAAAATCAAACAATAATCTATCTAAGCACTATCCTACAGAAAACTTTGGAGGGAAAGAGAAATGTTAATTTGCCAATAAATTAGGACTACTCTGGTAGCTAATTTGGAGTTCTGAATTTCAGAAAGTGGTTCTTTTTTGACATGACCAAAAAAAGTATTTCCTACAGTACCCAAACAGTGGTCCATGTAAATGGACTTTTGATTAATATAATCTTTTTTTTTACCTGAATTAGAGGTGCAAACATAAATAAAATTCAAAACATTAACATCTCTCCATTTCCCTTTTTGTGTCTAAGACCAAATACATGCAATTACAATTATCCAGATATAGGCTGGACCTCAAAATGCATTTTTGCTCAAAATATTTGGTAAATTAAAGTGGTGGCACTTTTGCTAACATACCTGATAGAATGTCATTTTATGTTAGCTAGAGAGCTACCAATCCTCCAATTCATTCTGTGCTAATCCAATATAGAATTAGAAGACTAGCCTGCAGCTTTTTAAAATGTTAGAGTTTATCCTATTTCTTTATCTTGTTAAAATTTATATAAGAATATGTTCCATGGACACCTTCCAGTGCTATCTTAGATTTAAAATCTTTATTTTATTATGAATTTAAACATGAGCAAATACAGATATTTTCATATAAAAAAAGAACAAAAAAGAACACTGCATAAGCCCCAAATTCTTATAAGACAGGAGTTTTTAACTTTTTTTTTTTTGGTCATGGAACCCTTTGGCAGTCCACGGTCCCCTTCCCAGAATAAAGTCTTTAAACACATAAAATAAAATACATAGAATTACAATACATAGAAATACAAGAATTACAAGAATTAAAAATGTTTTCCCATCCCAGTTCACAAACCCCTTGAAATCAAAGACGCTCTGTTTTAAGACTTTAGATGTTTACATACATATATGTTTACATTACAACACTTAAAAATGTTCAAAACAGAAAAAAAACAAAAGAAAAATGGAAGCCACTTCTTTCTGACCTTCTTGGGCAGTAGGCACCATCCAGGTTGTGGTGGCAGTAGCCTTTTTAACACTTTCTATTTCAGTCTCATCTGTGATCACTTCCAAAGCTCCAAACTCATTTACCCGAAACTATGCAAGAGAATACAAAAGAAATGAGGCAAAATTTACTACGGTCTTTATGTCCAGTATCTATTTAATGGGAAACAAATATTAGTTGTAAAGCACATTATTTAGATGTTTTAAACAATTGTGTCTACATAGGTGGTTAAAAATATATATTTTTTTAAATAAGGAAAAAACAGCATTGCTTCTAATATGGGAAACAGCAATCTACAACTTACTCTTAAGATATAACATATTACTCTGTATAGCCATATGGTAAATGAGAAGAGTTCACAACTAAGTTCCATTTGTCTAAGTTATCTACTCTCTGAGGCCTCTGTTTTCTTCTCTATAAAGTGAGGGGATTGGGATCTATGACATATAAAGTAATTTCTGGCTCTAAATTCCATGACCCTAGAAATTCAGCATCTTGTCTCTATTCTTAAAAAAGAAACAAGACACCTGAGATGGGAAGGGCAAAAATGAAGATAACAGAGCCATCATGGAGATGGGCACGCGACACACATAGGAGGCTATTTTCTTGTAAATACCTCTTTCTGCTGCCCACTGAATTCCTCTCTCTGTTCTTGCAGGAGAGTGAAACTATCTGTGAGAGTAAGGCATATCTAAAGCCACAGGCCAATTTAGCTTTCAAGAAGCAGCCTGAAAGGGCAATTCCCTCTTAGGTACATTTCAATCCCTGCAAGAGAATAACCAAAGAAAGCAGCAAAGGTATTGGCTGGAAATCTTCTGTCATTGCAATGACATCTAACAACATATTTTCCTGAAATAGTATGGTTGGATTCAGTTACTAATTTTTTATAAACTTAAAAATAAAACACTATCTTCTATTTGCCCTAATCTTTACCTCTCTGAAACAGTGAGATCATTAACTAATTAAAATTCATTTTTGTCCGAATTTTTTTTATTTTATAGAAACAAATAGCATTAATCAGAAATCATGATCATGTTACATGCAATGAAGACTACTTCAAAAAGAAGAATTCAAAGGCTCCTCCTTTTAGCACCTAGCTGCTTCAGACAAGACAATTATTGTCTAAATAAACTTTATTCTACCTACCAAGCTAAAAATTTACCATTTACTGTACACAAAAATGAAATCATTTTATTTATCCAGAGTGTCTTTATAAGATTGAAAAACCTCAAGAAAAAGATTCTATCAAATTAGCAAAGCATTTATTTGCTATACTGAACTCACTACTTTCTTCTTTTAGCAAAAGAGTTGATACATATTAGCAGGCCAGAAGAGCAGTTGAGGACAAGTAAAAATGTTTTCTCTCATTTACGCACAGCAGGGATGCTCTGAAAGCCAGGCAAGTGCGCTGCTCCCAATGAGCAGGGCCTAAAGAGAGGTAGGTAGGAAAAAACAGAGCAAAAGAGCATCTTTTCCAGGCAAGGACCCAGTTCTACCCATGCAGGAATCTCCTCTTTTCCCTCTGGGACTTTCTCTCTCCTCACATATAAAATGTGAACACATCTAGATTTGTTTTGAATGTTTCAGAAAGACAGGACTCAATCCTACAGCTATGGAACAGAGGATAAAGCACTGCTTGCTGTGCCTAAGAAAAGTATTTCCTGACAAAGAAAGAAATGAGCAAATTATCATTTAGCTAAGTAAAAAAAAAAGGATAGGGAGGGAAGATTTGATTTTTCTAAACCAATAAAAAATAGAAAGTTAAAGTGAAAAGTTCAATATCAGGACCCAAAAGCATGAAAGCTGTAAGTTTCAAAACAAGACTAACAGTACCATCTACTGGGCAAGGTTGGACAAAACAAGATGTCACAATAATTGCTGTTAATTAATAAATCTAATAGCATCAGTAATCATTTTGGGGGAAAAAATATCCAAAGACTACTTATCAAAGAAAAATTTAAAAACTCCTATTAAGAAAGTAATATTTCATTTTTATAGTTCATTCTTCATCTCACTGTTGGTGCAAGTGAGCATTGATATAGATGATTCTGTCATTAAGAAACATAAGAAGCATATATGAAAAAATTAGATAACACATCAAATCAAGTGGGGTTTAAATTTCTAAACTGCTGCTAAATCTATCAAACCATCCTAGGCTTCTTTCCACAAATGGATGAAATACCTCCAGTGAAAATAAAATTCAACGACTATTTATTAAACACCTACTATCTATGCAAATTGCCACTGATATCACTTGAAATAAAGATCTGTAACACAAAGACTATAAATTCTGATGGCTTCAGCACTAAAACAATAAAACTATGATCAAGACATATCTTAATATTTTGATCCCAAATCACTTATTCTCTGAGAAGACAGCCAATATCTTTCTAACTCTGAGGTTCAGGCTGACCACTATAGGTGTAATAATCTTTTTACTGACTGACTAAAGTTTTTACTAAGTTTTAGCATAGTTATTTCTGAGAAAAGTTGTTATATCTCAAAAATCAAAATACTTCACATAAGTGAGTTTCACTGGCAATTTATTATGTTATTTTTCCCATCCTCTATTTTATAAAATTAAAGGGGATCGAGCGCTTTGTTTTTTCACCTAGCTCCTGTGTGTTATCCTTGTTTTCAGGGTAATTACAATATATCCTCAGGAGCATTTCTCATAGTTATCCCCTTCTCTGCACTCACACAGAGGTGACCCTGGTTCATACCCTCATCACCTCTCTCCTGCATAATTATAACCTCCTAACTGGTGTCACTCCCTCACATCTCCTTTTTCTCCAAATCTGCCTGCACACAACTTCCAAAGTGATCTTCCTAAAACTCAGGTCCAAGTAAGTCATCCTCATCCTCAATAAACACCAGTGGCTCCCTATTGTTTCTAGGATCAAATATGAACTCTGTTTGGCATTCAAAGCCCTTTTATACCCTAGCTTCAACCTTCCTTGCCAGCCTGTTTATCCATTTCTCTTTTCTGCATTCCACAATCCAATCAAATGAGTCTTCTTAATGTAACACACATACTCTCACTCTCTCTCTCTCCATCTCTAAAAACTGTGCCTTTGCCCTGATTCACCCCATTCCTACAGTATAAAATTTCTTCCCTTCTCAGCCTGGAACATTCCCTTGCTCTCTTCAAACTTAGTTCAAAACCACCTTCTATCTGCAGTTTTTCATGACCTCTCCTTCCCTTACTTCTAGGGCCTTCCTCCTACAAGTTACCTTATATGTTTCAATGTAACTATAAACGTGGACATTATCTTCCCCCCAAAAAAAAATGTAAACCCTTTAAAGGCAGGAAATGTTCCATTTTTATCTTTTCATCCTCAGCACCTAGCACATTATCTGGAATATAAGCATTTAATAAATGCTTGCTGATTAATATAGATGAAAATGTTAGATTTAAGTTGATTATGTTGTCTATATATTGTGACTCAAGTTTCAGGCATAGAGTTCCATATAGACTAACACTAATACTAATACTAACTTTCATTCAGAAAAAAAAAAACCCAAACACTCAAATTCTGAGGCTGATTAAGATGCTGTGAATGTATTTAGAGTAAGTCTAGAAATCCATATTTCTACCTGCACTCCGCCTTGAAGTCATCAATTTGGGTGACCTGCACCGTTTAAAGCAATATGAAACAAGTGCTTCAGTTCTACAAAAGTTCTCTGCACTACCAATGATAAAAATGTTAAATTTATCAAACGATACTGTGTTATCTATTCATACCTTAAAAATTAGTTTGTACTACAGCTATAGCTGCATAAACCAAATACAGACAATTATATCAATAAAATTTTCTTAAATTCCTGAAATACAGTGATGCATAGAGACCTACTGATCCCCTTTATGTACCTCTCCTTTGCCTCAAGAATGAGCTTTAATTTTAATTCTCTGTACACTGTGGTATTCCATCATTCCCAGCCAAAGAACATCACTAGAAGCACATTGTTACTAAAAAACACAGGTTTTTAGTCTCAGGAGTAAGTTAAGGATCACTGAAATCACTGCACAATTTCCCAGTCAGACTATTCCCCTTCTGTTCAATTCTAGGCCCAGCACACTGTCCATTTGAGTGTTTTTTCAAAGTCTGTCCAAGCTCTACAGATTGTTTACCCAACTGAAGCTTTGACAATAGGCAGCCTTCATCTTATATGGGGTTTTTTTGGTTTTTTTTTTTTTCCCCTGTGTGGCCTGTCAGACCAAACTCTTTTGAGAGATTATGGATCTCATTTAGGAGGCCCTGCCACGTTCCAGGGATTGATGCAATCACAGCACAATGTTATCCATGAATAAGAGCATCTGGAGGACCTTGCCATCTATGGTGAGTGCCAATATGCTACAAACAGCTCTGTTCTGTTTTGAAACATGTGGAAAACAAGATAAAAAAGACCATCTCAAAAATATAAGGTAACCACATTAGCGATGTTTTTTAAAAAATACACCAAGAAAGAATGTTAAGTTTGTGGTATTAAGACCTGATTAGTAGGTGTGACTCCTGGCTCCAACAATTATAATAATCTTGAACAAGACAATGAATCTCCCCCAAATTTCTCATCAGGAAACCAGGGATTATAATATTTCCACTACCTACATCAAGGACTTGTAACGACAAATGTGCTTTGAGAACCTTAAAGTAAGTACTACATAAATGTGATTATCTGTAGTAAAAGCAATATATTCACATTCTTAATACTTGTAATAATTACCAATGGGCAAATTTCTTCATGGAATGGTTTTAGTTAATTATTTCATGTAGATGCTAAATCCTGACTTTATATCTAATCTGTTGAAAACCTTGACTGTGCGCCTTACCTTTGTGACCTTGAGTCACAAGCTGATTAACTTCTTGGAGCTCAGTTTGCTCATCTGTAACAGAAGAGGATCAAACCAGACGATCCTCATGTTCCCTTCCAAATCTTGATCCTAGGTCACAATCCTCCATGGGATCATAGGCTTAGATCTGGAAGGGATCTTAGAGGTCACTTGACAAGTGTTTTTCCAACAATTCTGCATTATTCAGTCTCAAGTTTCCCCTAGTTGTCATCCATAAACTGTTATGGTTAAGTTGGATATGTAAAGCTTCCTGACTTGAAGCTGACTAGAAGACCCTACAGGCAAAACTCTTCAAAATAGCAACACATCCCACTGTAAAGAAACATTTTATAGGGCTAACAAACTACCCCTTGCATTAACTGATTTATTTCTGAAACCTAAGCTTGCTGTTTTGCTGAGCTTGATGTTCTGAGGCTAACATCATAACCTACATACTACAGAAACCCATTATAAGAACCTTATATTTATATAATGCTTTATGGTTATCAAATAGCTTTAACATCCACTATTTTATTTGCCCAGCCCTGGGATATAGGAATGACATGAATTATTATCTCCATTAGTTAGATGAGGAAAAATCAAGGCTCAGAAAAATATTAAGTGATTTGTGCCAAGGTCACGATGTTGATTAGAAATAGGGCTTCTGCCCCCCAAGCCAGTATTCTTTTCACTAAACCAAACAGCCTCCCTAAGTACTATGCTATCACCCTATATTACTTACATTTATATTATATCAAAAACAGAAATCCAGACAATGGAGACTGTGGATAAGAGATATGGAAGATTCCATGATTTATCCAGTTTCCTCTACAACCTTAAGTTTGTGTAAGAGCAAATTCCCTTCAGATTTCTTATGTAACTCAGATTTTTATACAAAAACAGAATTTGGTTTAGAGAATCCAAGCTACATAATCGACTTGGTAATGTCTGGACTGCCTCAAGGGAAAAGAGTGATACAAGCCTAAAACAACAATAAAAGATAATAATGAAAACTATAATGACCATAAAAGATAATGAAACTATATCTGGCTACATCTATACAATACAAAATGAGGTGAATATATCGTAACTAAACTAGGTGATCTGATTAGCCTTAACAGTTGAATTAGATCATTCAAACTAAAAAGAGTGTTATTACTTTTCTAGACTGACCAAATTAATGGAGAAACTGTTACAATTCCATTGTTTGGCCAACCTTGAAGCAATCCAAATTATTCCACAAGAAGGGACTTCACTCCATGGAACCGTGTCTGAAACTCACTAAACTAATGACAGCACAGAAGATGAAAATCTCCTATAAGTTATTATAGAAAATGAATCACTGGGGAAAAAAAGACAGCAGAGAAAAAACGTAGTAGCGGTAGGTGATTAAAATAAAACTTAATTTAAACAATATAAACCCAGACCAAATAATAATAAATGGCAACAGAAAAAGACATGAGCATCATAGAACTTATGTATATAGCATATATAGTATAGCAATTTGAAAGGCTACTAGGCACAGTAGCTGGAAAGCAGGTCTTGGAGTGAGAAAGACCTGAGTTAAAGACCTGTCTCGTACTAGCTGTATAAGTACCTCATCTCTCAGTGCTGCCAGGAAACTCTGCTAAGTTTCTAAATTGCCAATGAGGTGCTCACCTGCATTGGGAAAGGTAGCTTCCTCAACCAGAATTTCCTATATCAATGAAATCACAAAAGCTTATTAAACAATGTATTAGAGTATTCCTTTCGTGACATAAAGTAAAAAGCCTCTGTAATCAAACTTATAAGGACATATTTTGAAACTGAATTAATGTGAGGACAAGTTCCAGATCAATCATTTCATCAAACCCTGATACAGGAGCATAGAATGTTACAGCTGGATAGGACTCCTAACATCTGGATAGCCAACCTCACTAATTTTACAAATGAGAAAACTCAGGGAAAGAGAGGTGGAATAACTCAAGGTCAGACAAACTAGAAGAACCAAGACTATAACTCAAATCTCTTGATTCTTCATCCAATGTTCCTTCACATATAGCATTTCATGGATCCATCATTTATTTGGTACAGATGTTCCCTCTATTAATGAATATTGGCCACCCTTCTTCAACTAAGTCCATCCTATCTAAGAGTTGCCATAAATGAAAAATCAATTTTGTGGCATCCAACCTGGTGATAAGCCTTAATCTGGCTACTTCTTTAGATGACAGATATAAAGTCCACATTTCGAACATTCTCAAAAGCATTCCAGTTTTGTGAAACCTGCCAGAGCTAGAATTCCAATGAATCTCATTGACTTCTAGAGTCCAGAACCACCTCCACACAATGAAGAAGTGGAATAGGACTTCAGTATTTTTCTGTGATCTAATTTAGAGAGGCATATAGGTAGAAACAGGGGTGTTGTGAGGCTCAATGAAAAAATGAGAGTTATGTAAATGTCAGATATTATTATGATGATTCTAGAGTCATAACGGCTCTTGTCTGGTGATGATGTTATTCCCTGAGCCTTCTACCGCACTCCTGCTAAGCTCAAGCGATGTTTACAGAACAATATAAGGGTGTGCTAGTAAATATTTAACAACTGAGGGGCCAAGGGATATGTGCACAACACATTTTTAAATTTAATCTGTATTATTAACATTTTCTCCATTATTTTCTTAATTCTACACAATAGTAAAACAATAAATCAAGCCCTAAGTTGCAGGATTGATGATTTCTGAGATGTAAACGCCCACACTGAAAATTTAACAGTCAGCTTCACCCTGGCTGGAAATGTACTTCAACATAACACAAAAAGTATGTAACTTTAGTTTGGCCACTGACAAGCATGAGCAAAGGAAGGAAACAAAAAGCCTGAGGATACCCTTCTATGAAGACTTATTCTTATCCTTACCAAGAGGGTCTGATTTATAGGTATGGCGTCCCCGAAAAAAAAAACCCAGTATATAGCAATCTCTATTTAAGCAGATAATTTAAAGAATAACTGATCTATTTACAAAAAAGATATTTGTTTAACAAAAGAAGCACAGTGCTTGGCACATAGTAGGTGCCAAAAATTTTTGCTCAATAGACTGTTTTAAAATACAAGTACTCTAGTACATTTAAAGTGATTCTATTTGAAAAAAAGAAAAAAATCAATTCATATGACAATTACTTGGCTCTGATCTACATAAGAGATCTATATGTACACATTATATATTGTAAATCTATATGTTTAGTCACTTTTGTATGAATACAGAGTAGAAGCTTATCAAATGATGGTACACTCATACTCTCATATAGCATCTTCATTCAATTCACACATTTAAGCAAATATGTGCAATTATTCTACTCCAAAATAATATATAATACAGACCTTGAACTTCAGACAAATTTATTCATTCTAATATTCAGACAGGTATAAGTTTAGAACTAATAACAAGACAGACTTTTGATAAACATTACAATGGGAGGAATTAAGAAGCTTTAAAGAAGTTTATTAACTCTATCATAATACTATAATACCAATTAGTAAGTTATTCTCCAGCAAAGTGACAGCAAAAAGAATGGGACAACTAGAGCTTGATTTACTTAGAAAGCACTTTACACACTAGAAGAATAACAAAGCACAAAACATTCACATATTTAAGTTTTTTTGCCCTGAAAAGCAAAGCTGCTTCACAAATTTAACTATATTTATTCTTATTACAAGAAGATATTCTTTTTATGTAGGGAACCTGAAACAGAGAGGTTAAGTAATTTGTTTAAAATAACATAGCCAATAGAATAAGAAGACAAGTCTTATATATTTCTTTCCATGGTTAAAATACACTTGAAAAGTTAAACAATGAAGTTGTTACTTAAAATCTGCACAATAAACAGAAATATGAAGTTCCCTCATCCTCTGCCTTTGCGCTTCATAACTTTTGGCAATGAAAGTCTCTTGATATTTTTAATTTTTGGAAATAATAGAATGGCTTCATAGCTATCTTAGGGGCCCATAATTCATAAGATAAATAGCAGATTTCAGATTTGTGCTAAGAACTCACTCGATGCGTGCTTAATTACTTACTAGTTTTGTATGTGTGTTTGACAGAATGAATATACGTACACATATTTATTAAAAACGAACTGGCAATAAAAATCTACCTGAAGACAACTTACCTTTAAATCACTTCCTGGCAGAGTACCTACTCCATCTTTCCAGTCCATGACACTGAATACATCAAACTCTTGGCCACTTGTGCTAGAAGCAGGTTCATTCATGATGCATGTACTGAAAATATCAACAATGTCATATAACTAACAACTTAACTCCAAGCTCAGATTTACTTTTGAGATTCAATTTTTATATTCATTTCCTCAAACCCACTTAATTCTATATCTTTCACAATCCAACATGATTTTTAAATGACTACTTCATAAAAGATTAACAATTTGAATTTTTTAGTTGAAGCAAATATTAAGTTATGGTGAAGGATAAGAAAAGTCTTATTTCAATTTCCAGCTAAACAAGAAAAAAAGTAGCATGGAATAATTCTGCTCTTCTGCAAAAGGTCTGATTTAATTATTGCTTGGTTTAATGTTACTTAAATTTTAAATGATAAACAACATGTATAATGACAGAATATCAAAAATTCTTGCCATGAATTTAATGATCCCAGATTTCTCAGTTTTGTTTTTATAAGACCAGCAAGTAAACAGGACAGGGAATATGGTTATTATAGAAGTCTGACACTGACATGAATTATGGTGGCTGTGTGGACACTGAAAAGCAAAAACTCTCTCAGCACATTTTTTCACTGAACTAAACTAACAATCAATTGATTATTTTGAATTTCAGGGAGGAGGTCTGAGAAGATCCAAATGACAATAGCAGTTAAAGTCAGCCCAGCAACCTCTGATGCTGCTTTCAATTCTCAAGAAAATGACGGTAACAGGACCACCATTACATTGTATCCATGCATACATACATACACATACACATTTTGTTCAGTCATGTCTGACTCTTCATCACCTCTTTTAGGGTTTTCCTTTTCCAGCTCATTTAGCAATTGAGAAAACTGAGGCAAACATGGCTAACTGACTTGCCTAGGGTCACACAGCTAGTAAATGTCTGAGGCTAGATTTGAATTCAGGTCTTCTTGACTCCAGGCCCAGCATTCTATCCACTACACCACTTAGCTGCCCATAATATGCATACATACACACACATAATACTTAAATATTGTTTTAATTCAACAAGGAATAGCCTATACCTGTGTGCTGATTTCAGTTCTGCTGTTAGGACTGACTGACGTCTTCAATATTCTTTCTTCTTTTTTTCTTTCTTTAGAGGAAGAAAATGTCACATGTTAGATTTGTATTTTCAAGTCCATTTCTTACCGTACAGATTTAAAACATGGAATTTGAGAAAATACTAGAATTCCCTTTTTGATGGATGTGCCCTCACTGTTTCAGGCAAGGATCAAGCTTAAAAAGGAAGTGGGCCAAGCATGATGAGCATTTTTATAATCCCTGCTGCCAAAGAGTATGAGACAGTGGGCCACTTGAGTATGGTCCTTCTCAGACGCAATATGGCTCAAGCTGACCAGGTATCCATACTAAGACTGATACCAATATGGTGAACTCCAGACCCAGAGTCATTAGGCTGCCTAAGAAGAGGAGAATCAGCTCAGGTCAGAAAAATGGAACAGGTTAAAGCTTCTGTTTCCAAAAATAGTGGGATCAGCCTAAGACTGGTCACTATTACTCCCAGCCTAGGCAAGATAGAGTCAATCTCCAAAAAACAAAATGTGGGGACTGGGGGGGGGGAGAAGAAATTGGCCCATGGAAATCATAAAATACCCAATGAACAAAAAATCCACTATAAAGCACTGTTTTTCAACTATGCAGTGGGTTTTGTCTTAACTCAAATATGTATTATCTAGCAAAATGCACTGATTTCCCCACTAGCTGATGGCAAAGTGACTTCCTTCTAACAGCTGGTACAGTAACAGTAATTACACAATTTCTTCCAGTATAGGGGCTGAGTATAACCTAAATAGCCCTTTAGAGAAAAGTTTCAATGGGATATTTGTTTGGGTTTTTTTTCTTTTGGTCATTCAGTAAACAGCATGTTTAGTCCCACTATTTTCTTTTGCAACTGAATTATAAAAGTTTTTTTGAGAAAGAAAAATAATGTCAAGACATTATGTGCAATATAAATATTTTTGCTTATTATATGTCAGATGTCACCCTGATGAATGTCATCATATACCTGCCTTGCTTTGTGTGAGTTGCTGCTTCGAACAGAATATAGCCAATTCTCACTGGCAGCGGGGAGGGACATTGAAGTTCAGGAATTTCACATATTACAATATATAAACATAAACACACACACACACACACACACGCGCGCGCACACATGAGTCAATACACCTAGTTGCTGCACAGTATTCATTACACTAAGTAAAATGCTTGGGACTTGATAAGTAGTCATTTAGAATACTTGGGAGAATTAATAATCTACATACCTAAAATTCATAAACAACCATAAAAAAATTCCCACTAGTCAAATTCCAATACCCTTTTCCCAAGTCTTGAATTGTTCTAAAATATCGTATGTATTTTGGAAGACTATAAAAAAGAGAAAGCTGAAGACAAATGCTACACAATACTTATTAATAATGTCTATTACTTATTTTGCATCATATTAAGCTTAAGATGCAACACAGATTAGTGAATACAGAACAGGCCAACCAGTCATGATGATCTGGGTTCAAGTCCCATTTCTGCCATCCTCTGGTTCTATAACTCTGGACAGATTATTTAACTTCTCAGTGCTCCAGACCAACCTTTAAAACTGAATTGAAGAACTCTATGACATCTGTAATGATATGTAGTAAGCTCCCCACTCAAAGCTCTCTATCCACAACAATGAAATTAAAGTTATAGATGGTAACTAGTAACCTATATATTTAAGATAGTGCTTCAGATTCAAAATTTACACATTGCTTTACCCTAAAAATCATGACTTCCTAAATTTTCTATAAAAATGGTAGCATGAAGAGTATTTTTACCATGTTTTCATCCCAGCAACACAATTTTAAAGCCAGTGGCTACTTTGCACCTTGGTCAAATATCATTGCTAAGTCCTGGAGCCACTGGCACAGATTATGCCTTTTTTTCCATCTACTAATCAGGTACCAATGCCAACAGTCAATATTATTTTGGCAGGAGCTGTCTCTTCCGTGACATTACAAGTCCTTCCTCCTCAGTTTTCAGTTTTCCTCTTCCATAGGAAAAAAAAAAGGAAAAAAAAAGCACTTTATAATTCAACAAATAAGAGTTCTGAAAGGTAATATTTTAAATACTGTGGAGAATATTTTTTCTCTTCAATTCAACTGGTAAATGCATAATCAACACTGGTAATGATGAAACTAGTTTAATCTGTTCAAAAACTTTGTTGCACAGTTATGTTTCATTCTGTGTAAGGGACTCTCTTCCTCTAACTGAGGTAATTTGTAATTGATGCCACTATACTAAGTCACTACTAGGAAGTTGCTAAGATGAATCAACAACCTAAAACTGATATTTAACTCAACTACTACATGCAAAATTATCATCCTGGAGTGCCTAAAAAGAAAGACAATTCTTAAAGACTTGAGAACTCTAACCAACTAAATACTCAACAAGGATTCCAGATTTCTGCTAAAAAAAGAATGCATCCCACCTTATGACAAAGAGATTGTGGACTAAAATAAAGAAAAAATGCATTATTGGATGTGTCCAATGCAGGAATTTATTTTGTATGACTATATTTATGTGATGAAGGGGTTCTGTATTTCCTTCTTTCTTTCTTTTTTCCCCTCAGTGGGTGGGGGAGGTGGAAGGAAGGAGAAAAAAGAATGCTTGAAAATTAAGAAAAAAATAAACTGTATAAAATGGAAAGAAAAGAGCCCTTTAATGCCTCTACTCAGAGCATAGAAGAAATTCTCCTTTTAAATGGACAAAACAGAGTAAAGACTGTGCCCTCCCAATACATGACTCCTATCTTGGTGTTTTTTTTTTTTTAAAATGATCTCTAAGTACAAGATTCAAAAAGTAAGCTAAGGCCTTCTCAATGTCTACCCCAGCTGGCAGGTAGAACAGAAAAAAAGCAAAAATCACTTATGGCTGGGTCTATAACCAGACCTTGTGCATATGTCAGTCACTACGATGCCAAAATAGTCAAATGGGAGAAAAGGTCAATCATTCGTCACATCTATACGTTGCCAGTTCTGACTGAAATGATAAACTAAGATTAGGTCTTCATGTTGCATGTCTACTCCCATGACATACACATTAAAATATAGGACCATCTCAAATACCTCTTCTTGAAAATTATGAGAAGAAACAGCTCTCCTCAAAGCTTGGCTTCCCCTGTTGCTATAAACCAAGGGAAGATGCACAGAGTACATTTCTAGTGGATACCACTTGCCAGGCAGCTAGTCTAACAAGCACTTACTGAGAAAACTACATTAGGTATCTCTTCATCACTGCAGTAGCTACAATTTTCTGCAGAAAATGGGTAGAACATAATGCCCACTCATTAGTGACCACATTCCTTCCCAAAATCATCTTATCAATCTGAACCTTCCATAAAAACAGAGGAGAAAGACAACAGAAGGGTCAGACAAGGGAAGAGGTCACAGTTAACCCACTTGCTTGATCCCACACAATCTTCATTCAACAAATTCAACAAAAATTTAAGTAGTATGCTAGTGATGACAGCGGTGAAACAAAGTTAAGGTAATGAAAGGTCACTGCCCTCACAGAGCTTGCAGTCAAGTAAGGGAATAAGACAAGTTAATTCAGTACTTTTGTTGAATTTTTAATTGTTCAATACGATCAAGTAGAGAGGTGACAAACATAAATAACAGAAATGCACAATATGTGTATAATAAGACAGAAACTGTAATTGTGATTTGATTGGTATACAAAACTTCCTCTACCAATGCAGATCTGCACCTGCTCTGTAATTTACAGTCTTAAGAGGACTGCCCAGAGCACTGTGAGAAACAGTGACTTTTTGCCCCATACCATGTATTTCAATAGCTTTAGGTCTTTCTATTTCCTCTTTCTTCCCTCCTCCAACTTGTTCTTCATGCCATTATCAAAGAGTC
Organism: Phascolarctos cinereus; assembly: GCF_003287225.1. NCBI lineage: Eukaryota > Metazoa > Chordata > Mammalia > Diprotodontia > Phascolarctidae > Phascolarctos > Phascolarctos cinereus. The sequence continues at coordinate 126,904,249 of NW_027555958.1, forward strand.
AGAATACATAAGACACAGGACTTGAACCTAGGTCCTTCTGGTTCTTAGGATTATTCTCTATCCACTACCACCATGCTGCCTCTCTCCAAGTGAATCACAAGGTATAAAAAAGAGGCATGTGAAGTCTGAAGGGAAAGGTCATCAGAAGGAGGGAACATTTGAGTTGAGCATTCTAACACAGAGGTGGAAGAGTTCACGGTGTGGTCAAAGGACAGAAAGAGGCCTACTCAGAAGTACAGAGAGCATGGAGATGACTTTTATGAGGTTACACAGAAATGATAAGATGGTGTCAAAATGTAGAGGGGCTCTGTTGATAAACAAGAATTTAAACTTTACTTACTGGCAATAGAAGCCACAAGACTTCTGAACAGGTGAACAATATGACTGGATCAAGATATCTAAAGATTATTTTGATAATGGTATAAAGAACATACTGGAGGAGGAAAGAAAAAAAACAACCAGAAGCTATTGAAATTTAAGGCATATGGCAACAAGTGCCTGTAATCAAGTAAGGACATCAGGGATAAGGAGAGAAAGAAGAGATGTCAAAGACAGACTCTAAAAGGATATAAAAATTGTCTGAAGAATTCTCTCATGACAGTTACTAATTCACTTTGATAGGTGGAATCAATAAGATCTGGAAAATGATTAGATATGAGAAGTGAGGAAGAAGGAATATTTCAAACATGGCAGACAACTAGGTGAACAGCAGAGCTATTCAAAGAAATGGTGAAGTCAGAAAGAGGAGCAAATTTAGGGGCAAGTTTGGTTTGGGGTATGAATTTGAGGCTCTGAGGAACATAAAGGTGGAGCCCTGAAGGCAGCAGAAGATTCAGGTACAAAGTTAGGAAGAGAAACTAGGGCTGGGGATTTAGAACTGGAAGTCACCTGCACAGAGATAGTAATCAAACTATGGAAATGAATGAGATAAGACAGAAGATGTTCAAGGATATAATTTGGGGAACACTCACCTTAAGGAATGAAGAAGAGGATAAGGCCTTAACAAAGACATATAAAAGAAATGGCAGTAAAAGTAGAAGACATGGTATCTTTGAGCCATGGGAGAAGGGTATGCTCCTGTATTTCTTTGTAGGAAGAGCTAGCAGTGAGATAAAATAGACATGAGCTTCTTGGGTCAAACCCTGCATCTAACTCTCTTTCACTCGCATGAAAATCTCAGCAGATAACAGAAGTATAATAAATATATCTCATGCCTTGCTCAGTCATGTTTTCAGCCATGCCCCACTTTGTGACCCCACTGGGGGTTTTCTGGGTAAAGATACTGGAGAGGGTTGCCATTTTCCTTCTCCAGTTCATTTTACAGATGAGGCAACTGAGGCAAACAGAGTTAAGTGATTTATATTGGGTCACATAGCTAATAAGTATCTAAGGCTGAATTTGAACCCAGGTCTTCCTAACTCCAGGCCTTGTGCCCTATCCACACATAGCTATCCTAGCACATCCTGTGCCTAACATAATTCAAGCCAATTTAACAAGCATTTATTAAGCAGGTACCATGTGTAAGAAACTGAGCTACAATCTTAGCACATAAAGCTTTTTTAAAATGCTTTTGATCTCAAGGAGATTAAATTTGACCAAAACATACCTAGATAAACAAATAATAAATGCAAAGTAATTTAAGGAGTGAAGGGCGAAGGTGAACACTAACAATCTGGAGAACCAAGAAAAGCTTCCCATTGATGTTAACAATTGAGCTGGTCTTTAAAGGTATTTGGGGGTTCCAAGCAGAGGAAAGGGGTTAAATAGAGCTTTCCAAGCATAGGGGACAGCCTATGAAGAGACATGGAGAGAGGAAGTGGAATATTGTTTAAGAGGTAGAGCAAGTAGGTCATTTTGGCCAGAACATAGAGTATATGAGGGGGCAGTAATGTATAATCAGCCCAGAAAGCTAAGATGGAGCCAGGTTGTGAAGGGCTTTAAATGCTAAGCAGAACACTGTCCTCGCCCTTGATACAGCACCTTGCACACAGTAGCCACTTTAAAAAATCTTCAGTGAACTGAACTAGATCCTCCTGTAAGGTACATGCACCTCCAAAGGAAGTGGTAGAACACTAACGAGAATGTTTCTAAGCATGATCATAGTAGTGTTTCCACTGCTTAAAACTCTGAGAAGAAACAAGAAACAAAGGGGGAAGGGGAAGAAGAATATAAGGAAATAATAATCGCTATCATTTGTACAGCGCTTTAAGATTTACAAAGCACTTTACATTATCTCATTTTATCCTCACAACAGCGCTGTGAAGTAGGTGCTATTATTATCCCCGTTTTACAGAGGAGGAAACTGAGGCAGACCGAGGGTAGGTGACGGGTCCAGGGTCACACAGCTAGTAAGTGCCTGAAAATGAACTTGCAGTCAGGTCTTCTTGAATCTAAGTATGGCATTCTATCCATTGGACCACCTAACTGCTTCCAGAAAAGACAATTCCCATTTGGAATAATAGCAGAGTGTATAATCTCAACCTGATTAAGAAAAACTAAAGAACATCTATTAGTCAAAATTCTATACAAAAACTGGTCTCTAAGTTATTTACTTCTCTGTATAGCAAAAGTAGAGCAATCACTGCTCCCAGGAAACCCTCCTTACTGCCTAGCATCAATGGGGAAGAATAAATAAGAAAAATTAAAACCCAGACCTTTAGAACAAACTTATTCAATAAAGACTTGTGCCTTGGTCTGTGTGAACTCAAAAGCATCTTTCAACAAACAGATATTGCTACAAAGTAAAAACTTCCTTCCAAATCAGCCATGACAGATGCCCGCTTTGATAATGTGCTCACCCTGCCTGATAAGAACTCTGAGTTGCACACATACTAGAACAGCAAACAGTTGTATAGAGACCTGAGATTTTGTTCTTGGGGCCCATCTCATACATACTAGTGAAGTCAGCAAAATCTAGAAGACTGCCAAGTAAGTTCTGATGCCAAAATAGTACCTTACTGTAGCATTTGGTCATCTGTGTACTGTCCAGTGCTTATTTTGAGAAAAAGCCCTTTAAAAAAATATAATCTTCTTATTTATTTTTGATTATTTACATGACCTTTAAATTGCTTCCTTCCACCTCTTTCATAGTACCATGACAAGACTCTTCTGTTTATAATGCAGTAATGGTGCATTTGGCCTTTTTACTGTTGTTGCCATGATGATTATATGCAAAGGATTAGCTACCAGAGGCACAAGTTCTTCATAAATCTCGACTTCCTGCCCTTCTGTGTGTTACCATAAGAAGGATAAAATTATTTGAGGCTGAAACCTAACCTACTTCCTCTCTAAAGGAGGGAGGTAGGGGGAGGTAAAATAGGGGAAGATTTAGAAAAATAAAAAAAGAAGCTAACCCCCTCCCCCAAAAAATTCTAGATTAGAGAACTCATGGGAACTGGAGTCAGAAAAGTATTATCTACAATGTAAAAAGACACACTATGTTTGATATACTCTGCTCTCACTGTTTATTTGGTTTTAAGTCAAATATACACTCTGCAAGATAAGAAGCAAAAACACCCTTAAAATACCTAGTACAACAAAAACTTTTATACTAGAAAAGATCGGTACTCAAACACGAACATTTTTGGAACTGAAAAACAATGTGAAAGTGCCTACTTTGAAGGAAGATATGTATTTATGTTAAGAACATAATTTTTTTAAAAGTCATATACCATAAGACTAAAAATAAGGCTGCTCACTCTCCATTAATTTATCTTAACGTTTTCATAAGTACACAAATAACAAGATTTCAATTAAAAAATCACTACTATACAGGATTCCATTTGAGTATGGTTCTGTTTTGATTTTTTTTTTCTCCACAGAAAAGTCATGTCTTCATACTTAACTCGGTCAATCATTTTCAGGTCAATAGGAAAAGGATGCCATTTATATTAATCATTTAGTCAAGAAAACCAAAACAAGACCACAAACATGGGGTCTGATCATGCTGGCCATCTCAATGCCTAAATTTTATTGACCACTTAGGGTTTCAATTCACTTCTCACAGCTCAATCATTTTAACATGGGGGGGGGGGGGAGGCACAACACTAATCAAGCAGATTTCTTACAACACTCATAGTATCCTGGTATAATGTATTTAAGTAACTACTGGTTTATTCCAGCAACTACATTGAACATAAAGCTGGAGTCTCTTTAGTTGCTAAGATGTTCCAGTTAGTGGAAATCCAATTCCTTGTTACAGTCACCAGTCTTCCGGGCAGGCAGGTATTGAGATATTTAACAGAACTGCATATGAACTTATCTCTTTAGTTCTGGATTATTCTAAGTCCATTACTGTTCTATAGGGTACTCCAGTAACATAAACTGATTCTTTAAGATCCCCTCCAGCTCTAAAGAGCAGAGGATTCTAAGTTATTAGTGGCGTTACAATGTTTACTGTATCTTGAAACCACTTCAAAGGGGTCAAATGAATTTCTTCATTTGTAACACTGAATGACTATCCAGGATACAAAGTTTTAACGACTTAATTGTTGCCTCTTGCTGCTTCTAGGAAGTTAGAAAGTTCTCTTTAGTTATCCAGATGAGTTTTTAACCATATTTCCAGAAATGCTGTCTTTCAATTGATTTCTGATTTTTTCCTCCCAAATATCTCCTTTTTTTCTGTTCCCCCCTCCCTTTCTGTCTTACTGGTTTTTACAGACCTAGGCCACTAACTTCGACTTTACCTTCCTTTTTATTGAGAGTTAACGCCACTGTCTCATCAGGTTTCCTCTATACGTAGCAACTGAAATCCCTGCCATAGAGTTGCAACCATACTCAAATCTAGACCTGCAGATAGCACTTCTAGGTCTATATCCCAAAGACATCCAAAAGAAAAGGAACCTATTTTTACAAAAATATTTGTAACAGCTTTTTGTGGTGGCTAAGAATTGGAAATTAAAGGGATGCTCATCAACCGGGGAATGGCTAAACAAGCTGTGGTACATGCTGTTAATGGAATATTATTGTGCTGTAAGAAATGATAAACAGGATGATTTCAGAAAAACCCAGAAAAACTCACATGAACTGATGCACAGTGGACAGAACCAGGAGAACATTGTACACAGTAACAGCAATGTTGTTCAATGAAGAACTGTGAATGACTTCACTATTCTCAGCAATACAATTATCCAAGATAATCCCAAAGGACTGATGATGATGAAGCATACTCTCTACCTCCAGAGGAAGAATTGATATTGATGGAATATAAACTGAAACACACTATTTTTCACTTTCTTTCTTTCATTTTATTTCTTATTCGAGTCTTCTTGTACAAAATGACTAATATGGAAATGTTTTACATAACTGCACATGTATAATCTATATCTGATTGCTTGCTGTCTCAGGGAGGGGGGAGGGAAGGGAGAGAGATAGAGAATTTGGAACTCAGAACTTTAATAATGTTAAAATTTTAAAAGAAGAAAAAAAGGAATTAGAGGAGAAAAAATCTATACCTGCAGAATGCTTTCTTCTGATTACAGCTAATGCTCAACAAGCCAGTATTTGTTCTGTGTGATGGGTGGTCTGATGTTCACTGTAAAGCAGAACACCTGTCACCTGCACCACTCACTTTATACTTCACACTCTGGCTTGTATGGTTATCTCTTAAAGTACATGCCTTTTTTTCCCTCTCTCTTTGAAGGCAGGGGACTTAAGAGGTTCCATATTCCAACTGCCCACTAGCCAAGGACATCAACTTGCATATAATAGGAACTCAAATAAAAATGTGTTGAGCAAACACCGACTTAAGTTTTAAATGCACCTGAGATTCAGTAAATGTCTTTCCTGACCCATCTTGTAAATTAAAATGGTCATGCCTTAAGGAGATGTTTTTCTCCAGTTTTGGTTTTTTCCTCAACAACACTCCTCACTCCCTCAGACTGATGTCACTCACTGACTTCATGCTGAATATTGGCTAGAATAGATATAATCCACTTCCTCATCTGTCACCATCTATCCAGCCCTGTTTGCATTATCAGTAGAACAAGAGTAGCCTCAATACAATAAAGAGCCATTCTTAAAACATTACCTGAAGGTAAGAAAGCTCTTTATAAAATACATCTTTCTCCTTCATTCAACTCCCCAAGACTTGCAGTTCATTCTTATTTATCATATTTATGTCTGCGAAAAAAGAATCATGTTTTTCTCTTAACTCTACAAAAGAATTCTTTACCTATAACAGAATGATCCAGATTCTTTCCAAAGCAGGTCCCTCCTTAGGAACAGAACAGGTCAGCAAAGTCAGAACCATACCCTATCCAGACTGTCATCTTCTGAACATGTCATTGGTCACAAAGTACACTGGAAATGAGACTGTGGGTAGATCAGCCCAAATCAATAACCATCACTGGAAAAATTAAATGGGCATACTCCATTAGATCAGCATCATAATATTCTTGTCATAGAGCAAAACATGAAAGAAGGTGATTATGCATTCAAATGTACCCCACAGGACTTCAAAAAAGTGAATATACCGGATTCTGTGGAAAGAACTGATTTGGGGATCAAGTTTTGAATCTGGCTTTGCAACTTACTACAAGTCACTTTAGCTCTTTAGGTCTCAGTTCCTCATTTGTAAGAACAGAAAGTTGGACTAGATCAGTGGTGTCAAACTCAAATAGAAATAGATCCCTATGACTTAGAAGACCATAAATTAATATTATCTTCATTGTATTGTTATTTTATTTCTTAAGCAGTTCCCAATTACATTCTAATCTGGTTCAGGTCACATTCAGGAGTTTTGTGGGCTAATTTGACACCTAAAGACCAGGTGAAATCTAAGGGTACCTTCTAGCTCTAACAGTCTTTGATCCATGATTTTTCTAGGAGTCTGGCTCACTGGCTGCCAACAAAGATTCAGGCCTTATCTCTTTTCTTTCATGTTTTGAAACTGTTACACTGTCATCACCATTGTAATAGGGTATTAAAAGACTCTAATAACCTACTTGAAAGGCAGTGTGGCTTAGCAGATAAAGGGATAGCCTTCCTTACATTCAAAAAGACTAGGGTTCAAGACCATCCTCTGAGATATATAAACTGTTTGACCTTGGGCAAGTCACTTAATCACCTCAGCGTCTCCAGGATATTTCTTAATATTTACATTGCTATATATGGGTGTCTGTAAACATACAAACACACACATACACACACATACATATATTTGTTCTTTTTGACAGAGATAGGTAGAATTATTAGCCTCATTTTACAGATGAAGAAGTTAAGGTTTAGAAAGTTAAATGATTGGCCTTAAGGTCTAATTCTGCACTGATATTTAAACCCAGATCTTCTTGATTCCCTAAGATTATCAAGCTGAAAATTTGTACACCAAGACTTCCTATACCAACCAGAAAGAAACAGCACTTGGACCAAAGGGGAAAAAAAAGTAAACTCCTTTAAGGAAAAACTTCTACACAGAGTATGTACTACATAAAAGCTGGTTAACTAACCTGCAAAAATATAGCCCTTATTCACAGAGCAAATTTTTTGGCATGGAGGGTTCAAAAAGGTACCTGCCCTACCCCACATAAAATTTAACTACTTAGGAACAAGCTATCTTAACTATCTGTTGGATGATAAATTTTTGTTTGGAAAAGAAATTTCCATGCTTCTCCTTCCTCAACAATTTGGATTTTGACTGTGTAACAACTTCATCAGAGGATATAAAAATAATCCAAGAAAAAGTAAAACTCAAAAGTGTCAATATTTAACTTTATAAAGTTGGGTACAGACAAGGGTTGAAAATTATGAATAATAGAGAGTATATCATAATAGAAAGAATACTAGATTTACATATAGCCTGAGGACCCCAATCAGAATCCAGGCCTTACACAGCTAAAGTTCTAGCAGACTGGGTAGTTCAAGGTGGGGGGACAAAACAATGAATCAAGAGGCAGGACACTCAAGTTCTATTTCCAGCCCTACCACCAGGATTCTGTGTTACCATAGCAAGTCCATCTGAGCCTCATTTTCCTTGCCTATAAATGAGGGGGTTAAATCTTCTCTCAAGGTATCTTACAAATATAGCACTCCTTTGTTCTAGTCACTTAATTTTTATACTGACTGTCCTTAACAAATTCCTATAACTCCCATATTAATTACAGTACGTAATTACAGTATGTAAGTTATCCTATGGACCATCAGCCTATCACTTTTATAACTAAAATTAACACTGTTCCAAATTTGGAGCATTTGTTTATGTTATTTACTACTATCACTTAAGTATCTAATTATTGCTCCCTAACTCAGTTTGCGCTTGCGCGTGCATATATACATACACACACACACACACACACTCACACAAAAAAACTCTAGACATTAGAATTATATATAAATGTGATCTCTGCCCTATGTAAAAGACAAAGGGAGGTCTATATAACAAAGGCCTATCTAAAAATCAGAAGCCACATTTTCTTTTACACAAAAGCAATCCTGTTCTAGTACTTTGAAAAGTCAATATGTAACACCCCTTAAAACAATATAATTTAAGAATTAAATCTCTATACTTTGTCCTTAAAATCTCCTTTCACAAAGATGATCATTTCAACAAACCACCATGTGTTAATATGCAACATACTGTACTCCTTATGCATAAAGAAAATATAGTGTTTGTCTGCAGTGTTTCCATATATTTATTTTCCTCATGCTGTCTGTGCTGAACTGCAGACAAGGTTAGTATCTGTAAGAGGGGGGAACAAATCTCTTTAATATATTGAATACAGTGTTGAAAACTGCTCCACAAGTTGATGGATATAGTAACTACTTTGTTAATGTTACTTTCTTGGTTATTTATAACTTACGGTTTTTAGACCTTATGTACATGTGTTATAATGTTGCCACTCAATCTGAACTAATCCTGATCTTTAAGGCAGAGAAATGAAAACAAAAAGATGAAGTGGAAGAAAATAAGAAAGGTAAGACATAAAAAAAAATTTACAAACACTGCAAATTCCACAGAAGCAGAAGTAATCTTGTTGTCAATTATCTAAAATTCATTTCCTCTGTCCCCCACAATGTGAGGTGCACAGACATATGTTAGTGTCCTGAACACAGTAGGCACTTAATATTTCTTGACAATGAAAGAAACAGTAGAATATCATCCGGTTGATACACTATACCCATGTCACCAATTACCTCCCAGTGACCTCACATGTCCTTTACCCAGAATAAAAAAAAAAAACCCTAGCGAAGAGATGGGTTACAACAAAAACCTTATGGGACTCCAGCTGAAAACTCTGAATTGTCTCTGCCATAGAAAAGTTGGCACAGAATGCACTGGAAAGTCACTATAACTCTATTTCGCTATGGAGTAGTTTGAGGCAGATTATCTTGGACCTTAAACAAGGGGGGTTTAGTTACCCAAAGGACCTCATTATAAACTTCCCTCTGTTCCCAAAGAGCTGTTATAGTGAGGATGCAGTGTAAGATCTTTCAGAGTACTGCTATTATGCAAATTTTAAATATTTCATTCCAGTTCCCAGTACTTAAGAATAAAACAATCTAACTCCAGTAATGAATATGTGCAATTGAAGTGCTAGTTAAGAACCTGCCATCCAGAAAAGAATCAAGGATAAACTTAAGGGCTGTTTAAAACTGTCAATTCAAGCCCTCCTTAGACAAATGGGAGTGCAGGTGAGGAGAAGAGACACCTGCAAACCTCCACCTAAAAATCCCCAGGACATTCTCTCTTCCTCCATACGCCAGATCCTTGTCTTCATCCAATGTTTCTGTTTGTGTCCAGGTACAGGAAAGCCTTGTACCTTATATATCTCATAACACTGATGTTACAGCAAGAAAGCAAACAAACAAATTACAAAAGGTGCTATTCCATAAAGCCCTAATCTATCATCTCATTGGGATTTGTAAATTACCCTGGGTTCTTCAAAAGCTATTCCAGAGGAACACAAGCTCTAAGTCAGTTTTCCAAAGGCCAACCTAGCTAAATACAGAGACTCATCACTAGTAGGCAGGCCATGTGCTGACAAATTCTTTTGGCTACGGTAAATGATGCAACAAAGAAAAATACAAGATGGACTTCAGTCACATGTGGCCCTGTTCTTTTGTAGTGACAGTGCCAAATTGGCAGAAAAGGGGACAGAGGATGCTAAGAATCAAATAGTTTTTAGACCCTTCATAATCTTTAACACTACCTTTGGCATTCTAACTGTGAGATCACTGTCCAATGACCAATGGTCCAGTAATGTACCCACTACTGGGAGAACTGAACCATACTAATCATGACACTTTTGCTACAAATGAAATCAGTAGGGGAAAAAATAGTACAACAGCTAAATGGAAAGATGGCTTACAATTTTTTTCTTGGAAGCAAATTAAAGAGTTGTGGGTGTTGGTTTTGTTATGCCCCTAAAGACAACAAGAAACATAATTGCATGGAATATTTAGTCAGCCCCAAATGCATTGCTTCTTATAAATATGTGCAAAAAGACCACCTGAAGATAGCGCTGATTTAAGTCTGTGTATGTGTTGCAGAGGACTGAAGAGGTAGGGAAATTCTTCAAAGAACTTGGTAACATCCTCCAAATGAAATAAACATACACTTTGGTACCTAGTGACTTCAATGCAAAGCTAGAAATAGTTGAGAATAGTGAAAACGTTAGAAAATATGAATCAGTTGTAAAGATGCAAGAGGCCAAAGACTTCTAGATAACGCAAAAGCCTCATTGCTATACATATGAATACTTTATTTAATAAAAATAACAAAGTACTAGATAGGTATGATGAGCACCAAATTACATAACAAAAGATGAAATTGATTATATTTCAACAAACAGGAAATGCCTCATTACTGATGCAGGATTCATTTTTTAATTACCTGTATACCAATTAGAACACTGACTTACTAAAGTGAAGATTAAAATGAGTACAAAACTTAAAAAAATAAGAAAAAGATATAGCATGAAATTATAACAACTCTATCCTGACCTATTTAAACCAGTAACTTATGATGAAAATAGGATATAGATGGAAGAAAGATCATGGACTCAGACTATAACAATAGCATACAGAACTTCAATCCATGTGAATAAACTGCAATAAGAGAGAGGCTAAAAAGGACCTTAATTAGAAAACATTTAATGTATTTGCATATATATATATATATATATATATATATATATATACACACACGTACATATATATATATATATATATATATATATATATATATATATATATATATATATATATGTATATATGGTAGTCAAGATCAACACCAGAATGGAATATAAATGTCTTCGTTAAATCTTTTAAAGGATATGGGCAGCTTATGAGTGATATCACCTTGGAGAAACAGAAGAGGAAAAAAAAACAGTTTAAGAAATGTTGTTGAGAAACCTAACTAAAGTCACCCCAAAAGTATTTAAGGTCAAAAATGGAAGAACCACAATCAGAGAAAAATGGAAACAATCTGGAAATATTTTTATAACCAACATATATGTGTGTATGTACATCTGTGGATACCTATATGTATAAACATATATGTATATTTTTAAACCACCAAGGACTACAGAGTCCTTACATTTGGACTCTAACATCACAGTACTAATTGAACTTAAAGAAGAGGTAGAAATAGCATAAAAAAAGATGGGAAAAGCAGCTAGATTAGACAATATAAAAGATCCATTCTAGAAGTGACACAATTGTGGGAGTGCTAAGAGATCTATTCAAAAGATATCTGAAGAAAAGGAAGATACGTAAGGTTTGAGGGAAAATTTTTTTCCAGATTTATTAATATCAAAATAAGGCAACGAAGAACATCAGCAAATACCAAACTATACTCCTACTTCCCAATCAACATAATTTTTTTAATGAAAATCATCTACACAGAGAGAAAGAACACACATTTTCAGCGAAGGCATTAGTAAAGAATAGGCAGGCCTTTGCAAACAAAATTCCAGAGGTCCCATCTTTACCAAACAACAACTAACTGAAAGAAGTATCAAATCCAAGTTCCCACTTTTTATTGTTTCTTGCTTATAAAGAAGCATTTGATTCCATATAGCAAAATACAGCTCTCTTCCAAAAGGTATCATCCATCCAAATACCAGAATTACACAAGGTCCCTTGAAAGATTTAGCAACATAGATAGCCTTCTTTGACAATCATCTGATCACAAATAAAACAGGAAGATGTATGCTAGCCAGAAGTATTCACTAATGTCACAGAAAAGATTCAGTCCAAGGTCCCAGCTGAAGAGGATTCCCTACAGTTAATGAGCTCCTGAAAGTACTCCTATTGACAGCTCATATCATGATAGCTGCCTCAAGCCCCAGAATATTTGCAGTCTGCTGGAAGAAATTCACAACCACCCAAAAGAGTTTGGACCATCTACACAGGAAAAACCAAGTGGATAAAAAATTACTGTTGTCAGTTCAAATACATCCTTATACACTGGACACTTACTAGCTGTGTGATCATGGGCAAGTCATTTAACCCCAATTGCCTCACCAGAAGCCAAAAAAAATTACTATTGTCCAGAATATATTACAAGTAGTTAGATGGACAACCTATAGAATTTGTCCATTTGTGTATATATATATCTTGATCAGATAGCACAAAAGGACAAGTTGGATCCAGAACTGAATGGCAGGAGAAACTGCAAAGTAACTTTCACGACCCCAAATTTCTGCGAGAAACAAAGGTCCATCCTTTTTAATACCAATATTCTATCAGTGCTACTTCATGTCTGTGGAGTCATGGAACACGCACAATCACTAAAAAATTAAAAATGAGCATCACTCAAGAAGGCAATATAGAGGCAACATAAAGCAGCCCCCATGGTGTCTCTCTCCCGCCTACCCATCCCCACCTTGGCTGCACACTTACTCACACTCACACACCCCGGTTGTGAGCAAGGCACAACCTAAAACAAATGAGTAACCTAAAAGAAGTGAAGGATGTCCCTAGAGATGTATGATCAAAAAATTGTCTGCTGATACAGCCAGAACAAGAATATGAGTAAATAACTTTCATATTCTTCTGTTATCTTCCACATTTCAAGAGAAAGCAAAAAAGATCTCCAGCACATCCCATAAACTCCCAGTACTGAACTCAGAGGAGGCCATGAACAAGAGTCACATGAGATGGGCAAGCATAGAAAGTATCTATATCTACAGAGGAAACATTCATGCTGATGGAATCACAGGTCTACAGGAACCCGAGGCTTCCTTCGACAATTTCTGCATTGGAAACCTAAGTTCTGAAGCAATGACAGCTGAATACAAAATGGATCTGTGAATTAATTCCCTCCAACAACACAAATTACAACTCATTTGTGTCTGCACATCCCCTGCAACTCTTGTTAACATTCTCCCAAAAGTTAGGGGCTAGGGAGAGGTCCACCAAATTTGCTAGAGGCTTTCCTTGATTTCTCTTGACATTTTGAGGGTACCAATAAAGTACTCTGGTTGTCCACCTGTCATTCCTTGCCACGTGACTACCCCTCTCTTCCTGTAATGCAATTCCTTTGGTGAGATACTTTATAACTTGTTTAAAACTAAAGTGTAGTTTGGGACTTAAGCTTTAAATTGCCCCAAACTGTAGCCACACACAAAAACTGCCTTTTAAAAACTGTAAAAAGTCTTCTAAGTCATAGATTGGCCACCTAAAGAAAAAGATGAAAACCATTTGCTACACTAAGTCTCTATATCTGTCAGGTTTTAAACCTAACAAGTCTCAAAAAAAAAATCCATTCAGCACATGAAGAGGGGAGGGGGGAGTAGAGGGAACTGCTATAATTACTCTTACCATATATTTCAATATTTTTTAATTATGAAAAGCTTTTAAAAATAAATTTGATTTTTTCAAACTGATGATTTCTAAGAAACATAAAAAATTATAAACAGCAGGAACTTTAGAAATCAATCCCTCTCATTTTTCAGAGAAGGTAACTGAGATCACTCTAAGTGACTCAGGGACATTAGGGACTAAAACAAACATCAAAGGCAATTTTAAGTCAAACTTCTGTTCCATTTTTTAATGTTTTAAAAATGCCTTTGTATCTTGACGAAATTTACTTGCAAGTAAGCCTATTTTGCCATAAAACTCAAAAATAGTACTATCTGTGTTGGAGTCTGTGACTCAAAACACAGCCTCGTTCACAATAACTATAAATACTTGTTGCTTATCCAGTGACCTTTGGATCTCAAAAAAAGGCACGGACCTCTGGGTTCTAATCGCACCTTCACTCCTCTATGATTTAGCAAATTCACTGTTGTTAGGTACCCAGCATTCCGCATCCACTCTTGGACACTGGTTGAGGGCTCCTAATTACTTCCAGGTCTAAATAGATACTTTCCTCCAAGTAAAGGCCAGACTTTGTATTTTGCCTTCCGAACTTGAAGACGCGACTTTAACCACTAGAGGTCTCCCCTTGGCCAGTTTTGCACGTACGCTATTTTTGCTGCACTTGAAACTTTCCGGAGAAAGGCTCTCTCTCCTCCACTCAGCCACTGTTTTTTTTCCCTGAAAAACTTGCGCAAAAATCCACGCGACCGAGGTTCATCAATAACCAGGTCCCTGGCTTTACGGGATCCAAAAAGAGGGCATCACTAACGATGCTCCAAGTGTATTCTTTTTTAAAAAACTAACCAACCTGCAAACTCGAAGCGGGTTATAACATTCCCCCCCCACCCCAAGTTCTTTCTTCAAGTGAATTTCACATCTGTAATCTGACTTTTCTTGTGAACTTGGGGAACAATTAGAAATCTATTTCCGCCTTGGTTGCGGCGCACTTTCCTTTCTCTCCTAATCAATTTTTCTGTCGGTTTTTTTTGGGGGGGTGTTAAAGGCGGAAAAAGCAAGGCGGTAAAGGGAGGGATGGATCCTGAGCTGGGGGAAGGGAAGGGAAGGGCCGGGGTGTTCAATGCGCCTGAGGAAGTTGCATAAGGAAAGAGGCTCCGTTTTTTTCGGGTGCTCTTGTCCTCCAACAAAGTCGGTGGCGTGTCCGGGGAGCGGGAAGGGAGGAGGGAGAAGCCGGCATATTTTACCTCTATCTCCCGGGGACCGAGGCTCGCCTGGGTCATACCCACCCCGCAGAGAGAAAACGCAGACGGACTCCCAGACACCCCCACCCCTCCAAGGGGAAGGCGGAAAGGAAACCGCCCTCTTTTTAAACTTTCTCTCACGGTCTAACCGTGGGTCGGGCTCCGGCCAAAAAGGAAAAAAAAATCATAGGGACTTTCTTTTAAAATCTGTACGGATAATGAAAGTTTTGCAAACGCTCGAAGTTCGTGCCCCCCCCACCCCGCACCCTCCCTCTTCCCTCACCTCGGGGGATTGGGGGTGCGCGCCGGACAGCCTGGGCTTCTGAGCTTCCCAATCCACATCGCCCCCCTACACCTCCGCATCCCTGGGCTGGCCTCGACTTCCCCGCCCCCCAACCGTGGTCTCCCGCCTGCCGCTGGGCGGGTGGCGGGCCCAGCACCCCTCAGCCCCGGGCGCCTGGGCGGCTGCACCCGCACGCGCGGCAGGCGCCGGGGGCGCAGGCTGGACTTTGCCTCTACCTCCCCCCCATACACACACACACACACACACACACACATATACATCCACACCAGCCCCCTTTTCCCTTCCCCCAAATCGGGGCGTAAACAAGTTGGGGAGAAGCAGCCGCCACCGCGTCTCACCCCCCTTCTCCCCGCCGCGGCTGCACACTCACTCACTCACACTCACACACCCGCGCCCGCACCCGGCCGAGTGCAGTGAGCCGGCGGCGGCGGCAACCCAGACTCCGGCGGTCCTCCAGCAGCCCCCTCCACCTTCCCCTTCCTCCCTAACCCCCCCTCCCCGAAACGGGACCCGAAGGCCCCCGGCGCCTTCTGCCCGCGAGCACTTTCCTGCCTCCGGCAGAAATAAACCAGGGTGTGTGTGTGTGTGTGTGTGTATGTATGTGTATGAGGGAGGAAGGGGGGGTATTTTTGTGCAACTTTCCCAAAATGGCGGAAATTGGAGCTGATCTATATTAAATTCTCACACACTCCGTAGGAAAGGAGGAGGAG
The DNA here is from genome assembly GCF_003287225.1 of Phascolarctos cinereus. Taxonomy (NCBI): domain Eukaryota; kingdom Metazoa; phylum Chordata; class Mammalia; order Diprotodontia; family Phascolarctidae; genus Phascolarctos; species Phascolarctos cinereus. The sequence continues at coordinate 126,920,262 of NW_027555958.1, forward strand.
GAGGAGAGAAGAAAATGCAAACTCCCCCCCCTTCCTTTTCCTTTTCCTCCTCCTCCTCTTCCCTTCTCTTCTCTCCCTCCTCCGTGTGTGTGTGTGCGCGAGCGAGTGTGTGTATGAGTGCGTGTGCGCGCCGTGGGTCGGAGAGGCCTTTCCACCGCGCACACACCGAGCACACCCTGGGGGAGACGCGCTTGCACATTCAACCAGTCTATTCTCCGCAGCCCGAGTCGGGAGAAAGTCCCCCGGCCTCTTTTTCCCACTGCCTCGAGCTCCCGGACTTGTCCTGCTCCCTCGCCCGCTCGCTCTCCCCTCCCGTGCGCTCGCTCGGCACAAAGGCCACCCCGGGGGGAGCGGAGAGGAGAGGAAGGGGGCCGAGTACCGAGAGTCGGGGCCAGGGGGTGAGAAGCGGGGGAGATCGGCACAGGAAGACCTGCCTCCCCTCCCGTGCTCCCCCCTCTCCTCGTCACCCTTCCCCACCCTCGGCCACCACCTAACCCCCCCTCCCCTTTCGTCCCCTCCCCGCCCGCTCGCCGCCTCCCCCCTCCCCGGGCTGCGGCTCCGCTGCACCCACACATGCACGCACCCGGGGCCGGCGACACCGCGCTCCCCACCCTCCCCTCCCCCTTCCCGCACCAACCCCGCGCTCAGTGTCAGCAAAGAGACCAAAGTGACCATCTCGCGGGGGGGGCGCGCGGGGGAGGGGGCACCCCCACGCATCCCAGAGCCTGTGCGCCTGGCGAGAGCCTTCAGGCGGCCAAGCTGAGCCCCGGCTCCCCTCCTCGCAGCCCCCCACACCCTCCTCCGTGTGCACGCCAAAGGAAAAAAAAATACAAGTCTCTCCTCCTTCTCCCCCCCCATTTTTTTCCTTTCTCTTTTCTCTCTCTTTTGTTCCTCTTTCACACTCTCACACACTCTACTTCGGAGGGTGATGCCCAGGGACGCCCCTCTCCAGCCATTTCCGAGTCACTTGCCCACTTTTTCCCCGGGATTAAGTTTGCTCCTCTTTCCCAGAGGCGGAGAGAAGTGGGGGAAAAGCCCCTTCTGTCCTTTTCCCCTCCCCTGATCTTTTCACAAGAGGAGGGTGCGCTTCCTTCCTTCTATAGGTCTCTGAACTTTCATCTTCACCCAGAAAAATAAATGAATGGCTTTGGCACGTACAAATCTTCGGATTAATTAGAGATTAGATCAGATCAACCGCTTCTTACCCCCAAATTTTCTCTTTTTTTTTTCTCCGTCTCACGAGTAGTCCTGACAAATGGTCCAGGGCTGTGGGCGCAGTGCGCATGTGCGCGTAGAGTCAGGGCTGGGGAGAGGGGAAACTGCGCTGCTGCTGCTAAGGCTGCTGCTGCTGCCGCCGCCGCCGCCGCCGCCGCCGCTGTTGCTGCCGCCGCCGCCGCCGCCGCTGCCGCCGTCGCCGCCGCCGCCGCTGCTGGGGTGTCTCATTCTTGCTTCCTTGTTACTGCTGCTTCGCCTTCGAGGCTGGAAAGCAGCATTTAAAGCCTGTTAGCAAATGCAGCGACCAGCAGATACTATTTCAGGTGCATCTTTTCTATAGCCTTGTCAAACGACTCGGAGCCGTTAAGGCACAGTAAAAACACATATACACACACACACAACACACACATACACACACACACACGCCATGCACACACACACAAACAAAATGGGAATGTGTGGCCAGGTTTTAGGTTTCTTTGTTTATTTTTTTTTAATTTTACTTTTCTTAAAACAGTGTTCATGGCCGCTAATCTTCTCTGTGCTTATTTAGACGTATGCATTCGGCCATTAAAGATTTTTTTTTTTACAAAGGCATCTCTCACACAAAGCCTAGAGAAGTAGCGGTCCGTGCCACAGGTAGAGAAAAATAAGAAATAAAGTTTCACTTCTTGAAGTGATAAAGGTTTGGCTTCTTTGGGACTTAAACTATGTATAAAAAATGTGACTACGAAACTCGTGGGTTCTTCAGGTTTTGTGATCTTTTATTGAAAATGTGAAACGTTTAGGTCTAGGTCACAACTTAGAAACCAGTGATTTAAGTATATGACAATGAAACACACAGAAATTACTACATTACTGAAAGCTTTAATTACTTCACTCAATTATAAAGTGGCCATAAAGTCCTAGGACTGAGAACTGTACACCTTTGTCAACACATCAAAACTGGAGGGGATCATTATTGCGTTTAAGATATTGACAATTTTCCACTATTGGCAACATACCTCCATTTAGACCTCTCTTAGTCATTCTCTTTCTCTATTAGCTTAAAAAAAATTAAAACAAAATAACAAAGCACACCCTCACAAATTTCAAATAATTGGGGTCCTACTAAATATTTGTATGTCAATAACATAACAGTTGACAATCTGAAGAAAAGATTAGCAAGTGTGATTTCAGGAATCAGAAATAAAAGGTGTAAAAGCAGTCCTTGAGAACTGGATAGGGGAGGGGCCCCCTCTCTGCTGGAGAGAGGCCTATTTATTTTGCATCTTAACAAAGGGAAGGAGAGCCTTTTCTGAAAATTTTCAGTAAGGCCTACCTAGAATTTAAATTTATCTCTGTGTTGAGTATGCCATATTTTTTAAACTCCAAAATTAAGATTATTCTTGATGTTTATCTTTCAGTGAAGAAATGTTTTCCTGAACCAAACTGAGAAAATATAACTATTTAAATTCCTTTCTTTGAATTGTAAAATTAATTATAAAAGAACCCACTTGAATATCTGTGCCATTGGGTTCAAGGGTATGTGAAGGAGGCTGGGTTTAAGCAGAGTGTGTGAATAAATGAAAACCATGGATAATCCCAAACTTTGAGTTGGCTATTGATTTCAAAACCTTCTCTGTGTCCAGCCTTTCTAAGAGCTGTTACCAAACACCCTAATGAACTGATTTGAATTTCAGCTCCTCTCCCTTTCTCCACTGGCCTTGTTAAGAATGAGCTGTGAAATGACCAAAGATAGCATAGCAAGAGGAAAGAAGGGAAGAGAAATATGGTCTGTGTTAATCTACCCCATGATAAACTCAAAGCAATTTTAAGTTATCATTCCAAAAATCTCTTCTAAGTACTTTTTTTGGATAATTTCTGTACCAAATTTACATCATGCCCCCAATCTTGGATTTTTTTTGAGGTACCCTGTTTAAAACATGTGTATTCCCAAATCTCCTACAGACATTTCCAGTTTTAATAAAATTTCATTTTCCTTTCATCTTCAGAGAGCATCAAGAAGATTTCTAAGATTCTGACCCAACTCTTCCCAAAATTCCCAAAAAAGATTGTTTTTCATAGTTCAATATAATGAGTTGTGGAAAAAAACTTGGGAATGTTGAGGGATATATCTCTAACCTTTCAGGGTAATGACATTCTTTCACAAAAATGCTCCTTGGTGACACTCAGAGAGTGACTGACAGACACACAGAGGTTAAGAATATAGACTATTACTCTGGCCTAGTACTTTTTTTTAATGTTCTTGGACTCTTCACAAAAACAATGCCATTTTCCAACCTGTCCCCTAAACCCAAAACCTTAGGGCAATTTTAGATGCCTCTTTGGGTTTTGATCCCTACATACAGTTAGTGGTTAATGGTAACTGCTTCCACAACGTAGACAGAATCCAACCCTTCTTTCCTTTCCTGGCTGCCAAATCCTTTCTCCAGGTCTAGGTCATTTTCTCGCACATGAACTACACCAACCTCATTGCTGGCCTCTCTACTAGAGTTTTATTCCACACCTCAGAACATTCTGAAAACTTCTGATAAAAAAAACCAAAACACTTTTCTATGCCAAACACAGCAATCAAGCCTTTTTGTGGCTTCTTATCACCATCGAGATCTAGTTCTAAATTCTGACTATGGACTTCAAAATTTTCAACCACCTCTAATACTTCTTCAAGTCTGCATATAGGAATTCTCTACCAGTGGAGCCCCAAATATAACTATGGGCACATAAAGGTGTAAATAATAAGGATAAAAATAGAGGGTAAAGCATGTTGGGTGGGGCCTAGACACACTCAAAAAGGGAAATGTCTTCAAGTGCCCCAGTGTGGTTCTGGCCTAGCTCTTCTTCCAGCATGCACCCACTAGTAACCTATACTTCACCAAGGAATCAATTTCTTGCAGCCAACCAGAGCGAAGGCATCCCTCTCCCATCTCTAATAGTGTCATGTTCCTGAAACAATCCTTTCTCTTATCTGTCTTACCGTGCTATCCCCTTCCTTTCACAGCTGGAAGACAGCCTCCTCCTAGAACCTTCTACAGATTAGACCCACCAATTAATTCATGCTTTCCCTTCAATTTTATTTCTTCATTTATTGTTTTCATTGTACAAACATAACAATGATTAGACAGTCAGCCTCAGTAGAGGATTGACCTTGGAGTCCAGGAGACTTAGGTTCAAATCCTGACTCTAACACAATCAGTTGTGTGACACAAGTAAATAATTTAACCTCTCATTGCCCAGACAACCATCTATGACTATGACAGATAATCTAAGAGTTGCCTATCTGCATTAATGAGGGAATTTCCACAGTGGGAATTCTCATACACATAAAATCACAGGTCTGACCCCAAAACAATTTAAAAATGTTGACCAAGGGGTATAATGAGAAGAATAAAAATCAATACCCGGGTACACAGAATACTGGAATAAAAATCAGAAGACCCAGATTCTAATCCCAGTTCTACTGCTGACTAGCTTTACAACCTAAGTGGCAACTTTTCTGAGCCATAGTTTCATAATCTGCCAAATATGTGTAATGATATCTAATCTCCCAATCATGTAAGTTTGTTGTGAGAATCGACTAAGATAATGTATATTAAAATATTTTAGACTCATTCACCAAGCAAATATAAGATGCAGTTATCATTTTCAAATGAAATAATGCATGCAACATTAAAATATGTATACATTATTATTATTGTTTTTATATCATATCTCCTCCATTGTATTAGAAGCTTCTTAAAGGTAGTGCTCTGGCCAAACACGGACAGGTACGGTGACATAAAGAATAGTGAACTGAATTGGAGGCAAGAAGTCATGGATTCAAGTACTACCTCTGACACATACTGACTGTGTCAGTATAGACATGTCACTCAACCTCTCAGTGTCCTTAGCAACTCTCGAAGAATATAAGTTACAGAGGAATTGTACATCTTCAGTAGTTGGCCCGGCTTTTCCCCTACAAAGGCAAAGTGTATCAGAGAATTGAGTGCAGATGAAATTCGTAGGCCTGCACAAAAAAAAAATCCTACGTAGTTCTCTTCGCTCTCTGGGAACTTGATAAATGCCTACTGATGTGGATAGTATGACTGTTTTCTCATCATATTTTTATATTTTTACCCATAAACAAAGAAGGAAATATTGAATTTAAAGTAAAAGCCTAGCAAAACATTTTTGCCTGATATCACATTTTATCTGTGGTATTTTTGCTTTTTTGGAGTAGAGCATGGTACAAAAGAGGCCAAGATCTTCTGGCTAGTTTTGATTAGTTATTTTGCTCTATACAGCATCACAGACTGCAGTCAGCCATCTTGCAAATGTATGTTATTGATGATTACAATAAACTAACATGAGATTCTAGTAAGATGTTTTCTAAATCGACCAATATTTCAAATTGAATCATCAACATTGCATTTTGCTTTTTAAAATATTTTTCAAATTATAATTTTTAAACACCATAATCCTTGTTCTTATGCTATAATAATGGATGAAAAAAAATTGCATTAAGTTGGCTTGGCCAGAATTCCAATTATTGATATTTGTAACATCTGCACTTGGTTTTTCTGTTAGTATGCAAGCTATGACAAAAATAAATGTTCATACAGTCTAATTTGAATACTGATTATCTGTTCCAAAGAGAAATGTGTATAAATTCTTAACTACAGAGTTTGTGATAATAAAATATAATATAAATGGTGAAGTGAAGGGAAAAGGACATTACTTATCAAATAAGAGCTTCATATTTACATAAAAGTCAAAATCATCATAAGAATAGTGTGCTTTTACATTCATTAGGACCTTCATGAATTATATATGTTTAATAAATGATATTATCATTTACATTTTAAGATGGGGAAATAAGGTACAAAGCAGTTATGCTTGCTAGTGAAATATGTATCACAAGACAACATCTTCATACAAATGTGAGTTCTAGTTCCTGTTAAGAAAGAGGAAAAAATGGGACATTGGGCTCTTTTTTAAGTAAAGTTAAAAGATAATTTGGATTGTTTTTCATCTTTTTTTTTCACCTATACCCCAAACCTATAAGTATCATAACTAAACAGACCTAAGCCCTCTACTGGTGGTTTTCTGGGGTTTTTTCATCATTTAAAAATAATAAATGTTGGAGAAGCTGTGGGGAAATGGACACATTTACTCTTAGTGAACCTGTGAATAGGTGTAACCATTCTGGAAAAAATATATAGAATTATACACAAAAAGTTACTAAACTGTATGTGCTCTTTGACACATAACTTTGATACCAGTTATATCCAAAAGGAAACAAAGAAAGAGGGAAAGGTCCTTTATGTACAAAAATATTTCTAGAAATTCTTATTAAGGTGGCAAAAAACTGTACACTACTGGGATGGCCATCAAGTGGGGAAGGGCTGAATAAGTTGTAGTATATGAATGTGATGGAGTAATACTGTGTTGTAAGAAATGAGGAAAGAGATGATTTTAGAGATATGGAATGCCTTATATGAACTGATGCTGAGTGAAGTAAGCAGAATCAGAAGAATAATTTATACTGTGACATCGTATTATAAAAATGAACTATTTTGAGGATATTTGTAAACTAATAAAGAATGAAATGAGAACTGGAATAATAATTTAGACAATAACAATAGCCATGAAAGCTAAAAGACCTATCATCAATACAATAGCCAGTCATGATTCCAGAGCACTGATGATGAAATAAATATACTATCCACTATAGGGAGGTGATAGATTTAGTGTGCAAAATTAAACATGTATAATATATATTTTTATTATTTTTTTTCAAATAGAAGGGGGGAAGTGCTACAGATGTGAAATATTGCATGTACTTTCTGTTTTACTGTGTTACAAGACACCTCTCACGAAGTAGGAGCAATCTATAAATAAATAAAACATTAATAAAGCTTTTAAAAAGAGAGACAGATTTGAATTGTACCACCTAGGACACTCTGCTTTCCCCCCCCCCATCGCAGGATAGTACCCACAGAGATGGCTACCTCAGATTCGAGGTATTCTTTGGGTCTGTTTTCCCTAAAACTATAATTCATGAGCCCCTACTGATAGGTTTACCTTAAGCAGTCAATCAGGAGAAAAGTACATAAGCATTTAATGAAGTGTCATAGTAAGAAAAGTAACAATAAAATACTCCTCCAAAAACTCTGGGGCTCACTCTCCCACAAATATACACCACCTATGAGAAGAGTAGATAAGTGGAGAAGAGAAGCATGGAAAGGCAAGCACACGGAACACGTGTGGAGGGGTGACTAATGCTTCCATCACTACAGGGCCACTGATGTCTAACAGCGGTATCGTCCTATTACTCCCTACCAAGCCTGCTTTCCCATTGGTCTCCACCAGACAGATAGTCTACATTAGATGCTGCTCTACTGGAAGATCTTCTCTGCCAACCATTGCCAGGCATGGTCCCACTGGACAAGTAACTGTGAAGCTTCTTTCTACTTCTAGCATCTGGCTTCCAATGAAATCCTTGGCTCTAGAGCTATCTCTCATGGGAAAAGTAGGCTCTTCCATGCTCTTTTGCTTCAAAGCCCAAAACTTTGTTAATAGTTCTTTTAGAAAATCAGCTACTTTGCTTTTTTTTTTTCCTTTCTGATTGTTCTTGTTCCCTTCAAAGACTACAAGGCCTGTCATCTTCAGCAGATCTTTGGCCTTGGGTAAGAAGCTCTTTAGAACAAAGAACAGAAACCAAACTCCTAGCTGAGTAGCTAGTGCCCTCAAGCTACAGTCTGTCTTTTAGAACTCAACTTTCTGGTTGTTGGGCTGGTGTATCCTTGGACAGCTTCTCTATACCTTATGGTGAGCATTATTTGTTCCTCCTGATTTTACTCTCTGAAGGTTAGACTTCACTTGGTCATCATCCAAAGGAAGAACTGTTTGCCCAACGTCTACCAAACATTCTCGTGTCTGGATTTTTCCAGTTTCTCAACCCCAAGTCCCTCCTGCTCTCCATTGCAGATGAGCAGGGAGGAAGGCGCAGGGACAAAGCTAACTCTACAGGTCTCTCCTATGTGCCTCCCCATATGTCTGGCCTTTCATCTAGAGACATAGCCAGCCAAAACCCTTAGAGGTTTTGAGCTCATCCTTACAGAATGCTATTCCAATGACTGCGACCAATTTAGATAGTCAACTTGTGTAATTTCTGACTCCAAAAGAGCTGGTTTCTTGGCCAAAAATATGTGGTTAATTATGTCACCTTTGTATTTTGCTTTGCCTTCTCCTCTAGCTTTGGTCGCATTTAGTCCTGTGCTCACTGGTGTCTCCTCACAGATAGACAACATCCTGCTGAAAGTTCCCCAAAGCCTGTAAACATATCATGCTAATGGAATTCGTAAGTTTTATTTCATATAAATCTGCTATTCAGAATGTATTATTTTTATTTGGCATTTATATTACACTTTTACATTTTCAAAAGTCCTTTCCCATTTTTTAACCAAATATTTATCACAATATCGCTGTTATCTCTTTCATAAAGTAGGTAACTGAGGCAAGGTGCCAATAACTAACAGCTATATCTAGAATAGAATTTGCCATATATATATATATATATATATATATATATATATATATATATATATATATATATATATATATATATATATATATATATATATAATATATATATATATATATATATATATATGGGAAATGTAACTCTGCAAAAAAAAAAGTCTGGAACATTACTATGTTTATATAGAATGCTGAGTAGAGTGTCAGTGTATGTGAAGAAGACAATCTGTTACATTAAATTATACTAACGATATGCTTCACATGTTTCTATTTCAGAAACTAGAATCAATAAGAAAAATCTTTAACCAAGGTTTCCCCAACCAATTTGGACCCTTTAAAAAAATTAACATTTTAGAATTTAATGTTGGAAACTTAAGGTCAATATAATAGAAAATATCCTAAAACTTAGAGCTACCCAAAAACTAACTGTTCTTCCTTGGTAAATAGTGAGTATTCCGTATCCAGAAGTCTTCAAGTAAAGGCTGGAAGTCCAGTTGGCAAGAACATTATAGAGGGAAATTCTGGTTCAGATATGAGTTGTACTATGTGACTTTGGAAGGCCCTTCTTTCCTTAAATTCCATGAAATTCTAATGGTCCCTAGTCTCTCTTGGACTATTTCAGTTTATACTTCAAATTATTTTCTGTCCTCATGCTCATCTACCCTCAAAATTCTCTTGGGAAATTTAAGAAGAATGTATTTTCCTCTGGACTTGGAGACTTGGTAAAGACCAAAAAAAAAAAATGAGCACTGTGATATGTAAAAACTGTAAATTGAGACTAGCCTTCTCACTCAAGTCTTCTAATATAAAGCAAAGGCCTTTTCTTATTATGCAAACATTAAATTCCTTTTCGGTCAAGGGAAAAGATTATGGGACAACCCTGGTGGAAACACATAGGACACAAACACCTCTCTCAGCATGATTTGCTTAAGAAAAAAATGTTGAAACACTTTATCTTAATAACCATGTTCACAATACCTCCACCTTGCACCACATCTCCCTGTTTACTCTCTCTCTTCATCGTTATTTAGACCAATCATTAGGGAAAGGCAGCATTTTGTGTTTGTTTACAATAGCAATTATGTCCTTGTCTGTACTAGCAATATCCTTAAAGCCCACAAGATGGGAATGTTCTCCTACCAAAATACATTTAAGTCATAGTTCGGATGGCAGGTAGGTGGCGCAGTGGATAGAGTGCCAAGCTTAGAGTCAAGAGAGCTCAGCTTTCTCAGTTCAAATCCATCCTCAGACACTTACTAGATGTGTGATCCTGGGCAAGTCATTTAACCCTGTTTGCCTCAGTTTCCTCACCTGCAAAAAGAGTTGGAGAAGCAAATGACAAACTACTCTAGTATCTTTGCCAAGAAAAGCCCCAGTGGGGGTCACAAAGAGTTGAACATTACTGAAAAACAACTGAACAGCGTAGTCTAGAAATCTAAATCACATTCACAGATATCAATGAGATTTCACGTTTTCCAATTTTCAGAGCTAGAATTCAGAATTTTTTTATTTATTGAAAATTAAGAAAAGATAAGATTTTACCTATGCCTATATGTATAAGACTTAAATGATGTGATACACCAAATTATAAAAATATTTTAATCCATTTTCCTTTTATTAGAGCTGAGGTTCTCAACCTTTTTTTGTGTCATTGGCTCCTTTGGCAGTCTGGCGAGGACTATAGAACTCTTCTTAGAATAACATTTTTAAATAAATGAAGTAAGTGCTAAATTTTAGTTAGAAGTTAGTGAAAATAAAGATGTAATTTTTCCCCCCATCCCCGTTCATGAACCTCCTGAAATCTGTAAACTCCAGGTTAAGAATCATTCATTTAGAGGCCTTTGTCTTTTAAAAACTACAGAGCCAGTAAATATTTTTGATCGGCCTAAATTCATATAAATGAAGCAACACTGGAAAAGTGGTGGCTACGTGGTACAGTGGATAGAGCACTGGGGCCTGGACTCAGGAAGATCTGAGTTCAAATATGGCCTCATATACTTACTAGCATTGTGACCCTATGCAAGTCACTTCACCTTGTTTGCCTCAGTTTCCTCATCTTTAAATGAACTGGAGAAGGAAAGGGCAAACCACTCCAGTGTCTTTGCCAATAAAACCCCAAATGGGGTCACAGATATGACTGAAACGACTCAACAACAAAGCAACACTGATCTTCAAAGCTCTTAGAGATAGTCATTTTGAATTTACTAATCAATTGTTATATGGCCAATATTGTGATATGTTGTTGGGGGAAGGGTGGGGGAAGGGGAGGAGGGGTTGGGAACTGAGAATGTCCTCAAGAAGCTTACAATGTGATTGGGTAAATAGGATTTATGATCAACAATTAGAGACCATAAAGACATTGTGATACAGCACTGAATTTTGTGTCATAGGAACTAGGTGTAAATTCTACTACCTTTGTGACCTTGGACAAGTCACAACTTCTCTTGAATTCAGTTTTTTCAATTGTCAAAATGGATTTTGAATAGATACTTTTCAAGATATCTTCCTGTATCTAAATCCTATAATTCTGTGAAAGGCCTTTATAAAGCAGTATACAGATATGAGGTGGTATTGTAGAAGATGGTATTTATGTAGCACTTACTCTAGACAGCTCTCCCAAATTGCTCTCCAATTTGTAAATTGGATTACCAGAAAGGGCTGATACCTTGGGTTATCAGGGTAATCCTATAAGTGACTGCTTTTTAACATGTAACTCACAAGCCCCCATTGGTGTGCTTCTTATTAATATCAGTGAGTAGATTTAATTAACTCAGCCAAAGCATCTACTAAGATGGATATTAGGAACAGTAGGTATAAAACATTACCCACAAAAACCTGTGGCATACTCTCCCTCAAATATACGTAGAATGAGAGGGTTAGAGTCAGCAAAAACTTTTAAGAAGTACAGAAGTAGGGAGGCACACATGTAGAGAACATGTGTAATCAATGCAACTCAACTCTGGTACTTCGAAGCCTCTCTCTGAGCGTGGTCTATGTTGGTTGTGTCTCTGCTTCTAAGGCGGGTTTGATCTGAACATGCAACAGTGTCTCTACTGGATGGGTCAACCTGATGGATTCCTGAGGGTTGCTCCTCAAAATCTATAGTGGCCACTGTCTTCAGAATTCATCTTAGTTTTAAGTCTCAGCTAGAGTGCTTCACTGCTCTTTCAAAAACAGCAGAGATCTTTCGCCTAGATTTGGCAGAGATCTCTCAAATTTTTCTCCCTCAGACCTTGGCACTGATACTTTTCATCTCCCAAGTAGGAGGTCAGGGAAAAAAGTGCAATCTTTTTCTTTAGAGGAAACTAGGTGGACAGAGGGCTGAGCTTAGAGTCAAGAAAACTTGAGTTCAAATCTGCCTCAGATACTTACCAACTGTGTGACTGACAAGTAACTTAACCTCTTTCTGACTCAGTTTCTTCAATTATAAAAAGGGGACTATAATAGCACCTACCTCTCAGGATTGTTGTGAAGATAAAATGAGATAATATTTGTAAAGCACTTAGCACAGTGCTTGACGCATAGAAATAGGTGCTTAATAAATGTTTGTTTTCTTCCTTTCTCTTTGACAACTCTTGGTTCAGGGCTAGATCTTCTCAGTTAGAGATCTCTTCCTAACTTTGTGATTACCATAAAATACATTTCACATATCCTTATTTCTTTAGGCTAGGCCATAAGCGGATAATGCTGATTTGACCACTAAATAGGTCTAGGCTCCACAGTTACTCAGCATTTTTTTCTTAAAGCTCCATTTCTCCTGTTGGTCTATGCAAATGAGTGCCTGGGTGAGAGTTTTTGGGCCTGAGATTGGCTTTATAATAAGTCAACAAGATAAACAGGTATAGTGACCATATTTTCAGTACCCAAAATTAGGATAAATAATTAAACCAAAAATTATTCCTTCTACAAAGCCTTGTTAAAAGTCTACTTTGTTTTCTTAAAATAAGAACTTTCCTAGAAAATTGGAGATCTTTGTGGGGCCATTATTACCTTAAGTTCATAAACTGAGCCCTTTCAATCAGATAACAAAGTATTAATCATCAAGTCCTGCATAGGTTGGAGTATGTCTCCACCCCTTGTCCAGAGATCTTAAGGAACTGGTACCCTTTGTGCTCTTTCTGTGGACTGCTCCCAGGTGTGGGTAATGCAACTTCCTTCTCTTTCTACATACTGGCTTCAGGAATTAGTTGTGCCTACAAGGTGAAATCAGGGCCCTTGCCTCCACCTCCCTATACCTCCTTAGATAATTGGATTTTGTCCTTCTGTCCTTGTATCTTAAATGTTTCTGGCTGCTACCTAAATTGAATCAATTCTCCAAGTGAAGGAACAGGACCTAGAATCTAGAGAAGTAGGGAGAATTATATGAAGATTATTGGAATGGTGTAATGAGGCAGGAAGATCACATTAGATAATTGAATTGTGTTTTGTGTCCTTGAGTCTTGTATCTTTGTGTTTTCTCTAATCACACTCAGACCAGACAACCACATCTGGTCTGAGTGTGATTTGTCTTCTAAATAAATTGTCTTGTCCTGCTGCCTATAAGCAGGAACAGAGAACCTAGCATCCAGGGAAGTAGAGGGAGTTAGCTAATGATCAAGGGCCAAGGTTAAAAAAATATGTCGATCTCATTGGTAAGCAACATGGCACAGTGGAAAGAGCGTTGAATTTCAGAGTCAGAGGAACTGGGATCCAGGATCTGCCATATACTACCTGAGACACCTCGGGCAAATGCACTGAACTCCAGTGGTTCCCTATTGCTTCCCAGAATGAATATGAAATCATCGTTTGATTTTCAAAGCCCTTCCCATACTTGCTCCTTCTTCCCTTTCTAGCATTCATATGGGTTTAGAGAGAGAGAAATACCTTAGAAATGCTCTATTCCAAATCCATTACACAAAAGAAAAAACAGAATGTAAGAGAAGTTATGTGACTTACTTAAGACCACATAGGTACTCAGTGATAGGATTTAAAACTAGATCATGTGACACAAAATCCATTGCTTCACCATGCTGTATACATGACTTCTAATTGTTGACCATAAATCCTGTTTATTCAACCACATTGTAAGCTTCTTGAAGAGCAAAATGATATCTCTAATTTTTCTGTATTGGCATCATTCTTGGTCTCTTCCTCCTCCCCAAAGAACCACTACCACTACTACCACCATTACCACCATTACCACTACCACCACCACCATCACTACCACCACCACAAACAATTTGCTCCTGGGATGCCAGGGTGTCTATTTAAAGAACCAAAGAGTGTCAAAAAGGGGAGCTAGTCCTTTTCTCATTAGAAGCCAAGCTCTACTGGGACTGAATAGGTTCTAGATCATATCCCTAGGTCCAGAGCAGATGGGTCCTTTAGGGAGAAAGAGAAAGTACAGTTCCATAGTCCAATGGGTCTGGCAGCAGTATCCTAATGTTAAATAAATACGAGGAAGCTTAATCCCAAAGAGGTTAACTATGTCAGTCAACAAGTATTTATTATTATTATTTCACCCTGAAAATCTCTCCACTCTTTAGTCCTCTCCTCCCATTGGTGAGTTCTACCCAGAATCTCCTTTTTGAGGAAGTGCCCAGGCCAACCATCTTTTATTCCTCTCCCAGCTCCCCTCCTGACTCTTCACATACTCTCCATTTCTTCTAGGAAAAGGGACTAAGTTGGGCCAGTTCTTTTGTTGGTGGGCTACCCACGTACTTTAGATGTGATGTGCTCATGGCTACATGAGAATTGAAATTCCCTTCTTAGGAATTAGGTTGCAAAAACTCTAGCATGATTCACACATGGTCCACTGAGTTAATAGCTTTTTCCTGCTCAAAGACCAGTGAGGGGTATCCTCAGCATCTCAAAATACAAACTCTTCAGCCATGATTGAGTTACATATGGCTGGAAGCAGGTCCCAAAGCTCCCACATGGGGTTGTCCAATTTGGCTTGTCTATCTAGTATGTAAACTAAGTCTCTCTCCTAGATTAGCAATAGAAAAGTCTGACATCTAGGGAAAAAAGAGGCAATGTCTGGAGATTAGTGTCATGGTGAAACAAGGTAGATGGATGTCATTAGATAACTAGATGTTATCTTGTGTCCTTGTACATTATGTGTTTATATATCACATATACTTGTCTATAGTCTGCTACTGCTTGTTAAATAAAGTTTCTCCTCTTATACTGTCTACAGAGGGGGAAGAGTACCTAATGTCCAAGGACACAGAGGGAGACATTTGAAGATCAGCATCTAAATGAAACAACTTATCTCATAAATCACATCTTGTATCTTGTACTTTGAAAATAAGCAATTTGCTACAGCCACTAAAGGGCAGCTAGGTGGCAGAGTAAATAGAGTGCCCAGACCTGGAATCAGGAAGACTCATCTTTCTGAGTTCAAATGTGGCCTCAGACAGTAGCTGTGGGACCCTGGGCAAGTCATTTAACCCATTTGCCTCAGTTTCCTCATTTTTTAAATGATCTGGAGAAGGAAATGGGAAACCACTCCAATATTTTTGCCAAGAAAATCCCAAATGGACTCATGAAGAGTCTGACTTGACTGAAAACAACTGAGCAACAACAGCACAGCCGCTAAATACAAGAATTAACCCCAAGAATGACCAAAAAGAAGACAAAGATCTATTAAACTATAGAACATTATTCTTTTTTAAATCCAAAGACTCTGGGCCTCCTCCCCAGTCACCAATATGCTGATACCAACCCTGGGCTCCATCCAAGGCAGGTCCTTTGTGGCAACGATGAGCAAGAGGAAATTTGAGACTAACTTCAACCAAGAACTTTTTCAACTCCTTCATCATCTATTGCAGTCACCCTTACGATTTTACATTTCCTACCCTAATTCTGGCCCCTAGCAGAAGACTGCAAAAGGAAGCAACTACAGCAATTGCTGAAACAAAGTCTAAAGCTAGCATCAGGTGGTATAGATAAACACCAAAGGCTCTTGACACTTCTTCCAAGGCTATAGCAGGTATTGTTTCCATGCTCCAGCTTTGTACCAGCACCTCAGAGTTAATTTGAGGTACCAGCACCACACTGCATCCATCCTCTACTCCAACACTTCACTTCACCTCATGTCTTAGAACTCTGAGGAACAATGGTTATAGCACTTGAAGAGCTAAGGGCAGTATAAAGTTAGCCACTAGTGGGGTGGATGATCACCAAAGACAATGATACCTTCTCTAGTATCCACTCTACCTTCTGTCTGACTACCCCCTCCCAGAAACCTATATCTGGATTTTTGTGGTAGTAACTATCATAGATAATAAACAAAAATTTGAAAAAATTTGTAGTCATAGTGGAAAACTACCAAAGGCTTCCATAAGCTACCCTAATAGATGTCTTCTTTTGGAAGATTTTCAAAAAGAATCAGCATCAGCTCAAGATTTAAGACCCAAGACATAGGGGAAGGGAGAGGAACACAGTGAAGAGGTTCAGAAAATTACAAAGCAAAGAACAACTACTAACATAGCAATGGTATAAATAAATATAGTATGGAGTGAGAGAATTCTGAGATAAAACTCCTCCCAAAAAAGTGGATAATTTTGTTGTAATCACACATATAACTCTAGAAAAGCATATGGAATGCCCATAAAGACTTTTAGAGTGACTAGAAGACCTAGTGAAAGAGCTGAAGGAAAAAAATATATATAGTAGAACAGAAATATAGTAGAATAGACTCTGGAAAACATTATCAGACCAGTGGGAATGCAAGTCTTGGGTGGAGGGAGAATAGAGAAAGAAGAATTCAAAATTCAATAATCCCACAAGAACTATGAATGAAGTAAAAAAAAAAGTAGCAAAATTGTAAGAGCACATGATATATCTATCATTGGGAAAGAGCACTGATTCTAGAGCCAGAAGACCTGGGCTTATATCCTGTCTCTGATACTACCTAAGTGAACTTGGGCAAGTTACTTAATCTGTATGTACCACCATTTCCTCACATGTAAAATAAGAAAGTTGTACATACTTAGATATATGACTCTATGATATGAAAATACTGACTTGGTAAATAGGGAAGAGAGAAAAA
Organism: Phascolarctos cinereus; assembly: GCF_003287225.1. Classification (NCBI taxonomy): domain Eukaryota; kingdom Metazoa; phylum Chordata; class Mammalia; order Diprotodontia; family Phascolarctidae; genus Phascolarctos; species Phascolarctos cinereus. The sequence continues at coordinate 126,937,033 of NW_027555958.1, forward strand.
AAATCTAAGAACCACTGGACTCCTAGAAAAGCATGATGAACATACAGATAGACACACACACACACACACACACACACACACACACACACACACAAAGAGGCTATATTTTAATATTATGTTTTAATGAACCATAAAAGAAACTTATATAAAAGTATTGGAACAAGAAGGGAAAGTGTAGCTTGCCAAAACCCATAGGATACCATTGAAGAGAAACCCAAAATATATCACCCTGAGAAATGTGATTACCAAACACAAAGCTACACGAAATGTGATTACCAAACACAAAGCTACACAAGTCAAAGAAAAAATACTGAAAGTGCCTAAGAAGAGGCAGATCACATGTAAAGGAGCCATCATCAGAGTTGTATAGGACTATACATCAACTACCCAAAAAAGGAAAGAAATGTTATAATATGAGATACATTAACAGAAAAAGGCTTGTAGGAAGAATTCAGTTAAATTAAAACAAGAACTTATTAAGCACTTAGTATGTTCAAAAGACTGAATTAAGCATCAGAAATACAAAACCAAAAAGGAAACAACCTCTGCCCTCAAAGTCTTTATATTCTACTAGTTAGATACAACATATACATTTATACATAAGTAAAAGAAAGACAAAAGGGCCCAGAAGACAGCCCTGATATATGTCCACTCAACAGGGGTTGAATAGGTATGATTATCCTGTGCAGGAAACTGAGGAGTGGTCAGACTGATAAGACCGATAAGAGGAGACCCAAGAAACAGCTGTCAAAGAGAATACCTGGGAAGAGAGTGGTGAGCAGTGCCAAATATCACAGACAGCTCAAAAAAAGAATAAGGGCTAAGAAAAGGCTATTCTACTTATTTCTGATAACCTTGGAAAGAGTAGTTTAATCAATTAGCATCACCAGAAGCCAGTTATCAAGGGGTTGAGAAAGAAAGAAAGAGAAGAAGGAGGAGGAGGAGGAGGAGGAGGAAAGGAAGGAAGAGAGGAAGTAAGGGAGGGAGGAAGGGAAGAAGAAAAGAAGGGAAGAGATAAAAGGAAGGGAGAAAAGAAAAAAGGAAGGACAGAAGAAAGGAAAGAAAGAAAGAAGGGAGGAGTGAAGGAAAGGAAGGAAAAAAGAAGGAAGGAATGGAGGGAGGAGGAGGGGGGAGACATGGGAAGAGAGAGATGGAGAGAGGTGAGTAGAGACAGAGAGAGACAAAGACAGAAAGAACCCTTGGGGGGGGTAGGTCTTGGAAGATAAGAAAGGAACTTATTCTTTCTTGTGCTGAAAGTACTACAAGGCAAAATTATTCAAATACTGATGCAGACTAATGATCTTATGAACCTTGCTCTTATCTTATCTGGGAATGGGAAGATTCAAAAGAAAAACATAAACCAAAAATAATATAGAGGTAGAAATACAGTAGGCCAAACAAGGAAAGAGGAGTATGTTATAAGAGACAAGAATAGCCTCAAACAAAATAAACTATAAAGATTTTAAGTATGAAAATCATATTTTTAAAGATAGAGAAGAAAAATAGTTAAGACTTACTGATTTGAGTCTGGGTTGAGAAAAGAATGCAGAAGACTAGAATTTTATTGTTCTAAGGAATATTCAATAAATGCCTAATAGTGACTTGTCTCTTTTTTGCTTTCTTTTTTCTTCAAAGAGGTAGAGATATAAGGGAAGAATTATTTCAACAGGATTCAATAGGGGAAAACAGCAATCATAATGATGAATATGAATGGTATGAACTCACCCATAAAACAAAGGAGGATAACAGAATTGAATAGAAAGCAAATCTCAACAATGTGTTGTTAATTACATTTGTACATAAATATTAACACAGCGTTAAAATTAGGGATTAGAATAGAATGATGGTAGAATGAGTTCTCATATAAGTGCAAATAGATGCCCTTTCTGAAATTTAAGAGTCTTTACAAAAAATTTATAAAACCTTTATAGAAATTGACCATGTGTTAGGTCATAAGTGGCAGGTAGGTGGTGCAGGGAATAAAGTGTTGGGCCAGGAATCAGGAAGACTCATCTCCCTGAGTTCAAATCTGGCCTGAGACACTTACTAGCTGTGTGATCCAGGACAAGTCAGCCTGTTTGCCTGTTTCTTCATCTACAAAATGAGCTGGAGAATTAAATGACAAAGCACTCCAGTATTTTTGCCAAGAAAACCCCAAATGGGGTCACAAAGAGTCAGACATGACTGAAAATGACTGAACAATAACAACAACAACAAGCTAGGTCATAAAGAATTTGTGAATAAATGTAGAAAGGGAAAAAAATCAAATATACCCTTTACAGATTATAATTTAGTGAAATTGTTATCAGTAAAAGAATTATGAACAAAAGACTTAGGTAGAGACTAAATAATGTATCTGAAATAATAGGTTGAATCATTGAAACAATAAATAAATACATTAAATAAAATCATAGCAATATGACAGCATAACTAAAATTTATGGTATATTCATAAAGTAATACTTGAGGGAAAATCATCAACAAGAGAGAGAAAGAAAAGAACAATGAATTAAACATATATTAAAAAGCATTAAGTAATGCATTAATGAATGCATTGTATTTTAATGCATTAAAATTTTATTAAACAATTATTTTTTAAAGTAGAAAATCAATAAGTGAATGATCCCAAAGCACACAAAAATATAAAACCCAAAATCGAAGAAATAAAATTGAAACAATTACTAGTTGAAAAGTCAACAAAACTAAGAGCTGATTTATAAAAATTTCAATAAAATAGGCAAAATAATAGCTAACTTAATAATGAGACAGAGACAGAAGTCAAAGTGGTACCAAAATGATAAATAAAAAGTGAGAATTCACAAGAAATAGAGAAAAAATGTTCAAATTTGATGTTAACAAACCTAAAAATTCAAATTAAATGAACAAATATTTACAAAAATGTAAGATATTCAGATTAACACAACAGAAGAGAGCCTACCTGAACAACCTGATCCTAGAAAGAGAAGCTAAGCAAGCCATCAATGAAATAATTTGCAAAGGAAAAAAAAAGCCAGGGGTCCCAGAAGAATTAATGACACTAATGATAATAATAGGGCCAGCTAGGTGGCATAGTAGATAGAATGCTAGGTTTGAAGTCAAGAGGACTCATCTTCCTGAGTTCAAATTTGGCCTCTGACACTTGCCATTCTGTGTAACCCTGGACAAGTCACTTAACTCTGTTTGCCTCAGTTTCCTCATCTGTAAAATGATCTAGAGAAGAAAACGGGAAACTGCTCCAGTATCTTTGCCAAGAAAACCCCAAAAGGGGTCATGAAAAGTTGGACAAGATTGGAAATGTGACTGAACAATAACAACAATGATGATAATAGCTAAAATGTAAATGTAGCCTATATAGATCCAAGGATTCTTAACCTGACTCCTACTCCCCCTGACGAATCAGGTCCTCAGAGTTTGGGACACCTATCTATCAGGATTCTAGGAGTACCCTGTCAGGGAGTGAGTCTCTAATGCTGTAAGTCTGCGCTCCTAATTGAGTGTTTCCCCAAAAAATTATCAGTTAAAAATCAATTTAGTCAGCCATCCTTAAAAAGCTTTTAGAAGTATTTATGAAGAGGTATTTACCAAGGTAGTACAATACGTACAGTTGGTATAAAACAACCTCTCCCCTTGAAGTCTGTGACATATTCTCCTGGTTGGTGGTTATTATCCTCTGTCCTTGAAGAGGAACAAAGTGACATCACTATGTTGGAGTCAAGGTACAGTGTGTCCGACTGTGGCTGATCAAACCAATACAAGCCTGGAAGGCTCTACCACAGGTTGGGCACAAATAGTCCATATGAGCATTTGAAATGGAGATGGCTCTAAATTTGCACATCTGACTTTTTTTTTGAGCTAGTAATTCTGCTTTGCTCATAGAGCACAGAGCCTTCTTTGATAGGGGTATGCCATGCTGGATGGTCCTGTGCCAGTGTCTCCCATATTTCACATTTGAATCCAAAGTTCTTCAGAGAGGCCTCAATAGTGTACTTGTATCACTTCTTCTGACCTCCATGTGAGCCCTAATCTTGTATGAGTTCTTCTTAAAATGGTCTTTTGTGTAAACATATGTTTGGCATTCAAACAACATGACCAGTCCATCAGAGTTGCATTCTCTGCAACAGATTTTGTTAGCTGCCAAGTGTCCAACACCTTATTTTGCAAAGTGATCATCAGAATCTTCCTAAGACAATTCAGATGCAAGAGATTCAGTTTCTTGGCGTGGCGCTGGTATACCGTCCAGGTTTCACAGGCATACAGCAATGAGGTTGGCACAACCACTCTGTAGTTTGGTAGGCAGTCTAATACCTCTTCTCTCCTACACTTTCCTTTGGAGACTCCCAAACACTGAGCTAGTTCTGGGCAATCAGTGCATCAACCTCCTCATCTATGTGGACATACCTGGAAAGTATACTACTAAGATAAGTGAATTTATCCACAGCATTCAAAATTTCTTTATTTGATGTAACTGATGGCTCCACATATGGATGGTGTGGTGCTGGCTGGTGTGTTTTCTTGGTGTTAATCATTAGGCCAAAATTAGCACAAGCAGCAGAGAATCAATCCATACTTTATTGCATCTCAGCCTCAGAGGCTGCATTGAGTGCCTAACATCGGCAAACAAAAAATCATTCACCAACTCCCCCTCCAGTTTAGTCTTGTCTTGTAGCCTTTTCAAGTTGAAGAATTTGCCATCAGTGTAGTAGCTGACCTTGATGCTGTATTCATCCTCACTGAAGGCGTTTGACAATGTGGCTGAAGACATCATGCTAAAAAGCGTAGGAGCAAGTGCACAGCTTGGCTTCACTCCATTGGTGACTGGGAAAGCTTGAGAGCATCATCCATTATCCAGAATACGTGCAAGCATGCCATCATGAAACTGACATACAGTACTGATGATCTCTGGGCAACCAAATTTTGCCATGATTTTCCACAAGCCCTCACAACTGATAGTATCAAAGGACAGGTAAATGAGTGCTGTGTACAGACACCTGTTCTGTTCCTGGCATTTCTCCTGGAGTTGTTAGGCAGCAAATACCATATCAACCATTCCTCAGCCTTTTCTGAAACCACACTGGCTCTCAGTTAGAGATGACCATCTTCCAGGTGATGGATTAGTCTATTTAGAGGACTCTGGCAAGAATCTTGCCAGCAATGACTAAGAAAGAAACCCTCCTATCTCCTACAAGTTCACACAGAATTCAGGGTAAAGTGGGCTCAAGCTTTTCTCCCATTTGTGAGGTACTCAAGATTTTCCCTTTAAATATGTTGAATCTGCATCTATCTGTCCTTGTCTCCTAATTACAGACACTGCTACCAGATATTGCTATCCTCAGGGAATAATGGTAGAATGATGATGAGAAATCCAAAATCTTTTGGGCCCTTTAAAGTTTTCAAAGTCTTCCTCCTACCAAAGTGAGGGAGAAGAGGTAGGTGGAGAAGAGACCTGACCAAGGCTAAAAGCAAGGACTCTTCTCCCTCTTCAGAGATATGCTAGAAACCTATGCTTACTCCACTTTCTGGAACTCTATGATTCCAGCAAACTTAAAGCTTTTATATAGTACTTACAGGGCACGATAAAAATCTCACAGCCAATTAGAACATACATCCCAATATCACTTGACTTCACCAAATAACTTTAAAAGATTTTTCACATTTGGTCCAAGGGCTATGACTGAAATTGATTGATTGGGCATCGTTTTTACTTCAGGTGGGGTGGGGTGGGGTGGGGTGACTTAATTGACTTAACAATCAATCAACTCTACCCTTACATTAATAATGTTTTAAGATTTGCAAAGCATGTTACATGTATTATCTCATTTGATCCTCACAACAACTCTGTGAGTTAAGTTCATTCAGTTCATTCAATCAATAACTATTTATTAAACACTTGCTATGTGCTAGGCACTGTGGATAAGCGTATAAAGAATGAAATAATCCACACTCACAATGAGCTTCCATTCTAATCAGTTACACAGCAAGTTAATATAAAAATATATAGTATAGATATAAAGTCAATCAGAAGCCAGAAGATTGGGACCAGGTTGTCTAAGGCTTTAAAAGCTAAACAGACAGATTTATATTTTGTTTTAGAGGTAACATAAAGTCACTGGAGTTGTTTGGGTAGGGGAATCACACGGTTAGATGACATGTTATTATTCTCCCTTGTTTTTTAGGATGAAGAAACTAAGGTTGAGAGAGATTAGGTGACTTGCCCAGGGTCTCACAGCTAGTAAATGTTTGAGGTGGGATTTTAACTCAGGTCTTCCTAACTCCAGGTCTAATATTTTGTCCACTATGTTACTAGCTTTTTCTAAAATTAATAAGTGAATTTTATCAAGCATGTAAAGAATAATTAGCTCTTGTGCTACATAAAGTATTTACAAAAATAAAGAAGAAAACTTACCAAATTCCTTCAATGAGACAAATGTCATCAGGAAAACCAGTCAAGACAGAGATAAAGGTGAGAAAGAGAACTATAGACCAATAAAAAAAAAAGGAATATTGAAGCAAAAATAAAGAACAAATTAAATGTTAGAGAAAGGTCAATAGCAATATATTCAAAAATTATTTAATATTATCACATTGCATTTCTATTAAAATACAGGGATGGTTTTACATTGGTATACCTATAAAAATAATAAATCATATTAACAAAATTAACAAAAATAACATTTATATGAATAGATGACAAAAAAATGACTTTGAAGAAGACAGTACACATTTATATTAAAAACACAACACAGAAATTAAAGGATCTTTCCTTAATATGGTAAACAGTATCTTTATACCAAGAGTTATCATTATTTTTAAGGAAGGAACCCAATAAACTCTCAGTTTAATGAAATCTGGAGAAAGAGCAAAATGTTCATTGCCTGTACTTTCATAGTGTAGCACCCAAATGCTAGCTATTCCAATAATGCAAGAAAAATGAATTAGATAGCCAAACAAAATGCAAAAATATCTCTATTTTTTAAAATGATATTATGGTTTACTTTGAAAAATTGAAAAAATTATTAGCTTCAGTTAAGCAGTAGAACATAAATCCATGAAATCATTAGACTAACAAAACTTATCAGGAGGAGATAGAATGAGAAAACCCATTTAAAATAACTATGAAATCTCTAAAATATCTGAGAATCAACCCAGTACATACTCAGGATACATACACACACACACACACACACACACACACACACACACACACACACACACGCGCACTTACACACATATATAATATACACAGAGATATAAATATAAAATGTTCTTTATAGAAATAAAAGAAGATAATTGAACCAAGCCATATTTATTGTTTATGTTTATACCATACCAATGTAATAAAAAAGTATAATACTTAAATTAGCATACAAATTTTGTGATCTACCAAATACTTTAATCAAGAGGCTATTTTATTAATTTACACATAGTGTTCCACTAATCAAGAGATTATGATCAAAGGGTTACTTTATAAAATTAGGAAAAAATCAATTAACTGAAGAGAAAAAAGATCTATAATCTCAAGGAAAATATCGGAAAAAATAGGTATTAAGGGAACTTAGCATTACCAGACCTATTAGGAAGCAATGATTATCAAAATTATTTGGCTGGAAATGGAAAAGTGTAATCGGGAAGCAGACTAGATAACCAAGACTCAGAATCAATCAAACATAGTAGCTGGTGGTACAGTGGATAAAGCAGTGGGCCTAGAGTCAGGAAGTCCTAAGTTCAAATCTGTCCTCAGATATTTATTGGCTGTGTGACCCTGTGAAAATCACTTAACCTTGTTTGTCTCAGTTTCCTCAACTGTAAAATGGGATATTAATAATATCTAGCTCAAAGGGTTGTTGTGAGGATCAAATGAGATGATATTTAAAAAAAAGCATTTAGCATAGCGCCTGGTGCATAAGCACTAACTAATGTTTATTTCCTTCCTTCCCCTAATAAAACCAAGAATAATTCTGCACAATTTACTATGGTAAAAATTCCGTAATTGATTCAAGCTATCTGGAAAACTGAAAGCATTTTAGCAGAAATTAGGCTTCCATAACCTTCTTGTTACTATGTACTAATATGTCACAAGTGGATAAATGGCCTTTATATAAAAGGTTAGAGCATTAAAACAACAGTTGGAAGATGACAACCAGAAGAGAATAGGAGGAGTTACCTTTTAATTCCATGGTTTGGGGGAGAAATTCATAATCAAATAATGTATAGGAAAGGTCACAAAAAAAGAGATTGTTTTGATCATATAAAAATTAAAAGTTTGTATGCAAACAAAATCTGTGTAACTAGAAAAAGAAGAGAAATTATGAATTGAGGGGGAAATATTTGTATCAATTATCTCTAGTAAAGATCTGGTGTACACAATACTTAGGTAATTGATAAATATATAAGACTGAGAGCCATTCCCCAACAGATAAGTACTCAAAGAATACGAACAAAGTTTTTTTTAATAAGAAATGTAAACTATCAATATCATGTGAAATTATGCTCCAAATCACCAATAAGAAAATTGTAATTTAAAACAATTCTTTAGTTTCATCTTGCACCCAGCAAATTATTAAAGATGATATAAGATGGAAATCATCATTGTTGGAAGGGATGTGGAAAGCATCAATGCACTTTTAAGGGAATTGTAAATTGGTTCAACTGTACTGAAAAAGAGTTTGGAATTATTCTTGGAAAGTGACGAAATTTTTCTGACTCTTTAAACTACAATCAATGTTGCAACTGCATATATTTCTCGAGGAGGTCAAAGATACGAAAAAGGTTCCATATACACCAAAATGTTCCTAGCAGCACTTTTTATGGCAGCTAAAAACTCAATACCAAGTAGGTGTTAATTAATGGAAAAATATCTGAACAAATTGTGGCATATGAATGTAATGGAATATAACTGTGCTATAGTAAATTATGACTAATCAGGAATTCAGAAACATGGGAAGACTTGTTTGAAATGATGTAAAATAAAATAATAAAAACTAAGGGAAATAATATAGAGAATGGCCACAGTAATGTGAAAGAAGACAAGACTATAAACTACATGAGAATTCAGATTGATAGAATGATCAGTTTTGACTCCAGAGGACTAATGGCAAAATCTAACTGAACTGATGCAGAATTGGGTATATTCTGTCAGATCTGGTCAATGTACCCATTTGTTTTATTTTACTGCAAAGGAGAATCCTAGCATAGGAGATCACTTAGAAATGACAGATTTATAGAAAAAAACATATCAAAACACTTATTTTAAAGGTAGAAAAAAGGCTGGATGAATGGTGATTTTTTTTTTTGTATATCCTCAGGAGTGTTTTCTTTCCCTTAGAGAATATAGTAATATTCATCCATCAGTAAGTGTCTTAGTAACATGTTTTGGTAAGTACAATGGCTTATGTTGCCTCTATTAGCTGTAATCCTGTTTTGTTTTGTCCACAGAAGAAGAGAACAAACAAGTAGTAGTCTTGTTTATTCTTTTTAGAGGGGTACCAAGACAGTGACTTTTTAATCTGGCAAGAAACAAAAGAGGTCTGCTGTTTATGGAATTTGACATGGAGCCTTTCAAGACTGATCAAACTTAACCACTACAACTCACTTCTGTCAATTCGTGTATGGGCAAATGATACCAGAAGGAACTTAGAAAACATTACTTAGGACTATGAAATCCTAGGAAAAACTTTAGGGGCACAGGTGGTGTTTTCATCACTACTGCCAATTGAAGGTAGAAAATGCAGAAAAGGAAATCAGATTTGTGGAATGAACAGTTGGCTTCAAAAATTCTATAAGAAAATATAGTTTAGATTTCTGGACATTGGTTTCAAATATAGGATGGGCTCTTGGCCAGGGATGAATAGGGGCCAATAAAAACATATTGGTCTATAATCTTGCAAATCTATTCAACAGGGCTTTAAACTGAGATGGAAGGGGGAGGGAAAAAAACTTCCCACAGATCTGCCAATTCTGGTACCACAGAGAGCAGTAGGTATAGCATAGAAGTAAAATAGCCAAATTCTCAGGAAAGAGAAGCCAAAAAGAGAGCAGCATAATGGTCTTAAATATCTATTTTCAAGTCCACAGTGTATGACCAATAAACAGGGTGAGCTAGAGATCCTAAAACAAATGGGAAGGGGAGTAGAATCTGATCATATCCTGGTAGGATATGATCCATGAGTGGAATATGGTTTGAGATCATTATATTTATGAAAAACCAACAGGACTGGTAAAGGATATGATAGATGAATTTAATGACAATTTCATTTATCAAAAAAAAGTAGAGAAAGTAACAAGGAGAGCTGCTTTTCTGGAACTCCTGACAAGAGCTGGTTGCTAAAGGTAAAACAGCAGGTTACTTGGGGGTAAATGACCACTCCAGCATAGAGTTCTGATAGAATAGGAGAAAATATGAGGCAAAGTCTGACATGTATTCTACATGTGGGGAGAATGGATTCCAAAGCATTCAGAGAAAGGATATGTAGGTTTCAACAGACTAATATCTTGAGAAAACAAGCAAATTATTACAATGGAAAGGGAAAGGGTCAAACTTCCTAAAGAAACCAATGTGGCTGCATAAGGAACTTATCAACTGACTCAGATTTTTTAAAAAGCATTTAAAAAAATACACAAAGATGGAAGGAAGGTCAAATAACTGACTGATGCTACGATTAATACAAAAGAATACCACAGTCATATAAAAATGTCAGGGGCACAAAATCCCTGAGGCTGATAAGGAATGTTCACCATCATTTTAGCTATGTTGTGGTCAAGAGGAAGGCAGAAAAGGGAGACCCAACTCCAGTGGATTCCTATTGCTTCTAGGTTTAAACAGAAACTTCTCTGTTCAGCGGTCAAAAGCCCCTCACCATCTGGCTCCAACCTTTCTTTCCAGCCTCGTTGTGCTCTGCTATAAGCCTATACTCTGCAATCCATCCAAATTATCCTTTTCTCTATTCCTTAAACATGAAATTCCATTTCCCAACTTTGTACTGTTGTGCTTACTATTCCTCATGCCTGGAACATGCCCCCTCCTCACCCTACTTTTACAAGAAGCCTTTCCTTAGCCCCCCAAATGCAAGCTCCTCTCTTCCAAATCACCCTGAATTTAACTACTTTGCATTTAGCCTATTTATATGTATTCTATGTATACTAATACAGCCCCTCATTCAAATAACTCCAAACTCTCCAGGGACACTTTCTCTGTCAATCTGTCTCTGTCTCTCTCTGACTCTCTGTGTGTGTGTGTGTGTGTGTGTGTGTGTCTCTCTCTCTCTCTGTGTCTCTTTGTCTTTTGGTCTCTGTCTGTCTGTCTGTCTGTCTCTCTTTTCGTTTCTTCAGACAAGTATCTTCTGTCTTCTATTCTCTCTCTAATTCTTTTTAGCAGTTAATGACAGTAGAGAGAAAACATCAATCTCTCTTTGGCCAAAAGAGAGTCTCTGGTCTCTGAATGACAAAAAGTGACAATGCAGCTAGAGAGTTAGGTCCTGTTTATTTTACATAACTCAGAAGCCTATTATTTTACCTCTGTATCTTTCTGCTTCATTAGCTTGGTTTATTCTTTGAAAGGTTTCATCTTATCATATGATTAGTAACCAAATTCTCATATTCTGTCACTGAACCATTATCAGGTAAAATATATTTATCCAATAATCATAAAACAATTCTGATCATCATATTTCATCAGTTATTAACATTAATGTTTTCCACTTTTTCACATTTCACCTTTGAGCACAGAAACCTGAAGTAGACTTTATCTTTTAATCCCATAGTTCCACAGCCTGTCAGATGTAAATAAGCAACTGCTGTCTCAGAACATTGAGGTAGATTTAACTCAGCAAGTACAAACTTCTAAAGCAGTCTTATTCTCCATACAATTAAACTGTCAAGGATAGCTCCCCTTTCACTTATGTGTGTACTATCTCCCTAATTAGAATGCAAACTGCTTGAGAGCAAGGAACGAGATAGCAAAGTGGATGGAGCACTCACTACAATCAGGAAGGATTAAGTTCAAATCAGACCTCAGGCACTTACTAGGTGTGTGACCCTGGGCAAGTCACTTAACCTTTATTTGCCTCAGTTTCCTCAATTGTAAAATGGAGGTAGTAAAAGCACCTACCAACTAGGGTTTTTGTGAGGATCAACTGAGATAATATTGATAAATAACTCTGCAAATCTTAAAGCACTAGATAAATGTTAGCTTTATAGTTATTGTTTCATTCTTTGTTTTGCATCTTCAGTGCTGAATGAGTGGAAATCATAGTTGCCTATAGTAGACTACTTTGCTGCAACAGACTGTCATCACCCAAATCACCTTTCAGATGAAGAAACTAAGGCTCAGAGTAGACAAATGACCCATTTAATTCCACACATGTAGAAATGGTAGAGCAGGGACTAAAATTTAGGATATCTTACTCCAACCCTTGTAGGGCAGCTAGGTGACACAGTGAATAGAGCATTGGCCTGGGAGTCAGGAGGACATGAGTTCAAATCTGGCCTCAGACATTTACTAGCAAGTCACTTCACCCAGTTTGCTTCAGTTTCTCATCTTTAAATGAGCTGGAGAAGGAAATGGCAAATGACTCTAGTACCTTCGCCAAGAAAACCTCAAATGGGATCACAGAGTCTGAAATGACTGAACACACACACACACACACACACACACACACACACACACCAACCCTTATGCTAGGAAAGCTTAACATCTCTCACTATCTCATGCTGTTACATAGATTGATACAGTTAGATGAAAAGAACTATTATCTTTCATTCATTCAATAAAGATTTATTAAGTGCCTACTGTAGAGAACACAATGCTTTGTGTTTGAAGGAAATATATAATAATGAACATAGAATCATAAATTTAGACCTAAAAGAGACAGAGAGACTTCTGAAGTTATCTCGTCCACCTTCCTCATTTTATAGGTGAGGAAATTAAGGCCCAGAGAGGTGAAGAAACTTGTCTGAGGTCACAGGCAAAATAAATGAGTGGCAGAATCAGGATAAGCTATAGCTCCTGCCATCAGGGAGCTTGCTGTTTAGTAGAGGGCTTAGGCAGAAACACAGATAATTAATAATTTCAACATTACATGATAAGTGCATTAGAGAGTTGTAATAGAAATTACTATGTGAAGACTTGAGGTAAGGTTGTTACAGATCAGGCAAATCAAGGAAGGTTTCACAGAAAAGATGTCAAGTGAGTTTAGCTTTAAAGGCTATGTTGTACATAACTTATATCAAATTGCTTGCTGTCTCAGGGAGGCAGGAAGGGAATTTGGGACTTAAAATTTTAAAAATGAATATTAAAAATTTCCTTTATATGTAATTGGGAAAAATAAAATATCATTTAAAAGATAAAGGTAGTTGGTAGAAAAGGTTATGTAAGAATTTAACACGCAAACTGGGGGTCAATAAGAAATTCTTGGCATATTATGAGCAAAGGTCCATAAACTGAAGAATTCATTGTATGGTAGAAGTGAAGGTGGGGGTAGCAAGTAATATATACTAGCTGGTTTGTAGAACATGAGAGGAAATGGTTTGAGATAAGGCTGCAAAGGTAGTATAGTGTCAGACTATGGAAAAGGTTGAGTGCCTCTTTGTATCCCCAGCGCTTTGCCCAACACCTGGCACATCGTAAGTGTATAATAAATATTGATGGATCGATTGATTGCCAGGCAAAGAAATTTGAACTTTACTCAATGGGGAATGGAAGGGAATAAGCATTTGTTAAATGTGTTAGGCATTTACAATTATTATCTCCTTTAATTCTAACAACAGCTCTGAGAAGTAGGTGCTATTATTATCTCTGTTTTACAGTTGAGGAAACTGAAACATATAGAGGGTAAGTGAATTGCCCAGAGTCATACAGCTAGTAAGTTTCTGAGACTGAATTTCAACTTAAGTCTTCCTGACTCCAGGTCTAATGTTCTATTTACCGTGACACCTAGCTACCTCTCTGGATGATAAAAAGTCACAGAGAACTTTTGAGCAGAAGATTATATGAACACATCTATGCATAAAACAGATTAGTCTGGCAGTGGTATGATGAATAGACTGGAGTCAGTGAGATCAGGTAGGCTGGAAGACCTGCTAAGAGGCTATTGCTTGTAAGTGTATATAAGTATATAAGTAAGTTTTTATAGAGGGCTTGTCCTAGGATTGTGGCAGTGAGAGTACAAAGGAAGGGGATAGATACAAAAAAATGCCGCACAGATAGAATTGAAAGGACCACTTTGTAACACATAGGATATAAGAAATGAAAAAAAAAGACAAAACTATGACATCTAGAAGAATGGGTGAATGGTGATGCCACAGACTTCTCTGCATTATTAACATTTTCTCTATCATTTTCTGAAGTCTGGCCAATCAACAAAACAATAAATCAAACTCTGATTTGTAGCTTTGCAAATTTGTGATGTGTAAATGTAAATTTTTATGCTGAAAATTTAATAATGGTCTCTCAGGAGCTAATAGGAACCAGCTCCAGCATACTCTGATCCTCTTGGAGTTAAAAGGGAAGATGAGAGAAGAAAATATTTAGTTAATATTTGTTTTTTATTTTTAATGTTAGTTATTAACTATATAACTAAATATTAGTTAATAGGAAGATGAGAAAAGAACATATTTCAAATGGGAGCTTAGGGAATTAGATAGGAAGCTTGGATAAAAGCATAGATGATATGCTTATCCAATTTACATATAAGAAAGATAACAGTGGACAACATAGAGAGGCTCCTGAAAGATCTTGATGGGCTAGTCACCGGGCTGACTCTAACAAGATGAAATTCAATCAAGATAAATATAAAGTTTTACACCAGAATTCGAAAATCATTTCCCAAGTACAAGATGGGTGAGGTAACAGTTAATCGAAAGAAAATCTAGGGGTCTTAGTAGACTTCAAGCTTGATATGAATAAACGGTGTGGCATGGGCAGCCAGCAAAATTAATACAACCTTGGGCTGAATTAAGAACAGCCATGACAAAAGGGTAAGTTCTACCTTACTCTGGCCTGGTCAGATATCTCTGGAGAATTTTGTTTAGCTATGGCTCTTTCATTTTAGGAATGACATTTCTAAGCTAGAGAGCATTCAGAGAAGGGCAATCAGGATGGTGAAAGACCTCAAGGTCATGTCACAAGCAGTCTGGTTTAAGGAACTAGTGATAGTTAACCTAGAGATGAGAAGACTTGGAGAGACATGATACCTGTTCTCAGTTATTTGAAGGATTGTCATGTGAGGCAGGAATTAATTAGACTGGTCCTTCTTGCCTTCTTCCTGGCAGAGCTAGGAACAATAAGTGAAAGCCACAAAGAGGCCAGTTTAGGCCTTGATATAAGGAAGAACGACAATTTGTTATATAACAGTAAAATGGGCTGCCTGGCAAAGTACTGGGTTACTCCATTCTGGAGGTCTCCAAACAACAGTCTGGTGACCCCTTGTTGGACACATTGTAGAGGCTACTTTTGTTCAGGTATGGATGGTTGGTCTGGAGCCTGAGTGGGGAACCTGCAGCCTCAAGGCCATGTGTGGCTTTCTAGGTCCTTGGGTAAGGCCTTTTGACTAAGTCCAAGTTTTATAAAACAAATCCTTGTGAAGTTTGGATTCAGTCAAAGGGCTGTACTTGAGGACCTAGAAGGCCACATGGGGCCTTAAGGTTCCCCACCCCTGGTCCAGATGATTTATATGGTCTTGATTCTATGTATGAATAAGGGTGGATGTCTATATGAAACATATGGTTCTATAGAACATTATCAATGTATCTTAGAATGCCATTTTTTATTATAATTTTAAAATGTATTATGGTATACATTAGGGCTATATTACCAGCATGTCACTCGTTCAGTTGTTATTAATATAATTAGCTATTGCAGCTAGCAGTATTTTTTGGTTGAAACAACCATTTAGGAGCCACTGGTTAAATGACAAGTGATTAATCATGTATGTAGTCTTTGGGAGGGGCAAACCTAACATGGAGTCAACCATTGTAAAAATGAGAAAGGGATCCTAGATATTCCTGAATACAGTGCAATTTCGAAGGTAGAATTTCATCATACTTTCTCGTTACATTTGCTACATTTCCCCCACTCACACTCAGGAACACATTCGAAGAGAAATCATCAAAGTCCCACCCAAACTCTCTTTTCTAGACAAGAAATGAAGTGCTAAGTAATGCTTTCCAAGTTCTGTTACTTAGGTAAGATATTTCACATTTTCTTCTGAACTATTTAATCTTTCTAATTCTTTCCTCCAGAACTTAAACTCCTATCTCTTGTTTCATTTCTTCCAAGCACTTGTGCATCCTTGTGGAAATTTTAGTTGTTTTTTTTTTGTGTGTGTGAGAATGTCCCTCTGCTTCGTGTTTTTACAGAGTTATTCTCTTCTATGTACCTCCCGATCCATAATGATTCTTTGTAGTGGTCATTGCCTTCTGTTCACTTCTTCAGCCTCAGTTCCTGAATTGGGGATTTGTTCCAGGGCCAGGATTCAACTTCCCTAAGCTTTTGGGTCAGGTGGACAGCCCTGCTTAATCTTGACCTGCAACCTAGGTTCCTTTGCTGACCATCTTTGTGTGTGTGTGTGTGTGTGTGTGTGTGTGTGTGTGTGTGTGTGTGTGTGTGTTTAAGCTCCTCTGGATTTTTAAGGTTCTAGGTGCCACATATTCAGGACCATCTATGGAAACTCAGGCCAGAACATGAGGAATCTCAGAGCCCCTGGACCTGCCTTCCAAGCTCTGTGCTATGATTTTCTGATCATCTGGGCCTTCCTTATGAGGGCTTTCCCCCTCTTGTTGCCTCCAGACACAGAGTCTTGCAGTACAGAGGTGACTCTGGTACATTTTTTTCTTGTGCCGGAAAGCTTCTCTCTCTCTTGCATGCTTTTCCTGGCAAGTCCCTTTTCTATTGCCCGTATGCTTCTAGTTTACTTTTTGTGCAGTTCTGAAGTGGATGAAATCACTTATTATGAATTCTAATTGGATTTCTTGATGATTATTTGGTCTGGTGCTATTTTTAGATTTTTGCTGGAATAGGTGGGTGGGAGTTGGGCTGTCTGCCTCCATTCAAGCAATCATCTTGGCCAGAAGTTGAAAAAATCTTTTCTTATTGAAAAAGTTTTACAGATTTTGGAAGGCATCAAAATTTGCAAGTCATTTTTAGTAATTTAAGTGTGAATAAAAAAATATTTATTAACTGTTATACAGGGAGAATTTAGTGACCTTTTAAAAAAATCAACTCAATTTCATCCTTCCCCTTCAGGAAAATGGAGGGAGAAAGAGCTTTCCTTCATTCATACCTTATTCAACTGCTCTTTGTAGCCATACACTGGTTGGAAAAGAGGCCCCAGAAGGTTAGAGTGTACTCATCAGCTTGAATCTGCTCCCTCTTTGGCCCAGATCACACCCCTTCTTAGGTTACTCTCCTGAGGCTACGGATATCCACATGGTTGCTATGGATATCCACAGAACCACAAAACCTATCAAAGAGCTCCCATAGCTATGAGCTGAGGATTTGAGCTTTTTAGTTAGAAAAGACAGGCACTTTTGACTATATTAACCCCCTTCTAGGGGGTAGCATAGAGGCTATCACCAGTTACAAGAGGCCAAATATAGACCTAGATGAAATGCAAACTCAAATAAAAACTTTTTCCTCTGGAAGAGGGATGTTTAGCCACAGTGCACATATGGTTTAAACACTGGCATTTATGCATTGCACTAGAAGAAAATACCTGTAGGCAGTCCCCAACTTAGAACGGGTTGCGTTCCAAAAGTTTGTATTTAAGTTGATGGTTGAGGAGGCTGAATGTATTTTCCCATAGAAACATTGATTCTATAAATGTTGATTCTCTTTTCAGGCCAGTCCACAAATGGGTATTTAACCCATGAAGTACTGAAGTACTTTACGTAAGACCAAGCAGCTTTAGGGATCCAAGAAGTAGGAGATTATGTCATGTAGAAGTGAAAAGAGGGAAGACAATTGGGAGAAGGAGGAAGGAGGAGGGAAGAAAGGAGAAAAAAGAAGAGGGCAAAGGAGGGGAGAAAGAGAGATATACAGAGGAGCAGATGAAGAAGAGTAAAGGAAAAAAAAGATAATTTCTTCCCCCTTTTCTAGATACTGTTTGTTGTATAGTTGGCCTCAAATATAAGCTCAAGTTATGCCTTTGACACATACTTGACCAGGTGTAATCCTGGGCAAGTAACTAAACCTGTCAGTATCCTAAGTAATTCTCTAAGATTATAAATTAAAGAGAAAGTGCCAACCTGCAATAGTACTATAGGGAATTTCCTATAACAACAAAAAGCACAGACCCAGTCCCTTTCCCTATCCTTCCTAGATGCAGAAGCAGCATTATGGCAGTGTGGTTAGGGTGTTGGCTGTAGAGTCAAAAAGATGTGTGTGCAAATCAGTCTCTGACACTGACTAGCCCTAGGACTCTGGGGCAAGTCATTGAACTTTCTTGGAACTGTATACTTATTTGTACAATGAGGAGGCTGGACTAATTGCCTTCTTCTAATTCTAGATCTTAAGCCTATAACTTCTATGTACCTCAGATAACTCTCAAGGACTTAACTCTCAAACTTCTTTGATGGAAGGAGGTAGACATACTGACCAAAGAACAGACCCTTTCTTTTAAGAGATTCTTGGATAGAAGGATAGCCTTAGGGAGGAAAGTGTGATTAGTGGTGTAACTTTGGTAACTTCCCATCTCCTTCTCTATCCTCTTCTCCTATGTCCCACTACCTCTGTGGCCAGTTCTTCAGCCATCCCAGCAAGCCTATCTGTCATATCCTCAAAGTGCTTCATGTTACCAAATTATCAACATCCAAAACTGCTTCAAACCAAAACTACCATTTTTAAGAAATCAAAAATGCCAACCTTTCTAATTTGATGTTAGGTGGACAATAAAGTGATTGAATTAATTTACACTGATATGTGATTGATAGCCCTTTAAACACCCAGAGATATTTGCATTTTTAAAAAGAGACAGCTTGTTACTTTAATTTATGAGATTTCAACGCAGTCTGACAGAGTGAATTTTTAAAGTTCAAGCAGTGTTAGGGAAAAGATATTTTTGATCAGGAAGGTCACTACATAAGCAGATCAGTCTTGTGTGAGAGTCTGTTCTACATTAACTCTCCTAAGATATTCTTAATTTCTTCCCCTTTCTTCCACTTCTGAATTCATTGACTCTCTAAAAGTTGTGGATTTTCCACCTCCCAATGATGAATAGGGACTCCTGGAAGTTTGGGGAATGAGGCAACTTTGAAAGGATATTAGACCCACATAATGAAGGCCTTATCATCAATGAATCTAGTTGGTGTGAAGTACGTACAATTATTTGTTCTATTATGTCAGGCAAGAAGGAAAGGCAGTTAAGCTAACTGGGTAGGAAGGCAGCATTTATTTAGTCTAGTACCCTCATGAGATCACCAGTCTCTCTCTTACATTGGGGGCAGCATAGAGTGAGCATTTAAAATAATAACTTACATTCATAGAGTATTTCAACATTTACAAAACATTTTCTTCGCAGTAGCCTTGTGAGGTATTATAGTATACGTATAAACGTCCACATTTTAGACAAGAGTAAAATGAGGCTCAGAGACATTAAATAGTCGCAAGGTCATATTTCAGATCCAAGTCTCTTTGCTTCAAACCCAGCATGTGTTCCACTATGGTGTATTATCTTTCTAAAAGAAGTAAGGCTTTCTCTCTTTCTTTTTTTGTTTCTTTCTTGCTAGCTTTCTTTTGTGTGGGGAATGGGGGTAAGGAGTATTGTAAAAATTAGCCCTTTTATTACACTATTGAAAAAGACTGTTGCAAGAGAACTGTCTTTGAAGAGAGAACCCAGCGGTATTTCTTCATGGTAGAGGAGCAGAGCTGTGGGTTGCTGGTGTTCCTGGGTGGCTCCCTACATATTCATTTGGGTTATCTTGTTTCATATGTGTTCAAAGCAATAATCAGGAATTCTTTAACCTGGAGACTTTTGATGGGATGATGGTTCAGAGGATAGTGCAAACACAAGTGAAATTGAGCTAAGGAAGGGGGTAGGCCATCTCTTTTGGTCCCTACTCATGCTTGGGTTGTGGTGGAAAGAAGCTTTAGAAAAGAAATGACGTGGCAACAGCAGCTGAAGGGCAGGGGGAGGTGGTGGGAGAGTAGGAAGTGATACTGTGTGTGTTGTAGGCCAGAAGACGACCCTGAGATGAGGTACAGGGATAAAATAACCACTAAATGTAGTCCCACCCTCCTCCTCCCCATATTGAAACCTGGAACAAGGCTTTGTTCGGTCTAGAACAGTTATAGCTATAAGGTGCCCTAAGTCTTGGACACAAAGAACACCATAGGATTTTATGGTGCTAAATCCATATTGTGAGGTTAATGATGGATGGATCCTTGGCAATACTTTTGGTCAGGGATGGGGGAAGGGAATAAGCATTTATATAGCACCTGCTATATGCCAGGTGTTGTGCAAAATGCTTTTAGAAATATTATTACATTTGATCCTCACAACAGGTGTATATATGAATGTGAGAGATGATAGGATCATGGTAGCCCTGATTATTGCCTTGGGGAACCACTGAGAAATTTGGGATGGTATGATGGATGCAGTAATAGAACACATCAATTCTGAGTATTTATTAATATGAAAGTCAGATGGGGCAGTACTATCTATAGCCACTAGGGAGCAGCCAAGAGTCAGGAACAGGTTGAGAGCATCTTAGAGGCAGTCTGGTACAGGAGATAAAACGCTGGGCCTGGAGACGGAAATACCTGAGCTCATATCTGGCCTCAGACACTTACTAGCTGGGTGACTTTGGGGAAGTCATATAACTTCCATCTGTCTCAGTTTCTTCATCTGTAAAATGGGTATAATAATAGTACTAACCTCATAGGGTCATTGTGAGCATCAAACTAGATATTTATAAAGCACTTAGTACATTGCTTGGCACATGGTAAGCACTTAATCAATGCTTATTTCCTCCCCTCCCTCCTTCTCAGAGCAGCTAATGAACTATGTGCGCTAATTGTGGGAGCGGAAACATTTTGTTTTGTTTTGTTGAGGCAATTGGGGGTTAAGTGACTTGCCCAGGGTCACACAGCTAGTAAGTGTCAAGTGTCTGAGGTCACATTTGAACTCAGGTCCTCCTGACTCCGAGGCCAGAGCTCTTTCCACTGTGCCACCTAGCTGCCCCCAGAGGGGAGACATTTTGAACAGAGCCCTGTGGGGCTTCACTCAAGATTTCCCTACATACACACACACACACACACACACACACACACACACACACACACACACATACACACACACGAATTAAGAGGGGTTCTAGGAAAAAAAAGTTCCCAAATTTATTTGGCCTCCCACCCCCTTTTCAAAAAAAATTACTCAGCGCCCCTCTGAAAATCTACTTTCTTTAACTCTTTAAAGGTTTTTTGAAATTTGTGTCATTTAAAAAAATGATGCATCTTAAATTTAATAATTTATTGTAAATTTTTGGGTTTTTTCCTGCATTGAAATTTTGATGATGCAATATTGTGTCATGTAACTGTACAATATTATGTTGTAAATGAGTCATTATATGCATATATTCCTGCTGATGCATGCTGGACTTCCCAACAAGAGTGCTTGACAGACTCACTTGTTAACACTTGCTTGTTAAGACCTGTCAGCGGATTTGACCACTGATTGTTTATAATTTGCATTTTGTGTGCTTATTTGGAAAATGATATAATCACTACAACTTTAACTCTGTTAAACAACAGATGAAACATGTATGAACAGTTTTTAAAAATTTTCTTCTCTTCTTTCATTATGCTTCCACCACCCCTTATTTTTAATTCAATGCCCCACAATTGCACCCCAAGATATTACTTCCCCCCTGGATCATTCCAGTACCCCCCCAGGGGGTGGTATCACCCACTTTGGGAACGTCTGTTAAAACATTGGGTTTTAATTGAGGCTTAAAAAATCCAGAGAGGCCAAGAAGGTTTGATGAGGAGGGAGAACCTTCCTGGCCCAGGAGACAGTCAGAGAAAATACCCATAGCAGAGAGATGGAGTGTCTTGTTCATTAAAGTGCATGGAAAACAGTGTCACTGGGCCAAAGAGTACCTAAATGGGAGCAAGGTGTAAGACTGGGAAGGTAGAAGAGGGCTAGGTTATGAAGGATTTTGAATGTGAAACAGAGGATTTTGTATTTAAACCTGGAGGTGATAGGTAGCCACAGGAATTTATTGAGTAGGGGATAGAGTGGGTTGGACCCATGCTTTTAGGAAAATCAGTTTGGTAGCTGAATGGCAGACGGAGTGGAGTAGAGGGAGACTTGAGGCAGGCTGACCCACCAGCAGACTATTGCAATAGCACAGATATGAGGTGATAAGGGCTTGTACCAGAGTGTTGACAGTGTGAGAAGGGAGAAGGGGACATATTTGAGAGATGTTGCAAAGGTGAAATCAACAAGCTTTGACAGCAAAGAAAATAGGAAGGGTGAGAGATAGTGAGGAATGGAGGATGATACCTAGGTTGTAAACCTGAGAGACTGAGAGCATGGTGTTGCCCTCTACAGTAACAGGAAAGGTAGCAAGGAGAAGGCATAGGGGGAAAGATATTGGATGTATTTTTTAATATTTTGTTTTTTTAATTACATATAAAAAATTTTAAACTTTTTTTTGACATTTTGAGTTTTAAATTCTCTCCCTTCCTTTCTTCCTCCCTCCCCACCCAATGGGAAGTCAAGCATTTTGATAGTTATAAATATAGAGTCAGGGAAAACAGATTTCCCTATTAGCCATGTTATGAAAGAAAACATTGACCAAAACAAAACAAAACAAAATAAAACCCCAACAACAAGAAAAATATACTAAAAAAAAGTATTTTTTGATCTGCATTCAGACTCCATCAATTCTTTCTCTGGAGGTAGATAGCATTTTTCATCAGAGTTCCTTCATAATTGTCCTGGATCTCAGCTATTGCTGAGAATAGCTCAATCATTCACAGTTGATCATTGTAAAATACTGCTATTAGTCTAAACATAAAATAGAAATCACAAGGATTAAACCAATTACATTCTTATAAGGGAATATAATACATATAACTCCTATACTTTGCAGTGTTTTTAATGAGAATGGGCATTGCATTTAGTCAAAAGAATTTTCTGCATCTATTGATATAATCATGTGGTTTTTTTGTTGTTTTTGTTATTGATATGGTCAGTTATGCTTATAGTTTTTCTAATGTTGAATCAGACTTGGATTTCTTATATAAATATCACCTGATCATAACGTGTGATCTTTGCAATACATTGCTTTAATCTCCTTGCTATTATTTTATTTAAAATATTTGCATCAATATTTAT
The DNA here is from genome assembly GCF_003287225.1 of Phascolarctos cinereus. Classification (NCBI taxonomy): domain Eukaryota; kingdom Metazoa; phylum Chordata; class Mammalia; order Diprotodontia; family Phascolarctidae; genus Phascolarctos; species Phascolarctos cinereus. Next base: position 126,960,362 of record NW_027555958.1, read on the forward strand.
TACGGAAATTGGTCTATAACATTTTTTCTCTGTTTCAGTTCTCCCTGGTTTTAGTATTAAATTCATATTTGTGTCATACCTATTTTTTCCAAATAGTTTACATAGTATTGAAATTAATTGCTGCTTAAATATTTAGCAGAATTAAATTATAAATCCATCTGGTCCTGTGGATTTTTCTTAGGGTGCTAATTTATGACTTATTCTATTTATTTTTCTAAGATAAGGTTATTTAAGTATTCTTTCCCCCCTTTTGTTAACCTGGGGAATTTATAACTTTTATAAATATTCATTCATTTCACTTAGATTGTCAGTTTTATTGGCATACATTTGGGAAAGATAACTCCTAATAATTTCTTTAATTTCATCTTCATTGGTGGTGTGCATTTTCCCTTCTCATTTTTGTTACTGATAATTCGGTTTCCTTCTTTCTTTTTTTTAAAATCAAAGTAACCAATATTTTATCTATTTTTTTCCATAAAACCAGGTCCTAGATTTTTATTAATTTAATTGGTTTTTAAATTTTCAATTTTATCAATCTCTCCTTTGATATTCGATATTTTCATTTTAGTGTTTACTTGGAGATTTTTCATTTGTTCTTTTTCTAGTTTTTTTTTAAAGGTGCGTGCCCAGTTCATTGATCTGATCTTTCTCTCTTTTATTGATGCATGTGTTTAGAGATAGAAATTTTTCCCTAAGTGCTGCTTTGGCTGCATCCTCATGATGGTATGTTGTCTCATTGTTGTCATTCTTTTTAATGAAATTATCAATTATTTCTATGATTTGTTCTTTGACCCACTCATTTTTTAGGAATAGGATATTTAGTTTCCAGTTAATTTTTAATTAATACTTCCATAGCTTTTCATTGAGTATATTTTTATTTCAGGGTGAATTTCTGCATTTGTTTTTGAGCTTTTTATGCCTTAATACATGGTCAAATTTCTTTTTTTTTGTGAAAGTGTCATGTACAGCTGATTAAAATGGTATATTCCTTTCTATTCCTATTCAATTTTCTCCAGAGGCCTATCATATAGCTTTTCTAAAATTCTATTCATCTCCTTAACCTCTTTCTTATTTATTTTATGGTTAGACTTATCTAGTTCCGAGAAGTGAAAGTTAAGGTACCCCACTAATAAAGTTTTAATAAAGTTTTCACTTAACTTTTCCTTTGTGAATTTACATGTTGTGCCATTTGGTACATATATATATTTAGTATTGATATTACTTCATTGTCTATGGTATCTTTTTTAATATGATGGAGTTTCCCCATTTATCTCTTTTAATTAAGTCTATTTTTGCTTTTGCTTTGCCTGAGATCATGAGTGTTACCCTTGCCTTTTTTTTTACTTCAGCTGAAGCATAATAGATTCTGTTCCAACCCTTTATTTTAACTCTGTACATGTCCTTCTATTTCATCTGTGTTTCTTTTAAACAACATATTGTTGGATTCTAATTTCTCATCCATTCTGCTATCTACTTCAGTTTCATGGGTAAATTCATCCCATTCAGTTATGATTACTAACTGCATTTCCCTCCATCTTATTTTCTCCTCCTCTTCCATCTCTCCCTGTCTCTGTCTCTCCTTTCTGTCCCTCTCTCTCTGTCTCTCTGTCTTTGTCTCTCTCTTTCTTTCTCTCTGTCTCTCTCTCTGTCTCTCTGTCTCTCTCTTTCTTCTCTTAGCCTCTCACTGCTCAGAAGTCTGTGGTGCTTCTGACCATTGCCCTCCCTTATCTGCCTTCCCCCCACTTTCTCTTATCCCTTTCTTCTCCTGCTCTCTGTTGGGTAAAATAGATTTCTATGCATGATTGAGTGTATGTATATGTAGTTTTCCTGTTTGAACCAATTCAGATGTGAGTAAGGTTCAAATATTGCCTACCCCCCATTTTCCTCTCTATTGTAAAACCTCTTCTTTGAACATCTCTTTTATGTGAGATAATTTCCCCCATTTTCTTCTCCCTTTTCCCTTCTCCCAGTGCCTCGCTCATTCTTGCCAATCCATTTTTTTCTGAAATTATCCCATTATCTGTCTCTGTGGAGTTTTTCTAACTGCGTTAATAATAACAATGTTCTTAGGAGTTATATGTATTATATTCCCTTATAGGAATGTAATTGGTTTAATCCTTGTGATTTCTATTTTATGTTTAGATTTCTCTTCTATGTTCTCTTCTATGCTTCTCTTGAGTCTTCAGTTTGAAAGTCAAATTTTCTATTCAACTCTGGTCTTTTCATCAGAAATACTTGAAAGTCCTCTATTTCATTACATATCCATTTTCCCCTTGAAGTATGATACTTAGTTTGCTGAATAGGTAATTCTTGGTTGTAATATTACCTCCTTTGCCTTCCAGAATGTCATGTTCCAATCCCTTCACTCTTTTTACACAGTAGCTGCTAAATCTTGTGTGATCCTGACTATAACTCCGCTGTATTTGAATGGTTTCTTTCTGACTGCTTGAAGTATTTTTCTCTTTCATCTGGGAGCTCTGGAATTTGGCTATAATATCCTTCAGATTTTTTCATTTGAGGATCTCTTTCAGGAGGTGATCAGTGGACTCTTTCCATTTCTATTTATTTTTTTCTATTTCTAGGATATCAGAGTAGTTTTCCTTTATAACTTCTTGATATGTGGGGTGGAGCAAAGATGGTGGAGTAAAGGCTCTCCTGAGCTCTCCAAATTCCCCTCCAAATAATTTTTTTTAAAAAAATGCTTCAAAATGAATTCTGAAACAGCAGAACCAACAAAAGGACAGGATGAAACAATTTTCCAGGCCAAGATAGCTTAGAGCATTGACAAGAAAGATCTGTCTAATTGGGATGAGTGGAGCACAGTCTAGCACAGGTTGGGCCCTGGCAAACCCATAGCAGGCCTTAGGGGTAGCTGAATCATCAGGGTCGCTGTGGCTTCCAAAGCTCTCAACCCACCAATGGTAAAGGGGTCAGACAGCTGGTCAGAAGGAGATTACAGGGGAACTTTTGCTGGCAGTGGGAGCAGGATTCTATTACATTGCCCATACACAGTTCCAGGTCATAGTCTCAGGGTGAGGAGGGACTCTGGTCTCAGTTTTTGGGCAGAAAAGAGTGCTTGTGGTCACTCACAGAACAAGAACACAGATAGGAAGAGCAGTGACCACACTTTTTTCCTTAGATCATATCACCTTGGAAGATCTGAAAACTTACAGACTACCAGAATGAGCTCTTAAAACAGCAACACAACAAACCTGAAGCTTGAAACAGTATCCCCTCCACCCTGGGAGCACACCCCAACTTTAACATAAAATTAAAAGTCAAGAAGTAGTCTAGAAAAGGGGCAAGCAACAAAAAGAACCTGACCGTAGAAAGTTACTATGGTGACAGGGAATATCAAAACATAAACTCGGAAGAAGATTACAAAGTCAAAACAACTACATGTAAACTGCCCCCCCCCAAGAATTCCTGAAAAAGCTCAAAAAGAATTTTAAAAATTCAAATAAAAGAGGCAGAGGAAAAGTTAGGAAAAGAAATGAGAGTGATACAAGAAAATCATGAAAAAAAGAGTAAACAGCTTGGTAAACGATGCACAAAAAATAATTTCTTGAAATATAATGTCTAGGCTCTTTATCATAGCTTTCAGGCAGTTCAATGATTCTTTTTTTTAATTTGTTTTTATTTTTTGTTACGTTTTAATTTCCAAACTGTCTTCTTTCCTTCCTACTCATCCCACACTAGAGAAGGCCATCATTATTGTATGCAAGTCTTTCCATGTTTTTCTAAAATCAACCTGCTCATCATTTCTTACACAATAGTAGTATTACATCACAATCATATATCACATTTCAGCCATTCCCCTACTGATTGGCATTCCCTCAATTTCCAATTCTTTGACACCACAAAGAAAACTGCTATAAATATTTTAGAACATATAGATTTTTTTTCCTTTTTTCCCTGATCACCTTGGGAAACAGACATAATAATGATATTTCTGGGTCAAAGGGTATATATAGTTTTAAAACTCTGACCATAATTCCAGATTGTTCTCCAAAATGTTTAGATCAGTTCACAGTTCCACCAACAGTGTCCTTGTGTCTCAATTTTTCCACATCCCCTCCCACATTTGTCATTTCTGCCCTCTATCATATTAGCCAATCTGATAGGCGTGAAATGATATCTCAAAGTTGTTTTAATTTGCATTCTCTAATAAATAATGATTTAGAGCATTTTTTCATATGACTATACATAGCTTTGATTCCTTCATCCAAAAACTGCCTTTTTATATCTTTTGACCATGTATCAATTGGGGAATGACTCATATTCTTATAAACTTGACAAAGTTCTCTATATATTTGAGATACGATACCTTTATCTGAGAAATTGTATATAAAATATTTCCTCCCAATTTTCTGTTTTCCTTCTAATCTTGGCTACATTAGTTTTATTTGTATAAAACCTTTTTAATTTAATGTAATCAAAATCATCCATTTCACAATACTTTTAATCTCTTGTTTATTCATAAATTCTTCTATCCTTAAGTCTGATAGGCAATATGTTCTATGTTCTTCTAATTTCCTTATGATGTTTTCCTTTATTTTTAGGTTATGTATCCATTTTGACTCATCTTAGTAAATGATGTGAGATATTGGTGTATACCTAATTTATGCCAGACTACCTTCCAATTTTCCCAACAAATTTTACCAAATAATGAATTCTTATCCCAAAAGCTTAAATCTTTATATTTGTCAAACACAATGACCATACATTTACTACTGTGTATTGTATGTCTACCCTGTTCCACTGATCCGCCTTTCTATTTCTTAGTCAGTACCAGATAGTTTTGATAATTACTGCTTTATAATATAGTTTAAGATCTGGTACTGTTAAACCTCTTTCCTTTGCATTTTTAAAAAAATTCCTTTGATATTCTTGAGCTTTTGTTCTTTCAAATGAATTTTGTTATTATTTTTTCTAGCTCAATAAAATAATTTTTGGTAATTTAATTGGGATGGCATTGAATATATAGATTAGTTTAGGCAGAATCATCATTTTTATTACTTTGGTTCTGCCCACCCATGAACAATTAGAATTTTTCCAATTATTTAAATCTGACTTTATTTACATAAAAAAGTGTTTCCCAATTATGTTCATGTAGTTCCTGGATTTGTCTTGGCAGATATACTCCCAGGTATTTTATGTTGTCTATAGATATTTTAAATGAGGTATCATTAATCTCTCTTGCAAGATTTTGTTGGTGATATATAGAAATGCTAATGATTTATGTGGCTTTATTTTATATCGTGCTATTTTGCTAAAATTATTAATTGTTTCAACTAACATTTTAGTTGAATCTCTAGGTTTTTCTATATTATTCATCTGCAAAAAGTGATAGTTTTATTACCTCATTGCCCATTCTGATTCCTTTTATTTCTTTTTCTTCTCTTACTGCTATTGCTAGCATTTCTAATACAATATTAAATAATATTGGTGATAACGGGCATCCTTGTTACACTCTTGATATTACTGGGAAGGTTTTTAACTTAGCACTGTTACAAATAGTACTTGGTGGTGGTTTTAGGTGGATGCTTCTTATAATTTTAAGGAAAAATCTATTTATATCTATGCTTTCAAGTGTTTTTTTTTTTTTAAACAGGAATAAGTGTTGTATTTTGTCAAAAGCTTTTTCTGTATCTCAATACAACCATATGATTTTTCTTACTTTTGTTATTTATATAATCAATTATGTTAATAGCAGTCAAATAATTTTTAAATTTTTCTCTCCTTGATCTATTTTCTATGTCAGTTATTTTTCCAATGAGATATTTCACATTTCTTTTATTTTTTCATTCTTTTGACTTTGTTTTTTTGTTTCTTGATGTCTCATAGAATTATTAGCTACTACTTGCCCAATTCTAATTTTTAAGGAATCGTCCCCTTCAGTGAGCTTTTATAGATCTTTTTCCATTTGGCCAGTTCTGCTTGTTAAGGAGTTATTTTCATTGGTGAAGTGTTTTATCCCTTTTATCACTTGACCAATTTTTTTAAGGTATTGTTTTCTTCAGTATTTTTTACGCCTCTCTTTACCACGCTGTTGTTTTTTCTATAATATTCTTGCTCTCATTTGTTTCTCCATTTTTTCCTCTACCACTCTTATTTGATTTTGAAACTTTTTTTTAATCTCTTCCAGGATTTGTTTTTGGGCTTGGGTCCAATTCACTTTTTTTTTTTGAGGCTTTGTTTTATTGCTGATTTGATATCATTGTCTTCTTCTGAGTTTGTGTCTTGATCTTCCTTGTCACCAAAGTAGCTTTTTATGATCAAGTTCTTTTTTGTTGTTGTTGTTTGCTCATTTTTCTTACCTATTTCTTGCCTGTGAATTTGTGTTAAAGTTGGGCTCTGTTTCCAGCATGGCAGTGTGGTGGGGCATTGTCCCAAGCTTTAGGCTTTTTACACTACTATCTTCAGAGCTAGTTCTGTTCGTCCAAGGTGGTGTGATCTGGAAGGGGTATAGTCACTAGGCTCCTGATCCCTTGGGACCTGAAGTGATACTGTTCTTCATGGTCTCTGCTCCCTTGGGACTAGAAGTGGTACTGCTCCTCAGGACCTCTACACCCTTGAGACAGGAAGTGACACTACTCTCAGGGTCCTTGCTCCCTTGTGATCAAGAGTTCTTCTCTTTTCCCTTGAACTGTGACCTATAAGTGGGTATAGGCAGTGAAGTACTAAACAATCTGGTCCTGTACCCAGTTCTAGCCCATGAGGCCCCTGTAATGTCTTCCTGATCAGTCACCACATCCCCTTACCATCTATGGGTTGAGAACTCCCAAAAGCTGCTGCTGCTGCTGTCACTACAACCAAGTCCCACCAGTGGTGTTGCATCTATGTGGGTTCCAGATTAGTCCCCATTCCTGAGTCATAGACTTCTCTTTCCTACCTCTTAAGTTGTTTTAGGTTTGAAGAATGTCTCAGCCTAACTTTTTGTTGGCTCTGCTCCTCCAGTATTTGATTTGAAGCATTATTTTACAGATTTTAGAGTGGAATATTAAGGAGCACTTGGCTGTTGTGTTTTTTCTACTCCACCATTTGTCTCCACCTCATAGAAGGTCTTTTCTCTTCATATATCTTTTGAAACTAAGTTCATTGGAACATTCATTTACGTTGAAAACACTAGTGAGCGTAGAGATGGAAAGGCCCTTCTCACAGAAATGCATAGAGCATAGACTGGTCAAGTAATCCATGTTCCTAAACTTTCCATTTATATGATTGAAAGCATACATCAAAAACTGAGAACTAGAATTACTTTAAATGGATAAAGACTATAAGTTTTCCTGGTATAAAAGGGGAGTGAAACAAGAATGCACCACTATTATTTGATATATTTCTAAAAATGCTACCTATAGCAAATAGAAAAGAAAGCAAAATTGAAGGCAAAAACATTGGCAATGAGGAGATAAATTATTCCCACTTGTAGACAGCATTATAGTTTGCTTACAAAACCTAAGAACCAGAAAAAATATAATTGAAATAACAGCTTCAGTGAGAAACAGGACCTAGGTTTCAAGTAGAGTTTCTTAGGCTCAGAAGAACAGAGCCATAGAACTAGAATGGAACTTCAGGGACCCACTAGTCTGATATCACCCACCAAAATGAATCCACAAAACTCATTAGCATATTTATACAGTACTAAGAAAAACCAGAAGGAAACAGTAAGAGAAATTAGATTCAAAATAACTATAGAGTGAACCAAATACCAGGGCAGCTAAGTGGTATGATGGATAGCGCAATTGGAATCAGGAATTCTAATCTTCATGAGTTCAAATCTGGTTTCAGATACTTATTAGCTGTGTGACCCTAGGCAAGTCACTTAACTCTGCCTCAGTTTCCTCATCTGCAAAATGAGTTGGAGAAGGAAATGGCAAACCACTCCAGTATCTTTGCCAAACCCCAAAATGGGGTCATGAAGAATCAGACAGGACTGAAACAACTCAACAACAACAAAAGCACCACCTTGGAGTTAAACTTATATTAATACGACTACAAAACATTCTTTATAGAAATAAAGACAAATAATTTGAGAAACATTCAGTGCTCATAGTTAGACCATGACAAAATGTTTTTAAAATGTTACTAACTAGATGAATTTATAGATTCAGTGAAAAAAACTAAAGCAGTTAATGTTTGAGGAGTCGTGGGAAGACAATTATACCACTTACTTTGCTGATGGAGCCATGAATGAGTTTAACCAAAACAATCTGGAATTACATGGGAAAAGTGAGCAAAATGTGCATGCACCCTGAGCCAATGATCCTCCTCCTGCACATAGTCTATGACCATAGGGAATTCAAAGACACACCCAAAATGACATAATACATGCTGAAATTTTCACAGCAGCATTACAAAATTAATGACAAAGAGTTTGGAATAATGTAGGTACCAATATAAGCCATATGAGGGGCTACTTTCTGCTTTAAAAAGTATTGAAACCACCCTCAATACTTAATCATATCGTGGGACTAAGGTTTGGATCTTTGGCATGGCTTCCTGGTGACTTAAGCACAAACAGTCGGTATGTGCAGAGTTAGCAGCAGTTTCCTCTGGCTTCTGGCCAGAAGACTAGCATGGCCAATATAGAGACAGAGAAGCTACACCCACCTAAGTCAATTTGGTGTCTTTGTTGATATGCTGTGGTTAAGTAACATTTGTGAAATATTTGTTGTGTTTAGCACAGCTCCTAGCACATAATAAGTGCTTAATAAACACTTGTTTCTTTCCTTCTTAATTTTTAGATGTGCTGGGAGAGCCTTAGTTAATTCCAATCTTGTACCTGAATTGCTAGACTAGTTCAAATTAGTACTGCCTGTAAAACTCGCTGATTGGGAAATGGCTGGACAAAGTGGAACTATATATAAAGTATGTAATATTCTATTCCATATGAATGTAATCAATTACTGTATTGTGTGGTAAGAAATAACAAATATCAGGAATTTGGAGAAACGTGGAGATTTGTATGAACTGATGCATGATAACTAAAGTAATATAAAGTAAAATAGCTCTAAAAGGAGACAAAAGTCTGAGTAATTGCAATAACCAATCATTGTCTGAGAAAATAGATATTGAGGCATTGTCATATTTCTCTACTCTTAGGGACCTACAGGAATAAATTGTTACATAAATTGCCAGATGTGGTCATTGCATCAGTGATTTTTGCTTAATTCTTTTTCTTTATGGCAAGGGAGGTTTCAATTTGGGGCATGGGGGAGGGGGGCAGTATTTCCACAAATGAATGTAGTGTAAAATCAAAAGGCATCAGTAGATCATGTTTAAAAATAAAGAAGAGAAGAAATTTGGTTGGTAAGTTCCTTGTGCACCCATGGATCTCATTAGACACCTGTCCCTTTTCTTCCTCATTGAAATAACATCTATTTGTGTAATTAGTATTTCATTCTTGACATCGTTCTATCTTAAGTCAATTTCCACTATAGAGTTTTAGGCAATGGGATCCTAACTGCTTTCTCTGAATTTCTGAAATTTCCGGAATGGGAATTGACCTATTCCTGACATTCCCCTCCTTATTAACTGTGAGATTTAAGGTGGCATTATGACTTCTTTCCATTGTCTTTCTAATTCTACTTGGAACCAATTCCTGTGTTTTGGTTAGATCAGGTCTGGAATTGTATTTCTCTTCATTAATTCTACTACTTAATTTTTTATTGGCATCTTTTGCTTTTTAGATCATCATAGTTTTCCCCACTATCTTACCCTTTGCCCTCCCAGAGAATGTTTTCATATAAAAATTAGTATTTTTAAGACAAAAAAGAAAAGAAAACAGGAAAAATCAACACACCTGATTAATACATTTAAAAAGTCTGAAAACACATGCAATGTGCAACACTGGTGGATTTCCCACCTCCACAAAGGTAGTGCAGTAAATAGAGTGCTGGCCTTAGAAGCAGGGAGATTTGAGAAATTTGATACAAAGATTTTTTTTCCCCTCCCATTCAGCTACTTCCTTTTTCATCCTAGGTGCATTGATTTTATCTCTTCAGAAGCTTAGCAGTTTCATGTAGTCAAAGTTACCAATTTTGTCTTTTTAATTGCCTCTATGCCTTGTTTGGTTAAGGATACATCTCTTAGAAATGCAAATCAAACAACTCTGCGATACCACATCACACCTGTCAGATTGGCTAACATGTCAAAACAGGAAAATGACAAATGTTGGAGAAAATGTTGTGAAAATTGGAACACTAATGCATTGTTGGTGGAGTTGTGAACTGGTCCAACCATTTTGGAGAGCAATTTGGAACTATGCACAAAAGGTTATAAAACTGTGCAAACCCTTTGATCCAGCAGTATCACTTCTAAGGCTGCATCCCAAAAAGATCATAAAAACTGGAAAAGGACCCACGTCTACAAAAATATTTATAGCAACTTTTTGTGGTGGCCAAGAATTGGAAATTGAGGGGATGCCCATCAATTGGGGAATGGCTGAACAAGCTGTGGTATATAAATGTAATGGAATACTATTGTGCTATAAGAAATGATGAGCAGGCAGACTTCAGAAAAACCTGGAAAGACTTATATGAACTGATGTTGAGTGAAGTGGGCAGAACCAAGAGAACACTGTACACAGTAATAGCCACACTGTGACATGACTGACTTTGATAGACTTAGCTCTTCTCAACAATGCAAGGATCTAAGATAATTCCAAAAGACTCACGATGGAAAAAACTATCCACATTCAGAGAAAGAACTATGGAATCTGAATGCAGAGGGAAGCATATTGCTCTCTTTTTCTTTTGTTGTTTTGTTTTGATTCTTCTTTCTTGTGGTTCCTTGTATTGGTTCTAATTCTTCTTTACCTCATAACTAACGTGAAAATATACTTAATATGAATGTATAAGTAGAGCCTATATTGGAGTGCACGCCATCTTGGACAGGGAGGAGGAGAGTGGGGGGGGAGAAAATTTGAAACTCAAAATCTTATTAAAGTAAATATTGAAATCTAAAAATTAATAAATAAATTATTTAATTAAAAAAAGAAAAAAGGATATGTCTCTTACCCTTAGTTGTGAGAGACATATAATCCATTTTTTCCTACTTTTTTATAGTATGATCTTTAATTTTAGGGTCACATATCTATCTAGAATGTATCATGGAAATTCCCACTACTTTCTGAAGAATGAAATATCATCCAAGCAAGACACAAGACATGATCATTGATTGCATATGGAAGTGGGGCTAGAGAGAGAAGGAAGAGTCCAAAATGACTCCAAGGTTGTAAGCCCAGGAAACTTAGTTAGATGATGATGCCATTGACAGAAATAGGAAAATTAAAAAGATGGTGGGCTTGGTGATTGAATTTAAGGTGATTATCATTCCCTTATATCCCTCACAATAGCATGTATTAAATACCTATTATGTGACGTGTATTTTGCCGAGCAATGGAGAGCGCAAGGTGAAGGTAAGAAGGCCAAAGTATATTTGCAATGATGATCTATGCTCAATTAGTGACATAAGGGATAGTACTAAGGAAATGAATGAACAGAAAAGAAGGTAAGCCAGTCATGGAGAGAGAAAGGGATAACAGATGAACAGCCAAAGTACTAGAATTGTAAAAACATATGGAGCAAGTCCTCCAGCAAGTTGGGTGGCTCCTCTGTCAGTCAGTCAGCCAAGCCAATAAGCATTTATTAAGCATGTATTGGCTTATTAAGCCAGATACTGTACTAAATGCTAGAGATACAAAGTAAGGCAAAAATATGGTCCCTTCCTCAAGGAGTACACATCCTAATGGGGAACACAACAATTTTAAGAAATTGTACTCTCTCTCTCTCTCATACACACACACAACACACACACACACACATACACACATACACACATACCCACACACACATATATGCATATATATATACACCATATATACATACACATACATATGGGTGTATATATATGTATGTGTGTATAAGTACAAACATACTCACACATATCTGTATATACATAGACATATATTGTATGTGTGTGCATATGTGTGTATATATAATGGAAGGTAACCTTAGAGGAAAGGCACTGTCAGTGGGGACAGCCAGGATATAAAAGGACATGGGCAAGAATCATTCAGGATGAGAAGGTATGGAAGTGTTGCTGTATGCACCAATGAAGAGAGTACCCACTGCCATGAGATACTCCCAACTGAGGGGTATTTTCTCTCAATGATGTACATAACAGAAGCAATGAATTTGGAATCAAGAAGCCCATTTCTAGTCTTGACTTTACAACAAATTAAATGTGACATTGAACAAGTCATCTCACACCTTTGATGCTCAGCTTCTTCCTCTAAAAGATAGTTGGGGGAGGAGGTTATTGGATAGCTGATCCCTAAAATCCCTTTCCAATTCTATGGTTCTATTCTTCCATGAAGCCTTACTTGAAACCTGGCAACAGTACTTGGCTAAAAGCCTTTTTGCTAAGTGTTCTAACCTTGAAACCACAGTTTTCCAACCTCAAGTGAAATTAAAAAAAAACAACATAAAATGTGGACGTGGTCAAAGGCTCTATAGAACCCAAAGTTGTTGTCATCAATGCTATTCTGAGGGACATTTATTTTGTAGAAATCTTAAAGCACCCAATTGACAGCAAATGGGTTGAATGGAATCACACCAGGGGAAGGAAAAGATGCATTCTGACTTCTAATAATTTTATACATTATGGGACCCTTCTCATTCTTTTTTGGAATAAGAGTTGCACATTGTGGCACCCTCAGAAGAAAAGAGTTCTCAGAAGATATTAGCCAAAAGTTGGAATCACAGGCTACTGAACAAAGATCCTATGAAAGACAACCTATGCGAGGCAGCTAGGTGGCGCAGTGGATAGAGTACCGGCCCCTGGATTCAGGAGGACCTGAGTTCAAATCCGACCTCAGACATATAACACTTACTAGCTGTGTGACCCTGGGCAAGTCGCTTAACCCCATTGCCTAGCAAAAAAAAAAAAGACAACCTATGGGACAGATTTGCTGCCAATATCACCATAGCCCTTACAGATCAGGGTTTATCACTGTGGGATCAAAACTATATTTGATTGCAGATTGGTTTTTAAAGTTCATGGGCAAAGATTCTCCAAAACAGCCCCAAAACAAAGCCTCCATGGCTGAAAGAAATATTCACTTAAATTTGAACACCTGGGTGAGTTAAGAATTGGGGGACAATGAAGAAAAGATCTACAGAAGTCAGATTTTGGAAGTATTGAATAAAAAAGAGAAATTGCCTAAAGCCATATAATGAATGCATGATATACCTTGGCAGGAGTTGGAGTGTTGAGCTGTAGACCACAGTAAAGTCAACATCCTACCTCTGTTACTTATATGTGTGGCCTTGGACAAGTCACTTATAACCTCTCCGAGCCAGTTTTCTTAACTCCCTCAAAGAGGGAGATGGACTGAATGATATCTAGGGTCCTTTCCAGCTCTGGATCTGTGGTTTTGTGATTCAGATTTCTGACACCCTATCCATTTAACCAGTTAGGCTCATTAGGAAAGAAGGAAGGAAGAAAGAAGGGAAGGAAGGAAGGAAGGAAGGAAGGAAGGAAGGAAGGAAGGAAGGAAGGAAGGAAGGAAGGAAGGAAGGAAGGAAGGAAGGAAAAAGAATAGGTAGACAGATAAATGAATGAATGAATAGATGCACAAACAAATAAATAAGTTTTAAAATGAATAAAGAAACAGAAGAATTTATTAATTCAAGGATGAAGTAAAACATCTCTACTTCTGAGGACTTCCTGCAGCCTCCAATGCCAGTTGTTACCCATTGAAATCAAGGCTTGGATTTACTTGATAACCCCAGTGGAAGTATCAGCTCATCAACGGAGGCACCTGTCCCAGCAGTGCTGATTACAACACTGAATGGTGGACTTGGATTTAACTTCCTATTTCAGAAGAGACTAAGGTTCAGAGACAGCACTAAGCAGCTGTAGTTCTCACTGGCAGCACATTGGAAGGAGATACAAGAGTATAGTTCCACTTACTCTCCTAAGTTCTCATTTCACCAAGAAGCAGCAGGGAGGTTTTTATGATGGTGTTTTCAATCAGCTGTTGCAATGAATATGTGAATAAATTCATGAGGGTTCTGACCCAACAGAAACAGAAAGAATGGGGAGGGATGAAGTGCAAAGAAGACTTTATATTATCTGCTTTTACTGGACTGACTGCCCTAAGAAATTGTTACAGGCCCTGTCACAGTTGCAACTACAATTCAAAAATAAAACTGGATTAACTTCCAGTTTGAAAACAAAATGATACTCGATTTTTTAAAGATGCAATTATTCTAAAAAGAAATGGATGAAAGTGGGTCCTTTGAAATCATTTTCTGAAGTATCCATGTCTACCACTTTAAATGTCCCAGAATCCCCATAATGCTAAGTACAAGCTATATTTCAATTTAAAAAGCGATTGGTCTGGAAATAACTTTAGAAATATTCTCAGTAAGGATTTTACTGATTGCATATCAAATGTTTTAGAAAATTATTATTTTTGTAATAATCAGGTTTATACTCTATGTAATCTGTTTGATAAACTTTTGTTTAACCAAAGGAATAGACTCCTTTACCAAAGGAAAGATTGCAAACATAATCATTTAAAAATGATTTATTACAAAGGAACATTTAAAACTCAATACGACCAATTATGCTTGCCTTGCAATTATTTATATTTTGAAGAATTCAAACACCTTGCAATTTGAATGCTGATCTCACCAGTCAACTGAAACTGTTCTCTCCATGTTCAGCAATGATCTCTTTACCTCTAAATGCTAAGTAAGGCTTCTCTTAGGTTCCAGCTTTCCTTGACCAATCTGTAAAATTTAACACTATTGATCATCACCCCTCCCTCTTCCCCACTCTTTCCTTCTAGGTTTTTGTGATACTTTTCATTTCCTAATTTTTCCCCTACCAGTCTGATCAATCCTTTTCAATCTCTTTTACAATTCATGCTGCTATACTGCTTTACAATCATGTGCTATTTGTGAATGAATTCCAGAGCTTTGCCCTTGACTCTTTTCTCTCATCTCTATTCTCTGTCTTTTTGTCTCTCTCCAATCAATAAATCAATCTTTCAGTCAATAAGTATTTATTAAAACCTACAATATATCAGGCACTATCCTAGGTTCTGGGGTTACAAATACAAAGACAGTCCCTGCCCTGAAGGCATTTACTCTATTCTCTTTTGGCTATCACAACAGCTTTCATGGCTCCAATCATCACTTGCATGCAGATTACTTCCAAATCAGCATGTCATCTCCTTATGTCTGTTATGACTTTCAGTCCTGTACTTAGAATACCCAGACAAGCATCTCCCACCTTGATGTTTGATAAATATCTCAAACTCAACATGTCCAAAACAGATTTCACTAACTTTCCTCTAAAGCTTGGACCTTGTACCTAACAACATTCTTCCAGTTACCTGGATTCACAACCTAGGTGTCACCATTGACTCTTAACTCCCATCATCCATATTTCTTCAATTGTTGAGTTTTGTTGATTCTACCTAAATGACACATCTTGCATCCATCCCCTTCTCTCCAGTCCTGCAGTCACCACTCTGATTCAAGCATTCATCAACCCTTGTCCAGACTATTGCAATAACATCCTAATTGGTTTCTTTGCGCCCAGACTCTTCTTTAATCTATCCTTCCCAGACCTGCCAGAGTGACATGTCTAAAACATAATCTGACCAGATCACTTCCCTGATAAAGAAGTTTTAGTGGATCTGCAATGTCTCTATGATAAAATGCAAATCCCTCTCTTTCTCATTTGAAGTCTTTCACAGTTTGATTCCATACTAGCTTTGTAAGCTGATTGGGCATTATGCTTCTTCATGCATTCTATGTTGTAGCCAGACTGGCCCTATTTGATATTCTTGGCATGCCACAACCCATTTTCTGACTCTGGGCCTTTGCACTGGCTGCACTCCATACCTAGAATGTTTTATCTATTCTCACCTCCCCCTTTTGGAACCCTTCGCTCTCTTGGAGACCCAGTTCAAGTGCTTCCCTCCATATATGCAACTTCCTTCTGATTTCCCCAGCTGTTAGTGCTCACTCTACCACCAAAATTACTTGGTATCTATTTGGCATTTACTTTTTAGTGTACCCATGATTCCCTCCCCCATAGAATATAAACTTTTTTTGGGGGGAGGAGGTACTATTTTATTTTGTCTTTTATTCCCAGTGTCTAATGTGCATATAATAGGTATTTAATAAGTGCTTTCTGAATTGAATCAAGATTCTAACTCATCATCAACCCTTTGCGTGCTACAGTTTGCTCTTGAATACTGTAAGAAAATATAATATGTGACAGAAAAGAAAAGATAGCCCGTGGTTCAGAATTGCATATCCTTCACAGGCCATTGATTTAGAGTTAGAAAGAATCTTAGAGGTCATCTAGTCCAGTGGTATCCAAATTTTATGTAGTATGAATATTAAAATTAATTTATTCCCCCCTTTTAAAAATTATACTATCAATAGATTACAATTAACTTATGCCCCCCTTTATTTAGATAAGTCATACCCCCACCTATCAATAGTTTTTTTTAAAGATTCTGGAAAAAATAATTTGTACCATATGTATAACTTAAAATATATGGCAATTAATTTTAAATTTAATTGTTGAGAATTTCACAAAATTAAATGTAACAATTTTTGAGTAATGTCAGCCTTTCAAAAGTGACATTTTCAGAGGGAAGCAGCTTCTCATATTATACTTACCAAAATGAAAGGGGCTGTGAAATATAACAGATATTATGGGTTTAAAATTTCTGCACAAAATTGTCTATATTCATGTTTATACATGACATAAATACAGCAAGCAAATGTATGGCACAGTTCATCTGACTCACGAGCCTAAGTTGACTGATGGTAATGGTGGCAGGTGGTTCCTGGCTTAGGATTCAATTTGCCAGTTCATTATATTGCCTATCAGCAGCTCATTTTTTATTGATTTTTATTTTATCTTAATTTTTCTTTCTTTTTTTCTTTAATAGGGTGTATTTGCATTAGAGTTATAATTGAAAATATCTGATAATGTTGGCCATTGCTTCCTGTCCCTCCTGAGATCTTCTATCCCATCTGCAGCCCAGTTTGGACAACTCCAACATACTCTAAACCCTTCATTGTACAGATGACAAAAATCAAAGCCCATTTAGGGGAAGTGATTTACCCAAGGTCACGCAATTAGTAAGCAAGCTGGGATTAGGACCTGATATCTCTTGTCCCAAATTTAGAATACTTTCTATTCTTAGTATTTTCCACTGGCAGAAAAGAGAAACTCAGCTGTCTGTAGTAATAATTACCCCGAAGAAAAAGACTTACATAGAGAT
This sequence comes from Phascolarctos cinereus, assembly GCF_003287225.1. Classification (NCBI taxonomy): domain Eukaryota; kingdom Metazoa; phylum Chordata; class Mammalia; order Diprotodontia; family Phascolarctidae; genus Phascolarctos; species Phascolarctos cinereus. The sequence continues at coordinate 126,977,688 of NW_027555958.1, forward strand.
GAACGTCAGAGGGGAGTTCCAGGTACTTTAGAATTTGGTTCTTAGGTACTGAATGGCTATTATGTTGCTTATACCAATGTGGGTAATTTGCCCTTCCTTGGAAAGAATGGTAGTCACTTCAACTTAGCCATATGCCTACCATTTCACAATTCTCTTCACTCAGATGCTACAATTCTCTTAGCTTAGAAACTAAATCTTTTTTAACCACCAGGTTTAACCAACAGCTCTTCTTTCCGTAAGGTAATAAAGACCAAAAGCCCTAATAAAGTTTACAGCTTAATCAGAGCAATAATAAGACCTTCCGTTTATTGCTTTGACAAATAAGAGGCACAATGACCAGAAAAAAATGCACTAAATTATTTAACCACAGATTTTAGCTTTGAAGTGCTAATGTTTTGTGTTTTAGATGTTCAGCTAATGTCAGTTGTAATTTAATTTCCTTGTAGTCCACTAAATTTCAGAATGCTATCCTTTTCTTTTCCTTAGAGACCATCAGTAAATCAGTAAAATAAGGATTAGGTTAAACTAATCTTACCTTAGGTTCATTTAACCCAAGCTAACTAACTTAGCTTTCTTATTTGGAAATCAGTGATAATAATGCTAGGTTGTATGTAATATATTGAGTTCCTATTAAATAATATAGCTACACATGAAGAGTAAAAAGCAAAACCCAAGCAACTCCTGGATAGCGAGGTTCACAGATGCATGCATACACACACATACATATACATATATGTATCTACATAATGTATATACATGCATTCATACATGTATATATTATACGTGTGTGTATATACACATATATATGTACACATTATATATGTGCTATTAAATGTCTAACTACTGCCTCCCCCCCACCAAATGTACCTGGCACACTTTTAAGTTTAGCCAGCATTTTTTGACATTTTCTCCCTCACTTTCTGAAGTCTAATCAACAAAACAATAAATCAAGCCCTGATCTAAAGCATTTGCCTATTTCTGAGGTTTTTAATATTCATACTGAAAATTTAACAATTGGCTCACAAGCTATTTGGAGCTGACTCCAATATACCCCTGGAAATACAGGTAGATTAGATATAGATATTGCTATAGATACAGATGATATAATTATATATTAGCTCTAGATATGTTAGATCTAGCTATATTAATCTAGATGTAGATAAACACATGTACACCCACACAGACTTAAGGAAAGAGTGTGGTTTGGAGCTTTAATTATTCAGATAATTTTATATACTTCACTTTATAGAACAAAAGCTAAATTCTACATGAGAAAAATCAATGTGATTATAGATGACAATGTGGTATAGTAGAGTGAGTGCTGGACTTTCCATCAGCAGTTGTTATTATTGGTCCTTCATTCTCAAAGAGGATCAATGACATCACAAGGGTGATGTCTTGACTTGGGCAAGAAATTGATTTAAGTGAAGCAGAGCTACAGAAAGTCATCAGCTTCACTGTCTCCTCCAGAGTCATCGAAGTACAGTGGCAAGACAAAAGTCAGGACAACTGGCGGTAGCCCAAGATGCAATGGGTGACCTTGGCCTTTCTAAATTAGGTCTTTCCCAGGTCTCAGTTTGTCTGAGGCAGTACCCAGCGACATGGGTCTAAATCCTTTCTCTTAAATTGACTAATTGCATAATTATGGACACTTTCCTTCAACTCTCTGAGCCATAGCTTTCTCATCTGGAAAATAGTGATAATAATGCTAGGTAGTACCTATGGCATGGAGCTGTTATGAGAATTAAATGAAATAAAATTTGTGCCCACATTTTGCAAACCTTGAAGCACTACACACTACATGTTATTATTGTTCAATTTTTGTAACTTTTATTCATTAATAAATAGCTATTGATGAATAAATGAATGAATCATCTGCTGTATGTAAACCACCTTGCTTTACATACAGAATACTTGGATAGAGAACCTATTTTCATATATAAAAAATAATGTCTTTATAGTGTTTATTATATATGCGTATGAGAGGGAATAGGTAAGATATTGCTACGGATTTCTATAGCAGAACACACCTTTAAAGTCAAAGAACCAACTGAAAAGTATGGAGAACACAATTTCTGGCTGTATTTAATTTTTGCCGCTGTCTTAGAAAGAAGTGTGCTGTCATACATATGTTAAGATCATAGAAAATTCTTTGAGGGCTACAATCACAAAAATAACTTTGTTCAGTGATCCTGTCAATATTAATCAAGAAACACAGCAACGAGACATGCCCACTAAATGTTTTCATGCCTCATGGAGGATGTCTAGGACAGAGTCCAAATGGAAAATAAATTTCCTATAGACAGTGAGGTCTTTCAGATGCTGCTGTTTGTAGATGATATTGTGATAATTGCACCAAGCCCTGCAATGCAATAGACCCTTCTTTAATGAAATTCATAATCAGAAAAGTTTGACACAACAATCAATATAGAAAAAAATCAAGAGAATAAAAATGTCTATTGTTGAGACTATGTTATATACAGATAGTTCACAGGACAGCCCTCTCAGTAAATATATCTCAAGATGACCTAGAAGATAGACCAAAAAGTGAATAGGAAGAAAATAGAAAGCTGCATTGCAATTGGGAAATTGTGCAGGGATTTCAGTGATAGAAAACTTCTTCCTGATTCAAAAACCTCATCTTTTTAACATCAGCATTCCTTTTGTATTGCTACATGACTGTGAATCAAAAATACCATAGCCTCTTATATATACATCCTTTGATATATCCTTTCATAGGCTGCAGCATATCAGTGATGAAATATATGCCAGAAGGAGAGAAAAAAGAGTAGAAAGCAAGTACTGTCTTTTGCCTTTCTTTGTATCCCGTTCACTTATCACAGTGCCTGGCACATAGCAGCTGCTAATAAATACTTCTTGATTGACATATAATTGGAAAAGAAAATGGACCAATCACACAGGAAGGGCAAGGAATAAAATATGGACTGCCTACGTACTAATTTGTATCCAAGAAACAGTAAACCATCTGGAGGAAGTCCTTTGAGATCCTCGGGCAGATCCTTTAGGTGGAGACTTTTGAATAAGAATCTCTCAGAATTAGAAGGTATGGATGGTTTGTGATTGGTAATAGCCAGGGGTAGCACCCAGAGTAATGAGATCACAGACCCATGAAAGTATTGCCTAAATCCATATTTAACATTTTGTGGAAATAAAGGACAAAATATCAAACAGCAAAGGGTTAAGGAAAGATCCCTGCTGAATGTTACCAGAGACCTCTCTCTCACATCCAGTAATAATTACTTTCTGTGTCTAGTTATTTCATCTGTTTTAAGTCCACTTAATTGTCCTATCATCTAGATCCATATCTCTGTCTTTTCCACAGACACAGCAGAAGAGTCTTTATCAGATGCTTTGTGAAAATCTAAGTATTCAAGGGGGGAGGGAGACGGAAGAAAAGAAGCATTTATTAAATGCCTACTATTGTGTCAGGCACTGTGCTAAATGTTTTACAAATATTATCTCATTTGATCCTCATAAAAACCTGTGGGAGGTAAGTGCTATCATGATCCCCATTTTATAGCTGAGGAAGCTGAAACAGAGATTAAGTGACTTGCTCATGTTCACATAGGTCTCCCTGACTCCAGGTGATTGCTCTATCCGATGTGCCACCTCACTGCCTTCTAGTTTTATTTTAGTTCTAGAAAATTTGACTGGTCTACCAATGTAATTAACATATCAAAAAAGGAAAGAAGGTTAGTCTGGCATGACTTGTTCCTGATGAAGCAAGACTGATTCTCTTTATAAAAACTCAGAAACTATCTTTGTAAATGATCCTTTTACCTGATCTTAGATTTTTTTCCAGGAAATTGAATTTGTTGGCATGCAAGTTACAGATTACTTACTCTGTTCTTTTCTGGACAACTAAAACATTTTTGCCCTTCTCCAGTACTATGAGGTCCTCTTTGTTCTCCATGATCTTTCGAAGCTCATGGAGAAGAGCTTAGGAATCATGCCTACCAATTCACTCAATATCCTAGGATGTGGCCCATATATCTCATCTCATCTGCAGCCTGTTGACTTGAAATCAGCAATACCAGCTACATGCTCTTATTGCATCCCTTACTTATTTTTTGTTTCATCTCCCTATTACCCATATTTTTTCTATCTTTTCCAGTGTATAGATTAATTTCCTTGAAAGCTATGGTGGGGGAGGGGAATGAAAAAAGAACTAGAATCTGATGTCTACTATGTGCCAACAGCTAGGAGTTGGGCCTTCTTGCTGTTGTTCGTTATTGTCATCCCATTCTGCCCAAGGAGTCCTTTTCATTCTTACTCCAAATATAGCTTTAAAAAATGAAATAAACCTGACAAAATGAAATCAATGCAGTTCATTATATATATCAACTTCATACATTATGAGAGATATTCCTGGTTGTTTATCATGTGTTTGAATTACAGAGAGTTAGATTAGCCAGATACTATGTTCCCTCTCCTTATTCATTCACAATGGGATAGTTACATTCTGAAAACCTCTAAAACATGGCAGTATTTCTAAGTACAATTCATGACAACCCCGACTTTGCCTGCTCCCAAATGAAAATACTCCATTTTAGGGAGTTCTCTAGTTAATTTACTTCTTTGCAGAAGGTGAAACCATTTAGCATTCAAATTGTAACACAAAAATCCACTATTTGACTATTACGATCTTTCCAAGGAAGACTTTGGGATCCATAATAAAAGGAATGTCTATGTATGTAATTTAAGGATGGAAGCTTTAGAAGTGAATTCCATATTGAAAGATGATATGGCATATGTTCTGCTTATTGCCTTGTTTACTATAGAAACAGTCATGTGACCTAAGAACAGATTGCATTTAATTTATTTAGCGAGCTATCTTCATATCAAGCCTCCTTGTCTTCCATCAGGATCTTCAGCTCCTGCTTTGGGGTTCTGATTGGTGAGAGTTCTCCATATGACTCAGACCCGCCAAACTGCTGCTTTCTAGTCTTCTTCATTCCATGTATTCTCACCCCTCACTCAACTCTCCAGCTGCTCCCTGGAGCCTTATGTTTCTGACTGGGGAGAGTTCTCTATTTCTAGCAGATGGATCCACCACTCTTCTTCTTCAATACCCCCAACCCCAACCTTTCTACCTGTAGCTCTGTAGTAATCAAATCTGCACTCTGATTCTGGAAAAGAACACATTGAACAATGGCTCTATCAGTACATTTACTACCCTTGTGATTTCCCATATCAAAACATCCCTCTCTAGTAACCACTCCCCAACATGTGTTGTTTTCTCCTATTATAATAGGGGAAGAAAGAAATCTCCTTCAAAGTAGAGACTGTTTTAATCTCTCCCCAATATATGGCAAAGTAGCTGGAACATGCAGAAAGAGAGGTGTTATTCCTGACCAAATAGGTGGGCATTTTTTTATGCCGTAAAACTTGGTGAGAGAGTTATTCACACCACAGTTCAGTATTATTAGCAGGTCAATTTTGAGACCTAACAAGGATTTGTACACCTGTGATAGGTGCTGTTCTTCAATCAAGCAGCTAAAACTTTCTAATTGTGGATTTCTAACATTCAAGTGCCCCCCAAGTTAATGAGATATTTTCTGGTACTGATTGTTATTTAAAAGTGTTGTCCATGCCTTTCCATGATCATAAGCCATAGTGTACAAACAGAATTTTTTTCTGTGGTTGAACTGTTTAGCTGTGTATGAATAGGAATGCTGCTTTTTGTTAATATTCATTTGATGCTTTTCAAGATCTTTTAAAAAAGTTTTATACATTTTGCTTTGTGATTAGATTACTTTATCCTTGTTAGGCAAGTACTGCTATGTTTGAGTCCCAACATTGCTACCAAAACTTCTTCACCAGAGTTATCAAGACTTTCCTCATTGCTGTGTAAGAGAAACATAGGGGGCACTTCCTTTTTGGATCATAAAATAGGAATGATTTATTGTGATGTTCACATGAAACAACATGTCGAACTCAACCAGAATAATGTCATTTTGGTATGAGTGAAAAACGTTTATTTCTTCTGAGTGCACCATATATATCACAGAAGTAATTATTAGCAAATGTGCTTAATAAATGTTCTTTCATTCATTCATTCATTCAATCATTTAAACAGCTCTGTGTTACAGAAGATTAAGTTACAAAATGTCAAATGTTCCAATAATAGTAGTCAGTTCCATAGAGCACTAGGCCATGTTGTCGAAATATAAGTAGATGTTAGTGCTTTCTTCTGAAATATTTCCAGATAGTGCCATGCAAATCATGAGATATATATATGTATATATATGTGTGTATATATATACGTATATATGTATGTATATATGTATATATATGTATAATTTTTTTTGAGAAATTACTTTTTATAAATATACTATAATATCATTAATCTGCATATAAATTTATATTTTTTCAGCATGAGATATGTTGATGTATTTGTGATTTCACTGGCATAGGTATTCCACCAATGAAGATCAAAATTTCTCTATGCTTTCTCATTTTGGGAAAATCATAGTTATATCTCTATCTATCTCTAAATCTTCTGGAGAGGATTTGATTCATTTAAAAAACATTAAGCATCTACTATGGGAGGTGGGGACTGGGAATACAAAGATAAAAAAAAATAATATAGTTCTTGCTCTCAGGGTGTGGGGAGGAGATATTACCAGTCTAATGGATGTGTTTATGTGTGCCTATCAGGGAAGGTAGGTAGTGTAATGGATAGAGCACCTGGCCTAGGATTAGGAAGATTCAGGTTCCTGAGTTCAAAGATGGCCTCAGACACTTACTAGCAATGTCTAGCCACTTAATCCCATTTGCCTTAGTTTCCTTATCTGAAAAAATGAGCTGGAGAAGGAAATGGCTAACAACTCCAGTATCTTTGCCGAGAAAACCCCAAATGGGGTCATGAAGAGCTGGACATGACTGAAAAACAACTGAACAAAAACATGTGTGCCTATGAGATACGCACAAATAAATATCTTAGGGAGAATGTGTTAGGAACTAACGAGAACCAAGCCAGAGAAAATGATATAGAAACTTAAGGAGGGAAAAGGCACTTGTACTTGGGGTAGAGATGGGGCAGTTCAAGGGTTCATGAAATAAATCTTTGAGGAACTGGCATCTGAGTTAGGCCTTCAAGGATGGGAGAGGATTAAAAAGACAGGGATGCAACAAGGAGGTGGGGAGTAGGGAGGGAGTCCATTTGAAGCATAGGTACTAAGTAAATAATAGCACATCAAGGAAAATACAGGATAAGAACAGGGAACAAAGAGTAGAATAGGTTGGTTAAAATGTAGAATATGTGAAAGGGACTAGCATGGGATAAAGTTGGATGGGTACTTGGGAATGAATGAGATTGTGGCGTGCCAGGAACAATTTATACTTTATTTGTTAGGAAGTGTGGAAGTCTACTTTTCAAGTAGAGGGGTGATGTGATCCTAAGAGTGAATTAAAAATATTATTCAGGGGCTAAGTTAAGATGGCAGATTAGAGGCAGCAAGCCAGATGAACTTTCTCAACATTCTCTTCCAAACAACTTTAAAATTACATCTCAAATAGAATTTTGGAGCAGGAGCACCAACTAAAGGTCAGAGTAAATCATTCTTCCATCCTAAGATAACTTAGGCAGTCAACAGGAGAAGTCTGGTAGGAATCAGTCCTGAGTAAAACAGCAGCACCAGCAGCCATAGCAGCAATTTCAGGAGCTCTCAGCCCAGAGACAGTAAGAGGGTCAAACAACTGGTCAGAAAGAGACTACCCAGGATTCTTAGCTGGCATTGGGTTCAGCTGGTGCTTACTGGCAACTCCATTCACATACAGAGTTCTGAGTCACAGTTCCAGGGTGGAGAGGAGTGCTAGTGCTTGTGGCTGCAAAGCAGCAGAGGTCCTTCCTAGGTGAAGACCAGAGCACAGATCAGGAAAGCAGTGATTATAACTTTCTGCAGATCACACCGAGTTGGAAGCACTGAAAATTTGCAGACCTCTAGCACTAGCTCTAAAAACAGCAGCACAAAAAAGCCTGAAGCTTGGGACAGTGCCTCCCCACCCCTAGCTGAGCAGAACCCAACTTTAAGATAAAGTTCAAAGTCAAGAAACATGCTAAAAAAAATTAGCAAATAACAACAACAACAAAAATAACTTGACCATAAAAAGCTACTATGGTGACAAGGAAGACCAAGACATAAACTCAGAAGACAAAAATGTGAAAACAGCTACAAGCAAAGCCTCAAAGAAAAATGGTAATTGGATACAAACCCAACAAGAATTCCTGGAAGAGTTAAAGAAAGTGGTAAGAGCCGTAGAGGAAAAATTGGGAAAATCAATGAGAATGATGCAAGAAAATTATGAAAAGATAATTAATGGCTTGGTTAAAAAAAGGCACAAAAAATACTGAAAAAAATAACACCTTAAAAACAGAATTGGCCTAATGGTAAAAAGAGGGACAAAAATTCACAGAAGAAAAGAATTCCTTAAAAAGTAGAAAAGAGCAAATAGGAAAGAAGGTACAAAAATTCACCAAAGAAAAGAACTCCTTTAAAAGCAAAAATTGGCCAAATGGGAAAAGAGTTACAAAAGCTCACTGAAGAAAATAGTTTCTTAAAAATTAGAATTGGGCAAGTGGAAGCTATTGATTCCATGAGAAATCAAGAAATAATAAAATAAAGCCAAAAGAATGAAAAAATGTAAGAAAATATGAAATGTCTCATTGGAAAAAGAACTAACTTGGAATAGATCAAGGAGAGAAATTTAAGAATTATTGGACTACTTGAAAGCCATGATTGAAACAGGAACAAAATAGATATATTTTAAGAAATTATCAAGGAAAACTGCCCTCATATCTTAAGTCCAGAGGGTAAAGTAAATCTGAAAGAATCTACACATCATCTCATGAAGGAGATCCTAAAATGAAAACTCCCAGGAATATTATAGCCACATTCCAGAGCTCTCAGGCAAGGAAAAAATACTGCAAGAAACCAGAAAGATAAGATTCAAATATGGTGGAGCCACAATTGGGATAACATAAGATTTAGTGGCTCCCTCATCAAAGGAGCTCACCCATAAAATAGAAACAGATAGCAGAAATTATTAGAAATTAGAATCCAACAATATGTTGTTTACAAGAGACATACTTGAAACAGAAAGACACAGTTAAAATAAAGGGCTAGAGCAGAATCTAATATGCTTCAGCTGAAATAAAAAAGGCATGATGAAATAATATCAAAACTACAGAAAGTTTCTCTGATAAAGGCTTCATTTTTCAAATATATAGAGAGCTGAGTTAAATTTATAAAACTAAGAGCCATTCCCCAATTGATAAGTAGTCAAGGGACAGGAATAGGCAATTTTCAGACAAAAAACTCAAAGCTATCTATAGCCATATGAAAAATGCTCTAAATCACTATTGATTAGAGAAATGAAAATCAAAACAACTCCGAGGTAGCATCTCACACCTATCATAGATGACAATTGTCAGAGGGGATTAGGGACAATAGCTACATTAATGAACTGTTGGTGAAATAATGAATTAGTCCACCCATTCTAGAGAATACTTCTGTTCAAGAGATGGCCTTTTGTGATCATGAATAGCTCAAAATCACTTAAGCCACAGTTACAAAAATATAAAGTGCAATCCCATGGTGGAGCCCAAGACTTTTGGTGGGGAAGAAGAGTATGAAGCAGTAGGCAAAATTATTGGATATTTTTAGTACAACTCCTGAATAAATAATTCACTTTTTTCTATTATAATTAAATTAAAATCAGCAAAAGCAAGACTAATATGGTGAATTTGATCCAACTGACAGTCAATAAGCAATTAATCAATAAGCATTTATTAAATGCCTACTATATGCCAGACACTGCCCTAAGCACTGACAATGAATGGAGCATGGTGATTATTTAATAAGGCATGTACAAATAAAGACAAATTTGAATTGGTGTATATCATATTTAAGAATGGGGCTATCTTCCACCATCACCATCAGATAGGATATGTAAGCCCCACAAAGTTGTCCTTGTGGGGAGAATATGATGAATGTAATATATTATGTTATGAGTGTTATGTTTCCTATATTTGTTCATATCTTCTGGTAGATCTTTTCATCTTATGTAGTTTCTGAAGTGGAGCAAATAAATCACTGTCCTATACCTGTTACCCACATACATTGAGTACTTTTTCTAAAAGAGATTCTGTTACTCATCTTTCAGAGAGATCCTAGACATGGGTCGTTTCTGTTTCGTTTGAGACATTTCCCTGGAGTCCTTCTAGTTTGGAGGCAGAGAAAGAGAAAGAATCTGATCTTCTCTTTGGGATTAGCATCCCCCACCCCCAAAGAATTCCTTCTGATCCTAGAGCTAGGCCCCTTTGGCACTCTCTGGTCCATGAGAGACATCTTGTGTTTATGACACAGATGAGTTGTGTCAGTTTGCTGCTTGCTGCGTTTGGATGTGGATATGAAGTGTGCAAATTAAAAGTTAAAACAATCTTTGTGTAGAAGTTAAAGGAACATTCTATATGTTACATTTCTCCATATTGCTCATCTTGGTAAGTAAGATATAATAGTTTTCTCAAAAGACTACAAATTAAAAAAAAAACTGAAATAACTTAAGAATGCTTACAGAAAATCACTTGAAATCCAAACAATGAAATTTAAATTTAGTTGTCTTGAATATTTTATTCTCTCTTGTTTTTTAAGTGAAATGTTTAAATAGAAAAATCCCCCGGAGCAGCTAAAGCTAGTATAATCAAAGACAACAGAGACAGTTTGAGTTACAGAAATACAGAAACACAAAGTAAGAAGCCTGTTTAAAACAACATAATCTACTATATTTATCACTGGATTCCATAAATGCTTTTATTTATAGAGAGGAAAGTCTTTGCTTTGTGCAAATGATTTAGCTGGAGATTGCTCGAAACCCGAGAAATTAAAATGGCATTCTAGAAATGTACGTGCAAAATATGTTGAGAAGACAAGATAATTCTTCCAAAGAAAATTAGATGCTTTTAATAAGCAAAAGAGACAATGTGGTGTAAGGGATAGAGTTGACCTTAGCGTCAGGAAGACCTGGTTCTGGTCCTACCTCTGACATACCATTTGAAGCAACTCTCTGAAACAGTGGTTCTTAATCATTTTTGTGTTCATGGATCTCTTCAGCAGCCTGGTAAAAATTATACGCACCTTTTCAGAATAATGTTTTTAAATAATTGAAGGAAGTATCCATTATAATATATACCTGTAATCCCAGCTACAAAGTCTGGCAGACCCCTTAAGCTCAAGAGTTCTAAACTGTGATTGGCTATGCCAATGAGGTGTCTTTACTAAATTCAACATTAATTTGGTGAACTCTTGGAAGCAGTGGGTCACCAAGATTTCTTAAGGAAGGGCCCAGGTGAGAAACAGAAAAGGTCAGAATTCCTGTGCCAAACAGTAGTGGGATGACCATTAGTAGCTGCTACAATTCCAGCATGGATAAGATGGGAACACAGTCTTTAAAAAATAAGATAAAAATATTGAAGGAAATGCTAAATTTTGTTAGATGTTAGTAAAAATGAAGATGTATTTTTCCCAAAAAAGTTCAAGACTCACTGAAATCTATAAACAGACCCCTTGGGGATATGTGAACAACAAGTTAAGCACCTCCCTAAGGTAAGTTGTAGAGCAGGTGCTGATCTGCTCTGCTAGAGAGAATTTCCTTACTGAGAGCTCTCTATACTAATGGCATCACAGTGCTGGTACAATAATAATAATATCAATGATATATTCAACTCAACTTTCTTTTAAAATTGGCTATGACATAAGCATTGTTTGCATCTTATAAAATGACACAGAGTTTCTATGTGTAAAAGCTTCATCTGTTAAGAGGAATGTCACTACTTAGAACCATTTGAATGGTTGAAACCTGCTTGGCTTCATTGCATAAGCATAGATTGTTCCACTTGTGGATAATATAGTGGTAAAGAAAATTGCCCATGTCTGAAGACCTTTGCAATCAATTAACTGAGAAACTAAAATCATCTTATTTTGCATTGCAAAAGCATAAAGCAATACATGTAGTCAAAGAAGTTCATTTGATTACAGGTGTATGATAAGTTGTTGAAATTAATGTTAGTGAAGATTTGTTACTTTGAAGACATCGACAGCAATGTCACATCAAGAGAAAATATAATTCATGGAATTTTTAATGAAAATGATATAATACGGGAGAATTGCATCAAACTATATAGCGATGGAGTTCAATTAATGTTAGGATAAAACACAAGTCCATAAACACTAATTAAAAATACAGCTACTCCTTGTGCAATTTGGACACATAGCATGCTTCATAGACAGTCCCTTGGATTGAGAGATTTTCAAGCATAGCAAGGACCTTCCTTTAATCCTAAAGGAGCATGCTGTATGTGTTTTATACATTGTTAATTCTAACTTTTAAGAACTTTTAAAAAATTAATCCATCAAAAGAAAGGCTTTTTATACAGCTAGGTGATAATATGGGGGCATATACCAGGACTCCTGTAATCTTGTGAACCATTCTGGTTTTCTTGGGTCAAAGTACTTTACAGATTGAGCAAAATGAAGAAATTTCTGTGTATTTACTGATGATAATATGACAAAATTCATCTTATAATAAAAAATTTGCTCCTGAAACTTGAATACCTAGTGAATATTTTTAAAACTTGTTTAATCAAAATACATCAATGCAAATTCCCAATTTTATATTCTGATCTGGAAAGATATGGTGACTGGATTTTTGGAAACATTTAGAGTTATGAATAATAAATTTACAAAATAATATTTTTATGTTTCCTAATTTTAAAAGCACTTTCTCTGCAAGTGAAACAGAAAAATCAGTTAATCATTTGACTAGTCTACTGAAACAATTCTCAATTTATTTCAAAGATCTATTAATTTCTAAATATAAATCAATAAAGAACCCATTTGCTGTGGACAACCATCATACATTTGGTCTTACCTCTACTGAACAACAATGGTTAATAGACTTGTCATATGATAGTTCATTGAAACTGGTGTTTGAACTGGAAAATTGCATTATGTTTTGCCTACTGATGAACAGAGTTCTCTGGTTTATCAAACAAAATAATACAAGGTTTACTGCCATTCATAAACTTCTTATTTGTGTGAAATAGGATTACCAGTTGCAGCTGTTATAAAGACAAAGTATTGATCTTGATTAATAGTTGAAAAAGAATTATGAGTATCAATATCATGAATGACCACATTTTGAAAAATTTTGCGCTAAAAAAACAAGCTCACCCACTACATTATATTATTACAATTGATAACATTGAAAAGGATTTCATCAGCAAATATTTATATATTCTTCTCTACCATACACTTTTGATTAATCTCTGTGTGAATTTCTCTACCAGGCCATGGAAACCTCTTCACCTTGGAAGCTCACTCCATCCCTAGACTTGTTCTCACACTGGAAGTACCCTCTGTCCTGAAGCCTCTCCCTCTGATTGGCTGGTTCCTCCATTTTAAAGAGCCCCAGGTCAATCATGTCTTCATTCCTCTCCTGTCCTTCTAACTCATCTTGACAGGTACTTTCATTCTTTTTTCTACTTGCACATTTTTAGTTCTCTTTGTTACCTTCTTTCATTTGAATTTAAGCTTCTTGAGGGCAATTCTTTCTGCTGGAATTTGGGTGCCCAGTGCTTAACCTGGCACATAGTAAGTAAGTTCTTAATAACTCCTTGTTGACTTGATTTGATGTATGTTTAAGATTTTTGTGATAAAAAATTATAATAAACTCTAAGTTTTATTTGAATATATAGAAGCTGACAAAATTACTTAAATAGATCATTTTATGAAAATGGTAGGGATAACCATTTTTCCCAGGAATATGTCACTCTTTAAATTTGGAAACCACAGCCTTATACAATTTGGGAACAGTTTCCCAAACATCAGCCCATTCTAATTGCTCCACTACTCTAGACATAGCTAATTATACTTTGCAATGTTTGTTCAAGGTATGTGTATACACACTTATAAACACACATATATGTAAATTATATATTCTTATCTGCATCTGCATATTACATATTCAATCAAGTAATAAGTATTTATTACCTACCATGTACTAGGTTCTATACTAGGTGTTAGGAGTATGAAAATTAAAAATGAAACAATCCTTGACCTAAAGAACCTCTATTCTATATATTTGTGCATGAGTATGTATACTTTGTTCTGTTGGATCAAATTTTCTTTTTTTTTTTAAATTGATGAATTAGAAATAGAGACAGATCTAATAATATCTATACCTCTCAGGCAGATGTGTAACCATAGAGGTGTAATTTGCCTGAGAAAACCATCTGTGAATGTTTAACTGTTCTCTTATGTTTTTATCAAGCAGACCATTCATGAATACATAGACCATTCTCCCCAAGGTTCTGTATAGACCAGAAATCTCTGTATGTTGGTAGTGTTTTCTCAGCTACTTTTGGGAGAACTAGAAGCAATGTCAGTCATCTTTTCCATGATTTAAAAAAAATTTCTTTTTTGAAATGTTTTTATAAATTAAGTGCCTTCAAACTTGTCTCCCTTCAAGCATGAGTTTCTTCTGTATGTATTTGGTCAAATAAAATACTATTAACAAAAAAAACCAAGTACATACAAACAAACAGAAACAGAAACAAGAAAAAAAAAAGCAAGAAAAATTCTAAAATCACAAATCCTGAAAAGGAAGAGATAATGAGCGATTACATATGTATGTAAACAAACTTCTGTTACTTGCTGATTATCTTTAACCCTATATATGTATATATGCACATATATATTAACTTAAACATAGATGTACCAATCATAAATATGCATAGAGCATGGGCCAAAGTTGTGCTTAGCTCTCTCTTCAGGAAAAAGGAATAGTCAATAGTAATACACCAGTATACCCAGACATACTTGGCCTGCATCCTTCCTGCCCAAGTTTGGGGTAGTTTTCCTAAGGGACATTATTGTAATCTGAGATTTATCCCTGGGGCAGCTAGGTGACTCAGTGGATAGAGGACTGGCCCTGAAGTCAGGAGGACCTGAGTTCAAATCTGGCCTCAGACCAAACACTTGACACTTAACTAGCTGTGTGATCCTGGGCAAGTCACTTAATGCCAACTGCCTAAAAGAGAGAGAGAGAGAGAGAGAGAGAGAGAGAGAGAGAGAGACAGAGAGACAGAGAGAGAGACAGAGAGAGACAGAGAGAGAGAGAGAGACAGAGAGAGAGATCCCAGTACTGTGAAAGTGAAATGAGGACCACTGCTGCATTTCCACTAGCCTTGGTAGAGAAAAGGGACAGGCAGGATCTAAGTCCATTGAGGTTATTTCCAAGAGGGGTATTAGGCAAGAATTATATCTGTCACCACTCAAATATTTCTAGACTATGGGTACTCTACGTTTACAACAAAAGCTCTATCTGATTACTCTTAAGAGAGAAAGTACTCCATTTATTACATTCAGCAGTTTAACCCTTTCTCACCAAATGCTGAAAATACCAAAGGCTATCACAAATAGCAATTGTGAGTAAACCTATTTATCAAAGCATAAAACAGCAAACAGACATAAAAGTTTTATAGATTGGAATAAAACAAAATATAAATAAGAGTAAATCAGCTCTTCAACTAGGTGCAAAATAAGATCTCAACTCAAACCTGGAAAGAGAATGATCTTCCCCAGGGGATGTCCACTCTCAGCAGTCTCTAGAATTGCAAGCTTTATAGGTCAAGGAATATGATGGGGCTAGCTCTCATAAATTACCCAAGGGTCTGAGTGTTCCAGACCACCATTTAATAGTTTCTATTCTCAACCATCTCACTGGAGGCTCCCTCTTGAAGAATGTCTCCAACCAACTGAAATAACATTGTGGGTTAGCATTTTCTCACCAATCAGAAGTCAAAACCCTTTATACATAAACAGGTTATAGGGCTGTCCTTCAGAAAAACTACCCCAAGCCTAGGCAGAAGCAAGGCTATACATATACTAAACATCGATTTGTTTGTATTATTGTTGTTTTTCAATTCTTGTTTTCAGTATATAACGTTAACCTTTTGGTTCTGATTTTTCCACCCTGAATTAATTCATATGTCTTGCCATATTTCTTTAGATTTTTTAAAATTTTAATTATTTTTCATGGTAAATCACATTCTATTATATTTATGCAACATAGTTTTTTCAGCCCTTTTCCAATCATCGGACCCTTAGTTTGTTTCCAAGTTATTGCTCACATAAGGAGTCCCATAAGGAATAGCTTTGTTTGGATTAAACAAGATAATATATGTATAGCACTTGCAAACCTTAAAGTACTATACAGATGTTAGTTATGATGTTAATGATGAAGATAATGGGCACATTTTATTTTCCTTGTCAATAATGCCTTTGAGGGTGTAGTCCTAGTCATGAGATCATTAAGGAATGGGGTATTTACATTTTTTTTAAATCCATCATAAATTATGTATTGCCTTCTAGAAAATGTTGAAACAATTCATAGCCTCCTCCTCCTCCATTAGAATAGTATTGATCTGTTTTAGTTGGGTAAACTTATTTCTTTAAAGAAATGAGTCAATAGCTTTATCTTAATTATTTTCCATTTTTCAGGGTCAGGAGTTTCTTTAAACAGGTAGAGTTTTGGCTGCTGTAATGGCTATCTTCTCACCTTTATCCTTATTTCTAATCTGGTATCTATTTTGACCTTTGCTCTCTCCAGCTGATGATTTGACTGCACACAGACAGTTGAGTCTGAAATGACTTATAAAACAGTAATCTGCCATTTCTTCTTTAAAATATAATCCATTTTTAAGTGACATTGCTCAGTGTTTGCCATGCTTCAAGTTTTCCAGTGTTCTTATTGAAAATGTTCGAAGTATAGAGGCTCACAACATAGAACTTAGAGCTGGAGGAAACCTTAGAATGCATTGGGTTCAACCCCCTCACTTAAGAGATGAGAATAATCATGCCCTTAGAAGAAGATGGACCTGCCCAATGTCACAAAAGTAGTAAAGTAGAAGTAGAGACTCCATTTGAACCCACATTCCTCTGGCTTAAAAATCTAGTCTTCTTTCCACTGTACTGCCTTCCAGGGTGGAGCTAGTGAGTGGTCTAGAGGCCTCCATCCTCTCATTTTTCTACCCCAAACCATATTTTCTGAAAGGTTTTGGAACTGTTGTTTTTTTTTTTTCCATCCTTCCTTATACCTACTTTCAGACTGAAGTAACGGTTTAGGTTGACTTTGTTCTGAGGGTTTAAGTATCAGCTTGAGATAGATTTCACCAAAAATCACAAACTTAAAGGCAGTTCTTCAGAACTGACTTTTTAAATTAATCTACAGCCCAGAAAAGTTTAATTTCCATCTGTTCCTGAGATTGAGAAGTATCTTCAAGGAAGAAATGGAAAGGAGGTAAGAAAATATCACCCTGATAAAATAATTAATAAGAAGTTAATTTTTCCTCAACTTTTTGAAGCAACAGTTGTCAAGATGAAGAAGCTCATGGTATAATTATAATTAGAAATTCTGACGCAGAGGAGTAGGCCTTCCTTCTTTCACTAATAAACCTAAGCTCTGGGCTCATGTAGACTGGGTTCAGTCTTGGGCAGGAGTGGGGAATCTGCGTCCTCAAGGCCACATGTGGCCCCCTAGGTCCTCAAATGCAGCTCTTTGACTGAATCCAAACTTCACAGAACAAATCCCTTAGTAAAAGGATTTGTTCTGTAAAACTTGGACTCAGTCAAAAGGCCACACCCAAGAACCTACAAGGCCACATGCGACCTCCAGGCCTCAGGTTCCCCACCCTTGTCTGAAAAAGAGAGGTCAGGCTCTGTGTCATTATCTCAAATTTATTACACCCAAATGCCCCAAAAGAAATATAGGGGATATCACTTAAACAAAGCTTAGGTTTCACTCATATTTAGCAGAAGGAACATATGCACATGTATATGTAGAATAAATATGAAGTTTTTTAGAGAAAGAAGATACTAGAAGTTGGAAGGATAAGAAAAAGCTTCATTTAAAAGATCATGCTTTCCCTATACTACTTTATATTTGTTCTGTACATATGTGTGTGTGTGTGTATGTGTGTGTGTGTATGTGTCTCTTCTGATAAAATGTAAGCTCCCTGAAGGCAAGAACTGTTCACTTTTTGTTTCTAATTTTATCATTTTTTAAAATTATAAAGCATTTATTTATTTTCCCTTCCACTTCCCCTCACCCACTAAAAAGAAAGAAACAGAATCCCTTTAACATATAAGCTGAGTCAAGCAAAACAAATTCCCGCATTGTTTACATCCAAAAGTGAATTTCTTATTTGAATTCTTATTTTTCTCATGAGGTGGCCATTACAGCAGCCAAACTCTACCTGTTTAAAGAAACTCCTGACCCTGAAAAATGGAAAATAATTAAAATAAAGCTATTGACTCATTTCTTTAAAGAAATAAGTTTACCCAACTAAAACACTCTTCTCTAGCCAATCTCTAGAATCATGGTGGATCACTAAATTCATCAGAGTTTTTAAGTCTTTTAGGATTGTTCATTTCTGCAATATTGATTTTATAGCATCAATTGTTCTTTTAGTTCTGTTTGCTTCATTCTATATAAATTCATACAAGTCTTTCCAGGTATCTTTGAAATCATCTTTTCCCGTACTTCCTGCAGTACAATAGTATTTCATTCCTGTCTTTGTATTCCCAGCACCTAATACAGTGCTTGGCACAAATTAGCTGCTTGATAAATGCTTGTTGATCTATTCATTGATTCTATGAAGCTTTATTTGTTAATATCATTCTACTATTGCAAGCATAAACAGATGTGTGGTATTAAAATAGAGCAATGGATGGTTAAAGCTTTGCTCTTTTTATAGATATTTTTGTTTAGTTAAAAGTGATACTATCTTTTAGTCTTTTCATCATAATTAATTAGAATGCTTTTTAAAAAAACTTAAGGCACATGTAGTTTAGAGAGGCAGGTAGAAAATGAATAGACAGTTGGCCTTGAAACCAAGAATCCCTGGGTTCAAGAACAGCCTCTAGCACATAGCGTCAAGGTGATCCTGAGGTAGTTATGTATCGCCTTTCAGTGCTTGGGGCAATTCTCTAAGACTCTAAATTGCTTAGAATATTCCAGTATTCATGGATAGAGAGAATTTATTCATCTGAGAGCCCCCTTTCTGAAGGAAATCACTGATCCAGTTCCTATCCCCTATGCAGGTGCAAATAAAGAGCCAAGTAATGGAATCAGCTGAGGAAAATACATTGTGGTAGAAAGACATTCTTTGTATTTCATGATCATCTCTCCCTTTGTGTTCTAGTTCTTACAAGCTTTCTGTCCTTGATTTATCCTTGAAAAATGACTGTAAAACTTGTCGTGATGGTGACCACGGCAGGAAGTTTGCTTTCTTTTTAAAAAAAATTTTTTTTCAATTAGTAAGTGTTTATTTTCTCTCCCCACATTAAAAGAAAAAGAAATCCTTATAAAATATACGTGTGTGTGTGTGTGTGTGTGTGTGTGTGTATATATATATACATATATACATATATATATACACATATACACATGTATGTATCTATCTACGTCTATGTAGACAGAAAGATAGATAGATAGATATAGAGAGAGAGCGAGAGAATGTTAAGGAAAATAAATTCCCACATTATTGACTGTATTTAAAATGTATGTCTAATTCTGAGTCCATCCTATATATTTCAGGAAGTAGATAGTATTCTTGATGGGTCTTCAGAAGTCATGGTTGGTCTTTGCATTGATCAGAGATCTTATCTTTTAAATTTATTCATCTTACAATGTTATGGTTACTATATGATTTGTTCTTCTACCTCTATTCATTTCACCATTCATCAGTTCATGCAAGTCTTTCCAGATTTCTCTAGAAGGGATTTCATCCCCTGAATCATTTCTTATGGCTCTAGGTATTCCATTACATTCATATACCAAAATTTGTTCTGCCATTCCTCAATTGATGGGCAACCTTCCTTATTTTCCAGTTCTTTGCTGTCACAAAAAGAACTTCACTAAGAGAGGTTCTCTTTCTGAAAGTTTCATGGCAGGCTTCTGTTGTGCCTCAGGTGCCCTGGGGACAGTATAAGGTGAAAAACCCCAGCAGCATCCTGTAAGTAGAGTACATTGCCCAGTGAGCTTTTTATTGCTGACTCTGGCTCTCTGTAGAAATGCTGGATTCTCTCTTCTGTAAAAGTGATTCTACAGGAAACCCACAGGGAAATATCTGGATGTCCTACAGACACCCAGCTGTTTTTACATGACCAGCATCCTGGCTTCCCAGCTACTCAGTTTAATGAAAAGGACGCAAATCAATCAAAGAAAAGGTACATCATCCATTTAAAAGTTTTCTTTTAATTTTTTCCCCAAAAAAGTCTAGATTTTCCATTCACAGCTGAGAGTGAGAAACTTTCAAAATCATGCTGTAGTAGCAATAGTAGTAGTTAGATAGGCAGCATAGTGGCAGTCATAGCATAAATCCACCTAATTAGCAATCACTCTTCCGAATTTCTCACAGCTCGACTGCAAACAAGGCCATTTTTAAAAGGTGAAGGCAATGATGGGAGAAAAAAAAGAACTTTGCATAAGGAATATGGAGAGGAAAGAAGATGAAAAACAAACCCAAATCAACTTCCTGAGACCAGTAACTGGTGAATGCCAGCATCATTAGTGAACAGTAATGAATCTGTCAGCACCGATGTGAAAGCTGAATGAGGAAAGAACAAAAATGGGAAATCATGCTTTAAACCCTTCCACAACCACCAGTGACTGATTAGGGTAACTGCTGCAGTCTAATTTTTGTTCCAGGTAATTCAGAATTCAGGAGCTAAAAATAAAAAGAGATTCTTAAAGTAAAACAGTAGATGCCACTGCCCCTTTGCAGCAATAACATCACCCCCAAGGTTAGGTATTAAGTATTTCTTCCAGTTTGATTTACAGCTACATGCCTGTGCAGGATGGCATATAACTTTATGCAATATACTATTTAGTAAGGAAACATTAAGATGGAGTGGACAGAAAGAAGACTAGCCTTGGAGGCAAGAAGATGTGGATTCAAGTCCTCCTATTGACATATTACTCTGTGAAGCTCACTGAACCTCTTAGGACTTCAGGCTACTCTCTAGGAGATTAAGTTATCAGATCTTCTGAGCAGGGAGTTTTCAATGAAATCACAGCTGCAAAACAACATAAAATACTACTTCATATAAAACTGTAGTCACGGTTATAGACTATTTTACAGTTTATAACCTTGTGAGGTAGACAGTATAGGCACTATTGTTGTCCTATTTTAGATATTTATTTAATCATCAGACAAGTATTACTCATTCATAATGTTTCCTGGATGTCAGGTCATTTACTACTCGCTCATATGACTGACTATGTATGATATGTCATAGAAACATAGGATAACTAAATTTCAGATCTCAAAGACACTTGAGAGATCATTTAGTCCAACCCAGGGGTGGGAAACCCTTTAAATTTACAGATGAAGAAATTAAGGCCCAGACAGGTATACGGCTTGTTTAAAGTCAATCAACTACTTAGTGGCACAGCCAGAACTAGAACCCAAGCATTAAGAGCATTAAATAAGATAATACAAGTGAAGTGCTTTGCAAACCTTTAAGCACTATACATATAGTTATGGTTATATCTAATTATAGTTGTAAAGAAATAACTGACTATAGTTATATAGGAATATCTAGCTATAGTTATATAGGAATATCTAACTATAGTTATATGGGAATACCTAACTATGATTATATAGGAATATGTAACTATAGGTATATAGAAATACATAGGTGTATAGAAATATGTAGTTATATTGCTACATATAATATGGTAATAATACAGTATAATAATATAGTTATTATTACTATCAACTTTATTTTGTAACTGAGGAAAATGAGGTTTAGAGAAGTTGAGTAATTTTCCCATGGAAATATAGCTAATTGGTATCAGAAACAGGATTTGAATTCACCCAGGTCTTCCTGACTGTCCATTAGAGTATTCTCACATATATTTTGTACAGATAAGAAAGTACATATATGGGTTAACGGTGGTTGTTTCTGTTTTCAGATGTTTTCCCCTTAGCCTTTTTTGGGTAATAATGGGTTATGGTAACTTTGAAGATTGGTATCTGGTGCAGTGCTCCAGAAGTCAGTCCTTGGCACAGTGCTATTCACCACGTTTTTATTAACAACTTGAAGGAAAGCATAGAACATATGCTTGCCAAATTAGCAGATGACATTAGTCTACAAGGGAAAGCTAACAAGTGAAATGACAGAGTCTGGATCCTAAATGATCTCAATAGATTTGAACAATGGGCTGAATCTAATAAAATGTAATTGAAGAAAGGATAAATATAAAGTTTAACATTTGGATTTTTGAAAATTAAATTTATAAGTACAGGAGGGAGGGAGGTCTAAGAAGAGAACATTTTATGCTAACAAGATCTCAGGATTTTAGTGGATTATAAGTTCAATATGAGTCAACAGTGTGACATAGCAGCCAACTAAGCTGATGCTATCCTAGGTTGTATTAATATAGGCAAAGTGTCAAGAATGAAGGCTTTGATAGTGCCCTTGCATTCTGCCCCGGAAAGACTATACATCTGAAATACTTATTTCAGTTCCAGGTGCTACATCTTAGGATAGACATACTGGACTCAGTTCAGAAGAAGGCACCGAAAATGGTAAAGGATAAAGTACTACAGTGGATAAAATTGGGAATATTTGGCCTGGAGGAAAGAAAAAAACTAGAAAGAGTACAAAAATGGTCTTCAATTGTTTCAAAGACCATCTTATAAAAGAGGAATTAGACTTGTGCTTGGCCTTAGAAGGTAGAAATTAGAGCAATAGATAGAGATTTCAAAGGAGTTTAAGACTTGAAATAAGAAAAATGTTTTTTTTTTTTATTATTTTGAGTCATCCCAGAGTAGAAAGGACTGTCTTCCTAGCTAGTGGGTTACTCCTCAGTGGAGGTCTTCAAGCAAACACTGGAGGATCACTGGTCTGCTCTGTTGTAGAGACAATTATTGTTCAGGTACAGGTTGGACTAACTGGTCTCTGAGATTATCCTAACTTTGTTATTTTGTGATTCCATGGCAACTTTTTTTTTTCTGTTTAGTTGGTATCCTTACCTTTCTTAATGTGCTGTATCTTGAAAGTTGATTTCTGAGTGCTTTCAAAATTGTAGGCACCTCCAACATGGGTTTCTCCTGCGTGTATCTGGTCAGACCAAGTTATGCTTCTAAACTTCTTACATGGCATTTCCATTTCCTCATGAAGCACATTGTCTATTGAGATGTTAGAGTGCAAATGTTGTGACTCAACCATCATCAGATGACAACAGATGACCATAGAAACTGGCAAGTCTACTCTATACTGTGTCTATTTTTGGTATCTTCTTTCATTTTCCCTATACAGAAATAACCTTAGAATTATCTTTCTTAGCTGGGTCTCATGCCAACCTTTCTGCATGCTTATTTTCCCCACCACACTTTTCTCTGTTTTATGAGATAATAGTGATCACAATCTTTAACCATCTTCTTCCATAAAAGTTTGCAAATGAGCCTCTACTATAAGACTACTTCATTTGAGGGCAACTAGGTGGTACAGTGAATAGAGCACATGCCTGGAATCAGGAGGACCTGAGTTCAAATCCATCCTCACACACTTGACACCTACCAGCTATGTGGCTCTGGGCAAGTCATTTAACCCTAATTGCCTCATCAAAGGGGGAAAAAAACTATTTCATTTGGTTACAGTGGTTCTGTCCTTGGCAAGGCAATGTTTGCTGACTGATTCAGTTTCTGGATTCTTTAGGTCTCTTCTTTGTGGCAACTGTTCTACATCAGTTGAACTCTGAGAAAAAGATAACATTGAGAGTCACATCTTTTCTATTATTTATTTCTAATTTTTCAAAATCAACATCTCACTTAGATTGAGTTGGAGCTATTATAATTTCCACAATGTCTTCTCATCTTTATCTTTTCCTTCAAGTCTGTTTGTTTGACCTTTGCTCCAAGTAGTCAGTAGTTTGACTGCGCATACACACACACAACACACACACAAATTCTGAAATGACTCCTTTATCAGTCACTAATTATTTACTTCTTCCTAAAATATACTCAGTTTTTAAAAATTTTAATTTTGTTTCTTTTATTATTAAAGTATAAATTGTTTGAGCTTTATTGTGCTGCTTTTCCTGCAAAAGATGACTGAATATATTTTCCTGGTATTCCCTTTTCATAGGTCACCCATTTTATACTTTACATATTTAAATAAGATTTTTTTTGATTATTTGAGATATTTATATAGATTATATTTTGTTAATGTACATAAAGATATATGTATATGTACATATTGTATATATATATTATTTGAATAGGAATTCAAATTTATTTTCTTTTTTATTTTTCTCCCCATCTAGCCCCTCCCTCCCCCACCCCAAGGCAGAATGAATTCTCAATATACCTTCCCCTAATCTGCTCACCCTTCTATCACCCCCCATTCCCTTATCCCCTTCCCCTTCTATTTTCCTGTAGTGCAGGATAGATTTCTATACCCCATTGCCTGTATATCTTAATTCTCAGTTCCATGTAAGAACAATTTTTAACATTTGTTTTTAAAACTTTGGGTAACAAACTCTTTCTTCCTCCCTCCCCACTCACCCTCATTGAGAAGACAAGCAACTCGATACAGGTTATACATGTGCAGTCATGCAAAACACTTCCATAGTAAACATATTGTGAAAAACTGAGTATATTTCCCTTCATTCTATCCCACCCCCCATTTATTCTATTCTCTCTTTTGACCCTGTCCCTCCTCAGAAGTGTTTGCTTCTGATTATCCCCTCCACCAATCTGCCCTCTCCTCTTTCATCCCCACCTGCTTTTTTATCCCCTTCCCCCCTATTTTCCTATAGGGTAACATGGATTTCCATACCCAATTGAGTGTGTATGTTATTCCCTCCTTAAGCCAAATCCGATGAGAATAAGATTCACTCATTCCTTCTCACCTTCCCCCACTTTACCTCCACTGTAAAATCTTTTTCTTGTCTGTTTCATG
This sequence comes from Phascolarctos cinereus, assembly GCF_003287225.1. Classification (NCBI taxonomy): domain Eukaryota; kingdom Metazoa; phylum Chordata; class Mammalia; order Diprotodontia; family Phascolarctidae; genus Phascolarctos; species Phascolarctos cinereus. The sequence continues at coordinate 127,002,743 of NW_027555958.1, forward strand.
GGAGATAATTTACCCCATTCTACCTCTCCCTTTCTCCTTCTCCCATTATAATCCTCTCTCACCCCGTAATTTTATTTTTTAAATATCACTCCTTCAATGGAACAGTGGATAGAGCACTAGCCCTGGAGTCAGGAGGACCTGAGCTCAGATCTGGTCTCAGACACTTACTAGCTAGTTGTGTGACCCTAGGCAAGTCACTTCACCCCAATTGCCTCCAAAATAAAAAAAAAAGATACACAAAAAAATTATAACTAACTCCTTCATTTTCAACTCCTGTGCCCTCTATCTATCTATCTATCTATCTATCTATCTATCTATCTATCTATCTAGTATATATGTGTGTGTATATATATGCATGTGTATATATATACATATATATGTATGTATATATATATATACATATATATATATATGTATATATACATATATATATATATATATACACACACATTCATATATCTTTTTTTTTCCCTCCAACTACCCTAATACTGACAAAGGTCTCATGAGTTACAAATATCATCTTTCCATGTAGGAATGTAAACAGTTGAACTTTAATAAGTCCCTTATAATTTCCCTTTCCTGTTTACCTTTTCATGCTTCTCTTGAGTCTTGTATTTGAAAGTCAAATTTTCTATTCAGCTCTGGTCTTTTCATCAAGAATGCTTGAAAGTCCTCTATTTCACTGAATATCCATCTTTTCCCCTGAAGGATTATACTCAGTTTTGCTGGGTAGGTGATTCTTGGTTTTATCCTATCTCCTTTGACCTGTGGAATATTATATTCTAAGCTCTCCAGTCCCTTAATGTCTCCTTGACCTGGGAACTCTGGCATTTGGCTATAATACTCCTAGGAGTTTTCCTCTGGGATCTTTTTCAGAAGGTGATCTGTGGATTCTTTCAATTTCTATTTTACCCTCTGGTTCTAGAAAACAGGGCAGTTCTCCTTGACAATTTCTTGAAAGATGATATCTAGACCCTTTTATTGATCATGGCTTTCAGGTAGTCCAATAATTTTTAAATTCTCTCTCCTGGATCTATTTTCCAGGTCAGTTGTTTTTCCAATGAGATATTTCACATTGTCTTCTATTTTTTCATTCTTTTGGTTTTTTTACAGTGTCTTGATTTCTCATGAAGGCACTAGCTTCCATTTGCTCCATTCTAATTTTTAAAGAAGTATTTTCTTCAGTGAGCTTTTGGACTTCCTTTTCCAATCTGGCCAATTCTGCTTTTGAAAGCATTCTTCTCCTCATTGGTTTTTTGAATCTCTTTTGCCATTTGGGTTAGGCTATTTTCTAAGGTGTTATTTTCTTCAGTATTTTTTGAGTCTCCTTTAGCAAGCTGTTGACTTGTTTTTCATGATTTTCTTGTATCACTCTTCCCAGTTTTTCCTCTACTTCTCTTACTTGCTCCTCAAAATTCTTTTTGAGCTCTTCCATGGCCTGGGACCAATTCATATTTTTCTTGGAGGCTTTGGAGTTAGGAGCTTTGACTTCCAGTTGTATGTTTTGATCTTCTTTGTCACCAAAGTAAGATTCTATAGTCTGACTCTTTTTGTGCTGCTTGCTCATGATCCCAGACAGTTATTTGAGTTTTAAACTCTTTGTTAAAGTAGGGATCTGCTTCCAGTGTGGAGAATGTACTGTCCCAAGCTTCAGGGGTTTTATGCAGCTGTTTTCAGAGATATTTCTAGGGACCTGTAAATTTTCAGTTCTTCCAAGGTGCTATGATGAAGGGCAAGGTGTTTACTCCTTTCCTGGCCTATAGTCTGGTCTATGAGTGACCATGAGCACTCTTTTCTGCCTTGGAACTGTGAGGAGGATTCTCTCTGTACCACCACCACAAGCTCCACCACACCAGTGCTCCTCCTCAGCCCAGGACCGCCACCCAGAACTGCAACCCATATCCAAGCATGGGCAATGCAAGAGAATTCTGCCTCAGCACCAGGAAAGAGATCCCTGCAATCCCCCTCTGAACAGCCACTTGTTTACCCTTCAGTCTGTGGGCTAGGAGCTCCAGAAGCAGCTGCTGCCCTGGCGCTATGCTGGGACTAGGGCTATAACCAAGTTTCTCTCTCGCAGTGTCACAGACCTTTCCTACTGACCTTCTAAATTGTCTTGGTGTTTGTGGGTTGAGAAGTCTGGAAACCACCGCAGCTGCTGTGATTCAGTCCTCTGAGGCCTGCTTCAGGTTTGCTTAGGCCTGGTCTTTGCCTGCACACCCATGCTGAACTGCATTCCTCTCCCAGCCCAATTAAATAGACCTTTCCAATCAACCATCCAGGTTGTCTTGGGCTGGAAATTTCTTTTACTCTGTCCTTTTGTGGGTTCTGCTGCTTTAGAATTTGTTTAGAGCCATTTTTACAGGTATTTGGAGGGCTTTGGGGAGAGCTCAAGCAAGTCTCTGCTTTCACTCCACTATCTTGGTTCCACCCCCTCCAATCTCTTGGCTCCGCCCCCTCTTATCCATCATAAAATTGACATACAATGCTGATGAATTTCTCCAGGCAACCAAATTTTGACATAATTTTCCATAAGCCCTCATGATTGACAGTATCAAATGCCTTGGTCAGATCTACAAACATTATGTACAGACCTCTTTTCTGCTCCCGGCATTTCTCCTGGAGTTGTCAGGTAGTAAACATTATGTTGCCTGTTCCTCAGCCTTTTCTAAAGCCACATTAGCTTTTGGGTAGATGACCATCTTCAAGCCTATTAAGGAGGACTCTAGCAAGAATCTGCCAGCAATGACTAAGAGAGAGACCCCTCTGTGATTGTCACAGGATAATCTATTTCCTTTACCTTTATAGAGATGGACAATGGAGGTGTCTGTGAACTCCTGGGGGATAACTTCTCCTTGCCATATAACTCAGAAAATTTCAATCAGCTTTTGCATGACCCCCCACCTTGTAAATCTTAGCCAGAATAGAATCAGCACCAGGTGCTTTGCTACACAAAAGGAGTCTGATGGTTTTCAAAACCTCTTCTTCAGTAGGAACTTCAGCTAGGGAGGGATTGACTCAACCTAAGGTAAACAGTCAGTAGCTTCAGTATTGATTGATGACAGTCTGTTGAGAACACTATGAAAGTGTTCAGCCTATCTCTTTAGTATCATGTCCTTATCACTAATCAATGTGGCTCCATCAGCATTGAGTAATGGAGATGCACTGCTGCCTTCAGGGCATCAGAAAAATGTCTTGGATTGTTACTTTCAGTATAAAACTGAATTTCATCTGCCTTCTTACTGAGCCCAGAATTCTGCATCTCTCTAAGCTCCACTTGTACTTTACTTTTGATGGAATTAAATGTTCCCTTCTTAGAGATGGATGAACTATCCTGCTGGTAAAACCTGTGGAGTTCTCATTTTTCATTTAGCAGCTTCTGAATTCCCCCATCATTTTTGTCAAACTGGTCTTTATGTTTGCATGTGTTCTGACACAGATGATCAAATACAGTGCTGTACACCAAATCTCTGAAAGTTTCCCACTGCTTTTCTGCTCTCTGCTACCAACTGTGTGTTGGCTAGCTCTAATCTGTTGACATGAATTCTTCTTGTAGTAATTTTGCCTTGAGGCTGCTGCTTTTGTTGAATGCAAATATTTAGCTTGGAGAAAATAAGTCTGTGATCAGTCCAGCACTTTGCACCACAAATTGCCTTCATTGTTCTGAAATCCTATCTGTCTCCTCTTCTTACAATCACATAGTCTATTAAGTGACAATGTTTGCTGCCAGAGTGAATCCATGAAGTTTTATTGCATTGAAGTAAATAGAAGACAGCATTGGTGATAAGGTCTTTAAATGCACAAGTCTTCAGTAGTCAGTGACCATTGTTGTTGTTTTTTCCAACTCCATTCCTCCTAAGGATTCCCTGCCATGTCTGGTAATCTGAGACTACTCTAGCATTAAAGTTGCATACAGAATTATAAGCTTGTTCTCTTTTGGCACAGTGATGATAAGGGTCTCCACGTCTTCATAAAATTTTTCTTTGATCCCATCATGGTTTGTCATGGTGGGAACATAGGTGCTGATGATGGTGGCATGGCATTTTCCTGCAAGTGACAATCACATTATCATGAGCCTGTCATTCACTTCTTTTGGTAAGCATACAAGCTTGTTGACTACCTTAGTTTTAATTGCAAAACCTATACCAACTTCTTGGCATTCCCCTTCACTGCAGCCACTCCAGAAAGACATGTATCCAGCTCCAACTTCGGTAAGTTGTCCTTCATTTGACAGCTTTGTTTCACTCAGGGCTACTATTTGGATGTGATACCTGCTGAGTTCTCTCTCAACAAAAGCTGTTTGTCTTTCACATCTACTAAATTTTGTGCTATCTGTAATTGTGCACATGTTCCATGCACCAATGGTGAGTGGAATCATGTTTGCAGAAGTTTTTGTACGTTTTTGATGTGTTTTGATCACAGGATCCCCACTTGCTGCGGTAATCAGAATTGGATAAGTAGATGATTTTTAGGGCACCTTTTCTAGTCCCTTCCTCAGACCAGGGGTAGCAGTACAGTCGTTAAAATGCTGCTCAGACGCCCAGAGGGCTACTGAATCCTACTGTTGCTTCCAGTGAGAAGATGACCCTATAGCCAGGGGTGCTTGTGTGTAGTGTTGTGACTATGCACCTGCTGCTTCATCATTTGCCTGTCACCACAGGACTTTGAGGTAAAAATATTAAAATGGTATGGGTGACATCTTTTGATTCATGTGTAAATTTAAGTGAGGCAGAGTTGCACAAAGTCATAGGCCTCATTCCCTCTTCCAGAGTTATCACAGTCCAGTGGCAGGACAGAGTCAAGATGACTGGTGATGGCTTGAGATGTAGTGGATGACATTGGTGTCTTTGATGTCTAACCAAGCTCTAAGTGCCCCACAGCACCTCCTTCAGCTGCCTTCATGGCCACTGGAACAAATTATTCTCATAAAGTCTTCACACGCTTGGGGTAGACACCCCACTAACTCACTGATGACTTTGAGACCCCTCAGTTATCTTCAACCTGGTTTAGCCTGTCTGTCAAAATGGTTTACTAGGGTGTGGCCCCTGTGCATGCTACAGCTTCTTGGAGCCACAGGTTAGAGTTAGGTGGAGCAGGTGGACACCAAAGGTAGAAAGCAGACTTAAAAAGGACTCAGCAACCCTCACACCAGAGGTATTAGTCTTCCCTGAACACACCTTACACTCCAGTGGTGGTAGTGTAGTACTGATAAAGGCAGAAGTGCAAATTACTAGAAGCCAATCAATAAAACAGCATAAACATTCACTTTTATTACATAACTGGGACTCTTTTCCACTATAGCACCCTAACTCCATGATGATTCATTGAAACCACCTGCTGACCATAGAGGAGTTCAGCAATCTCCCTTATGCCCATGGGACAGAAACAATGTTTCTTCATTGAGAATTAATTGTTTGGATAAATGAGGATGAATATTGAAAGGCTCCAGACAAACCCAGTGTGCTGTCTAAAATCGTGTTAAGAATACTGAGAAACTATATCACAAAAAGCAAAAGATCAAAAGAGATGATAAAAAGGAACTCCAGTAAGGTAATCAATACACCTGATGGATATAATGAGAAAGGACCGCTATATCTGCTCCAGATCATGGCGGTCTCACTCTGAACCAGTGAAATTATAAGTGCAGTGGACAGAGCACCGGTCCTGAAGTCAGGAGGACCTGAGTTCAAATCCGGCTTCAGACCAAACACTTGACACTTACTAGCTGGGTGACTCTGGGCAAGTCACTTAACCCCAATTGCCTAAAAAAATAATAATAATAAGTAAGGATGATGGGTGAGTCAAAGAGGGAAAAGTAATCAGTGGGCCCAACCAAAATTGCCAGAGAGGGCAGTGCCAAGAGATTGTGATCCCGAGATAGATTCCCATATAGGACTGCAGAACAGGGCAGGACAATGAAACTGCTGTCCCTGCCTCAGCATCCCCAACCAAAACTGTGAGAGAGAAAAGACCTAGAATCTACTAGTAACAGGTGTATTAGTGGCCTACTCTAGGCTCAAGACTGAGAAGCCTATGTGGCTATAGTTCTTCCTACTCTGGTGACAATACTGATGGAACAGCCTAATGGTAACTCCAACAACTGCAGAGTCAAGAGAAGTCAGGAAGAAATAATAAAGTAGGGTAGGGGCAGCTTCACTAGCCATTCCTAGGGGAGAGGTTAAAGAAAAAAACAAAAATACCAGAAATTCCTAATACAATGAGAAAATATTTCAGGTTAAGAGAATACAGGATAAAATTATAGAAAACTCCAATAATTACAAATAGAACACTAGAAAAGGTAATGGATTGTCCATGGTAAAAGTGGGTTGAAGGAATACTAAAGAAAATGAAGTAACAAAAGAAAAAGATTAGAAGTCAAATATAGCTATTAAGGAAAAACTTGGAAAGGGAATTAATAGCATAGAACAAAAGTAGGAAAGTCTAATAAAGTAGGGAAGTCTGAAAAATAGAATGGAGGAAGCAGAACTCAGTATTTCAATGACAGAACAGGAAATATTAGAGCCGAATCAGCAGATATAAGAATTGGGAGAGTTGGGGATACAGGTGGTAAGAAGGGCTTGTGCTCCAGTTGCAGATAGATGTTTGTAAGAGCACTTGCTGGAAGGGACCTCAGAGGTCATTGAGGACAACCTCTTCATTGTATAGATGAGGACAATGAAACTCAAAAAGGTGAAATAATCTGCTGAAGGACAATTAGGAAGTTAGAGTCAAGATTTGGTCCCAGGACTTCTGTCTCCAATATTTTCTATTATATTATACATGTACTACCTGATAACCATATGATAGTAGAGGTTCTTAATCATCAATAAATCAACAGACTTTTTTTTTGCTATAAGAGGTTTACAACTCTCATTTTTCTGAGCAAGAAGTATACTTTTTATTAATCTCCCACTACTCCTCTGCCATCAAAAACAATATTTTTTAAACCTGAAAAACAAATTCTCCAATAGACATGAGTGTGTGTACACAGTCCAGAAAAAAAAAAGTCACTTTCTGCATTTTAAGATCATCACCTCTCAGATAGCAAATAAGTAGCATGTTTCATCTTTATTGTTCTGGACTCATGGTTTTTAGTATTGGAGTGACTGAGTTCTAAATTTTTTCAATATTGTTTTTCTCTATAAAATCATAATTATTGTATAAATTGTTCTGCTAGTTCTCATCTCATTTTGCATTAGTTCATAAAGTCTCCTCAGTTTCTACAAAATTGTACATTTCATCATTTCTTGTGACACAATAATGTCCTATTACATTCATATACCACAATTTATCTGCCCAGTCTCCAATAGGTTAGTCCCTTTCTTCCTAAATTTTGACTACCATGAAAGGTTGCTACAGATATTTTGAACATATAGATCCTTTTCCTCTTTCTTTAATCTTCTTTGGCCACAGGCCCAGGAACGGTATAGTTGGGTAAAAGGGAATGTTCATATTTAAACCAGAGATATTGCTACTAGGTCTGTATCCCAAAGAGATCAAAGAAAGAGGAAAAGGACCTGTATGTACAATAATATTAACAGAAACTCTTTTTGTGGTAGCAAAAAATTGGAAACTGAGGGGATGTCCATAAATTAGGGAATGGCTGAACAAATTATAGTGTATGATGTTAATGGAACATTATTGTGCTAAAAGGAATAATGAACAGGATGATTTCAGAAAGACGGGAAGACCTGTATGAACTGACACAAAGTAAACAGAGAACTAGGAGAATAATTTATACAATAACAAAAATATTGTAAAGATAGTGACCTTTGAAAGCTTTAGGAAATCTGATCAATATAATGACCAGTCACAATTGCTAAGGACTCATGATGAAACATGCTCTCCACCTTCTAATAAAGGGCTGATGGAATCAGAGTACAAACTGAAGCATATTTTTTTCTTATCTTTCTTATTTTCTTTTTTTTAGCGGGATAAAGCTAATGCAGGAATTTGTTTTGCATGATGATGCATTTTCATAATGGGTTTTATTTTTCTTGCCTTCAATGTATGGAAGAGAAAGAGGGAGAGAATTTAAAACTGAAAATAAAATAAAATTGAATTTTTTCAAAAAGGCTATATGCTCAGTTTTGTAACTTTCTGGGCATAGTTCCAAATGGCTTTTCAGAATGGCTGGACTAATTCACAGCTCCACCAATGAATAAATATGTGCCAGGCACTGTGCCAAGTGCTGGGGTTATAAACTCAAAAATTAAAATGTTTTTGCCCTCACAGAGCTTACATTTTATTAGTTCACTATTCACATGATGAAGAGACTGCAATTTGGCATCCTCGTGGGTACCAGGGAAGCCTGCCAAGCCATAGGGTATCTCTGTCCAAGATTATGTGGGGGGACAGCTGAACCTTCTTGCTTACCTAATATGCTAGGTGTAGAAGTGCCAAGGAATTTGAATCTACCTAGAGACCCTGACTTATTAGAGGATGAAGACATAAATAGCCTGGGCCATCCATGGGCTCAAAATTGGAATTTCAAAATAAAGGGTATGAAAACACCAAGGACACATAAATGATAGCAAGTCACTATAAAAGAGTCAGGGTAACTGACCAGTGACCAGGCCCCAGGGCTAATGGAATAAAAAGTTTGCATGTAGCCTGCTGATGCACACAATTGAAGAACATATGCTGAATAATATACATATTCAAAAATGTATACTTTACATGTAACCTTAACATGTGCATATGGTGAGTTTTGTAGGGGTGGCAAACTATTTTTTTGCAGGAAGAATATAACATGCATAACAAAGGGGAAAAATCCTTAAGACTAAAATTTCAATAGTCTTGGGGCTGACAGAGAATTAATGGAAATTTTTTGTACTATTTTCCAAAATACTTTATGTTGGGGTGCAGAATGGTGACATCATCAAGTGAGGCATCTAGTTGGTATGGAATGCTCTACAAGGTGGAACAACCACCACCACCACATTTATTAAGCACTCATTATGTACCAGGCAGTATATGAGGCATTGGTTATATAAATATGAAAATGGAACTGTCTCTGCCCTCAAATAATTTATATTCTATTGAACTGAGGTTTAAAAATGGGTCTACTAAAGACACACAGATGAAGTGAACTTGGGAAAGGAAGGGAAGAAAGGAAGAAGCAATAAGAAAAAAAAAGAAAAGGAAGTATCAGATAGGGAAATGGAGCAGTATCTTGATTCGGTATCCAGGGAATTCTGAGAAGGCCCTGAGCAGGGAACAGTGAGCTGAACTTGCAAAGAGAAAGAAAAAGAACTCCCAGAATTATAGAAGTCAATGCAATGATATGTCCATGGACCCTGGAGCCAAGATGAGAGTCTTCAGCATACCACCCCAAGATGTTAGGCAGACTTTAAAATACTGGCCCACTAAAAGTCTGCTGAGAGAAGATGAGGACTGATTGACAGCTTCCCTTCCTTCTCCTAAGTTTTCTCCAGATTTCTTTCCCATCCCTGCATTTGGGAGGTTTGGGAAATTGCACTCATTTGTGTATGTGTCAGTGAGTAATTCTACCACTTGATTCCTTTCTTGTTATTTACATGTTTTTCATATTTTAATTACATAATTTTGCTTCTAGGTTTTTGTGACTCTTGTAAGGTCTAGCAATAGAGAACATCTAAAATAGTTTTAAGTTCCATTACTGAATAGCCCAAACAATCACCCCTTACCTGCCAAGGAATTTCTGACATGTACAGGACCTTTGCTACATTTGAATAAGAATCATAGATATTAGAGCTGGAAAGGATTTGAGGATCATCTGGTTCAGTGCCCTGTTCAGATATAGAAGGTATTATTACTCTCATTTTACAATTGAGTGATTGGGATCCTAAGAGGTCAAATGACTTGCCTAAGATCACATTGCCTATCAATGGTAGAGGAGAATGGAAATCCAGGTCTCATCTGGCCACATTTGGCCAGAAATATGGCAGCCCAGCAGTGAAGTAATTTTCCATATTTTCCCAAGCTTAATTTGCTCTTTTAACCCCAATCTAAAAGATATTTGGACAGTATATTACTGACACAAGCCAAGTGCAAGATGTGTTCAGCACAATTAAGCATTTGAGTGTTATAGCTGGTTCCTTGGAGGTCACTGAGCTTTTAAGACATGTCACTGTTTACCTGAAGCTATTTGGCAAGAAAAGAGAGCAGAGTTTTACATTAATTTCTTTGGAGATTTATTTAAAAGGTAATCTTTTTTAGTAGTGGGTGCCTAGAGTCACAAAGGAAGAGAGCCTAAAGGACCAGGTTTATAATTTACTCTTGCCTCACAGAATCCTACCTATCCATTAGTGAAAGACAAAACAAAACAAAAAGTCATGTTACACATTATTCCCTGAAGGTCAAAAGGTAGAGAATGGTAGATAATGTGAAGATAAGCGTGGTAATGATCCTTTAGGGAAAATGTCATACTATCAGCCTTGGGAAATGAAATCTTACAACTAATAGAATAAATGTGACTGCTAATTTCATTTGAAGCATGGGAATTTTAAAATATTAGCACTTTGAATTATAATAAGCTATAAATTACTATAATATCAATAGCTTTTTATCAGATTCTTAAAAATACATGACTAGTGCTCGGTAAGAAATAGGAAAGAAAATTTCAGAGACTGAGTTCTGAGCATCACTGTATAGCATCCACTCAAATAATTATCAAATCAGACTCCCCTGGTCATGTGACCAACAAGATCGAGAATTGAACACTTTCTCTGATCTTCATGCCCTCTCAAACCTCTTCAAAATAAGAATTATGCACAAGAGAGAAAGCAATTTCAGCTGTCCCCACAGTCCAAGATGCTTAGAACCATAATGAGGTAAGAACCTGATGAACTAATGATAAGCATAGTGTTTATAATCAGCACCCCTCCTCCACTGCCACCAGGTTCTATCAGGCAAATCCACAGGCTTGCAATAGAACTCAACCTTGCCTTCCTCTAAGTCCTGTACCATGGAAAATCTAAAGGCAGAACCTTCCTCTACTTAGGACTGCAGTATGGCAGTGTGACAATACTCTTTATTTCAGTAGAGCTCAGCCAGATAGCTGAGGACTATGAGGCAGCTGGTGGAGGGCACCAGAGTATCTGTGGTCCTCCACTGGGCCTTTAGGAAAGGGAACTAACATTCAGCTGTAGCTAATTTTGTCTCACCAGAAGTCAGTTAGGGCAGAGATTGAGGTGGTGAAATATGAATTCCCAGTGTCAGGGAGACTGACACAACTTTGAAGTCTGTCCCCCAGAGAAACTGCCATCAAAGAGTCAAAAAAAAAAAAAGATCAGTTGGGGAATATATATAGGGGAAAAAATACTGAAATTACCAAAGATCTCAGAAGGAAGAAAACTTAAAGACATTGAGAATAAATAGATAAAGCAAAATGGAAGACATTGTTAACAGTAGGGAATATTGTTCAGGTACAGCAAACAGACTAAGGTAGTAAGAAGTAATTTTAGAAAGGTAGGTTGGAATTATAATTTGAAGGGCCTTGAATGCTGGGTTAGAGAAGGATTTGGAGTAGGGAGATGGCATAATGAAGGTAGGGTTCCATTGGCAGTAGCGTGTAGAAAGAATTGGAGAGAGGAGAGATTCAAGGCAAAGGGATCAGTTTAAGATATTACCGAGTATTTTAAATTTAAAATAAATTTAAATTTTTACAAAAAACAAAACAACGAAAAGATTCTACTGAGAATAGTGTCTTGTTAAAAATAACCATTACAGGGGCAGCTAGGTGGCTCAGTGGATAGAGTACTAGCCCTGGAGTCAGGAGTTCAAATTCAGCTTTAGACACGACACTAGCTGTGTGACCCTGGGTTGGTCACTTAACCCAATTGCTTCACACAAACAAAAAAAATAACCATTACAAGGTAATGGAACTTCAACCAATTGCATTTATACGAAAACAATAGAAGTCAAGTCTAGCCAGCTGATTCTGTTTTCAAGCCAAATTCAGATATTTTGCCCCCTTCAGGATTTCTGAACACTTTTACTATGTGCTCAAAGCCAGGAGTATAAAGCTGGGGAAGAATGATGCCCCAGCAAATGCTCAGACAGGTCCATTTACAGAAAGAATCACTTGAAAACTGTTGTCTTCTTTGACACTCAGCCTCTGGCCGACTAGCCCACATAACTATAAATTCAAAGATTACTGTGGCTAAAGTTTTAGAAGTTGTCCATAATATCATATGTGTACTTTATGTTATTTGTAAAGCACTTAACAAACCAGAGAAGGGACAGAGACTTCATGAAGGTTAAATAAAAATGTCATCAATGATGGAAACCCAACCAAAACAATATTAAGAAGACTAACTTAGAAAATGTATAAACTTAATTCAAGTGTCATAGATAGATGTGCCTAGAGCCTGTAAATAAAATAAATGTGATTTATAGCTGAAATACAGGTTTGGGAAGAAAACATTCTGATAGGTCTTAAAGTAAAACACACTATTAGCTTTTAACTTTAACATAAAGTCTGAAGTTTTGCTATAAAATAACACAGAGCTTTATAAACTATGGATCCATTAGTAAATAAGAAGCATTTCAAGAAGAGATACTTGGGTTCAAATATCCACCTCAGACACTCAAATAGCTGTGTAACTATGAGCAATTAATTCACTTAGTTTCTCTGACCTTCAGTGTCCTCATCTGTGAAGTGATAATAATAATAATAATAATAATAATAATAATAATAATAATAATAATAATAATAATAATAGCACTTAGCTCACAGGGTTGTTTTGAAGGGCAAATGAGGTAATGTACATGAAGTACTATGTAAACATTAGCTGTTATTATCTGAGAATCATAGAACATTAAGAATATTAGAGCTAGAAGAGACTTTAGAAATCCTTTATTTCACCCCCCTCATCTTGCAGATGAGGAAACTGAGGCCCAGAGAGGTTAAGTGATTTTCCTAAGGATACACAATGATCAAGTGACTGTCAGAACTCAAACCCTTGTCTCTTGATTCACAAATGTTCTTTCCATTTCACTAAGTTGCCTTTCTTGGATCAGACTACTTCCGTGCTTATAATACCAGAAAGATATTATTATAGAAGAATATCATCCATAAACAATCCAAGGAGCATTGATTAAACACCTACTATATAAAAGGAATGGCATTGGGTGCTGGGAATACAAAGACAAAGCAAAAAATCAGCACCTGGCCTCAAAAAGATTACATTCTGCTAGATATGAGCCCTGAGGGCAGTTTTTTTTTTTAACAGAGCTTTAGAATACTTGCAAAAAATGATGTTTAGCCATTACTCACACAGCACTGACTCATCGTGAAAGAAAAGCAGACTAAAACTTATTAAAGTCTGGTTTCTGGTTCTACTGCCTTAGTGAAGTGATACACAAAATATAAATAATATTAATGAGAAAAGAGAAATGTTTTAAATCATTAGTATCTTAAGTTTAAAAACATAGGCAGAGAATCCATCTAGATTCCCGTTTGAAAAAAAGCAACTGAAGTCAAACACTAAATCAGATTCTGCATGAAAACAGAAGATAGTTACTTAGCAATTTTGGTTTGCCTTACCATCATTTCCAAGAATATTCTAAGCAATACAGAATTAGTCGATCCCACAAGAACAACCCACCACTACATCCCTAAGTCAGACCTCAATTATACCTGAAAGGGAAATAGGAAAGCTCTTTTAGGAGGCTGAGGGCAACCATTATTTTAATAACTATATTTTTAATAATTACCAAAACATGCAGGATGCTGAGATGTTTGGTTGCTATGTAGAAAACTATAGACTTGGATAAATGCTTACTGAAGAAAATTTGGCTTATGTATTTCAAAATAAAACAGACAATTGATCAGTGTAGGTAGCCATAAGGAATAAATCGGCACAAATTAATGGGATAATTGCCAAATCTCTCTCTCTCTCTCTCTCTCTCTCTCTCTCTCTCTCTCTCTCTCTCTCTCTCTCTCTCTCTCTCTCTCTCACACACACACACACACACACACACACACACACACACACATCGAACTGCGCAGTTTCTGTACTAAAAGGGAAATTATCCTAGAGAGAATTTTGAGTTATGTTTCAAAATGAGATTTCTATAATAATGTTAAGGCAGGACGCCATTAGGATCTTATAGAATAATGAGACCAATCCTGCCATTACTGTTAATATTTGGATTATGAATTTTTGCTATAAATGTAACCTTAAGTGGCTAAAATGGATCTTCTGCAGGAAAATGAATTGTCAAAATAGAATAAGCCACCTTGATATGGACTGTCATCAGGTATCATAATAACAATGAAATATCACTCACCACCAGACTCCTACAGCACTATGCTGCAGACAAGCATCAAATCATGAAGTTTCTTTTCCATCCATTTTAGTCCATAGTTTGGTCAGTGCATTTTCATCTGGCTCTATGAACTCTCAGCCAACAAAAAGGTTCCAGCCCAAACTGATTATCTGGGGGCAGCAATGGAGGAAGGCAGGTCTCTGCCTCACATCAGCTCCTCCCAGCTCAAGCCCAAAGGGGCCTCCCTAAACCTACTGTCATATTCTGTCATAAAAATGCCCACCTCTGGGCAATCTTGCCCACAACAAGGGATGAGACTCACACACGAACGATCAGATATGAGACTCTGAGGACAAATCTGGAGGACATGTCAGTCCTGCTTAGATTTCCTTTTAGATGAACTCCAGATTCAGGATCCCAAGAAATATAGGTCTTGACTGTAGACTATGCAAGACACCTTAAGGGGAACACAGGCCCTTCACGAAGGGGTGATTGCTCTCCCTGGAGGTATTACATTAGGGTTACTTACTGTGAGGAGATGTTTGGTGAAGGGGTACCAAGAAAGAACATAAGTGCCCAAAGGATCACAAGTCAGACAGATTATTACTCACAGGGCATGTAGACATGTAGCTCCTTAACACTAAACTGCCCCCGGGCATCCCAAGAAACAGTGACTTGGGCATTCATGGTGTGAGCACCCTGATTGAGAGACCAGAACTCCTGGGTCTCTGCTCCTCTGTCTGATTGGTGTTGCTGGGCATTCACAGGGACTGAGTGGGTGAAGGACCTTAGAGGCAGTTAATCAGAAGGTGTTCTGGACCTGGACCTCCCCCACTGTCCTCAATTAACTACAAAGGCATTGTGATTAGGGAAGTTTGCTAACCTTCATACTTGGATTAGATGAAGTTTACTAAACAGGTGGTTTGCTAACCTTGCATTTATAACCCTAAACGCAGCTGACCAAATCAGATTATTGGGTACATAGGAACTTCCCGGTACATAGGCAGGTCAATCAATGGTCAAACAAGGAATCCCTTCTGTCAGCTAGGGCCTAACAATAGGCCATTCCTCACAGTTATCCACAAAAAGCTAAAGAAGCTGAAAAGGATCATGCCTGTATCATAACAGTTGCCTTTGGGCAAGCTTCTTGGAACCTTAAGGGCTATCTACTTCAATCCTTCACTCACTACACTGTAACTCTCCATAGAAACAATATTGTAGAATGGGAAGAGAGCTGAATTTAGAATCAGAGGACTTACATGCAAATCTTTGGTCTGCTAAATACTACCTCATGTGACCTCAGTCAAGTCATATAACAACAATAGTAACAGCTAATACATATAGTGCTTTAAAGTTTGCAAATTTATATATACATATGTGTGTGTATGTATAATCTCACTTGAACATGTAGTCAGTCCATGCTAGTACATGAACCACCCACCCAATGCCAACTTTGATATCACGAACCATAGTAAAATTCATGAAAACCTTCTGGAGAAAGAAAAGACATTGAGGTACTACAAGTTATGGTGTTATGAATTGCCTTGGCCACCCACTTGTGTTCCTACCTATGTGCCTCTCTACTGTTATAAATTTAAGTTAATACCAATTCCCCCACCATGAACATGGATGTGTAAAAAAGTGCATCCCACATTTGAGGGATGATTCATTGTAACAATTGTTCTTGCTATACCATTTGAGTAAATGTATTTTTAAAGAGCAAATTTAGTCTAGTGGCTGATTATTAGTGGCAAGAACACTGTTGGGGGCTCATTACCTACGGAGTCACCACAGGGTTAACCTTATAACCCAAGGTAACAGTCATCACTCTAGTGACCCAAGTTGCCAGTGGGAGTGGGATTTAAGAGAATAACTCCAGAGGGTATATGACACAAAATAGGTATAATCGATATGATTGCACAATAAATACAATATGTATAATAGATATAACAGATACAATAGATCCTTGAGGAAAAGGATACGAACTGCTAAGGAGCACTAATAAAAGTTTCATGTAGAGGGTGGTTCTTAAGTTGAGTCTTGAAGAAAATTAGACATCTAAGAGGGAGAAGTTATGGTAGCATGTCTAAATGTCCAATATAAAAACCTAGAAAATGGAGTACCATACATGAGGAATAGTGAGAAGACCAGATTGACTAAACATAGAGTTCATGGAAAGATTGTATGTAATAAGGTTGAAAGGAAGGTAAGTTGTATAGAGCTTTGAATAAGAAGCAGGGCAGTTCATATTTTCTCTTAGGGTTAACATGTCACCATGGGAGCTTATTGTACAGAAGCATGAGATGGTCACATCTGTGCTTAAGGAAAATCACTTTGGCAGTCATATGGGAGATGGATTGGAGTGGAGAGTAACTAGAATCAACTAGAAACAACAATTCAAAGTTAATTGCAATAACCTAGGAACTAGGTGATGAGTGTGATTGCTGTGTGGGTAGAGAATAGGAGACAGAGGTTGGAGAGGTAGGGAAGGAAGAAATGACAAGAGTAATGATCCTACAAAAATATGTAGCTCTTCCTAAATGAAGGACTAGGGCATCATGTTGAGGGTCTTTCTGAATCCCAAAGTGTTTTAAACTCAGTTCTTGTCTCAGCCCTGAAGAGAGGCTTCACTTGAAGAGGATATATCAGGAAAATGCGATCACCATCTATACCCCAGTCCAATCATAGCACTCAATAAATTTCATATAATTGTACAGCTCCTAGAACCAAAGTTTACCACCCCCACAAACTATAAAAAATGTGAAGAATTCACTTGAGACAAACAAAAAGTTATGCTTACCACACATGGAGATTTCCCATCAGAACTGAATCGTTGCATTTGTGTTATCAAGTGCTAATACCATAATTTATATATAAGAGAATAATTTTCTCTCCTATATGGCTATTCTTCAATATCTAGGCACAGCAAATATATGTATATGATGCACAACGTATTCACAAATTCTTTTTTGTGTGTGCAGTCCTATGTGTAGATTGTTTGCCACCTAGTGGCAGTTGTTTTTAACTCAAAAATCTATTTAAATACATAAGTAATCCTAATTAAAATTTGGCATGGTTCTTTCTGAACAAGGAAAGAAATGAAAAAGTTACCATCATAAAATGTTTGAATGTTCTGGTAAAGACGTTATGTTGCTCTCGCTAACTTGCAAAAAAAAAAAATCATGTTTCATGAAGTGGGGTGTTTAGTTTACAGTTAATGATTAAATCAATGATAGATCAAACATTTACAAGGACATCATTTCTAGTTGCAAGAGAAGTGTAGACAGTTACAAAATATTTTGGCATTTTGAGACTTCTTTCAATGTGGTATCTTCTGACTTTGGTTACATCATTGCTTGGCAAAATACACCCTCCCGCTAAATTCACTGCATTACACACCACACATTTTAGTCAGAATGACTGAAGATCTAAGACAATTGTTTCTACTACCTGATACCGGGTAGCTAGATGGGGAGAGAGCGCCAGTCCTGGAGTCAGGAAAACTCATCTTTCTGAGTTCAAATCTGGCCTTGGACATTTATTAGCTATGTGACCTTGAGCAAGTCACTTATCCCTATTTGTTTCAGTTTCTTCATCTGTAAAATGAGCTGGAGAAGGAAATGACAGACCACTTTAGTATCTTTGCCAAGAAAACCCCAAATGGGGTCACAAAGAGTTGGACAAGACTGAAAACAACTGAACAACAAAACATGATACCATTGTGGTATCATTTCTTAATTCATTTATTATGTATTCAAAATTGCCTGACACTCTGAAGGGGTTAAGGATTGAGCAATTGTTGTAAAATCAAGAAATAAACTTGTTTCCTTTTAGGCAATAATGCTTTTTCCAACAAGAGGGTGTTTCCTTTTATAAAGAGTCAATCACTTCACCTGCAGATTTTTACAGCATTGCTTAGGGCTATGCAGAACAAAATGCAGTGTAGAGTGCATAATTATCTAAGATTAGGACTGCAATAGTAGGAGAAAAGTGAAAATTCACTAATAGGAGCTGATGACTCTTAGGAAAACATAGGCCATGCATAGAAAGTAGGCTGGGCATCAGTTGGCACATACTAGGGAGAGGGGCCATTTCTACTAGCCCTTGCTCTAAGCATGAGAATTCTTAATCATACTCTCTACAATTCTCAAAATTAGGTCTGAGATAAGAGTTTCCTTATTGATCCCCTGCAGGGAAGCGGATGGGTCAGTGGAAATGTGGCATCTCCATACCTATGGTGATAGTATAGTCAAGGCCCTGGGCTGCCCTATGGGCCACACCTTTAATTAAAGATATACAGAGAGCATCAGGAGATGGCAAAACAGAGATTAGAAAGAGCCTCCAAACCTCCTTTTTCCAATATACCACTGCTACCCTGGGTCTTTGAGTCAGTGGAATAGGGTGACACTCCTCCAGGCCTTATTCTCTTCTTCTCCATTCACTTTTCTTCTCATTTTCACGTCCAAACTAAATACATTGTCTCTTTGGGGAGTAATATACAGAGATGAATGTGGGGGAAGGCAAGTGGAAAGGATTCTAAATATCACATTTCAATGTTCTGAGTCTACAGGGAAGACAATGGATAGTGCTGGGACCTTTAGGGAATCAACTGTGCATGCTTGGATGGGATAGGGAGAAGGAAAAAACTAAAGAGAAGTTTTAACTTACAGCATGGATTTATAGAAAGATCTGGGAAACTAGAATGTCCCACTCCATGACTCCAAGTGAGACTGATTTCCACCTTTGGTAAGAGTGGAAGAATGGCTATGACAGGATGATCATTCCTTCACTCTCCTATCTTCAAGAAGTGTATTGGTGATAGAATCATATCTATTACACACCAGATTTTTGCATTCTAGGGGTATGATATTATTTGGGAGTTTGGGATAAAAGTGGGTATAGTGATAGCATTTACCTCACAGGATTGTTGTGAAGATCAAAAGGGATATTTGTAAAGTGCTTAGCACATAGTAGGTGGTATATAAATGCTTATTCCCTTTCCCCTCCCTTCTCTGTCTTCAAAGTTATCATTTTTTGCTCCTCTATCAAATTGCTGCTGGTCATCTTCCAGAGCTGTCACTCTTCCTTGGAGGAAGTGTTATGGTTCTTCTTTAATACTATGGGATAGGGAAGCAGCTGATGGATAGAGCATCTACCATGGAACCATGAGGACCTGAGTTCAAATTTGGCCTCAGATGCTCACGGATGTATGACTCTGGGCAAATCACTTAACCTTGAATGCCTCTCCTTCAAAAAAAAAACTTTCTCAGGGCCTTAGAACTCAATCAACACAGTTTTAGTTATTTTTTCTTTTTGAAAGGCCCGTGCTGCACCCAACTGATACATAAAAGAATTAGCCAGGTACCTAGCTGTCAAGATCTTTTCAATTCTGCTCCCTTCAAAAACAAAAAGTCCATCGAGGCATACAAATTCCTTTGACCTCTTTTCTGTCCCAGGTTGCAGATTATGTGACCTCCATGTAATCTAAAACTTCAAAGCTTCTTTCTGAGGCTAGAAATAAGTACACACACACAAACACACACACACACACACACACACACACACACACACACACACACACCCCTTTTCATTTTGCCCTTTCATATCCTTGGCAGCGAGGACCATGGCCATGCAAATAGTCTTAAAATGGCAGTAATCCTCAAAAGATACTTCATAATACTAGAGGATGAAATGTGGAGCTGGTGAACACTGGCCAACATTCCTATCACCAGAACAAAAAGTCCCTATTCACTTTGCATTACCATCTTCTTACTTATCTTGGATATATACTATCCTTTTTACATTTCTATCAATAATTTGAAATCATAAAAAGTCATGCTTGTCAAATTTGCAAATGACATGAAGCTTGAAGGCACATGTAACATACTGACTGACAGAGACAACATACAAAGATGTATCAACAGGCTAGAATGATGGAATAAATGTAATGATTCAAGGCAATTCAATTCAACACAAATTTGTTAAGCATATAATCTGTAAGGCATTGTAAAGAACATCAAAAAAGCCCCCATTGTGCTGAGAGAATATAACATTTACACAAGCAATTAAATGCAAAGTATATACAAAGGGAGAGAATATTAAAAACTATGGAAGATTATGAAAGGCCTCATGTAGGAGGTGGCCCCTAAACTTCTTTGAAAGAATCCAGGTTTATAATAGGTAGAGATAAGGAAGGAATACATTCCAAACATGAGGGACAAGTTGTACAAAGGCTCAGAGGTGGGAAATGGGATGTCATATCACAGGATCAGTTAGCAGGCAAGTCTGACTGAAACAGACAGTTCATGAAAGAGAATAACATAAAATAAGATTGGAGAGGAAGGTGAGAGCTGGATTGTGGAAGATATCAATATCAAACTGAAAAATTTGTATTTTAGCATAGAGGCAATGAGGAACCACTGAAGATTCTTGACTAAGGTGTGACACCTTCAAATCTTTTTTTTTTAGGAATATAAATTTAGGATGGATTAGATAGAGAACAGCCTGGAGGCAGGAAGACCAATTAAGGTAATAGTTCAGAGTGAAAGGTGATTAGGATACAGCCCTGTGAGTAAAAAGAAGATAAATGGAGAGATGTTGTGGAGGCAGGATCAGCAAGACTTTACAATAGATTGCATTGAGTATTGCATTGAGGGAGATATCGAAGAACCAAGGATGACTCCAAGGTTGTGAATTTGGGTAACTGAAAAAAAAATTGTAGCACCATCAACAGGAACAGGGAACTTTGGAGGAGGGATTGATTTTGGATGAAATCTAATAAGTTCTGTTTGGGTATGTTGGTTTGGTTTTGCAATGCCTATCAGACTTCTAGAGGAAGATGCCCAGCAAGAAGTTAGCACTAGAAGAGTTGAGTTCTGGCTAGCTATATTTGGCAATCATCTGTATTGAAGTGTAAAAAAAAAAATTAATGATAGTTAAAGTAATTATCAAGAAAGAGAGCATAGAAAGAAAAGAAACAAGGGACCACTGGAGACACCCATATTTACATGACTAGAAAAGTATAATGACCTGGCAAAAGAGAATGAGAAGAAATGGTCCTAAAGAAAGGAGGGAAGTTAAAAGAGAAGAGGGTTGTGAGAGCCAAGGAGAAATATCTAGAAGGAGGGAAAAGACAATGATGTAAAAATTTCCAAGACTGATGGAGAAAAGGCTGTTGAATTTTGTGATTAAGAGATTGTTGATAACCTTGAAGACAGAAATATTGGTCAATTTACAGAATCAGAAGAAAAACTGTAAATGATTGAAAAGTGAGTGAGAATTGAGAAAGCAGAAGCCAGTGAGTATAAATGATCCCTTCTAGCAGTTTTACTATGAAGTAGAGTAAAGATGTGATGTGATAGCTTGAGGGCATAGTAAAGTCAAATAATGATTTTTAAGAGTGGGGAAAACGCACTTAAGAGTGGCCATATTTGTTAGGTGGGGAGAAAGTGACCAGTGAAAAGGGAGGGATTGTAGATAAGAGAAAGAGAGAACGATAAAGGGCACAAGTTTCCCAAAGAGATAACCATGTGTTGTTGTTGTTCCTCCTTTGTTTTGAAGAGGACCAGTGACAAGGACCAAAGAGAATCAAGGGCCAAGGACAGGATATGTCTTGATTTGTGCCTGAATTAAATTTAAGTGAGACAAAGTTGAACAAAGTTGTCAGCCTCTCTCTCTCTTCCAGAGTCATCAAAGTCCAGTGGCAAGACAAAAGTTAGGATGACTGGTGATGGCTCAGGATACAGTGGATGATTTTGGGGTCTTCAATTTCCGACCAAGCTCTAAGCTCTCCTCAGCACCTGCTGCCACTGCCTTCATGGCCGTTGGAACAAATTGTTTTTATCCACCTATTCTTCCAGAGCAAGTCTTCACATGCATAGGGTAGACAACCCCCTATCTCACCAATGGATTCGAGGCCTATTGGTTACCCTCAACCTAATTTTGTCTGTCTGCCAAGACAGCACTGAGAGTTAGGTGAGGGTGGATACAGAGGTGGATGAGCAGTGCTGAAAAGGTCTCGGCAAGCCCTCACGCCAGGAGTGCTAGCCCTCCCGGACATCACACACCCCCTGGTAATAATGTGACTTCAACCTCAATCGCCCATTTCACAGAGAATTTAGATATTGTTACTTTACCTTTAGAGAGAGGGAAGAGTCTTGGAGAGTGATAGCTAACTACGGTCTTTGAGATTTCATAGTCTGTGTGAGGCACAGAGAAAAGATAGGACTTGCATTCCTAAGGATCATGACAGTTAACTTGCCTTTGGAGAAATATTCTGTGAGAGACTGACCGTTAAGTGCTTGTGGAGAGGACATTCTGAGAAGAACTGAGTGAGTTTAAATGTTTTTCATCCCTGATGAGGACTGAATTAAATTGAATCTTATTTTGTGAAGAGAAAGAAGTAGTTAACTGACATTTCTGAGGAGACTTGAGGAAAATGTTAGGAACTGAGTTAAGTACATTCTAACAAGAACCGAATGATCAGAATAGCAAAGTTAGGAATTGATGTGAGGTGAGAGGAATTCTATTCAGCAGCTTATTTTCCCCTTTCTTTCCCAAAGTGATGAAGCAACCAACTGTAAGCCTTCTCATAGCTGTTACACTGTTTAAATATTTTTATGTTTTATGTTACTTGATATTTAGTTAATAAATCTCATGACCAATAACTGTTTTTTTCCTAAGCTTCTAAAGTCAGGTTTAATATTAAGAGAGGAGAGATAAATGAGATTTCCCCATTTTACCAGGATGGGGACTCAGCTAATTTGTTAATTAAAAAATTAATGAGAAAGTTTGAATTTTTAGTAAATTCTGAGGTAATCACAGAACACAGTCCTTGGTTGTTTTTGAATCCTGTGAAAGAGAGAGTTGCAGGTTGCTAGGTGGAAGCTTGGTGTTTGTTTCCCAAAGCACCAGAAAGCCACTGTTCATACCCTGCATCTTCTATCAGACACCCCTTACAAGGAAGCTGCAATGACTATAACAACAATGACAAAAATAGCAACAAGGCTTGCAAAATATTTTATACACATTTTCTCATGTAATCCTTACAACAAGTGCATTAGGTAGGTTCTTGAATTATTCCAACTTTACAGATGAGGAAACTGAGGAAATTAAGTGACTTACTCAGGGTCAATAGTAAAGGTATGAGGCAGAATTTAAACCCAGTTCTGTCTGAAGAAAATGAGATTAAGAACACAGGTAGGGGGTGGGGGGGATAGCCTTGGTAAAAGAAGGCTCATTGCTTGATCAAGACTGGAGCAAAGGAAGAGAGAACGAAGAATGCTGAAGAGGCATTTTTAAGTGGAACAGAGGAAGAAAAGGAGGGCAGAAGGCCTTCAGTATCTTGGTGAAGTAGGAAATCAGATCTTTTGCTAAGAGGTAGGGGGAACAAGTTGGTATAGGAGCTTTTAGAAGAGAAAAAGTTTGAAACAGAGTGATAGGGAGTCAATAAGGGAAAAATGAAAGGATGGCTAATGGAACGTAGAAGACTCAGTAGAAATTGGTTAACATAATTTTGTAATGAGCCCAGTTGGCCAAATTGCATGATTTTCTGCAGGATCATCCAGTACCATAGTTGTTGAGAACAGAAAAGGCAGATGCTGGGGACAACTAGGCAGACTGGTAATCAGACAAAAGAGCAAGGTGTTCAAGGGTAGCTGATAAAATATACATGCCTATGATGGTTAAATTGGACTGCTCTAAGTAAAGTCAAGATTGTGCAGGGAGGGCACAGTGGCTGGAGTTATTGACTGGGATGGCAGGCAGAGAATATAGAGACTCGAGAACACAGAACATAAAGAGGATTTAAGAGGGGTGATATGTATTCCTTTCAGTCATATTGGCCCATTAGCTATTCCTGGTATATAATTTTCCATCTTTTACCTTTGTGCTTTTGCAAATACTCCCTCCTTACCTCTGTCTTTTGAAATTTCTAATTTCCAGAAGACACAGGTCAGGTGCCATCTCCTGGAGGCCTTTCCTGATTCCTTCTTTAATCCCTCCTCTTTCTATTCAACTGTTTCCCTCTTGGAATTGTTTTTATTACTTTGTTTTGTTTTTGTCTTTCTCTCACCAGCACCTCAAACATTAGTAGTAGTTTAATATCTGTTTAATTGAATTGGAATGGGTGGAAGTAGTGACTATTCCAATATAGTTTCTTCCTAAATAGTAAAGCAAATTTGATGACTTGGGACCATAGATCTAAAACTGAAAGGGACCTCATAGGCCATCTAATTTAAACACCACATTTTGTGGATGACAAAAGGCAAGCCTCAAGATGACACAAATAGTAAGTATTAAAGGTGAGATTTGAACCCAGAGCCTCTGAATCCAGAAGAAAGTGCTCTTTCCACTTCCCCATACCTAAATCTTCTGCTACAATAAAGATCTATTTATCTGCTCCACGCAATTTGATGTTTCCTTCATCTGTGCCCATCATAGAGAATTCTCTACCAAAGTGACCTTTCCAATCCTCTCTATGTATTCTTGTCTACTTTTACCTTCAACATCTAACTTAAACTTCACCTCCCCCAAGAAGCTTTATTTTACAAATTACCCAACCTTGCTACTCTGAATCTCCTTACTATTTCTGTCAATGTCGAGCATCCCCTAAAGAGCTACTTCCCCAACACCCACTCCTACTGGCAAACCAAGTCCCCAGAGAGGCCAACACCTTCTTTTCTGGGTTTTGGGGGTAATACTGAGGGAGTATGGGGTTTTCTAGTATTATTACTTATGATCCCCATTGATTATCAGTGGGAATTAATTAGCTTTCAGAAAGAATATTTATTAAGTGGGTACAGTAAGGAGAATTGTTGTAAAACCACCCCCTACAAACTGGGGACACCCTCTCCCCTTGCACATATAAATTCTCCGTAGAGAATGGGCTCAAACTTTAGAAAGCACATGTATCTAAGTGGTTAATCCATAGGTTCTTTTTAATGGAATTATTCAGTCAAGATATCTAGGCCTTATGTGACGAATTGAGGTAGGAGGAGAATCTCATCCTCACTTTTATATAAAGTTGTCCATAAATTCCTTTGTAAATGTGATTGGTGCATAGATTGTCCAGTTAATGTTAAAAGAGACCTTACAACTTATCCAATGTAGCCCACTTCTTTTACCAAGTTCCTTAAGAACAGGAGCCTGGTTTTCTGCTTCTTTTTAGATCTCTACCTTGCTCCAGACTGAGAACGTTTGGCATTTTATAAATATATTTGACTCTGTAACTGGTTTGACCCAGTGTGACAAATCACATTCTTTTCAAGTTAAAACTATCAATGTTTGAACTTCAAATGCAATTTATTTTTAAATTTAGTTTGGACAAAATTGAGCTGTTTGAATTACATGAAAGCATTATGAGGAGGACATTAAGTTTAAGCTCTGCTTATTGCACTAAATTCAGAAAGGCTTTGATGACAAAAAATGAGGTTGAAATGTTCCTGTAACTGATAGCATCCAATCACTTTGCCAACTGAGAAAACACTTCAAATTGATGAGGTGTTACTCTTATCGGATATTTTGATGCTAGTATCTATCTAGCTACTGTTAGGTTTTTAAAAAAATATTTTTGGTCATTTTTAAATCTAAAGTTTAACATTAGCTCCACGTTTAATATGAGAAGAGACGCACTATATATATATATATATGCATATATATATATGTGTGTGTGTGTGTATGTATACATATATGTATGTATGTATTTATGTGTGTGTGTGTATATGTATATATATATGTACTACAGGCCCTACTTTAATTTAGGGTTGAGCCAAGAATTTGATTTTTCAAAGCTTAAGTAATCCACCTTAGAAATGGCATCATTGTGAATTCAAGGGAGTCTGTGTTGATCTGAAAACAAAATGGAGATGGGTTTTCCAGTTAGCTAGATTGCCTTCCTTCCTTTCTTCCCTCCTTCTTTCATTTCTGTTTTCCTAAGTTCTTCCCTTCCTTCCTTTTTTTCTCTCATTCTTTCCTTCCTTTCCTCCACCCCTCCTTCCCTGCTTCCTTCCTTCGTTCCTTCATTCTCTCATTCTCTTCTTACCCCCTTTCCTTTTTTGCCCCTTTCCTCATTTCCTCTTCCTCTCTTACTTCTTTTGCTCCTTTCCTTTTTTCCTTCTTTCCTTCCTTCCTTTCTTCCTTCCAGAAACCCAGATAAAAATCCATAATTTCCACTAAGTGGCCCCCACAGTTATCAGCTGATGAAGAAAAATCGTCAGACATCCTTGCAACTGACTTTTTTTTTTTTTACATTTGTTCTACTCTCAGGCCTTTTCTATCTCTGAAACCCAGCAATAGGTATTAAATATTTCTTTGGGAGCCTTTTAACGCCTGAAGGAATTCATTCAGTGACATGGATAAATATTTTACATTCAGAATACAATGATCAGTTCCTTTCCATGTATGCATTTATATTGATACTTAATTGTATGATGATAAGATAAGAAGTAAAGTTGCATTATTAGATTCTAAATAGCGAACCCAAATCTTAAGATTTCCTAACACATTGTTCCCCAGGAGTTGATAGCAAAAGATTTATGCATAACTCTATATTACATTGAGCTCTTCCTCCTATTTTTTTTGGATAAAATTCCTTTGTAAAGGATGTAAGACAAACTTCTTCATTACATTCAATTTCATGATGTAATGGTTTCAGTTTGTATGGGGGGAAACACTACTTCAAAAAGTCTTATATGGATCTATACATTTTAAAGTAGAAAATTTTTCATGTTCTTTTTTTAAAAAAATGAGTTCCCAATTCTTTCTCTCCCCCAGGCGCTCCCCCACCTATTGAGAAGGCATGCAATATGATATCAATAACACATATGAAATTCATCAATTCTCTCTCCAGAGGTAGAAAGCATTTTTCATCATGGGTCCTTTGGAATTGTTGTGGATCATTGTCTTAATCAGAGTAGTGAAGTCTTTCACAGTTGAACATCATTATAATATTGCTGTTACTGTATATAATGTTTTCCTGATTCTGCTCACTTCACTTTGCATCAGTTCATATAAATCCACCCAGGTTTTTCTGAAACAATTTTGCTCATCATTTCTTATAGCATGATAGTATTGCATCACAATCTTATGCCACAATTTGTTCAGTCAGTTCCCACTTGATGGGCAACTCACTTCCAATTCTTTGCCACCACAAAAAAGAGCTGTTATAAATATTTTTGTGCATGTAGAACCTTTTCCCTTTTCTATGATCTCTTTGGGATACAGGCCTAATAGTGGTATTATTGGGCCAAAGGGTATGCACAGTTTAATAGCCCTTTGGACATGGTTCCAAATAGCTCTCTACAATGACTAGACCAGTTCATAATTCCACCAACAGTGCATTGGTATACCTATTTTCCACACCCGCCTCTAGCATTTCTCATTTTCCTTTTCTATCCTGTTAACCAATGTGAGAGGTGTGAAGTGGTACCTGTGCTGTTTTCATTTATATTTCTCTAATCAGTAGTGATTTAGAGCATTTTTTACAACTATTGATACTTTTGATTTCTTCTTCTGAAAATTCCTGTTCATATCCTTTGACAATTTATCGATTATTTTTATAAATTTGGCAATCATATTATTTTAGGGGACAGCTAGGTGGTGCAGTTGATAGAGCACTGGCCCTGGAGTCAGGAGGACCTGAATTCAAATCTGGCCTCAGACCAAACACTTGACACTTACTAGCTGTGTGACCCTGGGCAAGTCACTTAACTACAACTGCCAAAAAAAAAAGAATCATTACTTTAGTTGTTTTTGTTATTGATATGGCCAATTATGCTTATAGTCTTCCAATGTTGGACCAGCCCTGCATTCTTGGTATAAATCCACCTGGTCATACTATATGATCTTTGTGATGTATTGCTATAATCTCCTTGCAAGCATTTTATTTAAAATATTTGCATCAATATTCATTAGGGAAATTGGCGTATAGTTTTCTTTCTCTGTTTTTTGCTCTCCCTGGTTTAGGTGTCAAAACACATTTGTGTCTAGCTCTGAAGGGAAGGTTGACATTTCCCATGAGTATAGTTTTATTGTCTATTTCTTTCCTTTAACCCATTTAACTTTTCCTTTAAGAATTTGGATGGTATGTCATTTGATGCATATATTTTCAGAACTGATATTATTTCATTGTCTACGGTGCCTTTTAACAACATGTAGTTTCCCTGCTTATCTCTTTTTATTATGTCTATTTTTGTTTTTGCTTTGTTTGAAGATCATCATTACTATGCCTGCGTTTTTTTTTCCCTTCAGCTGAAGCATAATAGATTTTGCTCCATCCCCTTGTTTTTAACTCTGCCTGTGTCTCTTTGTTTCAAGTGTGTCTCTTGTAAATAATATTGGATTCTGTTTTCTAATACATTCTGCTATATGCTTCTGTTTTATGGTGAATTCATCCCATTCATATTCACAGTTATGATTATTAACTGTTCATTTCCCTCCATCCTATTCTCTTCTGTTTATCTTTCTCTCTCTCTCTCTGCTCTGTCCTTCCTTTAAAAATCTGTTTTGCTTCTGACCACTGCCTCCCTTAATTCACTCTCCCTTTTAGCACTACTCCCCCCTTTCTCTTATCCCCTTCCCTTCCTAATTTCCTGTTGGGTAAGATAGATTTCTATATCCAATTGAGTGTGTGTGTGTGTGTGTGTGTGTGTGTGTGTGTGTGTGTGTATACATATATATATATATATATATATATATATATATATATATATATATATTATATATATATATATATATATATATATATGTATATAT
The DNA here is from genome assembly GCF_003287225.1 of Phascolarctos cinereus. Lineage (NCBI taxonomy): Eukaryota > Metazoa > Chordata > Mammalia > Diprotodontia > Phascolarctidae > Phascolarctos > Phascolarctos cinereus. The sequence goes on from NW_027555958.1 coordinate 127,031,747, forward strand.
ATATGTGTGTGGGTGTGGGTGTGTGTATGTATAGATAGATAGATATTCTATCTCTTACATGTATTTTATGTGAGATATTTCCCCCATTTTCCTATCTCTTCCCCTTTCTCTCAGCACCTCAGCCCTCCATTTTTTGGAGATCATCCCATCATAATCAACTCACTCCCGTGCCATCTGTCTATGTGGAGTCTTTCTAACTGTCCTAAAAATGATAATGTTCTTAGGAGTTACATGTATAATCTTTCCATATAGGAATGTAATCAGTTTAACTTTATTGAATCTCTTTTGATTCCTCTTTCATGTTTACCTTTATATACTTCTCTTGAGTCTCATATTGAAAATCAAATTTTCTATTAATTTCTGGTCTTTTCACCAGGAATGCTTGAAAGTCCTTTATTTCATCAAATATCCATTTCCTCCGTGAAGGATTATACTCAGTTTTTCTGGGTAGATCATTTTTGGTTGTAATTCTACCTCCTTTGCCTGCCAGATTGTCATATCCGAAGTCCTCCAACATGGTAGCTGATAAATCTTATGTCATCCTGACAATGATTCCACTGTATTTGAATGGTTTCTTTCTGGCTGCTTCAAGTATTTTCTCTTTGACTTGGGAGCTCTGGAATTTGACTATAATATTTCTCAGAGTTTTCATTGTGGGGATTTCTTTCAGGAGGTAATCAGTGGATTCATTCACTGTCTATTTTACCCTCTGGTTCTAGGATATCAGGGCAATTTTCCTTTATAATTTTTCAAAAACATGATGTCTAGGCTCTTTCTTTAAACATGGCTTTCAGGCAGTCCAATAATCCTTAAATTATCTCTCCTTGATCTCTTTTCCAGGTCAGTTGTTTTTCCAGTGAGATATTTCATTTTCTTTTTTTTTTTTTACTTTGTGACTGTCTTATTGCTTCTTGATGCCTCATAAATTCATTATTTTCCACTTGCCAAATTCTAATATCAAAGGAATTATTTTTTTCTGTGAGCTTTTTACATTTAGCCAATTCTACTTTTTAAGGAGTTATTTTCGTTAGTGAAGTTTTGTGTTTATTTTACCATTTGGTTAATTTTGTTTTTTAGTGTTATTTTCTTTAGTACATTTTGTGCCTCTTTTACCAAGCTGTTAATTTATTCATAAATTTCTTGTATCACTCTTATTTCTTTTTCCAATTTCCCTACGTCTATTATATGATTTTGAAAATCATTTTAGCTCCTCTAGGAATTCTTATTGGGCTTGTGTCCAATTCACATTTTTTTCTTTGAGGTTTTGCTTGTAGCTATTTTGGCATTATTGCCTTCTCATTTTGAGTCTTGATCTTCCCTGTCACCACAGTAACTTTTTATCATTGAGTTCTTTTTTGTTATTTGATAATTTTTCCAGACTATTTCTTGATTTTGAACTTTATGTTAAAGTTGGCCTGTGTTCCCAGGTTGAGGTGGGGGGAGGGAGGCAGGGAGAGAGAGAGAGAAGGAGAGAGAGAGACAGAGACAGAGAGGCTATTGAGTACACTCTTTTCCCTGAGATTTTCCAGCATATTTAATTGGGTAAAGAATAGCTAGAAACTATTTTGTATAAAAAAGAGTCTAAGTGAACAGCTCATCTCTGCAGAGTGACTGTGTTTGGAAAGGGAGAAGGATCAGGTTGATATGAGAGAGATTCAGTGTATGTTTAGGGCCTCATATACAGGGCAGTAATGGGAGGAGCTTGGAAAGAACTGATTGCAGTAGATTCATTGGCTGTGCAGGTCAGTGATTTCAGAAGTGGAAATTTGTGAGGTGGGCTTAGAGTGTATGGAAGCTGGAGGAAGATGGGGTAGTCAAGTGAAACATGACTGGGGCAGCTAGCCCTATATAGTAGGCCATGCATAAAGCACTCATCAGTTGAAACTGTAGGTCCTCAGGACAGAAATTCTGGATCTGAAAGGGTTAAATCTTCTAAGGCATGGCCTCTGGTCCAGGCAACAAGGTAGCTGGCAAGAAGATGTCCAGGGAATAAAGTGATGCGTGGCTACAGCACCACCCATCCTGATATGATTTAGTAGGTCTGAGATAGAAAAATGCTCTGCAAGTAACAGTGATGATCAAGGGTCACATTAATCACTTCTCCTGGTTCTTAGGAATACGGTTGCAATGACTTCCAAGAAACAGGGTTACAATGGATAGTAATACTCTGCACAGGTACAGAAAGATAGGTTTCACTTAAAGAGAGAAGGTAGAAGGAATATGTTGAGAATAGAGCATAGGTTTCAAATGGCACAGTAAAACAGGCTAGGAGATGGCTATACTAGAGCAAACCAGCCTAGAGATGAGTTAGATATATGAAAATAAGGATGAAAGCTTGGGAAGAGGTAGTGTGAGCATGCAGCTTATACCTGAAGCTGGATAATAAGGAATGGTAAATCACTATAATGGGAGTAGATTGGAGGTGGCAGGCTTAGATGGTGAATGTAAACAATAGAGGAATAGATGAGTTGATTTGCCTCAAATTTTGAAATGGAATATTGCTTTTTTGAAGGAGCCTACATGAAATCCCTCTCCCCACCCCCACATCTATACCTGTTGTTTATACCTATAGGAGTCAGGGAGGACTTGATGTGGTCATGATGAACGTGAGGCTTATATGAAATTTCACCACCAGGTTTACTTCTGCTCCTTAATGGCCACTGTAATGATGAATGTAACAGAGTACTTCATTATAAAATAATTCATGGATGCTTAAGTATCTTAGTCCTTAGAGGTGAATATACAGTGTAAGCATAACCACTTAATCTTGCTCCCCCTAGTCCTGTTGTGTTGGGACTAAAAGTCTTCAGTGGTGCAGACTGAGATTTTGTGGGGTTTGGTGCTAAGAGAGTGTACTGTACTCCCATGGTAGTAAAGTAAAAGCATGGGGGACTAGATGTAAGGATCATATTATAAAAGTAACAAAGAAGGTTGGTGATTGGGTGAGCAAATGCAGAATCCAAGAAAATGACCAAAGGCAAAAAGATTATGCCCAAACTCATCCAAAATAGGAAGCAGCATGCCATATTAGGACCCAAGAAAATAGGCAGAATCAATAATACACAACCAACACATCAGCAAAACCTAGATACCTGGATACATAATAAAAGAACAGAATTAAAGCTCAAATAAGTTACACAATCTATTACGTTAACTAAGCTGAATTCCTAGCATACTTTTAATTTGGGGCTAGCTAACGTTGCTTTACCTCACTCTTTCAAATGAATTGCAACTGGCACAGCTTCCACACTAGAACCTGTGTCAGGACTGTAGCAGATATTCACAAAGAATTTCACCAGACATCATGACTTTTCTCAGAGCACAGGAAGCTTTGATCAACGAATCCAAAATTCTTGACATTTAGAAGGGTCCACCCTCACGAACATTTGATTGTACTGAAAACATCTTTGATTGGTCACCACCTAAAAAATTTTGACCAAAATAGTTATGTCAGTGCTTCAGTTTTTATTTTTGTCATTGTATGTGTGTATTGGCACGCTGCTGTTTTGCCATGTAGAGCATGTTCACATAGGCCTGGTTAGATGTGGCTCACATAGAGGCAAGAATAATATCTCTAGAGTTTCCTCCCCATATCCCCAGCACTTTTTCAAAAGACACCACTTCCTAACAGGAGGGGAAGCAGGAGGTTGGGGCCAGAGGATAGCCACTCTGCTTCCTTCAGAGAGAGGGAGCATAGGGCTAGAATTCTATCTATCAGCTACTTTAAGCATTGTTAATCTAGGGGAGAAAATTTTAAGGTTCAAATTGTACTTCTGATCTCTTTATCTTAATGGAAAAGAAAGGTCCCAAGCTATATATCCAAGGATTGGCTTCTTTCCCACCAGATGGTAGTTCCATAATGAACACATATAGCAAATAGCAAACTCATTTATCCAAAAAGACAAAAATCACAGCATACATATATATATATATATATATATATATATATATATATATATATATATACACACAAATATACATATGTATGCATATATATGAGATTATATACCAGACAATGCCCAGAGTGAATGAGCTATCCTGTTGGGAGTGAGATAACTTACCTCAGACAAGAGAGACAGTCTAAGATCTTACCAAGGAGAAATTCCTAAATTCTTTACTATGGCAAGTTGGAGATAAGGACAGTATAGAGATTACCAACTCCTCTACATGTTGGCTTCTTCTAAGAGTTTTTCTCTCCCTTCAGGGATCTAAAGAGAGGTTGGACTGTTGTATCTTGTCTCTCAAAACAAAGCCACGAGAGATTGATCTCTCTTTTCTCTAGTTCTCTCCAACTCTGCCTGCTCTTCACACAGACGTGGGGCACTGAGTAATCAGTCTTCACCAGCAAGGAGAGAGTCCAATGCAATTGGCCCTTTTTGCCAAGGGTTACATTTTCAATGAAAGGAAATGCCTTCCCACTTAAACCAAAGTCCACCTACTTATGATAAGAACCTTAAGCTTCGGTGTTTCAATACTCATGCTTATCTGGAATCTCAATGATGTGGGTATTCCTTCCAAATTTTCAAATCACAATCTATCTCTGGTCTATCATCTGGTGTGATGATCCCTGTCCATTTTCCTATAAATATTTTACAAGGAGTCAACCAACATCCTCCATATATTTTAATATTGTGTGAATATCAAAGGAACTTAGGTGCTGTCTGTCAGTTATCTATTGCTCTCCGTGAATGACCATCCCATTTAGTTTACTAATGATTTATCCCTTTTATTATATTTCTACATGACACTTCTCCCATACAGTTCTTCATGGGTAATAGTTTATAGCTTACTCATGAACATAGTGCTCATCTCAGTGGCTCTTTGGGTGACATGCAAATTTAATTCTTTGGAAATTCTTGTATTCCTTAACTCATAGCCATAAGGCGTATCAGAAGAATATTGACATTTACAAAATGGGTCTTTGTTTCAGGAAGAGCTTGAAATCATTTAAAAACACTCTACAATTTACCTATACTATATATATATATATATATATATATATATATATATATATATATATTATATAATATTCCCTGTCCATCTGACTCTCTCCTATTTAACTCTGATCCCAGCCCATTGTGCATTCACAATGTCTGTCCAAGATGTACATACACACAGACGCATATACATATATACACACATGTGTATATGCACGTACACACTGAGAGTCTGGCTCTACAAGTTGTCCATACAACTGCATATACAGCATGGAAAAGAAGCACTCTTTATCTACTTGGTTCTTTGTTTTCGTGTTTGTTTTAAGTATGGATAGTTAAGTGAGACTCTTTTGAATGACATCTCACTGAGGAGGTTCTATAATCTTTCAGGGATTCAATTACATGATTATTTATTTAGCTCCAACTAAATGCAAGGCACTGTGCTGGGCAGAAAAGTCACAGACACACAAGTGAAACAGTAACGTAAGCTCAGGGAGCTAGTATTTCCGCTGCTACATTCTGTACAATGTCATCTACAAATAAGATCATCTGGAAGATCTTACTATGTATAGGGAATCTCTTTCATTTGAAAGCTGTGTTTGGACAACCTCCATGACAGTAGTGAACATGTTTGGCCAGCATATGTCTCCTTGTTTTATGATTCACTTGATACTAATTAAGAGTGGCTGAACAAAATTATCTCTGTTCTTACATCTTCCATGAATATTGTGTGATTTTCATACACACACACATATACACACGACACATTGTTAGAGGAGGGCTGTTAGAGGGCACATTGCTCTATTGAACTAAATACTAGTCAACAAATAAACAGGAGGACCTTGCATTTTCTTCACCTTTCAGTCACCTGTGTCTATTTAGAATATCATTTGTAAAAGTTCAACTGTTCTTTTCTTTATACTGTGAAGTGACTCGGTTAATCAATAAACATTTATTAAGAGCTTATGTGCCAGGCTCTGTGCTAAGTGATGGAGATAGAAATACAAAAAAAGAAAGACAGTCCCTACCCTCAAGGAGCTTGCAGTCTAATGGAAGAAGACAATATATAAAAAGAAGCTGAAGGGGCAGCTAGGTGGCACAGTGGATTGAGCATTGGCCTTGGAGTCAGGAGGACCTGAGTTCAAATCTGACCTCAGATACTTGACACTTAATAGCTGTGTGACCCTGGGCAAGTCACTTAACCCTGATTGCCTCATAAAAAAAAAAGAAGCTGAAAGGCAGTGGTGGGGTGGAGTGGGGGACGGTGTGGAACCAGTCAAAAAAATGTGAAGACATGACTGGCTTGTGTGCCCACCTTAAATAAAGATTCTGAGAGGAGTCCTTCATTCTGCCCTCCAATCAAAGGGAAGAGCCCCAGGGGCAGAGGGTACTTCATCAAAAATACCCTGGATATATTTATGCTATTCTCAAAAAATATTTTGTAAATATGGGAAAGCAGGCACAAAGGTTGATAGTTATGGCTATTTTCTTACTATATTTTATTAACAATGTCTATGCTTTTTTTCTAAACTTTTTTATAAATTTCTCTCTTTCAGATAAATTTCAAGAATCAATCCCTCAGTACTCTTAAAAGTGTCACTTCCAGTATGAACCATCATTATATAGATTTAGTCTAGTCCAACTGCTTTTCTATCTAATTTTTTTTTGGTAAGGGGCAGCTAGATGGCGTAGTGGATAGACCACTGGCCCTGGAGTCAGGAAGACCTGAGTTCAAATCTGGCCTCAGACACTTACTAGCTAGCTGTATGACCCTGAGCAAGTCACTTAACTCCCATTGCCTCAAAACACACACACACCCCTCACTAATTTTTTTCGCGTAATTTTCATTTCTTTAACAATTTGTTGTTAAAGTCTATCAGAAATGGAGAAAAGAATTTGTTATAGAGACCCTGACATACCTTTTTGTCTATTTGTTGTTCTCTTTCCAGTTTCATCCTTAAATTAATTATCTGACTTAGAGTGTCTGATCAACTTTCTATAAGTTTCTACTTCCCCCTATGACTTCTTACAATTTAACATTTATAGATTGTCTAAAAACTTTGTGAAACTTATTACTCACTGTTTCCTTTTCAGACTCTCTGCTGCCATCACTGAAGAAGTAGAGGGACCACAAAGGACAAGGGAACATTTTGTATTATTCCTTTTTTCACGGATTGTTATGGCCAAAGACATATCATCATGTGGTAATGTACTGGTGATGAACCTCAGAGTTCTTAGCTAAGCTACTCCTTAGAATGCAGTTCATACCATCACTCAAACAAATACAATCGGAAAAAAACCAAGCAGAGCTTAGGATACGTAAGATCTTACATAATATCATACTAGCATATCTTATATAAAAATATCTTATATTTGAATATACTTTATAATTTTGAAGTAGTTCATATCTATCCTCTCCTCTGATCCTCACAACATTCTTCTAAGTGAAGTTAGGCCACATAATATTATCTCCATTAACAAATGAAGTAACAGGCTTAGAGAGAGGAGATGAATTGTCCAAGGTCATACTCTTAGGTGGTGACAAAGCCAGGAGCAGGATCATAGGATGACACAATTTCGAATGGAATAGATAGGAAAGATCTTTTTTTTTTTTGAAGAAAAATTTTTTTGACCAGATCATGCCTGTCTCAGCCTCAGTTTCCTCATCTGAAAAGTGGTAATTATAATAGCTCTAGTCTCAGAAGGTTGTTGTAAGGAACAAATGAGATAATGTATGTAAATATGAATGTGAGCTGTTATTATTAGTAGGGCCGCTTAGCCAGTATGTCAGAGGCAGGATTTTAACTCACATTTGCCCAACTTCAAGGCCATTTCTTTATCCACTATACCATAAAGCTCTTAGATCTTAAAGATTATCCAGTCTAGAGGTTCTCAAACTTTCTGATCTCAGGATTCCTTTCCTTTTACACTTATAAAAATTATTGAGAATACTCCCCTCAAGGAGCTTTTGTTAGTGTGGGTTATAGCTATTGACATTTACCATGTTAGAAATAATAATAATTAATATTTATATAGTTCTTACTGTGTGCCAGGCACTGTGCTAAGTGCTTTACAATTATTATTTCATTCCATACTCACAGCCACCCTGTAGATATGTGCTATTATTACCCTCATTTTATAGATGAGGAAACTGCCTAAAACCTCTTCTTGCCCACCATCTGTCGCACACTTTCCTTCAGAACCTCCCAAGCACAGAACTACACGTGTGTGTCAGCCTCATCATCTATGTGGACATCCCTGGGAAGTATACTGCCAAGGTGAGTGAATTTATCCACAGCATTCAAAGTTTGTCCTTTTATTGTATGATGGTTACATATATGGATGGTGCAATGCAGCCTGGTGGAGAACTTCCATTTTCTTGGTGTTAATTGTCAGGCTAAAATCAGTACAAGCAACAGAGAATCAATCCATCTCTGCCACAGAGGCTGCATTGAGTGCACAATCATCTGCAAACAGAAAGTTGCACACCAACTTTCCCTCCACTTTAGTCTTGGCTTGGAATCTTTTCAAGTTAATTAAGTTACCATCAATGAGGTAGCTTACCTTGATGCTGTTTTTGACCTTGCTGAAGACATCTGACAAGATCACTAAAAACATCATGTTAAACATCATGGGAGCAAGCACACAGTTCTGCTTCACTCCATTGATGACTGGGAAAGCTCAAAGGCATTGTCCATTAACCAGAACCTGTGCAAGCATGACATCACGGAACTAGCATTAAATACTAATGAGCTTCCCCAAGCAACCATATTTTGTCATGATCTTCCATAAGCCCTCACAACTGACAGTATTGAAGGCCTTGGTCAGATCAAAAAACATTGAATATAGTTCTTTGTTCTGCTCCTGGCATTTCTACTGGAGTTGTAGAGCAGCAAATACCATATTAACCATTCCTCAGCTCTTTCTGAAGCTACACTGACTCTCAGGTGAATGACCATCTTCCAGGTGAAGGATCAACCTATTAAGGACTCTGGCAAGAATTTTTCCAGCAATGACTAAGAGAGAGACTCCACCCCGCCCTCTTGTGATTGAGACAGGTCAACCTGTTTCCCTTTCTATTATAAAGGTGGACAATGGAGGCACCCTTGAACTCCTGGGGAAAACCTATCTCTCCATATAACCCAGAAGATTTCTGTTAGCTTTAGTATGAGCAATGGACCCCCTGCCTTGTAAATCTCAGTTGGAATTGAATCAGCACCAGGTGCTTTGCCACATTAGAGGAACATAATAGCATTCAAACCTCTTCTTTAGTTGGAAGTTTGGCCAGCGAGGGATTGACTTCAACCTGAAGTATACGGTCAATTGACTCGGCATTGGTTGATGATGGTCTGTTGAGAATGCTATGGAAATGTTCAGCCCATCCCTTCAGGATCGTGCCCTTCCTTATCACTAATCAATGTGGCTCCATCAGCACTAAGTAGTTAAGATAGGTCTTTGGTCTATAAATAGCTTTCAGGGCACCATAAAAGCACTTTGGATTTTTACTATCAGCATAAAACGGAATTTCATCTACCTTCTTACTGAGCTATTGAATCCTGCATCTCTCTAAACTTCACTTGCACTTGTGTTTTTTTTTTTTTGGTGAGTCAATTGGAGTTAAGTGACTTGCCCAGAGACACAGCTAGTGAGTGTTATGTGCCTAAGGCTGGACACACTTTATTTTTGATTGAATTGAACACTGCCTTCTTAGAGATGGATGAACTATCCTGCTGGTATACACTGTGGAGTTCTCATTTTTTCATTTAGCAGCTTCTGAATTTCCCCATCATTTCTGTGAAATCAATCTCGATGTTTGTGAGTGTTCTGGCCTATATGAGTAAATGTGGTGCTGTATACCAAATCTCTGAAAGCTGGCTACTCCTCTACTTCACTGTTACCAACTGTTTGCTAGCTCAGCTTTTTCTCCAAGTTAGCAACAAACTATTCATACATTCCCCCATGGAGAAGTGCTCTGATCTGTTGTCATTAAATGTTCTGGTAGTTGTTTTGCCTTAGGGCCACCACTTTTGTTGAATGTGAATGTTTAGCTTGGACAGCATGTCTATGATCAGGCCAGCACTCTGCGCCATACATCACCTTCATTACTCTCACATCCTGTCTGTCTCTTCTCCTTATAATGACATAGTCTATGAAATGCCAGTGTTTGCTGTAAGGATGCATCCACAAAGTTTTATTGCATTTAGGTAAATGGAAGACAGTGTTGGTGATGAGAAGGTCATGAGTTGCACAAATCTTCAGTAGGAAGTGACTATTACTATTGTTGCTTCCAACTCCATTCCTCCGAAGGATTCTCTGCCCTGTCTGATAGTCTATGCCTACTCTGGTGTTAAAGTTACCCAGAATAACAAGCTTGTTCACATATTTGATGAGGGTCTCTAAGTCTTCATAAATTCTTCTTTGACCTCATCAGGGCTTATCATGGTGTGAGTATATACACTGATGATGGTGGTGTGGCACTTTCCAGCAAGTGGCAATCTCATTGTTATGAACCTGATGTTCACTATTTTTGGGAGGCATACAAACTTGTTGCCTAGATTAGTTTTGATTGTGAAACCTAAATCAGAATTGTTGCATTCCCTGTCCCTGGAGCCACTCTAGATAAACATGTATCCTGCTCCGACTTCAGTAAGCTGGCCTTCATTTGCCAGCCTTGTTTCACTCAGGGCTGCTATTTGGATGTAATACCTACTGAGTTCTCTCACAAGAGGTGTTTGTCTTTCAGGTCTACTGGATTTCATTTTATCTATAAGCATGTGCACATTCCATGTACCAATGGTGAGTGGAATCATTTTTGCAAAAGTTTTTGTACTTTTTTTGTGTGTTTTGACCACAGGATAGGATCCTTATTTGCTGCAGTAAGAAGGCCAGGTAAAACAGATAATTTTTAGGGGACCCTTTTGTGGCCCCTTCTCTGTTTCTCTGTTAGAAGAAGAAAATTAAGTTATACCTTGTAGTTATAAAAAGGATTAAAAAATTTTATTTATATATGTATATAATCTCTATATTATAACCATATATGTGTGTTTATTCAAACCCTGTACTCTCACTCCTGTGTGTGTTCTTTTTCATTCTGTCTCTCTGTCTTTATATATGTATTGGTGTGGATGTATAGATAGATAGATAGATAGATAGATAGATAGATAGATAGATAGATAGATACATGTACATATACATATATACATATGCATATATACATACATATATGCATGTATGTTCATGTGTGTAGAATTCCCACACCATCAATTTTAGTCTAGACAAAACAGACTCATTGCCCAGGTCTCACTGTCCCAAGTTCAGCACAATCAGAACATCCCTATATATTCTGAATCCCTCCTAGGCCAGATCCTAGGACATTATTCGATATTTTGATCTTTTGCCAATTTTGGTCATATTGAATGAAGGGAATCTATTATTGTCCCATATATACACACACATACATATGGATAGATACATATACATATACACACATGTATGTTTGTGTGTGTGTATACTGAGACTCCAAGAGGCTAAGTGATTTGCCCATGGTCCCATAGCTAGGAATTAGCAGAAGAAAGTCTCATATCTGAGTCTCATATTCTAGTATTTGAGCTAGGGTCAGGGTCCCTGTCAAGGAATTTGCAGTTAGTACAGGAGAAGCACAGGCTGGGCCCAAGCCTTAAGACAGAGCGAGAGGGAGAGAGAAAAAGAGTAAAAGAGAGAGAGAGAGAGAGAGAGAGAGAGAGAGAGAGAGAGAGAGAGAGAGAGAGAGAAATGAATGGACATGTGGTACATACGTGCATTACACACATATGTATTTATACACATTATATAGTGGACGCAGAACTCTTTTAAGCATCAGAAAGACCTAAATTCAAGTTTCACTTTTGACCCTGAAGTAATTTAATTTTTCAGTGATCCAGTAATCTCTTTAAGACTATATATTGAAGGAGCAGTTAGGTGGTCGGGCGGATAGAGCTCCGGCCTTGGAGTCAGGAGGACCTGAGTTCAAATCTGGCCTAAGACATTTGACACTTACTAGCTGTGTGACTCTGGGCAAGTCACTGAACTCCGATTACCTCAGCAAAAAAAAAGTTGAAAAAATTTTAAAAAGACTACATATTGAAGAACAGTTGCTGATTTGAGATTTGCTTTGGTAATCAATCAATCAATAAACGTATATGTAAATATCTACTATGCGCCAGGCACTGTACTAAGTGGCTGAGGATACAAATACCAAAAAATGAAACATTCCTATTACAAGGTAGAGGAATTTGCCTTGCCAAGAATTTCTCATACCAGTAAAAAATCACAGGTCTGGACCAAAAAGAAAAAATAAATAAATAACTATATGCAGAGAGGATGGGAAGCAGGAACAAATTTCAGGCAAAACAGAGAGATCAGAAACCAGCTGAGAGAAAGTCAACTGATTCCAATAATTTCCCGACTGATCCATTTCAATAAATAGGTCTTTTGTGGATAGTGACTCTGCCCCTTTAAAAGGGCAATGCTACTGATGAGTAGGACCATGCACAAGGTCTGATTCTACTGTCCTTAGATGAACTTGAACAAGTCAGCAAGCAATAAATCTCCCTCTGTCCCAGGATAAAATGTAATTCATCCTACCTTATGCCACTTAACATTCCACCCCAGCCCTCCTATTGGTAATATATTCATTTCTGAGGTCCTGTAAAATGTTCACATTAAAGTAGCATAAAATGGTGGTCACGATTTCCACAGCACAGTGGTGCACTTTGGTGGGAGAAGTAGGGTAATCATTTTTAAAATGCCAGACAGGGGGACAAAGTGTAATAATTTTCTATTCTTTTAAGGAGTTAAGTGTATTTTGAATCAATGCCAAGGCGTAGCATAGACCATCTTTTCTCATTGTGATATCTCTAAAGTTAACTATGACCAACTAAGTGGAAACACATCAAAAATGACTAGAATTCTGGATTAATTATTATATGAGCATGGACCAGCAGGAAAAGGAAAATTTTATAAAGCACTAAATGCGATATTGTCAGGTGTTTTACAAAATTTAAAGTACCTTATAATACATTTTTATTCTTATGTACAGCTGTGTTTTGCTTATGTAAACAGAATATAACAGCATACTTGACTATACTATAACATATATGATAAATGTAATATATAATGTTCCAAAAAAGCATGCAAGGTAAATATTTGTAAGTTTCCACTGGTTTATACTATAATTTGAAATTTAATTTTGTTTTTAAAAGCCCATGATTTCCTGTAAGGAAACTCCTACTACCGATGTAGATTGGCACCTGTTTTGCGAGGTATAGTCATAGATAGTTATGGGGGGGGGGGGCAGATAAAAGTTAAATGACTTGCCCAGCGTCCTGTATTCAGGTTGTCTCACAGGAAGGGCTTGAACTAAACTCTCCCTCACTCCAAGGCCAGCTCTCTACTCTGCCATGTTGCCTTTCTTCTTATTATCATATCACATATATCCACAAAATACAGTTTATAGCATATTGCATTGTAATAATAGGATGTCATTAATATAGTAATGATAATATTTCTTCAGTGCTTCATAAGATGTAACTTCATTGACATAAGTACACAGATGCAAATTACAACCTCTTCAGGTCTTAATAACCAGTTTCTAGTACAAGTGATCAACCTTGGCAAACTTACCTACCCTAGTCCTGAGACTATGAATATTCCTCTCTTTGTAGAGCCTGCCAGACCTTGCATTCTCCCAAGATAATATTGCACTATGGATAGAGCACTGAAGTTAGAGTTAGGAAGAATGGATTTGGAGCTGGTAATACTTACTAGATGTGTAACCTTGGGTAAGTCACTTAATTTTTCTGAGTGTCAGTTCCCTCATCTGTCAAATGAGGATAATAGTAGCATCTGCCTCACAGTGTATATACTTAAGGGTGGGAGTCCCTCCCCTCAGACCTTAAAGAAATATGTAAATGTCATCTGTTATTATAGTACTCAAGAGACCAAATTCACCAGCACACAAAGATAAAACATCAGAAGTAGGACTTAGGGAAGGCATATAAACAAATATTTATGCAGCATTTGAGGGATTATCAAAAAGTGTAAATATATAGAAACTTGTTTGATCTCCAGTTGTCAGAGGTTTAGAAATATTCTTTTCATCCTCTTTTCCCCATCTCCCAACCTCTGTCAAATAGTTAATGACCTGAAGAGATAACAAAGTGCACTAGAAGAGCTCATTAACTAAAAGAAAGGCAAAGAATAATTTTTATACTGGAAAAAAAATACCCCCGGTTATCTATTTTGTAAATTTGAACTTTCATCAATGGTGGGTATTTTAATGTCCTTGAACATGGCACACTTATTTATGCTAGATCTTTCTTGAACATCGATTGAAATAGCTTTAATTTTGTGGGGATTAAGTTTTGGTCAAATAAGTTTCATTTCCTGTAACAGAAGTTAGTGTCTATACCTAGGAAGAATAATAGCTGACATTTACATAGGCACTCCAGTTTACTCAGGTGATGTCTTTTATTCCACTTCTGGTGCTTAAGGTATTCTTGGCAATGTGTTAAAACCTACTCACATTTAACATGCAACTATGCTTTTTGGGTAACCCACAATTTTAAGTCTTCAGAGAATGGCTAATCTTAACTATGACCAACTAAATGAAGACATCACAAATGACCAGGCTTCTGAACTAATGATGGTTAGTCTCTAATTTGCAACCTCGTAGCATTACAGGGAGAATATTGTTGTTAAAAAAAAAGAGAGAGAGAGAGAGAGAGACGAGGTTTTGTGTCAGGGAACATCTTGGGATCATTGAAAATGCTAAGCAGTTTCCCAAATTATATCTATTCCAAATGACTTGCACCAAAGAAATGGCATAAAAGACACTGTCAGGAATGTATGATTAGGAAAAAAAAAAGAGCTGGAGAGAAACAGGCTTGAGGAGTGGATAAAGAGCTGGGCTTAGAGTCAGGAAGACCTGGGTTCAAGTCTGACTTCTGACACATATTGTCTGTGTCACTTCCCTGAGCAAAGTCACTTCCTCTCTCACCCTTCCACCTATGCCCCCCAACTACCGTCCAAGTTGCTCAATTGTAGAGGTGTTGATTGACCTCCCCTCACTGTGAGCTCTCTACACCAATCAAATTACATATCTGGTAAAAAAGAAAAGAAAGTTCATAGTGAGAGTGAAACTAACAGCTAAATAATGCAGGATTTGAATAATGGTTCAACAACCCGAATATTGCTACGGTATCTGTGGAATGTTAAAAGATTAGAAGAATTCCTCCTACACATTGGGTATTGATGGATCTTCGTATAACATGCATAAGAATGGGAGGGTGGCTTGTGGTAGGGAGAAGGGATAAATGGGTCATAATCCGCACCACTGAAAGGAGTGCCTAGGTGAAAGAGATCAGGGATCCACTGAAGGTTGAGATATCAGCATTACAACATGCTTTAAGCACATCATTTCATCTGACCTGCACAATAGCCCGATAAGGTAGATGATACAGATCTTATTCTTTCCATCTCATAGATGTGGAACTGAAGTTCGGAGAGGTCTAGTGACTTTTCCTAGTTCTCACAGCTGTGAAGCAGCAGAGCCAGCACTAGCACTGAGGTCTTCTGATTCCCAGGCCGGGGCTCTTTCCATCAACATTTGTTCAAGCTCACAGTGTTTAATCAACATCTGTCTGCAGGTCTAGGGCAAAGCTGGAATATTCTGGAATGTCATATTGTCCATAGTCCACATAAATATTCCATCTTAATCACAGAGACAACCATGTGAGCAATTTTCAGGGGAAAGGAATGTATTCCCTCCTGTTTGGCTGGGTTGACAGAAAAGAGAGCCATCGTATTGGAGAATCACAGCTAGGTCCAGCTGGAAGTACCTCCAGAGAACTTATCGGTCTGATTTGTGCAACACCTGCCTGGAAGTAAGCAAGATTGAAGCATGGCTATTGACTCTTTCCTTTCATAAACTTTAAATATACTCCATTCTGCAGCAGTATCCATTCCAAGCCCAGTAGTAGTTTGGGTTCATTTATCTCCAACTAGTTTTCAAATGCTCTTGGTTTGGCAAAACTGAAAACGTCCTTTGCCAAACTTTTTTTTCTTCTTTTTTTTAAAACATGCATACCCTAAGGGAGAACTGAATCCCTCCCCTGTATTTATGATGAATTTACAATTAAGATATGAAAACATTATTTCATGTGAGTTGTTTCACATCCAAGTTTCTGCACAAGCCATTTTAATGAGCCTCCTTCTTAATTTTTTTTTTGAAGATTTTTTTTCTAGCACTAAACAAAATTAAACCTGGAAAGATTTGGAAAGAGTTTAGTACCTTCTAAACTTAGAGCCCAAGAGGCGTTCAAATGAGTTCTAAATTTGGTTAAAAAACCTGTTCCCTCGTCTTTACCATCAGCCCTTTTTGAAGGCATCTGGTCTTAATTTTCAGAGCATAGGGAAGGAACTGAAGGTCAGCATTCAGATATTGAACTCATTGCCAAACCATCACTTAACATGAGTCTGCATATATTTAATGGCCTGTAGGGTTGGTTCTTCTTCTTTTAAAAAAAAAAAAAGCACTCAAAAACAAGCTGAACACTCAACCTAGCAATTATTCAAATCAAGGCTAAAATCCTTTCACCCCCCTGGTGTTGACTGTGGGTTTGTACTGGAAGGAACAGTGGAAACCTGTCAGGAAATGGTTCAAAATGTTCCAAACTCTTTTTTGGAGTTACTTTTATTTTATTCATGTAGCAGTCTATGGTAGGCATGTTGGCTTTCTGAAATTTCTTGGTTAAAAAGAAAAAAGGCGATTATTCTTCCTGTTTGTTTTGATGCCCTTGATGCCCTATAAATGGTAGTTAATTTGGATTGAATTATTTTTAAGTAGATGACCAAGAGCAATAGATTTCTGATGCATAGATTATCCAGAGGATATACAACAGGGGTGAGGAATCTGTAGCATTGAGGCCACATGTGGCCCTCTAGGTCCTCAAGTGTGGCCCTTTGACTGAATCCAAACTTGTTCTATGGCCTTGAGGCTACAGGTTCCCCAGCCCTGATTTAGAATTTCAGAGTTCAGCTAAATATCAGTATTACGTACTTTAAGCATTTAATATAACATGAATATCAGCATTACATGCATACTTAATTATAGCCTTTGTTTGTGAAGATTTAGGAGCATAGAGACTTTGGAAGCAGTTCCTGGATGTAGAGAATCCCCAGGGTCACAGATAATTTGGAGCATCTTCCCAGGAAAGTAGAGGATACTTGAGCTAGACTGTTCTAAGGCATTTCAGGAGACCTCAGTTTTTTGGCTTATAGTAAGGGGCTTACATGCAAGTTTTGGGAAACCATGAGTGGAGGTAGAAAGGCAAAAGTGAGATGTCGATGGATGAGCTAATGAACTTGAAAGTATACAGAGACCAGTGAATGAGAGAACCAAGGATTGGCATGTAGCCTGAGTAGAATGAAGCTGAGACCAGAGCAAATCAACAATTGTATAAGTGAAGGCAGTTGATAAGATCGTTCAATAGTTATTCACACCCATTGTCTCAGAGCACAGAGGTGATTCTGGCTGAGTCACTTCCCAGTCTTCTACAATATATTTAAATATTTATCTTCATTTTTGTTACTTAATATTGGTAATATGAATGCCACCTCTTCCTCCTTGATACTCTTCTCCTTTGGTTTAATAAAAAAAATTTAATTAAAAAATGTTTTTGTCCAAACCTCTAAGTTAATGTTTCAGGACTAGGAAGGGAAAGCCCAACTCATGGAAAAAGAGATTTCCCTGGTTTTAGTTGGGGCCAGGGATAAGATGATTAGAGAGTTTCTGTTATTGTGCTAATTTCTGAAATTATTCCACAACATGCACACTCATCTGCTTTTGATTCTCTAGAAACAAAGAGAATGAGTAAGGAGCTGAGCTAGTCACAGATAGGGCTGAGATTGCGTGTGGTAGTTTATAAGGGCACAGCATAGAGCAGCCACACCCCAAAGTCTCTTTATTATCAGCATGTTTTCAATGATCAGGTGATAAGACTGTGATACTCTATTCAATCTCATTAAATAGACTTGAATAGGAAAAAAACCCCACGTATTTTCTGACCCGTAAAACAATTTGGTCATTTCACCTGTCAAAACTACTATTATTTAAAGTCTATATGTACATATCGACAAACTTTAATGCTGGAGCATTAAAGCTTTTTCTTTTAACTTTGTTATTGAGAGAAATTACTATGGAATGGAAAATTGATTGATAGTGACCCTTCGGCTAACTAAACACTAGATAACCGAAAAATTATCTGACAAAGATTTCCTCCTACAACTGAGGGAAGGGTGGGGAAAAAGAATCCTTGACAACATTCTTCTTTTTTGTTGCTAAGTTGTGTCTGACCCTTTATGACCCCATTTGGGGTTTTCTTGGCAAAGATACTGGAGTGGTTTGCCATTTCCTTCTCCAGCTTGTTTTACACATGAGGAAACTGAGGCAAACAGGGTTAAGTGAGTTGCCCAGGGTCACAAAGCTGCTAAGTATCTGAGGCCACATTTGAACTCAGGTCTTTCTAAGTTCAGGCCTGGTGCTCCACCCACTGTGGGCAATATTCACTTCTGGGCTGTTTGTATTACTTATTTGGCTCTTACAGACAGGGTAGCATTTGATTTTAATAACTCTTCTGGATCTTTCTAGAGAAAAGAAATCCATTTTTCCATTGTCCATTTTCCTTGAGTTTTCTATATTGTTCAACAATATTGTTTACCACTTCTTCCTCCTTGATACTCTCCTCCCCTGATTTTGTGCGCTAAATCTATAATAGCCAACCAAAAAGCATTTATTAAGTACTTACTATGTTCCAGGCATTGGTCTAAGACCTGAGGATACAAAAAATGGCAGAAAACATGGTGCCTGATCTCAAGGACTCATATTATAATGGGGAACACAAAATGCAAGTAAACTGCATATACAAGATTTATAGATAAAGATTTGTTTATATATGTGCAATATATATATATACTTTATATATGTTTGTGTACATATGTGTAATGTATCATATATGTAATATTATAAACATACATACATATATTCACTACATAGAGTGAATGGAAGGTTTTCTCCATGAGAAAGGATGAGGTTAGAGGGTGGGGAGGGAGAATCAGAAAAGTTCTCCTGAAGAAGGTGAAATTTGAGCTGAGTCTTAAAAGAATCCAGGGAAACCAGAAGGTGGAGATGAAGAAAGAGAATATTCCAAGTACGGAGAGCAGCTGATGGAAACCCTAGTTAATCTCCTACCTGTCAGGTCATTCCCTTTCTTTCCTTTACTATTTTTTGCTCTTCCAATACCCAAAGTGCTTAGAGTGGATATCATCTAAGACTTGGACCTTGGCCCTCTTGTTGTGATATCACTCTGAAAAACTTAAAGCACAATACAAAGTGAGTTTTTAACCTTTATTTTTATTGATGATCTCACAAGCTTCCATGAATAAACTTTTCAAAAAATTTATTAAGCACTTAGTATGTGCCAGACACTGTGCTAAGCTATGGTGATACAAACTCACAAAGCAAGATATCACTTCCTTCAAAGTGATTACATTCTAATAGAAAAAGACAATACATGTATAGGGATGATAGATGGGGAGTAGTATTTTGGCCTGGTATATCACAAGGATGATGAGGACAGCCAGGGAAAATTAATGGACTTGTTGACTTGATTACTTTTAACAGAAGTAGAGGTATTAAAGAAGTGTGGGTAGGGTAGGGAGAGAAGACAAGGGAAGGGTCTGCTCCTTCAGTGGCATGGGATAAACATGGCCAAAGAGCAGGCATGGCAGATCTAGGGGGGGATATGGAAATCTTTCATCAGGGTAGGAGCTTGAGTACCAAGAAGGAGGAGGTAGAGGCTGGAGCAAGGAAGAATGGGATGGAAATAACGGGTTAATGGCATAGTGGGTATGGGTCTGGGCTAAATAAGAACTCACACCAATCAGAAGCCCAGAGTTCAAGGACAGGAAGAGTCCAATTATTATCTCTATGTCTCTGACATGAAACTGCTTAATTCTTATTTTTGCTTATATTTCTCTGCCAAGGAGAATGATCTTTGGACTGGAGAGAACAGAACAAAAATAGTGAACAGTTTTTGGTTTGAATAGTTAATAGGGATAAATAAGACAGGTAAAAAAAAAAAGAGAGAGTATCTAGCTATCTTTGATTAATTCAAGCCATATGGTCCAAAGGTCCATCTTACAGTGCTGAAAGAACTGGTAGCTATGACAACTGAGCCACTGTCAATGACCTTGAAAGATCATAGAGAGTGGGAGAGGTACCATAGGACTGGATAAAGATAGATGTTTTGTTTTGTTTTTTTAAGGGGGAAGAAAATGGTTTCTTACAACTACAGGCAAGTGAACTTGATGATTCCTGGCCAGATTCTAGAATATGTATTTGAAGGGTTGATCAATGAAAAAAAAAAAAACAGCGATCACAGAGGGCCCCTGTTGCTTCAAGAACAGGTTGTGTCAAATTAATCTCACTTACATTTTAGACAGGTTACTAGACTGGCATTCAACCCACAGGGGTTGGGTCCATTTACCATGATGAAGGCCCCAGTACTGGTAATTGCCCGTCTACCCAGGTTGTTACATGTTCCTCTTAACACCAGGGGGCACTCCTGGCAAATGCCAAACTCTGGCTCTCAGAAAGCAGTTACCTCCATCCCCCAGCTCTGTCCCTACCTTGATGGCAGTATTCCCCTCATTTCTCTAGGGGTATGGATTGCATGGATTTATCTAATCAGTCTTGTGACTCATGTCTCCATCCACTGGGAAACTCCTCCATCTCTCCTTCCTGTTTCACTAGACCCCAATTACATACACATGTTATAATGAAGGCAATCATACAAGTATGATTTAATTATACAGTCTTTACTTATATCCATACAAACACATGCATGATTTAATTACATATAGAATTTATTCATACCTATGTAAGCAGAATGAATGAGATAAAAATATATTAAAATTTGACACGTCTATGTCTTCTCTTAGACCTAGTCTTTAAACCAGTCTATAGGGATGTCCCAAATTCAAATGTTTCCTAATCCAAGCGCTTCGACTGATCCTCCTCAGGCACTCCCACCAGAAGCTAGCAGGGGTCCGCAGTATTGGACTTAATTATTGTGCCCTGCCCATAAAAAAAATAAGATCTGTTTTCATACTTGTGGTTCCCTAAGGGATTCAAAGCCCAATCAAACCAGAGGAACTACAAAATTCCTCAGCTCTTATTGCTGCTGCTTTTCAATTTGCTGGTTTGTCTTCCGTTTCTCAGTGCCATTGGCTAATTGGTGAGCTGAATGGAACTCCAATGCATACTTGCTGAGGTTTCATCCTCAGTGGGATACTAGAGTGGAGCTGAGGGTAGCACCAGGCATGGGGAGAAACCTTCCTGCATTCCCTTCTCACCAGCTTGATCCTCTGCTCCCAGTATTTCACATTATTTCTATGCCCTGGCAAATCTTTAGCTCTTTCTCTATAGTCTCAACTTCACTTGTGGAGCTAATCCCAAACACAGGGCCCATGGCTCATCAAATGGGACAGACATGAACTCTGTTACTGGCAGATCAGAGGGGTGTTGTAGATCAGAGATGTCACAGCCTGTGAGCCTCATGTGGACCACAGCACTCTACAGTGTGGTCCAAACCAGATTAAAATGTAATTGGGAAATATTCAAATAAATAAAAATACAACAAAACATAGATAATGTTAACAGTAGTTTTCTAAGTGAATGCGCTGTCAGTAGGAATCTTTATGAATGGTTTAGTTGCACCTAAGTTTGACACCACTGCCATGGATGATTTTGCCTAGATTTTAGCCAAGTCTCTTTTCTCAAAGTCTCTCCAATGGGGGAGAGGCATGGCAGGGAGAAGGAAGATAGATGTGCTAAATGGCAATATACTTAGACGAATTCAAAACTAGTTAGATGGCTAGACCCAATGAGTAGTCTTAATAGCCTGGAATGCAGTCTCCAGAAAAGTACCCCTGAAATCTACATACAGCCCTGTACTGCTTAGCAATTTGTTTTTGTTTTTTAGGCAGCTGGGGTTAAGTGACTTGCCCAGGGTCACACAGCTGGTAAGTGTCAAGTGTTTGGTCTGAGGTCGGATTTGAACTCAGGTCCTCCTGACTTCAAGGCCAGTGCTCTATCCACTGCGCCACCTAGCTGCCCCTGCTTAGCAATTTTTTAAGTGATTTAGATTAAGACATACATGGCATCCATATCAAATTTGCAGATGACACAAAGCTGAGAATGTTAACTAACACCTTGAATGACTGAGTCAAGATTCAGGATCTTGACCAACTAGAATAATGGTCCTAATCCAACAACCTGAACCTTAATAGGAATAGCTGTCTTACACTTGGATTTTAGAAAATCAAATTGACAAGTACTTATTGTTGTTGTTCAGTCATTTTAGTCGTGTCTGACTTATCGTGACTGCTTTTCCAATTTTCTTGGCAGAGATATTGGAGTGGGTTGCCCTTTCCTTCTCCAGCTTATTTATAGATGAGGAAACTGAGGCAAACAGGGTTAAGTGACTTGGCCAGGGTCACATAGCTAGTAAGAGTCTGAGGCTGGATTTGAACTCATGAAGACAAGTCTCTAAGGGCTCTATCCATTACACCATCTAACTGCCTCCCAAGTGCTAGATCAGTTCATCTGAGAAAGACCTTGATGTTTAGCAGAATGGAAGTTCAATATGAGTCAGCAGTGGGATAGGATAGCTAAGAAAATTAATGTCATCTTAGGCTGAGTGAAGAGAGGCATATTTTCCTGGACTAAGGTTGTGATAGTCGCACTGTACTCTCTTCTCTGACCAAAATATATCTGGAATATTAGGCTCAGCATTTGGCACCACAGTTTTGGAAGGTCATTGCTAAGTTGGAGAGAATCTAGAGGTGGGTAACCAGACTGGGTAGAACCTTGGGTTCATGCCATACAAAGATCTCTTGAAAAGAACTGCAGTTGTTTAACTTAGAGAAGACACTTGGAATAAAAGAGATATGATAACCATGTTTACAGATGTGAAAATTTGTCATGTGATGGGGTATAGAAATTATCCTGCCCTACAGGAAAATTGAAGGGGAAGGGGATAAGAGAAGGGGGGAGAGATAGAAGGGAGGGCAGATTAGGGGTATTCAGAATGCATACCATCTTGGAGTGGGGGGAGGGACGAGATGGGGAGAAAATTTGGAACTCAAAATCTTGTGGAAGTGAATGTTGAAAACCAAAAATAAATAAATTATTTTAAAAATATAAGAAAAAAATAAGAAAATAAAAGTTGTCGTATGGAAGAGAGACAAATTTATTCTTCTGAGTCCCTAGAGTGTAGGCTAGGAGTAATGGGTAGAAATTGGAAAGAGTCAGATTTAGGCTTGAGGTGAGGAAAACCTTCTTAACCATTAGAATCAAGGGTGTGCTGGAGCCAGCTCTACACATCTTTCTTAAGTTGTCACTGTTGAGTTTTATACCTCAGAAATCCACAACAGCTACAAATCAGGGCTTGATTCATTGTTTTGTTGATTGTCTCTAGACTTGAGAAAGTGTTACTACTATAGCTTAAACCTAAAAGTGTGTGTGCAAACATTCCTTCTTGTTAAACACTTACCAGTACATTGGAAGTACAACGGGCCATCTTGGAAGATAATTGGCTCTTTAAGCAAAATCTGGATGAGTACACAGAAGATATATGCTGGGGGCGATTCTGGAAATGTGCAGACATGGATTTGACCAGATTGATGCCTGACTAGATAGCCAACTTGGAGATTCTATGGGACTTTCACATCTTAATACTAGTCCTGATCTCCCCTGAGTGCCAGATTTCCCATGCATTCTCTATGTGAGTTCACTCTTTCCACTTATTGTGCTTGTGGTTGTGGGAAAAAGCATCCCAAGATTAGAGAGGAGGTGTTTTACTGCTATTTTTCTTGCTATTCTAATTCACTGTTGTTTAATCATTTTAGTCATATCAGACTCTTCATGACCCCATTTGGGGTTTTCTTGGCAAAGATGCTGGAGAGGTTTGTCATTTCTTTCTCCAGCTTATTTGACAGACGAGGAAACTGAGGCAAACAAGGACAACTGACTTGCCCAGGGTCACAAGGCTAATAAATGTCTGAGGCCAGATTTGAACTCAGGAAGATGAATCTTCCTGACACCCAGGCCTGGCACTCTATCCACTGTGCCACCTATTTTATTAAATGTCTTTGTTTCGGGGCAGCTAGGTGGCACAGTGGCTAGAGCACCGGCCCTGAAGTCAGGAGGACCCTGAGTTCAAATCCAGCCTCAAAACACTTGATACTTACTAGCTACATGACCCTGGGCAAGTCACTTAACCCCGATTGCCTAAAATAAATACATAAATGTCTTTGTTTTGAATGGTGTCCTCCAGCTGAAAAATTAAGGTGAATACATAGGTTAAGGCTTATGAATTATGATTTTGAGTGGATATAGACCCATAGTATACCCTGAACAAACCTGAAGTAGTGGTGTTTGAATTGGGAGGTATTCAGGGGTATTCTGGTAATATTTAGCAACAAACTCATCAAAAAGCCTGACACATGTTTAAATTTCATCTACACTAGTAATATTTTCTCCTTCACTTTCTTAAAACAAACTTATTGAAAAGCTTGGCACACTTTTAAATTTAATCTGCATTATTAATATTTTCTCCATCACATTCTTAAGACTAGACAATCAGTAAAACAATAAATCAAGTCCTCATTTGCTGTGCTTGCTGTTTCCTGAGGTGCAAATGCTCACACTGAAAATTTAACAATGGGCTCTCTTAAACTGATAGGAACTGCCTCTAGCATACCACTGGAGGCTTTCCAGTCACTACATTTGTTAGAAGGGAGTTTTCTGTTGGGAGGATTAGGATGGGAAGGAGTCAATTATTGAGAGGTGACAGGTTGTTTAAAAAATAAAAAAGTATCAACTAATAATAATTATACCTAGCGTTCACATAGTGCTGTAAGGTTGCAAAACACTCTACATATGTGAACTTATTGGAGCCTTACAACAACTCTGAGATATAGATGCTATTATTATACCCATTTTACAGATAAAGAATTGAGACTAGGAAAGATTTAAATAACTTACTCAGGATTACACAGCTAGTGTGTGTCTGAGGCAGTATTTGAATTTCAGTGTACTTGTCTCTAAATCTACCACACCACCCAAAAACAGACATGGGAAAAGGTTTTCTTCTCCTTCATATTAAAATTTCTTCAGTGATCTAACTTTGTTTAGCCTAATTAGAATAGCAAAAATAGGTTGTTTTTATTTTTTAGTTTATGTATTGCCCTTTTAAATCCTAGTGCTTACTAAAGGCTTTTCATATGTGTGTAAAACGCTCTTGAAATCTATACACTGGAGCCTTCCCCTAACTTAATGATAATAACAATAGCTAAAATTTCAATAGTGCTTACTATGTGCCAGGCACTGTGCTAAGCACTTTACAAATATCATCTCTTTTGATCTTCACAACAACCCTGGGAGGTAGGTGCTATTATTATTCCCATTTTATAGATGAGGAAACTGAGGCGGGGCACAGAATTTAGTTTCAAACAGATCCATTTTTCTACACCATTCAATGGAATTTGGTTACTGGGTGTATTGGAAGAACCTTTTTAGAGAATCATAGATATCACCTCATTTCTCTGAGCTTGTTTTATCTTCGATAAAATGACGAGGTTGGCCTTCTCCCTCTCATTTTACAGATGAGGAAACTGCTGCATATAGGGTTAAGTCACTTGCCCAGGGCCATACAGCTGATCAGCATCTGAGATCAGATTTGAACTTAGGTCTTCCTGACTCTAAGGCCGATGCTTTATCCACTGTGCCACCTAGCTGCCCCTGAGGTTGAATTAGATAATCTCTGAGTACCTAAATCAGTGATCCTACTGAGCTGGGCTACACTATCAAATCTAGGCTCTGTTACTAACCTGTATGACCTTAGAGAAGTTATTTAATTTCTTTGGGTCTCAGTTTTGTAATGAGTAAAATGCTTTAAAGGGTTTGGATTCGATCGTATCTAAGATCCTTTCTGGATTTAAATCCCATGATCCTATGAAGTTCAGATATGAAAGGCACTAATCCAGCGATTCACAACTTTTATATATTACATATATAAAGACCTTTTTTAATATCCAAAAATGTCACAGACATCACAATATTTGCATTTTCCCTGCATATTTTATCAGTGCTAAATAAAATAAATATGACAATACTTGTTGACCATATGGATTCCCAGATCCTTTGCAAAAACTCCACAGGCCCCCAGGGCAGGGATCTGCTACTCAAGAGCAATTTCTTGATTTTATAAACGAGAAAGCTGAGGCCCAGAGATACCCAGTGACTTCTCCAACATCACACTGCTAGTTAGTGACCCAGCCAAGACTAGAACTCACGTCTCCTGCCTCATCGGCCAATGTTTATTCAAGTACTCCATTCAGTCAGTCTCAACAACGCAGCTCTGGCAAGGACCCTGAGGACAGCATCACAGTGACACACCCATGTATTAAAAAAAACCATAATAATGAATACAGATAAATATCATAATGTATTTTCCACAAAACAGCATTGTTAGCTTGGGGTGGGGGAGAAGGTGGGGCATAGTTTCCCAGACAATATAATATTTCCAGAATACCAGGGCTGTGATGCTGATATGTCTAATGGCAACAAACCTTAGTAGCCTGAAGAACTCTGGTACTAGTTCAGCTTATATTATTTACTCTTAGCTGCCCACAGCCTGATTATTTGCAAAGTTGGTCTAATTCATTTCAGATGCCAAGTAGAGACTTATACTTCTCTGAGAGCTAAGGGCACCTAGAGCTTACTGGTTATTGTACATGGAACATTTCATATTTTAATTAAATAACCATTAGACTACATATCTCCCCCTCCTCTTTCTCTACGCGCGGGCGTGTGTGTGTGTGTGTGTGTGTGTGTGTGTGTGTGTGTGTGTGTGTGTGTGTGTAAAAAATAAGTGATTCTGGCAGAGCTTAGCATCCAGCAAAGCACCTCAAACTATTTCTCAAACATTTCTGGTTCAGTAAAATCCCAAATGAATTTTGCCAAGCACTTTTTCTCCATTAACTTCTAAATCCATGCAAATTTCAGGGGGAAATTTAATCCGTATGTTTCTGATTCATTTACTCTTAACTCATCATATTGTTTTGAAAGAACTATTTTTCGTCCAAGAAACCTTAGGGGCCCTTTTTATAATCTGTTTTTAGTCTCATCCCCCACCCCTCCCGGAACCAGGAAGTTACATTTTGTAAGTATTAAACAGTATTTGAACCTCAAAAGATAATTCACTGAGGTTTCTTTTCTCCTCTCTCCCCAGTTTAGTTTCCAAATATTCCAGTTAGAAGCAAGCCCCAATCAGAACATAAAGAATGTAAAATGACTGCACATTTCTGTCCAGCAGCTGTCTTGCCAGAAATAAGGCTGACTCAATCAGTGGGAGCCTGCTTGACAAAGCCAAACTCCTTTCCTTAATCCCCCATCCTCTCTGTGAGTTTGTAAGCAAACTTCTCTCCATGTGAGGGAACTCCTTCAGGGGAGTTTGTCCTACAGTGGATCTCAACCTGCCATTTTCAAAAGGCTGAAAACTAAGTCATGTCCCAAGGCCTTTCTGAGTGACAGTGGTAGCTCTCAGAAAAAAAAAAAATCTTCCAGGGAAAGACTGCTGCTCTATCCAAGTCTTGAATCGTTAGAATCTGTTCAGCGACATTGTGTTCATGTGTTTTTCGTTCTTTTTTAAGAGGACCTTCACAGCTGTAACTGTTAAATTACTTAGACCTCTAGTGCTCAGGAAAAAGCCTCCTTATGCAAATACACCACACACATTGACAAATCACAAATAGAGAGACAGAGAGAGACAGAGACAGAGGCAGACAGAGAGGTTATATACACACTAACTTCTAGCTGAAGCAATCTGCTTGGCCTTCTCTCAAGAGCATTATTTAAATTTTAAATGGCAACTGCTACTCGTTTAGATTTTGACAAATATAATAGGGTAGAGAAATAATTTGTATGTACATGGAAATCCAACACTTCAGCACCTGGGTACTTAACAATAATTAAGAAATAAAGTCTGATCTTTGCCAGTGAACTTTCCACCTCGGAGATTGCTCTTAGAAAGCAGTGGATTTGTAGAATCAGATACTAACTACTTGTTGATCCTTCTTTACACTAACCTGAGTCCCCTGTCACCCATATCTGCCTCTTTTACTCTCTGCCTTTCACTTGTTT
Source organism: Phascolarctos cinereus (assembly GCF_003287225.1). Lineage (NCBI taxonomy): Eukaryota > Metazoa > Chordata > Mammalia > Diprotodontia > Phascolarctidae > Phascolarctos > Phascolarctos cinereus. Next base: position 127,059,989 of record NW_027555958.1, read on the forward strand.
CCTATCTTAGAGATCTGACAGTTTTTATTCAGAAAGTGCTCATATGCTTCCCATTGCCAGAAACTGAGCTGAGAGGCCAAAGACTACATAAATGTGAGTTATTATTATTTTTCAATCAATCCTTTCCTCAGGTTAGAGGGATTGGGAACACGAAGTATATAAAGCATGACTTCCAGAGTTGGTAAGGAATAGTGGAAAATGTATAGGACTTATAATCAGTAAGAGGAAAAAAAAGGTTCTAAAGTAGTGCAGCACTAGATTTTCATTCTTTTCTAAACTGTATTGAAATCTTTTGGAATAAAAAAATGTTTTTCTTAGAAACTCCCCATAGAACTCACTCACTCAATCAACATTTATTAAGTTCCCACTAGGTGCCAGGAACTGTGCTAAGTGAAAAACCCTTAGACAAAACAGTCTTTTTTTCTGATAATATATTACAATATTGTGCTTCAGCATTTTCCTACTTCCCTACTGAAAGAAAAGAAGTATATTTCATTATTTGTTTCCCAGGACAAGATTAGTCATTGCAATTAATCTGAGGTCAACTACCTTCTATTATTGTTTTCTGTATCATTGTCATGTATATTGTTCTGGTTCTGCTCACTTTGCTGCACCAATTCATACAAGTCTTCCCAGGTTTCTCTAATTTCCTTGCCTTTATCTTTTCATTGAAGTTTTTCCATTATATTTCATTGTATTTGTAAACCAAAATTTGTTCAATTATGAAAAGACATCCACTTCGTTTCCAGATTTTGCTACCACAAAAGTGCTACAATTAGATATTTGGTAAGAATGGTGTCTTTCCATGTTTAACCTCTTTGGGGTATATGGTAGTATTGTTAGGCCAAAAGATGAAATTTGGTAGGAGCATGGAGTTTTTATATTTTATTTTTAAATGCAAGCATAAGACTTCATTTTAAAAGGTGTATGGCTAGACAACAGGTGGCTTGAAAAAAAGCATGCAATTTTAGTAGACTACGAAATCTTTACTAGTCAATAGCGTTATATAGCAACTAGAAAAGGTTAACATGATCTAGCACTTCCAGGAATAAGGAGGTGATAGTTCTGTATTCTGTCCTGGCACACCACACCTAGAATATCATATTGCTGAATTCTGAGTGTCCTGTTTTAGGAAAGCCATTCACAAATGAGGGAGCACACAGAATGTGGTGATCAGAAGGGTGAAGAGCCTCTAGTCTATGTCATATGAATGAATCAACAAAAAAGCATTTATTAAGCATTTCCTATGTGCAAAACATGATGCTAAGTGCTAGGGATACAAATCAGAAAAGCAAGGCAATAGCTACTCTCAAGAAGCTCTCATTCAAACAGAAAGACAACATATTTAGGAAGTTTCAGCTGTAAGTCAAATGGCAAAGTCCCATAGTCCTGAAAGTATAGAGACAAAGCAGATGGTAATGCATCTTTTTCAGTAGCATTTTATTTCATTAATAAAATAATATCATTTTCTGATGTTGAAATATTTGAAAGTACCAAGGACTTTGATGGCAAGAACTTTCTTTTCTGGGTCTTAGTAGAAATAATAGCTAGCATTTATAAATAATGCTTTAAGATTTACAAAGTGCTGAAGAGGTGGTTAGTGATCTAATGGATAGAGCACTAGGCCTGAATTCAGAAGTCCTGAGTTCAAATGTGACCTCAGATACTACCTGTGTAACCCTGGATAAGTCACTTAGCCTCAGTTTTCTCAACTGTAAAATGGGGATAATAAAAGTACCTATATTGCAAAATTGTTGTAAGGATCAAATAGGATAAAACTTATAAAAGTATTAAGCGCTCTTCGGTTGTCTGTAAGATGGTTGGTTCTCTGGAAGCTAAGGCCGCGTTGGGGTGAACCCTCACTTTATCCGGTGACTAGCACCACTACAAACAAGTCTCCCCTCATCCTTCTGCTGAAATGGCTGTCTCCGCACTTGCTTGCACCTACTTTGCCCTCATCCTTCACAACGATGAGGTTACAGTCATGGAGGATAAAATCAATGCCCTCATTAAACCAGCAGGTGTAAATGTTGAACCATTCTGGCCTGGATTATTTGCAAAGGCCCTGTCCAATGTCAACATTGTGAGTCTCATCTGCAATGTAGGAGTTGGTGGACCTGCCCCAGCAGCTGGTGGTGCTGCCCCTGCTGGAAGGGTGTCTCCTGCTAGCTCAGCTGCCCCAGCTGAGTAGAAGAAGAAAGAGGAAGCAAAAAAAAGAAGAATCCAAGGAGTCCAATGATGACATGGGCTTTGGTCTGTTCGACTAAATATTTTTTGTAACATTAAATAAAAAGGTTAACTAAAAAAAAGCATTTAGCACGTGCAAGGTATATAGTAGGTATTGTATAAATGCTCATTCCTTTCCCCTTTCCCTTTACATAGTTAACTCATCTGATTTTGACAATGGCCCGATATAGTAGGTACTATTATTATCAGACCTGGACAAGTCAAAGAGGTAGTGAGTATCCAGGGTGGAATTTGAACTCAGGTCTTCTTGACTCTACTATACCATTTAGCAGGTCGGTGGTGGGGTGTTGCTGCTATTTCAAGCTCTCTTGGGCTCAGGTTTCTGGGCTATCCTCATCAGCTGAGAGGAGGTGATGGATGGTCTAGAGGGTAGGGTAGTTTAACATGTGTGACACATACGGCCTCTTCTTGGGGCACCTTGCTACTTTAGCTAACCTGGCTTGCCTGTCCTATAGGTGGTGACTGGTTGGCAGTTGGTGGAGGTTGCTGGCCCTTTCTCCTCAGTTGAACCAACTGGGGAATTGTCCCCAGTTTGGAGAAGAGCAAAGAGTAGGGACAAGATAGCTACTTCAAGTATCCCAAGCACTCCCAAATAGCAGAGGGATCAAATGTGTTCTCTTTTGCCCCAGAAGAGGCGGACTAGGAGCATTGGAAAGAACTTGCCAAGAGGCAAATTTCAGCTTGATGTCAGGAAAAAGCTTCCTAATGATTAAAGTCTATCCAATTGTCTAATCAATATTTCCGGCCATTGTTTCAGTGTGTTCTGAGGTTGTTCCTTTTTTTTTTCCATAATAAATCTACTAGGCTTCCAAAGAGGTTAGGAAACGACACTGTCCTGTAAAACACTTCTTGGCATGTCTGCTAACTCCTAAGGAGCTGTGGAGAACTTCTAAATACCCTTTAAGGATTTAAGACTAGGTATAAGAGCAAAGGAAAGGAGACTCCATTAACCTCTCATCAAGTATTACATAGCAATTTCAAGATCTTCAGAGCAATTTACCTACTTAGATGAGTTTCATAGCAATGCTGTGATATAGAGTTATTGTTGTTCAGTCATTTCAGTCTTGTCCAACTCTTTGTGACCCCATTTGGGGTCCTTCTCCAGCTCATTTGACAGATGAGGAAACTGAGGCAAGCAGGGATAACTGACCTGCCCAGCGTTACGTAGCTAGTAAGTGTCTGAGGCCAGATTTGAACTCAGGAAGAGGATTCTTCCTAACTCCAGGACCCGCATTCTATCCACTGTGCTACATAGCTGCCCACCTTTTTGCCTCTAATACGACAGGTTTATTTCACTTTACAGATGAAGAAACTGGGGTTTTGAAAGGGAAATGTTAAGTGACTTGCCAATGTTTAAATAGCTAGTAAGCGTAAGAGGTGGGATTTGAACACACCTGATTCAAGGGATGCTTACACCTTTATTAGTAATTTTAGGTAAGTAAAATTAGAGATTAGGCAGTCCCTGCCTCACAGGAATTGGAGAGGAGAGGATAGGCTGATATGTAATTAATGTAAAGATATGGACACTATTGCTATATAAAATAATACATTACTATGAATAATTTTAGGGAATAGATTAGGAATTATGCCGACAAGTAGGTAAATTATATATTTGATACAGATTTTTGGTATTGCAAAAAGTATTGCTATGAGTACTTTTGTTAATATCAGTGTCAGTCAACAAACATTTATTAATCACTTAGTATGTGCTAGACAGTATGCTAAACACTAGCAATACAAATACTAAACAGAGAGTTACAGACCACAAGGAGCTAATAATCTAATGAAGGAAGACAACACCCAAAAGAAACTGTGCATGATGGAGAAATCTAAAGGAGCATAGCCAGGTGGGAAATGAAGACTTTGGGAGGAGCTCTTCCCTCCACCCTCAAATCAAAGAGGCAGACAGTACTGAGACTGCTGATAGCTACTACTGTTGAGCAACAAAGCTGATACAATCTTACAGGATGAGGAGGCTGCTGTTGATGAAGTTCCTCGGTGTATCTATGGAGGAGTCCAAAGGAGGGTACCCAAGTGCAAAATGAATATGACACCTTTCTTCCTAACTTTGCTCTCTTTGGGCTATGTGCTCAATGGTGGGATCTCCAGGTAAATAAATTAATCAACAAGTATTTATTAAGGATTTACTATGTGCCAGGCACCAAGATGAGCATTGGTTATATAAACATAAAAGTGAAACTGTCCTTGCCCTCAAGGAGTTTACAGTCTGCTGGTGGCATATAACATATTCATAGAAAAGCAAATAGGGGATGTATACAAAAGAAATGCAAAATGATGAGGAGGAAGGGAAAAGGTGACACACTAACAACTGGGAGAATCAGGAAAGGCCTTTTGAAGGAGATGATGCTTGAGCTGAGTGTTGAAGGGGATCAGAGGCAGAAATGAGGACCTGGAATGCTCCAAGCACAGTGGATACATTAGAATTGTTGACTATGAAAAATAGGAAGTAGACAAGTTTGGCTGAAACATAGAATGAATGAGGAGTAGTAATGTGTAATCGTGGAAACAGGCTGGAGTTGGATTGTGAACAGATTTAAATTCTAGACTGAAGCATTTTTATTTTAGCTAGAGGCAATAAGGAAGCTTCTTGGGGAATATAAGTTTGGTAGCTGTAATGAGGAGAGGGTAGAAGGGCCAGAATGGATACAGAAAGGCCAGCTAGGAGGCTACTGTAATAGTCTAGGCAAGAGATAATGAGGGTCTGACCTGGAGTGTCAGTAGTATGAGTAGAGAAAAGAGTACAGATGTGAGAGATAGAAAATATATAAACACATTAGCAATCTTTCTCTCATAACTTTATACTATATTCCAAACCTGTGGGACCAATGCAGCACAGAGTCTAAGTTGAAGATTCAACATAGAGTACAAGGCAGGGATTCCCTATAGATGATATGGTCCTATAGATGCTCTTATTTGTGAATGACACCCTGCTGGCTACAGCAAGCTCTGGAATATTAAAGAATCTTCTGAATGAGATCCATAATCATTGAAAAAATCTTGGCCTATCCATCCACACAGGAAGAGACAAGTGGATGCAGAATGCCTTCTGTTCAGACTATGCTATGCAGTTAAATGAAGAGTGTTCATCAGTATGTGTGTGTGCACACATACATCGATGGATACACATATACTTATCTCACAGATATTTTACACATTCTTTCTTTCTCTGGGTAGGCCACTTCTCTATGATGCACCTTAGTTTCTGCATCTATAAATTGAAAGGGTTGAATAATTTCAAACACTTGACTATAACCTTCTGCAATTGTGATTCTTCGGCCTCCTTCTTTTCCTTGTATCACCAAGCATTATCCATGCTATCATTACAATTTCCCTTAAATTCATCTATTCCTTTTATTCATAGACAGTAACAGACTAAGCTTTCATATATTACTTACATAATATGTCTTAATTTCTGAACTATCGCAGTAGCCACATCACCAGTCCCATTCTAAATATAACTCACTTATCTAAGAAAATTGCCATTTTTGTCATTGTGACTCCCCTATTTAACCTACAGTGTCAACTTTATTGTGTCAAAATCAAATTTCTCGGGGGGGGCAGCTAGGTGGCACAGTGGATATTGCACACTTACTAGCTGTGTGACCCTGGGCAAATCACTTAACCCCATTGCCTCGCCAAAAACAAACAAACAAAAATCAAATTTCTCTACTGGCTATTTGAGACCCAACATGAGTTTTCTTTTCTTTTTTTCTCTGCAATCCTTTTCTGTACATTTATTTATTTTTAGTTTTCAACATTTACTTCCACAATATTTTGAGTTCCAAATTTTTACCCCATCTCGCCCCTCCCCCCACCCCAAGATGGCACACATTCTGAATACCCCTTCCCCTAGTCTGCCCTCTCTTCTATCTCTGTCCCCCCTTCCTTATCCCCTTCCCCTTTTAATTTCCTGTAGGGCAGGATAGACTTCTGTACCCCATTTCCTGTATTTCTTATTTCCCAGTTGAATGTGAAAACATTTTTTTAAAATGTGTGTTTTTAAAACTTTGGGTTCCCAATCAAACTACCAAAAAATTATTTTATAGAGTTAGAAAAAATAATAACAAGATTCATTTGGAAAAACAAAAGGTCCAGAATATCAAAGGAACTAATGAAAAGAAATGCAGGGGAAGGTGGCCTAGCAATTCCAGATCTTAAATTGTATTATAAACCAGCAATCACCAAAACTGCTTGGTACTGGCTAAGACATAGAGTGGTGGATCAGTGGAATAGGTTAAATATGCAAGACACAGTAGTGAATGACTATAGTAATCTATTATTTGATAAACACAAAGACCCCAGCTTCTGGGATAAGAACCCACTCTTTGAAAAAAACTGCTGGGAAAACTGGAAAAGAGTATAGACCAAAATCTCACACCATATACCAAAATAAAGTCAAAATGGGTTCAGGACTTAGATATAAAGGCTGATACCATAAGTAAATTGGGAGAACAAGGAATAGTTTACCTATGAGATCTATGGAGAACAGAAGAATTCATGACCAAACAGGAGATAGAGAACATTATGAAAAGCAAAATGGATAATTTTGATTCCATTAAATTGAAAAGTTTTTGCACAAACAAAGCCAATGCAACTAAGATTAGAAAGAAGGTAGAAAACTGGGAAAGAATTTTTACAACCAGTCTTTCTGATAAAGGCCTCATTTTTAAAATATATAGAGAATTAAGACAAATTTATAAGAACACAAGCCATTCCCCAGTTGATAAATGGTCAAAGGATATGAACAGACAGTTCTCAGATGAAGAAATTAAAGCCATGTATAGTCATATGAAAAAACGCTCTAAATCACTATTGGTTAGAGAAATGCAAATCAAAACAACTCTGAGGTACCACATCACACCTATCAGATTGGTCAACATGACAAAACAGGAAAATGATAAATGTTGGAGAGGATGTGGGAAAATTGGAACGCTAATACATTGTTGGTGGGAGTTGTGAAATGATCCAACCATTTTGGAGAACAATTTGGAACTATGCCCAAAGGGCTACAAAAATGTGCATACCCTTTGCCCTAGTAATAGTACCTCTAGGGCTATATCCCAAAGAGATAATACAAATGGGAAAAGGACCCACATGTACAAAAATATTTGTAGCAGCTCTTTTTGTGGTGGCAAAGAATTGGAAATTGAGAGGATGCCCATCAATTGGGGAATGGCTGAGCAAGTTGTGGTATATGAATGTAATGGAATACTATTGTGCTGTAAGAAATTATGAATAGGCTGACTTCAGAAAAACCTGGAAAGACTTATATGGTCTGATGCTGAGTGAAGTGAGCAGAACCAAGAGGACTTTGTACACAATAACAGCCATGTTATGCAATGACTAAGATTGTTAAACTGAACCTTTCTCAGCATTATGAGGATCTAAGACATTTCCAGAGGCCTCGGGATGGATAATGCTGTCCAAAGAAAGAACTATGGAAGTCGAATCGCTATCACTTATTTTTACCTTCTGTTGATTTTTGTTTCATCTTTCTGATGGTTCCTCGTATTGGTTTTAATTTTTACTTACAACTTCAGTAATGTGAAAATATGTTTAATGGGTATGTAAATGTAAAGCCTATATCAGATTGTGCGCCATCTTGGGGGAGGGTGGGGGGGGAGGAAAAGGGAGAAAAATTTTCAACTCAAAAGCATATGGAAAAAATTTAAAAAAATTTAAATAAAAAAAGAAAGAAATGACGCCCAAAAAAAAGAGTATAAAATTCATCACTTTGCTATGTAAAAATAAATAAATAAATAAATAAAGCTTCAGGTTCCAAATTTTCTCCCTTCCTCCCTTCCCACTCACTCTCATTGAAAAGGCAAGCAACTCAATATAGGTTATACATGTGCAGTTATGCAAAACACTTCCATAGTAGACATGTTGTAAAAAACTAACTCTATTTCCCTTAATCCTATCCTACCCCCCCATTTATTCTATTCTTTATTTTGATCCTGTCCCTCCTCAGAAGTATTTGCTTCTGATTACCCCTTTCCCAATCTGCCCTCCTCTCTATCATCCCCCTGCTCTCTTGTCCCTTCCCTCCCCCCCATTTTCCTGCAGGGTAAGATAGATTTCCATACCCAATTGAATGTATATGTTATTCCCTCCTTAAGCCAAATACTATGAGAATAAGATTCACTCATTCCCTCTCACCTTCCCCTGTTTCCCCTACACTGTAAGAGCCTTTTCTTTTCTGTTTTATTTTGTGAGATAATTTACCCCATTCTACCTCTCCCTTTCTTCTTCTCCTAGTATAATCCTCTCTCATCCCTTAATTTTATCCACTGTGCCACCTAGCTGCCCCCCCGAGAAATTTGATTTTGACACAATAAAGTTGACACTGTAGGTTAAATAAGGGCGTCACAATGACAAAAATGGCAATTTATTTATGCCCTCTATCTATCTATCTATCTATCTATCCATACATATAATTTTCCCCCCTCTCCAACTACCCTAATACTGACAAAGGTCTCATGAGTTATAAATATCATCTTTCCATGCAGGAATGTAAACAGTTCAGCCTTAATAAGTCTCTTATGATTTCTCTTTCCTGCTTACCTCTTCATGTTCCACTTGAGTCCTGTATTTGAAAGTCAAATTTTCTTTACAGCTCTGGTCTTTTCATCAAGAATGCTTGAAAGTCCTCTATTTCACTGAATGACCATTTTTTCCCCTGAAGAATTATACTCAGTTTTGCTGGGTAGGTGATTCTTGGTTCTAATCCTATCTCCTTTGCCCTATGAAATATTATATTCCATGCCCTGTGGTCCTTTAAGGTAGAAGCTGCTAAATCTTGTGTTATCCTGATTGCGTTTCCACAATTCTTGAATTGTTTCTTTCTGGCAACTTGTAATATTTTCTTCTTGAACTGGGAACTCTGGAATTTGGCTACAATATTCCTAGGAGTTTTTCTTTGGGGATCTCTCTCTGGAGGAGATCGGTGGATTCTTTCAATTTCTATTTTGCCCTCTGGTTCTAAAATATCAAGACAGTTTTCCTTGATAATTTCTTGAAAGATGATGTCTAGGCTCTTTCTTTGATTATGGCTTTCAGATAGTCCAATAATTTTTAAATTCTCTTTCCTGGATCTATTTTCCATGTCAATTGTTTTTCCAATGAGATATTTCACATTGTCTTCTATTTTTTCATTCTTTCAGATTTGTTTTACAGTGTCTTGATTTCTCATAAAGTCACTAGCTTCCAATTGCTCTATTCTAATTTTTAAGGAAGCATTTTCTTCAGTAATCTTTTGGACCTCCTTTTCCATGTGGCCAATTTTTCTTTTTAGGGCATTCTTCTCCTCATTGGCTTTTTGGACCTCTTTTGCCATTTGGATTAGGCTATTTTTTAAGGTGTTATTTTCTTCAGTATTTTTTGGGGTCTCCTTTAGCAAGCTGTTGAGTTGTTTTTCATGGCTTTTTTGCATCACTCTCATTTCTCTTCCCAGTTTTTCCTCTACTTCTCTTACTTGCTTCACAAAATCCCTTTTGAGCTCTTCCAAGGCCTGGAATGGATTCATATTTTTCTTGGAGGCTTTGGATGTAGGAACTTTGACTTTGTTGTCTTCTTCTGGTTGTATGTTTTGATCTTCTTTGTCACCAAAGTAAGATAATATAGTCTGACTCTTTTTGTACTGTTTGCTTGTGATCCCTGCCAATTACTTGACTTTTAATCTCTTTGTTAAGGTAAGAGTCTGCTTCCAATGTGGAGAATGTACTGTCCCAAGCTTCAGGGGTTTGTACAGCTGTTTTCAGAGATACTTGTAGGGACCTGTAAATTTTCAGTTCTTCTAAGGTGGTATAAGGAGCGAGGTGTTTATTCCTTTCCTGGCCTGTGCTCTGGTCTGCTAGTGACTGCAACCACGCCTTTCTGTCCTGGAACTGTGAGGAAGGTTTCTTCTCCACAGCCACTGCAAGCTCTACCATACCAGTGCTCCTCCTAGCCCCAGGACTGATGTCCAGAACTGTGAGCCAGATCCAAGCATGGGCAAAGCAAGAGATTCCTGCCTCAGCACTGGCAAACAGATCCCTGCAATCCCCCTCTGATCAACCACTGGATTCCCCCTCAGTCTGTGGGTTGGAAGCTCAGGACACAGCCACTGCCCCGGGCCCACACTCTGCGCTCTGCGCTCTGGAACTGACTCTGAGACTCAGCACCGCAGAAACAGACTTTTCCCCCTGGCCTTCTAAGTTGTCTTTGGCGTTCGTGAGTTGAAAAGTCTGGAAACCACCACAGCTGCCCAAGATTCAGTCCTCTGAGGCCTGTTCCAGGTTCTCTGCGGCCTGTGTGCCCCGCGCTGTGCTCCGCTCCCAGCCTTGCCTGATATACCTTTCTGATCAATCGTCCAGGTTGTCTTGGGCTGGAATTTGCTTCATTCTTTTTTTGTGGGTTCTGCTGCTTTAGAATTTGTTTAGAGCCATTTTTATAGGTATTTTGAGGGGTTTGGGGAAGAGCTGAAGCAAGTCACTGTTTTCACTCTGCCATCTTGGCTCTGCCCCCCCACATGAGTTTTCATCATCCCCATCTTACCAATATTTTTTCACTATTACTTAGCCAAAAAAAACTGGCTTGTTGGTTCCCACCTTCCATGACTTTAAACATAGAATTCCTCCTACCTAAAATTCAGTTCTTCCTTTCCAATAAAGTCCATATTGCTTCCCACTTTCAAAATTCAGCTAGAAATTCACCTTCTCCATAAGGCTTCTCTCAGTAACCTGGGCCCGCTTCATACTTTCATCTCATAGTTTTTAGTAGTAGGCATGCACCATGTTGAATTAAATGTTATAGTTCAAAGGTATCAGAAAGAACTTCTAGTCCAACACCCTACATATAAGGAAATGAAAGTACTCCGAAGTCTCTTTTTCATATAGACATGCTATTTATCTTCAACTAGTTCCACAAGAGAAAGAGACAGAACATTTTCTGGTCAGTATGGCTGGGGCTTAGAAGAGGAAGAGAAGAGTCCCTAAGGTAGAGCTCCTGGACAGAATTCAGAAAACTACAATAAGAAGGACCTGATGCCTAGGACAACAAAACTCACACCTCAGGATCAAAACTTGATAATAATAATAATAATAATAAGCTGCTAAAAATAAAATAAGACAATTTAAAAATTAAAAAGAGTAAGCAAAGGAAAAAGAACCAGACCACTGCTAGCTCCTTTGGTGTAAAAGAAGATCTGGGTTCCTATTCAGAGGAAGATGATGAGGTAAAAAAAAAAAGCCACTCTTACCCTTACGAGGAACATCAAGTGGTCACAAGCCCCCCCAAAAATTCTCGGAAGAACTTAAAAAGGAATTCAAAAATCAAATAAGAGAGAACAAGGAAAAATTAGAAAAAAATAAAAGCAATTCCAGAAAATTATGAATTCTGGTTCTTTCACATCAAATCTAGTCCTTTTTTCCCTATGCCAAATTTCTCTTTTAAGGCCTTTTGCCAGGACCATGTATATAATAAATAACAGCCACTGGGAAACCTGATTTCCCAAGTGGCATCTTCTCAGATGACTAAGCTAATCATGGGGCTTTAAGGGACTTGGGGTACATACCACTAAACAGGTTATCCAAAAGAAAAAGTAATCATTCTAGATTAAATAGAGAATAGCAGCGGCAGTAATGTTGATGAGACTATATTACTAATATCTGGTGCCAGCCTCCTCGGTAGGCTAGATTATAGACTGGTGACTGTTGAACTTAATAACCCAGTTCTTGGAGTTAGAGCTTGAAGAGATACAAAAAATCAAAAATGGCCTTCAGTGTCCTACAACTCCCTTCTATTTCTGTAGTGATGGTGGCCTACTGGTAGAAAGGGAGCAGCTTTTAGAACATCAGTAAACTTTGATTTGACTAGTAATACTGTAAATGTAAGATCTGTCTCTAACGACCAAGTAAACATACTATTGGAAGAGCTAGATCATACCAATCTTGACTTTCTATCTATAAATGAAGCCCAGAGGGAAAATAAAAGGAAATTACAGCTAAATGGAAGAATAGCATAGGATACTTCCTAAAGGAGCAAAGAACAGAATTGGTAGAGTGAGTTTTATCGTACTACCAAGAGCAACAAGAACCATTCTTTTATGGGATATTTAATCATAACTTATTTTAGTACTAATGATAAGTATCTGTGAAAAGAGCAACCACGAAAATAATTGCAGTTTATAAACCAACACTGGTTCATGAGAATTAAGTGGTAGAAAAATTTTGTGAAAGACTTCATAAAACCTAGATTGAATCAATGTACAGTCTAATGTTTGGTGGCTTAAATGTAAAGATGGGAGTGCAAAGATGAGGGTGGGGAAAAAACATCTGGAAAAACATGAATCAGGACAAAGCAATGTGAGAGGTCGAAGACTTGTAGATTATACAAAAGCCTCATGATTCTATATCATGAGCATTTTCTTCAAGAAAAGAATTGATAGATGCCTAACATGGTAAAAATTCAATGTCATGAATAGCAAAGTAGATTGCATTTAAATATAATGCAAGGGCTTGTTTCTGATATGAGAGCTATCCCCTGAGTCATCTGTATACAGTTGGAACACAGTCTCATCAGAACTAGGATCAGGATTAGTAAAAAGAACACAAAATAAAAAAAAAAGAATGAAGAAAAGAGCTGGAAGAAAAAGAAAGAAAAAGGAGGAAGAAGCAAGAAGAAAAAATAATGAGAAAAGGGCATGGCATGTAAGTGACATAATCCTGAACTTTTTAAACAAATAATTTAAAATTGAAAATGGTCAAGAGAAATTATATCAACATGAATTTCTATCAATTTTATCCACAGTTTAACCAATACAAATTAATTGCTACAACAAGGAGTCCAAAAGAGCCCCAAAAGCACCTTAGTCAACAAGCATCTGGCTTAGTTGCTAAACAGAGAGTGATAGCTCCCAAAGGCAACACTAGGTTAAAATATAAACATATTTGTAAAATCTCATAAAGAAGAATGATGAATGCCTATGAGCAGTATTGCCTCATAAAACAGAGAAAAGCAATGGAGGGCAAATCCCATTTAAGGAAAGTTCTGCAAGTTATCCAATTAAGCAAAGGCATTCCAAATGCTTCTAGGATGAAAATGGAAAGAGAACTACATATAGAAGAGAGATTTAGAAAAATCATTTTTGCAACCCATGTTCTTTTGTTTTATTTTGTTTTTGTTTGTAAGGCAATTGGGGTTAAGTGACTTGCCCAGGGTCACATAGCTAGTAAGTGTCAAGTGTTTGGTCTGAGGCCTGATTTGAACTCAGGTCCTCCTGACTTCAGGACTGGTGCTCTATCCACCTAGCTGCCTCTACCCATGTTCTTTTTCAAGGACAATGGAACCACTACATTTGGGTCCTAACTTCACAGTCCTAGATGTGGTAATAGAGAAGGCAAGAATGGCATTAAAGAGAACAAATATGGGAAAAAGCAGCCAGATTGGACCAAATCTAAAAAAAAAGAAAAGATCCATTCAGAGTTGAAATTATTGTGAAGGTATTGAGGGACTTAATAAACAAGGGAGGAAAAAAGATTCCCACAACATGGAAAAAATTCTCAGACTTTATTCCTACTGAAAAAGGAGACCAATCTAACAGCAATAGCTACCAATATCTATGCCTGCTCTTCCATTTGTATAAAATCTTTTTTAAGCCCAAATAAAGTCTTACCTTCTACAGGAACCCTTCCCTAACCCCTTTTATTCCTGTGCTTTTCCTCTATTAATTATTTCCTATTTATCCTGTATATAAAGTGCTTCCTATATATTTCTTTGCATGTTTTCCCCCATTAGATTGTAAGCTCCTTGAGGACAGGGACTATCTTTTGCCTCTTTTTTGTATCCTCAACTCTTAGCACAGTGCTTGCCACATAGTAGGCACTTAATAAATGTTTACTGAATTGAATTATATAGAAATCAAAGGCATCCTTGATGAAGGCATTAATAAACTCAGAGTTTCAGCAATGGGTCACAGGTTAGTAAGGATATGCCTTCATAAGAATTTTTTGGTCAGCTTTACATTTTTGGCACCATCAATGGGCATTAAAAATTATTTGCAAAGATAAAAATAGTCAACATTATTCAAAAATGAACTTTGCCATTTCATAAGTAACAAAGTTGTTAATATTATGTTTTGTTGTTTGTTGATTAGGAAAAAAGCATTTGATTCAGCAGAACAAAATACCACCTTACAGTTTCTTTTCCAACAAGGTATTTTCCATCCATACATGAAGATCACTCAAAACTCCTTGAAAAATATAACAACAGAAATAATCCTATTCAATTAACCTCTGACAATAGCATCAGATGAGTCATAAAATAGGGAGATGAATGTTTGTCAATGTTACTCACTTCTGTGATGATGAGACGCACCAGTGAGTCCAGATTGAAGAAGGATTGTCAGTGAATGTTGAGGTCTTCCAGATGCTCCTGTTTGTGGGCATTGTGCTGATTGCATCAAGTCCCAGAATATTTCCAAACCTCATAGAATGTGTCTGTGGTCTCTCAAAGGAATTTGGCGTGTTCATCCACATAGTAAAGACTAAATAGTTAAGAATATCTATTGCACAAATTTCAGCATGCATTCAGATGGCCACTCTCTGGGGTTTGTCTATAACTATATAATAAATAAATGTATAAATATATCTATTTGTCATCTATCTATCTGATCTTGTCACCAGCAGTACAGATAGACAAAAACTTGGGCCCAGAATTTAAAAAGAGGAGAAATGCATTGCCCTCAAAAAATTTCAAAAGTCCCTTTTACTGATTGCAAGCTACCCATGGAAGCAAAGGTCCATCTTTTTTAGTGCTAACATTCTCCTAGTGTTCCTATGTGGTAGCAAGACATGGAAATAACTGCTTCTTCAGAATTAAAAATAAATATCACAGAGAGCAATGGAAAAGGCACATGGTAGATATGAGGAGGTTGCAACAAATAACCAATGAAGAACCCTGAAGAACAGGAGTAAAAGATGCCATGAAGGAATTGTATGGTAGGAATAAAAGATGGGTTGGTCATCTGGCAAGAATGAAAGATGAAAAGTGGGCCCACTGGTGCCCTCCCAATGTCAGGAGAAAGCAAAGTAGCCTTCTAGCACACTGAGAGAACCCCTTGCGGCAAACTTAATGAGAGGACAAAAACAAGAGTCATACAGGATAGGCAGGCATTAATAGGTTCTGAATGATCGATCTGCTTTGGAAGTAACTACTGATTCGATGAGATCATAGAGGCATTCGGATATTTAAGGATACCACCTCAATGTACTAACTTCCTAATCACACATATGGCCAACAGACATTTTTCAAGTTACTTTTTTCTGTATGTATTGTTACTCTTTTGAGTATTATGTAATTTGCAGTGAATTTCTGTTGTGGGGCTTGATTCAATCAGTTTGATTCAATTTGATAAATGTTTATTGAGTGCCTACTATGTGATATTAGCACAGTGCTAATACAGAGAGAAAGAGAGAGAGAGAGAGAGAGAGAGAGAGAGAGAGAGAGAGAGAGAGAGAGTCTGCTCTCAAGTAGCTTACAATCTAATAGGAGAAGATCAAACATGAAAGAAAGCTGAAAAGCAGAGGTTGGTACCCAAGAAAAGCCTGATGCAGAAATAGTAGAGATGTCAGTAAGGGAGATCCTAAGAAGAATAGCCAAGTGAGAAGTGAGGAGAATTCTGAGCTGAGGTTTCTCCTTAAATGGAGTTTTAGAGTTCATGGTCCCACTTTCCAATCAGAGAAGCAGAGGGTAGTGATGAGGTGGAATATCAAGGCTGATGAGGTCTTTCAGGATGATGAAGCTATCCTAGTGCAGCCAAGTGAGAAGGTGACAGACCTTCCAACAGGAAACCTTCAAATACACAAACAGGAGTAGTGAGAAGTCCTCACTATCTATAGGAATCCATTGTTCCATTTGAATACAGTGTAGTACATCTTCCATGACATTAACAGACATTTTTGTCAATTATACAATGCCCTGTCTTATGACTTATTTTACCTTAATAATTAGGAAGTTGCTAAACAGTTACTTCCAATGTCACATTTATCAAGGAATCTTATGAGCTCTTGATATATGAATAAGAAACACTTTTTTTTTATTTGAAGAGGACCTTTAAGGCTGATTTTTGCTCTACCAAGGTAAATAGCATTTTCATAACCGACAACAATAAACACAATGCAATCTTGTATTCTCTTCATTTTTACTCCATTGTATGACTGTAAAGATGTGATCTATTATAGCAAATTGTGAACACCTAACTGTTCTCTTCTTGTATTTTCATCAATGATACATAGATAATTCTCATTAAGATTTTATAAAGATGAAAAAAGTAGGTAAATGAGTTGGTAGCTATCGATATCCTCTCAATCTTTTAAGAAAAAATATCATTTCTGATTTTTTCCCATTCCTATGAGAATTCTTCTCCCTGAGGTATCTTCTAAAATGATCACTCAGTGCATTCAAAATGGTGTTGTCATAGCACAGATTTCCTCAGTGTGTATGTACTTGGTCTGCTCCAGCCACTCACTTTTCCTGACTTTATCTTAAGTACCATTTCAGCATCTTCCTATAGCACATACGGGACTAGAATGTTAGGTTCCAAATGTGTTGGTGCCACTATTATCAATGATTAAATTAGATCATTCTAGAAATGGTGACAAATCTGCTTCATTTTCCATTTATTTGTTGTCTTTCTGCCAGTTTAATTTTTTATGTTTGTGGGATGATGCAGCTTAGTTAAGTTTCATGCCATGCTTTCCATAAATTTGTTTTTGTTTCCATTGGCTTTCACTGTCAGATCAGGCAGCATCTTTTCCATAGGGTTTTATGAACAAATTTGAACTTAACTTCTATGTCTCGCTGCTTAGAAAGAAGATCAAATGTTTATTGGCTAAGGCAGTTTGTGGGCTCTTTCGGCCAGATCAGATAGAGTTCATAATCATAGGATAATAAACTTAAAGACTATCTAGCCCAACTCTTTCATTTTATGGTTGAGGAAACTGAGTCACATTGGGTAGATCTGGAATTGAAATACAGATCCCCTGACTCCAAATCTGCTGTTTCAACTATCATAGCAGTTGCTTTACATTAGCAAGCTCTTTGCAAGAAAAAATGATAATGAAGGTTGATATCTTTGCCTTTTTCCACTTTCCATTTTTGAACACTAGTAGCTCATTTGATAGCATTGCAACTGTTTTCAGTATCCTTTCTTATAACGATCCTAGACCAGGATAGCTGATTTGGAAGGGAAATTTTCAAGACCTGTTAATGCAAAAAAGATTACTTTGCTAATTTGAAGTGGGAAATATGATTATATACACAACCACAGGAAAACTTAAAGTCGTTGCCTATTTTCAGTCTTGTCTTAGAGTAATCAAGTCTTATTATATCTATCAATTAAGGGACAGTTGGATAAGCTGTGGTATAGGAATGTGATGGAATACTCTCTGCTATTAAGAAATGAGGTAAGAGAAAATTTCAAAAAGATATGGGAAGAGTTACATGAACTGATGCAGAGTAAAGTCAGCAACACCGGAAGAGCAATCTATATATAATATCGACACAACAAAAATGAACAATTTTGAAGACTTCTACAAGCTGATGAAGAATGAAATGCATAGAACCAGGAGAACAGTTTATATACTAGGAACACCATACAAACAATTTTGAAAATTGTAAGAACTGTTATCATCACAATGACTATCCATGATTCCAGAGAATCAATGATGAAATATACTATCTATCCCCTGGCAGAGAAATTAAGGATTCAGGGTGTGAAATGAGACACAGGTTTTTTTTTTTTAACATGGCCAATGAAGAAATTTGGCTTTCTTGATTATGTATATTTGTTACGAGAAATTTATTTTCGTTTTTCCCCCAATGGGATGGGGGCCAGGAGTAAGAAAAAATAGATTTTGGTTCAGAAGAAAAGGTTTAATATGAAAAATAAATCTTGCCATACCTACAAATAGCATAACTTAGTTGTCTAATAAGGATGTTCATGAGGCATTCCACAACTTATGCAAGGCTCCCAGATGGTTTCTGTTGATGCTGAGTACAGTCCAATCAACCTGTACTACTAGGTCTTATGTTTACTATTAAGAAGTAATTAAAAAACTCAGAAAGAAAATTATCTCTTTTTCTAGATGTCATTGATACAAGAACTATAGCTCCATGCCTCCCTTTATACAAGAGGTATACATGGCCCTCAAGATCAGAACTGATCCATCTAAGGTAAGAAGAGATTGTTTATCTGTATTGTCTTTTAGGTTATTGTTACTGGACCCATTAATTAACATCACCCTATTAATGACCTGTCAGCCAATTGGTGACCCACTTCCCACTTGGCAGTATGTTGGGCACAAGCATAAATTGTACTATTTTTGTGAGGCCAAGGAGGATCATGGGTATAGAGATATTTTGTAAGGGGTTTTCTGACACTTCAAAGTTGCTAAGTTTTACTTAGCTACCAACCCACAAACTTTCTAAGTTAACGTCTCCACTTCTGCCCTCATTTCCTGAAGGTTTTATACAAATAAACTTACCATCACTGCTCCTCTGGATTGATTGACTTATTTTTTGCAGAGGTGGTTGTTTATTATTTCTAAAGAACAGAGGAGAATTTAAAGGAAAAGTATTAAAATATTTAAGCTGTAGGTTTGATGGTCTATATTTCCCTGAGGTTCGTGTTAAAAATCGCATTTTATTTGAGTGTAAAAATACCTCCTTGTACATCAAAGCACTGAAAATATTTGGAAATATCCAGTGCCTTAAAGCAGCTGTGTAAATTAGCAAGGCTTGAGGACTAAAAATTCAGATGAAGCCTCTGAGAAATTACATTCTGGGAAAGTCCGATTTTTCCTAAAAACGTAAGTTTTAACTTCTTATAATTATTATGAAAAGCAGCATAATACTAATATATAGAACCTCGTAATAAGAAAGATCTTGGCTTTGCTTCTGACATACACTAACTGTGTGATCATAAGCATATCCTAGCATGTTTTCTAAGACAGTTAGTAGAGTGGTAAAATCCTTGCTCTGGAGTCAAGAGAACATGAGTTCAAATCCCACCGATGATACCTACTACCTATATGACCTTGTGCAAATCATTTGACTTTTATGGGACTCAGTTTCTTTTTCTGTAAAATGAGGGGGTTGGAAAAGGTGGCTTCTGTGGTTCCTTCCAGCTCTGGTTCTGGGATCCTATGAAGTTGCTTAGGAATTGGCATACCAAGGAATTCCCCAGGCTTATGAAATCCCAGGTCCAGGTGATTAGTATTACATCAGTTTTAGGATTTAGTCGACTATCAGAACTGCATTTCCTTCCTCAGGCTTCTTTTTGTTGTCATCATTAGCTACCTCATCCCCAGGAATGCATGAAATACACAAAAGACTAATGGAAGGGTTTTAGGCCAGTTTCAGCATAAAGCAAGTCAGGGGGTTTTGAAAAACCTAAATATAAGATTAAAAATATATAGTATCAATTATCCACGATGACAGTGGGCCAGTCCTGAATTCAGGATGTCCTAGTTTCAAATGCCACTTCTGACACATCATGGCTGTGTGACTCTTCCTGAACTACATCTATAAAGGGAGTTTCCTCCCTAGAAAATCCATACACAGAAAAAAAAATCACAGATCCAGCAACAAAAAAATCATTATATATAAAGACATGATATAGATACATAAATATAGATGTAGATAGAACGGAATATAGGTGTCTATATAATGTGTATCCACTAAAGGTCTCAAAAGTTAGAGGCCGGTAGAGCACAAGCTACTACTAAGGTAGAAAGACTTCAGAGATTGCTCTGGAAGACGTCATTTGAGTACAAATCCCTTGGCCACCAGGGGATGATTTTTTTTGGTTTGCAACAGCTCATGAAACAATCTACTCAGTTGGGGGGGGTGTTGTACTTTGCAACATCTGAAGAAAGTGCCACATAGATGAAATTAATTATCTTTTAAAGTATTATGGAAAGGTATGTCAGACCAGGGCACTGATAAAAAATGTACTGGTTTTAACTTCTTTTTGGAGGCTAGGTCAAGTCAACCAATAAACATGTATTAAGTACCTATTATGTGCCAGGCACTGTCCTAAATGTTAGGGATACAGAGAAAGACAAAAGACAGTCCCTTTTCTCAAGGAGCTCGCAATCTAATGGGGGAGACAACATGCAAACTATATATAAACAAGTTATATACAGAATAACTAGAAATAATCAACAGAGAGAAGTAGCTAGAATTAAGGGGAATCAAGAAAAGTTTCCTGTATAAGGTGGGATGTTAGCTGGGACTGGAAGAAAGTGAGGGAAGCCAGTAAGTAGGTAGAGAGCCAGTGAAAATGCTCAGAGCCAGGAGATGGAGTATCTTGTTCAAGGAATAGCAAGGAGCCCAGTATCAGTGTGTCACCGAGTAGGGTAGGAGTGTAAGGTGGAAGAAGACTGGAAAAGTGGAGAAGAAGGGGAAGGTTATAAAAGGCTTTGAACACCAGAGGATTTTGTATCTGATCCTGGAGATGGTAGAGGGGCACTGTAGTTTATTGAGTAGGGGGATGACATGTACCTTAGGAAGATCACTTTGGCAACTGAGTGGAGGATGAACTAGAAGGGGGAGGGATTTACATCAAGGAGACCAACCAGAAGGTGATTGTAATACCAGGCATGAAGTGATGAGGGCCTGCACTGTCAGAAAAGAGAAGGGAATGTATTTGAGAAGCACAAATCTATAGGTCTTGGAAACAGGCTAGATGTGAAGGGCAAAAGAGGGTGAGGACAATATCGTAGTTGCTGGTCTATATCACTGGGAGGATGGTCATGGGCTGGTTGTTGTCTGTCATCTCTAAGAGGACCAAAATGACATCACTATGCTAGAGTCAAGTTACAACTGCGGTTGATCAGACCAATAAAAGCTCTGAATGCTCTACCGCAGGTCAGGCACAAATAGTCCATGTGAACATTTGGGGTGGATTCTCTAAATTTGTTCATCTCACATTTCTTTTGAGCTACTTCAATTCTGCTTTGCTCATACAGCATAACACCTTCCCTGATGAGGGCACACCATGCTGGGTGGTCCTGTGCCAGTGCCTCACATGTCAATCAATTCCAAAGTTCTTAAGAGAGACCTTGGGAGTGTGATTGTATCACTTCTTCTGACTACCATGTGAGCGCTTGCCCTGTGTGAGTTCTCCATAAAATAGTCTTTTTGGCAAGCATATGTTGGGCATTCAAACAATGTGGCCAGCCCATCAGAATTCCACTCTCTACAGTGGAGTCTGAATGCATGGCAGTTTAGATCAAGAAGGGACTTCAGTGTCTGGTATCTTATCATGCCAGGTGATCTTCAGAATCTTCCTAAGACAATTCAAATGGAAGCGATTCAGTTTCCTGGCACGGCATTGGTAGACTATCCAGGTTTCACAGGCATACAACAATGAGGTCAGCTCAATGGCTTTGTAGACCTTCAATCTGGTAGTCAATCTAATATCTCTTCTTTCCCACACTTTACTTCGGAGTCTCCCAAACACTGAGCTAGTTCTGGCTATATGTGCATCAACCTCATTATCAATGTGTACCTCCCTGGAAAGTATACTGCCAAGGTAAATGCTTATCCACAACATTCAAGAGATGGTTCCACATATGGATGGTGCAGTGTTAGCTGGTGAAGAACCTCTGTTTTCATGGTGTTAATTGTCAGGCCAAAATTAGCACAAGCAGCAGAGAATCAATCCGTACTTTGTTGCAATTCATCTTCAGAGGCTGCATTCAGTGCACAATCATCTGCAAATAAAGAAGTCATACAGAGATAGAAAGAGAAATTCCATTTAAACTTATTATAGACATTACAAGATATTTAGGAGTCTACCTACCGAAACAAACACAGAAACTCTATGAACACAATTACAAAACACTTTTCACACAAATAAAGTCAGATCTAAATAATTGGAAAAACATCAGTTGCTCATGGGTAGGCCAAAGCTAATATAATAAAAATGATAATTCCACCTAAGCTGGAATTTACTTATTCAGTGCCATACCAATCAAACTACCAAAAAATTATTTTATAGAGTTAGAAAAAATAATAACAAGATTCATTTGGAAAAACAAAAGGTCCAGAATATCAAAGGAACTAATGAAAAGAAATGCAGGGGAAGGTGGCCTAGCAATTCCAGATCTTAAATTGTATTATAAACCAGCAATCACCAAAACTGCTTGGTACTGGCTAAGACATAGAGTGGTGGATCAGTGGAATAGGTTAAATATGCAAGACACAGTAGTGAATGACTATAGTAATCTATTATTTGATAAACACAAAGACCCCAGCTTCTGGGATAAGAACCCACTCTTTGAAAAAAACTGCTGGGAAAACTGGAAAAGAGTATGGCAGAAACTAGGCATAGACCAAAATCTCACACCATATACCAAAATAAAGTCAAAATGGGTTCAGGACTTAGATATAAAGGCTTATACCATAAGTAAACTGGGAGAACAAGGAATAGTTTACCTATCAGATCTATGGAGAACAGAAGAATTCATGACCAAACAGGAGATAGAGAACATTATGAAAAGCAAAATGGATAATTTTGATTACATTAAATTGAAAAGTTTTTGCACAAACAAAGCCAATGCAACTAAGATTAGAAGGAAGGTAGAAAATTGGGAAAGAATTTTTACAACCAGTCTCTCTGATAAAGGCCTCATTTCTAAAATATATAGAGAATTAAGACAAATTTATAAGAATACAAGCCATTCCCCAATTGATAAATGGTCAAAGGATATGAAAACAGTTCTCAGATGAAGAAATTAAAGCCATCTATAGTCATATGAAAAAATGCTCTAAATCATATTGATTAGAGAAATGCAAATCAAAACAACTCTGAGGTACCACATCACACCTATCAGATTGGCCAACATGACAAAACAGGAAAATGATAAATGTTGGAGAGATGTGGGAAAATTGGAACACTAATACATTGTTGGTGGAGTTGTGAAATGATCCAACCATTTTGGAGAACAATTTGGAACTATGCCCAAAGGGCTACAAAAATGTGCATACCCTTTGACCAGCAATAGCACTTCTAGGACTATATCCCAAAGAGATCATACAAATGGGAAAAGGACCCACATGTACAAAAATATTCATAGCAGCTCTTTTTGTGGTGGCAAAGAATTGGAAATTGAGAGGATGCCCATCAATTGGGGAATGGCTGAGCAAGTTGTGGTATATGAATGTAATGGAATACTATTGTGCTATAAGAAATGATGAACAGGCTGACTTCAGAAAAACCTGGAAAGATTTGTATGGCCTGATGCTGAGTGAAGTGAGCAGAACCAAGAGACCGTTGTACACAATAACAGCCACATTGTGTGATGACTAATTTTGGTAAACTTAACCCTTCCCAGCAATACAAGGATCTAAGACATTTCTAAAGGTCTCATGATGGAAAATGCTATCCATATCCAAAGAAAGAACTATAGAATTTGAATTGCTATTTTTTTCTCTTCTGTTGAGTTTTGTTTCCTCTTTCTGGTGGTTCCTCCTATTGGTTCTAATTTTTACTTACAACATCAGTAATGTGAAAATATTTTTAATAGGAATGAACGTGTATAACCTATATCAGATTGTGTGCCATCTTGGGGAGGGTGGTGGGGAGGAAGGGGGAGAAAAATTTTAAGCTCAAAAGCATATGGAAGTGATTGTTGATAAATCAAAATAAATTAATAAAAAAAATTTTTTTAAGTTAAAAAAAAAAGGCGTGCACCAACACTGTCTCCACTTTGGTCGTGGCTTGTAGCCTTTTCAAGTTGAAGAATTTGCCATCAACGTAGTAGTTAACCTTGATACCATGTTCGTCCTCATTGAAGGCATTTGACAATATGGCTGAAAACATCATGCTTAAAAAGCACAGGAGCAAGTACACAGCCTTGTTTCACGCCATTGGTGACTGGGAGCATCTTCCATTATCCAGAACCCACACAAACATGCATCATGAAATTGACATACAATACTGATGAACTTCTCCAGGCAACAAAATTTTGACAAAATTTTCCATAAGCCCTCATGACTGACAGCATCAAAGGCCTTGGTTATATCTTCATTATGTAAGGACCTCTGTTCTGCTACTGGCATTTCTCTTGGAGCTGGGCAACAAACACCATATCAATCATTCCTTAGCCCTTTTTGAAGCTACACTGGTCTCAGGTAGATGAACATTTTCCAGGTGGAAGGATCAGCCTATGAAAGAGGATTCTGGAAAGAATCTGCCAGCAATGACTAAGCGAGACCCACCTGTGACTGTCGTAGAACAATCTATTTTCTTTATGGAGATGGACAATGGAGGATTCCTTGAACTCCTGAGGGATGACCTCCTCTTGCCATATAACCCCAAAAATTTCAGTCAGCTTTTGTATGAGCAATGGTCCCCCCACCTTGAAATACAATCAGCACCAGATGCTTTGCTACATGAAAGGAGTCTAATGGTTTTCAAAACCTCTTCTTCCGTTGGAACTTCAGCTAGGAAGGGATTGACTTCAACCTGAGGCAAACAGTCAATGGCTTCAGCATTGATTGATGACAGTCTGTTGAGAACATCATGAAAGTGTTCATCCCATCTCACTAGAATCATGTCCTTATCACTAATCAATGTGGCTCCATCAGCACTGAGTAGCTGAGATGCACCATAGGTCTTTGGCCCACAAATAGCCTTCAAGGCATATAAAAGCACTTTGGATTGTTACTATCAGCATAAAACTGAATTTCATCTGCCTTCATACTGGGCCAAGAATCCTGCATCTTTCTAAGCTTCGCTTGTACTTTACTTTTGACAATACTATGGAGGGAAAAGACACAAAGCCCAGGACAGAACTTATGGGACACCCCCTTTTAGCAGGAATAACCTGGATGAACATCAAGCATAGGATAGTGAGAAAGAGAAGTCAGATAGGTAGGAGGAGAACTAGGAGAGATTAGTGTCCTGAAAGCCTATAGAGAAGAGGCAGGCTATCAAGCAGAAGACAATCTCCCTTTCTAGCTCAGGTCCAACATGCAGCAGCCACTCATGGGCCCCCATTACTTGTGGCTTGGGAGACTTGACATAGTGTGTTTTGGACCTGGGTTGGTTCACTTTTCCTCAAGCAATCTGATGGCTCCTGCTCCCAGGGAGCTCACCATATTGGGGTGGGACTTAGTGGGTTCACCCCATCAATTTGGTCTACTGTACAGCTCAGTACTCCCAAACTCAAGCCTTAACCTACACTGTGGCAGTGATTAAAGGCATGAACCACTACATCTAGCTGGCCTTAACTTTTAAGTAGCTTACACCAAGATGGGGGATTCAGTATTTAGACTGCATTTACATACACAAATGGAAGTCAGAAATTTAGGAATTATTTGAAAATTTAAATCTAAAAAAATTTTTGCATGAAAATCATGTTTTCAGTCACATGTCTCATTGAATCTTTCTTAAAATTTATTTTATTTCTCAACTAACAAGCATTTATTTTCTCCTTCATCATGCAAAGAAAAAGAGAAAAAACAAAAAAAACCCACCTTGTAACAAGTAATACAGTCATGCAAAACAAATGCCTCCATTATCTAAAGATGTATGTCTCATTTTGTATCTCTAATCCATCACTTCCCTGTCAGGAAGAAGGAAGCATTTGTTCATCACTGGTCTTCTGGAACTGAAGTTGGTTTTTGCACTGATCAGAGTGCTTAAATCTTTCAAAGTTGTCTTTATAATATCATTGTAAAAATTTTTCTCTTGATTCTCCTCACTTTACTCTGCATTATTTCATGCAAGTCATCTCATGTTCATCTGCAACAATCCTTTTCATCATTTCTTTTTTCTTTTTAATATTAGTTTATTTTTAGTTTTTAACATTCACTTCCACAAGATTTTGAGTTCCAAATTTTCTCCCCCTCCCTCCCAATCCCCTATCTCATGGTGTTGTGCAATCTGGTATAGGTTCTACATATACATTCATATTAAACATATTTTCAAATTAGTCATGTTGTAAAGAAGAATTGGAACCAATGGGAGGAACCATGAAAAAGAAGAAACAAACAAGAAAAAAAGACAGCAAATAGTATGCTTTGATCTACATTCAGATTCCATAGTTCTTTTTCTTGATATGGAATAACGTTTTCCATCATGAGTCTTTTGGAGTTGTCTGAGATCCTTGCATTGCTAAGAAGAGGTAAGTCTAACAATTCCAGTACTGTCTACCTCACAGGGCACATTTTTTTGGTCTGGCCCTGTGACTCCATTGGTCTAGGGAACTCCCAGTATGGAAACTTCCTCCAATAACAGATCTGCAACTCCTCTGTGACTGTTATTCTTAAAGAGTTGTCTGAAAATTTGTTAGTAATTTTCAGTCAGAATAGTTTGCCATTTCCTTCTCCAGATCATTTTATTCATGAGGAAACTGAGGCAAACAGGGTTTAAGTAACTTGCCTAGTGTCACACAGGTAGTAAGTATCTGAGACTGGATTCAAACTCATGAAGATGAGTCTTCCTGATTCTAATCCCAGTGCTCTATCCACTGCACCACCTAGCTTCTCCCAGTCGTCTGAAACACTGAGGCAGTAAGTGATTTGCCTAGGATCAGTCCTATTGTATGTGTCAGAGGTAAAACTTAAACCTAGGCCTTCCTGATTCGAAGACCAGCCCTCTACTGACTAGGCCACACAGTGCCTTTAGTTTACAGGCCTAACACATCACAAATGCAATTGCTCATAGCACCGAATAAGACAACAGATGTCAAGCGCTTTGTGAAACATTAAGCACGACACAAATATCAGCCCCTAATTCTATTATTCCCCCTATATGAATGTCTAAAACTTTTCCCTGATATTCACAGGCTAATAAAATAAAGTAATTGTGATAATGATCATGACTTTGTTGGAAGATTCTGGTGTGCTCCATAAACATCCACTGACTGCATCCTGTCTCAGGATGGGAGAGAGGCTGGGTGATTCAGGTGGAAACATTCAAAGTCACAAAGACGTTAATTAACTTGTCACCTGGTGAGTCAGTGCCAGAACTGGGAACAGAGCCCACTTCTGATGACTGCTGGTTAAGCATTCAAAACACAAGGATGTTGCTTCTCGGGGCCTCAAATCCCCTCTCCTCAGTTGTGGCATGTTTCCTACCGATATCGACATGCTTTCATTCTGCAGGGATAACATATGTGTGATGAGAAGAGGTTTCACATTTCCACAGCCGTGGCATTGGAGGAGTGGCTGCCTTACAATGAAGACTTCCCTTCCAGGTCTCTTTTTATTGCCTCAGGAGAATCCTGTGATAGATGAGATCCTGGTGTGTTAGGGCTAGAGGTGGAAAGTAATATTTGCAACCTGGGGGATTCTTGGAGCAGGAAATCTCATGAGCTTTCCAGCCTTGTAGGAATAGTTCCAAGGGCAGGCATTACAGACAATGTGGAGAATTTGCTATTTTGTCTCTCACCCCCTGGCTGCTGCAGCTGCAGGTTTAAGGATAAGTAGCATTACTTCTCCCCTGTAGTTGGCAGGGTTTCACTTTCTGAAATCACGCAGCATCTTTGAATATGTTGCTATAACCCATTCTGTGCTGAGGCATTGGATTCTTTTTCAGTTCTGTAAAATAATCCCTTGGTAGTTTCATTGGCATGACACTGAAAAAGTAAGCTGATTTAAGTAGTTGTCATTTTATTATACTGGCTTGGTGTACACATGATTAATTAATATTTATCTAATTATTTGGATCTGTCTTTATGTAAAGAATGATTTGTAGTTACACCCATATGGTTTCTATGAGTATTTTAGAAGGTAGGCTTCCAAGCATTTTATATATACTGTAGTAACTTTAAATTTTAAATTCCTTTTTCTAGCTTTTTCTGCAATATTTTGTTGGTGATATAAAGACAATCTAATGATTTATTTGGATTTATTTTATGTCCTGCAACTTTGCTGAAGTTATTGTCTTAAGTAATTTTTTAGTTAACTTTGTAGGGTTCCCCAAATCATCATATCATCTGCAAAAAATGATCATTTTGTTTCCTCTTCTCCTAAGCTTATTCCCTCAATTTCTTTTTTCTCTATTGCTGCATCTAGTAAATCTAGTGCTATATCAAACAGTAATGGTAATAATGGAAATCATTATTTTACTCCTGCTCTTATTGGAAAGGCCTCTAATTTATCTCTATTACATGTAATTCTGATTCTTGGTTTTAGATAGATACTTCTTATTATATTAAGGAAAGATCCATTTATTCCTATTTTTCAAGCGTGTGTTTTCTTAAACAGGAATATTTTTTAAAAGTTTTGTCAAAACATTAGTCTCCATCTATTAATAGTCATGCAATTTTTATCATTCATACTGTTAATATTGTCAATTTTGTTGATAATTTTCCTAATGTTGAACCAACCCTCCATTTCTGATATAAATCCAATCTAGTCATAGGATGTAATCTTCATAATATGTTGTTGTAGTCTCCTTGATAATGTTTTATTTAAAATTTTTGAATCAGTATTCATCAGAGATAAGTGGTTTATAGTTTTCTCTCTCAGATTTGATTCTCCCTGGTTTAAGTAACATAATTTCATTACATAAGATATTTGGTTAGACTCCTCTTTTTGCTTTTTTTTCAAATAGTTTATGTAAAACCCAGAATTAATTTTTTAAAGGTTTGATAGAATTCACTTATAAATCCATTTAGTCCTGAAGTTTTTTTTTTCCTTTGAGAGCTCATTTATGGCTAGTTCAAATTACTTTTCTAAGATCGAGTTGTTGAGGCCCTCTATTTTAATTTTTTATAAATATTCATCCATCTCATTTAGATTGTCAGTTATAATTACATAATTTGGGAAAATCATTTCTAATAACTTTTCTTATTTCTTCATCTTTTGTGAACTCACTTTTTCATTTTTATACTGGTTGTTTGTTTTAACTCTTTTAAAAATAAAATTAGCAAATGATTTATTTATTTTATTTTTTAAACAACTCTTAGTTATATTTATTAATTCAATGATTTTTAGGCTTTCAATTTTGTTAATTTCTTCACTGACTTTTTAACATGTCTATTGTAGTGTTTAACTTTAGGGGGTTTTATTTTGTTAGTTTTCTAAGTTTTTGTTTAGTTGCATTATCAGTTTATTGATTTGTTCTTTTTTGATGAATGTTTTACATATATATTTACATATGCATATATGTATGTATGTAACCATATACATACATATATGAGTGTGTATGTGTATATAATTTTCCACTGAATACTGCTTTGGCTACATTGCCAAAATTTTGACATGTTGTCTTTTTGTTGTTATTAACTTTAATGAAATTATTAATTGGTTTTATGATTTGTTTTTTGACCTATTTATTCTTTAGGACTGTCATTTATTCTCCATGTAATTTAATTTTCCTTCAATAGTCTTGATTGAATACCATTTTTATTTCATTATGGCATGAAAAAGGTGTTTTTAATAATTCTGCTTTTCTGTATTTATTTGTGTGGAATTTATGCCTTAATACATGATCATTTTTATGAAGGTGCCATGTCCAGATGAGAAATATGTATTCTTTCTCTTCCCATTTAATATGTTCCAGAAGTCTATGACATCGAACTTTTTTTAATCATTCCATGTAGGCTCTTAATTTCTTTCTTGTTTTTTTCTTTTGATAGACTTGACTGGGTCTAAAAAGAAAAGTACATTAAGATCCTCCCACTATTAGGATTTTACTATATCTTTTTTCCTTGTAATTCATTTAACTTGTCCTTTCAGTATTTAGATAGTGTGCCATTTGGTACACGTAGATTTAGCACTGATATTGATTTATTGTCTATGGTACCTTCTAGTATAATACAGTTTTCCTATTTATCTCTTTTATTTCAATCTGTTTTGGCTGTTGCCTTATCTGAGATGATTGCTGCTCCTCTTTTTTTTTTTTTACTTCCACTGAAGCACAATAGATTTTGCTCTAGCATTTTATTTAAACTCTGTGTAATCTTTACATTTCAAGTATGTTTCTTGAAAACAATATGTTGTTGGATTCTACTATTTAATACATTCTACTATACCATTCTGTTTTATCATTATTCTTAATCATAGCTATAATTTTAGTTGTACAGTTTCTTCCGTTCTATTCTTTTGATATCTTCCCTTTCTTATTGCCCACCCTTTCTTTATAAAGAAAAAGAGTGTAGTGAGCAAAAAAGAGTTTGTTCTGTGCCATTATACAATCTGCTTTTGCTCTCCTTTCTTTTCTTTTTTCTCCCAGAGCCCAATCACAAGTGGTTACCTTTTCTTTCCTTTTAAACCTCTTTTCATAATCACGTGGTTAGATTTTGTTTTGCTTTTGACCAATTCTTCCCTAAATCTATTCTCCCTCCCTTTCATAACTCTCCTGTTTCAATGTTGAGTGAAATGCATTTATGCATCCAGTTGTGTGTGTCCTTCCCTCCTTTGACCAGTTCAAATGAAAGTGAAGTTCATATTACCTACTCACACCACTGCTTCCTCTTTGTTTATATAGACTTCCATTTGTCTACTCCAATTCTGTTAGATAATTTCTCCCCATTTTTCCTTTCCCATCCCCTAGCGCATTCCTCCCTGCTTTTTCTCTTTTTAAAAGATCATCAAAACATAACAAAACCATGCCTGTTCCCTCTGTATCATTTGACTCCTTCTCTGACCCCTGATGATTTTAGAGTCCTGAGGGGATACTTGTATTATCATGCCATTTTTGAAAATAAATATTTCTTCTTTGTTTAGAAAGCTGTGATTGTTTGCTCATGTTTACCTTTTTGTGTTTCTCTTGACTACTGTGTTTGTACTTAAACGTTTCTGTTCAGCTCTGGTCTTTTCATCAGGAGTGCTTAGAAGTCTTCTATTTAATTAAAATTCCGTTTTCCCTCATGTAGGATTATACTTAGTTTTTCTGGGCAAGTCATTTTTGGTTGTTGTACCTATCTCTTTTGCCTTCTGGAATATTGTCTTCTAAGTTATCCACTCCTTTATAGTAGCTACTAAGTTTTGTGTGATCCTGATTGTGTCTCCTCTGTTACTTAAATTCTTTCTTTCTGAGTGCTTGAAGTATTTTTTTTTTTTGAGCTGGTAACTCTGGATTTTGGCTATAATGTTTCTAGGAGTTTTCATTTGGAAGTGTCTTTCAGGAAATGGCTGGTGGATTCTTTCTATTTCTACTTTACCCTCTGGTTATAAAAAAAAAATGGAGAGCTTTCTTTTATGGTTTCTTGAAATATGATGTCTAGGCTCTCTTTTTTCGGTCATGATTTTTCAGGTAGCTTAATTATTTTTAAATTATCTCTCTGTGATCTGTTTTTTAGATCAATTCTTTTTGCAATGTAGATTCCTTACATTTTCTTCTATTTTTTCAGTTTCTTTTTTTTTAACTTTGTTTTAATATTTCTTGTTTTCTTGTGAAGTCATTAGCTTCTGTTGGGTCATTCCAATTTTCAAGAAATTTGTTACATAAGGCTTTATATCTCTTTTGTCAAGCTGCTAATTTTCTTTTAAAATTATTCTTCCATAGCTCTCATTTATTTTCCATTTATTTCCTCTACCACTTATTTCTTTTATAGATTTATTTTTAAACTTTTTTTAATGCTTGATTTGTTTTTTCTTCCAGCAAAACTAGTTGAACTTTTGCCCAAGATGTGTTTTTGTTTGGGTTTTTTTCTTGTTGATTTTTTGGAGTTCTTTTCTTCTGCATCTGTGTTTTGGGCATTTCTGTCATCATAATAGCAGGACAGGATTCATTTTGTTTTCTCATTCTTCTTTCCATACTTCTGATCTCATACTTTGTGTTAGGGCCAAGCTCTATGCAGTTATGAAATGAATGTCTAGATTTTACTTCATCCTGTTTTTAGTCCTTTTGAGTCTGCTGCCTTCTTTGCATATTGGTTGTTATATTATTTAGGGATCTCAGCGACAGCTCAAGCTTGGGACTTAAAAGATTTTAGTGCACCTGGAGTGGTCTGATACAGGGTCTGATCATTTTCATCCTAATCTTATTTTTTCAAGCTCCTGACCTGGGTTTTGGGTCTGAGCAACATAATTGTGGATTTGCCTCTGTAGACTGCTGCTGGACCCAGTCATCATTAACAAGCCAGAAAGCTCTATAGGTTCAGAGTGACAGATCTTTTGACCTAAGTCCTGCGCCCTGGTTATTCTACTGCAAACTTCAGACAGGTCTGGGGACCATTTGCTGCTGCCGCTACCAAAACTATTGCTACTACTACTATTACTGCTACTACTCCTACCACTACCACTACCACTACCACCACCACTACTACTACTACTACTGCTACTACTACCATTGCTACTACCACCACCACCACTACTACTACTACTACCACCAGTAACATACTGCTACTAAGGTCAGAGTCATACAGCTGGTGTGCTCTCTTCTGGTCCCTCCTTATTGTCCATGGTTCCTCCTTGCCATGGTCCTCCACCATTCAGCACAGGTCTGCTCCTCAGTCTTCACCCTAGCTATAGGATATGACTGACAGAGCTGCCATTTGGTACTCATTCCTTCTCCCTGCACAACATTAAACTCCTCTACTAGATCAAATATCCCTTGTTGCCCCAGTGTGTAATTCAGTCCCTCAGTGGAAGACTCCATAGGGTTACTGTCCTCCTGCCTCCCATGAGTTTGAACATAAGTCCCTCTGGTTCACTAAGATAGATAGATAGAGATAGAGATATACATACACATATACACACATATATACATACATGCATACACATATACATATAGACATGTTTATGTATATATGTATGTATGCAGTAGCTACATTTTAACACTCAAAGCAGGGCTGAGAAACTCCATGAATCCCCAGGCCCATTTCTGAATACATGTATCATTAGGTGGCAAGATACTTTCAAGGATCTGTCAAAGTAAAACATGAATATGTAAGAATAGAAAAAACAAAGTACATTTCTGTAGTTTCAGATAAGATTATGCTGAAATTGACATGTCACAGTGAAATTGATAAGCACTAGGGTTACCTGGAACCAGAGATTTGTCAAGGTCTATCTCAAAGTTACTGCAAATATTATTTGGAAAAAACATATATATATATATATATATATATATATATATATATATATATATATATATATATATATATATATATATATATATATATATACATTATACACACACACACAGACACATATATACACACACATATATATACACACACACATATATATGTATACACATATATATATCTTCTTCTTTGTAGAGAGAGGTAAGGACTATGGATATGGCCTGTGGTATATGTTGTCAGACAGGATTTTTGCACTGGTTGATTTTGGTTAAATATCATGGGAGATTAATTGTTACAAAGATAGCATTTGATATGTTTAATATGATTGTACATGTATAGCCTATGTCAGATTGCATGCCATCTTGGGAAGAGGGGAAGGAAGGGAAGGGGAAAAAATTTTGGAACTCAAAACCTTGTAAAAGTGAACGTTGAAAACTAAAAATAAATAAATAAGTAAATGAAAAAAAGAAGGGGTGTTGGAAACCAAAGTTAGCATTTTAAGCCCTCTCCTCTTACATGTTACCCACTCCAGAGCAGCTACCAAAGTACACTATGGGAAAAAATCCACTCAAACCCACAGCTCATGAGACCATTTTTCTTCCCTTTTGTCAGCCAGAAGAAACAATTAGTGCAAAGCAATTTCATAAAATAGAATAGCAGGGTTATTCACAATAGAACATTATCCCATAAATAAAGGACACAGTCTTTCACAAATATATCCACTAGCTATGGGGAAAGTGAACATATATATAGGAGCCACATTTAAATTGCACGCATGAGCAATGTTTGACCAGATTACATGAGTAGAAGAGTAACTCACATCTCTGCTCTACAAAACCAATGATGTCTTCTGATAATGTCATCACGCTGCTTTCATTGGTCTGGCTCCTTACTATGCACCATGTCTCTGAGTGGCTCTGCTAATCACAATTGGCTTCATTTTGGTGGTTAAGCCTATAGTCTCTGCTGGTTCCTGCTGATCCAATTATGACTGCTGTATATGTAGCTCCTCTGGCATGTTGTTCTGTTGGTCCAGTGATGTTTTTGATAATTTTCACTGAGCAGTACTCATTGCTACTATATTCCGGGCTCACCTCTTCTGGGTTATCTGAATCCACAGGGGCCCTGGCATTTCTCCAAGGAGAACATGGAAGGACCCTAATAAGTGAGTGATCCACTAATCAGAAGGTGAAAAGATGGATCATATACCACTCTCCTGTCACCAGCCTATCATGAGCTTAACTCTAACGCAACTATATGTCCACCTTTATCCATGATCACTCAACACTCCCCCACTCTTCTCTTTCCCATCACTGGTTCTCCTTGGTAATGCTCAGGCATTAGCCTCTTAAGGCTGTTTTAACTTAAAACTGACCAAGGTACCCAAAACAATTACTGAGGCAAAATTCCTCCTCCCCACTCCCCCCGCATCCTCACCTTCCAAGTCACCACATGACTGCAACAGATGCTGGATTGACCTGAGGTGGTGGTTAATAAGCAAGAACTTTCCTCTCCTTCCCCTCATTTTCATTGAAATAGTCTGAGTCACACAACACAAGGGGGAATGGATCAGTTGTGATTTGAACTGCAGGTTTCATTATGTTATCTTCCCCTCCCCCACTCCCCAAAAAACCTCACTCCTCTCCCTGTTTCTTTTGAGGGTGCCATCATCCTTCCAGTCACCTGGCTTCACAACTTTAGTAGGACCCTAAACTTTTCATTTTCACTTACTCAATACATTTAATCAGTTGCCAAATTTTCTTCCTCCACAACATCTCTCATGTCTGTCCCCTTTTCTCTACTTACCCAACCCACACTAGGTCAGTTATTCATCCCTCTTACCTTCATTGCTACAAAAGCCTTCTCTTATTTGCTCCCTCAAGTACAGGTCTTACCACAACATTCCTCTATTTGACAAACTCCATTGGCTTCCTAGAGCCATAGACTATGAGATCAAATATTATTTCATTATTTTATTCTTTTTATCTATATTTTTTGAAGTTTTATAATGTATATACTTATGACTGTGGTAGTATTCATATATAATTTATTAGAAGGTAAATATACCTATATTGGTGGTACATGCTTAAACACTGTTTACTGATAAGAGTCTATAATCAAAAAAGTTTGGAAAACCCTGCGCTTGGGAGCAGGGTGGGGAACCTGCAGCCTTGCCACATGAGGCCTTCTAGGTCCTTGGGTGCAGTCTTTTGACTGAGTCCCAAGTTTTACAGAACAAATCCTTTTATTAAGGGGATTTGTTCTGTGCACTTTGGATTCAGTCAAAGGGCCACACTTGAGCACCTAGAGGGCCACATGTGGATTCGAGGCTGCAAGTTCCCCACCCCTGGACCAAGATACAGATAACTGTCTAATATAGGGTTAGATACTTCCAAGCTTTTATCTGACCCAAAACAAAAGGGAAACTCATATCTTGCTTTTATTATGCCTGTCTGTCATCAGGTAAATCTGACTCCTTTGATGTTGCATTTTGGTCAATGGAAAAAAAAATCAGCGTCCCTACATAAGAAAGAGTTGATAGAGGATAAATTTCAGGGAAATGATTGTGGTTCAAAAGCAAGAGGCAGGAATAAAACTTTTTTTTAAAATAGGTAATAGTAACCCCACTGTAAGTTATTGAACAAGGTAGCATTATAAATATGTAATATATTATGTGTATATATATACGTATACCTACATATCTATGTTATGTTATACTCCCCCTTCTATACACTACCTCTTAAACGAACAATTCTTCTTCAAAGAGCACCTGGTTTTCCCCCTTCTTGTGCACATACCACTTATTATCTAGACAATGGTTATCTGTTCACTGTTCATCTGTACAGTCTACTACTAGGCTGTAAGCTCCCCAAGGACAGGGAACATTATCTCTGATGCTTCCCACTGTATAAGCAATCAATGCGTAAGAACTATTCCCTTAAACTGAAGGACTTAAGCTCTTGGTTTCATTTGTTTTCTCTCAAGGGTTATTCTTATTATATGTGTGGCTCTTTTCTACACCACATACTACTTGGTTCTTGGCATTTGTTGGAGGGTCAACCTGTAAGTAACCCTTTGGTCCCCAAAAAGCAAGACACCAAAACAGAGGTCATGTGGTACACAAGAAAAAGCAGTGCCTTTGGAACCGGAGCACCTAGGTTCAAAACCTTACTCTTTCTCTTACTAGCTCTTTGATCTTAGATAAGTCATTTAAATGTCCTTGGCCTCTTCATCTATAAAATAAGAGAGTTGGATTAAATGACTCTCAGGTCTCTTCCAGCTCAGATTCTAAGATCCTACGAATTACAGATCTAGAACTTCATTTTGTTAGTCTAGAGTGAAATGCTACCAAAAGCTTTGTCAGTCTGGTACTTTGCCCTTTTTTGGAGTAAAAATAACCAAATATATCTCCTTCGGCAATGGTGAAAATCAAACCAAGGACTGAATTTCTTAATGTCTGAAAGGATCTCAACTCTAATACATTTGCAGGGCAGGGGAGTGGGTGAGATTCTCATGTCATAAAAGTGAAAGGAAATCTCCCCTAGAGTAGTAATGAAGAAGTGCACCTGATGATTTTCCATTAAAATTTGTAGTCTGGGCTGTCTAGGAGTCAGTTTACACCAAGGATGTCAAGCTTAAATAGAAACAGGAACCACTAAACCATACATAGGAATCCCTGTGGGTGACGTATTGACTTAGAAAACCATGTATTAATATTATCTGTTTTATTGTATTTCTATTCATTTTGTTAAATATTTCCAAGTTACATTTTAATCTGGTGAGGCCATACTAAGGAGTATTGTGGGCCACTTCCAGCTGTGGCCTATGTGTTTAACACCTCTGATCTACACAACGGTGCCCTGGCAAATGTCATGTAGTGGAATTGAATAAAATGGAATAAGTATTTATTAAGTGCTTACTACCAGGCACTGTACCAAGTACTTTAAAATATCTCATTTGAATCACTGGACTAAGAATCAGAAGATTTTGATTCTAATATTGGTTCTCTCATTAACTAGCTGTGTGACCTTCGTCATAAACTTAGCTACCTAGGCCTCTATTTCCTAATCTTTCAAATTGGGATGATAATATGCCATAATTTCTGTGAGGACAAAATGAGAATTATATGTAATTTTTGTATATTATTATACATACACATGTGTGTACACATACACATATATTCATGTATGAGTATGTGTACATACACTCTCCTATTATATGTGTGCATACGCATACACAGATACACACAAGCTCAAGTCCTACTCTAATGTCTTACTTGATTGTGGGTATGACACTGAGTGCTGGGCAGGTAGGTGATATGGTAGATGAACTACTGAACTTGGAGGAGGGAAGACCTGATTTTGAGTCCTGCCTCAGACATTTCCTAACTGTGTAACCATGGACAAGTCATTTAACTTCTCCCAACCTTAACGTTAGTCATTGTTGTTATTATCATCGCTATCATTAGGGTTATACCATGGGGTCAAAAGTTTTTTAACAAGTTCTATTAAGCTGGAGAATGTAAGCTTGGTGCTGGACCAGCTGAGTCAAGTTCAGATAAGAGTCAGAACAAGATTTGCAAAGTGCTTTAAAAATATTCTTTCCTGGGGGCAGCTAGGTGGCGCAGCGGATAGAGCACTGGCCTTGGAGTCAGGAGGATATGAGTTCAAGTCTGGTCTCAGACACTTAGCTGTTATGACCCTTGACAAGTGACTTAACCCCCATTGCCTCAAAAACCAAAAAGAGGAAATGATTCTTGAGACCGAAGTACCACCTTGGGGCTTATGTATATATATGTATTATATATATACATACATATTCTCTACTTTTATCTTCACAACAGCCTGAGAGGCAAGTGCTGTCATTATCATTGTTATCATTATTATTATTTTACAGTTGAAGAAACTGAGGCAGACAGGTTAAGGTCACACACAGTATCTGAATCTGAATTTGAACTCAGCTCTTGCTGATTCCTAGAGCTCTACTAGTTTAGAAAGTTAATTAGCAGGCTAGCGAAGGTCATTTACTAAATTAAAGAGATATTATATTCAGTGCCCATGGAGGGAACCCCCATACCATTAAGTTGAAGAGCAGGACTATCCTAGGATTACAGGATCCTATGATCTAATGTTATAAGAGACCTTAGAAACCATGTAATCCAACCCAGTCACTTTACAGGTGAGACAACCGAGGCTGGAGATTAAGTGGTTTGTCCAAGGCCACACAAGCAGTTAATCAAGATTTGAACCCTGGTTCTCTAACTCTATAGCTAAATTTTTTCTTCCCTTTTAACACTTTCCACAGCCCATGATACATACATTATGCATATATGTATGTTTCCTATTTTATACTGTACAGACATAATAAAGAGAGAGAGAGAGAGAGAGAGACAGAGAGAGAGAGAGAGAGAGACAGAGACAGAGAGGAGAGAGAGAGAGAGAGAGAGAGAGGGAGAGAGGGAGAGAGAGGAGAGAGGGAGAGAGGGAGAGAGGGAGAGAGGGGAGGGGAGGGAGGGGGAGGGGGAGGGAGGGGAGGGGAGGGGAGGGGGGAGGAGAGAGGAGGGGGAGGGGGGAGGGGGAGAGAGAGAGAGAGAGAGAGAGAGAGAGAGAGAGAGAGAGAGGGAGGGAGACAGAGACAGAGAGAGAGACAGAGACAGAGAGACAGAGACAGAGAGAGAGAGACAGAGAGAGAGAGAGACAGAGGCAGAGAGACAGAGACAGAGAGAGAGACAGAGACAGAGAGAGAGAGAGACAGAGGCAGAGAGAGACAGAGAGAGAGACAGAGACAGAGAGACAGAGACAGAGAGAGAGAGAGAGAGAGGGAGGGAGGGAGAGAGAGGAGAGAGAGAGAGAGAGAGAGAGAGAGAGAGAGAGAGACAGAGAGACAGAGACAGAGAGAGAGAGACAGAGAGAGAGAGAGACAGAGAGAGAGAGAGACAGAGGCAGAGAGAGACAGAGACAGAGAGACAGAGAGAGAGAGAGAGAGAGAGAGGGAGGGAGGGAGAGAGAGAGAGAGAGAGAGAGAGAGAGAGAGAGAGAGAGAGAGAGAGGGAGGGAGAGAGAGAGAGAGAGAGAATATATACACACACATGCGATGAAAAGCTCAAATCACTCTTCAAGTATAAGATATCATTACTGTTTTCCAGGCATAGCAGTCAGAGTACTGTCTAACTGCAGTCAGGACTCATAACTTGGAGTTCTCACTCCAAGAAGAACCTGGGAAGTCATTAAATGAGGGACTTAATTAAATGATCGCATTTCTATGTGTAATTCCCTCAGTCATAGGTTTGAACGAAATTTCAGGAGGTTGCACTAATTAATTTCATTTCACATACTCTGAATTAGACCTTTCTGGGCTCCCGGGGCAAATGAATGCACAGACCCTCCCTTAGTCTGGATCTCTGTGTAGGGTACTAAGGCTCTTCTGTGTGGTTGGAGGCCAAGCCACTACAAACTGGGCCTGTGCTCAGGCCTAGTCCCAGCTGCTTCCCGGCCTTGAAAGGAGGTGTGGCCAGCTGGGCAGCAGACGAGAAGGAGGCATAAATACGTTGCTGTCTTGTGGTCTTTAGGGACCACTTGGTAGCCTCTCTCTGCAGACTAAGGGCCGGCTTCTTTCATACATTTGTGAAGAAGCTTCTGGACTGTTTCCTCTTCAGGCACCTGAAGTGAATAAGGCTTGAAGTTGCAGGTGACAGCCCGCTGACTGTCCACCTTCAATCAATCTTAACCTCTGCTGAAATAGAGAATCTCTCCCAAGCTTACAAGGGAGAATAAAACTGATTAACAGATACAAGGAGTTGTCAAAGTTACAGCTGAGAGTTTGAGCACAGTGTATGCAGGTTAGTCATTCATTCAAAGAGCTTTGTAGCTTCAATCCAGGGCACCCAAACTTGAAATTTAACACAGCTCAGCTGTAGCAAATGGATTTTTAGCCTGCTGTATGAATATATCTGAGTGATTAAATGGCTTAGAAATTGCCTTTACTATAGTAAAAACATCTCCTTTTGTGATTTCTCCAGGATGGATAAGCTGGATATCCCAGCACCCTTTGATTTCAAGACAAATCCTTCCTGGTTCAACACAAATTACAAAGGTAATTCTCTTTCAATTTTCATTTCTGTCAAATTGGGAATACTAAGTTCCTCCAAAAATATACCAAGTTTGTACTATGAATAAAAAACCATGGCATGTAGCTTGCCCCTTCTGTCCTCTGTATATCACAGAACACCCCACCCACAATTAATACCTCTTATGACTAGAGATCTTTATTCTTATAAAGTTCACATGATCGTGTGATTAAGTTATCGCTCACAGAAACATATGCATCTTTGTATTGAATGTAGGTCAAATGTAGCATTATAGGGTAGGGAGTGGAGTTTAGTAATGGTGTTCTCTTAGCTTTACTAAAATTGTATTATTTTGAAATCTATTATGACAATCTTTCTCGAGATAAGGAAAAAAACTAATAACATAGACAAGGATGAATAAATAAAACCAAATTTATATATTCTTCCTTGCCTCCCTCCTTCCCCCATTCCTTCTCTCCCTTTGTCTTTTCCCTTTCTTTCCCTCCTTCCTTCCTTTTCTTCCGAAATGAACTATTCTACTAAGCTTACTTCTAGGTACTAGGGAAGGGTGCAGAGGTAATAACTACACAGTTCCTACCTTCAAGCACTTTATAAGCTACCAAGGCAGAGACACGCCACATATATAAATACGCAATGCTGTGCAGCAACCATAGTGCATAACAGAGTCTAAAAAGAACATAAGATTGAAACAAACATGTACAGTTAGAGGAAAGAGCATTTCCACCTGGACTGATCAAAGAAAGCTGGATTTTAAACAGAAATTCTTTTTAAAAAGTCACCCTCTTCAAACATTTAGCTACAGGAACATTATTCAGAATCAAAATTGATTTATTTTTATATGAACAAATAGATTCCACTACTAGAAGAATGAGATAAGTTGGTGGAAGATATACAAAAAGCATTCAACCCAATGCAAGAATGAAATACTATTCTCCCCTTATATGATGTTGCCTTTTGAAAACTCAATCCTTACAGGAATGAGTCATATATGCAGGGAGTACATCTGTGTATTTCCTTGCTAACAAGAAGCACAAAAGACAAGGAAAGTATTGACAGAAGGGAGGGAGGAAGCGGGGTGCTGTTTTTTTAAAGACTGTTTTCTTTGACCTTAATGTTTGTCTAAATGTTTGTCTTTGGGGTCAGTCATGGAGAAATATACTAAGCTACTAAATCAGCAATAGTTTATTAAGTGCCTACTGTGTCCCCGGCCCTGAGACTTGAACAGTCTGTTGGTTTGGAGGTGTAGAGTCTGAGTTTAAATCTTGGCTCTGCTACTTTCTACCACTGTGACTTTGGCAAATTTACTTAACATCTCTGGGCTTCATCTGGAAAATGAGGGAATTGGACTATATAGCCTCTAATGACCCTTCCAACTCTAAATCTATGGTGTAATATATGTCAAATATTACATGAGACTACTAATAATAGCTTACATTTACATAGCGTTTTAAGGTTTGCGAAGTGTTTTACAAATATTATTTCATTTGACCCTCACAACAAGCCTGGGAGGTTGGTGCTATTAACTATCCCCATCTTTCAGATGAGGAAGCTGAGGTAGACAGAGATTAAGGGACTTACCCAGGATCACATAGTATCTGTATCTGGGACCATAAGTATGAGATCATAAGTATCTGAGACCAAAATTGAATTCAGGTCCTCCTGACTACAGGTCCCTCCCTCTATCCACTGTGGACCCCTTTGATGCTTTTATATATCCAAAAGAAGGACAGCCTGCCCTCCAGAAGTGTATTTGTTATTGTTGTTGTTCTGGTGTTCAGTCATGCTGACTCTTCGTGACCCCATGGACCATAGTACTCCAGGCCCTTCTATCCTCCACTATCTCTCAAAGTCAGTACAAGTTCATGTTCATCGTTTCCATGACACTCTCTATCCATCCCATCCTCTGCTGTCCCCTTTTCCTCTTGCCTTCAATCTTTCCCAATATCAGGGTCTTTCCAATAAGTCCTGCCTTCTCATTATGTGGCTAAAGTATTTAAGCTTCAGCTTCAGTATTTGACCTTCCAATGAAGAGTCTGAATTAATTTAAGTATTGATGTATTTGATCTCCTTGCTGTGCAAGGGACTCTCAAAAGTCTTCTCCAGCAGCACAATTTGAAAGCATTATTTCTGTGGCGCTCACCTTTCCTTATAGTCCAATTCTCATAGCCATACATTGCTACTGGAAAAACCACAGCTTTGACTACACATACCTATGTTGGCAAGGTGATGTCTCTGCTTTTCAGTATGCTGTCCAGATTTGCTATAGCTTTCCTTCCAAGGAGCAAGTGTCTTTTAATTTCATGGCTGCAGTCGTCACCTTCAGTGACATTTGAGCTCAAGAATATAAAATCTGTTACTGCTTCCATTTCTTCTCCCTCTATTTGTCAGGCAGTGATGGGACCAATTGCCAAGATCTTAGATTTTTTTTTTATGTTAACCTTCATGCCAGCTTTTACACTCCCCTCTTTCATCCTCATCAAGAGGCTTCTTAATTCCTCTTCATTTTCTTCCACCAGTGGTATCATCTGCATATCTGAGATTGTTGATATTTTTCCCAGCAACCTTAATTCTGGCTTTTGATTCATCCAGCCTGGCATTTTGTGTGATATACTCTTTATATAAATTGTTTGTGACTCCATTTGAGTTTTTAGGGTTTTTTTGTTTTTGTTTTTGGCAAAGATACTGGAATAGTTTGCAATTTCCTTCTCCAGCTTGTTTTACAGATAAGGAACAGAGAAAAACAGGATTAAGTGACTTGGCAGGGGTCACAAAGTGTCTGAGGCCAGATATGAACTAATGAGGATGAGTCTTCCTGATCCCAACCCCAGTGCTCTGGCTATTACGCCACCTAGTTGACCACCAAGGAGTATATTACATTCTTATAAAATAGTTAATGACATTAAGTGGAAAGGTCTGTGTTTAGGTGCCAGAACACTAGTGATGGGACACTAAGTGTCTGGATATCTGAATCTTTGTCTCTTTGAACAAAATATTAGTAATTGTTGGAAGATATAAATTAATTCTTAAACTAAAAGATTTTTTAATCTCAGTCTCATACCTCTTAACTGGACTCCAAGAATTTTTAAAAAGAGATAAGAAATAAGAATCATAGGTATTTAAATTTATTGTTGAAGGATCTAGACTTGTTTATTTGTAGATAAAATATAAAGGCAAACTAGGAGCCTTGGACCTCTCTTTAATGGTGGATTTTTTGGGCAGGATTCTGTAAAATGGTCAGTGAAGAAGATTGAATTTTGTGCATTCCTTTATACTATTTTGAATCTCTCAATTCAAAGAGCATTTAAGTACCTCGTCACTGTCCTGGCCACTAGGAAATGGAGACAGACATGGAAAACATTCCCTGACTTCAAGGAACTTTTATTCTATAGGGATATAAATAACAATAAATTAACATAATAAATTAATGTAACATAATAAATTAATAAGTAAAGACAATTTGAGGAAGGGGACAACTAGCATAGAGGGAGATTCAGACAGTCTTCTCAAAGAACATTGCATCTGAGTTGGACCTTGAAGGAAACTGAGATTTTAGAGAATACATTTCCAGAATGAGATCAGCCTGTGTAAAGACAAGGAGTGAGGACATAAAATGCCATGTTCAGGGAACAACAAATAGACGAGTTTGATTAGAATGTGTGAAAGGGAGTAATATGAAATAAATCTGGGAAGGTAGTCTAGAGTCAAATAGTGAAGGGTTTTCAAAGCCACCCCTTGTCTATGTAACTGTAAAACTATGCAACTGTAAAATGTGCATGGCCAAAAACTCTTTTTTCACACTGTTGAAAAGTTGTTCTATAAAAATAATACATTCTGACATGGTGTCAATGACATCTACTGTTCCACACTAATAGTAATACAATATTAAGGCTACCTGAGCCTATGTTGGAAACAGGGGTAGAGACAGGTATAGGCTGGAGCAACAAAGTACCTTGAATGAGATTCAAATGGTGACATGTGCCAGGCAAATCAATCCACCACCACAGTCTTGACTAGCACCTCCTCTCAGACCCTGATAAAGATATTCCAGAGCCCTGAACCTAAGAGACTGGAGAATGGCAGTTCCCACATCACCTGCTGTGATTCTAGTCCAGTCCTATGGGATCATCGAGAGGAATAGTGACTGTGGAGAAGGGGTTGTCCATCCCTACCAACTGGCAACCAATTGCCACCTAGGAGGCAAGCCAGCCAACCTAGCTGAGTTAGCAAGGTACTCTGAGGAAGAGATTGGAACCATGTGC
Organism: Phascolarctos cinereus; assembly: GCF_003287225.1. Classification (NCBI taxonomy): domain Eukaryota; kingdom Metazoa; phylum Chordata; class Mammalia; order Diprotodontia; family Phascolarctidae; genus Phascolarctos; species Phascolarctos cinereus. Next base: position 127,104,637 of record NW_027555958.1, read on the forward strand.
CAAACATGTCAAATCACCACCACTGCCTCAACTACCATCTCCCCTCAATCCCAAGTGGAGATAGCCCAGGATTCCTTGAGAGAAACAGAGCCTTCAGAGCACCACCCTAGCTCCCAGCCCAGGCTCACAGCCATCATTGAGGGGAGTAATCACTGTGGAAATTAGACTCACCTTCCTGGCCACCAACAACACCAACTGCAAACCAGCTTCCACCAACTTGCAGGTTAAGCTCAAGAGCTCCAGGAGTGGCAATGCCCTGATTCCACCAGACACATGGCCCTGCATCTGCAGCTATCATCCTAGGAAGCAATCTGTGGAGATACAGCCTGGTTGTTGCTTCTGTAGATGCTACAACCACAGCTCCTGAAAACTCAGAAAAGTTTCCACCACCAAGGTCTTTGGCATTGTCAAATGATTCAATATCAGAAAATGATTAATATTTATCAGTGGAAGTTGCATTAAAGCAGAAGCTTTGCTTCACTTTGGGAATCAGGGGGCCTTTCTGTCTGAATTGCAGCTGTTGTTTTCCCCCACTAGAATGTGAGTGACTTAAATGATCCAAGACAAGTACAAAGAATTCATGATGGAAAATGCTATCTACATCCAGATAAAGAACTGATGGACTCTGAATGCAGATCGAAGCAGACTTTTTTCACTTACTTTATTTTTTTCCACGTTTTTTTTTCCTTTTGGTCTGTTTCTTCTTTCACAACTGTGACTAATATGGAAATATGTTTTGCATAATTGCACATATAAAACCTATATCCAATTGCCTACCATCTTGGGGGGGGGAGGAAGGGAGAGAGGGAGGGAGAAAAATTTTTAACTCATAAAAATGAATGCTAAAAATTACCTTGGCATATAATTGGGAAAAATAAAATACTAGTAAAAATAAACAAAAATAAAAAACAAAAACATAAAAGAATATGAGTGACTTGAGAACAGGAACTGCTGTCTAACTTTTCTGTTTGTATCTTCAATACTTAACACAGAGTTTTGCACATGATATTCACTTAATAAATGCATTTTCAATCATTCATTCATAGATACTTTTAAATATCTTCCAGTGTACTTTTTAGAGGATCTGTGAATTGACAGTTTCCTCCTTGGGACATGTTGAATTGCTTAAGATGACAAAGGAAGCTTCACAAAGCAGAAGAGGGATGGGTTAGAGCATCCTACAAGGGGGAGAATATGGTGGAAGGTAGACATAGAATAAGTGTGATTTGCTGACTTACTGACTGGTTTTAGGCTTCTAGGTTAGTGCTAAGCTACAATATAAGAGCAGTAGCCAAATGAAATAAAAAGAACTGAACCTGGAGTCAGGGGAACTGGATCTGAATCTGAATTCCAACTGAGTGATCACAGGCAAATTACAACCTCTAACTATCAATTTTCTTATCTCATTTATATAGTTTCCTTCAAAGGTCAGCTCAAGCCTAACCTTCTACCTGGTGCCTTTCCTGCCTCCCCTAGTAGCTAATGCATTCAATGAAATTATCTTATATTTATGTATTTTTTTTTGTATATATACTAGGTGCCACAGTGGGTAGAACACTGAACTCAGAAACAGAAAGACAAATCTTGGCTCAGAAATTCACTCATTATGTGACTCTGGACAAGTCACTTAACCTGTCTCAGACTGTTTCCCCTTCTGCAAAATGAAAATAATAGTAGCTCCTACCTCACAGCTGTGAAAATCAATTGAGATAACATATATAAAACACTTCACAAACCTTAAAGCTCTATATTAATTTTAGTTATTATCAGTAGAGGAAGAAGGAGAGGGAGAAAGAATATCTCCCCCTCAAGTTCCTTGAGGTCAAGAATTGTTTTTATATTTTGATATTGTCTTTGTATTTCTAGTGCCTAGCACAGTGCCTGTTAAGTAATGCTGGCACATAGTCATGTCCAACTCTTCATGACTCCATGGACCATATTACACCAATCCCGTCTGACTCTTCATGACCCCATTTGGAGTTTTCTTGGCAAAGTTACTGGAGTGGTTTACCATTTCCTTCTCCAGTGAATTAAGGCAAACAGAGGTTAAGTGGCTGCCCAGGATCACACAACTAGTAAGTGTCTGAGTTCAGATCTGAACCTTCTAACAATCCTTCTAACCAGCCCTTCTAACAATCTCTGTCTCTTCTCACCATTTTATCTGACAGGCTGTGTTTCTCTATAAGTTGATCTCATTCTTTTTCTTTACAAAAAACCTTATTTTTCTGCCCCTTAAAACAACCTAACTATTCATATATGAAAGGGAAAGTACCTTGTACTAGTATAATTAATGGCATGTTTCTTTAGTATAAGGTTTCTTTAGTATAAGGTCCTCAGATGGAGGCATCTGTTTGAAAGCAGAAAGTTGACTAAAATAATTGGTGCAGAAAATCAGTTCACTTGCATTTGATGGTGTTAGAGTTTTAAAGGTAACATCTGACAGTTTCAAATTTAATAACTGTTTGGACTGTTTGTGTTCACGTCTGACAGAAAGGTCAATTTCCTGATGTTTATCTTAAATAAATATGAGTCATTAGCCATGAGGAGGTTTTGATTTCAGGCATTGGAAGTGTGAAAAAATATTTGTGACTAAGCCAGCAGGAGTATAAGCTGACAGAAAGGCTTCTGCTGTTTTGCTGGGAGCTTGCTGATAGGAAGAGAGATGCTGCTTTGCCAACTGGATGAAGAAAAGGCTGGGATAGTTGCTATGAAACTCATTGATTGGAAGAGAGCTGAATTCTGCTGCTGTTTGACCTTATTGTTCTTTGGTGCCATTTACAACTCAAGAAAGGGGACCTCTCTCTGAGGTACCTGATTTTTCCATACAACTTTCTCTGGTTTGATAATAGCTAACATTTATATAGTTCTTTAAGGTTTGCAAGGTAAATGTGTATATTAATCACATTTGATCATTTGACTTGGTTTAAAAGGGAAAACAAGCTTTGTATCTATTTTGCCAGGGGCTCTGATTTTCTCAGAGAAAAGGCTTGAATGACTAAGAGCTAGTTGGACAGAGCAGAATCCTGTTGAGGAAAGAGCTGGCTGGGATTCTCTGCATGACCCAGATTGCCAACCTGAGGAGTTTCACAGTTCTTTTGTTTAAGGGAACTACTACTAGTCACTATGCCATCTTAACACTTTCTCAGTGCTCTGTTAAAGGTAGCTGTGTGTCAAAAGAGCTTGTCACTGCTTCATCCGTTTTAAAGCAGAAAAGGAATAGATTTGCCCAGCAGGAGAGCACTGAGGACCAGAAGATCATCTGGCAGAAAGGGGGCTTTGTATAGATTGTTCTTGAAGGGACCAAGGCCATCAAGATCCATAGTTCAGAGTTGTGAATTCCACTGAGCACATGTGCCTCTTCATTCATGGTGCGTCTCTGCTAACTTTCTAAAAATGTGTACCCACTAACTCCCATGAACCCTTCATGCATTGCTGAGAGAGTTTATGAGCCAGGTTCATATGTGGTCTGTAATGTTTGATTATTCATGTATTTGCCTTCTATTGAATAACTATAGTGTTAGGGCTATTCTTGCATATCACTAAGTAAATGATTTATGTTTAAGACTAAATGGTGCCAATATCATGACTGATTGATTTCATGTGAATGGGAAGCAGCATTGGAGCTCAGGAGGCAAGGTGGCTAGCAAGAAGAGATTATCCGCCTCACAATAAAGTTACTCCCACAAGGGGAAGATTGGGGTGACAAGCCAGATCGAATGTGCATGTGTGTGTGTGTGTGTGTGTGTGTGTAGGTCTATACAAGACCTTCAATCTACACTAGACTACAAGCTTCATGAGAATAAACACTGTCTTATCTTTGCTGAGTATCTCCCCCTGGGCCAGCAGAGCCATTTATTAAATATTTGTTAAATGACTATTATTAAATGAATCATGAATGAGGGGCACTAACATTTTTTACTTTGAGGATGATATTTCATCTACCTGAATGTATTAGTTCTTGAATGATGTGAACTTACCAGTCACCTGATGCATTCTGAAAAGAAAAAAGTATCATTTTGATGAAAGGTTGTATCAGTGAGAAAGAAAGGATCTTGTTTTTATCTCTTATGTTTTTTCATTTTATCTTTCTGATAGATCTCTCTTTTGAAAGCGTTTTAGTCTTAAAGTCTCATTAGAAACAAGAACTAAAATGTTGACCCTTTGGATGCTCAGAGCACCGAGGGATTTGTGTCTGTAGCCTGTAAGTAATGAGTGTTTTATAAATGTTCAGCAATTAGACTTTGAAGTTTGTCTAAGTTCATATGAGCTATTGATGAAGCTTTATCTCATTAATGGTTATTTCATCTGTTCCCCAGACAATTCATTGGGCATAGCATTTTAACATCAATACAAAGGAACTAATTTCCACAATAGGCTATCATTGGGACCAAGGAAGCATAACAGACCAATAATTCTATCTCAGGGCAGGTGCTGTGTTCTGTAGCTTCATAGACATAGAGACTGGATAGGAAGAGGCTTGAGAGATCATTTCATCCAACAGTTTCCTGTTACAGATGATGAAACCAAGGTTCCAAGAGCAGGGAGTGACCTGTTTGGAGCCATAGACTTCATTTTCAATACTTAGCATAATGGTTTGCACATGGTGAGCATTTAATAAGTGATCGTTGAATGGACGCTACTGACTAAAGTTTTGAAAAAGTAGTCCTCGGTTATCTTTATTACTTCATAATATCTAAAAATGAAGTTTACAAGTCATTCACTGCAGATCAATTCATTCTGATGATACTGCCTCTTTTCCTTATTGTGTTTTAATTCTCACTGTGTGACTCTGGGCAAGCCACTTAACCTCTGTTTGTCTCAGTTTCTTCATCTGGAAAATGAGGATAATAATAGCACCTACCTCTCAGGGTTGTCTTGAGGATCAAATGAGATATTTATAAAATGCTTAGTACAGTGCCTGGTACATAGAAACTATAAAATTGTTAGTTATTATCATGTTGTTGTTTTTGTTGTTAAATTTCAAATGTAGCTATCTGACTTTTACGATACACTCCTTTTTGCAGAGTCTGACTGTGTAGGTTTTCAAGACGTAGTCCTGGACAAACTGTGGTTTTCCTCCCACCCTGGGAGAGTTTGAGACTATTGTGAGCTCTAAGCAGTGCATGGCTGCAGAGGCATTAGCAGGGTGGTCTTTCACCATGCCAGAAGTTCTTGAACTGAGTACTGTCGCAAGAGGAAACATGGTTTGTTGTGGCAGCAGCAGTACTGTGGTGAGCAAGAAGAGAGAATGGTAGCCAGAGCGGGAGACCAGAGCCTGAGGAGCTAAAAGCTAGGCACAATAGCCTTGGAACTGCTGCCTTAGCACTGGGTGTGACAGCTTTCACTGAGTTCAGTGGCCAGAACCGGATGGTGGCTGTTGGCTCTACGTCTTGAAGAATGGTACCAGACTAAAGCATGGTCTCCCCAAAGTTAATTCCAAAGTTTTTTCTGTTCTGTAAAGTTATTCTTCTAATTTCCATTTAAATAGTTTGAATTTCTTTTGACAGTCAGATAAATCCAATCAATGTAACTACTGTTGATTTGTGTGTTGCCTTATTTGCAAACTTATGGGCTGCATCAGGGAGAAACAGTGTTTGGATATTTATATATTGAGACAGAGAAAGGGCCAAGTAACTGAGCCCTGGTCTCCCAAAGTGCCAGACTTTCTCTTGGCAGGGGAAATTGAGAGGAATTCTTATTGTTTTGACTTATTAGCAATTTTTGATAAATTTCTTAAAGAGCAGAATTGAACTAGAACTGAGGTTTTCCTTCCTTTTGCCTTAGGTTAAAAATGAATCATACACCATTTTGCTATTTGGGGCAAGACTAGGCTACTGGGTCATGTTCCCTCACTCATTCTTCCTTCCTTCTTTCTAATATAGGTGCAGAGAAAGCTCACTTCAGGAGTAGAATCAAGGATTGTGATTAGGGTATAGGAACTTATAGGTAGAAGAAGAAAAGTGTATTGTTAAACTTGTTTTTTATTTCAATCACTTCACAAAATGTCATGAGTGTATAAAAGTCTTCCTATGCTGACTTACTATTAAAAACCAATGAAGAATAGCCGAACGAATAGTGATATATAAATGTGACAGAATATTATTGTGCCTTAATGATGAAGGAGAAACCTGAGAAGACTTGTTTGAACTGATGTAGAATGAAGTGAACAGAACCAGAGGAAAAATTTATTCAATGATACCAATGTTCTAAATTTAAATAACTTTGAAAGACATAAGAACTCTGATCAGTAAAATGACCAACCAGGATTCCAGAGGACAAATAATAAAACATGCTGCCTCCTAAGAGGTAAAAGACTCAGGACTATGGCCAATGTGAAAATTCGTTTTGCTAGACTATTCATGTTTTTTAAAAGTGTTTGGTTTTTCTTTCTTTCTCACCATGGGGCTGGGGTGGGGGAGAGATGAGAACTTTTGCTAGTTGAAAAAATTTTTTCAAAAAATTGATGGAGATTTGATTTCTCAGTTTCTCTACCACTAACTTTCTCCATGTTTTAGGGAGCCCTATTCTTTAGTTCAGAGTCTTAATAGGCAACAGAATAAGGGAAGGTAATAAGCATTTATTAAGCATCTGCTGTGTGCCAGGCTCTGTGATAAGTGCTTTAAAAATATTATCTCATTTGATGTTCACAACGACCTAGTAAGGCAGGTACAATTATTATCCTCATTTTACAGTTAAGGAAACTGAGGCCCACAAAATTTAAGTGATTTGCCCAGGGTCAAACAGCTAGTGAGTGCCTAAGCCCAGATTTGAATTCAAGTCTTCCTGACTACACCTAAACGTCCCAACAGGGGTATTAAGAATGAATACAATTCTTCCCTCTTTTGTAGTTGATGCAAAATTTTCATCTTCCTGAGGACAATTTCCCCTTGAAACTCTACTATTATTATTGTTATCAATAATCTTATTTAATGCTATCTCATTTTTGTAACACTTTGATTGCTAAATATACCTTCTTCATCACCTACCTAGTGAGCTAAACCTTATTACAAATATATACTTAAGAAGAAATCAAAAGCAGTTCAGCAAAACCAAGAAACACACCAATCATGTCTGAAACTGTATGTAATATTTATGTAATATTCCCTATCCATTGTCCTTTACCTGAGAGAGAGAGAGAGATGTATTTTCTCAATTCTTTCCCAAAGCCAAGTTTGTCCATTGTAATTATACAACATTAGCTTCCCTTTTTTGTTCTTCCCATTATTGTAGTCTTCTATATATTCACAATATCATAGTATTGTACACATATGCATATATATATTTCCTGGTTCTGCCTACTTTACTTTGCATTAGTTCATATAAGTATTCCCATGCTTCTTTGAATTCTTCGTACTACAATGTGTTCAGTCATTCCCCAACTTACCCAATTTACCTTTTTACAGATGGTTTTCTCCTCAATATCCCTGATCTTTTGAGATCTCCACTCCAACCAAAATGAATGAATGAAAAACAATTATTAAACACTTACTATATGAAAAGCACCACTATAAGCATTAGAGACACAAATAGAAAAGCAAGACAGTTCCTGCTCTCAAGGAGCTCACATTCTAGCAGGGGGGAGCCAGCACATAGAGGAGGTTTCAGCTGTGAGTCAAATGGAAAGATCCAGGAGTCCTTAGGATATGGAGGCAAAGCCTTTGGTAATGCATTTCCTTTAGCATCATTTCCATTGCTAGAATTATATCCATTTCTGATGATGAACCATTTGATGGTACCATTTTGGTAGTAAACCCTTTAATTTTTTTGGCTCTTCAATAGCTATGGCTGTTGGGAGGGAATATTTTTTGAAAGCACGTAATGGCTTTTTTTTTTTTTTTTTTTCATTGCAGCTATGTTGGATTTCCCCCAGCACTACATTGGTGGATTGCTCTAGGTACAAATAATTGTTCAGGTTTGGATTCCCTTACCCCACTTAAAAATGAAACAAAACATTGTTAATAAGTGGTTACTTTCCCAAAGTAGATTTTACCACCTTATGAAAATGTTTCAATTATTCAAATTAATCACTAGTCAGTATACAATCATAAACTAGGGCAGAACCCTATAAGCCCTATGGTGCCATCCCCATAGGGCCCCATAATTGTCAAATCCATCTATTATGGCAAGGGAAATTGCACTTTCCTAACTCCAACCACAAGCCACATAGTCTGGGGACTCCAAATGTTAACTAGGATGAGTGTGGGGTCAGCAACAAGGGAGACTTATTGCTGACCACATAGGCTCTACAACTAAAGTCAGCTCAGTCCTAGAACCTCCGCAATTCATTACCCTACTCTGCTCTTCCTTTCCGTGATAACTTTCCTCTATTTTGATGCTGGATTTGGAGTCAGACAATTTTTAGTCCTATTCTAAATCTTATGATATGTGTGCCCTTAGGCAAATCACTTTACCATTCTGGTCACTTATCTCATCTGTAGAATGAAGACATTAAATTAGATAACCTCCAAGGTCACTTCTGGCTACAAAACTATGATAATAAATCTCTTCCTCTCAGATTCCTTCTATCTTTGGCATTCACTGAAACCTAGATTATTCTATCGTGTCTAAAAGACATGATAACTCTTGGCACCCTCTCCAAGAGTAGTTTCTCCTCCCATAACATTCATTCCAGTCTGTTCAGATCTTGTTGCCATAATCTATGGACCTCTGAATCACTCTGCTTCCTCTCAATCCAACCTGGCTTATCAAAATTTTCTTAACTCCAAAATCGATTCCCTTTGAACACCCAACCTCTTCATTTGCCATATCCACTACCTCCAGTCTACCTCCCACACCCATAGGAGTTCTCATACCTTAATTATCTCTCTCATACTCTGTGTGCTAGTCTGACCTTCCCCTACTTTAACTGAATTTGCACCAGGTGTCAGAATGACTGATGATAGCTATAGATGGGGTTAAGGGACTCACAGAAGAAAAAAATAGTCCTGTGTTCTCTTCTGATCTTCTCTAACACAACATGCCTTCCCACAGAAATCCCAATTTCCAATATTATTAGAAACTTATTTCAGTTTCTAAAAATCCTCACAACTGAGAAATTCTTTCTGATGTCTACCTTTAATCTCTCCTGATGCAGTACAATACTAGGGACCTTTGAAAGTAAAGATCCACCCAAATTCAGCTTATGATTAACTATAAAAAGGTACAGTTCAGGCTTAACATTCTGTTTTCCCTAGCACTCATTTTTCCAAAGTGGAAAGAATCCATATGTCTAATAAAATGACAGACACTTAGAAGAGGAAATTTTCCCAAGAAATATGTTACTGATTATTTTTTTGTTTTCTTTTTTGTCTTTATTTCTATTTAGTGACAAAACTTACCTCCAAATTATTTTGTCATATAATAATTTGGAATTTAGCTAAAGAGGAAAAAGCAAACACCATGAGTATTCTTTCCTTATTCATTCTTGCTTTTGCTCAAATTTGCCCACTTGAAATAATCACCTGATTGTTATACAAGGCAAAGTTGGATGTTTTTTTTTTAACAGACTTCAGTATTTACATAATATGAGAATCACTTATTTTTAAGTGCATTGCATCTGTTTTTCCAAGCATAAAGATAATTGTTATTTTAGGCAATTTTGCAATTCTGGTTAGACATGAGCTTTGTCTAATGTTCTTTTGTGTATAACCGAGGAAAGTAGACCAGAATGTACTGCAACTCTGGTCACTCTGTTTTAATGATTCACTTGGCATATTAAAAATAAGGAAAGTGTTTTGTTATCCTCCATTCTGTCAAAAATGTTTATTGAGCATACATTTTGTGTGTGATGTGGGAAATAGAAAAGCATATAATGTGGTAGATAAGCAACTTCTCTTCCTTTGGGTTTATTCAATCTAAATTTGTGCAAATGTGCATAAATTAATCAACAAATTGGTACAAATGTACACAAACAGCTATAATACAGAGCAGTATAGAGTTCACGTGATGGGACAAGAAACATGCAATACAACTTCAGAGGGAGATGTCTCTTCTAATCGAGCTGATGAGGTAAAACTTCACGTAGGGAGCAAAAATGGAATCAGGCCTTGAAAATGGATAGGATTTCAGTAGAAGTGAATGGGGAAATGTATTCAAAACAGGAAATAACAGGAGTGGAAGTTCTGAGATAGGAATATCTAGTTAAGATTAGTTGCTACGCATTGATCGTGGAATCCAGTCTGCACAGACTCAGCAGCATGTGAGTAGGAATGAAGGCAGCATATAGCAGGAGAAATCTAGGGTTGAGGTTTGGCAAGGATATGTGACAAGAGAACAAGGGATTCAAGAGCATAGAACATTGCAAGCTAGTACTGAGGGATAGAGGTACTGGAGATCACTCTGAGGAGCTTTAGAAGAAGTGTGGCAGGTATAGTAAGGTGGTGCTGTAGACAGAGCACTGGCCCTGAAGTCAGGAGAACCTGAGTTCAAATCCAGCCTTAGACACTTGGCACTTACTATCTGTGTGACCCTTGGCATGTCACTTAACCCCAATCACTAAGAGAGGAAGGAAGGAAGGAAGGAAGGAAGGAAGGAAGGAAGGAAGGAAGGAAGGAAGGAAGGAAGGAAGGAAGGAAGGAAGGAAGGAAGGAAGGAATAGGAGAGATGGAAAGATAAAATCGTGATCAGATAAAGGAAACTCAGAGTCCTTGAACATGGAATGAGAGTAAATTTAGATACTGGGAAATTAGGGTATTTGAGGGAACATCAACATGTATGTTAAAATTCCCCTAGAATGAAAGAAAGAATTAAAGTGGAGAGTCAGACTATGAGCCAGGTAAAGAACTCATTGAGAATGGAGGGAAAATGACAGATACCAAAATATGAGTAAGATGCTATATTTGGATTGAACAAACCTCAGAGAAGGAAAGGTTACTGCAGAGACTTTAGTAGAGGGGGAATATGGGAAGCAGCAATGAAGAGCAGGAAGTTCTAATCATGATACCATCATGACCAGGGAATCAGCATAGAAGGGAAAGTCCAACCTGTACTGGAAATGATGGTCAAGGATGCAGTGTCATCAGAAGAGTCAAGCATCAGTGAATGCCAAAAGATAGAAGGGGGAAAAACGGAAGTTTAAAATGAAAGTAATACTTGTTCAGGAAACCTTAGGTATTTTCTTACCTGGTGGCTTATCACTAATCTCTCAAAGGCATGTTCAGTTCTGTGACTCCAGGAGCCAAGGGAAATGAGCTGCATGTTAGCAATACCTCCCTGGTATGTTTTTGCTTTTGGAAATACCATTGCTTGAGGACAGATAGATATAAGCTTTTTTTCTTTTAGCCTGTTAGGGTTTCTAGTGATCACCTGTCCTTGTTAAAACTTCTCTCCAATGAAATATCTCACTCTATAATGAATAATTATTGCATTAGCAATGAGAAAGGACTTATCTATGTCATATTAATAGCTTGAATAAAAGTAGCCTTTTCCCCAGTATTGACCTGATCTGGGCTGCAGGTACATTTGTAGTTTCCCCTGCACTCAGTAAGACAATAGTGTAGGGGCAGCTAAGTGGTGCAGTGGATAGAGCTCCTGCCTTGGAGTCAGGAGGACCTGAGTTCAAATGTGACCTCAGACACATGACACTTACTAGGTGTGTGACCCTGGCCAAGTCACTTAACCCCAATTGCCTCACCGCCCCCCCCAAAAAAAGACAGTAGTGTAATTAGGTCTGCATCTCAAAGAGATCATAAAAAGGGGAAAGGACCCATATGTACAAAAATATTCATAATAGTTCTTTCGTGATGGAAAAAATTGGAAATTGAGGGGGTGCCCATTAATTGGGGAATGGCTGAACAAGTTATGGCATATGAATGTAATGGAATACTATTGTTCTATAAGGAGTGATGAGCAGGAGGATTTCAGAAAAACCTGGAAAGACTTACGTGAACTGGTGCTGAATGAAGTGAGCAGAACCACAGCGCACAATAACAGCAACATTGTGCGACGACCAACTTTGATAGACTTAGTTCTTCTTAGCAATGCAATGATCTAAGACAATTCCAAAAGACTCATCCACACCCAGAGAAAGAATTGTGGAGTCTGAATGCAGTTGGAAGCATACTATTTTGTCTTTTTTTTGTTGTTAGTTTGTTTTTTCTTTCTTGTGGTTTTTCCCCTTTGTTCTGATTCTTCTTTCACAACATCACTAATGTAGAAATATGTCTAATAGGATTGTAGGTGTGTAGCCTATATCAGATTGCATACCATCTTGGGAAGGATAGAGGGGAGGGGAGGGAGAGGAAAAAATTTAGGACCCAAAATCTTATAAAAGTGAATGCTGAAAACTATCTTTACATGTAATTGGAAAAATTAAATGCTATTAAGTAGGGGTTCAGGGTGGAAGAGACAATAGTGTAGAGTCACTTGTCAGATTTAAGGATGAGGAGAAATAAGGGTTTTTTTTATGACACTTCATTATACCCTCAGCTGTCACCTCATTCTCTTTTTAAAAACTTTCCATAGTAGCTATTTAGAACTAAAAAGGAACTTAGTGAATATCTTAACCAACACCCTTATTGTGCAGATGTGCAAACTGCAACTCAGAGAGGTTTATTAACTTGTCCAAGGTCACACAGATAAGTAGCAAAGACATTCTAATGTAGGTCATCTGATTTTAAATCAACTTTAAAAATAAGTTATTGGGAGCCAAGATGGTGGATTAAAAGCAATGACTTCTTTGAACTCCCCCCCAAACCCCTCCAAATACCCATAAAAAATGGCTGTAAACAAATTCTAGAGCAGCAGAACCCACAAAAAGACAGAGTGAAACAAATTTCCACCCCAAAACAACCTAGATGGTTGATTGGAAAGGTTTATTGTGCTGGGCTGGGAGAGGAGCACAGTTCAGCATGGGCTACGCAGGCAAAGACCAGGCCTCAGTGAACCTGGAGCAGGCCTCAGAGGACTGAATCATGGGCAACTATGTAAGTTTCCAGACTTCTCAACCCACAAACACCAAAGACAATTTAGAAGGTCAGTGGGAAAGGTCTGTGACTGTGGTGAGAGAGAAGCTTGGTCCCAGCCCCAGTCCCAATGCAGCCCTAGGGCAGCAACTGCTTCCAGGGCTCTCAGCCCATGAACAGAGGGTGAATCAAGCAGCTGATCAGAGGGAGATTGTAGGGATCTCTTTGCTGGTGGTGAGGAAGGAATCTCTTACTTTTCCTGTGCTTGGATCTGGGTCCTGGTTCTGGGTGGCGATCCTGGGGCAAGGAGGAGTGCTGGTGTGGTGGAGCTTGTAGTGGCAGTGAAGAAGGAATCCTCCTCACAGTTCCAAGGCAGAAAAGAGTGCTTGTGGTCACTTATAGACCAGAGCGCAGGCCAAGAAAGGCTTACCTTTGATCATACCACCTCAGAAGAACTGAAAATTTACAGGTCCCTAGAAGTATCTCTGAAAACAGTTGCACAAAACTCCTGAAGCTTGGGGCAGTACATTTTCCACACTGGAAGTAGACCCCTACCTTAACAAAGAGTTTAAAACTCAAGTAATTGGCTGGAAACATGAGCAAACTCTGCAAAAAAAGTCAGACCACAGAATCTTTCTTTGGTGACAAAGAAGATCAAAACATACAACCAGAAAAATAAATTATTGGGTTTTTTTTACATTAGAAGTATAGTTAAGCAAACAAAACAAAACAAACAAACAAAAATTCTAACACATTGGCCTTAAATGATCATATATGCCACATTCCATGTTTATGCCCTAGCAAAATGAAAGATTTATCTCATAATCAATCCTCTAGACTGATTCAATTCCAATCTGGAATCAAGATTCATTAGGTTCATCAGCATCTTGATAAGACTGATTTATATTTACAGCAATGTTTATGTATGTGTGTGTCCAGGAAACTATCTTTTTCTTTTTTATTTATGGACACTAAATTATTTCCTATATTAGTAAAGCTGCTAGCAGTCTTACTAAAGAGGTGAAAAGAAAATTCAGAGTTGCACTAAAATTCCCCACAGATGTATTTCAGGTTTTCCTAATATTTTTGTGTCGTATTACTTCAAGTGGTTGTCTATGCAGAGCAAGCAAAATGGAGAGTTCAAGCCATGATTTAAATTATTTAAGCAAAAACTCTGCTACTGAAGAAAAGTTGGTTTTTTTTACATTTTAATTATTTAGATTAGATGAGTACATTCATCGAGTTCGGTGATCCCTATCTCTGTGCATGTAAACTCAGTTTTAGATACATAAATTTCTCCAACAATATTCTCTCTCACTTTTGAAAACAGACATAGAAGAAATATAGGTGGAAAATACTGATGCATAGATTTTCAAAGGCATAAATCTTATTTAATAAATGCACAAATAATTATTTACCAAAAGAAATGCTCTAGGAGGGGCAAAACATTCAATCTCTTCTCTTTAGAATTTTATTTAAGAAAAAAATGTGTCCTCTCTATTGTTTTAGTCAACTAAGACAAATTGCAACCATGTTGATGCCCTGCAGAATGGTTTAGTTGCAATAGCAAAAAAAGATAACACTAGGACATTGACTAGTGTTGGAGCACATCTGAGTGGATGCTCTTCTACTAGTATGAACTTTGACCCTACTATTGTGAGGTCACATAACAGACAATGATTTGAATCAACCTGCAGATTTCTTTTTATTTAAAAGGGCCAGAATGATGATTATAAGCCAAGTAATATTATAGGTTCAGTGTAGCACAAATATACTTTCTTAAAAACAACTAGAAAAGTCTGTGAAGAGGCTGAAATTAGAATCCGGAGTTGTAAATACTTAACCATGTATTCTGATTTTCTTGTCTTTGAGTTCCTGAATCCCAACTACACCTCAACACATAGAAAAACCTTGAATTAGTATAACCATCTAAAATATCAGTTTGGAGTTATGCAAGAATACTGACAAAACTACCTATGCCATTTTACCTAGTGATCTGTCTACTGGACACATGTATCAGGGAAATCAAAAATAGAATCAAAGGCTTAAAATATTCAGAGGGGCACCTGTAACAGCAAAGAACAAAATGAGTGCCCATTAATTGGATAGTACCTAACGAAATCTATAGTATATAAGTGTAATGGAATATTATTGTTCAGTAAGAAATAATATGAAAAATTCACAAAAACTTAAAAATATTTTTCTGAACTGATAGAGAACAAAATGCAAAGAAGCAAAAGAATTACCTATACAATGACTATAATAATATAAACAAAAAGAGTACTAAAAAAGTGCTCTTTTCTGAGCTCTCCATTAATGACAAAACAAGGAAAACAGAGAGGTGGGGACTACTAGGCAAAAGGTTATTTATAATATCAGATGTTTTTGCTCAATTATTAGTCTTTGTCACATAGAAACATTTTAATCTAGTGACAGGAGTGAGGTAAAAGGTCTTTTTCTTTCTCCAAAATGACTGTCATAAAGACAAAATGAATTAATAAGATATATTTTTTAAAAACAAAACAAGTTATTCTATTAACTTGACTGGCTGCTCTCATTCCCTGAAAGAATCTTTGGGCCTCCAAAACTCAGTAGCCTCAGGACAGATGCCTATCTTCTCATAGCTAGAAATTATCTGCTCCTCTATTTAAAATGCAATCTCTATTTGAAAGATATTATCTCAGGTCTTTGCTATTATTCTGTAGTCATAAACTCCCCCAAGAATTATTCATCATCTGTTGTTAATAGAAAAATTTCTCTGTCATTTGTTTGCAGGTTGTGACCTAATTTTAATGATATGTGGAAACTAGACTCTAGCATACTGCTTGTTCAAAGATAACTTTATCCACTCTGTTCTAGAAGATTTTTAAGAGACTCTTGCTTCAGTATCTAGAAGATCTAATTTTCACTGTATCAGAATTGAACTTATACTGTACTTGACTTCTTTTTATACCCATATACAAAGTTCACTTTATTTACAGAACGTGAATATAAAAAGAAAAACAGAAATCCTAGATCATACTCATGAACAATAGACCAACTATATATTGTGGTGGTTGTGTCGTGGAGAGAAAATGATTTCAGCTTTGTCTTTGTTTTAAAGTATTGTTGATGCCCTTTGTTTTTATATCATATTCATAGGATCATAGATTAAACTCTAGGAGGGATGCCAGCAGTCATCTAGTTCAACTCCCTCATTTTTCAGTTGAAAAAAACTGTAGTCAAGACAAGCTAATGACTTGCACAAAGTCACACAATAGGTAGCAGAGTCAATATTTGAACTCAAGTCCTCTGATTCCAGAGCCAATATGCTTTCTACTATACCAAAAATCACTTCCCTGACTAACCTATCCAGTGAGTCATTCCTTGTTTAAAAAAAAAAAAGACAAAGTTTAACAACACTGTCATATCAACTCCAGAGCAATTGATATTACGCATTATGCACATGCATTAAGTGTATTAACATTCCATACCCATAGTCTCTCACTTTCCCCATAAAAGGTGGGAGGAACAGAGAGAATGATTTTGATAGAGGAAATGGCAATTTGCTACAAGTTTAGTGCAACTGAGGCAGGTCAAATTAATCTGTCTTAAAAGCAGTACTGCCCTTATCTCCTTTTTCATCTAGTAAAAATATTACCTCTATCTCAGGACTTGTCAGATGTTTGCCCTCATTTTTCTTAGTACAGAGTTCAAACTGAGATGTTTACTTAGTAGGGATAGTCATTCATAAAAATCCATCCATTCATTCATCAAAAATCCTGACTTTTGTCATATTCTAGATGACCATTCTAAGATCTATGTGACATCTTCTTTACTGGTTGACAAAATTTAGAACAACTTGAAACCATTATAGAAGAGTTCCGATCCATTCCAACAAGCATTTATTAAGACCTTCCTATATGAAAGGCCCACTTCTGACACATACTAACATGGAGACTTTGGGCAAGACAATTAACCTTTTCATGACCCAGGTTACTTTTTAAACTCCAAAACCATACTGCCACTGTTCCAATGAAAAAGCATATTAGTTCTCTTAGCTAAAGATATTCTTTTGCTCTTGAATCCCAAATTCTATTCTCTAGCAAATTATATTGCTACAACTGCCTAACCAATCTTGCTCTTAAACATAAGAAAAGGTATGAACCAGGACCACTATTTTAGAAAAATGTACTAAATATAGGATTGAACAAGGACATGGGAACGTAACTTTGGATGAGAAAATTCCCTCTATCAATGCAGACAGGTAGAAAGTTGCCTGGGAGTGGTGAGAGATTAAGTGACTTGACCAGAGTTACAGACAAGATGGTTCAGAGGCAGTATTTGAACTCATTTCATCTTGACTCTAAAATGCAGCTCTCTATCCATTATACCATGCTGCCTCTGATTTTTATGAAAGGTAATGTGGGATAATGGAAAGTGTACTGGAATTGAAGTCAGAGGTATTATCTATATTTGTATTACCAAACTACCCAAGTATTACTTTACAGAGCTAGGAAAAAAAATTAAAATTCAACTGGAGAAACAAAAGGTTCCAGAAACGCAAAGGTAATGAAAAATGAATGAAAAAAATCAAATAAAAATTAAATGAATGAAAATTGAAATTAAAATAAAATGATGAAATGAAACAATGAAAAAAAGAAAAGAATGAAGGAAGGGTGACCAGCGATATCAGATGTCAAACAATACTACAAAGCAGTAGTCATTAAAAACTCTCTGGGCACTGAGCGGTTAAAAAAAAGAGGTTGATCACTGGAACAGATCATATATACAACATGCAGAAACAAAGTAGTATGCTAAACTATACCCAGCTACTGGGGTAAAAAATTCACTATTCTACCAAAAACGCCTGGCAAAACTGGAAAACAGTCTGGCAGAAATTAGATTTAGACTAACACCTCATACTATATACTAAGATAAGATAATTATGCTTAAGTCATATATCCATTTGGATACATGTAAGATCATGACCAAATTAGAGGAGCAAGAAAGGGGAAAGAAATAAGCATTTATAAGGCACCTACTATGTGCCAGGCACTGTACTAAGTGCTTTACAAATATTATCTCACAAAAATCCTGGGAGGAAGATGCTATTATCATTCGCATTTTTCATTTGAAGAAACTGAGGTAGACAGATATGAAGTGACTTGCACAGAGTCACACAGTTAGTATGTGTCTGAGGCCAGATTTGAACTCAAGTTTTTGTGACTTTTTTTTTTTTAGGCAATTGGGGTTAAGTGACTTGCCCAAGGCCACACAGCTAGTAAGTGTCAAGTGTTTGGTCTGAGGCCGGATTTGAACTCAGGTGCTCCTGACTTCAGGGCCGCTGCTCTATCCACTGTGCCACCTAGCTGCCCCTAAGTTTTCTTGACTTTAGGGCCAGCACTCTATCCACTGTGCCATCTAATTCTTCAGAAGGAAGAAAATACCTTTCACAAACCTGGATAAAGGAAGAATTCATGACTAAATAAGGGATAGAGAGGATCACAGAAGATACAATGAATAATTTTGGTTAAATAAAATTGAAAGAGTTACACAAAAAAACAGTTAATATTCTAAAGGAAACAGTTAACTGGAGAAAAACAAACCTTTGTAGCAAGTTTCTCTAGAAAGGACTTATATCCAAGATATGAGTTATACATTTATTGATTTTGCCCAACTGATGCAATTTTATTTTGCAACTGGTTCAAATTTATAATAACAAGAGCTATTCCCCCAATATATAAATGGTCAAAATACATAATTGGGAAGTTTTCAAATAAAGAAATACAAGCTATCAAAAAATCCTCCAAATTAGTAAAAATCAAAGAAATGCAAATTAAAACACCTCTTAAGTTCTATCTTATATCTATCACATTGGCAAAGATGACATAGAAAAAAATAATGAATGCTGAAAGGACTGCCAAAGAACAGGCACAACAATGCATTGTTTATGAAGTTGTGAATTGGTCCAACCATTCTGGAAAGTAATTTGAAAATACATCCAAAAATTCTAACTAAACTGTGCATGACTTTGAACAACAATACAACAACTAGACCTATAACCCAAAGAAATCAAAGAAAAAGGAAAAGGATATTTTAGCCACTCATTTTGTAGTACAAAGAACTGAAAACTAAGGAAGTGTTCATCATTTGAATAATGGCTGAACAAACTATTACATATGGTTTTAATATTATTGCATCAGAAGACGTAACTAAAGGGGTGGTTGCAGACCAGAACCTGAAGCAATTTATACAATATCAATATCAAGCATGTAAAGAAAAGCAATTTTAAAAGACATAAGATCTCTGATCAATCAATAATCCACTGATTCCAGATGACTAATGAATCCTACTACCCACCTCCTGACAGAGAGAGGATGGATTCAAGATGCAGAATAAGACATATTTTCAGATACAGGCAATGTGAGGATTTGTGTTATTTGACTACACATATTTGTTACAGGAAGCTAAGTAGTACAGTGGATAGTGTGCTGGGTCTGGTGTCAGGAAAGACTCAACCTTCTGAGTTCAAATATGACCTCAGACACTGACTAGTTGTGTAATACTGGGCAAGTCACCTAACCTTATTTGCCTCAGTTACTTATCTATAAAATGGTCTTGAGAAAGAAATAACAAACCACTCCAATATCTTTGCCAAGAAAGCCCCAAATGGTGTCACAAAGAGTCAAACATAACTGAAAAACATTTGTAAGAAGAATTTTTGTTTTCTTTTTTTTTTTCAGTGCAGTTGATGGGAGGGAGAGAAGGATTAGAGATCCAGTAGCCTCCCCCAAAAGAAAGAAAAGATTAGTGAAGTATTTTTAGTGCATGGAAGGTCAGAAAGGATTATTGATAAGTAGGATAGCTGTGAAAATCATATATTGAATTTATTATACATTAAAAATCAAGCTCTACATAACCAATATTCACAATTTCACATATAAACTTCCTTTTTTGAGCTATGCATAAGAATTTTTTTAAAAAGAATTGCAAAGTGGAGTAAGAATCTATATTTAAGTACTATTCCCGCCATTTAATGGCTATGACTCTGCCAAGTCACTTAACTCCTATGAAGTGTTTCCTCATCTTTGAAATAAAGATGCTAATATTTGTAACTATTCTGTCTCCTTGAGTTGCTCTGAGTAAAGTGCTTTGAAAATCATGAAGTTTTATATAAATGTGAATTATTATTTTGTTGAGAGGAAGAATGCTAGAATGAAAAAAGCCATGTCTTTGGAGTCATGAAGACTTGGGTTCATGTCCTGTCTCTTTGGTCAGAAGATCTTTAGCAATGTCTCAGTGTCTCAGCAACTCTCAAAAACTCATAAGTTACAGAGCAGGGGTCCATCTGCACTGGTGGATGGGGTTTCCTAATATGTATTTGTATGTGAGTGTGTGTGTGTGTGTGTGTGTGTGTGTGTGTGTGTGTGTGTGTGACACAGCCATGTCCAAATTAATACACATAATGAATTCAGTGAAATGGTTATATTATTTGAATTCACACTGCACACACACACACACACACACACACACACACACACATATATATATATATATATATTATGTATTTTAATGGCTCTATGAACATGAAAATTAAATTTTCTCTCTTCATTGTCTCTTTTTTGCTTCCTGAACATTGGATCCACATTGACATTGAAAGTAATAAATATGAAGCTCATCCATAGTGGTCTTGGGTATTACTTGTTTACTGTTTTGACCGAGAAAAGAGCTTTCTCAGAGTGGAAAGAAAATCCTTTCAGATTAGCCTTGAAATACTGAGAAGAAAGAAATAATTGCTAACATGAGAACATATAGAAAAAAGGCAGACTATTGAAGATCACCATTAGATCAACATTTTGGTGAACAGGAGATTCCTTGGAAGAGGTAAAGAGGAAGAACTGACTGGAAATCTTCAATAAGTACAATTCAGGGGCCAATGGTGAAGCATCACTTAGGCAAAATGTGAGAAAGTTAAATATGGGTAGTAAAAAGGTATTAAAGCAAGGAACAGCATTTAACCAGGCTGGGTACAGGAAATACAGGAATTCTGTGGGTTCTACAGCATTACTCTGTGCAGTAGAGGAGGCACTTTTTAGAGCTGTCACCACCAAGAATGCTAAATGGAACTTAATAAATTGCAACCTTAGTTTCCTCATCTTTGATCATCTAATTGCTTTAATTGCTAATTACTTTGCAGAAGCTTCAGAATAACCTAGGAGGGAGAGGCAGAAATCTCGCAAGAGTAAAAGGTCATGGTCCTCATTGATACGCACTTAGCAAGTTAAAATTCCAGAAGTATGATCCTATTGATACAGAAAACTCCAGGTGTGGCTTCTCCTTCCACCATCACAGATCAGAAACTCTTCTTTAATTTGTTTTAAGGAACTTCAAAGGCACCAAAAGATAAAGTTCCTCATTGATGGTCACACAGCTAAAATATGTCAGAGACAGGACAACCTAACTCCAAGGTTGTCTTACTCTATCACTCCAAGATGCCTCTGTGTTCTATACTTACTGTATGCTATTGCATGTTAGTGTACGTCATCCACTATTACATTGTAAACTCTAAGAGAGTAAGGACAAAGTCTTAAATATCTTTGTATCTTTCTCATTACCTATCACAGTGTTATACACATAGTAGTGACTTCACAAATAAGCTGCTTTAGGAGGCAGTAAGGGCCCCCTTTCTAGAGGTCTTTGAATAAAGACTGAATGACCATATTTGGGCATTTAGATAGGTGGGTTGTTTTTTTGTTTTTGTTTTTTTCCTTATTGGATTCAAGTCTCTTCTAGCTCTGAGATTTACTGATTGTGTGAGCCTTTCTGAACTAAAATCCTTATCCCTGTGTTCTTGTAACACTTCTCCTCAGAAATTCCTAAACTGCCCTAAATATGTTTTGTTAAATAAAAACTATCATGATAAATGAAATAATTGTAATCCAGAAAGACTAAGTTACCCTAGTAAATAGGAATGTGATTGTTCATAGGCACAGAACAGTCTTAATATTGGGTTATTCTAAATCTCTTACAGTATGGCTTCATCAGCCAGTTCATTCCTTCTATTAGGACTCCATCTGTTCAGGTAATTACTAATGCTTTAATCTTTCCTTTTATTTTCTTCTGCCAATCAGAAGAACAAGCTGTGGTCTTTCCTCTTTCACTCATTGTTATGGCTACTATTATTATCTACCTGATGATACTGCTTATCTCTGACTGATTTGGGGAAATAAAATTGGGATCTGGATTTTAGCATTTAAAATATGTTATTGCATTGCAAGAAAAAAGTAAATTGCCAACTTAGTGTTCAATGTTATTATCTTGCCCTCAACTGTGAGCTTTGGGGAGGCTAGTGTTACCACTTACCTCCCTAGATCCATACTTCACTTTATAAACATTAAGGCACTACAAAAGTGTGAGCTGTTGTTATTTTTATACTAATAACAGGGAAAGGCTCAGTCAGACATTTTCCATAATACACTTATTTACAGAGCCCAGGGCTTTTTCACCTCGCTGTCTCATTACCTCTGTGACCTAAAAAGATGGCCAAAACACTCACTCACTTATTTCCACATCTCATAGACATATGGGCTGTAACAAGACCCAGACCTGAAGGATCCACTTCCCCTTAAGACAAATACAGAAGACAACTTACTAATCTGAAGTTTAAACCATAGAGATTAATAAGTGCTCACACATGGGGACATAGGGCAGAATGCCCAGATCATCTCTGGCGCAGAAGCTATCTAGATGTGTCACCCTGTCTCAATGTCCTGAGCTGTAATTTGCTGGATGGACCAATAAAATCCTTGTGGTTTCTCCAGAACTGCATGGGCCAGTCTCTTGATCACCATCACCAAGCCTAGCTGTAGCATTGCCTTAAATGGCACTATTCCTAATAGTCTACTGGGGAGTAATTAAGAACAGTTGCTCCACTGTGGCCATGTGGTCCCTGTCACACTCTATGCCTAGGTATTACAGAGAACTAATAAAACAACATGGAGTTTTAGAAGGCGCATGTAATTGTGAGGGGGTGTTAAACAACACTAGTCTGCTATGACGACACCACTTATCTGTAGAGGATAGAAGCAAGGCCAATTAACTAAGGATGAATATAAAAGAGTTATATTGTCTTCTAAAAAAAGTGTCAAACAAGGGAGATTTTTTTTATGAAAAAAGAAAGAGGCAACTATATCAAGAGAGAAATAGATCAATTGACTATCAAACTAACGAATCAAAAATCCCAACTAAATGCCAAAATAGACATTCTAGAAATCAAAGATTAACAAAACCAAGGGAAGGAAAATTGAACTAATAAACACAACCAGAAACTTTTAAAAAATAATCAAATAAACCATTAGATTGTCATTTTTAAAAAGAAAAGAGAAAAACCAAATTGCCAGCATCAAAAATGAAGAAAGGGAATATATAACACGTGAAGAAGAAAAAAAGGAAATATTAGAAATTATTTTGCCTAACTATATCCTAATTAAACTGACAAATGAAATAAATGTTTACAAAAAAATAAGATGCCCAGGTTAACAGAGCAAGAAATGGGTAATTTAAATTATCCAATCTCAGAAAGAGCATGCCATAAATGAACTCCTAAAGAAAAAAAAACAGGAACACATTAATTTACAAGTGAATTTTTTCTAAAATTCAAAGAACAATTAGTTCCAATATTACATGAACTGTATGCAAAAAAAATAAGAATGGAAGGATCCTACCAAATTTTTCCTACAATATAAGTGTGGTCTTGATGTCTAAAGCAAGGAGAGACAAAACAATAAAAGAAAACAATGCACCAACATTCTTAATGAATATTGACACAAAAATTAAACATTAATACACAACAGCAAATAAAAAATCCCAACTAAACACCAAACTAGAAATTCTGAAAGTAGAAGAAATTAACAAAATTGAAAGCAAAACAGCAACAACAACATTGAATTGATAAATAAAATTAGGAACTATTTTTTAAAAAAACAATAAAATAAACAAGTCATTAGGTAGTCATTACGTACTATGAACCAGTTAGATTTAAACTAGTAATTCCAGGTTAGTTCAATAAGAAGAGTATCAACATAATGGACCACATTAATGACAAAAATTATATTAATAAGAAACAATAAATATAATATGACTATTTTAATAGAGATAGAAAAAAACTTGACAAAACACAGCACCTCCTAATGTTAAAATCATTTAAAAGCATAAAAAGAAAGACAGAGCATACCAGAATATAAAATGGATAATTTTGATTACATTAAATTAAATCATTTTGGGCACAAACAAAAACAACACAGCTAAGGAAAACAGGAAAGTAAGAAACTGGGGGGTAGGGAGGATTTTACAGGAAGTTTCTCGGGAAAATGAATCATTTCTCAAATATATAAATAACTGAGTCAAATTTATTAGAATATGAGTCATTCCTTAATTGATAAATGGTCAAAATCAGTTTTTAGAAAAAGAAATTAAAGCTATCTAGAGTCATATAAAAATGCTCTAAATCACTATTGATTAGGGCAATACAAACTAAAACAGCTCTGAGGTACCACCTCATAACTTTTAAATTGGATAATATGACAGAAAAGGAAAATGACAAATTTTGGAGGGGATATGGAAAAATTGGGATGCTAATGCACTGTTGGTGGAGTTGAAAATTGATCCAACCATTCTGGAGGGCAATTTGGAACTATGCCCAAAGGACTATAAAACTGTGCATACCCTTTGATCCAGCAATATCATTAGTAGGTCTGCATCCCAAATAGATCAAAGAAAAAGGAAAATGACCTCCATGTACAAAAATATTATAGCAGCTCTTTTTGTGGTGGCAAAGAATTGGAAATTGAGGGAATGCCCATCAGTTGGAGAATAGCTGAACAACTTGTGGTATATGACTGTGACAGAATAGTATTATGCTATAAGAAATGACAAGCAGGATGGTTTCAGAAAAAGCTGGGAAGATTTATATGAACTGATACAAATGAAGTGAGCAGAACCAGGATAACATTGTACACAGTAATGACAACATTCTATGATAATCAACTGTGAATGATTTAGCTACTCTGATCAGTACAATGATTGAAGACAATTTTGAAGGACTTAGGATGAAAAATGCTATCCATCTCCAGAAAAAGAACTGACAGAATCCAAATACAGATTGAAGCATAATTTTTTCACTTTATTTTTCTTATTTGTTTTTGCAACATTGCTAACATGGAAATATGTTTTGCATGATTTTACATGTATAATTGAAATCACATTTCTTGCCTTCACAATGTGTGAAGGAGGGAAAGGAGAGAGAGGAAGCATTTGGAGCTCAACATTTTAAAGAAATTAACGTAAAAATAAATTAATAATAGAAATAAATATATTTTTCCTTAATATGTTAAATAGTATGTATCTAAAATGAAGAGCCAACATTATATGTTATAGAGATAAATTAAATGCCCTTCCAAAAAGATCAGGGTTGAAGTAAGCACGTTATCATCACTATTATTTTATATAATATCAGAAATGCAAGTTATATAAATAGGATGAGAAAAAGAAATTGAAGGGAATAAGCATAGAGAAAAAGAAAATTAAATTATCACTTTTTGTAGATGATACAATAGCTAACTGAGATTTTGGCAAAGTAAGAGGACATAAATTAGGACCACAAAAATCTGTAGCTTTTCTGTATATTATCAACAACTTTTAGCAGGAAGAAAAAGAAAGATAAATTCCAATCAAATAACCACAGAATATGTAAAATAATTAAGAGGCTACCTACCAAGGCTACCAAGGGACTATATGAATACAACTACAAAGCATGCTTTTCAGAAATAGACAGTCCCAAATAATTGGAGATATATTAAATGCTTATTGTTGAGCTATGTCAATATAATAAAAACAACAATATGTAAATTAATTTACTTATCAAGAACAATACTAATCAAACTAATGCATTACATTCAAAGAGTAGGGGAAAAAATTAAAATTCATCTGGAAGGAAAAAACTTCATATCTTATGGGAAATAATGAAAATAAAGAAAAGAAATAGGCACAGTAATACCAGATCTAAACTACTACAAAGCAGTAATCAAGAAAACAATTTCTTACTGGATAAGAAGTAGAAGATTAAGTACAGAAGATCCGGAAGAAATTGAATGAAGTACCATAGTATTCAACAAACCTAGGGATATAAACCACTTAGATAAGGACTCATTATTTTACATATTTCTGGGAAAATTAAAAAGGAGTCTGGGAGAAATTAGACTTATACCTTTCATACCACATATCATAAAAAGCTCTAAGTGAACACATAACCTAGACATAAAAGATCATATCATAAACAAATTAGAGGCTCAAAAAAGGAGACACCTTTCACAACTATAGCTAGAGGAAGAGTGCGTGACCAAACAAGGAATATAGTTGATTATAGGAGGTAAATTGAATAATTTTGATTATATAAAATAAAAAATGTTTTTGCACAAACAAAATCAATTCAGTTAGCATTAGAAGGGAAACACTTAACTATGAAATAATATTTGAAGAAATTTTTCAGATAAAAGTTTGCTACCCAAGCTATGTGGAAAATTGATATAAATATATAAGAACAAGAGCCATTTCACAATAAATAAATGGCCAAGGAAGATGAATAGGCAATTCTCAAAGGATGAAATGTAATCAACAATTATATGAAAAAAGTGCTCCAATGTATGTAATGGGGTACTGGCCAATAACAGCCTAGTCCCTAGGAAAATGACCAGCATGTACTTCCTGATATATTTCCCCTACATGGATGTTTGGTGAATCTATGTAAGGTATTCTATGTTTCCTGTCCTCATATTGGGGGGCAAGGAGGTTCTTTTGACTAGCTAATAAGTCAGAATTGAATACAGCTATGAATACAACTAAATACAAAAGGCCACAATAACTTGATATATTTTTTCTCCCTAGAAGAGTTAAGTGAGGAGTAAAAATTGCTGCGGGCCTCTGGGTGGGAGAGGGGCATTGGATTCATTCTCCCCTACAGTTGTCAGGAAATAATACTCCCTCCATTACATATTCATGGAAGCAGTCCAGTCACATAGGATATAGAGAGATTGTATCAGGCAGACATTCTACCATGCTCCAAAGAATTGGGATCTAATTGCCTAGTACCCACTTATGCTAATAATTAGAAAAATGCAAATTTAGACAGCTTTGATATTCCACCTAATACTCATCAGATTTGCAAAAATGACAAAAAAGGAAAATGATGATTGTTGAAGAAGCTATGAGAGGACAAGCACATTAAGTACAAGAACATTCCTTTTTGTTTTAGGAAAGATTTGGAAGTTTTTTCCTTAAACTGATCTAGAGGCATAGAATGATATGAATGGTCAATATATGCATTTATTTTTTATATGACTATACCCACTTATTATAAGGGAAGGTTTTTATTTTTCCTTCAGGTCAGTAGTGATAGAATAGTGACTGTGATCCTGAAAAAAAGGAAAAAAAGAAAAGAGCATGAGTGAATCATTTTAAAAGATGGAAGAAAGTTCAGAAGGGGACACAACAGAGGAGCATTAGAACTGACATGATAAATTAAAATTTTATGGGGAAAAAAGCTCCACATGGTTGGGGGAAAATAAACTATATAGAATAAAAGCTCATGGTTTCATATACAATTACACTTTAATTTCTTTAATTATATTAAAATATTCATTTTTGTTGATGTTTATAAAGTTCATAATAAAATTTTTTAAAAGAATACTGTCAGGAGCCAAAGTCAGTAAACAAGCATTCATTAAGTGTTATGTGCTGGGATTACAAAAACAAGCAGAATGAAAAGTAGTCCCTATCCTCACAGAGTTACCTTCTGATGAGGGAAGACATAAAAGAAAGAGAGATACGTGGAAGATGTCCACAGGAAATCCTTGAGTGTGTGTGTGTGTGTGTGTGTGTGTGTGTGTGTGTGTGTGTGTGCGTGTGTGTGGCAATTGGAGTTAAGTGACTTGCCCAGAGTCACACAGCTAGCGAGTTTTATGTGTCTGAGGTCACATTTGAACTCAGGTCCTCCTGACTCCAGGGCCAGTAATCTATTCACTGCGCCACCTAGCTGCCCCTGCAGGAAATCTTAAGGGGGTGCCTATGAATTAGGAATCAATAAATATTTATTGTTGTTTTTCAGGCATGTTCCATTCATTGTGACCCTGTGGGCTATACTGTCCACGGGGTTTTCTTGGCAAAGATACTGGAGTGGTTTGCCATTTCCTTCTCTGGTGGATTAAGGCAAACAGAGAATAAGTTACTTGGCCAGAGTCACACATCTAGAAACTGTCTGAGGCTGAATTTGAACTCAGGTCTTCCTGATTCCAGGCCCAGTGCTTTATCCACTGAGCCATCTAGCTGCTTCAAACATTTCTTAAGCACTAACTATATGCCAGGCTAATCACTGAAGATACAAAAAGAGACAAAAAACAGTTCCTCCCCTTAAGGAACTTACAATCTAACTGGAGAGACAACATATAAATAAATACGTATAAAGAAAGCTATATAGTATAAATAGAAAACAGTTAACAGAGGGATAGCACTGGAAGTAAGAGGGTATGGGGAAGGCTTCCTGTAGGAGGTAAGATTTTATTTGGGACTTAAAGAAAGCCAGAGATGTAAGTGGTCAGAGTGGAGGAGCGAAAGCATTTCAGACACAGGGGAGAGCCAGAGAGAGTTGCCAGAACCAAGAGATGGAGGAAATGGTTGAACAAATTATGTTATATGTACATATGGAATACTGCCATACTATAAGAAATTATTAAAGTGACAGTTTCAGAGGAACCTGGGAAGACTTGTATGAACTAATGTAGAGCGAAGTAAAACAGAACCAGGAAAACAAATTTACACTACACAACATCATGAAAATGAGAAATCTGAATGACGCCATGATCAACTATGATTCCAGAGGGCCAATGATAAGGAACGAGACTCCCCTCCTGACAGAGAGATGGTGGCCCAAATAAGCAGAATGAGACACACATTTTTGGATGTGGCCAATTTGAGAATTTGTTTTGCTTGAGCATGCATATTTGTTATAAGGATTTGGTTTTTCTTTTTTCGGTAGCTGCAGAAAAAGGAGACTGCTAAGAGTGACTTCATGGATAAAGATAGAAGTCCAGAGCCATACCAAGGCCTCCACACAAAAGACAGTAGCATATTTTAATGTTGGCATCGACACGTAAATTTTATCTCCAGAGTTGGTTACTTTTCTACTGGCATAAAGTTGGTAAACTCTTGATCAAGAGAAGTTAGTTATTTCTCTACAAGACTATAGGAGCTGATATTCATTTTTCTGGATATTGAGTTAGGGTTTGAGAGAAGTGAGAATAATTCGATTGCCTGTTTATTTTCCCAATTTGGCCTCAATTCAATATTTTCCTTTTTGATTTGTTACTTCTGTGAGGTCTGTTTGTATACGTTATGTGCTGGAATGTCTAAAACTTATTTGCATTATTAGAATTATCCAAATTATCCCAGAATCCCAAGTAGTAAAGGGTTCCAGAGTTGAGGTAGGGCCTGCTTATACAAGAATTCATATATAAACTGATGAGGTCTTGGATTAATGAATAAGCAGTGGGAATAGTGTGGAAAGGACAAACAAATGCATGAGACATTTCAAAGTAATATTTAACAATATTTGGTGACTAATTTAATATATTGGAATAAGAGTAATGATCCCCTGGACAGAAAAAGGGAAGCAAGGACAGGAAGTTGATCTGTAGAGAAAGATGATGGATTTTATTTTAGATTTGGCTTTTGCAGCAATAGCAGGGCCTCTTCGTGGAAATGTCCATTTGGAAGTTGGAAATATGGAACAATCATTCAAGCAACCTTTTCCAAAGAGCAGCTCTAACTCTGACAATGAAGCTCAAGGTAATGAGTGCCTGAGCAGTCAAAAAAAAACAAAAAGAGCAATTTCCAAGATTCTACACACTTTTGAAAATGTTCCAGGCCTTAAGAATCTGCAGAGATACTAATCCTTAGGAATTCAAACTCCCAAAGCAGCTTCAAATTAAAGTGGTACAAATGAGAAGAATTACAGCTCACATTGTTTAAAATAACCCCCTAGGAGATTGCCTTTTTTGAAACTCAGCCACTGTGCTGCTCTGCTCTTGCTTATGCTGAGGACAAGGGCGTTAGGGCCAGCTGTACTTTATCCTACAGATACAGAATGAAGTGCAATTGAACTTTCATAGGCTGTACTCATCTAATTAGTTGTCAGAGTTTTTTATAAAGACTTTTAAAAAACGTAATGGCTGGGGGGCAGCTAGGTGGCGCAGCGATAGAGCATCGGCCCTGGATTCAGGAAGACCTGAGTTCAAATTTGGCCTCAGACATGTAACTCTTACTAGCTGTGTGACCCTGGGTAAGTCACTTAGCACCATTGCCTAGCCAAAAAAAAAATGTAATGGTAATCACAGTCTATATTGTGTTCTCTTAAGATGCCCTTTTTCCTCAACTCTCAGCTCAAGCACCTTCTCCAAAGGAGGCCTTCCCTTATCCCTCCAAATGTTCTTTCCACCCCACCCTCAACAACTTTGCATTTATTTTATTTATGTATGCTGTTTCCCCTGATAAAATGTAAGTTCCCTAAGGGCAGGAACAGTTTCTCCAAGAGGACCAATGACATCAGGAAAACGATGTCTTGACTTGAGAGTGAATTAGATAGCAATGAGGCAGAGCTGCACGGTCATGAGCCTCACTCTCTCCTCCAGAGAGACATACAGCAAGACATACATAAGTCAAGATGACTGGCAATGGCCCAGGAGGCACATAGTAGGTGCTTAATAAATGTTTTTGATGTATTCATTGACTAATCTTCATGAAGGCTATTCAGCGTTGTGCACTGAAATTGGAGTCAAGAGACCTGGCAGAAATTCTTGGCTCTGAAGCCTTTTCCCTGGTGACCCTTCATATTTTTGAGTCTTGGCTTTCTAATCTATAAAATGAGGATAGTAATTCTCTTACTCCCTACCTCATGGAGTCATTATGGGGAAAGTGTTCTTCGAAACTTAAAATTGTGTGGAAATGGTTGTTGTTTTGTTGTTATTTTGTCCTTGGGCTGAAAAGTAAATGACAGCATGGTTAACAGTTGATACACCATCGTATCTACATTTGGGGGAGTTGGTTAGAACATGGTGCCAAAATATCTGAGGCTTAGATATTTAGGGCAGTAAACTTAGCTCAACTTCACAGTCATAACCTATACTCATAACGATAGTGTGCTGGTAAATGTTTAACAGCCAGCTCTCTGGGGAGAAAAAAAGTATGCACAACACACTTTTGAGTTTAATTCATATTCTTAACATTTTCTCCATCAGCTTTCTATAGTCTAGATAATCAACAAAACAATAAATCAATCCATAGTTTACAGCATTTGCTAATTCTGAATTGCAAATGCTCACACTGAAAATTTAACAGCTGACCCTGCCAAGTTATTTGGTAGGAGATGGTGGCTCCAGCACACTTATGACACTAATCCCAGATGAGGAACCTGGCCTCGAGGCCACATGTGGCCTTCTAGGTCACTGGGTACAGCCTTTTAACTGAGTCCAAGTTTGACAGAATAAATCCTTTTATTAAGGGGATTTGTTCTGTGAAGTTTGAATTCAGTCAAAGGGACACACTTGAGGATGTAGAGGGCCACATGTGGCCTCGAGGCCACAGTTTCCCCATCCCTGAGCCTATTCTATCCATCATAAAACTATCATTCAATCAATAAAAATGTATTAAGCACCTACTATGTGTTAGGCATTGTGTTCAGCACCAGGGATACAGAAAGAAGCAAAAAATAGTCCCTGGCTTTAAGGAGCTCACAATTTAATGAGGGAGACAACCTGCAAACAAATATGTACAAATAAACTCTATATGGGATAAATAGGAAATAATTAACAGAGAGAAGGCACTTAAAATTAAGAGGAGCTGGGAAAGACTTCCTGTAAAAGATGAGCTTAGAGGAAGCCACCAGGCAAATCAATGAGCACAGTTGAGGTGGGAGAGTGTTCCAGGCCTGAGGGACAGCCAGAGAAAATTCCAAGAGCTAAGAGATAAAGTGTCTCCTTTGTGGAACAGCCAGGAGGTCAGTGTCACTAAGTCAAAGAGTATGTGTCAAGGACTAAGGTATAAGAAGACTGGAAAGGTGGAGGGAGTGAAGTCATATGCAGTTATGTGTTCTTGGTTATAAGCATAACTAGGAAGGAGGGATGGATTTGCACAAACTCAATACCATTGTGAGAAAAATAAATGAAAGCCCATGTTTTCATTAATAATAGTGAATCATCTGTGCCATTGTATATGAAACAGAGCACCTAGGGCAGCTAGGTGGAGCAATGGATAGAGCATAGGCCCTTGAGTCGGGAAGACTGGAGTTCAAATCTAGCTTCAGACACTTAGTAGCTGTGTGACCCTGGGCAAGTCATTTAACCCCAATAGAAAGGAAGGAAGGAAGGAAGGAAGGAAGGAAGGAAGGAAGGAAGGAAGGAAGGAAGGAAGGAAGGAAGGAAGGAAGGAAGGAAGGAAGGAAGGAAGGAAGAAAAAGAAAGAAAATAAAGGCAATTAAACTTACTGGACATGTTAACTCATGACTTCTGATGTCCAGAGGGGAAGATTTCTCCTTGTAGTGATCCTCTGTTGACCCTATATGTTCCAATATGATCACCCCCACCCAGGGCCCATACTCTACCTCCTGGTATCCCTTCACCATCACATCCCTTTCTCGGGACCCAATTTTCTCCATCACCATCCCAGAATGATTGTGCTCAATCAGGGTGAACTGCTTGTGTGTTGTGGTACGTACAGGGAGACCTGTACCATGTGGAATATGCAGGATCAGGGACAATGATAGTGCGACATTCCTAGCAGTAAGTGGCTTTGGGGTATCTGCTTCTATCCCTTATCCCCTCCCCAGTGCCATTTTCCCCAGGTGTCCCCATTCCTAATTATGACTGATAATTACACTTACTTTAAGTAATTAATTGAGGAATATTCAGTAAATACCTTCTATATACCTAGGATCATAGCCTATAGGATTTAGAGTTAAAATGGACATTGAAGTTTGTTTAGTATAATTTCTTCACTTTACAGTTGAGAAAACTGAGACCTGAGGTCACTTACATAGTAAATAACAAAACCAGGAGTAGAACTCAGCCCTCTGAGTTCAATTCAATTTAATTAAACAAAAATTTGCTTGTCTCCTAATTAAAGAAGCAAGACATCTGCAGGGGAAACAATTTGTGAAAGAGAAACCTATGTAACATGATATGCTGATATAATTACCTGCTAAACTGAGCAATGAATAATAACAGCTGGTCCTTTATATATAGCACTTCATAGTAAAGCACTTTACAAATGTCATCTCATTTTATCCTCACAACTCTGGAAAGTAATTGCTATTGTCATCCTTATTTTACAGATGAGGAAACTGAGGCATAGAGTGGTTAAGTGACTTGTCCAGGGTCACACAGCTGGTAAGTAAGTCTAAATTTAGATTTGAATTCGAGTCTTCCTGATTCCAAGTCCAGGGTTCTATCCACTGTGCCACCTAATCGCCTATGAAAGCAGAAAATAAAACAACGTATAGTGAAGGGCTAATTATGCTATTCAGATAGTAAGTGCCAAAGGAGTTACAGAAAGACAATATCATTGTAGACTGGTATTCTAAACCCTTCCTGGGGCAGGTGAGACAAATTCCCATATTGGTCTAAAAATACATGTTTCATTCTGTACATTTAGTCCATCTCTATGTGGAGAGGTGAGTAGCATTCTTCATCATTCGTGATGAGTCATGAATGATCACTGCATTAATCGAAGTACTTAAATCTTTAAAAATTATTTGTTTTTATGATATTTATTATACATTATAGTACGTTGTTATATGTCATATTATTATAGTATAAATTTTCTCTTAATTCTACTCACTTCATCTTGAATTAGTTCATGTAAATCTTCCCATACTTCCCTGAAACCATCCCATTCATTATTCTATTATATTCATATACCACAATCTGTTCAGCCATTCCCCAATTCATAAGCACCCCTTCAATTTCTCAGTCTTTGTTACTACAAAAAGAGCTATTATAAATATTTTTGCACATAGAGGACCTTTTCTTCTTGCTTTCCTCTCTTTGAGGTGTAGGTCTAATAGTATATTACTTAGCCAAATGGTACACAAAGTCTGGCAACTTCGGGAGCATAGTTCCAAACTGTTTTCCAGAATGATTGTACAATTCTACCAGCAGTGAATCAGTGTGCCTGTTTCCCCACAGCTCCTCCACCATTTGTCATTCTCCTTTTTTGTAAAGTGGCCTGTCCGATGGGTGTGAGGAAGAACCTCAGGATTGCTTTAATTTGCATTTTTCTATTTAGTAGTGATTTTTCATATGGCTATACATTTCTTCTCTTGAGAACTGCCTATTCATATTTTCTGACCATTTGTCAATTGAGGAATGGCCTTTATTCTTATGAGTTTGAATGAATTCTTTATATATTTAGGAAGTGAGACCTTAATCTGAGAAACTTGTGGCAAAGGGTTTTGTTGTTGTCTTCGTTGTTGTTTTTTAAACTGGATCTTATTTTGGAAGGACTGGAGATCCTGGAAGAGGAATTTAGATTTTATGAGGTTTGCAACAGAATGTCATTTTCGCTCTGTGAGGCAAGAATAATATGACTAAAACAGTTTTTTAAGAAAACTAATCTGACAACAACTTTCAGGATGGAATGAATGACAGAAGCAAGGAAAATTAGGGAGGTGGCAACTGCAGCAAATCAAGTATGAGTAATTATGATGATGATAACACATGTTTCTATAGACACTACCTACCTAAGTCTTATTTCTAGTCTGCTGAAGGAGCACAACTGGGAATAAAGGAATCCAACCCCTCTTCTAGGTCGTGGGTTCTTAAGCTGGAGTTAATTAACTTTTTTTCAAAAAGATTTTGATAACGGCATTTCAATATATTTTTGGTAAACTTATGTATTTTATGCATGGAAAAACATTATTCTGACAAAAGGAGTACATAATATTCAAAAAAGTTGAAGAACTTCTATTCTAGGTGGTCAAGCTCCCCAAGAACTGTACTCAGTCCTTCTGCATATATGGGTCCAGAAGCAGAAGGGTCCCATAAACTATGCCCAAAGGGCAACCAAATCATGCATACCTTTTGATTCAGCAATATCACTACTAGATCTGTATCCCAAAGAGACCACCAAAAGGGGGAAAAGAACTACATGTACAAAATATTTGTAGCAGCTCTTTTTGTGATGGTGAAGAATTGGAAATTGAGGAGATGCCCATCAATTGGGGAATGGCTGAATAAATTATGGCATATGAATGTAGGGGAATATTATTATGCTATAAAAAATGATGAGTAGGTGGATTTCAGAAAAACCTGGAAAGGCGTATATGAATCAATGCAAAGTGAAACGAGAAGAACCCGGAGAATATTGTACACAGTATCAGCAACTATGTGTGATGATCAACTATGAACAACTTGGCGCTTCTCAGCAAAACAACAATCCAAGACTATTCTAAAGGACCATGCTGGAAAATGCTATCCAAATCCAGAGAAAGAACTGATGGGGTCTGAATGCAATCAAAGCATACTATTTTTTTTTGTGGTTCTTTTCTTTTGGCCTATTTCTTCTTTCACAACATGACCAGTATGGAAATATGTTTTACATGATTGAATAGTGGGTGGTGAAGGAAAGAGGAAAATAATTTGGAACTCAAAAAAAAATTTTTAATGAGTGTTAAAAATTATCTTTACATATAACTGGAAAAAATATTATTAAAAATAAAGAAATCAATAAGATTGTAAGTTAAAAATGGGGGGAGCCTCATAATGGAGAAGGGAGTTTACCTGGTGTCCTAGGCACCCAGCAATAGTTATTATTGATAAAATAGTACAAGTTTTAAATAACAATTAAAAGCGTCCATGTTAGCAACTATCAATAACTCAAATTTCTCGGTGAGGTAAAGAGTACATGTATGACTGACCTATAGATGTACATAGAGGAAAACACCATATAATCTTGATTTTCATTGAACAAGGATTAATTAAATTTTCTACCTGAAAAATGTTTGGATCAGTAGTTAAATTATTTTTAACTGATGTGTAAATTGGGAATGGTAATGATTCTGTTGCTTTGGTTATTTTTATTATTGTCTTTTGTTTTATTTCCTTTTATTTTGTAAACACAGTCACCTCTCTACCTTTGTGGGTTTCACATTTCTGGGTTGATTATTCATGGCTTTGGCCATCAATAGCTAAATGGGAATTTTTGGAGATTTGCAGCATACTGTGGAAAAGCACAGATGACAAATGTATGTAAAGAAAACTTCAAAAATTTAGTAAATGATAAGTACTTTATATTATTAATCTATTTTATAATTTTCTACCACAAATATATTTAAATTTTGTAAAAGTTTTCACTGTGCTAAAGAACTACAGGTTACACACTCTCCCTGGGAATTCCTCCTCTTTGTCTTTACCATGCAGACTCAGTAATGTGATTTTCTCTTAAAGTGATCTTTGTATCTTGAGCTTTTCAGAAGGAAATATATGAGGCAGTTACTCCTGCAGCTGTACTGGGTACTGTGAAGACTGTATAGTGTGCAAGATACTAATCTCATGGAGACTGAAACTTTTTATGGGTGCAGTGTGTTTTGCTTATTTTGAATTAAATAAATATGATCAGAATTATTAAAAATAGAGGTTTGGGTGGGGCCTGGAGTTATCACCAATTTTTTACATTTGCAGGGGTCCTGTATCCCTAACCCTGCTGCAAATATCAAGGGATAACTGTACATAGTTCTGGTGTTAAAGTATAGCCTAAATATAATGAGATAAGCATAATTTCAGAGTATCTACATATCTTTGGATAATGTTCCAATCCTTCCCTAGCTGTAATGGAAATAAAAGATTTCTTTAGAATGTCTAATGGAAAAAAATTAGAGCTGTCAGAAATAATCATCTAGTTTGCTCTTACAAACCATTTTTCTTAAGCTGTAAATCATCACTGTTGATGATTTGCATCTTAAATTCCCTTCTTCCTTTTCCATTCCCATTCTCCTTTTCCTCCTGTTTGTATTTTCCATTTCATTTTTTTTATTCCCAACTTGGATTTCTCTCTTATCATCATTTTGATTTATGATTAGGATGATAAGATCATGTATTAGAGTAGATAGGCACTTTGAAGATCCTCTGGTCCAACTCCCTCATTTTAAAGATGATGAAATTGGAGCAGAGTCCAGTGACTTGCCAGAGCCCATCTATTAAGTGGCAGAGCTAGGATTTTAACATAGGTCCAGTGACATCAAATCCAGCACCTTACCCACTGCACCACTGCCTAGATTTGTGTGAAAGAAATGTAAACTAATGTTTTTAAATTAAATTTTATTTTTTTTCAATCAATGAAAATCTGCCTTCTCTCTCTCTCACCTCTCCTCCTCCTCCCATTGAGAGGGAAAGAAAAACAAAACTGCTGTCACAAACATGTATAGTCAAGCAAAACAAATCGCCACATTGGCTATATCCAAAAAATGTCTCAGTCGGCACTCTGTATTCAGCATCTCTTCATCAGGAGGTCAGTAGCATATCTCATCATGAATCCTGTGGAATAGTGGTCAGAGTTCCTAAGTATTTCAAAGTTGTTTGTCTTTATAATGTTCTTGTCACTAGACAAACCTTTCTCCTGGTTTTGTTCACCTCACTCTGTATCAGTTCACATGTCTTCCCAGGTTTATCTAAAACCACTCCCCCCATCATTTTCCACAGCTTCCATCAATATACAATAACTTGGTCAACCATTCATCCACTATTAGATACCCCTATCCTGGTTTCTAATTCTTTTCCATAAAAAAAAAAAAAAGAGTTTCAATTCTTTGCCATCAACAAAACAAAAAGCTCCTCAATTAGAGTTTGTTTTGCTTAGGACTAATCCCCTGCCTTCCCTTTAATATACCCTCCCTCTAATTCCTTCTTTTCCATCTTCCTCTTTCCCTTAAATTTCTCTATTGGGTGAAATGTGTTTCTGTACCCAACTTTGCATGTATATGTTTTTTCATCTTTTACTAGTTCAGATGAGAATGAAGTTTAAGTATCAGCTGCTCTCTTATCTCTTTCTCCTTGTTTATAGCAAACGACTTGTGTAGCAAAATTATAAGAGATAATTTTCCTCATTTTCAATTTCCCCCAATGTATTCTTTTCCCCCTTTTTCTATTCTTCTTTTAAGATCCTCAACCTTAACAAAATATTCCCAGGCCCTTTGTCTAATTAGACTCTTCCATTGTCCCCTGATGATGATGGTATTCTGAGGAGACATATGAATCATCTCCTCATTTAGAACATAAATAGTTTATCCATGTTTAGTGCCTTATGATTTCTTACTCATATTTACTTTGTTGTGTTTCTCTTGACTCTTGTGTTTATACATGGAAGTTACTATGCAGTTCTGATCTTTTCATCACAAATGCTTAAAGGACCTTTATTTCACTAAAAATCTATTTTTTTCCCCTGTTGGATTATACTCAGTTTTGCTGGCTGAGATAATCATTGCAAACCTGTATGCTTTGTCTCCTAAAACATCAGATTCCAAAATCTCCATTCCTTCATAATGGTGGTAGCTAAATCATGTTTGATCCTTGCTGTCGTTACTTGGTGTTCGAATCTGTTTTCCAGATGAGTTTTTTTCGTCTGAGATACTCTATGTAGTCTTCTATTTTTTTTTTAGTCTTTGATTTTTTTAAAAATACTTTTTGTTTTCCATTCTAATACTTAAGAAGTTTGTTGCTTAGTTTTATACATCTTCTGTTTCAAGCTGTTAATTCTCTTTGCAATTCTTTCTTCCATAGCTCTTATTTCATTTTTTTCATTTTTTTCCTCTAAAGCTCTCATTTCATTCATTAAAAATAAAGACATTTTAAACTCATTAAAAAACTCGTTTCATCTCTACCAAGAATTTTAGTTAAAATTCTACCAAGTTGTGCTTTTCTTTGAGAATTTATGTGTAGATATTTTAGAGTCATTCTCTTGGGTTTGTGTCTTGAGCATTCCTGTTGCTTTTTATGGTGGTATTCTTTTTTGGTTTTTTCCTACTTACTTTTTTTACTTCAGATTTCATGGTAGAGCTAGACTCTGCATTCTTTCTTTTTTAATCACCATTTCTTTTATTTGTATAAAATAGTAAATAATACTTGGCTGGGGGGTGGGGAATGGTGGTTTAGGATTTAAACAAGTCCTTCTGTCCTGAAATATCTATTTTGGAGGCTTTTGAAGACCAGCAGCTTTAGCCCCAGTATCTTTGGGTTTGGACTCAGAAGGCTTGGAGGTAGTAGGCTTAGAAGCCTTGGAATCACTGGGCTTTGTGGCCTTAGAATCAGACTTGGCAGCCTTGGAATCAGACTTGGTCACCTTGGCATCATACTTGGTGGCCTTGGGTCCAGATTTGGTAGCTTTGGGATCAGACTGACTGAGCTTGGCAGTAGATCTGGTGACCCTGGGGTGAGTGGGCTTGGCAGCCATGGGGTCAGTGGTCTGGCAACCTTAGAGTCAGGCTTCATGATTCTGAAATCTGGACGTTTGGTGCTGACCCTAGGGCCTAGACCCTTTGTGGCCATCTTGTGGCCGGCACATTGGGCACTGGCCTTGGGGATCTTAAGCCTTCAGAGCCTTGATAGCTTCTGCTCAAGCCTTGATGGCTTTGACATTGTTGGCCTGTATATTCTTCAACTCCTTCTTGTTGTCTTTCTTTGCAAAGCAAATGTTTCTCAGAAACTTGGGGTCAGCCCCTTTCAGAGACTCATATCTCTGTGATCTAGGTTTCTTGATGCCATTTCTGTGCCATTTTCATGATTGGTTGTGGGTGATATGGTTCTTAGACTTCACCATCTTTACACTGCAGCCTACACTAACAGGCAGTCCACCAACCTAGACTCTGCATTCTTAAAGAGGGAATTTCTGGGGTAGTCCTCCTACTGCTTTCTCTAGGTATTGAGTATTGCTTATTCTAGGATCAGGGGCATGAAAGCTTCCAATGTTCCCAGAGTGGTCTGATCTAGGGCAAAGTTTAATTTCAGAAGCTATTCATTTGCACTCTAAGTTTCTGACCTGGATTTGGATCTAAGCAACATATCTGTGGGCTTGCACCTGGTTGAAGTCCCAGTAGACTGCTGTTAAACTTAGCCACTGTCCACCAGCTATAAAGATCTACTGGTTCAAAGTAACAGAACCGTAGGCTCTTCTTTGATCTGAGACTCCTGCCCTGGTTATTCCACTGCGAGATTCAAACTGTACTAGAGGACGGCACAAAGACTCCACATTTCTCCTTGGCTCAGAGCTTCAGAGCAATTGCTTCCTTCTGAACCTGCTCCTTGCTTGGTCCACAGGTGAGGGCTCATGCCCACTCTTCACCTTAGAATGTCACCGATAGGAACAGATTCCCTTCTTAGTTCTCTCGAGATCTATGAGCCAGAACTAGGAAGTGAGCAATACAGCCAGGAGCTGGCATCTATTATTGCACCTTGCACAAAACTGGGTCTCTTTTTGTCAGACTTGAAACTCTTCTTGCCCTGGTGCTCTGCATCACCGTGCCCCAGAATGCACCACATGGTTATTCCTAGCTAAACACCTATCCCCAGTGACCACACATATCTCTCTGTCTCCCTATGGCCACCTGGGCTAGGGAAAAAAATGATTCACTAAGTTTTTTTTTCCTTCTCTTTGGATTTCCTTATTAAGATCTGGCATAATTTCTAGATCTATTTGGAGGAGCTGTGAGCAGAACTTTGATTGTACTTCTTCTTGCTACCCCGCCATCTTGGCTCTTACAAATCAATATTTTTAATTTGCCATTCTTCAGCATAGTTCTACTTCTACTTTTTTTTTCCTCTAACTCATCACTCTCTTAGCTACCCAGTGACCCATAGGAATTCAAAATCTTGGCTTCCTGACATCAGGCCAGATTTGTAGGTCCTGACACTTCACAGGAAATGTAGTCCTAATTAGAAAGCTATATGCTTGTTAGATAGAAAACTGGAAAGTATTGGTTTCCCATTATCTGATTCCTATTACATTTCCAATGAAACACAACTTAAATGCCACTTTTTCCAGGAAGCTTTCCTTGATCACCCCAGTTTGGTGTAAATACTGCTTAAGTAGCCATTGATCATAGAGGACCAATGAAAGTAGCCCCCTCCCTAGTGAAGATCTGAGTTTGATTGCCTTGATCAACACACTGCCTCTAGAGTCCAGTACAAACTCATGTTTGGCATTTAAAGTCCTTCCCTACCGGGCTCACGCCAATCTTCTCAGCCTTAATATACATTACTACCCACAACATAATCTGCAGTGCAGCAAAACTAGCTTTTTTGCTCTTCTTTAAATGTGACACTCCAGTTTCTGTCTGTGTGCTTTTGCACTAGTTGTCCCCACCTCAGTAAGGCATAGTGTAGTAGAAGTAGTAAT
Source organism: Phascolarctos cinereus (assembly GCF_003287225.1). Taxonomy (NCBI): domain Eukaryota; kingdom Metazoa; phylum Chordata; class Mammalia; order Diprotodontia; family Phascolarctidae; genus Phascolarctos; species Phascolarctos cinereus. The sequence goes on from NW_027555958.1 coordinate 127,146,006, forward strand.
CTCATAGAAACTACAACTTTTTTACAGATGGATACAGTGTGTTGTTTTACTTGTTTTGCATAGTAAATAAATATGATCAGAATTATTAAAAATAAAGGTTTAGGACAGGGCCCAGAGTTATTCATGGTTTTTCACATTCGTGGGGGTCCTATACCCTTAACCCCACAGATGCTGAGGGACAACTGTATTTGTTTACATGCATGCATACATATATACAAATACACATATATATACATATTTAAATATGTACAAATACACAATATTTTATACATATGTGTGTGTGTGTGCATATACATACAAACATTCGTTGTCGTTCAGTTGTTTCTGACTCTTTGAGTTTGGTTTGGTTTTGGCAAAGATACTGGAGTGGTTTGCTATTTTCCTTTTTTAGCTCATTTTACAGATGAGGAAACTGAGGTAAAAAGGATTAAATAACAGGCCTAGAGTCACACAGCTAGTAAGTGAAGCTAGATTTGAACTCAAGAAGTTGACTTCACGCCTAACATTCTATCCATTGCACCACTTAGCTGACACGTAATTGACAGTATACAAAACTTTTTGTCTCAACAACCTTGTAAGGCAAAGAGTAAAAGTACTATTATTCATTCTCGTTTTGAAGATGAAGCAGTTAGGAGAATAGCCCAAAGAATATTATACAAAATCAATCAACAAGGACCTACTTAGCAGTTTGCTAAGTGTCAGGGGTACAAAAAGAGGCAAAAGACAATGACTGCAATCATGTAAATGAAAAAGTAAATGAAAATTGAAATAAAGGGAGTGTGGAGGTAGAATGGTTCTTCTAGTTCAGAATGTTCTTTACTTTGCTAAGGCTTATCACATTGGTTGGTGTGTTTGTTTTGTTTTTCCTTTGTTCTTTATTGTTACATCGAAGAATTCAATGGGGGGGGGCAAGGGAGCTGCTGGGGAAGGAGGGGGAGTTGTTTCCAGAAATGACTAAGATATAATGGCAAAAGGCAGTAATCACATGAATTTTTCAAAAACAGCCAAGTAAGCAATTAAAAGTACCTAGAAAAGGGGGGAGGAGGGAAGATTCTGACTTAATTGTATATATAACCTATTTTATTTGGTAAACACTATACAAGATTAGGATCTATAGGTATTATCTTATCACATTGCAAATTCAACCTTACAAATAATTATAGTGTATGAGGAAGCTCAGTAAAAACATGAAGAGATTGCTCATTTCCCTAAACAAGTTAACAATAGCATAAATACCACATTCTGGGGTAAATTTAGATCACTATGCTATTACATTAGAAACCACATTTGTTGTTTGGACAAAAAAGACGCATTTAAAATAGTATCTTAGGAGGCTGATGGTTACTGTTTACTTCTACTTTGAAATCCACAACCCCTATTAAAAATCCATTCAAATTCAGCAAACACCTCACCTAAATCCCACATAAACCCTAAAAGCTCATAATGATACAGTTGGTGCCCCAAATCTAAGGGGCTTCCAGGTGATACAAACTGCCTTAGGTCAGAAAAGGAAGTTCCTTTTGAAGGCAGAATCTTCCCCTCCCCTTCCCCCACTAACCCACTTTTGAAAAATTCCTTGAAACCAACTACAAATTCCATTAAGGTGGAGAATCATTATGCAGACTTGTGGTTTCACTTCTTGACCATGTGATCTACAAGGAAAACACCAATATGGTAAAACTAAAATATGTTGGAGCAGAATTTGACGTTTTATTTCATTCTGGGCCAATGCTAGCACGTATTCTTTTCCAATACCAAAACCGGCCAGTCAATTTGGTGAGCTTCAGACATGGATGGACATTCAAACTGGTCATATTTAAAACACCTAAGTGGTCAAAAAGAGAAAGATTGCTCAATTTAAAATACAAAAACAGCACCTGGACAGCCATAAGCATGTGAACATGGCCCTGTTCTCAAAGATGGGCCTGCCTGCAAGGTTACAAATGTGAAATCAGTCTTACAAAGGCCTTAGTTGTGAGACAGACTTAAAATTCTCAGAAAGTTTGTTGAAAAGCTACAGACAGAAATCTTGTACATCCTGCCAGTCTTTGCATGTATTCTTGTTTTTTTCAAACTAGGTGAATGCACTAGATGCATTAATTCATCATTGCTAAAAATAGAGATTAGGGCTTAGATTCTTATAATCTAGCCAATAGTTTACTAATGTTCAGACTCCTTAAGAGCCTGCCCAGTATGATAGATGTTCTGATAAATCTTGTCTTTGGCTGAAAAAAAAAATACAGATTAAACTAGGTGGTGCAATGGTTAGAAGGCTGGGCCTAGAGTCAGGTAGACCTGAGTTCAAATCCAACCTTAGAGATTTAGTAGCTGTATGAACCTGAGTAAGTCACTTAACCACTCTCTGTCTCAGTTTCCTCAACTATAAAAGGAGGATAAAAATAGCACCTACCTCCCAGGATTGTTTTGAGGATCAGATGATGTAGTAATTGTAAATTGCTTATAGCACAGTGCCTGGCACATAGTAAGTGCTTTATAAATGTTAGATATTCTTTTTCCATTTCAAGTTCATTGAATTTAAATGGACTATAATGTATTTTGTACATAATAAATTATGCTTCCCTGTCTAAACCAGATGTTGGTCCTAGAAGGCTGAAAGTTTTATGAAGGCAGGGATCCTGTCTCCCTGAACTTGGCAAATCCTCCAAATCAAGTCAATAAGCATTTATTCTGTGTGCCAGGCATTATGCTTAACACCCTGGACACAAAGAATGGGGGGAAATACAATCCCTGCCTTCAAGGAGCTCACGGTTCAATAGAATAGACCACATGCAAACAACTAAATACAAACAAGATATATGCAGGATAAATGGAAGATAATCAACAGAAGGAAGGTCAATATCCAGCCCTGTGATTTGTATACACTAGGTGCTTTGCAAATTTTTATTTAATCAAGTTTGAGGTTAACATGTTTGTGTTAATTTCCGTCTAATAAAAGAGAATATTTTTCATTTAATGCTACTATCAAAATGCAGCATGACATAGTGGAAGAGGAGTCGATCTTAGAGCCAGGAAGTCCTGCCATTAACACTCATACTTGCTATGCCACCCTAATCAAATCAATCACTTAAAGCCTAAACTCTCCAAGCTTTTAAGTCACAAAGAGAAGTATTGACCTGCTTTGATTTTTTTTAATCTCTTCTATTTTCAGGATTTCTATTTTCGTTTTTATCTGCAGTTTCTTTTTAATTTGTAGGTTTTTCAAACTTTTGAGATTGTTGTTATTTGAAGGCACATACCCAGTTTTTCAGTGTGCTTTTTCTGTCTTTGATGAAAGTAAACCTTTAGGGGGAAAAAAAGGAAGATAGACTTCAACACTAACGAAATCATAGGTCGAAGCCCTATCTCAACTAATACCACTGAATTTTAACACATAAAAAGACAGACTAGGAATTCCCCTGTATTCAAATGAGGCATTGGGCCATTGAGCAAGAAATAACAATTAACATGGAACTGTTTATTCTTATTCCAGCTTGTCAGTGATTGGTCCTTGACTTTGATTATCAGTTCATTGAACTGAAAGGGACCTTAGATAGAAGAGCATCTTAATTCCATCCTTATCCTCCTCCCCTCTTTTACAGACAATCTAATACAACCCAATAAACATTTATTAGGCACCTACTAGGTGCTAGGCAGGTACTGTACTAAGTGCTGGGGATACAATTGTAGAAAGGAAGACAGCTGGGGCAGGTAGGTGACACAATGGATAGAGCACCAGCTCTGAAGTCAGGAACACCTGAGTTCAAATCTAGCCTCAGACCAAACACTTAACACTTACTACCTGTATGGCCCTGGGCAAGTCACTTAACCCCAACTGCCTAAAAAAATAATAATAGTAATATTAATAATAAAAAAGGAAGACAGTCCCTGCCCTCAAGGAGCTTATGATCCAATGTGTGGGGGGAGGGGGAGACAACACACAAAAAGAGACAGAGAAGTTGGGGGGATCGCAGAGGATGCTCTGTGCAGAGAGCATCTTGCTTTGTGGAGCTAAAACCAGGCAGAGCAACAGGTGCAAAGTGGAGGGGGAAAAAGTTAAGAAGGCTTAAATGTCACACAGCAGAGAATTGAACCTAGGTCTCCTGACATCTAGACTTATGTTCTTACCGTGAGTCACCCTACTTCAACCTGATTTACAGGAGTGTCGCTGGGGGCAGGTAAGTGGCAAAGTGGACTAGAGTGCTGAGTCTGGAATCAAGAAGACCTGAGTTCAGATCTGGCCTCAGACACTTACTGGTTGTGTGGCCCTGGGCAAGTCGCTTACTGTGTTTGCCTCAGTTTCTTCATCTGTAAAATGAGCTGGAGAATGAAATGGCAAACCACTCCAGTTGTTCATCCTTCATTTTTGAAGAGGACCAAAGAAAACCACAATGTGATGGGGTGATGTCTTGACTTGCATGTGAATTGGATTTAAATGAGAGACTTGCACAAAGTCACTCTCTCTTCCAGAGTCACTGGAATCCAGTGGCAGGACAAAAGCCAGAATGACTGGTGATGGCTAGGGATGCAGTGGATGACCTTGGCATCTTCAAAGTCTGACCAATCTATGCATTCCACAGTGCCTGCTTCAGCTGCCTTTGTGGCTGTTAAAACAAATTGCTCCCATCCACCCATCCCTCTGGGAGAAGTCTTCACATCTTTGAGGTAGACATCCCCCTAACTCACCAACAGGTAAAGCCTGTTGGTTACTCTCAATCTGGTTTAGCCCATCTGCTGGGATGGTTTTACCAAGGTGTGGCCACTGCCCATGCTACAGCTTCTTTTTTGTTTGTTTGTTTGGCATTCAAAACTATTTTTTTTATTTTAATTGATTTATTTTGAATTATCAACAATCGCTTCCAAAAGCTTTTGAATTTTAAATTTTTCTCCCCCTCCCTCCCCAAGATGGCACACAATCTGATATAGGCTATACATATGCATTCCTATTAAACGTATTTTCACATTAGTGATGTTGTAAGTAAGAATTAGAACTAATAGGAGGAACCACCAGAAAGAGGAAACAAAACACAACAGAAGGAAAAAAATAGCAATTAGTATGCTTCAATCTGCATTCAAACTTCATAGTTCTTTCTCTGGATTTTCCATCATCAGATTTTTGGAGCTATCTTAGATCCTTGTATTGCTGAGAAGGGCTAAGTCTATCAATATTAGTCATTGCACAATGTGGCTGTTACTTCTGGTTCTGCTCACCTTGCTCAGCATCAAACCATACAAGTCTTTCCAGATTTTTCTGAAGTCAGCCTGTTCTTCATTTCTTATAGCACAATAGTGTTCCATTACATTCATATACCACAACTTGCTCAGCCATTCCCCAATTGATGGACATCCTCTCAATTTCCAATTCTTTGCCACCACAAAAAGAGCTGCTATAAATATTTTTGTACATGTAGGTCCTTTTCCCATTTGTATGATCTCTTTGGCATATAGCCCTAGAAATGCTATTGCTGGGTCAAAGGGTATGCACATTTTTATAGCCTTTTGGGCATAGTTCCAAATTGTTTTCCAAAATGGTTGGATCATTTCACAACTCCACCAACAATTCATTAGTGTTCCAATTTTCTCACATCTTCTCTAACATTTATCATTTTCCTGTTTTGTCATGTTGGCCAAGTTGATAGGTGGGATGTGGTACCTCAGAGTCATTTTGATTTATATTTCTCTAATCAATAGTGATTTAGAGCATTTTTTCATATGACTAGAGATGGCCTTATTTCTTCATCTGAGAACTGCCTGTTCATATCCTTTGACCATCTATCATTTGGGGAATAACTTGTGTTCTTAGAAATTTGACTTAATTCTCTATATATTTTAGAAATGAGGCCCTTATCAGAGAAACAGGTTGCAAAAATTCTTTCCCAATTTTCTACTTTCCTCCTAATCCTGGTTGCATCGGCTTTGTTTGTGCAAAAACTTTTCAATTTAGTGTAATCAAAGTTATCCATTTTGCTTCTTGGAACCACAGGTGAGAGTTGGGTGATAAGTGGACATCATAAATGGATGGGCAGCCCTAAAAAGGGCTCAGCAGGCCCTCACACTAGAGGTGCTAGTCTTCCCTGAGCATCCCATATACTCCACTAAGTGATTGGCACTGTACCAAGAACTGGGGATAAAAATAAGAAACAGTCCTTGCCCTCAAGGAGTTTACCAGCTAAAGGAAGCTGAAAGGTGAGGGTAGGGGAGAGGCACCAAGGAGTAACCTGCACAATATGGAAGCCAAGTCATAGTTGCCAGGGATGTCATTTAAACTCCTTGCATCTCAATGTCCTCAACCAAAAAATAGACCTGCAGTATTAAAAAGGAGTTTTCTCACCTGGGAATTCCTTATGCCAAAGAAATCACAGATCCATTTCTTCTCCCTGCACCACCCCTATAAAATGGAGATACTAATAATTTTAATGCCCATCTCATTGGTTTGGTGTGAGGAAAGTTCTTGTGGTTTATACAGTATAAAGTACTCATGTGAATGTGTTTGTTGTTATTATTATTACCGGTGCCAGCACAAATTCTATTCACCTTTCCTCCATTCATAAAATTCCTAGCCAAATCTTGCAATGATGTGCTTTAGTAATTTGATCTTCTTCTTCCAATTAAATATAGGGGAAAAAAATCCGAGAATCATATATGTGGAAGGGACCTCTGAGATCATCTAGGCCAAGCTGTTCCTGAACAGTTTCTCTCTGAGAAAACCTAAAAGAATTACATGAACTGATGCTAAGGGAAATGAGCAGAACCAGGAGGACATTGTATACAGTAAAAGCAATATTATATGATGATCAGTTGTGAATGACTTAGCTCTTCTCAGCAATACAATAATCCAAGACCATTGTGAAGGACTTAAGATGAAAAATGCTATCGATCTCCAGAGAAAGAACTGATGTAGTAAGAATGCAGATCAAAGCATACTTTTTCTATACTTTATTTTTCTTAGGTTTTTTGTCTGTGTTTTCTTTCACAACTTGACTAACATGAAAATGTTTTGTATGACTTCACATGTATAACCTATTTCAAATTGCTTGCCTTCTCAATGGAGGGAGGGGAGAAAAAGAGGAGAGAATTTGGAACTCAATTTTTTAAATGAATGTTAAAAATTGTTTTTTACAAGTAATTGGGGGAAAAATATTAGATTAAAAAACTCTGTAAGGATAGGCTCATTATTTCCTGAGACCAGCCATTCTGCTTTTGGATAGTGGATAATTTGGATAATTGTTGGCAGAAATGTAAGTCTCCAGAACTTCCTTCTGTTGTTCCTAATTCTATCTTTGAAGTAAAGCAGAATAAGTCTAATGTATCTTTAAGGAGTTAGGCCTTCAAATACTTGAAGACAGTCAGCATGCATCCTCTAAATCTTCTCTTTAAAAAATAATCTTGGTTCCTTTAATTGAGCATCACAAACTATTAATTTCAGGTGCATCACCAGCTAGGTTTCCCTACTCTGCACACTCTCTTGCTTATCAATATCCTTTGTAAAATATGGTACCCAGAATTGAACAAAGTATCCAGATGTGGTTTCCTAGAGCTTAGAGTAGATGAAAGGCAAAGTGCTATGAGATAAACCGAGAACGGTAAGGTGAGGTGTTACCAGGATGTGTAGTGCCTTAGATGTCACGTTAAGGAATTTGGACTTTACCCAATTTTAATCCTCAGGGGAGACTGGTGCTACAATGAGACTTAATAGTTCATATCCTAGGGCATCCCATCACCTGTAGTTAGATAACATGATAAAATGGAAGGAGTTGAAGCTCTGCAATCAGAAGACTTGGGTACAAATTCTGCCTTTAACCTGTGTGACCTTGGGCAAATTACTCAACTTCTCTGAAAAAATGACAGCATTAGACAAGATGGCCACCTCTAGGGCTATCACTCTATGATTTGAATGTATTGATTGGAAGGTTGATTTTTGCAAACTTTCAGCAAAAATGATTAACTTGGCATCATTAATCCCTATAATAAATTATCATTTTTTTTCTAATTAAGTGTCTGCTATTGCACAGAAAACTTGTTCTCAAAAGAATATGAGTTTTAGATGTGGTTAGGGCCTTTCCATTGGGACAAAAACTCCACTAACATGCACAAGCTGAGGTATCAGAAGTCTGCTCGGGACAACAGATTCTGAGGAACCACAAAGTACCAAGCATGAGTCATGTGACTTTCACTTCCCCAGGTCAGTTATGTACAAAGTTGTCTGTCATTGCATTTAACTTTCCCAGTTAAGTGTCTATTGGGACAAGGGAAGACAATGCTTTACATGCAAACTTCAGGTCCAGAATAGATACCTCTACATATTATACTCTGCATAAACATATGTCAGCTTAAACATCACTCTTTGTTGAACATGATCCAAACATATCAATTGACACATTGAGGCAGATTGGAGGTAAATAGCAAAAAGTGTTAAACTTGGAGTCAGGAAGGCCTGAGTTCCAATCCTGCCTCAGACACTTACTAGCTATGTGATCCTAGGCAAGTCACTGAAACGCTTTAAGCCTCAGTTTCCTCCTCTGAAAACAAGTGTGGGATTTAATGGCCTCCCACGGCCTTTCTAGGTCTAAATCTATGATCCCATATAGAACAATAATTAAATGAAGCTCCATGCCACAGATACTTTTACTTATGTACTTAGGTCCTTTACTTATGTTGCCAAGAAAAGGTTTTCCCTTTGTCTAAAAAAGGATATTTTGAATTAGACAGAGTGCCTTAAACAAGCTCAGCTTTCTATACCTTTCTTGCCATGGATCAGTAACTAGCAAATTTTCTCCTTCCCTTTTCTTGAAAAATATACTTGCAAATAAATAGAACACATGGAAGATTGATTTTTAAAAACCTCCAATTTCTAATGAGCTTAAAAGCCTGAAGATACCTTGGAAGTTATTTAGTCTCACTCCCTTTATTTTACAGATGGGGAAACTGAGGCTCAGAGAGGGAAAGCCAGACATTAACATCTCAGAGGGAACAAGTAACAGTTCAGGCTTCTGATCCAAGTCCAGCACTCTTTTCAAGATACCACAAATTTCTTTCCTCCTAACACCTTTGAGAGGTAAGATAGGTAACTATAACCACATTTTACAGATGAGGGCACCAGGGCTTTAGAGAGGATAAGAGATACATAGTACTAATGAATGGCTGAGCTGGGACCGAAATATCAGGTGTCCTGATCCCAGCTATGTCTAAGTCACCTTCCTCTATACCAAACTTCGTTCATGTAAAAACATGAAGAGATCAAGAATAATTTCTCCAATATATTATCTTCTTCTGCTCTTTTCCTAAGACCTCTGAGATTCTGAGAGATGTTTTTCCTATCATTTAAAATGATGAGAGTGGAGAATCTATTATGACAACAAATTATTTCATAAAGCAGAAAAACCTGGTACATAATGAATCTAACAAAGAATTCAAAGCATCCAGCTCTAGTGAAATTTAACCCAAGACTTTAAGGTCCATAGATTTAGAAATCTTTCATTTTACATGTGAGAAACCCAAGTCTCAAACAAAATCACTTACCTAGGATCACATACATAGGCAATAAAGTGGCAAAGAGAAAATTTTACTTTTTTATGACTCCAAATCCAAAGCTCTTTTCACTGCCCCATGCTATCTCTGCAAGGGAACTGAAATGGCTCAGGATCCAGGAGAATAGAATTATAATAAAAAAAAAAGACTATTAATATTCTAAATCTCTGGTCATTAGCCCTCACTGACACGTTTCATGGCTCCTATAACAAAATTAGGATTGTTCTAGAGCTCAAAGAATAAAAGCAAAGCCCTACTTCATTCTAACTCTACAGAAGTTTATTGATAATACATAAACCATCAATGGTACATACATGAATGCCAGTCGGATACAAACAAGAGTTTTATTATTATTTGGCACAGTAAGTAGGCAAATGAAAGTGTATATATACATATTATATATATATTATATATATAATATATAATATATATATATACACACACACATATATATATATATATATATATATATACACATACAAAGTATATATACACACACACCCAAAGTATATATATATATAGAAATATATATATATATACACATACAAAGTATATATACACACACCGCTTGTTTTCAGAGGAGGAAACTGAGGCTTAAAGAGTTTCAGTGACTTGCCTAGGGTCACATAGCTAGTAAGTGTCTGAGGCAGGATTGGAACTCAGGCCTTCCTGACTCCAAGTTTAACACTTTTTGCTATTTACCTCCAATCTGCCTCAATGTGTCAATTGATATGTTTGGATTCAAGAAATTCACCAAGAGCAAGGGGAAAGGAGACATATTAGGGAGGAAGCCTGCTCAAAGTTGGGGTTCAGGTGGCAAAATTATATACTCCAAGAATGGGCTTGGTTGAGAACAGATAATCAGTTCCAGATGTGGGAACAGGCCATTCCTAATCAGTCCCAGATGTGGTAGAAAAGTTCTCAAAGTCACTTATCAAAATCAGGCTTGGGGGAGACTCAGGTAAGGAGTATTTCTTTGCTGGGACCAGAAACTAAGTTAACTATCTAAGGCAACAAAAGGAGAATCATTTAAGACCCTTGCAGCCCGTCAAGAGTTTCATCCACTCAAAAACGATGAGCATTATCTGCCTGATACAGAGTTAATTAATATAGATCAAAAAAAGTGGGAAAGTACAAACTTCATCTGTTTTTGCCTATATGTTTTTATGAGCATTAGGACCACTTGGCCTAAGTTTCCTGATATTGGATTCCTATGATTATAATATAACAATAAACTGTAATAATCATATATAACTATAATTATAACAAACAGTACAAAGTTTACTCTTGAAGGCAGCAGGGAGGGAACCAGTAAATAATAAGAGATGAGTTCAAGAAGAGCAGGAGAAGGAGAATGATTGAAGGGGCAAACTGGCAAATAAGACTGGAGAGGATGAGATCAAGACCACATGTAAGGTGTAGACCTTAAAAAGAAAAGGGTCAATTCATTATCAGAGACCGGAGGAAAAGGAAAGAGAGCAGAGGATGATGTCGGGGTGTTGAGATGATGCGAAGGGGAGAAAAGGGAAATCATGTCAAATGGCCTCTATTTTCAATACAGGACATTCTATTCTTTTTTTCTATAAAGTAAGTGGTAAGCTTTTCAGCTAGGAATAGAGGAGGAGTGAGGAGAGAGAACTGGGAGAGGCTTGAGGAGGAAAAAGAAGGTTTGTAATAGTTCCTTTGGGGAATAAAAAAGGAAATCAATTATGGAGGAACAAAAGGTTAGTCTTGCCACAGACAGGTTAGTTAACATAAATTTGTATCATATCTAGCCAGCACCAGTTCTGTTCAGCAGCAGGTGAGTAGAGAAGGAGGAGACACATGATGACAATAATCTAGACCTAGGGTTTCATAAGGTGTGAATAATGCTAGGTCAAGGGAGCAAGCATGTAGTTGAACTGCTTAACTTTAAGGTCAAGGTTGGCAAGAAAGTAAAATCAGAAAAAGGGTAATGGCCCTGACAAAAATACTTTGGGGCCGAGGGACTAGAGGTGCCAAGATATTGGAGTGTTGAGGTGGAGGGAGAGATGAGATCATACATGGTAATCACAGAAGCACAAGATGTCATAGTTAGAAGGGACCTCAATGACTATCTAGTGCAATTCTTTTATCAAAGGAATCCCCAGGGGCAGCTAGGTGGTACAATGGATAGAGCACCAGCCCTGGAATCAGGAGGACCTGAGTTCAAATCAGGCCTCAGACACATAACACTCACTAGCTGCGTGACTCCGGGCAAGTCACTTAACCCCAAATGCCTCATCAAAAAAAAAAAAAAAGGAATCCCCACTCTACTATATCCATCATGACATTGTCCAGCACAGGGGTGGGGAACCTACAGCCCCAAAGCCTCATGTGGCTTTCTAGGTCCTTGGGTGTGGCCTTTTGACTGAGTCCACATTTTATAGAACAAATGTTTTTACTCAGAGGATTTGTTCCGTGAAATTTGGATTCAGTCAGAGGGCTGTTCTTGAGGACCTAGAGAACCACATAAGTCCTTGAGGCTGCAGTTCCCCACCTGTGGTTCAGTCTCTGCTCGATGACCTCCAAGAAGAAGGAACTCAATACTTCTTGAGGCCATCCATTCCACTTTTGGATAGCTATAACAGTGGGACAATTTTTCCTGGCATTAAATTGAAATTGGCTTCTTCCACCCATTACCCCATGTTCTTCCCTCTGGGACTAAATAGAACAATGCTAATCCCTTCTCCATATGATAGCCCTTCAAATACTTGAGGCATATGTCTCCCTGAGTCTTTTCTTCTCCAGGCTAAACAACCCCAGTTCCTTCAATTGATTCTCATAAGATAAATTCAAGGTCCTTCACCATACTCTTTTGGATGTTTTCTTGCTTGTGCAATACTCCAGAGAATGTCCTACAAGGGCAGAATACAGTGGAACTATCACTTCCCTATTCCTTCTCTATTTCCATTCTTAAATAGCACAAGATGACATTAACTTTTTGGCTAGGACTTTACATTCCTACATCATATTGAGATTGCAGTCCACTAAAGTCCTCAGATATTTTTCAGAACTGCTGTCTAGCCATGCCTCCCTATGATATACTTGTGAAGTTGATTTTTTGTACCCAAGTGCAAGATTTTACATTTATTCTTACTGAATTTCATCTTATTATGTTCAGCCCAATGTTCTAGACAGAAGAAAATAATTTTTTGATCAAGGAAGTAGAACCCTTGTGGGTTAAAGCCAGGAGTATGCTGGTGAATGTTTAACAACTAGCATCCTGGGGGAGAAAATGTATTCGTGACACATTTTTACATTTAATCTGTACTATTAATGTTTTCTTCATCACTTTCTTAGTGATAAATAATAAATGTCAAGCCTTGATTTGCAGCATTTGCAGATTTCCAAAGTGACAGTGTTCATACTGATAATCTAATAATTGGCACTCCTGAGCCCATACCAGCAGGCTTCAGCATACTTCTCTTTATGGTGAGTACTAGGGTTTTACCACTCCAATGTATGGTGTAGAGGAGTAACCCAAGAGATTCAAGGAGTTTGAAGAAACTGGAGATCAAAAGTGAGGTAGGTGTTGGGGAAAGGTACTCATGGGTGAGTAGGGAGGTATCTAAGTCTAGAAAGTTATAAGTATCAACAATCATGTTGAAGTTCCTTAATATAAGAATAGCAGCTAGTTGGCACAGTCTACAGAGCAGGCCTAGAGTCAGGAAGAGTTCAAATCCAACTTCAAACAGCAGCTGCATAACCCTGGGAAAGTCACTTAACCCTCTTTGCCTCATTTTCCTCATCTGTAGAAGAAGGAAATGGCAAACCACTCCAATATCTTTGCCAAGAAAACTCCAAATGAGGTCATGAAGTGTCAGACATGACTAAAAAAATGACTAAACAATAATGTATTTGGTCTCTCTGCATCAAGGCTTTCTGCACTCACATCCATCCTCTCTACACAGCCATTAAAGGGATGTTCCTATAGTGCAGGTCTGATTATGTCACTCTCTTACTCAATAAACTACAGTAGCTCCCTATTATTACCTCTGGGATGTGCCAAATACCTTTGGCATTGAAAGCTCTTCACAACTTGGCTCCATCCTGCCATTCTACCCTTTTTATGCATGACTACTCTCCACACACTCTATAGACAGACTCATCTTCCTGCAAGGAACACACTTCGAGGCATGGGGGCCGGTCAGAGAAAATGCCCACAGCTTAGAGGAGTATCTCTTTGTGGAATATCAAGGAGGCCGGCATTACCAGATCTCAGAATATGTGGAGGGGGAAGTGAGGTATAAGAAGATTGGAAAGATAGAAGACAGCAAGGTGGTGAAGGGCTTTGAATACCAAACAGAAGATTTTGTATATGATCCTGGAGGCCACAGGGAGCCAGTGGAGTTTACTGAGGAGATGAGCACCAACGTCTACTTAGCGTTCCTTGACCCACCAGCTGGAATACAGATTATCCACCCCATAAAAGGCTTCTGGGGGACCCTCCCCTTCTTCTGTGAGGTTGGCATTTTCACCTCCCCATGTTTCCCCAAAGCAAGACACCTCCCAGCTATGCTACACCTTGGCCCTATAAACCCTCCCCAGGAAGGAGCTTTACAGTGACCACTGGGTGACATACTGGCAGCAATGTGTAAGGACCAATCATTCTTTTTAAATTTTATTTTATTTTCAGTTTATGGAATAAAGCAAGCATTTCCATAGCATAATATAATAAAAAACAAGAAACTGCAAATCTATTATGTAAAACTTGCTATTCCTTTTACATATATAATAAAGTTATTGTGTGATTTTTTTCCTTTTTTTCCTTCCCCCCCACTAGAGATAGCTACCATTAGACACAAATAGGTACATACACACATGTATATATGTATATATATGTAAAAATATTCCACAATAGTCCTGTTTATCAGTTCTTTCTCTGGATGCAGATAGTGTCTTCCTATGTCCTTTACAGTTAATTTGAATATTTATATCATATTATGTTATCACATCAAGCAGTAGCTACAGCGGACCATCTTTTGCTACTGTATATACCAGTGGCCACTCTTCTGCCCCTGGGTCTAATGTCCACTGCCACTGGGGCCTATCTCTGCTCCTCCAGCCACTAGCTCAGGACTGTCATCTATGCTCAGGAAAAGACTCAAAGCAAAGCCAATTCAACAAAGTCTGATAATACTTTAGACCAACACATGTGTTCCATTGACCTTGTGGCATGCAATAGTTATTTCTGCCAGGGTGTTTGAGGCCTCAGTGCTGTCTTCTACATTTTTCCTTCAATAGAAATGGGAAGGGTGGGAGGGAAGGAAGGAGGAAGAGAGAAAGAGAGAGACACACAGAGAAGGAGAGAAAGAAACAGGGAAGGAGAGAAACAGAGAGACATACAATTCAAAGTTCACCATTCAGGGGCAAAATTAATTGTTTGAAACGAATGCAGCTCCCCTGTCTACACTCAACAAACAGACTAGAAAGGCAATAAGTATTTATTAAGTATTATGTGTCTGGGACTATGCTAATTGCTACAGATATGAATACAAACAAAGAGAAATTTCTGTTGCATAGGAGCTTACCTGCTAATAGAGGAAGATAATACCCAAAAGTGAGGTAGGTATTGGGGAAAGGTACTCATAGGTGAGTAGAGAGGTATGGTGTCTAAGTCTAGAAAGTTATAAGCAAATCCAGGAGAGGAATGATGGTTGGCTGGTCTGTGCTCCTCCCCCAAAATAGAGGAATTCACCAATGGGAAAAGAGGCATGGAAGAGGGATGTTCCAAGGTAAGGTCATAAGGACCAATGGATTTTCTAGACTGAAGAAGCCATAGGCTCTAAGGGAAGTTCCAAGTCAAGATGGCAACAGAGGCATGATATAGAAAAAGACTGGAATGCAAATTGGCACATTTGTCTACATCTCCATTTCCAGACATACTCAGTGCTCTCAGAGAGAATTAAGCATTGACCTTTCAGGTGTCTTCCCCATTAATTGCACCAAAGAATCATAACAAAGTTCACGTGGCATTATAGTAGTTGGCCTCTCAAATGTCAAATTAAAAAAAATCCAAACCAAATTCAAAGGGTTTCTTCAGCAAAGTTGTTAGACAGTCTTAAAACTCCAGAGATCTGTCTGCATCCTCTCACAGCTAGGGTCCTTCATGCTACCCTTCAAATTACTGGTTTTGTGTGTTTGTGTGTGCTTAGAAATATGTATGTGTGCATGTGTTTAAGGGCAGCTAAAAGGCACAGTGGTTAGAGACTCATCTTCCTAAGTTCAAAGCTGGCCTCAGACACTAGCTGTGTGACTCTGGGCAAGTCACTTAACTCTGTTTGCCTCAGTTTCCTCATCTGTATAATGAGCTGGAGAAGGAAATGACAAACCACTCCAGTGTCTTTGCAAAGAAAAGAGACTTTTGCCAAGACAAAGAGTCAACAGGACTGAACAACAGTGTGTGTGTGTGTGTGTGTGTGTGTGTGTGTGTGTGTGTGTGCATGTGTATGTATATGTCTTCAAGGAGGTCATTATATCCCAATCCTGCAAGACCATATAAACTATTCTGGATTGAGCTTGACTGAAGACAGTCACAAAACTAGGTGTGTCTTTCTTTTAAGGAGGCCTCCTCTGGGGTAATTGCGTGTTGGGGACCATAAACAATAAAAGGACAATACATCTAGTCTTAACAATAGGTAAAGCATAACCCCTTCGGAATTTGTCCTTTTCTAGTTAGGAGAAAATCTTTCAAGCCCAAGATAGTCAAAACCCAGGGACATCCCAAATAAGAACCTAAAAAAAAGTTTACTGCAATTATCTCCAAAGTACAGTTCCTAAGGTCACAGAGCATTCTCACATTGTTCTCTCCAAGGTAAATGGCCATGGGCCATTTACTGTCTAACCTCCCAGAAGCAGAAGGGGGGGGAGGGGAAGTGACAGTAATCTGCCACCATCTCCAGAGACATGACCAAAATACCACCAGAAGCAAGAAGGCTGATCCAACCTCACTTTCCTCTGCACTATCCATTCCCCACTTCAAGAAAATCATTATATTCCAATCCCACAAGAATATGTAAACTATTCTGGGTTAGGCCTGCCTCAAAACAGTCTCCTGGCAGTTTAAGGTACAATGTTGTTGAGTCATTTAATTCCTGTCCAGCTGTTTGTGACCCCATTTGGGGTTTTCTTGGCGGATATACTGGTACGGTTTGCCATTTCCTTCTGTAGTTCATTTTACAGATGAGGAAACTGAACCAAAGAGGATTAAGTGACTTGCCCAGGGTCACACAGTTAGTACATGTTGAGGCCAGATCTGAATTCAGGAAGAAGAGTCTTCTGACTCCAGGTCTGCCACTCTATCCTCTATACCACTTGGCTACCTTTTAAGGTATAATACTGGAAGAAAATAAGACACTCACAGATCGTTCAGCTGTTAATGAGAACCTTGTAGATCACCCAACAGTTAACAAAAGGAGATTTATTTAGCAGAGGCAAGAGAAAGATTCAAAAGGGAAAGCATGGAAGACCCTGAAAATGACTCAGGTGAGCAAAATTCCATTGCTTGAATTGCCATTGTGACTCATCAGCTAAACTTCAGAGAGATTTCCTGGAACTCCCTAGGTCAGCTTTGCACTTCAGCAATAAGGAAGTGATAGCAACAGTCTGAGAGCCTTTAATCTGCCAAATCTCAAGGAGGGTCTAGGTACCTTTTAGGGGAAAACTAGCAGCTAGGTGGTGCAATGGATAGAGCGCTGGGCCTAGAGTCAGGAAGACACCTCTTCCTGAGTACAAATCTGGCCTCAGACACTTACTAGCTGTGTGACCCTGGGCAAGTCACTTAACCCTGTTTGTCTCAGTTTCTTCATCTGTAAAATGAACTGGAGAAGGAAATGGCAAAGTACTCCAGGATCTTTCCCCCCCCAAAAAAAAAACAAAACAAAAATCCAATGGGGTCACAAAGAATCAGATACAACTGAACAACAACAAATCGTTATATGTATACATACACATGCATATGTATAAAATATTGTTTATATGTGCATGTATATAAACATATGGATTTGTATATGTGTGTACATGTATATAAAACGCCAAAAGGGATCACAAAGAGTCTAACATGACCAAAAAACTACTAAACAACAGCATATACAAACAAGCTACTTCAGGATCCATTAAAGATAATCAACATAGTGAAGGCACTAGTTTAAAGAGGATCAGGAAAGCTATAGAAGGTCAGATTTTAGCTGACATGAAAAAGCTTAGGAGGCAGAAACAAGGAGGGAGAGAATTCGAGGCATGGACAGAGCCAGTGAAAATGCCTGTAGTCTGGAAACGGAGAGTTCTGTGTGAGGTGCAACAAGGAGGTCAGTGTTACTGGATCACAGAATATGTAGTGGTGGAAGATGAAAAGGTCAGGTTTGATTACATAAATTTGGAAGCCATTAACATAAAGGTGGTGGTGAAGTTGTAGGAATAAATTAGATTACCAAAAAGGAGAGTATACGGAGAGGAGAGAAGGTCAAGGACAGGCTCTTAGAGAACATCTTTATCCAGAAATTAGGGGAGGGAAAATGAGGAACGTGGGAAGGAATACTTAAAAAGAATAGAGGAGAGATAAGAAACTGATATCTCAAAACTGTACATATTTCTATATAGGTAAATGCTGTGTCCCTGGATAGAATGTCAGCTCTTGGAGGGCAGAGACTATTTTGCTTCTTTCTTTATATTCTCCATGCCTAGCATAGTGCCTCACACATAGTAGACACTTAAGAAATTCTTATTCTTGATTAACTTGAGGTGTGATTGATTGAGAAGGGAATAATTAGAGTCAAAAGCTACACAGAAGTCAAAAAAGTTGGAAACTGAAAAAAGGTCCATAAATTAAAAGGTAATCTGAGTGCTATAGCTAGGAGAGTTTAAATCCTTAATATCAGTGAGAAGAGAATTTATTTGATCTTTAAATACAATTTTCAATTTCTACCATGACCAGGTATTAAAGTTAAAAAATTTTAAACTTTACAAAGACTTTCTGAAGACCTTATACTTCTTCTACTACAATCCCTAATCATCAGAGGATAGAGAAACTAAAAATAAAATAAAATAAAATAAGGATGTTCTTAAGAAAAAAAGGATTTGGGGAATTTGGGTGGGGGAGGGCAGAGCGAGATCAAGCCAGGTGTCAGTAGTACCCTTGCCCATTATTGTAATAAGGATTCCTTTAAATGGGATACCTGTATCATCTCCATCAAAATAGCGCAAATGAAAGCTGATTTTTATAGCACAAGGTACAATTTGGGTACATAGACTGGATCTCCAAAATTAATATTCCTGCCTCCCTTCAATCCCACTAGGTCTTGGTGATGGCTTCTCAGCTGCCCAATGAATAAGCTTAAATATCTGCTTACTGTATGGACAGTCACATGTGATTGACCCAGTTCTATCTTGCTTATTCAGGTTAACAGAGGTTGGTAAATGTTATTAATGTTTTCCTTAGAGCCGATTTTCAATCATTCATCAATCAGTCAACAAATATCTATTGAGTCTCAGCTATGTTCAAATCACCAGGTTAAGCATTTCCTTGTCCTTTCACCTTTTTAGCCATAACCTCCTCGTTAAACCAGTTCTTCTGACTATCTCCCTCCTAGCCCTGTTCTCTGTCTTATTTACTCAAACCTGGTTAAGGAGAAGCCACCCATAGCAAGGCCCCCAGCAGTGAAGCTGGGCATGCTCAGTAAACAGGACAGGTTTATTCACAAATGGGAAGCTCTTGTCCACACTCTACCAGCTGGGACAGAGGCGGGGCAAGCAAAGCCCTCCCAGTGTTTTTTCCTACGCTAATCTTTGAGCCTGGGAATCTAAAGTGAAGCAGCAGCAGCAGCAGCAGCAGCAGCAGCAGCAGCAGCAGCAGCAGCAGCAGCAGCAATTTCATTCTATGCAGCAGCAGCAGCCGCAGCAGCAATTTCATTCTATGCAGCAGCAGTAGCAGTAGCAGCAGCTTGAAGAGACAGACAGCTAAAGAGACGACCCCTGCAGTGGGCTCTGAACTCTTTCCAGCCTTGTCCTGCTCTGGTAGCTGCCATAATGATGGAGAAAAGTGACAGGTTTGTGATTGCTACCCAGATGGAGCAGAGAGAGCCCCTGGCCTCTTCTGTCTAGTGAAGGAGTGAGAGGGACTAGCAGGTGTAAGGGGTGAGGGGAAAAAGGAACTGCCCTGGGAGGATTCTTTGGGGAACTGGAATTATTTCTGCTTTCTTCTCTGCTTCTGATTTTGATACTCCCTGCCTATTGTGGAACAGGGAAAGATGGTCACAGTGGTAACCAGGCTAGTCCATTACTTTCACTTCAGGTAAGAGAAAGCAAGAATCCTTGTGTTTTCCTTTGAAAAGGTTTATTAGCTTAGAAACTGGCAAGTGGGCTAGGTTCTCTCAAGGGACTGAGGAAAGGATTCTTCTAAGGCTGTAGGTGTGCTCTTCAAGGAGAGCCAGGAACTTTACAGGACCTTTCTGGGCGTGGTTTATTTTATTTGGGCAAGATACTGTCCCTAGCTTTATAATACTTTTCCTAAAAATCAGCTCTCACAATTCCCTTCAGGGAAAGGGTTAAAACTGCTTCTCAAGGACTTTGGGGTACCAAAAACTGACTGGAAAGATAGAGATAATCATCATTTCTCTAGAAAAAGGAAGGAAACATTTTGGAGGCTGTCGAAATTAGAGGTAAACCCTTACAGCCCTTGCCCCTCCATAAAGCACTCAATTGTTTTGGCAAAGCTATTCCCGTGTTATTGAATGTCAAGTTTCATTTTCAAGCAGGCTTGGTACAATGAATTTCACTTTTCAAATGCATGGGAAAAGAATGTACCAAAACTACTTCTTAAAGAGCTATTCGGAGGGGGGAGATACCATGCTAACTGTGAGATTGTACAGGGTAATGGGAAAAATAAGCACTTATCATTTTCCTTTACATATTGAGTAGGATTTAATTTGAGAGATTTTTTTTTTAAGGAAACAAAAGACACACTGAAAAATAGCCTGTTTCAAAAGGATACTTCCAAGTCAAAATTCTGGCAATGACACATGTGGTTTCAAAATTTTAAAATATAAGTTTGTCTTGAATTGCGTTTTTGGTGTTCATAGTGTAAACTATATGCGCATTTTACTTTATCATACCCTTTATCTTTTGGGTCTTTTTATTATTAATGGATGTAGCCTTCTTGACCTCATTTTCTCTTCCCATTGTATTATATTAGTCATATTGGGTGGCTGGAGAGTTTATCTAACTTGTAATTCGTTGGAGATCACAGAGTTCAATGATTCAAAGTTATATGGCTTTACTAGGAAAATATTGGTATTTTTTTTTAATTTTCACTTTTGTTATAGGGGATAGCCAAGGATCCTTGAGAGCATTATGCAGTTCCAAAATATAATCTAGGCTGACCTTCATGAACCTAATCATTGCATTAAGGAGATCCACTGAAATATATATTTTTTAAAATTAAACCTTCCCAAATAAATGGCACAAGACTAGTGTTTTCACCAACCAAAAAGTGTTGCCATGAAAATCAACCAGTGGTAACTAGCTGGAGGTAGAAAGAGGCAGGGGACAGGAGCTACTCAAAGATCACTGTCTTCAGAATCAGAAGACAGGAATTTTAATTCTGATTCTGTTACTAGCTATAGACTATGGGCAAGTCATTTCACTTATCTGAGCCTCAGTTTCCTCATCTGAAAACTAGAATCACATATTTAGAGTTGACTGTGACCTTAAAACTCATTTTATATTTAAGGAAACAGATGTCCTTAGAGGTTCAAGAATAATAATAGTTGACTTTAATACAGTAATTTAAAATTTTCAAAACATCGTGTAAAACATTTCTCACTTGATCCTCACTGCTGCCTTGTGAGGTAAGTGTTATTATTTTTCCCTTACACGACTTACCCAAGATCAAGTTTCCATGGCCTCAGAAGTAATCATTGTACTACCTACCTGGCATGATTATTTGGAAGAAAGTATAAATGAAAGATAATGTATTTGTCATTATACAATTGACTTTTTCTAACTTGTCTAGAGAAGGGGAAAGAGAAGAAACAAGTATTTATATAGCACCTACTATGTGCCAGTACTGTGATAAGTCTAAGGATAAATTTAATGAATACAATTTCTGAAAAAAAAAGATTTTTTTAGACAGAAGGGTAATGCTTTAGATAACAAAGAGAATTATTTGATTTATTTTATTTAATAAGAAAAATATTGAGGGAGAAGAGGAAAGATAAAAATGTACCACCACCCCTCCCCACCCCATCTGACTTTTAAGAATGTTAACCAGGGCAGAGCCAAGATGGCAGAGTGAAAGCAGTGACTTGCTTGAGCTCTCCCCCAAACCCCTCCAAATACTCATAAAAAAATGGCTCTAAACAAATTCTGAAGCATCAGAACCTACAAAAAGACAGAGTGAAACAAATTTCCAGCCCAAGATAACCTGGATGATTGATCAGAAAGGTGTATCTCGCTGGGCTGCGAGCACAGTGCAGGGAGGCTTGGGAGCACAGACGGCCGGGAACCTGGAGCAGGCCTCAAAGAATGTTAACCTGATTGAAATAAGGGACCAGAATTGGGGGGGGGGGCAGGCAAATTCTTTTCAAAAAAGAAAAAAGAGTGGATTTTTAAACAGTTGGCTAATAAATTTTTGGGTTTGTATTTAGGTTCACTTGTTCGGCACATTTGGTTTGTAGAGCAAGTTTCAAAAATCTCTACAGGCAAAATTTGAATAGAAGTCATAAAATTCACTTGCTAGAGGCCCCTAGCATCATTAACTTGTATCTGAGATAGCACAGAGCTTGGGATTTATAATCATAATATTGAAATTTAATCATTTGATAGATATATATTCATAAAACAGAAGACGTGAGAGTGAAAGTTTCACCAATCCTTGAAGGGGCCTAATTAAAAACAAAATTGTACTTAGCCTTGGTCACCTGGAGGAAGGTAGGCGGATCAGTGGATAAAGAGTCTTGGACCAGGAGTCAGAAAGACCTGAATTTGAATCAATCCTCACTCAGACACATACTAGTTTTATAACCTGGGGAAGTCACTAATTTCTGTTTGCCTCAGTTTCTTCATCTTTAAAAAATTATGGATAACAATAGCATTTTTGTTGTAGGATAAGATGACATAATGTTTGTAAAGGGTTTTTAAAACCATAACATGTTATATCAGTGATACTATATACTACTACTACTACTACTACTACTACTACTACTACTAGCAATACTAGTAGTATTATTAATTATCAGTCTTAGACATTACAATGCAAGATAGTAAAGGGAAGAAAAACCCAACTTGAAGATCTTTGACAGAAATTCCTCATATTAGAAACACCCATTCTAATTTAAAAATTCTGAGCCAATCATTAGCATTGTTTCACATAGCAAATGAGTGAATGAGTAGAAAACCCAACTACCCTTTCTGTGTTTTGCTACCCAGTTTCTAATCTCAGTCATTGTTTTGGGAGGCAGTTTCTCACTCCTTTACTTTGATTGTATATACATACATTCAACTGGCCCAAAGTTGAATTCCCTTTCTTAGCTGACCTGCTGCAGGACAAAAGCAGAGTAAAAAAACTCCAATAGTCTTTATTATGGCCTCTTGTGTACCTAACCAGAATGTCTGAGAATAGGTTTACACCACACTAGCCACTTTCACAGGGAATTAACACAAGAAAAGTGCCAATGCACCCTGAAAGGCAGGGAAAGGAACAATCACTAATAATTCTTCATTCCTTTGTAGACTGTTTCATAGTGAAAGAAATAAAAAGAACTGTCTTATGGGTTTCTAGTTAGCATCTCTGAAATCGTTCAATCAAGAAACCAAGGATATCCACTATGCTGCCCTGCTTACAATACTTTTTTTCTTTTTCTAAGTGAGAGTTGAAATCTGGATGGATTCAAAGTATGATAAGGTCAGCCTCTCATGTCCTGGCCATATCCTCCCATAGGTGAGTACTGGAGGTGGAGGGTGGAATTAGCCTGCTGTCACCTGTCTCTAAAATCCCTTCCATTCCAGAGTGCTAGACCAGGAGTCAGGAAGACCTGCATTCAAATTCTACCTCAGATACTTACTAGCTATTTGTGTGACCCTAGGCAAGTCACTTGGCCTCTGCCTACCTCAGTTTCCTCATCTATAAAATGGAGATACTAACAGTATCTACTTCTCAGGGTTGTTGTGAGAATAGAATGAGATCATATTTGTAAAGTGCTTTGCAAACCTTAAAGCACTATTTAAATCCTAGTTATTATATAATCACTCATCTCATTACGGTCTTCCAGCACTACCTTTAACCTGAACACTCCCAAAACCTATAAAGCTATAAAACCTATAAAGCTATAAAATCTATAAAGTTATAAAACCTCCAACTTCCTGCCATATCCTTTTCTCAGTATAAGATGGAAACCAAGTGGAATAATGTTAATTCCTAAATGGAATTTGTCAACAGAGGAAGCCAAACCAATATATGTGGTTGGTTATGTATAAATATACCAGTGTGCAAGTGAAATAATTTTTATTCTGAATGGCTAAATTTCGTTGGCCCAGAGCTATTCTTTTACAATGTCTCTTTACTTTTTTCTGTCACATTTATTTACTTTTCTTTTTTTTTTCTTGGCTAGCAATGGGGTTAAGTAACTTGCCCAGGGTCACACAGCTAGTAAGTGCTATGTGTCTAAGGCCAGATTTGAACTCAGGTCCTCCTGAATCCAGGGCCAGTGCTCTATCCACTTCGCCACCTAGCTGCCCCCACACATATTTACTTTTAAAAATTAATATTGCTTGTTACAGCACTTTCATTTCCAGATATATTATTCCCCCTCCTCTACTCACGAGCAAATTCTCCTAACAAAAAGCAAAAGAGAGAAAAAGTAGTTCTGCAAAAATATTGTTCCTATCAAACTACTATGACAACATACGCAACATTATATAACTACAGGCCCCCACATCTGCAAAGATTCTCCCTACTTTTTTCAAGCACAGTCAGTTCAGGCAAAAACTTTTTCCTTGTAGATATAATTTTGAATAATTAACAAAGTAACTTTCTCTTGAACAGAATTTCTTAACTTTTTTGGTGCCACAGACCACTTTTGATAGTCTGGTAAAGCCCGTGGACCCCTTTTCAGAATAATATTTTTAAAGGCATAAAATAAAACACATAGGATTTAGTTTTATATGTATGTGTGTATATATGTAGATATATGTATATATGTATTTTTAAACAAGTTTACAGAACCCAGATGAAGAGCCCCACCCTAAAAATATTCTGCACTTTTATAGATATACATTTAACTAGTATTTTGTGATTCAGATTGATTAA
The DNA here is from genome assembly GCF_003287225.1 of Phascolarctos cinereus. NCBI lineage: Eukaryota > Metazoa > Chordata > Mammalia > Diprotodontia > Phascolarctidae > Phascolarctos > Phascolarctos cinereus. Next base: position 127,170,853 of record NW_027555958.1, read on the forward strand.
ATCATTTTAGAATAAGGTGCTCATATACTCTCATCTCAAGGTACCATGATTTGTTTCTTTCCTCAGTTCTTGGTATCATCTTGTCCCCAAAACTGCCCATGATTTTAAAAGATGTAGATGTTTAATATACTGATCTATTGTTGCTGTACATCCTTCTCTCTCAAAGTGGACCAATGATATCAGGAGGATGATGTCTTGACTTGCAAGAGAATGTCATGAAAGGGGTTTGAAAGGGTTTCTGTTGTTGTTGTTTTGTTTGTTGTTTGGTTTTTTTTTGTAAAGACCTTTCAGACCTCAGGACTGACATACTTGTATCTTCCCCATCGTAACTCAATGCTGAATCTCAAATTCTATAAGAAAATGACTACAATGTCAAGAAATGGGATTTATCTCAGATGAAAGTTGCTGCTAGGAAGCCCTAAAAGTTCTCTTGTGGAACACTACTTTTTGCATGTGGTATATTAGAATGGAAAGAGCCCTGCCTCTGAAATCTCATTTTTTATGGGATTCAAATCTGTGTGACTTTGGCCAAATCCCTTAACCTTCCTGGCCTTCAGTTCTCCTCTCTGTCAAACAAGGTAGGGTGGGCTAGATGGCCTCTGGAGTCCCCTCCAAATACAGCTCACGTGAAACCAATATAAATGAAGCCTCATTCTACCAATGCTGGAAGCTAAGCAAGCCACTTCTCAACGATTAGGATACAGGTCTGTCTGTCTGTACTGAGGTCTGGAATGAAGGATAGGTACTCCAAGAATCCTTGAGAACCCATCAATCTTTCGCTCATTCTCAGTCTTTAAGATTCTTGCTCTGGAACAAAATTCAGGGTTAGGTGGTTTAGTGCTGGAACCAACATAGACTCAGGAGTCCTCTAGAATTGAGATGGCCCAGAACCACAGGTATGCTGGTAAAATGTTTAATAGCTAGTTCTCTGAAAACACATGATACGTTTAGGTTTAATTAGCATTAACATTTTCTCCATCACTTTCTTAAGTCTAGCCAATTAATAAAACAATCAAGCCTGGATTGTTAACATTTGCTCATTTCCAAAGTGTAAAATGATCACTCTGAAATTTTAACAATTGACTGGCTCCAGCATACTTCTGCCCAGAACCCTTTCCTCCAGCTTTTTGGGCTAATTTGGATTTGGACTGTTATAAGTCTGAGAGGAGCAAAGCAAAATATGCAGGAGAATTCTTCTTTTAGAGGAAATTCTGCAGAAGAGTGGAACAAGACAGAACTCCATTCACTGTATACCTTGCAGTATAGATATTTAAATTGGAGGTTTAGGCAGGGAATAGAATAGACATTTAGTCTCCTTATTACATTTCTTCCAACAGATACTTAATGTAGCAATTTCTTCTTCAACATTCTGGTTTTAAAATTGAATGTATTTTTACATCTATCAAACCCTGAACTTTATTAAGTTAGTTCTCATTATATTAATCCATTTTTGTCTGTGGATTGTTGGGTCAGCCAATTAAAATAAACTATTAATGAAAAATGAGTAGACATTCTGAGTGTTTGCTTCAGGGTGACATATTATCTGGACAAGTGTCCCAAGTAATATCTGGTCTTGTACAGGATATCTGATCATTGGAGGGTATAGGAATATTCTGGCACAAACTCCCAACTAAAACAGAAGTCACTGCTGCCTAGTCATCTTTCTACTATTATTATCATGATTATTAATATGTGTGTAAATTATGTTATAAACCTTTAAATTCCAAATAAATGACAGCTATTATTATTCCTAAAAATCTCCCCAACCACTGCAACTCTTAAGGTGTTCCAGGTCTCACCATCTGACTTGCTCCTAAACCCTGGAGATTCCCAGGCATTATCATGTGACCCACTAATATACACTAAAGAACTCTGGGCCTTTTTATGTTCTCTACAGCTGAATTCTCTTCTTCTCTGTCATCCGTCATGAGCGTGGTTCATCTCCACTATTTCCCTCTGTAAAACCCCCCAAACTAGAGTTTGTGCTTCTCAAGCAAGAGCACATGGTCTTGGCTTTGGATTCCTGACTTCGTTCAATTCTCAGCTAAAATCTTGTCTTCTCCAAGAAGACTTTTCTCCTTAATCTTGGTCCCTTCTCTCTGATTTTATTGAGAGTTTTTCCTGTACATGTCTTGCCTGTACATAATTGTTTGTACCTTGTCTCCCCCATTAGAACTGTGAGCTTCTTGAGAGCAGGGACTGTCTCTTTTTAAAAATTTATTTATTTAGCTTTAGTTTTCAACATTCGCTTTTATAAGATTTTGAGGTCTAAATTTTCCCTCTCCTTTCCCTTCACTCTTCCCAAGACGCATGCAATCTGACAGAGGCTATACATGTACATTCAAATTAAACATATTTCCACATTAGTCATGTTGTGAAAGAAGAGTTGAAAGAAGAATCATAACAAAAGGGAAAAACCACAAGGAAGAAAAAAAAGAGAAAATAGTATGCTTCAATCTGCATTCAGACTCCATAGTTCTTTCTCTGGATGTGGATAGCATTTTCTATCATGAGTTTTTTGGAATTGTCTTAGATAATTACATTACTGAGAAGAGCTAAGTCTGTCAAAGTTGATCATCACACAATGTAGTTGTTACCGTGTACAATGTTCTTCTGATTCTGCTCACTTCACTCAGCATCAGTTCATGCAAGGTTTCCAGGCTTTTCTGAAATCTGCCTGCTCACCATTTCTTATGGAACAACAGTATTCCATTACACTCACATATCAAAACTTGTTCAGCCATTCCCCGGTTGATGAGCACCCCCTCAATTTCCAATTCTTTGCCACCACAAAAAGAGCTGCTATAAATATTTTTGCACTTGTGAGTCCTTTTCCCTTTTTTATGATCTCTTTGGGATACAGACCCAGTAGTGGTATTGCTGGCCCAAAGGGCTTTGTAGTCCTTTAGGCATGGTTCCAAAGTGGAGAACAGGGACTGTCTTTTGCTTCTCTTTGTATCCTCAGCACTTTAGCACAGTGCCTGGCAAGTTGCTGGTGCTTGCTGACTTGACCAGTTGACAGCTCTTGCCTATTTATGCCACTATCATTTAGCACAGTGCTTGACACAAAGTAAAGGTTTAAATACTTTAAAAAATTAATTTGTCAATAATAGGAGCAGTTCATATTTATGTAGCATTTTATCATTTTTAAAATGAGAGTGGTAATAGTATTTCCTTTTTAGAGATGAGGAAACTAGGACTCTGAGAGGTAAAAATAACTTGTATTGTATTAAAACAAACAGCTAGCAAAACTACTATGTGAACATGCTTTTGAGGTTCCAGGAAATAGTAGAAGGTGACTCACAGCTGCCATTACTGCAACCATCACTTTATACTGTGTGCGTGCCCTGTTGACAATGTGGAGGTTGTCCTTGTAAATGAAGGACAATACTTTTGGACTTATCATCTATCAAAGGAAGTCCAATCAATAAACACTTATTAAATGCCTACTCTATTTATCAAGCACCGTGCCAGGCCTTAGGAATAGAAGAACAAAAAGAAAAGCAGCCCAAAAAGTTGTGTTCAACAAAAGAACTTTTAGGACTTCCTAGCAGCAACTTCCATCTGAGATAAATCCCAGTTCAGGTTGTAGTCATTTTCTTATAGAATTTGAGATTCAACATTGAGTTATGATGGGGAGGACATAAGCATGTCAGTCATGAGATCTAAAAGATTTTTGTCAGAAAAAACCCTTTCAAACCCCTTTCATGACATTCACTTGAAAATCAAGACATCACCCTCCTGATGTCATTGTTCCTCTTCGAGAAGGAAGAATGAACGACCACAACAATAGATCAGTGTATAAAACATCTATATCTTTTACCTGTATATCCACCTATAAGTAAATACAAAATATCTAGAAAATAAATACAAAGTCACTTCTAATGGGGAAGGGGCGCCTACAATGAGGAAATCATCGGGAGAGTCCTCTTGAAGGTGAGTCTTGAAGGAAGCTAGAGATTCTAAGAGGCAGAGGGAGGGAAGGAGTATATTGTAGGCACAGGAGAAAAGACCGTGCAAAGCACCAAACCAGGAGACAATCATCATCATCATCATCATCATCATCATCATCATCATCATCATCACATTTATATAGTGCTTGCTATATGCTGGGAACTATGCTAAGCACTTTACAATTATTATTTCTTTGGAATGTCATGGGGAATAGTAAGGAGGCGTGTATGGCAAGATTGCACAGTGATGTGTAAATTATTGGGGGCAATGAATAATTTTAATAAGGTTTCGTTTTGCAATAACAGTGGTCATTCATGTGTACATCTCTGACTCTAGGATGACTTAAAACACTTTAACTTTGGTCAGATGAAACTGGACTGAGCTAACTTCCCCATCCTTACTTAGCTGTCTGTTAGATGATTTTGTCAGATTTTGTGCTGTATGCAAATGTCTCTTCACTCTCTTTTGTTGTGTTTTTAAATCTATGTTTTTATAAGCATGGATATTACTCCAAGGAAATGTATAAGAGTTATAGCTCTTGAATAGCACATAATAATAAGAACAATAACAATAATAATAGCTAGCATGTAAAGATATGTTTGCGAAGAACTTCTTAAATCTCATTTTGTCCTCACAACAACCATATAAGTTGGATGCTATTATTATATCCATTTCACAGATGAAAAAACTGAGGCAGACATATTAAATGATTTGCCCTGGGTCATATAGGTGGTAAGCTTGAATTTGAACTCAGCTCTTCCAGATTCCAGGTTCAGTATTCTATCTGCTGTGCCACCTAGCTGCCTATATACTGTAATAGCAATTGATTTGGGGAAGATAACTATTTCAGTGATTGTTTAGGTCCACAATACAATAGGATCTTTATTTATTTATTTTTTTGGCAAATTGCAAAGGTAAATTTTGGTTGAAAATGAAAAAATAATTAACAAACTATTTGGACCAATGATTCCTCAGGAAACAAGCAAAGGTCTTCAGAGGGACCTGAAAGGAAGGGTTGTTATTGATTGTTCTATAGCGCAATTTATGTTGGAAGAATGATGAGAAGACCTGATAAAGGAGAAGAAAAAGGGGGAGGAGGAGGAGAAGAGAAGAAGAAAAAGAAGAAGCTGCTCACTGATGGAATTCAATATTGATAGAAGATTGAGGTTTGGAAAGGACAATTTTTACTAATTAAACTCACTTTTTAATTCAAGATTATACAGAAATTGTCAGAAGAAGTGCAAGAGAGCCTGTAAGACTTGCTGAAGATGAGAATCTTCATCAGACAATAAAATATTAACCAAAAAAAGTCTTGTGAATTTTTAAATATCAATGGGCCCCCAAAAATGTCAGTGGCCCTGGAAATCCTATTCTCATTGAGGAAATGATGAACTCTGATAAGTATATTGGTACACTGAGAAGTAGAATTGTTTTAGAATTACAAAGTTTCCCAAATGGAGATGGATGCTACAACATGACTTTGCACCATACCACATGCCACAAAAAAAGTTAAGAAGTTTGACCGAGAGAGAGAGAGAAAAAAATTCTTCAATGTCCTATCAATGACCAGATTTAAACCTTATTGAAACCTCTTGGCTAATTCCCCTACTGATACATGGCCAAAGGTAATGAATGGGCAGTTTTCAGAGGAAGAAATCCAAGCTATCAATGTTTCAGTTGTTTTTTCGGTCATGTCCAACTCTTTGTAATCCTGTTTGAGGTTTTCTTGGCAAAGATACTAGAGTGGTTTACTTTTTCATTCTTTGGCTCATTTTACAGATGAGGAAATTGAGGCAAACAGGATTAAGTGACTTGCTCAGGGGTAAGTGTCTGAGGCCAGATTTGAATTCAGGAAGATGAGTCTTCCTGACTCCAGGCCTGGCATTCTATCCATTGTGCCACCTAGCTGCCCAAGCTATCGATAGCCGTGTGAAAAAATGCTCTAAATCATTAATAGAGAAAAGCAAATCAAAGCAACTCTGATGTTCTATCTCAAACTCACCAGATTGGCAAAACTGACCAAAAAAGAAAAATGACAAATGTTGAAGAAACTATAGAAAAACAAGTACATTATTTCACAGTTGGTGGAGCTGTGAAGTGATCCAGCCATTCTATAAAGCAATATGGAAATATGTCCCCCCAAAATATTAAACTGTGCATACTCGTTGACTCAGTGGTGCCACTACTAGTTTTATACTCCAAAGTATGCTCAAAGGAAGAGGAAAAAGACTTATATGTACAAGATTTATTTATAGCAGTCCTTGTTGTGGTGGCAAAGAATTGGAAAGAGGGGTGCCCATCAACTGGGGAATGCCTGAACAAGGTAAGGCATATGGATATGATGCAATACTATTGTGCTATAATAAATGATGAAAGGAGCAGTTTCAGAGAAACCTAGGAAGACTTGTATCAATTGATGCAGAATGAAGCAAGTAGAACCTAGAGGACAATTTATGCAATGACAACAATATTGTAAAGACAACTTTTAACTAGCTGTGTGACCCTGGGCAAGTCACTTAACCCCAATTGCCTAAAAAAATATAAAATTAAAAATAAAATTAAAAAAGACAACTTTGAAAGATCACAACTCTGATCAATACAATGACCAAACACAATTCTAGAGAACTCATGATGAAACATGCTACCTAACTCCTGATAGAGAGCAGGTGGTCTCAGAAGTGTTTATACATGTTTGTAACATGGGTTTTATTTTCATGCTTTCTCAAAGGGGTAGGAAGATGGAAAGGATAGAAGGTGAATCTTCATTTGAAAATAAAATTTTATTTTTAAAAAATCTATAGTCTATAATTAAGGGTAGACTGGGAAAATAAATCATTACAGATACATTTAGTATTCGATATAAGTAGTTTCATAATAAGGAATTAAAGAATGTTTCAGTCCTGTGAATTCAATGCCAAATAGAATAAAACAAGTGATTATAGCTAAAAGAGGTCATATTGCATGTTTTTTTTGGAAGAGGTAAAAAGTTGTAAGATTTATTGCATAAATCAACAAATGTAAGTATCTTACTTTATCCTATATAACTCACATAATCGTAGCCTGTATGAACGACAATAATACAAATGTTGGCCTACCTTGACTGGAATTTAGACTAGAATTTAAATGGAAGATCCTTAAAACTCCTGCATTAGTGAGGTAAAAGAGAAGATTCTTTACCTAAAACTTTGATATAATAATGGGAAATTTCATCTAATGTCAAGTTTTAAGGAAAAAGGAAATGTGACAAATTTTGTGCCATCAGCCATACTGAAATTCAGGTTGGATTCCTTGATTTATTCAGCAATGGAATGTAATTTAAAAAAAAAATCATGTGCTCGAGGTAAAATGTGCTGACTTGGTTAAGGAACTGACAGATTGAGAGAAATGAGATTGTGTCTCATGGTGAATTTGATCAGAATAATGTTAGCAGTCTGTGACCTTTGCTACAATTACCAGTCACCTGGTATCTGTCTGTCTGCTGTGATTGTAATACTCAAACGTATTTAGATCAGATATCTTTTCTTAGTTTCTCCTCCATCAGAGCCGAGGATTGGATGTCAAGGTGGGGAGAGAATGACTTGCATCTTGAGATTCTTACTCAGTTTAGTTTCTTTGTAACTAGTTCAAATGCACACTGTGCTTTTTATAAAATGGCTACAAGACCAACATGATCTTCCTTCCTTCTGATTTTCTTTTCCTCCCTTTGCCTTACACAGCTGTTTTTCTGCAGCTCTTCCTCTTTCCTTTGCAGGGAAAAATAGGCATTTGTTTAAGGTGTTTTTTTAAACAATGTAAAGCCCTTGTTCTGTTCAAGCTTTTGTTTCTTCCTCTTTCTTAAAGCAGTGTGGGGCATGAGTATGTTTATTTTCTTTCTGTAGATTGTTACTTGTAACATTCTGTAGCCAAGTTTTGTCAGAAAACAATTTAGACAGAATTTTTTTCCTAACAAGAGAGAAATAGTTCATGCTGAAGAAACAAATGTTTTGGCAGTTAATAGAGTAACCTCGACACTTTTAAGAAAAACAAAGAAACTTTCTAATATAGTGTTGTTTATAAAGGACAGCGTTTTTGTTATAGTTTTGTGCTTGCATGTTTTTTTTTTATTCAGGAATTTAAAAAGATAGTTATAATTGCACAAGCAAAGCTTAGATTTGGGCTTTCAGAAGCCAAAAATATAAGAGGGCAACTCAGTATGAAGTTTCATAGTTATTTCTCCAGGCTTTGAAAGAAGAGTCTCAGCAGTAATTATGTTGACATGCTTTCATCAAACCAAATACCCATCAAGCTCTCGAAACTACATGAAACCATATTGCGCAAGTAAATCTGCCTGGTGATCACCAACATGAAATACAAAATAAGAGATTTGTCAAGAGGCTTAACAAGAGTAATATCCCAAAACGCGGAGGAGTTCCCTTATTAAGAAGTTGATAAATGCAAGTTTCAACTCAGCTGCCTTCAATGAAACGACCAGTGTTTAACATTCTGTTAAGGTGTTTAGAAACTAAGGCATGCAAATATATCCTTCAAATCCATATCTAGTAAAGATAAAGATCATTTGTTGTTCACCTCACCTATTCTCTCCTCAGTTGTAGAGCTTGGGGCCCAACTGCTTTATAATTTTATTTTCTTGGCCTTATTCCTATTTATTTCTATGTATTAAGTATTAAAGGTAATCCTATCAAAGGCTATTGAAATTGACATTTAATAAGAGAAGAAAGAATGGAGCTGTGGAAGACCCCAAAACTAAAAGAGGATTAAAGTTAATTAGCTCAGTCATTTTCATTGATATTTTAAGCACAATCAATGAGGGGCTAGGTAGGAGGAAGGATAAATTATGAAACCATGGTGGTCCTGTTCAGACACCTTGATTCATTTGGAAGACTTAATTGAAATGAGAAATCATATTTTTTAAAAGATAACATCCTAAATTGCCTAACTCACCTTTTTTTCCTTGTTTAATTCAACAAACATTTATTCATATGTATTGTGTATAGAACACTTTGATGAATGCTTGCGCTCAGAGATCAGTCTAGTATGGAAATATTGTTAAGTCATTCCAGTAGTGTTCTATTCTTTGTAACACCCATTTGGGGGTTTCTTGGCAAAGATATAGAGTGGTTTGAAATTTCCTTCTCCAGCCCATTTGACAGATGAGGAGACTGAAGCAAACAAGATTAAGTGACTTGCCCAGGGTCACATAGCAAGTGTCTGAGGCTACATTTGAACTCAGGTCTTCCTTACTGTAGGCCAGGCTCTCTATCCACTGCACTACCTAGCTACCCCTAGTATGGCTATAGGACAGATAAAGATAGTAATAATTAATACAGTGATTAGTGCCTAAAAGAAATGTAAACAAATTCAAACATAGAAATTTGTTGCATTGAATTGAATTGTTCTCTTTGGGGATCTGATTCCAAAATACTACCCATCCATTCAGCCAGTTGATCTCAGAGGAGAAAAGATTTAGAATTGCTCAGAGGTTGTAGCTGATTCAATTTTACGAGTTTTTGTTAAGTCTCTACTTGGTGCAAGGCACTGGGCCAGGTGCTATGTATGTAAAAGATCAAAAATCGAACTCATTCCTTCTCTTGGTAAGTTTACATTCTATGATGGAGATGTCAAGGACATATAAATAAGTTACTTTGCATATATTTTGTATTTTGGGGAGGGGAGAGATGATTATTGAGTCTGAATCAGGGAAGGCCTTAAGTAGAAAGTGGAACCTGAGCTGAATATCTAAGGAAGCTAGAGGGATTTCAAGAAGGGGAGCTTTCCAGGCATGGACCACAGTTACTGAGGCAGGAAATGAAATGTCATAGAAAGGAAATAGAAAACAGGTCTGTTGGATAGATCTTTGAGAGAAAGTGATGGGGAGTAGGTCTGGAAAAGTAAAAGAGAGCTAGATTGTGAAGGGTTTTAAATGCCAAAGGACTTTATATTCTGGCTTAGGGGCCATAGGAAACCTCAGAAGACCTTGGGGGTCACATAGTACAATCCCTTCCATTTACAAATTAGAGAACTGAGACCCAGAGGTGAAATGATTTGCTCAAGGTCACAAAGGTAGTAAGTGGCAGTATGTTGGGATTTGGACCAAGGTCTTAACTCTAAATTTAGCATTTTTCTCACTGTACCATGCTGTTTCTTGAGCCAAGGAGTGACAGTCCCACACTTGTACTTTAGGAAGGTTATTTTGGCAACTGTATGAAAGATTGATTGGAGAGAGGGATGACTATAAGTAGTGACACCAATTAAAAGGATAATGTCTAAATGAGAAATTATGCATACCTGAAGAAGAGAATGATTGAGAAAAAGATAGAACCAACAATATGTATCAACTGATTGGCTATGAGAGGTAAAAGAGAATGAAGAGTTGAGGATGACTATGGAGTTGTGATCCTGGATGACTTCAACTATGGTAGTTCCTTCAATGCATATAGACAAGTTAGTTGGAGAATTCAGGTTGGGACATCAGTACTGTTTTGGGCATGTTGCATTTAAAGTACCTACCTGGATATATGTAGGTAGAGATGTTTAGCAAACAGAGGGTGATGCTGAAAAATGGACTTCAGAGGAAAGATGAGGTCGGGATACATAAAACCAGGAGTCATCTTCATATAATAATACCAACTCAATAATAACAGCAGATAACATTTTTATAGTGCTCTAAGGTTTTCAAATTATAGATATTACCTCATTTGATCCTTATAATGGCCCAGTAAAATTGATGCTATTATTATCCTAATTTTATAGGTGGAGGAACTGAGGTAGAAAGAGGTTAAGTGACTTGTCCAGGGTCAAATAGTGTCTGATACCCAATTTGAACTCAGGTCTTCTTTTCTCTAGGTCTAGCACTTTGTCCAGTGTGCCACATAAATCTATGGGAACTGATAAAATCACCAAGGGAGGGTACAGAAAAATAAGAACCCAGGTAACCCTGGTGGTATTCTCACAATTAGGATTGGGGCAGGGATGATCCCACAAAGGAGAGGGAAAAGAGTAATGAGTCAAGTGTCAGGTGAACCTGGAAGGAGCAATTTAAGTAGCAGAGGGAGGAAATGGTAGCCAAGAGGAAGGATGGTCAATAACGTCAAGCTACAAATAGGACAAGAAGGATGAAGATTGAAAAGAGGTTAGTGGAGTTAGCAATTAGGAGATCGTTGGTGAGAATAAAAGCCCTATTGCAAAGGACTGAGATTAGGGCAGGAGGTAAAGAAGAGGCAAGGAGAATATTTTCTTTTTCCTTTTTCCTTTTTATTGTTACTTTTTATTTTTAAATCACCTTCATTTCCCAATATATTCCTCTATCTCATATAGTCATCTCTTAAAGAAAAAGAAAGTGGAAGGGGAACAGTTCAGAAAAGTAACCAACAGATTGGTCAAGCCCTAAAGCATATGCAGTTAAACATGAGAATATCTGCAAAGAAAAGGAAGGAAACAAGCATTTATTAAATATCTACTATGTGCCAGGTAGTGTGCTAAAGCACTCTCCAAGTATTATCTCATTTGATCCATACAGCAACTGCACAGATGTTCTTATTATCCCTTTTTCATAGATAAGGAATTGAACAAAGGTTAAGTGACTTGCCTAGGATCACACAACTAGGTTGCATTCAAACCTTATCCACTGTGCCACCTAGCTACAAGGAAAGGAAAGTGCATTCTCATAGTAGATGGCTTTTACTGAAGGTCTGACTGTTAAAGAGAGAAACATGGAGAAAAAATACATAGAATAATAGCTTGAGGAGTAAGCAGGATCAAATGGAGAGATTTGGGGGGAGATGGGTTTTGTTTGTTTTTAAGGATGAGGAAGATTTAGGTGTGTTTTTAGGGACCAGGAAATGAATTAGTGAATATACATACGTGTGTATGTATGTGAGTTTATGTGTGTTGTGTGTGTCAGTGAGAGAGAGAGAGAGAGAGAGAGAGAGAGAGAGAGAGAGACAGAGAGAGAGAGAGAGAGAGATAGTTAATATTCTCTAGATGGATATGAGAACGTTACTTTGCTAATCCTCTCACCTTATCTTTCCTACCCTGCTATATTGTTTTCTATTAGATCTCCTGTCCCTGAGTTACAGAGGGAGATTTGAGCTTGCTATTTTACCTGAATGATTGAACCATATTAGTGTTGCATATATAAGCCTAATTTGGTTTTAACAATTTAGGATAAACTGGAAAATTGCAAGCAGACACTCTGCAAGCCCTGGACAACTTGTCAAGGGCCAACAGCAAGTTTTGTTGGGGCGAGGGTTGTGATCGAATAAATAATACTGATTTCCTGGGGGATTTTCTGCCTTCTTATCCTCTAAAAATCGGGTTGGTTGACTCAAAAAGGAAGAAAAAAAGTCACATTCACAAAGTTGGGGTATGTTAAGCAAATAAGTAGATGATGATGGTGTTGATGATGATGATGATGATGATGACCACTAAGAGACATATATATATAACTATATACCAAGGATTAGAAATGTATAGCTCTACATCTGTAAGCAGTTCTTTAAGTACCTTCTTACTGCTAATAGGTCAAAATAAAGTAATGAGGGGAAAATAAAAATGAAATACTAGCAATAATTTTTAAGGTTGATTCTTTTTTTCCCTAACTTTGTTTCACTTTGTTTTGTTTCCACTCATTTGAAACAGTTGGGAAAGGACCCGGAGGACAGATGTGAAGAGTAATGGGATTTAGCTACCATTGAGTTAATGGGATACAGTAGAAGCTAAGTAGTAAAGTAGATAGAGCCCAGGACTTTGAGTTAGGAAGACTTGAGTTCAAATTCTCCCTTGGATATTTACTAGTTGTATGATCCTGGGCAAGTCACTTAAGCTTTTTTGGATTCAGTTTCCTTATCTGTAAAATGGAGATAATAATAGTACCTACCTCATAGAGTTGTTGTGAGGATCAAATGAGCTAACATTTATAAAGTGCTTAGAAAACCTTAAAATGCTATATAAATGCTAACTATAAAATGCTATATAAATGCTTTATAAAGGATAAAGTGCTGGGCCTGGAGGCAGAAAGACTCATCTTCCTGAGTTCAAATCTGGCTTTAGACACTTACTAGCTAAGTGACCCTGGGAAAGTCACTTAACCCTCTTTGGTTCAGTTTCCTCATCTGTAAAATGAGCTGGAGAATGAAATGGCAAACCATTCCAGTTTCTCTGCCAAGAAAACCCCAAAAGGGGTCAGGAAGAGTTGAACATGACTGAAAATGACTCAGCAACAACAAAAATTATTATTATCATCACACGTGAAATTATCTTAAGTAACTTTTATGAGATGCCCAGGATTTGTGAATTATTCAGCTTGGGGAACTCCAAGATGCAAGATTAGCAGAATTCTCTGAGTCACATCAGGACAAAGAAGTTAAGTGACTTAGGATCATGCCATTATTAAGAGCCAGAAGGAAACTTACAGTCATCTGAGTCCAATAGTTTCGTTTTGCAGATGAAGAAACTAAGGCACAAAGAGATTAATGACTTGTCAGGGGTCACATAAACATATAAGTGTTACTCTGGTCTTCCTGATTCCATGCGCAACACTCTAGCCACCATAAATCAGCGCCTTTTCTAATCCTATTATTTTAGTGAAATTATAGAGCACATTGGAGCCTACATAAAGTACTTTAAATGGACTTATCTGAGGTACAATTTGAATAAATACAAGCATAAGTTTAATATAGGGTACCCACAAAACCAGATCAGAGTATGGAGTATTCCAAAGGGAATGATACATTTTGATCACTGAATTATATTATTTACTCACAGTAAAACAAAGAACAGTAGTTATGATACAGATGATTTGTCAATTTTTGAAAAGCCAATTAAAGACTCCATAAAAAGCCTATGTTGATTTTTTTTAATTATAGAAATGTTTTCTGGTTAATTCCCACTTGGTAGATTATGAAGAATTAGCCTCAATGTAGAAGTTTGCAGTTTTGCATTTGGATGTTTATGGGACATTATTTCAGTCAATTCTAATAGGCTATAAGTCTCCTTTAAAGTCATTAGTGGTAATCCTGGGAGTAGATCTCTGCACTCCTGAGCCCTGCCTAGCCAACTTCCCAAGGTACCTTTTTGCCTACAGCACAATTTCCAGGATAGTTTCATTTTAAATTACAGATGAGACTTTATGTGTGAATTCAGAGTGGAAACATCAGTGAGTAAGAGGAGAATAGTCTATCCACTGAGCAGAAGGAACAGTTGTAGGCTTTCCTGACAGACAGTAATCCATAGTTAAGTGTTTGTGGGCCCCTGAGGAGTTCCCTTTGGTGAACTGCTCATTTGATCACTTTCTGGAACGAACTCCAGTGCCTGCTTCAACATCACAAATGTATTTTTCCACTATTAATTATATTTAATTGGCATATTAGCTTTGCGGTTATTAATAATAAAAATATTAAAAATGGAAAAGAGGGTCCTATTTTTTGTAAGCTAATATTGTGTGGATGATAAATAGCTTTGATCATTATTCATCAAAGGAACACTAGATGGCGTTTGGGAACAACAGAGAAGAGGGCATTCCTAGGAAATAAAGTGGTAGATTTTTTTTTTAATTTTATAAATTATAATAAAAAGAGAATGCTCTCCCTTGAGTGAACCATTGGAATTGAATCATTCTACATCTTTCTGCTCAAATTTAAGAAACAACTTTTCTTTGATTCAAATCTCAAAGCTAGGTGAGAGAATCTATCTGAAATGAAACTTTTAGCTTCAGCTTTTCAGTAATCCTCTGCTAAATCCAATAAAAGAAATGTTAATTCTGCAGAATGCTGTGCTAGGAGAGGAGGTTTTAACAAATGTAAATGAGCTCCTCACCAAGCTTACAATCTAATAAGGAACTAAAGCAAAGTAGGCAGACAGAGTCTTGACTTGCAGGTTCATTTGGCAGTCATTCAGACAGATCTAGTGTCCTCCTCTAAAATGTATCTATTGATCCAAATCACAATAAAGTGAATGTAACCTGGTTGTCTGAAGAATAAGCAGTTAAAAAGACCACAGGATTGCGGCAGCTAGGGGGCACAGTGAATAGAGCACCGGCCCTGAAGTCAGGAGTACCCGAGTTCAAATTCAGCCTCAGACCAAACATTTGACACTTACTAGCTGCATGACCCTGGGCAAGTCACTTAACCCCAACTGCCTAAAAACAAAAACAAAAAAAGATGACAGAATGTAGAGCTAGAAGGGAGGCCATGAAGGCCAGCCCCTTCATCTTAAGCAGCTAAATTGTGCAGTAGATAAAGCAAAAGATATGTAGTCAGGAAGACCTGTGTTTGAATCCCGCTTGAGATACCTACTAGCCACATAACCTTGGGAAAGTCACTTATCCTCTCCCAGCCTCAGTTTCCTCATCTGTAAAGTGGAGATAATAATAGCCCCATCTTGCAGGGTTGTTGTGAACATTATATGAAGTAACACGTGTTTTGCAAACCTTAAGTGTTATGTAAATGCTAGTTATTAATATTAGAGATGAGGAAATGACTCAAAGGGAAATTAAGTGACTGTCCCATACTCATATAGATGAGTAGCAGAGAAGAGATTTGAACCCAGGTCCTTGAACTCCAAATCTGGCACTTTTCACTAGTCAACTATGTTGCTATCCAAGTTATGTAGTCATTAGTCTATAAAAATTATAACTAGTAAGTATAGACTTCAATATCATAAATTGCTGTGAAAGATGGTCATGTGAATGAAATTTGTCAGTGATACAGCCTTAGTGAGAAAGGATATGAGCCTCTGGTATCTAGAAATTAATGTGCTTCAGTGCATCCAAGGTTTCATCAATGTGGGCATTCCTTTCAACAAGGCAAAGGGCTATCCATCGGGGTACACTTATCTGTCAATCTGAAATAAAGAACAGCAACAATAAGGGTCTTTAATTGAGACAAGGGAATTGCAATTTGGGACACCAAAGTACTGGAGTACCCAGGAGAGGCAGAAGGGAAAGGGTTTAACACACTTCAACAGAAAGGAAGTTTCATGGAAGGCACAGCCTCTGGAAGCTGTTACATAAGTTGTTTTGCAAAATAACCAAAAATCCATAAAGAAGGATGGAGAGGTTCTAGGAGTGTTGACATCTGGTCAGAACAGTGGGCTCCAGATGCAGTAATGGAGAGTTTCCAGAGAAACCACAAGAGTGGCTCCAACTGGTTTGAACCTGCTCCAACCATGAAGCCCTCTCATGGCTTCATTCAACATACCCTATGGATCTCTCACCCATGTTCTCCCATAAGTTTACCATAGGGGCTCCAGACAATGTGTTGGGAACCTTCCTCCTATTCTCTGGACATTAGGTGAGTTCTCATAGAGCATAAGGACTATCCCTTGGTGATCTTGCCTGGGTAACCGGCCACTTCTTCCAATCATACATTTCTCTGATGACATCCTTTACTCAACTTATCCTTTGTCATACTTTTGTATGTTTGTAGTAAGTTACACTTGCTCAAATACACTCTATGCTTCTTCATTGTTTTCTGGGTGGTCCATTAATGTTGTATGTCTGTGAGTCATGCAATACCACAATCTGTGAAGAGGCTGAAAATTGTTTGAAAGAGGCAAAATATAAAGTTAAGGGCTTTTTCTCTACTATATTCCTGTAAAAAGCATATAGCATGCTGTTTAGTCATTTTCTCAGTCATGTCTGATTCTTTGTGACCACATTTATAGTTTTATTAGCAAAGATACTTTAGTGATTTGATATTTCCTTTTTCAGTTCATTTTACAGGTGAGGAAACTGAGGCAAACAGGGTTAAATGTTTTGCCCAAGGTCACACAGCTAGTATGTGTCTTGAGGCTGGATTTGAACTCAGGTCTTCCTGCGTCCAGGGCCAGTATTTACCCACTGCACCACTTACTTGTCCCTAGCTTCTGTTTCTTACCTTGAGACAAATATGTGCTATAGGTAGCTCTGTAGAATACTGTGCAAAGATTATTTGTTTTTTTCTTTTTCTTTAAGCTCCCTTTACCCATCTTTCAGCATCCCCCCCTTTTTTTTGGAGTCAGCCTAACACCAGCAACCTGTTAGTTTAGGTTTGATTTGGGGTTGAAATGAGACACATGTAAGACATTTAACAGTTAACTCAAGTTTACTTTGCCTTAACACAATAAGGATACTCAACAAGGATATATTGGCAGTTAGACCTTCTATATGGAAATGCATCTGATGAGCAGGTCAGGGTATGGTACCTTGAATGGTTTTCAGATATCTACCAAGTTGGAGGGGCCAGACTACACCTGAGTGGCACTTTATATGCCCTTAGGTGACCAGGAAACTTCATCAAGATAGGGAGAGACCAATCAGTTCCCAGAAACAGCTTCCTTGCCATTTAGGGAAAACTAATCCTTCTGTCAGATTAACATACGATTACAACTAATGTTACCCCACATAGAAACTTAGCCAAGTTTTCCCACCTTAAATCAATTACTGTCAGCAGTCTTTTTAGAAATAAAGGCCACTTTTACTAGTTAATAGGTTAGGGAGTGACCTGCATTCAGGAGAGAGATGTGGATTTTGAAGCCAGCTCTTTAAATTACACTATGTGAGAGCCTGCCTACTCCTACCTCCACGCTGGTTTTATGAGACGCATGATAAAAAACAAACACACATACAAAAATGATCTGTAAATTCATTTTATTTTGATTGGCTAGAGAAAATAGAGATTCTTTTGAACTATATTATTTTGTCATGTGCTCAAATAAGGCTTTGAAGAGTAGGATGGTTTATTCACCATCAGCTATGTATCCATGGACAAGACACTTAACTTACCTGGGTCTCTATTTCCAAAGCTGTATTACATGGTAGGATGGGGAGGGGTGGAGTTGAGGTGGATGAGCTAATCTCTAAAGCTTCTTCAAAGTTTAATTCTTTGCTTCTTTTGTGTTGTAACCTCTGAGAACAACTCCAAAAAATATTTTTCCTGGTTCTTCCGTTCTAGAAAGAATTAGTGGGATCAAGATATAGCTTCACAATGGAGAACATTTTTATTTCTGATTCTTTTTTTAGAGAGAATTTTTGGAGTCAGGATATAGCCTCACATTGAAGGAGACAAGATTCATTTTCATTTGTATGTGTTTGCTAAAAATTCAGTCTCCTTAGCTTATAAGCTCACCATATATAAGTGATAGTATTATAATACTCTAGCTAGTAGTTCAGTATCCTTTGTAAAATAAGGGAGTTTTTTTTTTCTAAGACCCCTGTCAACTCAAACCATCCAGTGCTCGGAAGGTTCTGAAGCTTGAGGACATCTTTTGTGAGACAACTTAATGCAAGTCAGGTTACTTGAAAGATGCAATCATTGGCAAAGATGATTTAGTTCACTGAAGCATTGTGAAAATTAATGACATTTTCAAAGTACTTGAAAAGCCAGGAGTAAAGGGTGTACATTGCCAATCACTAGGGATTGGAAAGTCCATTGAGAATTCAGTAACAAGAGACTTGTGCTTGCCTCTTCTTCAGGAGCACAAGAAGAAGGAAAAGCAATGCAAAGCATGATTAATGTTTTTTGTCTTCACCAAAGATCAAGCACAAGTTTCTAAAGGTGACCTAGTCTCCTTGCCTTTATGTCTCCTGCTAATTTTTATAAAATAGATGAGTCTCTAAAAGTCTGCATTATTTGCAATTCTGAATAGCCTAGTAACATCATTCAATTCCAACAGAATAACCACAAAGTTTATTTTCAAATTCCCTTCCTACTTCTCTAATCTTCTTATGCATTACTCTCTTTGATCCAGATATATTGTACTACTTGTTCCCAAATACGCGACACTAGAATCTCTTCTGTTCAAGACGGGTTGTCTCCCTGCTTAGGATATACTTCTTCTTTGACTCCACCATCTAAAATCCCTCGTTTCCTTCAAGATTCAGCTCAACTGAAGCATTTCTTGATCCTCCTTACTGTTCGTGCCCTCTTCAGGAAGATTTGTATTGGAATACTGCCTGAGACACTTACTAAATATGTGACTCCAGGGGAAAAAATCACTTAACCACTTTGAACCTCAGTTTCCTCATCTGCAAAATGAGAGGGGTGGACTTTATGGTCTATAAGGCCCCTTCCAGTTTTAAAATCTATGATACCTCCCATTTCCACCTTATGTTCAGTTTGAATACATTTATGGGTGTACATTTTGTATTCTTTAGGATGTAAGTTATTTTAGGGAAAGAATTGTTTGACTTTTGTCTTTGTATACCTAGAACACTTCCTGGCAGACAGTAGTGACCCCTTTGCTTGCCTCTCTTGCCATTTCTTTGACACATTTTATTCTAAATGAAGGGCAGCTAGGTGGCTCTGTGGATAGAGTGCCACACTCATCTTCATAAATTCAAATGTGGCCTCAGACACTTAGTAGCTGTGTGACCCTGGGCAAGTCACTTAACCCTGTTTGTCTCAGTTCCTCATCTGTAAAACAAGCTGGAGAAGGAAATGGCAAACCACTGTCAAAAAAACCCCAAATGGGGTTACAAAGAGTTGGACACAACTGAAAAATGACTGAACAACAATATTCTAAACCAGGCTCTTAGATGCTTGTATCCTCAGGAATGAGAATGAAGATTTTTAAAAAATCATAATTAATTGAAATCCATAGATAAACCTTAGATCTCATTTTGGGTCAATAGTTTTAGTGTTGTAACAGGCAGAAAAATTGGCTTACTCTGGTTTGAGTTTTGCTGTCTCTCTGTACCTGCCCAAGAGCTAATTGGAAGAAGAGAAAAAGAAAATAAACATGGGGCCTGGATCATCAGAAAATTGGTATTCTGCCTGAACAACTGTGAGTTGCCTCTATTGCAAAAATGACAGACTACTGCTACATATATCTGGGAACAAAGGCACCAAATATAAGGGAGTGTATTCATGTGACTGACTTCTACACTTCATAACATGAGACTTGAAAGCCATTCAATTTTTGCATTAGTGACTTTTCTGAGCTTCTGAATGATCTGCTTCTTGTCAGTTTTAAAAGAAAAGGATGAGGGCTGAAAGGGTATGGAGGCCAAACTACCCCTCCCCCCCATTTTAGCTTCTCCCAGAGGGAAATAATTGCATTTTTGATGGCTTCTGGATTCATGGTTTTTGACATTCATATTAAATATAGCAATAACTACTTGCAATAATATCTTTTCTTGTGGGAGCGAAATCATGTGAATAGTTAAGGCAGAATAAAAAGAATTATGAAGTGAGACAGGATCAGTGGTTATCTCTAGGTTCTTTTTCTTGAAAAGACTAAAGGCAGTGATATTGAAATATACTTTGATTTCCTATTAGTAGAAACCTATTAATGAAGCTTTTCCTAGAGTTAGATATGCAATCCCATGAGCCTTTAGCTTTCGCCTTAACCTCTGACAATATGGATATAGATTATAGTGGAACTGAATTCCAATATATAGCAATAGCTTAGATTTATATGGGAATCTTTGATCACAAATCACTTTCCATACAGTATATTTTTTGATTCTTATAACAGAGACAGATTAGTTTGTGTTTTAGAAGAGATTGAGACTTTTTTCATTTGAGTTGAGTCATTTTTTCAGTTGTCTCCAATTCTCTGTGATCCCTTTTTAGAATTTTCTTGGCAAAGATAACAGAGCAAAGATACTGGAAAGGTTTGCCATTTCCTTCTCCAGATGAGAAAGCTGAGGCAAACAGGGTTAAGTGACTTGCCCAGGGTCACACAGTTAATAAGTATCTGAGGCCAGATTTGAACTCATGAAGATAAGTCTGGTACTCTATCCACTGTGCTGCCAACTGTCTTGATTGAAACTTAGTGAGGTTGAATTGTAGCTTAGGTCACTCATCCATTAAGGGGAAGAGAGCTGGAACTTGAACCTTTTTTTTTTTTAACTTCTAAGTAGACTACATGGTCCATAGCACCAGGTTGCTTACTGGTAGCAATCTTTTGGTTCCATTGTTCGTTCTGTGGGATCAGGAAATCTCCAAGAGCTGAGCCACTCTGAGAACTAGCTACCTTTAAAGACTAGACCTCAGAATGAGCCTTATTAGATCAGCTCCATGGACTGAACATTTAGTAATTGGCTCCTGCACTATTAGGGCTAAATCCAAATTGGGTAACTAATCTAGAAAGTCAGTGAAAATGGGCTCACCTGATTTAGCCTCTTTATACCATGATATGGACCCTATACATGTTGAGTATTTGACAAGTGCATTGAGTAAGTATAGGTAGAAGGAAAAATCAGAGGTGAGGAAGAAGCAGGGATGTGCAGGAGCCACCTCAGCGGGTGTGAGAGAGCTGGTTGTTAAATTTTCCACTTTGAGCATTTATACCTCAAAATCAGCAAATGCTGATTTTTTTTGTTGATTATCTATACTTAAGAACGTGATGGAAAAAATATTAATGATGCATATTAAACTTAAGTGTGTCCTGAGTACATTCCTGACTCTACCCCTGCCCCTCCCCAGATCTGGTTGTTAAACCTTTGCCCAGCATACTCCCTAGAAGAGGCTTTTCTTTCTGTACTCTCTAGGGACTAGGGTGGCTACATGGTCATGCCAAAATAGAGATGTTTTGGGAAACAGAGTCATAAATACATGAATACTGAATTAGTTCTAGATTCCCCAAAGAACTATTAGAAGGTATGAGAAAAAAATAGGACCAGATTTCTTCTCCATGGCACCAGAATTTTGTAAAATTAGGCATAGTATGCATTTTTCTCTTATAGTTTCTAGTCTTCCTACTATATTCCCTTATAGTTAATTTTTTTAAAAATGTCTACTAAACATTTAGATGAAAAATCCCTCAGGATTATTTCCTTCTACTTTTCCATTTGGACAATCTTAATATCACTTTTAAAATGTAGTTGACCCTCCTTGTCCTCTTTCCCACCATCCCTTTTACCCCTACCATGTTATTAATATAAATTAGACATAGTCTATTACCTAAGCAGCCTGGTTCTTTTGATTTTTACAAATGAAATGCAACGTGTGACTGGCCTTATTTGAATGAAACCCTAGACTCACACTCACAGGTTTGTGCTCCATGATAATACCCAATTCACTGAAACAAATATAACACTGAATATCTACCAGAAGACAAACTAGCTTGTAGTTTATAAGTCAGACTGTGAGCTGTAGATAAGTATATAGTCAATGTTAATTCTATATTAAAACTCTGCAATCAAATGAGGCCAGTCAAAGCCAGAGCTCTGCAAGTCAAGTAATAGTGTAATGATACTTACATTGTACATGTGCTGTTAGAGCCTTAAAAATTATTTTTTCCTCCGGGACAGAGCCCTGGTTGCCACACTCTAGTCAAAGCTTTGGACATGGCCCAGTTCACTTTAAAGTCTTCCTCCTCCAATTTAATATTATTATCATTTATTGTTATTCTTTCCTTAACAAATACCAATTGATAGGGACATTTCTGAATAGAAAGAAGAATGCGGGGTGAGGGGGGAGGGAGGGGGGTTACACATGAAATTGTGAATGTCTACTATAGTTTGATCTTTTAACCCCAAAACAGCATATGACTAATTCAACACAGTTTTAAATCTGTTCTGTGTGTCTGTCTTCCTACAAACCTCCTTCTGTTCTGTGCTTTTAAGAGTGCTTCAATGACCTTATTTTCTTCCCTTTTTTTGACATCATTATCTCTCCTCCCTATAGGTAATGCACTAGTAGAAGTACTAACTGAGATTCTAACTAAGGTTTCCAGATTTCTAAGCTACTAGTGTTAAATTCAACAAATTTATTAATAACATACGATGTCCTAGGCACTATGCTAGGTGCTGATGATAGAAAGACAAAAGCCAAATTGTTATGGGCTGGAGGTAATAAAGAGGTGTGATTTAACCCCATACACACACTCCCACAGCACTAACTAGTACTATTGCGAACAAGGAAGTTGTGGTGCAGACCTGGGACAGTTTGAGTTAACTTTCCCATCAAGTAAGTTTGATTTGAGACCCAGCTGTGTGGGCCCTTTGGGCAAGAGAATAAAAGTAGCTTTTAGGGAACTCCTGAAACCCCAGGGAAACTCCTTGCCAAGTGCTTTAAACCTTTTTGCTGGTGGTTTTTATTTGGTTTTATCTTCCAGAACTGCTTTTAACCATCTTGGGATCTGCTTCTACCTAGGGTTATTGGAATATATTTCTAGTAAAAGGACTGTTTGAATCCTGGGGCTCTAAGTGATCCATCACACCAGATAAGTGACTGGGACAAAAATAATCCTATCATTCAAGAAGCTTACATTCTACTGGTTTCTTCTGTGATTTTTGACATCATTTAACAAAAATAGTTCTTTGAAGAACCTTAGAAAATTACCTGATACTACATTTTTTCAGGCTTAATGTCTTTATTTTGGCTTGGTTTTCTGAAAATATCTCCAAAGTGGCAATTAGCACTTCCCACCTTAGCTCTCTGCCTCATGGTTCATTTTGTTTTGTTTTCCCTTCAGATTTGGTTCCCATATGAAGATCTAAGCTCTTAAAGTGGTTCATTAGATCCTGGGCCACTAACTGTAGAATGGAAGTACTACAGCTCTACAAATAAAAGGTTTCGCTTTAGGAAACTTTGATTTCATAAGTTTCAACCAAATGTTGGGGGTTTGTACTAACACAACTAGCCAGGGATCCTGCAAAATGGGTGCTCACAATTAGAGTTCTTAGGGTTTATTATAACCATGCTCCTCAAGCTAATTTCAGGCTGGGCTGTCCTCATTTCACCCTGCTCAAACAATTGGGGCGTCCCAAAACTTTTAGGAATAGTTATTGGAGTGGAGTCTTGGAGGTAGCACCTTGGATTAGACAGTGAGCTTTTTGAGGACAGGCACTGTTTGGCCCTTTCTTTGTATCCCCAGTATTTAAGCAGTACATGGTCTACTACTAAGTAAGTGCTTAATATATGCTTGTTGACTTCACTGGGAAGCTGATCTACTCCAATACAATATCAGAAGCTAGTGTTATTGCTGCTACTCTGTCCATAGACAGGTTACCATATATAGACCTACAATTACCTGTGCCTGGGGTATGTGTATATTTTAAGGCCAAAGGTAGATATACATCACCATTCCTAGGCTTGGTCGTGGAACATGTATTGCTGAATAAAGGCAGAACCAAGAATGAGAGAGAGAGAGAGATAAGTGAATGGATAAATGAATAAGCAAGCTCAACAAGACAAAATAGATCATAGAGATGTATCCTTTATCAATAAAAAAAAACAGTCTTCATACGCTGGTTCCACCTCCCTTCTTACTTGGCTTTTTAGGGTTGTCTGGGGTTTCTAATGTCTGACACTTAAATGAGACTGTGTTGTTCTGCAATGGATCTGATATTGTATTTGATCCTAGGAAGTGATAAAAGGAAAAGTGGACGTTCAGTTTGTGACTTCCTGTTTTGCTTGAATATCTTTTCACACAAATGAGTCAGGTTCTTAAATATCAATTAAAAAAATGGGGAAAGAAAGTACATATATACATATGTGTGTGTGTGTGTGTATGTGTGTGTGTGTGTGTGTGTGAGAGAGAGAGAGAGAGAGAGAGAGAGAGAGAGAGAGAGAAAAGGCCCAGTTCCAGGATCTTTTATATAAATAGCCTCCTCTGTAGAAGAAATGGGAGATTCTTTTCTCTGACATCTGTCTCAAGACAAATACAGTGAGCCATCTAACCCTTGACAAGAATACATGAAACTTTGTATATCATTCATGTATTAAAATTCCTTTCCATTCCAGGACACTGCTAGAGTCATTGTCTCCTGTCCAAAAATGTATCCACTCATAGTCAAGAAGTTTTTCATCTCTCTCTCTCTCTCTCTCTCTCTCTCTCTCTCTCTCTCTCTCTCTCTCTCTCTCTCTGTCTGCCTCTTTTAACTTGACATTCATTAATGCATCTATTTTATATTTTGTGACTCTTATCTAAATCTATATTCCCTTTATTGTGAGCTATTACAAGCAAAATGAAAATCTAAAACCATTGAATTTGATTATTACTTCCATGGAAGCTCTCCAAGGAGTCAACAGGAAGCAGTAGAGTGAATTCAAAGATGCATTTTCTTTCCTTCTCACTTTTATATTAGCTTGGGATGCTTGCTGTGTATTTTCATTGAGTCAGAGCAGAGCAAATAAATGTACAGCCTGGTTTTCTAACTTACTCTCTTTTTCTGCATCACGGTTTTAGACCACTCCCCTTTTGATGTCCATTGTCATTCCATTCAGTTTTGGAAAGAAAAGGGAGAGGTAAAGGAAATACTAATTGAAAACATTTCTTAATTGGATCAGTTGATCCCTGAGGGAAGAGATGAGGTGGGGAAACATCAATGAGATTTTCTTGTCATAAAATATATTAAGTGATGTTGAATTTCTGGCAGAAAATGAAGATCTCCCTCAATTTTTCATTGAAATCATGCATGAAACATTTATATTTAACCTTTACAAATTTTTATTGGTAGTTTTTGCTTATATCACCTTCATTTCTTGACTCTGTCCCTCTACCTTTCTTACTCAGAGACCCATCCCTCATAAAAAAGATTAAAAAAAAAAGTGGAGAAGGGAGATGCCACTCAGTAAAACCAAGTAATACACCAACCATGTCTGATAGTATATACTTCATTCTACACCCATAGTTCCCCACCTCTGCAAAGAGGGGAGACGTAATTTTCTCAATTCTTCTTTGAAGCAAAGTGTGTTCCTTATTTTTGTACAGCTTCATTTTCTTTTCTTTTCTTTTCTTTTTTTGCTGTGCTTTCTATTTATACAATTATAGTCTTTGTGTATGCTGTTTGCATGTTTCTATTTCTTTTACTTTGCATTAGTTCATTAAAGTTTCCCCCAACAACTCTGAATTCTTCATGTTGAAATATTTATTTGTGTATCTAAATATTATTTAATAGTAAATTTACACCTCATATCTTTAAAAAATTTTGATGGAAGGAAAGGCTATTTTCATCCTGATCTGAAATGTATTTGATGATAAAATGTCTAAATTTGCTCTTAAGATCAGATTTTTATGTTTACTACAGAAATATTTCAGAGAAGAAACATTTTTCATTAGCACTGTCAAAATGATGGTAATTTTAAGCACATTTTATTTCAGTGAGGAATCACTGTAGCAACCTAGGAGTCAGTCATCTGATCAAGTCCACTGAGAGTGCTACAGAAATGAGAAAACATGATAAAATAGATGGTGAGCTTGGTAACTAATAATAGTATTAGATATCGATCATGAAAGTTTAGAGGCTCTTTTTAGTTCTACTAAAATCTTTTAAGAAATACTAATGAAAGACAGTAAAAGCATGCCCAATAATGATGATGATGTTCATATCAACGTAATACTGGACAGTTTACAAAGTGTTTTCCTTATTTAAAAAAAAATGTAAAGGAGGATTTTCCAGGTGAAGAAACTGAAGCCCAGCAAGATTAGGTGACTTCCCCAAGGTCACATGGCAGTAAGTAGTGGAATTAGGATTCAAAGTCAGGTCAACCAACACTTATTCTTCATCATCATCATTGTATTTATTATTAATAGCTGGCATTTATATAGTGCTGTGTGGTTTGAAATGTGCTGTACTGTGTTATCTCATTTTATCCTCAGAACAGCAATGGAAAGTAGATGCTATTATTATTCCCATTTTAGAAACAAAGGTTGAGTGACTTTTGCAGGGTCACACAGGGTCACACAACTTTCTAGATGTCCTAATGAATAAATCATAGAATTGTAAGATCGTAGATTTAGTAATTTAGTGCTGGAAGGGACCTTATCTTATCCAACCCCTTAATTTTTCAGATGAGAAAAGTAAGCCCCAGAGAGGTACTAAGACAAATATTTATCTTATCTTATCCCTTAATCTTATCCAATCCCTTAATTTTTCAGATGAGGAAAGTAAGCCCCAGAGAGGTACCAAGACAAGTATTTATTAGGTGCTTACTATGGGCTAGACACTGCCTTTGTTCCTAGAGCTACAAAGACAAAAAAAAAAACAAAAAAATACCTCAAGGAGCTTATAGTCCGGGGGGAGCATGTCTGACAACAGGTATGTATACATGTATATATGTATACAAACACACATATATACATATTCAGAGATGCATCGCTCTTCCATCTCTCTTGGATTTTAGCTTGCAATACTTGCTTTGTGTTTTCACTGAATCAAAGCCAAGCAAATAAATGTACAGTCTGGGTTTCTAACAATCTATTTTCTGCATTTGTGTGTGTAGTATATACATATGTGTCTACATATGCTTATATGCATTGCATACATATATGTTTGTATGTATATATGTGCATTTTTACATACACACAACTATATATTCATGTTAAATACAAGATAATTTCAGGGGTGGGTGGGGCACCACTAGGAGAACAGGAGGCTTATTAAGTATCTTACATAGGAAGTGGCATTTAAAGAAGCTAGATATGACTAGGGGTTGAACCCCAGTGTGGGCAAAGCCACCCTTCCTGTTGTGCTAGCTCAGTGCTTACCTGCTTCAAGAATTCAGAAGCTCCTGGCTGCTTCTGGACATGTGGGCTTCACTGCTTAAAGACTCTTGTACTTTGAGATGATAAAGCAAACCCCTCTTTGATCACTGAGCAGGAAGAACTAGTGACTCAGCAAGGAAGTGACCAGCCCCCATTCCTTTCTCTTCTTTCTTGGCTCTGGAGCATCTTAATACCCTTTGAGCCTTTCACTGGAGGGATGGATTGGAACTGGTGCCCTTCCTCCAACCCAGCATCATGGTGATTGCTCCCATATGGCACCTAGAACGGGGGACTCAGTGAGATGAGCTTGAGCCTGGGCTCTTGCTTACTTTTCCAGCTTTGTGTTTCCTTTCCTGAGTAAGTGAATAAATGTTGATTTTTGAGGTGGATGTATCCAGGCTTGGAGGTGACTTTATATGTTCCAGAGGTCTAGAGATTCGGGGTCCATCAAATGAAGTTGGCTGATGGCAAGAGAATGTTCTGCATTAGGAAGGATGACCGCCAATGAGAAGAGCAGCTCAGACCTGGCTGGCCAGAAGACATGGACTTTGAGAAGACAAGTCAGAACTGAGGTGAAATATATCAACACCTTTTTAGCAGTCTGCCACAAAGGTTTATAGTTTGAGGAGATTTAAATACCAAAGTCCCATGAGAATATAATGTTAGTTATAAGTTCAGTTACTGAATCCTACCCAATTTTTCTGTTAATTCATGCTTACCAATGTTTTGTTTTTAGTGTTTCTTTTGTACGTAGGAAATAAACACCCATCCTATACTGATTCATATTTTACACTGTGTACATTTCCACTCCTTACTTTGTGGAATGTCTAAAGATGAACCAAAACCAGTGTTTTAAGGAATTTTTCACATAAGCCTAATAGTGTAAGAAAAGGACCCCAAACCCTCATTTAAAAGCTAGCCTTTCTCAGGAATGAACCTGGTCCAGAACACATGTGTGTAGAGCAAATGAGATTCTTTTTGGTAAGGGAGTGAGTGCAGAGCCCCAGTCCCTAAGGAATAGCAGTAATTTATTATTCTTAAGACTAGGATTCTAGGAGGCAGGCATGATAAGGGAGTACTATTCAAGGCATGGCAGACAGGTAGTCTGTGCAGAGGGATGAAGATGTAACATTGTCTTATCTGCAGAACAAAGTAGTCAGTTTGGCTGATATATGAAGGGGAGTAATGTATAACAAGCCCAGAAAGGTAGAAAATAATTAATTTTTATAGTATTGTGGAGGTGGAAGTGAAGGAGTTTTGAAATGTATTGGGTTGCTTTTTTTAAAAAGCAAGATATGCATTAAATTGCAGGTAAATCTGTAATTCTTCCTCGTCATTTTCTTCCTGATCAGTCTTTTTCTATTTCTGAATAGGCTTTGATCAAGCTATGTCTAGACTCTCAGCTTCAGAGTGATTCCTTCTTTCCTAAAATCTCTCTTGCTATTCACTCTTTACCTAAAATTTGAAGTTGATTAAATTTTTTTCTTTTACCTTTCCTCTTCAGATGGTGATTATAAACATTTAAATTTAAGGTTCTTCTGCTTCTGTTTAAATACTCTTTAAGAAAAAATGCTAACAAAATATGAGTAGATTATGATCATTTTTCCCATAATGGACTCTAGCTCGTGTTATAGTTATTTATGTACATGGTTTATCCCATCTCTGTGTTAGTAGAAGCAGCTTGGCATAGTGGTTACAGTGTTGGACTTGTAGCTCAGGGAACCTGGATTTGAATCCTGCTTCTTATGCTTACTAGCTATGAGCAAAATATTTAATTTATCTGAAACTCAGTTTCTTTATCTGTAAAAATGGGAATACGAGCATTATTTATCTCACAAACTTGTTGTAAGGCTCCAATGAATTAGTATATGCAAAGCTCTTTGCAAACTTTAAAGCACTATATAGTTATTGACAATGATAATAATTATTATTGTTATTTGATCCCTGAGGACAAGGATTGTATTTTTTTTATCTTTATCCCTTGACCTAGTAGAGTATCTTGTACAGAGGAGACACTTAAATGTTTGTTGAACTCAAAGGCTATTCTTCACACTAACCTCCAACATCTTTCCCCTTTACAATGTCAAAATATTCATATTCCAAATCAGATGAGATAATATACATGAAAATACCCTAAGAGAAAAAAAGATTTATACGTAACAGTAGCCTGGAGTACTCATGTCAACAAGTCAAATCAACAAGCATTTATTAAGCACTTACTATGTGTCAGGCACTGTGCTAAGTGCTGGGTACATAAATAGTAGTGAAAAGAAAAACTGACTCTGCCCCCAAGGAGTTTACATTCTAGCCAGGGAAGAAAACACATAAAAGGAAGCTGGAAAGGGAGGAGAGGAAGTTACCCAAATTCGAGCATGTTGGATAAATCTGGAGAGTGATGGGTAGATGGTCTGGGCTCTTCCTCCAGATGGAAGTTCTAGGAGGAGCTCAGCATGGAAGAAGTCTTCAGAGGCAGAGGGAGCAGGAAGCGAAAGTTCAGAGAGTGAAATGTGGCTGGTGGGGCAGTACCTTATCTAAACCCCAAAATTGGGTCTCCTCTGTTTCCAGGTACAATGCTCTACACTTTTAGTTCATCTGTATGTTTGAAGGAATTATTCATGTGGTCTTCTGTGTAATTTCAAACATGTCTAGCATACTTGGGGTACTCAGTAAATGTTAAATGTGAGATCTGGATGAGGGAACTCTCTAATGACAAATATTCATCTAAAATCAATATTGCTGAGTGCTTGTGATGAGCATTTTCAAAAGGACCACCATAAAGATAATTGCAGCTTACATGCCAACATCTGTTGAAGAGGATGAGGATAATAGAGAACTAAATAAAATACTCCAAATAAACCAAACATGTGCTTTAATACGTGGTGGCTTCCAATGTGAGTACACAGCAGGAAGATGAAAATATATTGGAAAATATGGCTCAGTATTAAGAAATAAGAAATGAAAGGCTCAGAGATTGCAGAAAAGCCACCTACGTATATATAGTATGAATACTTTAAGAGCAGAGAGCTTCTGTTTGTTCTATTCCCTAGAATACAGCTGATCTTTCTAAATGAGACCCATAATCACTGAAGAGAGTTCAACCCAATTCTGCTTCAGAAAAAATCAAGTGGATGATGGATGAATGCCTATTGTCCACGTGATGCTATCTTTAGATAGAGAAACAGAGCTATCCAGTCTACTGGGGATTCTTTTCACTGTAGGGCAACTTGGTGAATATATCTATGTAACATGACCTCTTTGTTATAGAAGTAATCGATATGCTTCCTTCCTTCCTTCCTTCCTTCCTTCCTTCCTTCCTTCCTTCCTTCCTTCCTTCCTTCCTTCCTTCCTTCCTTCTTCCCTTGCTTCCTTTCCCTCCCTCTTTCCCTCCTTCCTTTTCTCTCTTCCTTCTCTTCCTCCCTCCTCTCCCTCTGTCCGTGTAGGGTATCATACCTTTACCTGCAGGTACTCTGTCCAAAGGAATGTAAATTTTGATCGCTGAAACCTCCCAAGATATCTTGGGGTTTACTGACTAGATTTCTTTCTTAAGGACTATACCTTAAACCCATCATTCTGGGTCACATTGACTGGCCAGTAATAGGTCCCAGCCCAAGCCTCACTTGGTCATTGTTTGGGCCCTGATGGCTCAGAGTGAGTGTAAAGAGCAATTTTTTCTGTTTTGGCTAGAAATCCTTAAGGTCTTTCCCTCCCAGATTGTTGGTTTTGGGGGGGGGTTGTTTGTTTTTACTAGGTGAAAGAGGCCATTTTTTTGCCTCATTTCTAACCTAGCTTTAATCACTCAATGGGCATGCCTCAATCAAACAGGCCTGGGAAACATCTTAACTTAACTTAAAAATGCCAAGGTCTCGCACTGTACCTGGGCTATCTCCAGCCATCCTGATTTATATCTTGCCACTGGATCCAGGTGGATCTGGAGGAGAAAGTGAGGCTAATGACTTTGCACAGCCCCACTTCACTTAAATCTGATTTACCTGCAAGCCATGGCATCACCTTCCTAATATTATGGTCTTCTTTGTGAACAATGAACAAACAACAGTAATAGATAAACTCCTTTTTGTTCATGGGTAATCTCTTAGAGTCATATAGCTAAACAAATGACAATTACATAGTGGATTTGAATAAGCATTATTTTCAATGGATTCTTCATTCCAAAGTGAGCCATAGGTCCTCACATGACCCAAATGACTATGGATGGAAGGATGGATAGAAGAAACATTTATTATATACCTACTATGTGTTATGGTAAATGCTTTTTAAATATTGTTGCATTTGAGCGTCACAACAATCCTATGAAGTAGGTACTATTATCCCCTTTTTAGAACTGAGGCAACAGAGGCAAACCAAAGGTGAAATGAGTTTTCCAGGGTCTTCTTGACTCAGGATTCCCTGACTCCATGCCCAGTACTCAATCTACTGTATCTTCTAGCTGTCTCATGGATTCATGATTTTTCCTTCCCTTTTTACTTGCCACAGAAATTGTTTAAGATTACATCATGAGGAATTAGATGGGGGGGGGGTGTCAGACATTAGTGGTATCCTGCAAAAGATGGTCCTTCTTCAAAATGGAAGTTATGAGAAGGAATGTGTGTCTTGGTAGTTGCTTTCTCCTTGCCACCCCCATTAGGATAGATGAGTCTTTAAAAAAGCTGCTTGGCAATTGATTCAAAGGAACAAGAGTCCTTGTTTTGGCTTTTTCACCCTCAATAGACACCCTACATAAACACTTATTTCCCTATGTAAATAGAGGACAATAATCTGAAGTAATCAGTTTTAGGCACAATGCTGAGCACTAGTGATACAAAGAAAGGCAAAAAACAAAAAATCCGCAGTCCCTTCCCTCAAGGAGCTCGTGGTCTAATGGAGGAGACAGCACACAAACAGCTTTATACAGATAAAACATACACAGCATAGATTGTGGGTAGGCTGAGAGAAAAGGCACTAAAGTTAAGTACTACGGTTTCTTGCAGAAGATGGGACTCTAGCTGAGACTTAAAGGAAGCCAGGGAAGCCAGGAATGGAGATGAGGGAGGGAGTTCCAGGCATGGAGAACCAGCCAGCAAAAATGCTCCAGTTCAGGAAATAGAGTATCTTGTCCAAGTGATAGGAAGGAAACCAGTGTCACTGGGTCACAGAGGATGGGAAGGAAAGTAAGGTGTAAGAACACTGTAAAGGTAGCAAGGGGCCGGGTTATGAGGGCTTTAAGTCAGAGAGTATTTTATATTTGATCCTGGAGGTGATAGAGAGGTGCTGGAGTTGACTGAATGGGAGGCTCCAAGGAGTGAGACCTGTGCTTTAGGAAGACCTGTTTGACAGCTGAGTGGAAGATAGATTAGAGTAGGTAGAGACGAGGCAGGAGGCCAAACATCAGGCTATGGGAATAGTCCAGGTATGTGGTGATGAGGGCCTATACCAGAGTGGTTCCAACGTTATCAGAGAAAAGAGGACCTATAGAAAGATGTTAAGAATGTAGAAGTAACAGACAAGTAATTGGATCTGGGAAGTAGTGAGAGAGAGTGAGGAGTCCAGGACGACACCTAGGTTTTGAGCCATGGTATTGACTGGGAGGATGGTGGTACCCTAGACAGTAATAGGAAAGCTAGGAATATAATAACAGTAATAACAATGACAACATTTTTATAGCTTTTTAACATGTACTTTACATATTTTAAGTAGCTTTTATTTTTCTTTGCAATGTGTGCTTTTGTGATATAGCATGTAGATTTGATTATTACTATTTGTTTTAGGCAATTGGGGTTAAATGACTTGCCCAGGGTTACACCGCTAGTCAGTGTCAAGTGTTTGGTTTGAGGCTGGATTTGACCTCAGGTCCTCCTGGCTTCAGGGCCGTTGCTCTATCCACTGCGCCACCTAGCTGCCCCTAGATTTGATTATTATAGCTGGACCAGTTATCTGTTCAAATGAAACAACAAATACCAACTCTGATGACTCTGAATACCTGAAAAGTCATGCAGCTTCTCCCTATTATTACCTTCCAACCTATTCCATTCTGTGGATTAAAAAGCTTGATGTCTCTTGGTCACACAATCATTTACAGCTTGGAGCTCATCGAGTTCAACTCCTCATTTCTACAGATAATGAAACTGAGGCATAGTGAAGTGATTTGTTTAGAGTCCCAAGGTTAGGCAAAGAGCTGTGATCTGCCTTCTTAAACCTCTGGAACTACAGAAACTCAGATTTTTGGGTTGCAGAAACTTTGCCTTCAAGCTGCAGGCAAATTAGACTGCCAAGATATCTAGCCAATACCCAAAGTGAGTTTCATGGTAAGTAAACTCGAAAGCAAGATTATATAACTGATTAAACCCAAAAATCAGATAATCTTTACGTATCTTCCCTGTGTGCCAACCACTACTCGTGCCCTATGAGACCTCAGAATATAATAAGCTACAGTGATGTGAATATTAAGACATAAGATTGATTTTTCTTTTAACATATCAGCACTTGGACATCCATATGAATGTTCTTCCCCAAGCCAGTAATCACTGTGGAAGGCAATAATACTGTTCCAAAAATACATCTATTACTCCAAATATTTTTTTAGAACTCCTCTTTTCTAATTATCCTGGGCTTACACCATTCTTCTCATCTTGAATGCCTTTCACCCTTCTCTCCCACAATCCATATCTATTATATCCTTCATGTTTCCGCTTAAAATTCTCTGTGTCTGAAAAGCATTTTCTTACTACACCTATTCCACTGTTACTGTTGTCGTACTCATCAATTGCGTGTGGCAGGCATGCCTAGGCCTGGCACCAGAGGAGTTGGATAGACCCTTTTCCTTTCCACTGTCTTCTTATCAAAGTGTGACTTGAGCCATCAGGTTTGAATGCTTCTTGTCCTTGGTACTGCTCGCTCTACAGACGTGCCAGTGAGTTGTAATGGAGTTCATGCCTCAGAGTAGGCTTTCAAAAGGAGATGAGGATGCACACCTATGTACTTTATGTTCTCCGATTTCTTACCTTTGCTCATATCATTCCCCAGGCCTGACATGCCCTAACCCCTTAATCCTGTCCAGTCTTCAAAGCCTAGTTCAGATTTCACTTATAAGAAGCCTTTCCTGATTTCTGTTCGTTTGGTCATGGTCTTTTCCTCCCCTTGGATATTACATAGCCCTCTTTTTTTGTATGGACCTCTTTTATGGACTCATCTGGTATTGTTTTGCATTATATATAAATGTAGTTATTTCTTGTATGGGTCACAGCTGCCCAACTGGATTGGGAAAAACTGGGTTATGTTTTACTGGAATTTTTTCATTCCCCTAAGCGTCTGAAACAGGGGCTTTGTACAGAGTAATCTGCCCCCCCCATTAGCCTTTTATTATTGTCCTTGTTGTTATTGTTGCAACTTCTACTCCATCCTCCCCCCACCCCCATTCCTTGTTAACCACTTGTCTTTGCTACAAGAACATGAAACATGGGGCACCTAAGTGTGCAGTACATAGAGCACCTGCCCTGGAGTCAGGAAGACCTGAGTTCAAATCTGGCTTCAGACATAACACTTACTAGCTGTGTGACTCTAAGCAAGGCATTTAAACCTAATTGCAAGAAGAAGAAGATCAAATCTGGGCCTTTACTTCCTCATTTGTAAATGACTCTAAGGTCCCAACCAAGGCTAAATGTTCACTATAATCCTTATTTTGTACACTAATAACAGTAAACCTCAGGGGTTCTTTCGATTTATTACATAAGGGTCTAGAATTAGGTTGGACTTCTTTGACCCCCTAAAAGAGCCAAGGCATGAACAGGTAGGTGGCGCAGTGAATAAAGCCCCAGCCTTGGAGTCAGGAAGACCTGAGTTCAAATCCGACCTCAGACACTTGACGCTTAATAGCTAGGGACCTTGGGTAAGTCACTTAACCCTGATTGCCTAACCAAGAAAAGAAAAAGCCAAGGTATCTCCACACATTGGATCTATTGGATAATCAAAGCACCCCAGCCTTATTCTAATTTCTGGTCACTATAATGAATTTTTTTATGTTTCTACAATATGAGTTTTGGCTGCTCAATAATATATTCTGTTTTCCCATTTCATAACACTGTTGCTATGAACCAACTTTCCAATTGTAATATTTTTTTAAATCCAAAAACATGTTTTATCTGAACTATCAATGTTAAGTAGGGTGCACCTGGAGAGTCTAAAATTGAGTCATCTACTACTTTTCCTGCTCCACATTCTTGCCTAATAAAGTACTAGTTCCCAAAGTCTCTCAGGAAAGTGCTTCCTGTCTGAAAAAAAGCATAATGCCTGCATTTTTTTTCCCCTTGCTAAACAACCAGATAGTTATATTTTCATCAATGTCCAGGGCTCTTCATCTTAATCTTTTTAAATGTTATTTGAAAACTTAGTTGTCACTTACACACAACTACTCTCTCTCTCTGCCCTAAGAGAGCTCTCCACTGTAGCAAAGGAGCCCTGAAATCAAAACAAATTAGCATAATCCCCATGTCTGACCATGTATATATCTAATTCTGAACCTATGGTTTACTACCTCCCCACTGATGAAGGCAGACAGACAGACATACAGATGGACAGATAGATACACAGTAGAAAGAGGGCAAGACTTGGAATCAGAAAGACCTTAAGTTTGAATTCTTCCTCAGACACTTACTAGTTATGTGACCTTGGGCAAGTCCCTTTCCCTCTGTGTGCCTTTGCTTCTTCATTTGTAAAAGAAGGAATAATAACATCTACCTCCCAGGGTTCAAATGAGTTAAGATATAAATCACTTTGAAAACCTTAAAGTGCCATGTAAATGCTATCTATTATTACAGATAGGAGAACTATGTGCTAAGCATTTAGAATAGAAATATGGAACAAACAAGGCCCTTAAGTAGTTTACATCTTAATGGAGAAAGATAACACATGCAGGACAGCTGAAAAATGGGGGGGGGGGTTGGTTATAAAAGTAAATGTTGAAAACTAAAAATTAAGTAATTAATTTTTTTAAAAAAACTTAAAATTGTATGTAAATTGTGAATTATCAGTATTAGTGGAATTTGTTCTATATTAGGTTAGTTCAGTTGGGTGCAAATTAACTCAATATCTATGAGGTCAAGGTCACTCTATCAGATGCTGAGGCTAGAAGCGCAAAAATAAAAAATTTGTAAAAAAGAAAAGTGGGGGATGGGAGAAGTGGCATGGTATATGGATGATTTGGAAGTGATAAGGAGACCTGTTTCCAGGCAAGATAAATCTACCTATCAGAACCAGAAGGCCCAAAGACAAAATCCAAGGATGAGAGACAGGGGGTGGAGTGTTGAAGAGAAATGGAGGTTGATGGCCAGAATGAAAACAGTATGGTGTGGAGATGGAAATGAAAAGGAAGGAATCTTAATAATCCTTTATATCATTCTCTTTCTACTTCACAATGATTATCTTGTTAGAGCTCTACCCAAGCTCCCCAGATGGAATATGGTGGGAATAACTTTTTGATCATATTCTGGGTCTAGCTGTGATTCAGATTTTTGTGACAATTGGCTTCTTAACATTTCCTGCTTAATATGAGAAAAGGGGTGGGCAGTAAGATGATGGTGTTAGCACTTGCCTCCCTCGTGCAGTCAAATAAGAATCTGATTACTTTTGTTCTTCATGAGCCAAAGAGCAAAACAGAATAGAATTGGTACAGAATAGAAGCTTTTGTGTTTCAGCCAGCAGGTGGCAACCAAATTAAAGCTAAAAGTTTACGTAATCACATTAACAGGTGAAAACATTGGTCCTGAACTTTGGAAAACTAAATGACAGTTGTAAGAAATACATTTGGCTCTAAAGCTAAAAGCCATTAAGGATTTTTTTTAAACTTTAAGTCTGGAACTCATCTGATTTTTTAAAGATTGTTTTCAGTTTTTCTCCTCAAGGTTCATTGTTATATCTTAATTTTGGGGAAGAGGAATCAAAAGAATCCTCTAGAGTCACACAACATGATTCTTGAAATAATGAGGCTACTTACCTACTTTGACAGTTTTAAAAAGCAAATCTTTCTAATGGTTTAAATTGATATTTCATTTAATCTTTGCTTTGTAAAGCTGTTTACAATTTGCCCAAGACAAATTCATGGGTAGCATTTATTTGTTAATTTTTTTTAAGAATACCTCAATTTTGTGGCTAGGTGTCCTTTTAAGGAACTAGAATGAAATGCTTCATT
The DNA here is from genome assembly GCF_003287225.1 of Phascolarctos cinereus. NCBI lineage: Eukaryota > Metazoa > Chordata > Mammalia > Diprotodontia > Phascolarctidae > Phascolarctos > Phascolarctos cinereus. The sequence goes on from NW_027555958.1 coordinate 127,208,396, forward strand.
ATGATGGTTTAATACTTAGAGAATCACAGAACTTTTAGATGTGGAAATTATGTAGTCAAATCTAAATCATATTGCACAGGGGGACACTGATGCTTAAGGTCACATAGGTAGTATCCAAGCCTGGCCTAGAATCCTAAGCTTCTAATGCATAGTTCATTGCTTTCCCCAATACCTCCACACTACCTCTTATACATAACTATGAATTAAATAATGATATGATCATTTACTCCCGTTCATGTTTATGTATATGATTTAGTATGATTTATATGTGGATATAATATAATAGCTAGCATGTATGTAGTATTTTAAGATTTGCAAAAACACCTTACAAACATTATCTCATTAGATCTTCACAAGTTTGGGAGATAGGTGCTATTATTATCCCCACTTTACAGATGAGGAAATTTAGGTAGACAGAAGTTAAATGACTTGCCCAAGGTTACAATAGCTAGGAAGTATCTAAGGACAAATGTGAACTTAGGTCTTCCTGACTCCAGTACCAGCACTGTGTTGACTATAGAGTCACCTAGGAGAACTGTATATTGTATTGCACATGTAGATCATGGATTATAGAATTAAAAGAATTATTAAATTATTAAAAGAATTAAAAGAATGGATTATAGAATTAAAAGGGGGCAGAAGGGAAGGGGTAAGATACACACTTACACACATACACAAACATATTGCCAGTATTAGATAGATAAATAGATGTGTGTATGTGTATGTGTGTGTGTGTGTGTGTGTGTATGGAGAGAGAGAGAGCCCAGGTAAGTATGTGTGTACACATATGTACACATATACATATATATGTACACATACATATTCACATACATACAAAGTGCCTACTATGTACCAGGTACTGTGCTAGTACTCTTACAGATATTTTCTTACTTGAAAGAGATAGTAAAGATCATCTAGTATCAGAGTTACATGTTGCAGGATTGGAAGTAAATTCAAAGTCCAATCTCATAATTCTACAGATGAGGAAACTGAGGTACATTGAAATTAAGTGACTTGTGCAAAATCTCACAGAAAATAAAGGGCAGAAGTCCTCTGGCATTTATTCCAGCTAAGCTATAGCCATATATAGAATATTTGTTTATTTACAAAGTGCATTGTATAATTACACACAAATAATATCATAGATTTAGAATCTGAAATAGAATCAACTAGCTGGCACAGTGGACAGAGCACCAGGCCTGAAGTCAGAAAGACCTGAGTTCAAATGCCACCTCAGATACTTACTAGTTGTGCAACTCTGGGAGACACTCAACCCAGTTTGCCTCCTTTTCCTCATTTGTAAAATGAGTTAGAGATGGAAATAGCAAACCACTCCAGTATCTTTGCCAAGAAAACCCCAAACAGGGTCATGAAGAGTTGGACATGACTAACATGATTGAACAACAAAAAGAGCTGGAAAGGACCATAGGGATCAATTAATCTATCATCCTCGTTTTACCAATCAAAAAACTGAAACCGAAACTAAGTGTGATGTAGGGGGAATCACACTGCATTTGAATCCTGGCTCTTTCATTTACTATCTGTATGGCCTTAGGCAAGCATTTGCTGAGATCCAGTGACCATGGCCTCCTTGCTGTTCTTCTAATAAAACCAACTATTCCCTGGCTTTTTCATCTGCTGTACCCATGCTTGGAAAGTTTTTCCTCCTCATCTCTGCCTCCTGGCTTCACTGACTTCCTTCAAGTCTCAGGTGAAAATCCCACCTTCTACAGAAAGCATTCCCCAAACCTCCTTAATTCTAGTGCCTCCCCTTTGTTGATGATGTCCAATTTATCCTGTGTATAACTTGTTTGTAAGTAGTTGTTTGCATATTATCTCTTCCATTATGTGGTGAGCTCCCTGAAAATCAGGAACTGTCTTTTGCCTTTCTTTGTATCACCAGTGCTCAGCACAGTACCTGGCACATAGCAGGGCAACTTAATAAGTGTTTATTAGCTGACTTATTGAGCCTCACCTGTTTTCTCACCTGTAGAATAAGAGGGTTGACTCACTATTCTCCGAACCCCCTTTCAGTGATAGATCTAAGATTCTATGCTCCTAAGTGACTTGTCCAAGTCAGGAACTAAGTTGCAGAATAGTGGAAACCTTTTAAGATATGTGTAGATAAAATATTTTCTTGGCTTACAGTTTTAGTTTCTATCTCTTATTCAAAGGACTTTGAATTTTTCTTTTTAAGAAAATCACTGATAGACTTGCAGAACTCTTTATTTTTTTCTTTTTTATTCTTTGTTACAAAGGATGCTCTCTCAAAGGGCAGGGCCATAGGTTTTTGGAAATAAAGGTGGTATGAAGTACAAAAGCTACCAATCATTTTTTTTAATTGCTGGAATCTTTAGAATAAACTTGCTGAAACCCCAGGTCTGGACCAAGACAAAGTCAACATCCCTTCTACTAAGCACTGCAAGGGGAGCCAGAGCAGCCTTAAGGCACCAGGAGGCTGACACTGGCTTTATGTTGGTGCTGAGTTTCAGCACACAGTCAACCCCAGATACCAATGGGCAATCTGTGGGAGCCTCTTCCTGCCACCTGTAAATCAAAATGTCTAATGGTTGGTTAGTCCCAAGTCCCTTAGCTTGTAGGCAGTCTGTATTGATAGATTGACTATACATACCACTTCCTGTCAGTGAGCATGGTGTAACGGAAAAAGCATTGGATTAGAAAGCAGGAGACCCCAATTCTAGCTCTGCCACTAACTAGCCATGTTACCTTAAGCAAGTCAGATTAACCTTTTTGCACCTCAGTTTCTCTCTCTGTGAAATGAGGAGCCCAGGGGCAGCTGGGTGGCGCAGTGGATAGAGCACCAGCCCTGAAGTCAGGAAGACCTGAGTTCAAATCCGAGCCTCAGACCAAACATTTGACACCTAGCTGTGTGACCTTGGGCAAGTCACTTAACCCCAACTGCCTAAAAAGAATAAAAAGAAAAAAGAAAAAGAAATGAGAAGCCCAGACAAGACCCCTTCCAGTTATAAAATTCTATTATATGTCAAACCTGCCTTTCTGGAGGCATGAGTAATCAATAGTTCACAGTGTAGTATGGGACCTACTTTCTTGCTAAATGTCTCATTCTATAGTCTTTCTGCTTCCCTTACAGATTAATACACCATACTGGAAAGGGCTATGGAAGGCAGCAGGAACTCCTGCTGATATGGGGGCCAAAGGATCAGGGCCCATACCAATTAATCCTTTCCTTATGACTTATGGACTGTGACTGGCTCCTGAGGTCAGTCATAGTGGAACAGGATGGTCTATGAAAATACAGTTCTTATCATGATCATATAAATGTAACACATATAGTTATATAGATTTTTATATATTATCTTGTAGGTGTATGTATATCTATTTTTTTAAATTCAGATTTGTGATTTCATCAGCGTAGGGAATTTCAAGTGTAGAAACTTCTCCCATAGATAATAGATAAGCAACTAATCTTTAATTTTTGTAGTCTCAAAGAACTGTCTAGGGCATTGAAAGTTTAAATAACCTACACATGGGCACACAAACTAATACATATCAGGGGCAAGTCTTGAATTCAGGTCTTTCTGACTCCAAGGCCATCTCTCTATTCACAGTACCACTGCCTCGGTGATGTCACTGACATCAATCTAGGTCTCTAACTACCCACCTAATTACTCTGGCAAGTTGTTACTGTGTGTGCTAGTTAAAATACATTCCCTTTAATAAAATATGAGTAATGATAGAGCCATAGATTATTTTTGAAAAATAAGTTTTTATTGATGTCTTCTGTTTCCTATATCATCATTGCATTAGACCAAAAACAAAGCAAAACAAAACAAAACAAAACCTAGTTTACTCCATCTTGTCCAAACTGGAAGTTCAGAGGTCATTCACAGGCCTAGTCCTATTCTGATGATACAGGAGATTTGATCTGCTTTTTTTTCTGATCTGGGATGGTTTGCCCCATTTTAGGCAAACCAGAGGTCTACCACTGGGGTTGAGGAATGGGTTAATTAATGTTGTACATAATGCAGACACCCTATGCTCACAACTCTAAAGCTCAAGAGATTCATTAGCCACAGCATCCTTGGTGGTTGAGCTTATAGTCATATATCACCATAATGGGATAGAGCTATAAACTCAAATTCCATGAGGGAAAACCCTGCCTATATTGTTTTCTTTGTATTCCTTACAGAGGCCAGTGAGGTTCCTTTGGCCTTTAGAAAGCATTTACTGAGAGCCATCCTGAGGTACTACCTAGAAGCCTGGCTTTGGAATCAAGAATATCAGGGGTCAAGTCCTGCCTGTGACCCATACTAGTGAGCAGAGTAACTGTGGGCAAATTTGTTCATCTCATGGTATCCCGGGCAACTATGAGCCGCCATTTTCCATCAGTGAAAACACTTCCTACACCAGAGTACTCTGAACTCATGAAATTGCAGGTCTAGACCCCTTCCCCTCAAAGTTGCTAAATGTTGAATATTACAGCTAGAAAGAGATCATGTCATACAACTTATTTTACAAATAAGAAAAGGAGAGTTTAAAATTCTGTTTCTCTTCCTTTTCAAATGTCATAATCATATGTCTTTTTTCTCTTTTCATAACAATTATATTTCAAAAAATCTTTGGTCTTAGTGATGGCGGATACTTGCTGTGCTGATACAAAACATAGCCCATTTATATCTTCTCACCATGGGAGGTGTTCTTCCATAGATCCTCCAAAGAGAAGCTGTCTGCTTTGCTAGAGCCTTTCCTCCAGGTCTTTTTACATTCCATGAGTATTAATGAAACACCCTACCTGCCCTTTTCTTATGCCTTGTTCTTTACATGGCTTACTTCCTTTTCTAATCATCCATTTGCTCAATGATATTCCTTTTGCTTCATGAGCATAAATCATAACTGCTGCAATTTACTAACGCCTAAAAGAAATTGTAGAGTTCTAAGATGCACAACCATAGAGTATAACTGGGAAAAGTTTTTTTTTTGTAGCACCTCTGGCTCTTAAGCTACTCACCCCACACCTGCCCTGGAAGCATTGATTAGGGGAAAAAAATCAAAATTAGAATGAGGAAGAAAAATGTAGTTCAGTGGCTGTGAGAGTGGTGATTAAGGTCCAAGTAATGAAGACAAGGTTTTTTTTTTTTACTGGGGCTGGCTACTGATTGCATTCTCTCTGTAATGTGATGGGTTAACTGCAACCAGATGAATGAATGAATGAATGAATGAATGAATGAATGAATGAATGAATGAATGAATGAATGAGTGAGTGAATGGAATACAAAAGCATTCTTAAGCACTTCATTTGTACCAGGCACTGTTTAAAAGCTGGAGATACAAGTACAAGCAAACAAGACAATTCCTTTCTTTAAAGAACTTACGTTGTAGTAGGGAAAGACAACATATAAAGAGAAATTAGCATGGTAGAATGGTTTGGAAATGGCCTGGAAGGTATGTGAAATCTTAGTTCTGGGTAAGATAAAATTAACGTTCACCTATCAGAGTCCAAGGTCCTCTGGAATGGCATAAGGAGCCTGGCCAGACTGCAGTTAGCAAAGTTTTAGATCAGAGCTCCCTGCCAGTAACCACATAGCCAAGACAGGGAAGCAACTACCCTTTTGTTGCTGTTCAGTCATTTCAGTCATGACCTCATTTGTTTTTGTGGGGCTTTTTTGGCAAAGATACTGGAATGATTTGCCATTTTCTTCTGCAGCTCATTTTACAGATGAGGAACCTGAGGCAATCAGGGTTAAGCAACTTGTCCAAGGTCACACAGCTAGGCAGTGTCTGAGGCCACATTTCAACTCAGGAAGATAAGTCTTCTTGATGCCAGGCCCAGAACTCTAACCACTGTACCACCTACCTACTCTATTGAGTTCCACTTAAATGTCATTCCATTTCTTTCTTTCTTTCTTTCTTTCTTTTTTTTTTTTTGGTCTCTTCAGAGGTAGACTGAAGCTGTATATTGCCTGCGACTCCTGGATCTAGATCAATTATGTTTGAGAGTGGAGGTGAGGAGACTTGTTATATGAGCTCATAGCTTCTTATTAGTACTTTTTAAAAAAATTATGCAGTGCCCTCTGGTTGTTAGGTATGGTTATTTCCTTATTGATTTTATATGGATAGGGTCTAGACCTGTGATTTCACTGATACAGGGAACTCCCAAAAGAGGAATCTTCTGGGATTTCATGCTGAATAAACTTATTGATTCTATGCTAAGGAAAAACACTACATGCAACCTCCTGGCATATGTGCTTGTTTCATCAGGGAACCAACTCCATTGTGCCAAAGTCACATGAGAGCATTCATTGAAATCTATAGCTTGTCACAACTTTATTCCAATCTACCTTTCTAGTTATGATATGCTACTCCCCTTCACAAACTTTTGATTCAACCAAACTGGCCTTTTTATGCTGTTGCTCACATATGCTCGTGTCTCCATGGTGACTTTGTATAGGTTGTCCCTGTGACTGAAGTACACTCCCTCATTACCTTTTCCTCTTGGAATCTCTAGGATATTTCATATCTCAATACAAATGCTGCCCCCTTCAAAAGGGCAAGTGTCTCCCTCAAAATACCATCTTATATTTCTTTTACATATACTTATTTTAAATTTATGTATTGTCTCTCCTATTGAATATAAGCTCCTTTAGGGCTGGAACTGTAACATTTATGCCTTTGTTTCTGCAGTTGCTCTTTCTGTGCCTAGCACAAAACATTTCATAAATGCTTGTTGATTGATTTTTGAAATACAGAAAATTCAAAAAGAGACTAGCTAGTGGGTGGGGGCTTGGAGCTATGTTCTAATCGGTAGTTTACACAAATCTACACACCCCTAGATAGTCTTGGTACAACCACATTATGAGAGGTAGAGCTGAAGTTTAGGTCTTTGATTATCTGGTAACCATAGAAAATATGACACTTATTTAGCACTTCCTTCCCATGTTGGCAGGTACAAACTGTCTGGGTGAATGTGAGAGTTCCTAGTGGAAAGGTATCACATCCACCTCATGGTAAAGTAGCAAAGTGCTTTTTAAAATTGTCTCCATAGTAGGTAGAACTGTTCAGAAAACAAATGGGAGCTTTCATGCAAAGAAAACTGAAGCCCAAGTTTTTCTCTTAACCCTGGAATCATCCTCCTGCAAAACTGTTTTCTTTTAGGGGGCAGCTGGGTGGTGCAGTGGATACAGCACATACAGCACGGGTCCTGGAGTCAGGAAGACCTGAGTTCAAATCTGAACTCAGACCAAACACTTGACACTTACTAGCTGTGTGACCCTAGGCAAGTTACTTAACCCAAACTGCCTAAAAATTAAAAAAAAATTGACTTCTTTCCTGACCTTTCTTCTTTCTACCTACCTTTCCTTTTGAGTTTCGAGAACCTAAGTCTACTTAATAGGAAAGCTCACATCTGGCTCACCGATATTAGTCAGATGCCTCTCCCAGGAGTATTTGTATTTCAAAACAAATCCTTGGGAGAGAGTAAATGAGTAAAATAAACTAAATTCTAAGCTAGGAATTTAGAGGTTAATATCTTTAAGGGTTTTTTTGTGGGGGGAGGGGTATCGGGTATGGGAGTGAGGGAAGCCTTTCTATTGTACTTCAAGTGACTCCAATGGACCACTACTGTGAATTGTTAGACCTGTCCTGACTTCCAAGTGATAATTCCTTCTTCTGTACCATTCTATTTGTGATAGGGATGTTGAGGGAGGGGGGAGGCAAAGTTACCCAATTATATTCTTTTCTGCCAGATACCCCAGAGGAAAATTCAGTCACTCCTAATGACTTGGAGAATGCATTTTTCCAGCCCTGGGATTATTTCAAGTAGCTGAGTTAGTAACAACTACAATTTATAAAGCAAAGGTCTTCCTAAATTAGATACTTGTAATTTATAATTAAGCTTAATTGTAGTTGTTGATTAGGGTTTCCAGTGGTAATTTCATGTGCTGTACTGTAGAAGACCATGGACTCTGGGGGTTTTCTCCCCTCTCTTGATGCTTTTCCATATCTTCAAATAGCTCAGTGAGATAAAGACAGGCTGAAACTAATGGCATAGCAGTGAGTCCCAGTGTGACAGTGACAGTGGAATTTCTAAGGAGAAAAGGGAAAGAAAGGGAAAGACAAAATGAGATTTTTTTTTTACTTCCCTATTCCAGGAGGTACAGCTGATGCTACTTTTTTTCACAGGCAAGAAAACATTTTTATCAGCCATTACTGTTTTAGTAGAGTATTGTGTATGAAAGTAGAATAGACACTCATTTTAATTTGCTAAGAGATCAAGACTCTGGAATGAGCTGTAAGCTTAAGTCTTAGCATTATAATGCTTTTTGTTCTCTGGGCCTATGCTATGGGAACCTGTAAATAGCTTTTTAGTATGGCTCTATTGTATAGAAATATTGTGGTGGCAGTAGAAATAAAAACACATCTGTAGAGTGTTTTAAAATTTATAAAGTGCTATCCTCACAATCCTTTAAGGTGGACAATAATAGTACTATTATACTCATTTTACCAAAAGGGTAACCAACTTCACCATTTAATGCTGCCTGGAACAGAAAAATAAACATATCAAATAAACTCCTAGCCTCCAGCCAATCAATTTTTTTCTTCTTCACTTGTGATTGCATTGATATATATAATTTCTGGTGAGAAAATTCCTTTTATTAATGCTATCAGCTTCTGTTCTGCCATTTAGAGTCTTAGAGAATATCCTGGGGTCTTGAAGAGTTACCATCTGAATTTCCTACAATGTACAATCCCTAAAAACAGTTAAAACATCAAGAATATTTATAACTGATCAGATATGCAGCCTTATACTTCAGTAGTTTTTTTTTACCTCTTCATTGTATAGTTGTAATTGTGTACATTGTTCTTTTTATTCTGTTTTGTTCATGTCTAAGTGCTTCATCCCATCTTCCAATATTTCTTTAAATTTTTCCTAACTTTGCTTATTTCTGTTGAGTAGCACCATCTTTCCAGTCATCCAGTTTCTAACCTATGTAATCAGCCTAGAGAGATAGGTTGGAGTCCAATATTGAAAGACTAATTACCAAGCAAAGGAATTTGTATTTACTCCCAGAGGCAATGAGAAGTCACTAAAGCTTCTGGAGCAGAGCAATGACATAGCACTTTAGCAATAACACTTTGTCAACTATGTGGAAGATGGATTGGAGAAGGGAGAAGCTAGAGGCTAGGAAAGCAATATGGAGTCTGTTTCAACAATCCAGGCCAAAGGTAAGGAGTACATTAGTGGATATGTAATTGGAGAGAAGGGATTGGATGCAAGAGGTTTTGTGGATATAGAATGCCAAAGATTTAGCAACTGATGGTCATTGTGAATTTAGGTTACTAGAAGAATACAGTGCCCTCAACAGAAATAGGGAAGTGGGGAAAGTTTAGTGGAAAGACAATGAGCTCAGTTTTGGACATGTTTAATTTGAGATGCATATGGGACATCATGGTAGAGATTTCTAGCAGGTACTTGGAGATATGAGACCAGTGGACAGGAGAAACATTAGTGCTAGATATGTAGATATTGGAATCATCTGTATAAGAAAGGTGGTTAAAGCTATAGCAGCCAAGAAGAACAGATAGTAGAAGAGGAGGGCAAGGGAGAAAGAGACAAAGACAGAACAAGACCATGTTTAAGATTTACCCATGCATAGCAGGGACATAGGTGACGCTACTACAAAGAAGATTAAAGCTAGGTTATAAGGAGATAAGAGCTGAAACATGATAGAGATGTAGCCCAAAAACCCAAGGAGGAGAGAGTATACAGTAGAAGTAAAAAACATGCAGGCTATCCGTGTATTGGTCCAGCCATTTTAGAAAACAATTTGGAATTATGCAAGAAATGTTTAGCTATTAAAAATTTTTTAAATAAATTTTTGCCACCTTTTGTTTTTACAGCATAATTCTATTCCCTGACATTGTTTTCCCTCACCCACAAATGAACTCACTTTTGCAACCAAGAAAATCAACTAGATGAAACTGATGATAACTATGCCTATATGACTATCATATAGGCAACATTCTATATCTGCGATCCACCCCACTCCCACTGCAAAGGAGGTAGTTGTTTCCATATTTCTTCTCCTGAGTCAAGATTGGTTATTACAATTCTTCAGTGTTTGGGTTCATTTCACTATTTTGTTTTTGTTTGTGTTCTTTATTTGTGTATGGGTATGCTGTCCCCCTAGTTATACTTCCTTAACTCAGATTTCATAGCCATGTTTCCATGGCTTTTTTTCAAATTCCTCATTCATTTTTCACATGACAATGATAGTCTTTTGCTTATCTTCCATAATTTGTTTATCCACTTTTCAACAATAAGTATGCATTTTGTTTCCATTGTTTTACTACCACAAAAAGTACTGATTAATATCTAGGTACATTTTATTTTTATCTTTTTTACACCCTTGGGATATATAACCAGCAGCAGTGAAAAGATATGAATAGTTTAGTAAAATTTTTTTTTTTTGCAAAATTTAAAACTATTTTTAATAGTTTAACCAATTTACAACTCTACCAATAATATATTAGTGTGCCTATTGTTCCTCCAACATGGACTGTTCTATTTTTTGTCATCTTTGCCTTAAAGAGGCAATATTACATAGTGGATAGAAAGTTGGCCTCTAAACCAGGAAAAACTAGATTGGAATCCTGCCCTTGACACCAACTGGTTCCGCGACCCTGGACAATCACTTAAGCTTAGTGCTCTGCGTACCTCTTTAGGACTATAAGCTCTGGGGGAAGCTAGGTGGCGCAGTGGATAGAGCACTGGCCCTGGATTCAGGAGGACCTGAGTTCAAATCCGGCCTCAGGCACATAACACTTACTAGCTTTGTGACCCTGGGCAAGTCACTTAACCCCACTGCCTAGCCAAAAAAAAAAAAAGATTAAAAGCTCTAAGACTGTAAGGTATTAATGTGCATTAATAGAGGGAGTGTCCTCATCTAGGAGTTCCCCAGCCCAATGAAAAGGGCAGCTAGGTGGTACAGTGGATAGAGTACCAGCCTGGGGTCAAGAAGACCTAGATTCAAATCTGGCCTCAGAAACTTATTAGCTGTGTGATCCTGGCCAACTTACTTAATCCTGTTTGCCTCAGTTTCCTCATCTGTAAAATGAGCTGGAAATGGCAAACCACTCTAGTATCTTTGCCAAGAAAAAAGGGATCATGAAGAGTTGGATATGACTGAAAAACAAAAGATAACCAATGAAATCACAGGCTCATTCTCTACCCTTTATCTGTCATCTATGCCATTTTGTGGGGTATGAGATGAAATCTCAGAATTGTTTTACTTTGCCTTTCCCTCATCAGAAATTAAAGATAGTCTTTAATATAAGTAACAATGGTTTGTCATTGTTTCTGTTAGCATAGATTGCTGTTAGTATCCTTGAACCAACCACACTTCTGTGGGGGTAGACTTCTATTTTGAGTTATCATGGTAGTTTTATTCATTTAATTTAGTAAGTGGGCAGAAAGAATAAAGTGTATTTTTTGCTTGGATTTGTCCAGAGGCTAGCATGAATCACACTTTTGAAATGCTTCAGTTTCACTAACGATGTAAGCACTGCTTTATAACTGGATAACTCAGCACAAATCTTTTCAAGACAAAAGTTATCTACAAATTACTACATAATCTCTTCATCAGAGCCCTTTCCAGTCATTATGTAGTGGTCAGAGAATAAATACTTGAATGAATAAATGAATGAATGAACTAGCAACATTTATGGCAAGCTTGTGATACTCTAAAACTAAGTCTGCCTTAGAAGAAATGACAGTCTTGTTAATCTAAGAAACAGGAAGCAAATTTAAAATTCCTCTGTTATCAAATGGTATATTTAGGGATTTCCAAGGCTTGCAATGAAACCTCTTTTATCTGTATAGATTAATGGGGCCAAATAAGTGGCTTTGCATGTTCAACAATTACTGGATTACTGAAAGTTTAGTAACCTTGCATTGTCAGATTGCCACAAGTTCCCTGAGAAACCTGAAAAGGGGTTTCAGATCACGTTGTTCCTAAGACTTCCCCAAGGATTTGGGTGCACTTTCAAAAGAGGAAGGGAATTCATATTAGCATGATCAACTCAGAGAAAATGAAGCTTTTTATACAAATTATCTTGTTACCTCTTATTTGATGAATCAAGGGGAAATCTCAAAGCTTGTACAGTGTGGTATAAATCAAACCAAGAGGTGTAGGTAACAGGTAGAAAAAGCAATGGTCATGAATATTCCAACAAAACAGAGACTGATAAGTGCTGAGCATATTAGTGAGGTTTGATGATTTAAAAAAAAACACCAAAACTTGGCAAAAAAAAAATATTGTCCCCGAAATACTATGTTCTCGAACAAAGAAGTTTATTTTTTTCTTTTTTTAAAAATTTTATTAATTTATTTTGATTTATCAACAATCACTTCCATATGCTTTTGAGCTGAAAATTTTTCTCCCCCTTCAAACAAAGAAGTTTAGAGTAATAATGCTCATATAAAAATGAGTTAAGAGCAAGTGACTTTTTTGTATATATATTATATGTTTAAGATTAAAAAATCCATACATGATCATATTTGGATAACCAGCATTTATTATGTATCATAGGGTGAGAGTGAGGAGGAATCTCAGAGGCCAGCTGGTTTAACTCCCTCACTAGAGCTGAGGAAATTTGGGCCCAAAGAGCTGTAGGTTGCCCAAGTTCACACAGACAATAAGTAACAGAGATGGAATCTGAACTCAGGGACTCTGACTCCAGAGCCAGTACTCTGTGCACTATATCACCTTATCAGAGCTAAATTTATATAGCGCCTTTTTCAAATTTTTTTCAACTTATATATGTTTTTTTTCAAAGTACCTTCACTCATTTTATTTAGGCTTCATATTAACTCTTCAAGGTAGGACAGGTTATTTTTTGTCTGTTTGTTTGTTTGTTTGTTTTTGGTGGAAGGCAAAGGAGTAGGTTGTCTGGACCATGATTAGGGAGCCTTCGGAGTAGAAACTCCTTGCTGTAATGCAGGTCAGCAACTTGTCTAGAAAGTCTGCTCTTCGGAGAGTTGTCTGAAAGCACTAAAAAGCTAATTGACACAACATGTGTTAAAGGCATGACTTGAACACAGGTTTTTCTCTCTCCAGGACTAGTCCTTGATTCTTAATGCCATGATAATTCTCTTCAGACAAATGTTATAAGCTCCATTTCATTGGTCAAGAAACTAAGGCTTGGAGAAATGAGATGATTTGTGACTCCAGCCCACAGTGCAGGTTGGTGGAGCTGGGAGAATGACCCACATTTCTGGACTCCAAGACTAATGCTTTCTTCATTCTATTAGACTGCCTAACCCTCAGCCAGGAGTACATGATGTCTTCCATAATTCCCTCCTTTTAAATGGTCCTACTGAGTAGGTGATTTAACTCTGAGTCACATACTGCATGCTTTTAGAGGATTTTATCCTGAACAATAAATGAACCAAGGCATTTGCAACCTATTGTGGCTAAGGTACATGTCTTCCTTGCACCACTTCCAAAAGCACCCCCTTGCCTTGCAGAAAATACATTTTCAACTTCTCCGTGCCTGTTTCCAGGGCCCTTGCCAATCAAAATTCCTGCATTCAGCCTTGATTTTGCCACTCACTCTCATCTCATGTAAACTAGGGTCACTGGTTATTTGAGGAAGAGGAAAAGGATATTATATCACCAGGTCTGACGGCAACAGACACACACACACACACACACACACACACACACACACACACACTTCTGGGATTACAAATTTCCCTTGTTCTCATTGCTCACTGAAACAGTGGTTCAAGGTAAAGTTATTGAGTGCCTGCAAATTATATTATCCTTGAATCAGCCACAATATTTTACTTAGGAGAATCATAAAGACATGGGGAATAGACTAAAAGTTAAAGAGCACCCAATACTGAAAACCTCAATGTTTGGATGAAAAACAGTAAGTCAGTTGTCATGCTAACATCTGAGTCATCACTGATTAAATAGACAGCAGATGCCTTAGACCTTAAAATATAACACATGCAGAGACGATTGGTACAGAGTTGTTGTAGAGACCATTTTTTTGCATTTCTTGGCTCTCTAGTTTGTTAAAAATTTCAAGCATGAATTGCACTGACAGGTTTTTTTCCACATTTAATTATCACAAACGTTTAGTTGTGTTGATAAAAGGACCAAATGATGAGGAAATTAAAAGAGAATGTGCTTGCAAAGATGAAGTTGTACTAACTGAGCTTGGCTTGTCTTCAAACTGTGTCATAACCCTATGACTGCCTTGCAAATGTCTGGCTGTGAATGGTGACTCCTGATGGAAAATAAACTAAACAATCTACTTACTTGGTAGATTTTTATTTTAATGTTTCAAAATAGTATAAACTTCTTCACAATCAACAAGTATTTATTGTGCTTATTATGTGCTAGTCAATGGAGGCACAATGACAAAGACAAAATAATCCCTGCCCCTAAGGACCTTGTGTTCTATTGTGATAAACTGAATATTTATGCAAATATATAGAAAATAAAGATAAAACAATCTGCAGTGGAGACTAGGAAGGTGGGAACACTAGTAGTTGGAGTAGGTGGATCAAGAAAGGCCAAATTTGAAAGGGGACAATTTCAGAGACACCTGGGAAGACTCGTATGAACCGATGCAAAGTGAAGTGAGCAGAAACAGAACAATTTATACAGTAACAATAAAAAATATTGTAAAGTCAAACAACTAAAGGCTTAGGAATTCATATCAACACAATGGCCAATCACAATTCCAGAAGATTTCTAATGAATCGAACTGCCCAGCTCCTGACAGAGAGAAACCCCAATGGGTTACAGTGTCTGGACATTTCCTGCCTTTTCCAGAAATGTTTTGTTTCCTTTAACTCTCTTCAGAACATTCCCCTCAAAATTTATGCTCTCAGATACAGCATGTCCAAAAAAGATTTCATGACCTTGGGGCAGCTAGGTGGCACAGTGGATAGCAAAAACACCTGGAAGTCAGGAGGACCTGAGTTCAAATCTGGACTCAGACCAAACACTTGACACTTACTAGCTGTGTGACCCTGGGCAAGTCACTTAACCCCAATTGCCTAAAAAAAAAGATTTCATGATCTTTTCCCCCCATACCTTCCCTTCCTCAACATTTCCCTGTTGAGGGAACCACTATCTTCTCACTCAGGTTTGTAATCTCATTAGTCTTTCTCCCTCCCTTTTCCTCACCTCTTATATCCAACAGGCAATCAAGTCCAATAATACCAGAAATTTCCTTTCTTTCCACTCACACAAACAAGCTGGCCTCCCCTCTTTCTGCACTTGTTGCAATAACTTCCTATTGGAGGCCATCTCTAGTCATCATGATCTATATCTGACTATTGGACCCAGATGGCTCTGGAGGAGAAAGTGAGGCTGGTGCCTTTGCACAGCCCTACCTCACTTAAATCCAATTCACTTGCATATCATGGCATCACCTCCCTGATATCATGGTCCTCTTCGAGAATGAAGGACAAATGACAACAACAATTTCCCATTGGATTTTCCTGCTTCCATTTTCCCCCTTCCCCATTCCATTCACGTGGCTGCCAAAACCCCCCAAAACAAAAGTCCTTCATAGGCTGCCTATTGCCTTTAAGCTAAAATTCAAACCCCTCAGCTTGACAATTTGGCCTCAACCTGCCTTTTCAACCTTTTGTATCATTTGCCTTGATGCATTCTACAATCCAGCCAGACTAGACCATGAAGCATTGCTACAATTCTGTGCATTTGCACAAGCCACCTTTAATGCTAGGGAATGCAATTGTTCCTCTTCTGCTTCTCTGAATCACTATCTTTCTTCCAGGGACAACTCAATTGCTGCTTCTTCTATGAAGCCTGCTCTTATTCTTACTACCCCCAACTTGGTAATAGTCTCTCCTTCTTCACTTAACAGCATTGTTAAATCTGGTATTCTCTAACTTTGTGTGTGCTATACTAATATTCTCCCGAGCCTTTCCCTCCCTCCCTTCCACCTCAAAACAATGTATGCTCTTTGAGGTCTGAGACTGTTTCCCTTTTTGTCTTGGTAACCTCAGGATGCAGTGTGCTATCTTTTCTCTTCTTTTCACTCTCATGGTGATCATCTTAGTTTAGGCCCTTTGACTGAATCCTTCAATAAAGGGATTTGTTCTGTGAAGTTTGAATTCAGTCAAAGGGTCGAACTGGACGACCTAGAGGGCCACATGTCCCCTGGCTCACCACCTCTGACTAAGTAGGCCTTCATCCCTGACAGCCTGGACTATATTGACTTCCTAGTTGGTTTCTCTGCCTCCAGTCTCTCTCCTCCAATCCATCTTACTCATTAGATGCCCAAATGACATAACTAAAGCTCAGGTCTGACCATGTTTCTCCCCTGATGAAGAAGCTCCATTTTCTCATATTTCAGATTTAGAGCTGACTGCAGCCTACCTCCCCAAACTTTCTATACCTTACTTCCCTTCACATACTATAGCTCAGAAAAACAGGCCTACTTGGTCTAGATCACAAAATTATCTTCCATTTCCCATCTCTGCTAGTCTTCACTTCTGCTTCTTAGAATCCCTCACTTCCATTCAAAGTTAAGCCCAAGGGCCAATGTATAAGGTTTTCTGCGATTTTCCCCAGCTGCTAGTGCCTCCCTTTAGCTCCCCAAGTTAATCTCAAATGCTAATTTATGTGTACATACTGCCCCCCCCGAATATGTCTGTTTTGTCTTTGTATCCTCAAAAGGTACTCTACACATTTTAAGTTCTTAATAAATGTTCGTTGAGTAAATGACTAATTAATCTCAAGAAATATAACCTTTGGGGGAATCTCAGGTTGAGGTGGTAACTTTTATTTTGAAAGCACTTTAGAGTTTATCAAGTGCTTTTTCATCACATCAACCCTGTAAGGCAAGTAGTATGAGTATTATTCTTTCCATTTTGTTGATGAGTCTCAGAAAGGTAAAACAATTTGTCAAAGGTAACACAGTTAGGTATCAGAGATTGGACTGGATCCCTAAGCCTCTGCATTTAAGAAAGGTCTGTCATATAGTTGCCTTTTGGGGGCTCATTTTGAGGAGCAAATTATAAAAATGAAGAGAGATTTTTGGAAGTTTTTTTGTTTGTTTGTTTGTTTTTACTACCCTTGCCAGAACCAGAGAATCTCATAATTGAAAGGGACCTTACAAATGGATGACTTTAAAGGCATGGCTGAATTTCCTATTTTGCTTGTATTTATCCTGTATCAGCACCAACTAATCATGAAGATCTCATGTGTGAATGCTTGGCAACAAACAGAAGTGTTGCTGAAACATTCAAAGTGTTGAAAAACTTTTTTGAATCTTATAGTTTATCCTGAGACAACTGTGTTGACATTTGAAGTGAAGGTACAAAAGCAATAGGCAAAATTGTTGGTGTCTTAGCATGGATCAAGGTAGTGATACCCAACTATTTGTGGTTATTGTATTCTTTACCATGGGGTAGCTAGGTGGTACAATTGACCTGCATTCAGAAAGACTCATCTTCCTCAGTTCAGATCTGGCCTCAGAGACTTGCTGACTGTAGCCTACCTCCTCAAACTTTCTTCACCTTAAATCCTCTTCACATACTATAGCTCAGAAAAATATGCCTACTGGGTAGATCACAAAATTATCTTCCATTTCCCATCTCTGCATGTCTTTACTTCTGCTTCTTTGAATCCCTCACTTCCATTCAAAGCTAAGAGCAAGGGCCACTACATACAAGAGGCTTGTGTGATCCTGAGCTTGTCATTTAACCCTGTTTACCTCAGTTTCCTCATCTGTAAAATGAGCTGGAGAAGGAAATGGCAAACCACTCTAGTATCTCCACCAAGAAAACTCCCAATAGGGTCATGAAGAGTTGGACACGATTGAAATGACTGAACAACAACAAATTCTTTACTACCATTCACTTGCAATGAAAATAAGCCAGTTTGGTTTTTTTTTGTCAGTCAACAAGCATTTATTAGGTACCTACTATGTGCCAGTTTCACTTTATGGGTTTGATGAAGTACTAAACATTATTAATTTCATTAAATCTCAGCCTGTGAGTGTACATCTATTGAATATTCTGTGGGATGACATAGGAACTATACATAAAGTCCTTCTGCTGCATGCTGAAGTTATGCTATCTTGAGGAATAGCACTTATACAATTGAGTTGCTTTGAATTAGCCATCTTTTTAATGAAACACCATTTTTACTTGAAAGAATGACTGACAAGCTGGTTATTCAGATTTGGGCATTTGATAAATAATTTCTCAAAAACGAATGAAGTGATCCTGTCTCTTCATGGAAAACAACTAACAGAATTTGTTTGCCAATGATAAAATAAAAACTTACAAGCAAAAATTAGAATTTTTGAAAACTTGTGTCTTTAGCCATGGTAGCTTTCCAATATTTAAAAGATTTTTACTGA
Organism: Phascolarctos cinereus; assembly: GCF_003287225.1. Lineage (NCBI taxonomy): Eukaryota > Metazoa > Chordata > Mammalia > Diprotodontia > Phascolarctidae > Phascolarctos > Phascolarctos cinereus. Next base: position 127,226,792 of record NW_027555958.1, read on the forward strand.
TATAAATGGTGATACAAATGAATGTGATTCAAATGCATATAAATCGATATTATATAATGAAATGTGTCATTAAACCAATACTTTCTAAATGGTCAATGCGTGATGTAATAAAACCACATTTGGGTAAAGATCCATTCAAAGTACAAGACAGACCAAAGAATTCTAAGGTACTAGCGTATGAAAAGTTCATTGATAGAGTTTCAAATTCCACATTGTAATTAATATTTAAGAAACTGTTACTTTTCAAGTTTTGGTATATTATCAAACAAGAATATCCATGATATCTGAAAAGGTTATTGAAATATTCCTCCCTTTTCCAACTCAGTCAGATTTTCTTCATATACTTCAATCAGAACAACATAGCATAATAGATCGAATGCAGAAGTAGATATGAAAATCCAGTTATCTTCTATTAAACTAGACATTAAAGAGATAAAAAATGTAAAACAACTAATCTTATATTCTTATTAATTTGTTTTGGAAAATATTGTTATTTTTGATAAATATATATAATGGGTTTGTTTTTAATTTTTAAATAAATTAATAAATAAACATTAAATACATTAATAAATAAACTTTTCTAACATGACTAATATAAATTGGGCAACTAGGCAGCACAGTGAGTAGATTTCCAGCCCTAGAGTCAGGAGGACCTGAGTTCAAATTCAGCCTCAGAGACTTACTAGCTGAATGAAGCTGGGCAAATCACTTACCCTGTTTGCCTCAGTTTCCTCATCTGTAAAATGAGCTGGAGAAGGTAATGGCAAACTACTCCAGTACTTTTACTGAGAAAACCCCAAATGGGGTCATGAAGAGTAAGACAACTAAACAACAAAAATAAATATAACCCACATAGACAAAAGTTCATTGAGATCTTCAATTTCCAAAAGTGTAAAGGGGTCCTGAAACCAAAAACTTAGAGAACTGCTCTTCTAGAGCTTGTGGAGGAATGAGGCTAAGGGCTCATTGTTGTCCACCATTTCCTTCAAAGATTTGCCAGCTGGAAGGTTTGCAAATGATTAGCTTTTTGTCCACTTTCCAAGCCCTGTTCATAAGTGTTGTCATTGATGTTTCAGTTAAATGTTCAAATTTTTAGTCCATTTTATAGCAGTGTGTGCTATTAGTTTAAAAAGCTATATGTTGGGGGTAGGGCTGCAAATTGCATCCCTAGCTTTTTGTGAGAGTCTAAGAAAAGACACTTCTAGCTTATAGCTTTGAAATTGAACATTTATCCTGACAATCTCAGCCTGGATAAAATCCCTTGGTGTCCTTGGAAAAATTTGAAAAGTTGTCCCATTGAGTGTTATGTGTGTTATTGTCTGCTGGTAGGTTGGAGGCTCCATTTTGACTCATCACAAAGTAAATACTATGTAGAATACTTTTTTGGGGAGAAGGAAAGGGTATTAAATAATATAAACTCATTAAGAGTAGATAATATTTTTTTTCTTTTTGTATTTGTATCTCTAGCCCCTGGCACATAGTAAGCACTTAATAAATGTTTGTTAAATGATCAATTAAAATGTGAACATTTATAAAAGGTCTGAAATTTTTTAAAAAAACAGGAAAAAAGATGTAAAGGAAGAAGATTCACCAGTATCAGACCTTAAAATATATTGCAAGGATAATTTCAATGATTTAAAATTAAAAATTATTTGTATGTATAAAAACACTGTAGCCAAGAATAGAAGGAATGCAGAAAATTGGGGAAAAAACTTTCATGGACAGCAGAGGAATAAAGAAAACCTACAAGGAAGCAAAGGAAAACCAGGTAGCTTTGAAAACAATGTGTAGTATTTATTATATATTATATAGGTTTTCTTGAAATGAAAATTTATTGTTTTATATTGAATCCTCTCATATTGTGCTGCATGTACAGTATAGAAGTGTTCTTTTTTTCTTTTCTCTTTTTATGTTTAAGTTCAAAGTGAATGAAAAAAAAATTTAAAAAAAGATTAAAGTATTCCTACCAACACTGTTCCTAGGTGTTACCCTACCTTGTACACCCCTAGGGCTGCCTCTGTGACTGATGTGATTTGGGCATTGGGAACCCCGATGATGTGGTTTGAGGGTTGCTAGAAACCCTGAAAGGTCAGGGTACAGGGCAAGTCTGCCTGGAAAGAATTCAAGCATGTAAGCCCTTCTTTAAGTCAAGGTAGCAAGGTTTATTGTAATGCCAACAGGAGCAGGTGAGATTCTTAGGGAATCTGCAACTTAATGGGGATGAGACTGGTGCTTATATGCAAAAAGGACAGTGAGAGGATCTGGATGGGATTAAGGAGTGGGCAGTATATGCAAGCAGCCTGGGGTGGCCCAAGAGCAACTGTGAAAGGAATTAAGTGGTCTGGGATGGGTGAAAGGACTATTAAAAGGACTATTGAGTATCTAGGTGGGATGGGATGTAGTAAATGCCTCAAGTGAGACACCAGGGTCTGGGTTGTGTGGGAAAATCCAGGGACTGGGTTACTGAAATGTATGGGAAAATTCAGGGTCCATGTCCCATCACTCTATCACTACCAGTGAGTGCCACCAAGGATGATTAGGCATGTATACCAGTAATTAAGAAGAATCCTTACCCAAACATATTCCAACCAAAAGCAAAAAAGTGCTACTAATGTTTGAAAGGTTCAGCCGTGATCACACATCTGAGTGATTTTAGGGCACTCACGTCCAAGGGATTAAGCTGAGGGGTGAGTCAGGTGTTGTCATAGTTGAAGTTCTACTTCCCTACACTGTGCTTGAACATAAGATACTTCCTGGAATTTTTCCCTTGAGGCATGTCAGGCTCCCTTGGTCCATACTCACCCATCACAACCACAAAGTCTGGATGTCATTCATCTATCAGTTTAAACAGGAGTTGGGCAAAGCAGAGGATTCTGGGGGTAGGACATGATTTCAGTATATGGAAAGAGGAAAATAAAACTTAGATGATTTTTAAAAAGAAACATGCAAAGATGAAGAAGAGAGTGATAAAATAAAGATGCTTTTCTAGACTAGATGCATACATATAAGAATTTAAATCTTGTCCAAATGCATTTCTGAGTTGCTGACTGCTACCTTTGCCATGAGAATGAGAGGGCTGTCATCAGTACTTGCTGATTTGTAGTAGAGGATATTCATAGTTTGCAGGGTACAGTCTCTGACCTCGAACAATTAACACCTTCCAATAATCTATTATATCTCAATAATCCATGATCTTCAGGGGTCTCTATCATCAATGTCTCCTTCCCTCTTTCCGCCCAGGTAGGTGACATGGTATAGTCCAAAAAGCAGTGGATTTTGAGTTGTCAGATATTCAAATACCAACTCTACTATTTAAAATCTAAATGTCTGTGGGCAGGTGACAACCTCATACTTTCCTTACAAAGGGCCTTAATTTTCTCATCTATGAAATGAGCAGGGTTGGACTAGCCAAAGAGATTTGGATGCCATACATATAGCAAAGTTTACATTTGATCCTAGAGGTAATCGAGAGTCACTCGTGTTCATTGAGGGGTGAAGCTGGGGATATGATCAAACCTGAATTTTAAAAATATCACTTTAGTGGCTATGTGGAGGCAGCTAGTGGCACAGTGAATAGTGTGCTGAGCCTGGATTCAGGAAGACCTGCATTTAAATCTAACCTGAGATACTCACTGGCTATGTAGCCTTGGACAAGTGACGAAACAGCTATCTGTCTCAGTTTCCTCAATTGTAAAATGGGTGTAATAGCACTTACCTCACAACCTTTTCATGAGGATCAAATGAGACAATATTTATAAAAGTGCTTAGCACAATATCTAGCACATAGTAGGAGCTATAAAAATGCTTATTCTGTTTCCTATAGTTTTCCCTTCCCTATTCCTTTCTCATTTCTATTCCTTTCCCTTCCCTACTGTCTCCCCTTCCATATTCTCTTCTCATTCCTATTCTCTTCCTTTCCTTATTCTTTTCCCTTCTCATTCCTATTTCCTTCTCTTCCCTTCATTGGAGGATAGACTGGAGTGGGGGACACTCTTGAATCAGACCAGTTAAGAGACTATTATAATAGTCTAGGTCATAGATAACGAAGGCTTCTATTGGATAGATCTTGTGAAAGGAGAAATAACAAAGCTGACAAGTGATTAGATATGTGGGGTGAGTGAAAGTGAGGAGTCAAGGATTTTGGAGGCTGTAAATCCTCTCCTAGATCTCTTAATATTTCAACAGCATTCCAGTTTTCTAAAGTATCCTTCATTATTTCTCTCTATAGGAGCACTCCAAATATTTTCTTAATCTTACATTTCCTTGATGATGCATATTATGTCTTTTCTTGATTGTAGCTCATGGGGGAGGGTGGAGGATAAATATATTGCAGCCTATTTATACCACCATGCCTAGCACCTTTTGGTTCACCCACACTTTTGCTTCCTCACATAGTGTTCCATGATTCATAGACATATAGTATCACCTAGAGAATACTGATGCTGAAAGATGGGGTTAGTGCTAAGGATTAGCTTGGGATTTTTGAAGGTTCTGCAAAATTTCTCAAATCCTATCTGATTTGCTTCCTTTCTATTATTCAGCTCTAGGTCCAGTTTGTGGTTTTTCTATTGGGGAAGTCAATACATAAAAGGTAATTGAAAAGTAGGGGGAGGCAGAATATGCCAACAAGGGTTACTCCACCTGAGAGGTGAAGTCCAGAGAGTAAGAAGTACAGCCAGGAAGAGAATGAAGCATGACCAGTCTGAGTCCACCCCAAAATGAGACCCCTAGAAAGAAATCACTAATGGGATAAGGGGTTGGTGCGGTAGAAGGTTGTTCTATGGTAAGAAGACCCCAGATACTAAAGGAAATTCTATTTAAAGAATGTGTTTATGATTTTATTTATGACTATGATTTATTCTTCTACTAGACTATGCTTCTTGAAAACAGAGAGTATATTATCAAATTTTTGTTCTCATGCTTGGCAGAGTATTCTGTATACTGATGATACATAATAAAGGTTTACTAAATGAATGAATGAACTAATGAACAAAATTAGCCTATGCAAAGACAAAATTGGACTCCTAAGCTCCGGACCAGGGATGGTGGTGACTAAAGAGGTTGCAGAAGCTTTTGTTTCAGAATTCTTTTTTGACGGAAACCTGGATTTTTTGTTATGAATGCAGGAAATAAACTGTCAAAGCAGATGTTATGTGTAGTTTCCATATTACTGGACCAGAAAGAATGAGAATAAGGAAAGAATACCTATTCTGGGATGAATTTTTACCCTTTTATGTTATTTCCATGTCTGTTATAAAAGTTTTTGACAATGAAATGTTATGAGAATGTTATTGTTAATAAGTAGTAAATCAAAGGTTAAATGATATCATGACCACAGTTATTAATTAGTAAGATTAGAACCAGGATTCAATCCCAGGTTTCCTTACCCCTTAACCAGGGCTCTTTCCACTAAACTATATTGCTTCTCTGCTCTGTTTCTTCCTTCCTTCCTTTCTTTCATTTTTCTTTCTTTTCTTTTTTCTTTTTTGTCTTGGATCATATATTTGTTCTGTTTCTTAACATATCCTCTATTATTCCCATCTTTGGTAGATATCCTATAAAATTTTAAGATCCAGTCAAAATTGTAGTTTTCCCTTTAAATTTTCCTGAAGGTAGAAATTACTTTTATGGCTTGAGTTGTAGTTTTTCCTTTGTATCTCTCAGGTAATTGTATTCTATTTTATATTTTATATTTTTGTGGATTTATCATATGCCCCATCAAGATTTTAAGCACTATGAGCTATAACTATTCTAGTATAAGGCAGAGAGCCATTGATATACAACCCACCTTAAAGATATTACAAAAAAAAATATTAGCTCTGCTAGGTAAGAATACTTTCTGATCAACTCAGTCAATTGGAACCACATGTGAACTGGGCCTGTATATCTCCTGAAATCAGTTAAAGTCATTTCATGAGTCCTGTTCGTGCTTTAAAGAATTTGCATAAAAACAAGGCTCTATCTCAGAACTATCTCAGAACTAGAGATTTTTAGGGCAGGAAAAAGCTCAAAGATACAGCAGCCCTGGGGTAATTAATGAAAAAAGAAAAGAAAAGGTAGAACTGAAATGTGGCAGAAAAGGGAGATATGAAGGGTTAGGAAATGACCCAGGCTTGTACCATCTGTGTATTGATCTACTCAGGGACTGAGGGAAGTCTCAAATAAAGATCTGCTTTTTAAACTACAATACAATCTGCTATTTCCTTACCCAGTCATTTCCAATGACATGACTTTTGCCTCAAACACAAAGAGGGCAGTGACTAACTAGGTCTAGATATAAGTGTAAATTTAGGTATAACACCCAACTCTCACCTGACTGTCACAGTTTTCTAACCGGGGTCTCAGCCATTGTGAATGAACTCTTTTAACCTTTCATTTAAAATAAACCCTGGAAAGTTGCAGAGGAGGGAATTTCTTGGACCATAGGGGCCATTATATTGTCCCTAAGCTAAAGCAAGCTAATTACTCTAAAGGGGTTACAATTAATTATACCTCTTTTGAACTTTTCAGTTCTGCAGTACAATACTTAAGGAATATTTGTTGAAGTAAATGTAGTGAAATTAACATAACTTAATATTATTTTTCATTTATTTCTCAGCTGTGAAACAAACCATTTTCAGTATGTAAATTAAGCTTGAGGACAGCTTATACAGTTATATTTATGATGAAAGGTGTAGTTTTCTTTTGCTTCCTTCATTAATTAAATCTCTTATTGATGGAAATCTGAAGTTCTGTGTAGCTTTCCCCCCTAAACTGATTATTTTTGAAAGCAAAAGAAATCGCCTGTGAAAAATGTTGCAATTCTTGTATAACCCCAAGCTCAATAACTATTCTGTAATAAAACTGTACATTACTTAATAGACTACTAAATCAAAATGTCAGAAACAATCCACTCTTTGAGACTAGCATTGCAGTGGAGACATTTGTTCATATATTTATTTTTGAATGCAACTTTGCAAAATATTAGTAGCTTCAGAACCTTCTAGAGCTGTTTGTTTAAAAACTGTTTGTTTAAAACAGAAGCTTTTCCTTCCTTCCTGTGTCACTTAGTATCTGCTCTGCTTACTGTGAATGAATGAAAAAAAAATTTTAACTGTCTTAAGTTCATAATTACTTTTAAAGATGTTTCATAACAGGAATTTTTGGCATATAATCAGCAATGGAAACCTTTTAACACCTTCAGGGATATGAGGTTCCCAGAATTTGTTTCTCAGAGGTGGGAGAAAAGTATACAAAAATAGCGTCCACTTGTAAAATGGATCAGCTTGTTAAAAGCAACTGCATTTTAAAAGGTAAACCCTTTTTAGAGACAGGAAATCCAATTCAGTTAACATTTACTAGGCACTTACTATCTGAGAGGCAGCCCAGCCTAGTAGGTAGGTAGGGTGTCATTTATTCAGGAAGGCCTAGGGTTCAAGTCTTGCCTCTGCCTGGCTTACTAGCCATGTGATATACTACATCTTCCATGTGACTAGTACCATTTTAAGTGGTCTAGGTGTACACCAACACCCCACTACATTTTTATCAAATAATGATTCCTTTCCTCCAGTAACTTGGAACTTTGGGTTACTGGGTTCATTTGCTTTTGTATGTTGTGTACCTAATCTGTTCCACTGATTGACCTCTCTATTTCTTAACCAGTACCAATTCATTCTTTTTCAGTACCAAGTCACTTTTGATGATTACTATTTTGTATGTAGTTTGAGATCTAGTCGTGCTAGGGATCCTTTCTTCCCACTTTGTATCATTATTTCCCCGTGATTCTTGGCTTTTAGTTCCTCCATAGGAATTCTAGTATTATTTTCCCTGGATCTGTAAAGTAATTCTTTGGTAGTTGATTGGTATACCATGAAAAAAGTAAATTAATTTTAGTAATATCATTATTATTATTATTATTATTATTATTATTATTATTATTATTATTTCTATTTTGTCATATTGGCTCAGACTAGCAATGAACAATGAATAATTCTCCAATCATTTAGGTCTATCCATTTTCACAAAAATATTTTATTTATAAAGTTACTGTATATTTCTTGATACAAATACAACCTGTAAATAAATAAGCATAATTCAAGGAAAATTGAGTACTGAGTACATGAAGGGGAAATTAGGGAAGACTTTCTGGAAGAGGTAACACCTAAACTGAATCTTGAAGAAAGAGAAGGCTGCTAAGACGCCAAGATGAGATGGGGTACCTGCTAAGCCTGGGGGGAGGAGAGAAAGGACAGGTAGCTTGGAAGGCGGAGTATTACATTCAGAGTGTAGTAGTCCATTTGAGCTATATGACATAGTGTTGTGAAGAGGAATAGTAAGTATAAAACAAAGTTGGAAAGATTGGTGGGAACCAGACTGGGAAAGACCTTAAATGTCACACAAAGAAATTCACATTTTATCTCACAGTCAATGGAGAGCAACCCAAGGCAAAATTTCTCACCAGCTGTGTAAAGGAGGGATTAGAGAAGGGAGATACCGCAAGCAAGGAGACTGATTACGAGTACATCCAAGAGATGTCTAGTTAAGAGCTGATGAAAAACTAGAGCTAGGGTTGTACCTTTGTGAGTGAAGAGGTTTTAGAAATCAAATTGACACAGAAACAAAAGCAATCTACTCATAGGAGCACATAGATAGAGTAGATGGATCTGGACTGAAATTTGTTTTTCTTCTGGACACTAGAAAAGTTGAAATTGCATAAACGTTTCCTGAGAAAATACATAAACAATATTTTGTCTTGCAGTTGAGACTATGTACACCCAGCCAGAACCTAAATAACTGTTTGTCCTGATTCACCTGACCAATTACTGGGGAATAAAGGGGGGGATACCCCTTCCTTCATGTGTATGGAAGCTAATGGAGTAAAATGAAAATAATACTCATAACGCATAGTGCATTAGCAAGTCACATGGACATGTATAGGCCTGTACAGGTCGTCCTTTGGGAGAAAAAAACTGCAGTCATTCTGAGACCTGGACAGCATTTTATAATTTTTTAGCAATATATGAAATGTAAGCATTTTATATGATTTATAAAATGATTTGTCTAATGTCACAGAAAGTGTTAAGCAGTAGAACTGGGATTCTAAGCCCAGATCCTTTGACTCTACTCATCTTCACACTTGGCAGCATTGAGGGACAAACTGCAGAAAGGAGGGAAGAAGGAAGTTGTAGGAGAATAAGACAAAAAGAAATAGGTGAGGGGAGAAAGATGAAGTCGAAAAGAAAGCGATATGATGGGAAAGGAGTGTATTTGCTACCATTAGCAAATCTCAGGGGCCAGAGTTGGACCAGGGCCAAAGATTGCCCTTACCTTGTCATAAAACATGTGTATATATGTGTATGTGTGTTTATGTATGTGTGTATATAGATATTTATGTATGTGTGCATATAGATATTTATATATATGTGTGTATATATATATTTATATACAACATATGTTTGATTTCATCTAGCTGAAAGTACTATTACAACTTGATAGCTACACTGAAACTAAGAATGCTCCTGTGGTACATATTCTCAACTATTTTGCTTGGGAAAACCACCAAATGCTTATAGCTTACTTATATATTTCTCCTCTTTTGCAAAAAAAAAGTTAAGATTTACAGAATTTAGAAAGGTACCGAACCACTTGTTTCTAATGATTTTGTGTTTTAAGTGTAGGAAGGAAGTAAAGAGTACACTTATGGGATGGTAATATTGAAAAGTTTAAAGTTTAAAAGTTATAAATTGTTAAGGTGTTTGGTAATTCAGCGTTTTTCAAGGTCTGAATTTAACAAATACATCTTGAAATGCAGAATGTTAAACATATTATTGTAGCATGCATTCTCCATAGGAAATGCTTAATAAATGTTTGTTTATTGTGCATTGAGTTGAATTTTCTAAGGGGGAGAGAATTTTGAACTCTCGTGACTTGATATTCTGAGGGTGTTTTAAAGAATGTTTTTCATTCAACCCCTGCCCACCCCCTCCTTTTCTAATTTACTAAAGTTATTTCTTGTGCATTAGATAGGGAGGGCAGTAGGAAATGCTGCTATACTTTGATATAAAGCTGTGTAACTTTGTGTGGAAGAAGATACATAGAGTCAGGATCACTTAATGGTAGATAGTTTGAACTCCATGAAACATACAACCACCCCCACCCCGCTTAAAAAAAAAGTAGGCTTTTTTGTACTGCTTTTTGCTGCAGGTCAATCTATTTTCCCCTTATTGTTAGTTTCCTAGAAGAAATCTTAAGAGCTGGCACTAAATGGGTTAAGAAAAGCTCTTACTCAAGTTACATGAAGTAACAGAAATAATCAGATGGAAACAGGAATTGGAAGAAAGGGACTGTGCGAAGATTCGCTTTGTGTCTGAGTGAGGTGCTGTTCGTACACTGTTACTGATTATCGGTGGACACTATTCGGGCAGGAATGTAGTCAGTTCGTGTAAAAACTCCCACCCCAGCTGAGACCACAAGAGCTGGAAGCGCCCTGGGTAGAACAATACTCGAGTCACGGCCTCTAATTGGAGAGACAGGAAGCATTTAACCGGGGTAGCTCCTCCCCCATGACACTGTTTCAAATGCTACCCTCGGGGTGGGAGGGGCCATCCCGTGCTAATGAGCCGAGTCGCCAGGCGAGACAGGAACTTCGCTCCTGGTCTCTCCCTCTCTCCAAGTGTCCCCAGAAATTATGCTTCTTCTGTCACCATGAACTGGCTCTCTGGTTCTCAGGGAGTTGTGTTGACTGCCTACCATCCCAGCAGCAAGGATGGTGCCCTGGTTGGGAATAATGCCAAACAGGGGGAAGAAGCCGCTCTGACAAGGTGAGTGCTCCAGGTGCGGGGAGAAGGGATAACCTACAAAAACTAAATCGAAACCTCTCACCTGCTCCAAGAAAGCAGTGGCAGAGAAACTGATCAGGAAAGAAAGTCATCGGATGGTAGCACCCCACTTGGCAGCAGCTGCAGAAATGAATGCTTGGCACATAGCTTTTCTGGGTTTCTGGCCCTATTCAGATCCGAGTTGGCAGTGTCCTAAGGGATGCCTACTGAAGATGCAGGAGGACTGGGAATTGTAGCAGGTGCATTTGTGTCAATGTGGGGAGATTAAATGACCGGGTTGGAGATACTTCTTATGCTTGAATGGGCACGAGGGGACGAGCATGGGTACTTACCGTTGGCTGAAAGGTCTGCCAAGCGGCAAGGGACGCTGTTGTACAACTCGTTATTATTAGATCAGTATAGTTTCTCTTACTGAAAGCAAGCCTTTCAGGTAAAACGCCAAAGATAACTGGCCTGTGGTTGTGTGTTGTATGTTCTGCTACGTTCTATTTGTATAAGATCACTGAACTATAAGGCCACTGGGGTGCACACGGTACCTTTTCCCACTATCTGTGTACTTTGTTCTCTTTTCCCTGGGCCTTTCTTTTTATTTCTCTTTTCTCCCAGTGACCTTACTGAGCTGAACATTGACACCTCCTCCATTAGGTATTTATTGTAAATATTGGCCCAGTAGGTGAGGAATTTGCTCCAAAGCCTGCAAAAACAAATGGCTACTCAGGTACCCTTGGCACTGCATTAGAGTGTTACCTCCTTGAATGCTTAATAAAACATTCCCCCAAACAATTAACAACAAACCAACCCTAATCCCTATGACCCTGTCTGCCTTGACCTCAGAAGAATTCTGTCTATAAAATATATAAAATAAAACATAAAAAATAACTTACACTTGCATTTGAAACTTAATAAATTTAGGGGAGATGACATAAGAGGAATCCCAGGTTTGTTGCTCTTTTGATTAGGATTTTAGCCTGAGTTCACACTTTTCCCCCTCCCTCACACTGACACCACAATGAGTTTTCCATTCAGCCTCTACTTTTTCTAGGCTAAGAGAAATGGATGTATAGTAGAAAAAGTGCTGAGACTTGAAGTAAGGAGAACTGGAGTCAAATACTATTTTTCTTGCTAGCTTTGTGACCTTGGCTATGCCTTTAAACCATCTTGAGTGCCTCAGTTTCCTCCCCTGTTAAATGAGGATCAAAGAACTTTTGTGCTGCCTACCTTACTTTGTGGTTGTGCAGAAAATGCTTTGTAAGCATTGAGTGCTCTAGAATTGTTGCTTTTAAATGATTAATATGTTAATTTTTTAGTCTTTTAAAACAAAATTGGAATTTGCTGAAAGAGGGAGTGGAAGGGTTGTCTAGGGAGTGTAGCTCACTGTTTCTTTTAAGAACAAGTGAGCATTAGTGAATTGTTTAGTAGTAAGCAGCATGCCTCAGAAATGCCATCACTTCCATAACCTGGTCTCACATGACAGCTGAAATGCTTCCAGAATTGTGCAAGGTCAGCACATTCTGGAATGATTTTAGTAAGGGGGTGTTTCCAGGATGTGTCCTTGCCTCAAGGCTACACTTCCCTTTGTGGAGGTTTCTCTTACTAGATTTTTAAATTGGCTTCTTTGCCTTCCTACCCGGAGGCCCCCACATAGGTGGGTAGACGTGGCCTCCCCCCCCCCAAGGATTTGTGAGAAGACTTGAACAGAAGCCCCAGAATAAGATGGTGTGCAGAAGTTACATTGTGCTCCTTGGAGGGAGGGAGACCCTACATTTTTGAGATCAAAGTCCAACCAAAAGCATTCTTCACATTACAGGCAATAGCCTGAGGAGAAAGGGAATCTAAGGGACAGTTCTACACTTTTATGTAAAGTCAAATCAAGTCAACCAGCATTTTTTCCCGCACTTCTTGGCCCAGTCAAATCAAATCTACAAACTTTTATCTAACACTTACCACATGCTCCAGGCACTGAGCTAAGTATTGAATATAACCTGAAAAAAAAAAGTCTCTGCCCTCAGGGAACTCACTATCTATTTGAGGAGACTGCATGCAAACAAGCAAGAGCCTTTAAATATTGGATAATTTAAGTGGGGACTGTGAATGGCTTCTTGCTGAGGGTGGGATTTGAGCTGTACTGAAGGAAAACAGGAAAAACAGGAGGCAGATGTAGAGGTAGAGGATTCCAGGCATGGAGCACAGCGGTGGATTTGGGTGATAGATGTCTTGTGCAAGGAACAAGCATCCAGGAGACTAATATCACTGAATTATGTGGAGGCTAAGACTGAAGAAGTAGGAAGGGGTGAGATTATGGGGGAAAGAAGAGAGAGTTATTGCCTGCCTAATAACTCCAGGTGCTCTGACTTTTTGCTGCCTCCCTTTCTTATCTCATCTGAAATCCCCTTCTTTAAAGTCATTTCACTTTCTTAGACTATTATCTTCTTCTTCAAAGGTACTTAAAGTTATCTGGAGATTTGGATGTAGGACCTTAGGGTTATATCTTGGTCTTTTCCCAGTTTTAGTGGGTAGATTTAACTTACTGAGGCCCAATTTAAAAGTTGAAATAATTGTTGAGTCTTTGGTGGGAGCCGAGGGGTTATCCTTAGGGCACTATTTGGGGAGTAGATGCCCTAAGTAGCTTTGGTTTCCCTGGTCTTGAAGAGGTTGTTTTTGCTGAAAAATAGGGAGGGGGTGCTGTTTTAGAAAGTGCTGGAGGTAAACTAAACTTGTTTCACGTTTTTGCTTGGGGCAAAAAGAACTATAATTAGTTATTTTATTTAATATTTAATTTAGAAAAAGCCTTATTGATCACTAGCTATGAGTTTGAATATTTCCTCTGCAACTCTGTTGTAGGGTGGTGTTTGTTTGTTGTTGTTGGTGGTGGTGGTTTTTATTGTTGTTGTTTTTTGGAGGCAATTGGAATTAAGTGACTTGTCTAGGGTCACACAGCTAGTTAGTGTCTGAATTTGGATTGGAACTTGGGTCCTCCTGACTCCAGAGCCTGTCACTCCATCTACTGTACCACCTAGCTGCCCAGCTTGACTATTTTTTAAAAGACTTCGTTGTCAAGGTTTTTACCATACATTGTTATCCAAAACTTTTTTCCTGCTTATTCTATTAGTTATTGAACTCCATTCACTGAGTACCAGGTTCTGGATCTCTTTCCATGAATGTCTTGTTTTTAGAATTTACTCTTAGATGAACAAGTTTTTTGATGTCTAAAAATAAGATGTTAGTTCTTTGAGTTGTGATTGACATATACATGACCAGGTGTTCCAGAAGGAAACTACTTTTTCTATCAGAAGCTATTTAAAAAAGTTTTATTTATATTATTTTTATGTCCAAATGTATTAATTTTTTCTTCTGTAAGAGCATATTTTCTCAATGAATACTGCAATACCTCAAGTCTTCAGGTTTATATGTTTGTTCACTTGTTATTTTCACGGAAACCACTGTGTTATATATTTTTTTTATTCTTCTGCCCTCATTAGTACAGATTACATTCTTCACTGCTATATATTTCTCTATTTTTGTTTCCCCCTCAGTTTATTTATGGTGTCCATTAAAAAAAATCTTAATTTTTTAAAGTTGGTAGTGAATTTTTTTTCAAGCTTTCCGAGCAAACTAACCCTCCTTATATTCATTTTTTTCCAGTATTATTGTGGTAGTACTATTTAGCATTCATAACTTAAGCACTGTATTTGCTTATCGAATATACAAATTCTCTGGGGCTAATATACAGTAGGAAGAGTACTAATCAATCAAGAAGGAGATCATTAAGGGGTGCTGCACAGATTCAACCAATTCCAGTCAGCAATCTATTACTATGAATATAATTTAAAATCTGGCCAATTACTCTTTCAACTTTTTTTTAAAAAAGCTTTTGAACAGACCTGGTAAATTTGGCTAAGTGATAACATTTTCCAGCTTTGGACTAAAAAGAAGAATATTGGAAATCATTTAAAATTTTTTTCCTTTATGACAACTGCTAAGTGTATTAAACTAACTAGAATTCTGTAAATTCAAGTCAAATCAACAAGCATTCAAGTGCCTATTATTTTTCAGGCAGTGTGCTAACCATTAGAGATACAAAGAAAGGCAAAGGTTTTAAATTGACCATGATGGAAAGATTTGAGACCTTGAGACTGGAGACTGAGTGATGATACAGAGCAATGGTGTCAAACTCAACTAGAAATAATTGGGTTGAGGGTTGGGGGCCACATTAAGCCTTACATAATTATCCTTGCAGGCTATATATTTTATTTAGAAAATCACATATTGACGTTATCTATGTTCCATTGTATTTTTATTTGTTTTGTTATGTATTTCCCAATTACATTTTAATTTAGTTCAGGCCACTCTTTGGAGTATTCAGTGACAATTCTGAAATAGAAACTTGCTCCCTTTGCACCAGCCCAGGGGTTCCTAATTTAGGGTATGAGAAGCTTGCTAAGGGGATATGAAGGATATTTGGTGAATAACTTCTCTTATCAAACTATTCAAAAGCATGACAGTAGTGTTAATGAAAAAGAATATTATGCACTGAATAAAGTTTCCTCTACGAAAATTAATCTCTTATTACATACCCATGGAAAACAGACTCTAGATTTATTTCCTTTCATATCCAATAGGGGAGCATGGAAAGGTTTACTAGAAGCTAAAGGGAATAAGGGCCAAAAGAGATTGGCAACCCTTACTTTACATAGCTTGAAGATACTATAGAAGCCAGTGACCCTGGAAGTAGGCAGATAGAGACTGATTTTCTTCAGCATGTACACATCATTAAGGAGAGAGATGACCACGGAGAGTGAGGAGACTGGCACGTATAAAGGGAGGAGTCGAGAGTGTAGAAAGGGAACAGATAAGGAAAGTTTTCACTGGAAATTTTTCCATCTTCTTTCCTGCCAAATATTTTCCTTTTCTTTGTAAATTTCAGAAATCTTCATATTTGAAAGCATATGCCCGAGGTTCTTACTCATTCAAAAAATGCAAGCAGAGTTTGGATCTCATTGAAAATAGCACTGGAGAAAAAAATGGAAAGCATCCTCTCCTCATAACAATACTATGGTGTGTTCAAAACTGCAATAGCAACTATATCTTAAGAACTGCCACAAGTCTTTTAGCTCCAGTCCATTCTCCACTCAGCTGGCAAAGTGATGCTATGAAGTGCAAGTATGAGCGTGTCACTCCACCATACTCAATAAACTTCAGTGGCTCCCTGTATCACCTCTAGGATCAAATATAAAATACTCTGTTTGGCTTTCAAAGCTCTTCACAGCCCAGCCCCATCCTTTTCTACTCTTCTTATACCTTTAACTGAAATTTAGTATTGCCTTCAGTTACTTAATAAAACAACAATATGCTTCGCTAGACTTCCACTAGGTGGTTGTTGTTTGTACTTCATTCTTAAAGAGGACGGAGACATCAGGAAGGTGATCCCATGAATTACAAGTGAATTGGATTTAAGTGAGAGAGGGCTGTGCAAAATCACCAGCCTCACTTTCTCCTCCAGAGCCTTCTGGGTCCAGTGGCAAGATATAGATCAGGATGACTAGAGATTAGTGCTGCCCCCCCTCAGTCTACTTCATACCCCAAAAGGTGAAATATCCCTGACTTAGAATCATTTTATCAGTGTTTTTTCTTTCAGTCTACTTGTGGCAGTATGTATTGTAGTAAATGGTCGAGATCTATGCCAAACCTGACTAAAGTGCTCACATTTTGCCAGGCTTTGCATGTTTGGACCTTGAGGTAAAAACCTAGCGTGACTTCTGATGTGCAATCTACTTCCCTTGTTATTGTTACAAAATATTTCTCTTATGTACTTCCCCACTGCTTTTTCAGTTCAACAACAAACAGGAGTAAATCAGCTAGGTTTGATGATGTGATTGTATATCTTTAGTAAAATTAAGAATTTCTACCTGGCCTGTGGAGGAAGATTAGTATGATAGAAAGAAGTTGGAGGACTTGGCTTTTTTCCATTCTCTGGTACTCCCAGGATGACCTTAGGTAAGTTATTTAGTATATTAGATCTTTGTTCCTCACCTGTGAAATGAGGGAGTTGGGCTGTATAGCCACCAAAGGCCCTTCCTGCTCTAAATCTATGGTCCTATGATTTTACATTACGCTTTTGAAAGCCTAGTTTGATTGTGCACTTTACCCAGTATTCCACACCAAAAGCCATAAGATAATAAGTTGTCCTTCCTTCCACAGTTCCTAAGATAAAATTTAATATCAATTGATTCCTTGCCTCATTTCTGCCCCCTTTTCTTCATTATAATCCTGGCGGCCTGGCGGACTTTTGAAAGGAAGAAAAGTGCTTGTTTGGTCTCTTGGAAAATGCGTTCTGAATTTCACCAACTAAACAATTAAATTGCAAACGAACTTTTAGGAAAATAATCTTTTCTTAAATTAAGGACTGCCCCACCCATTTTTTGCTTCCAATGATCAGTTGAGTGTTTAACTTCATCTTACTATACCAATGCCTAGTTTTCCTATTGTTATTGCATTCCCAAGCTGAATAGGTACTCTGTAAAGACATGAATAGCAAATTGTTTAAATAATGTATGTAGCCCATATCCTACTTAATTTTGTGATCAGGGGTTGCTTGAATTCAAGTTGGGGGATAACATGTGGTTTGGGCCCCCATATAGTACCTACTCTACTAAAAGACTAGGTAGACACTATAAATCAATAGCAAAGTATTTAATTGGGATAGAAATGTCAAGCAATAGAATGATTCTAACTTTCTTCTCTTCTCCCAATCAAATAAATGCAGTTTTTCTAACAGTCATGCCCAAGGAAGCGATGGTCTATTTTGAGATCCTTTGCATGATTTTATAATCTCTCTGTCTCTGTGTCTGTCTGTCTGTCTGTCTCTCTCTCTCATGATAATGTTTCAACCCTCCTGGTGAAGCCTTGCTCTGATGCTACTATTGTACTCTGGCTTCTTGGCTTCCATGCACTGAATCTCTGGGCATAGGAGGAAGTGTATTTTTAGAGTAATCACCTCCTTCCATCCCCCAATGCCTCTACTCTGGTTACCCCAATGCCTCCCTAGAGGAAACTAGAGTCAGGAAGACCTGAGTTCAAGTGTAGCATCAAACATTTTTTAGCTAGGTGACTTTGGGCAAGTCACTTAACCTCTGTTTGCCATTTTTTTGAATTGTAAATTGGGAATGATGGTAGTAGTAACACCTACCTCTCAGGGTTGCTGTGAAGATCAAATGAAATATGGTTTATAAAGTGCTGAGCACAGTGCCTGACACATAGTAGGCACTTAATGCTTGTTTCCCTACTTCCTAGTTAACCAGCCTCACATCCTTACCTAGCTGTGAGACTACAAAGAAGGTTTGCTTAGGCAGTGATAAGATTTTCTTGACTCAGCCAAGGGGCCCCCTCTTACTCTTAGCTGAGTTAGAACAACTAAATTCTGTGTCTTACGGTACTGGCAGTGTGCCTTCTGGGAGGTCATCACCTCCCACTGAGTCTTCTTTTGAAGCCAGGGATAAACACTTATCCTTCTCTTTGCCTTTTCATCATCTCCCCTTATGTCCTTCAGTGACGATCATTTGACTGTGCAATTTACCCTGAAACAGTGCAGGAAGCCCCTAGAATTACCTGAGGTGGGGCAAGAGAGAGGAAAAGCTTTGCTAACATTCTGCCCGACCCTCATGTTACTCTTACATGTACTATATTTGATTTTTCCATCCCTCTTTTAAACATGTCTGTATTTCTGATTCATGTTAGTGATAAGCATAGTAGAATTCCTCATGTGTTTTCAGAATGTAGGGATCCTAGCTGAATCAGACCAAAATGTAATCATTTAAGTACTTATTCAGTAGAAAATTTGTTAAATGCATGAATCAGTGGAATTGAAGCTCATGTGCCTGATGTGGAGGCAAGTTTTAAAGATGAAACTTGGGGAAATCAATGTACCAGAAATATTCAGGGTGGTCTGATTTGGCAGCAGCTGTATAAACCTACCTGGCCTAGGTGTGTCATCTAGATTTTTCCCCTTAGCACATTTAATATTAATAACAATTCATATTATATAAACACTTCCCCTCTCAAAAAAAGTGATTATGAATTGAAGGGGTGATCTTAAAGTTGTTGTATCAATTTATGTAAAGATGGAGTTTCCTTCCCATTGTTGAAATTTGTTAATAATGTTGCATTCCACCAAAGTCCTACTCTGATGCCTCATCCCAGCTTGGAGGTAACCCTTGGTTCTCCAAGAATACCCACAAGCTCTGGCAGATTCAGTCAAGCTGGAAAGACTTTGAGTGTGGGCTCGGGGACAGACAAACGTTATATCTGCTTCTAAATGAGCTGAAGAGGCTCATTGCCAATTTTGTAACCGAGGTGGGTGAATTCTTCATCCTTAGCAACTCTTGATGATTATATTTTAAGAATTGGAGGGCCAGAGAGCTCTGTTAGTGGAGGGAGTGCCCACCTTCTCAAAATTACCACTCCAGGAAATATTGAAATATAATGTTACGTACAAGAGACTTCCTAGGGCAAGATAATCATTGGCTCTAATTTATTTTGGGGTGGGGATTCCCTGAGAATGGGTCATGAAGTTCCTTGTTAGGGTTGTAACAATGTACCATGTGAGATGGGGAAATGGTAAGAAATAGAAAGTGTGTCCTGCAGGAGTTTAGTTACACTCAGTTTAATTCTACAATATTTTCGTTTGCATAGAACTTTATTGTGTTTAGGAAGAACTGTCATTTATCTCCTTCCCTTGCCCTTCCATTTTTGCTTTGTATGTGAGTAAACTGAATCCAATTGGATTAGGAAAGGTAAGTGGGGAACTGAAAGTTGTAAGGATCTTAGGCTATTTATAGGTAGTCTAGAAACATGTAATTTGACCAACTTACTCTATAATTAATGTTTTTTTACTAGAGTTACTAAGTGTGTGTCTCTGTTTCTCTCTTGACCAGAATACCAAAGTCAAGGTCTTGTAATGACAGATCCTTGAATAGAAGAATTTTTTGTTTGTTTGCATGAAATATTATATGGTTTCTTGTCCTATACTGTCCATTGATTGTATATCCAAATTCTTGTGTTAATGAACTTGGCTGAAACAAAAAAATTCATTGTGTTGTATTGTCTTATGCTTGAATATTAAGAGGCATTTTTTTTGTAAAGGAAACAAAGCCAGGTAGAGATTTTTTCCCCTAAAATGAATTTCTGATAGATGATACAGAGATAGAAAAGAAGGAAGAGAGAGAAACCATGTGCACATTGATTAAGCACTTACTATATGCTAGGCACTGTATTAAGCACTGAGAGTATCAATAAAGCAAAAGGAAAACTGTCCCTGCCCTTTAGGAGCTTGTATTCTAATGCAGGAAGTTATATAAAAGGGAGCTGAAAAGGAGAGCAAAACATAAGCCCAGCTGGCAGTCAGTGGGAAGAAAAGTGAGCCGCTGTGGCTGGCTTGGGCACTTCCTTAAACCAAAGGTCTCAGCAGGAACTCACCAGTGGGAAGAGGGACCTGCCTGAAGGGACAGAGGCATCTTCAGTGAGAAGGCGGCTGTGGTGGAAGTGAAAACAAGAGAAATGTAGACTTCAGAACTGCCACAATAGAATTATTTTGAAATAATTTCAAATAGATCTTTTCAAGAGTGTTTGGCACTGTATAATGCTTTCAAAAAACAAACAAACAAAAAGATATTAAGATAAGAATACACCAATATAAATTAATAACTGCTTGGGAGTATTAGCTTTCTTCTTAAAAACAGCAAGTGCTTTCAATTACCTTCAGGATGGATTCCAGTTCTACACAGTTCTCCAGGATCTGGCTTCAGACTACAGTGCCAGACTTACCTCCTCTGTTGTTGTTAATGTTCTTTAGTCATTTTCAGTTGTGTCTGACTCTTTATGACTCCATTTGGGGTTTTCTTGGCAAAGATACTGAAGTGGTTTGCCATTTCCTTCTCTAGCTCATTTTACAGATGAGGAAACCAAGGCAAACTAGTTTAAGTGACTTGCCCAGCATCACACAGCTAGTAAGTGTCTAAAGCCAGATTTGAACTCAGGAAGGTGAGTCTTCCTGACTCCAGGTCTGGTGCTCTATCCACTGAATCACCCACTTCGATGCCCATTTATCTACTTTATCCAGCCAATAAGAAGTCGTACTCCTTGTGTCTTGGGTATGGAGACCACATAGCTATCCACCCCTTGTTGAATTCTTCTCATCTTGTCTGCTTTTAATTTTTTTTAATCTCTACTTACTTTATGACTAAATCTATTTTGATGGCAGAGGCCCTATGTTTTTGTAGGAACACAGGCTTTTAGAGCTGGAGAGGACCTTTACAATCCATCTAGTGCCTGTCATTTTACAGGTCAAGAAGCTGAGGATCAGAAAGGTTGTGTGCCCAAGGTCACACAGGTTACTTGTAGCAGGGCCTGAAAGAGAGCCCAGGTAGGTGCCTTTCAGTAAAATATTCAGACTGAAATTAAGGTACTTAGTACCTTTGTAGAAAGAATAGGTTGGACTAGATGAACTCCAAATTCCCTTCCAACTCTGGGGTATAATGGGAGTTCCTTTTTCATGTCTTTGTATTTCTCTGCTGAACAATTCCCTAGATGAAAGATACCCCAGTATATGGAGAGCTCAACAAAAAGCTGGAGTGAGTATTAACCTGTTTACTAAACAGTGAGCTTTAAAGTTTGCAGCTTGGTTTGGGAAAATTAATACTTAACATAAGGTATTTAGGCTGTTATCAGATGGTGACCTTAAAATTTTCTTCTTTCCCTCTGTGTATGCATGTGTGTGTGTGTGTGTGTGTGTGTGTGTGTATGCCTATCCTTGCCTTCTTAAGCCAGGCAGCCCCTTTCTAAACTATCCCAGAGCTGTAGCTGCCTAGATAATAACCATACATGGAAGTATTGGGACCTTACTTCTGGGAACACATACAGAAGGAGGGGTCTCGCATTCCCTAACCCAAGGTTTCGAGAGCAGCACAAGTACATTATGCATCTGTATAGTGTTGGTTCATTGTTGTCCTTCATTGTCGAAGAGGGCCAAAATGACATCACTAGGTTGGTATTAAAGTACAGTGTGTCAGACTGTGACTGATCAGACCAATGTGAGTTCAGAAGGCTCTACCACAGATTGGGTACAAATTGTCCATGTGAACATTTGGAGTGGAAATGTCTCTAAATTCCTGCATCTCATATTTCTTTTGAGCTACTGCAGTTCTGCTTTGCTCATAGAATATAGCACCTCCTTTGATGCAGGCATGCCATGGTGGGCAGTCCTGTACCAGTGGCTCCCAAGTCTCACAATAAGTTCCAAAATTCTTCAGAGAGACCTTGAGAGTGTCCTTGTATTGCTTCTTCTGACCTCCATGTGAGCTCTTGCCTTGTGAGTCCTCTGTAAAATATGTTTTACGCAAGCATATATTTGGCATTCGAACAATGTGGCCAGCCCATCAGAGTTGTGCTCTCTGCAATGGAGTTTGAGTGCTTGGCAGGTCAGCTTGAGAGGGGACCTTAGTGTCCTGTACCTTATCTTGCCAGATGATCTTCAGAATCTTCCTAAGACAATTCAAAGGGAAGTAATTCAATTTCCTGACATGGTGGTGGTATGCTGTCATGATAAATTTAAAGGATGGTCCACACCCTTTTTCATTTTTAGTTCTCTCCTCAGCTTCCCCTCTCCCCTCTCAAAACAAAACAAAACAAAACAAAACAATTGTGGTGTCCAAAGATCCCAAAACAAATAACACTTCTCTCTACTCTTTAAAATGCTAGAAAGTTCAAAGCCAGATTGAGAAGCTAGAAATATGATTTGGAAGTTCCATCTGGGGAAATGAATTTAACCTATCTGCCAGATTGTGCACAAAGCTTCCATCTCTAGGCTGTTGTTATTGTTATTTTTGCTGGGTTTTTTGGACCCGGATTCCTAGTGTTTGCACTTATGTTGGTAGGTCAGCAGTGGGACCAAAGCCAAAGATACTGTCTTCTTTATGAAGGTGAAACACAGCCCTATTTGGAAGGAGGAGCCAAGGGCCCTTATCAGTAGTTGTGTTCCTGAACCTTGCCAGGACACCGAGGGGCATTGGAATGAGTATATCCCCCAATTTAATTCCAATAGATTTGGTGTCCAGATGATCCCAGATATCAGATGTGTGTGTTTGTGTGTGGGGGAGAAATACCTTTAATTTCTCTTGTGTTGACATCAGCTTACCATAAAAACCACCCATTTAGAAAACCGTTTGTTACTAAATGGTTGGAAAATTGGGCAGGAGGGGTCTGATCTTTTTTTTTGTGTGTGAGCAAGAGCTTAACTCTCCCTTCTACCTTCCCCTTTCAATCCCCCCAATATATAGGTAATACTTAACTCTTGCTTAGTATACACAAATGTGAGAAGTAACTTTGACATAGTGGACAGTGGGGCTGATCTTAGAGTCTAAAAGACCTGCCTCTAAGTAAAGGCCAGTCCCTGACATGCCAGCTTTGTAATTCTGGGCAGGTTACTTAACCTTTCAGGGTCTCAGGCAGTTCTCTAAGTAAATATGATTTTGAATGGCATGGTTAGAGGGAATTTCCTTCCCTGTAGTAATGACATCACAGGTCCAGACCAAAAAAAAAAAACAAAAGAGAGAGAGAGAGAGAGAGAGAGAGAGAGAGAGAGAGAGAGAGAGAGAGAGAGAGAGAGGGAGGGAGGGAGGGAGAGAGAGATCCAACACCTTGCCTACCTCACAGAGGTGATCTGGAAAATTTGGGAATGGATCAGATATTTGGGTGGCATTTATATTTTATGACTCTATGTTAAGGAGGGAGAATAACCAATAAATATGAGTAAGCTTTCCCTGCCATAGTACAATGGAGATATTCAGGAGTTTCATTCTGATTCTTTGTGCAAAACAGTTATTTGCTTTGGTCTTCCTATTCTGTTCTATATGAGACAGAAGGAAGGAATATAGCAATTAACACTGTACTTGTACTTGTGTTTAGGGATTTCTTTGCATACTTTCCATTTTTTCCCAGATAAATGAGTAACTAGAAAAGAAAAATGCAATTAATATCAAAGGTATTGCATGATAAGGTTTATCCTTTAATTTCTTTAACTCATTTATATCAGATGTATTTGCATTTTGACATATTATAATATATTACTGCAGCAGCACCATACTGTTAACTTTTTGCTTCAAAGTAGACCATCGCTGCTAGGACTTTTATGAGAATGTAAGTAGATTTGACAATACTTCAAAATAATTGAGTGTTAAATGAATGAAAAAAGAATTTATTAAGCACTTATTGTGCCAGGGATACAAATACAAAAGTGACCCAATCCCTGTCTTCAAGCAAGTTACCCTTTCTTAAAAAAAAATTGTAAACTTAACAAATATCAACAAACATGAATATTTCCATATATAAAAACAGAAAAGAGCATAATATATGAAACCGTGAATCTATTACATCGAGGTTTTTTTTTTAAGGATATAATAAATTTTTAACAGTAGGATCACTATTGCCTGGCTTGTGTTCCTTTCTGAACTTCTAGAGGAGTTTACATTCTAATGAGAGGGACCACACACATATGGGATTGGGGAGGGGAGGTGGTATTTTGGTTTGGAAAGTCACAGAGTTGGCAGATGGAAACCTTGGGGAGTACATGCACACATCATTTCCAGTAGGAAGGCAGTTTTGATTTGCTTACAATTCTAGAGCTCATAATTAGGAAGATGTTGTGAGTGTCAGGAAGGAAGATGGCCAACATATAAAGTGAACCGTGGCTGAGCTCAACTAGATAGGGTGGGCTATTTGAGGCACGTACCAAAAAGGGACAGCTAGGAGAGCCCCAGGTAAGGAATTCTTGAATCACTTCATTTTAACAATTTCCATTGCACTTTCGAGATATTCTCACCAGTATCAGATTACGTTTGGTATATGCTGTAAATTGTGACTTATCTATTTATCATGTAAGGGAAGAAAAAATGTCAGTCATCTTTCTCCTGCAGCAAAGTGTGTTATGGGGAGGTGGGGGATAGTAAGGAAGGGAAGGAGACTAGGTCTGTTCAACTAATCTAGCTGTGAAATCTGTTAAAATGAAAGGTTCTTGATAGAAAATATTTTATAGACCCTAGAAATTATTGCACGTCAGTAGTACTTTGTCGATCTTCCCTCCCCCTAAGCAGAACAAAAAATATAGTAAATAATCTTCTACACCAAATATTGAAATTAAATTAAACAGCAGTTAAATACCTAAGAAGGCAGGGAGTTGTAGTGGGAATAACAGGATTTAATTCAGAGAACTTAAGTTCATAGACTCATACATTTAGAGTTGGAAGGGACCTAAAGAGAGGCTGTAGTTCAAGCCCCTCATTTTAACAGAGGGGGAAACTGAAGCCCTGGGAGATTGTTGTATACAGATAGTAAGTGACAGAATTAGGATTTGATCCAGTCTTTTTTCTCTAAACCTAGTGACCTTTCCAGTATCCCAACGTGCCCTCAACCCTGAGTGTTAGCACTGCTAACTCACTATGAGTGTGAGGTAGGACAAGTTCATTATCCTCTCTGAAACTTAGTTTCTTCATGTGTAAAATGAGGAGGTTGGACTTAGCTACAAGTCTACAATCATGACACTGTAAAGTGCCTGGTAGTATGCTGAGTGCCTCATCAGCTCTTTGAAGCAGTAAGCTTCCATCTAGCACAAATGATCCTTGAGCTCTTCTCCCTGCTACCTACAAGCCCTAGGAGTTTGGGAGAAGGAAGAGCTGAAAATGAGGTGTGCCTCTTATTTACTAATTCACTGTGTAAAAGATATTTTTAGTGCCTTACCCTCATAAAATGGCAATGGAATGTATGAACAATTAAGATGTAGCTGTTGAAGAAAAATTAATGCTAATAATATACTGTGTGATTTAGGCTCAAGTTTTCCAGAAACAATTTTATTTGATATATAACCAGGCTGTGTCTATGAGAGAGAGAGAGAGAGAGAGAGAGAGAGAGAGAGAGAGAGAGAGAGAGAGAGAGAGAGATTGATTGATTCAAATTAGCATAATGTCCCATGTCTTCTTTGCTTTAACACACTTTGAGATAACATTTATAGGAATCTTGAACAAGGAAAAGATCACAATATGTTAAAATACAGTTTGGCTTTAACATTCCAAAATAGTAAGCACTCAGTTCCTTCCTGGACCACTTCCTCCTTAAGAGTTCCTTCCTCTGATCAATATCTTAACCTTGAATTCCAAAAAAGAAGACACTGTTCCCAGGTAGGTTTTGGCACCAATCACTTCAGGGGGTAGAGAGACAATCATTTCATCTAGACAAGAGTTAAGTTTGTTTATTACCTTTATTCAAAAGATTTTAGCCTTTATTTTCCCCATTATGCTACAAGGAAAACCCTGGAAAGGATTTAGGGTGGGAAATTAAAAAAATGTATTTCTAAAGAAGCTAAAAAGTGGTTTTTAAAAAAAGGTATTTCCACATAGCTTAATTTGGATAGAAGTACTACAAACATTTTGGTTTCCTGTAGTTAGTTGTGATATAATCTGACAGTCTTGTTGTAGTTGGTAACACAGTGTAAGACTTTATCCTTTGAGCCCTTCACTATTTAGTATTAATGAATGACTAGCCAAGCATTCAATAAGCATGTAGTACATCTTTTGGGATGGCAAGAAGATGGCTCAGAGTGAGTCCTGGTGGGTTTGGTGGTGCCTAGTTGTGCTGAATGCTCACAGGGCCACTGGGCAGGAGCTTGAGAGCCTGGTTGCAGCAGAAGAGACCAGTTTGAAGATTCGCAGCACTGCAGGAAGATCTTGAGAGTGGTCTGAGGATTAGCATGTGCATTAGAGAGTATAAGTTCTGTAGGATGCGTGACACACACTCTGAGAATCATTGCTCCTTTGGGTGTCCGTATAATTGCAGATTGTAGCCTGGATAGTTGGCACCATTTATCTCCTTGGTTTTTCTTTTTTGGATAGTTAGGCCCAAATTCTTTTGAACAATCATAGATCTTATTCAGTAGACCTGCAAGGTTCCAGGGCTTGTCATCCACAAATTAGAATTTTACTATAATTAGAATTTTTAATGGAGAGGGATTACAGATATACAATGCCCATCTTAATAAGCTCTATGTAAGTATATAATGCTATCATTGAGTACACATTTTTGTGCCTATCATGTGTAAGTCACATGTGGAGGATGAGACATGAATCCAGACAACCATTAAATATAGAGTGGATCCTTTTGCCTTTATATGAAAATATTTTTACCCCATGACTTCCAAAACCAGTTCTTTTGTTGATTTTTTTTTCAGAGATATAGTAAATTTGTTGCAAGTCTTTTTGAGAGTGTGGCATAATAGCAAAATATTCTGTTTCTACCATGTTAGTACTTAATTTCAATAGAGATTGAATGAATAGGCTTTCTGTGCTCTGAGAGCTATGTCAGTAACACTGGTTTTAATTAAAGTGATTTGGAAGTCTTCATGTCTTTCCAGTTCGGATTGGATTTTTTTTTTTAATGAGGAGTTTTTCAATTTAATTCAAATGAGCGTTTTACTTTGGTTTTATGGGCAAAATGTGAGAAAGTCTTACTATTTGCTAAGTAATGACTCCTCGGCCTCACTAAAGCCAAACATATTACTCTAGAGACTGGAAGTAAATTATAGTATTGGTCTACCTTGGAGCCAAAGGTCTCAAAATAACATAACCAATTTGGGTTTGAATGAAAAGGTTATTTTAGTTATTGAAAATGTTTCAAGAGACAAGGTGTGTGAGGTTTGTTTGGGTATGGAGGTCATATTTGTGAGATTTTAAAGAATCAATATTTCATTTCCTTGCCTTAGTAACACAATGATTGTTTACTTTTGATTTCTTCAGGATATTCCACATTTCCAGACAAAGTAATTCAAATTTGTCAAAGCTATAGATAGAGGGGAATGCCATCATCCTATGTCCAGTCTCACTTTGTAAGTGAGAGATTGCCTGACCTAGGCACATTTGTAGAGCTTCTAGTCAGTGTGGTCCTGCCACTATACTTGGTCATAAAATCATATTCTTAAGACTGGAAAGAATCTTAGAGGTCATTGAATCCAACCTTCTAATTTTATTGAAGACTGAGTTATAGAAAGGTTAAGTGACTTGTCCTAGGTTAAAAATGTGGTAAGTGTAAGACTCAGGATTTGAAACCAGGTTCTCACTTAAAAGTCCAGTGTCTTATTCATCATGGCATACTTAGTGGATTCCATGATCTTATAAATGTAGCTATTTCCTTTGATAGGCTAGGCCTACTCCATTGATGTCTTGTCATTCTTTATGATTTTTATATATTTCCCAAAATGCCTTTCTAGAGAATCTGAAATACAACAGAGACCTTCCTTTAAATTTCTGTAGGCACCAGTGCAATACCATGTTAGGTTTATTTTCACCATGTGGTTGACTCATCTGATTTTCTAATAATTCACTTCCTGGGCAGATCCTTCAGGTCATTCCTGCCTGCCCCTCCTCTCCCCCCGTAAATTATTGTTGGTAGCAATTTTGCTTCTGTGGCATTCTTTGATTTGCAGCTACTGGGAGTTAAAAACTGGTTTTTGCATTAGGAAGCAGCTTGGGACTATACAATTTCCTAAATGGAACCAATATGCTTTCTCCTCTTCCTTTTCAGTCCTAAGTTTAGTTCATTTTTTAAAAAATATGTATTGATAGACCAAATCAGTGAAGATTGAGGCCAAGGCCCTCTTCTCTATTCTTCCCTCCCTAGCAACTCCTTCTTGGGGCCTTGGCTGGAGGCTTCCACCACTAAGCTACTATATGTTTGAATCCTTGATTCCCACTAACTCCATGGTTTTACACAAGTCCCATACGACATGAACAAGTCCCTCCAGCAGTATGTGAAAATTTTCTATGAGATATCACTCCACTTATCCAAGTGGCTTTCAAAGACATCTAAAGTAATGAAGGATTTTTTGAATTTAGTCCAAAGCATTTGGGAGGTGCCCAGGAATTCTTCACACTTAATGAATAATCCAAGTATGTTTTCACCTGGCTAAGGTATTGTGGCATAGATTTTATCACTTTAAGTAGGGTGGTGTAATTGTCTAAGCTGAACCCCTTACCCTTATCTTATATATATGTCAAGAAATCTTATGTAAGCTTAACATAAGCATAGGAGACTATGCAAAAAGTCTTAACTTTTGGCCCACTGAGTCAAAAAAATTTTTTTTGATAATTAATAAGTGAGAAGGCCAGAATTTGAATTTGAACCCTTTGACTCCAAACCCAGCATTTGTAAGACCATTGTAGCCCACTATAGCAGCAAAGACAGTGGAGGGTTTGAATGCTAATCATAAGAGTTTGTTTGTACTTGACTCTGAGGCAGCAAAGAGTATTAGAAATTTTTAAGAGAAATGGTCAAAAATGTTTCTGGCAGTACCCTATTAGACTAATTAGAGGTGGGAAGACCTGTTAACAATTGTTTTCACACTATGTTAGAGTTTGAATTTTCCAAAAAAATAAAAAGACTTGGATTGGAACTTCCCACCAGTGAACGGTTGGAGGGTGGGGGTGAGGTAAGAAAGGATCAGAAATTTTGAATCATCTTTTTCACTTTTCCTTGTTCCTTAAGATATCACATTTAACAAAATTACTATAGAACTTTGCAATACAGTTTTTGAGGGGTAAGCAAATGAGATTCCTGTTAATTTATCTTAAAATGATGGGAGTTGTTTTTGTTGCCTCTGTATTTCTTGTCATCTTCAGTAGAGTTGAATCTCTCAAGGCTCCTTTATACCATTATTATCTCACTTCTTAGCTTAGATACTATCTTAACTAATTATATTTAACCTTTTTATTCCTTAACTAATAGTAGTTTAAAAAAACCCTAATCTTTCCAATTGTACAACCTCATTCCATTAAACCTTGTAGGATTATACTTTGAGAGAGGCTGTTTCAAATGCTTTATGATGAGGTTTGGAATGAGACACTACTATTCATACACCATCTTAAATTCTAATAAATCCTTAGAATTTGAAATGAATCTAGAAACAGTGAATTGTATTGTTTGTGGTAATCCATGCATTTTAATATTGCAATGCAAATACAGAATTGTATTATTGTGTACATAAAAAAGGAGGGTCAGTCTGAAATTTTAAAGGGCAGTGGCACCATTTACTCTAGGCTGTAACATACTTTCCCTATGAGCCAAAGCTCATAGGGAAACAAAGGACTAGGGCATGTTTGATTCTACCTTCCCGCCTATTCATACCTCTCAGCCCATGACTGGGCCTTTGACCTCCACTATATGGCTAGTGCAGCAGGGTGCCCTAGAAGAGCATGCCCTGAATTTGTTGTCACGGGACCTGATGTTGAGTCCTGGCTATGCCACTACGTATCTGTGTGACCTTAGGCAAGCCTCTGGGCCTCAGTTTCTCCACCTGTAAAATGAGTGTGGATTAGATCAGTAATTCTTAGCTTTTTTTGTGTCATGTACCCCTTTGACCATCTGGTGAAGACTATGGCTCTTTTCTCAGAATAATTTTTTATGCTATAACAAAAAAAGTAGTAATGATAACAATAATAAAACAATTCCTTTACAAAGAAAACCAATTATATTGGAAACCAGTTTGTATACACACACACACATATGCTTATGTTAATAAATATGTTAAAGTTCACATATCCCAGTTTAAGAGCCCCTGGAGATGAATGCTAAGATCTCTTCCCCCTTGAGATCTGTGATCCTTGCTTTCATTAATAGAAACCAGAAATTTCCTTTTACTTGAAGACCAGAAGGGGCTTAGAGAAGAAAATGTGCTACCTTTAGCTGGACATACTTAAATACTTAGAAGTGAACCCTGTCCCATGTGTTGCTTAAAAACAAAACAAAACAACAAAAAAACCACCGACCACGTGGGGGAGGAGTTCTTAGAACAGCCTGTTGAATTTTTCTTGAAATTATGCTTTGTTACTATATAGTTAGTTGAGCTTCCCTGGTTCCCCAAACGGATAAGGGCTAGGGTCTGTGTTTCTTATCAAATGTGTGTGGCGTGTTTATGTCTGGTATTAACGTATTCCCCTGTTTGCTCTGCTTTCTCCCTGTTTTCATTCCTGCTCTCATTCTTCAATGTGCCTTTTTTCCCCCTCTTCTTTCTTCCTCTTTCTCCTTTTCCTTTTTTGCCTTGCTCAATGTAAATTCAAGCTTACTGTTATTTTTATATGTTTACTGGAATGCTTCCAGGATATGTAATATTTTGGGTATGGGGACAGGACTCTTTTTTATGAAGGTGGATCAGAAACTCTTCTCTAACTTAGATCTTTCAGAATGGTTTTGCTTGTAAAATAGGTCATCACTTTACTAGCTCACCTGGTCATGAGACTCTGAATTTAGTTAAATTGGTGGAACCTCCACACCACTATAGGGCTCTTATCTGAAACCTTTTCAGCATGATAGGAATTACTAAGGCCTGTGCTTTGGGGGACATTGTCCCACTGCAGTGACTTTAGGGGATTACTTAACTATCAACACTACTTTTTTTATGCCCTTTTCCTAATTATTAGCAAACTTTTTGAGAGACCTTAAAAGTACTATATTTTGAATCACTATTGGTAGTATTAAATTAAGTCAAATTTTAGCAATTCTGGGATATTTCAAAACTTCATAAAATAAGAGGCACACCAGAGAATTGATTTGTGGTTTTAGAAGTAATCTAGAACTGACTGTTTAGTCGCCAGAGTATAAAATATGCTTTGAAATATAGGTCTTAATCATCAATGTGTATTCTTATCCTTTTTTAAAAATATATCCTATTCAAGCATGAAGATATTTTTGAATTTTCATATTTTCTTATTAGTGTTTCATTTGAATAAAAATGAAATAATGAGAGACAAATCTCACTGACTAAAATAATTGAATTGGTTGTCACCTATCCCTTGCAATAACATTCTGAAATAGTGCTTAGAAGCTGTTTAGTTGCATATAAAACTTAACACTATTTAAATATAATCTATTTAGAGAGGTGGTCTGTAGAAGATAGTGCTAGATTAGGAACCAGGGAGATTTGAATTCAAATCTAGCCTCTGACTTTAACTAGCTGTGTGATCCTGGGCAAGTCACTTAACTTTTCTGGACTTCAGTTTCCTTACCTGTACAAAAGGTTCCTTCAAGCTCGAAATCTGTGATCCTATGATTTTCTAAGCTTTATGGGGCAGCCATGTATTGGCTTATTCTGTTCTTTGAAAAGCTCTTTTGTTGTGCCTAACAGTCATTGACTAAGGTCCAGAATGTTTCTCAAGTCATGCTAATTTTCTTTTTCACTGTTTTCAGGCCTAAGCTTTGAGGGATTGTGTCTGAAGATCAGATAATTTTGTTTGAAAACTGTATGATTTCATGTACATGGCATGGTCTAGTGTAGATAATGCCCTGTGAGTTTGTATTTAATAAGAATTATATGAGTGGATTGTGTATTTTCATAAATGTGAAGCATAGGTACAGATTGATTTCATTGACATGTAGTTGGTAGATTTCTGTACAGGTTTGTAAGGAATATGAATTTAGTTCACTTAAAATTCTCTTAAAGCTTTCATTTTAAAGTAGAGACTTTCTATTGAATTTGTTATGCATAAGATGTTACACATGGATTATTTAACCTAAGTGCTTTTTTTTATTGTAAATCTTATCGTATAAGCCAAGATTTCTTCCCCCCACCCCAGTTTCAATTTTAACAGTTAATTTGGGAGGAGAAATTATAGATGATTTGACTAGGACCAACTTCTAAAAATTATGATGCTAAGCATACATAAAGAAACATTTTTATAACATGCTGTGGAGGGAGACTTCCACCCCCCTTACATGTGGAGATGAAAAGAATTGGGGGAAAAATGCTACACTAGGGGAAAGGGAAGATCTTTGCTTGACCCCCACCTCCACTGCCCCAACTGTAAAGTTGTAGATTATGGTTTCTTTAAAAAGAATTATGGATAAAAGTTTTAAAGTGTCCATATGTTTCTATATTGTCTTTACTATCCTTAAATGATCTCTGAAAAATATATGACAGTATTAAATCGTAACAACTCTAGTGCACTGAAAAGGGGAAGTTGGGGTTTCTGTATTGGGTAGAAAGACCATGGGATTTTAGATATTATAATTTAAACTAATTCCTTCATTTTTATAGATGAGAAAATTGAGGTCCAGAAATGGGGAGGTGAGATATGTACATAGCCAGTAAGTGTCAGAGACATGGTTTCAGTGTACTTTCTACTACATCATACCGATAATGAGCTCAGTTTTAGACATGCTGAAACTGAGGTACTGGTGAGCCATTCAGTTGAATATACCAAACTGGAGCTTATGGGAGAAGCTGGGAGATACTTGCATAAAAGTGATAACTGAAACTTATGGAATGGATAAGGTCTCTAAGGTTAAAGAATATAAAGAAAGGGGTAAAGAGGTGGAGGAGAGGCCTTTGGGATATGTCTGTAATTATGGAGGAGAGAAGACAGCCAGGGAAAGAAATAGAGTTGAGTGGTCAGAAAGTAAGGAAAAGAAAGGGCAGAGTCCAGGGTCATGCAAACCAAGGAAGAAGAGGTTTTAAGTAGTGTTGAATACTATGACATTTGAGGATAAGGATTAAAAGATCTGGTGATAATAAAGTCATTAGTGACTTTGGAGGGAATATTTTTCCTTTTCAAAAATTGTTTTACTGATTATCTTGTTTTCCCCCTTATCACCCATATTTCCCAAAGTGTTTTTTTTTGCCCCTTCTCCTAGAGAGCCATGCCTTATAACAAAGAATCAAATCACATGCAAAAAAGCCCCGCAAACATCAATAATTCAGCAAAACTAACCAAGTCACCAAAACATCTTACCTTATCTGCAGTGTTTCATGCCCATAGTTTTGTAAGTAAGGCAGGGTGGTGCCTTTTCTTAGTGGGCGAAGCTTGGTGAAGTCCAGTAATTTCACCTTCATGTTTTAGTTGTTTTGTTCTTTCCATTTGTATTACTGTGGTCATTGTGCATATTGTTTTCCTAATTCTCTTGCTTCCATTTTGCAAAATATCAGGAAAGTGTTCAATCATTGTATGTATTCATCAGCATCATAATAATATTACTTTGGATACATTAATGTACCAACTTGTTTAGCCATTGTTCCATCAGTGAGCATCTACTTTGTTTCCAGTTCTTTGCTACAAAAATTGCTGTGTAATAGTGATATGTTAATATAAGTCAAGTAAACAAGTATTTATAAGTGCTCACCATGTGTCAGGCATTCTGTTAAGTCTTGGGGGCTACAAAGAAAAGCAAAAAACGTCCTTGCCTTCAAGGTGCTAAGAATGAGGTAAGACAATGTACAAACAATCTTACAAATAAGATACATATAGGAAAAATTGGAGATAGTCTGAGATGCAAGGCACTAACATAAAGAAGGACTGGGAAAGGCTTCTTTCAGAAAGTGAGACCTGAAGAAAGCTATGGGACCTAGGAGGAAGAGATGAGGAGGGAGAGATTTTGGGGATGGGGTGGGCAGCAGGTAGGAAGTGTCTTGTGCCAGCAATAAGGATGCTAGAGTCATTGGATTGAAGAGCATGAGTAGGGGAGTGAGATGTAAGTACACTGGAATGTTAGGAAAGAGGCCAGGTTATGAAGGGCTTTAAAAGCCCGAGAGGTTATCATATGTCATTTTGGAGGCAGTAGAGAGCTACTGGTATTTATTGAATAGAGGAGTGAAGATAATTTTGTAGCTGAGCAGAGGATGGACTGGGGTGAAGAAAAACTTGAGGTAGGGAGCCCATCCAGAGGCTATTGCGGTAATCCATGTATGAGGTAATGAAGCCTTAAACCAGAGTAGTGGCAATATCAGAGGAGAGAATATAGGAGAGGTGTTGTGAAGGTAGAATTGACAGGGGGTTAAGGAAGTAAGGAGTTGAGGCTGACACTTGGGTTTATAGCCGGATGACTGGGAGTACGGTAATTCCCTCAACAGTAATAGTGAAGTTAGAAAGCAGAGTGGGGTTGCAGGGAAAGAGTATGAGTTTAGTTTTTGACATATTGAGTTTGAGATGTTTATGGAAAATCAGGTTTGAGGTTAATAGACATTTGAAGATAGGAGTCTGGAAGTCAGGAGCGAATTTAGGGCTGGATAAATCATTCTGATGTTCATCTGCCCAGAAATGGTAATTGAATCCATGGGAACTGATCAAATGACCAAGCAAAAGAGGGAGAAGAGAAGATGGCTCGGGACAGAACCTTGGAGGACACTTAGCCCATGCTTAGTAGGTGTGATCTAGAAAAGGATCCAGCAAAAAAGACTGAGGAGTGGTAGGAGGGAGAAAGCTGTGCCATTAAAATTGATGAAGAAGAAAATTATCAACAAGAGGGTGATCAACAGTGACAAAAGCTTCTGAGAATTCCAGAAGGATGACGATTGAGAAAAGACCATTAGATTTGGCAGTTAAGAGACCACTGGTAACTTTGAAGAGAACAGTTTCAATTGAATAATGAGGATAGAAGCTAGATTTCAGAGTTGGGGTTTTTTTTTAATCACTGAACTCCTTAGACCCAACAGTAGGCTATCTGGGTCAAAAGGTTTGGATGTTTTAATTCATTTTCTTTTCATAATTTCAAATTTCTTTCCCAAATGGTTATAACAATTCTTAGCTCTACCAATAATAGCACATTGCTTAAAAATGTCTTTTCTGTCCCTTTTAACACTAAATTTCTTCCTGTGATTGAAGCAGTATCTTAGAGGAAGAGGAAGGAAAAGGACTGGGTGAGTGGATAAGTGATTTAATATATTCTACTATAGTTTCTTTTTAAAAGAAGGTTTTGCCTTTGCTATTGTAGAATTTTTATCACAGAAGCTGTTTAACAAAATTTCATCTAGATATTTATAACTCATGAGACCTTTGTCAGTATTAGGGTAGTTGGAGGAAAAAATTATATGTATGTATATGTAGATAGATAGATAGAGGGCACAGGGTGAGCTGAAGATTAAGGGGTCATATCTGGAGAATAAAATTAAGAGAGAGGATTAAACTCGGACAAGAAGAAAGGGAGAGGTAGAATGGGGTAAATTATCTCACAAAAAAAAACAGAAAAGAAAAGTCTCTTACAGTGGAGGGGAAACGGGGGAAGGTGAGAGGGAATGAGTGAATCTTATTTTCATAGGATTTGGCTTAAGGAGGGAATAACGTACACCTTCAATTGGGTATGGAAATCTGTCTTACCCTACAGGAAAATAGGGGGAGAAGGGGACAAGAGAGCAGGGGGATGATAGAGTGGAGGACAGAGTGGGAAAGGGGGTAATCAGAAGTAAATACTACTGAGGAGGGACAGGGTGAAAAGAAAGAATAGAATAAATGTGAGGGCAGGATAGGATTAAGTGAAATTGAGTTAGTTTTCACAACATGTCTACTATGGATGTGTTTTGCATAACTGCACATGTATAGCCTATATTGAGTTGCTTGCCTTTTCAATGAGGGTGGGTGGGGAGGGAGGAAGAGAGAAAATTTGAAACCTAAAGTTTTAAAAACATATGTTTAAAAAATGTTTTCACATGCTACTGGGAAATAAGAAATACAGGAAATGAGGTACAGAAGTCTATCCTGCCCTACAGGAAAATAGAAGGGGAAGGGGATAAGAGAAGGGGAGAGAGATAGAAGAGAAGACAGACTAGGGGAAGGGATATTCAGAATGCATGCCATCTTGGGGTGGGGGGAGGGGTGAGATGAGGTGAAAATTTGGAACTCAAAAACTTGTGGAAGTGAACGTTGAAAACTAAAATAAATAAATTTATATTAAAAAAAGATTTAAAGATAATAAAACTGAAATTCAGAGAAATTAAATGGCTTGCCTAAGGCCACACAGCTACTAAATATCAGAGGCAAAATTTGAACAGAGGTCTTTATGACTTCAAGTCCAGCCTGTGATCCACCACATTATGACATGAAGGGGTGCCAAGAATAGGGAATTCCAGAGGATTTTGTGTAAGGGAGTCAGCCTGTATTCAAGAGAAGCAGTCAGTACTAGGGACTTTTGTGTGAGATTTCTAGCAGGAGTGGAAGCACTGAGACTCCGAGTTAGTTTATGTGGAGTTGGGGACTCAGCTGTGTGGTTGGTACTCAGTAATATCAGACTGGGAAGCCATGATGAGTAACCTGGTCAGATCCTGTAGTCTACATGAAAGACACATTCTGGTGTTCCCTGTGGTCTCTGGAAGGAAAGAATGAGTGTCAGAAACACATGAAAACACTGAAGCTATGGTGTATAAGTGAGAGCAGCCTCTTTGTGGCAGTGATAAAAGACAAATAATGATGTTCCAAAGAAAAACAAAAACAAAACAAAATTTCATCTACTCCTTCTCTGCCCTACAGATTCCTCCAGGGCTTTGCTCAGGCACTAGTCTGCTCATTGAACATATCACTCCTCCCTTCCAATCCCTTCATTAGTCACTTATCCCTCTTTAAATATTCTTAAACCACTTTGTTCTCTTTATTATTTCTTGTACTCCCTAATCTGTATTATACTTATCTGTGGCCATTTTGTATCTCTCCAATAGAATAAAATATTCGTTCCAGGAAGTATTTTGTTTTTATCCCCAGTGCCTCATACACAGTAGGCTCTTAATACATGTTTGCTAAATTAAACTGTGTCCAAATACAGCAGAACACATAACAACATTTTTCCTCTTAAAGTCCATTGCCTTTTTCTTTTTTTTTTCCTGCTTTTTTATTTCATTCCTCCTGGGAAGTTATTTTTGCCTGTGATAGTGCATTTAAAATTTTTCTTTAAAAATAATACTAATGGTCGCTATTATAACATCGTATGTCTATCTTTGGATACCAAATGGCAATTCTAAATCCCTGAATAATCATAATAATTTACATTTATCAGTCAGCAGATCAGCAAGCATTTAAGAATTCACGATGTTAGACACCACTCTTGAGCATGAGGCTATACATTTTCTCATTTCAGCCTCAAAACAACCTTGTAACTCTACTATACTATCCCTGTTTTTTAGATGCAGTAACTAAAGCTCAGAGAGATGATGTGATTTGCCTATGTCATACTCTGTAAAAGTCAGAGGCAGGCTCTGGACCAAGGCCTCCCTGATTTCCAAATTTAGCACTCTAACTTCCTCTCCACACTCTGCCTTCTCAATAGAAGGGAAGAAGGAACAAGAAAAGGAGGGGGACTAGGGATTCATACAGGCTCTGATGTAGCATTTGTAACCCTCAAAGGTAGGAGATAAGTGTGTAAAGAGGATTAGGATAGTGGGCACTATGATATTTTTAAAATGAAGCATTATTTTCAAATTCACAGCCTCCTTACTATAAAAAAATGCTAAATCTCTTAGAATTTTGATATAGTATTTCTATGACAAAAATGCCAGAAGATAGCAAAGGGTAAAAAAAATTCTTTAAAAAGGAAAATACAGCCAATTCTGTTAAAACCTCAGTACATTGGGAAATTTTGCCTTCACTTCCAAAAAGCCCTTCCTCACTGTAGATATGCACATGGTGGCCACACCTATTTCTGCTTATTCAGCCAGTCAGCAAACATTTCTTGAGAATATAATATGGGCCCTGAACTGTGAAAGACAGAAGTGAAATCCCCTGCCCCCAAAGAGCCTACATTCCCTAGGGGAAACAACTATAAGTTGTTAAGATAACCTTTACAAAGATTTTTTTAACATTTTATTTTTTATTACATTAATCCATATTCATGGAATAAAACAAGCATTTTTATAATATAGTACAATAAAAAGATATTGTATATGAAACTGCAAATCTACTATGCACACCTTGCTATTCCTTTCAAATATACAACTCAACTATCATGTAAATTACTTGTTTTTTCTCATTTTTTTCCTACCCTCCCTGTGCTTGCCCTAAGGATGGCTACAGTTAGACAAATAACACTCACATATACATATACCCCTATGTGTATATGCATATACATATATGTAAAATCATTCTGTATATACTTATATTTATCAGTTCTTTCTCTGGATGCAGATAGGGTCATTCTTTATATGTCCTTTATAGTCAATTTGGGTATTTATAAGAGTCAAAATAACTTATTTACTCAGTCATTCTTAAAACAACATTGCCGTTATGGTATACAGTGTTCTGGTTCCACTCATTTTGCTCCTCACTTGATTGGGATGGTGTTGAATATATAAATTAGCTTAGGTAAAACTATAATTTTTATTATATTGGTAATGCCTACCCATGAACAAACAATTGTCCAATTATTTAAATCTGATTTTATTTGCATAAAACTTTTTAAAAAATAATTTGTTTATATAGTTCCTGGGTTTGTTTTGGCAGGTGTTCTCCCGGATATTTTATATCGTCTAGAGTTATTTTAAATATGGCATCTTTTACTATCTTTTTTTTTCTTTTTGCGGGGCAGTCAGGGTTAAGTGACTTGCCTAGGATCACATCCCAGACATTTGCTAGCAAGTGTCAAGTGTCTGAGGCCACATTTGAATTCAGGTCTTCCTGACTTCAGGGCCAGTGCTCCATCCATGGAGCCACCTAGCTGCCTCTTTACTATCTCTTCTTGCAGAGGTTTGTTTGTGATACACAGGAATGCTGATGATTTATGTGGATTTACTTTATATCCTGCTACTTTGCTAAAATTATTGTTCCAACTAATTCTTTAGTTGAGTCTTTGGGATTTTCCAAGTATGTCATCATATTGTCTGCAAAAAGAGATAGTTTTATTGCCTCATTCCCTACTCTGATTCCATTTCTTTTTCTTCTCATTGCTACTGCTAGGATTTACAATATAATATTGAATGATACTGGTGATGGTAGGCATCCTGATCTTGTAGTTTATTCC
The DNA here is from genome assembly GCF_003287225.1 of Phascolarctos cinereus. Classification (NCBI taxonomy): domain Eukaryota; kingdom Metazoa; phylum Chordata; class Mammalia; order Diprotodontia; family Phascolarctidae; genus Phascolarctos; species Phascolarctos cinereus. The sequence goes on from NW_027555958.1 coordinate 127,266,403, forward strand.
TATGACAAATAATACTTGCTGATGGCTTTAGATAAATGCTTTTTTATTAATTTGAGAAAAAATCCCTTTATACCAATACTTTCAAGTGTTTTTTAATAGAAATGAGTATTGAACTCCATCAAAAGCCTTTTCTGCATCGATTGATTTAATCATATGATTTTTTAAAAACTTTCATTATTGATGTGGAAAAGGATGGGATAGTTATATTTGAAGTACTTAGGACTTTTGAGGTATTTATGGCTAAGTCAGGAAACACAATAAATTGGGAAGTCAGGTGGGAAGTGGGGGTCTAGGGAGAAGATATATGTAAATACAATAAATCAGAAAGCAAGATGTTTTCTTCTCTCTCTAAGCTGGTCAGGGCTGGTTTCAGCAGTTGCAGGCATCTCTGAGTTTAGCTAATGTTTACTTTGCGAAGGATCACTGGTACGGTCAAGCAGCCCTGGGCATCAGAAATCCTTCTGATTGGCTAGTTGTTATGCTATTCCATTGTCTGGTTCCCCTGTGAAAAAAGGAAGCTCTAGCATATTTAACAGCTTAGTACAAGTATTACAGAGCCCATATTCACAAAGTGTATAGAAAAGAGATACAAGATGGATTTTGTGGGGAAACAAAGCAGGGGTAACCTGTAAAAGTCTCAAGTAGAAGATGGTGCTTGAGCTGAGCCTGGAAGGAAACTAGACTTTCGAGGAGTTGGAAATGAGGAGGGAAAGCATTCCAAGTATAGGGAAAAGCCATTGCAAGGGCACAGAAGTATTGCTGTCACCCCAGGACCTCAGCAAGTTAGTTCTCTTTCTCTTCTTTCTCAACCCCATATCGTGACCAAGGGCATGAATTTTTTTTTTTAATAGTCAGAATTAGAAGTGTTAGCTATGACTTTGGAAAAATGAAGTGACTTTCAACTGACTGAACAAATATTTATCAAACATCTGTTATGTACAGCAAGTCATTAGAATGGAGTTCAGAGAAGAGAGAATATCGAGTTGAGTAAGATACAGTCAAAGAGCTTGGTACTGAGATGATTGAAGTGCTATTCATTTATTTATGAGAGTCAAACCCACGACCCTGACTTCAGTAGTATTTTGCTCTAATTAAATTACTTTACTGGTCATAGACTGAAGTTGTACCTAAAATGTCCTTGTTTTGTAATATCACCCTGCTTAGGACAGCAAGGTATTTGATCTCCTTCCCTATGCTCATTTGGGAGACATTAATGCTAGCCATCCTGGAAAACATATTTGATTAAAAAGAATGATGCTCTTTTTTTGAGCTGGGATGTTGATGACCTCTATTTGGCCTCATAGGCATTTCCAATTTTTCCCACCATGTACTTGCTTGTAAATAATGGGGGAAAGCTAAGGTTGATTTGCCAGTCGTTGGACAATAAACCTTTGGAAGGGGAACCACCTAACCTTTAAAATCAATACTGTTGGCTCTCCTGTAACCCTGAGACAACTGCCTGGTGCATCTTTTGCTGTTTGGTTTGCCATTGTTACTCTACTTACAATAGCACTTCTGGGTAAACGTCTGGTTTTCTGAGGTAATTGAATTGTAAACAAGATAGCCTCCCTCTTGATTCTTACTGTTCATTGAATTGAAAGCTTCAGTTCTACAGACTAAGGGAGGAATTCTCAGGCTCCTTCTGTAATCTCTACAATTCTAAGGGAGAACTATGTGTGCCCAGGGCATATGGAAGAAGACATTATCTCAGGAAATAAGCAGCCCATCATCAGAGGACAGCATAACTGTGATCATGCTAGCAGAAAGTGGTGGGCAGAGCAGCTCAGTGGAAGGTCCATCCACACGTTCTGTCCACACCTGCCAAAGGCAACTCAGCACTTTGAGAGAGTGGCTTATGTCATTGGAGCGGCTTAGTGGAAAACGATTGTTTGTTCATGGACTACAATTACTAATGGAAGAACTAGGGTCAGACATGGATAATCTAGGAGATAGTGTATATATGTATGTATGTATGTGTGTGTGTGTGTGTACATACATATATACATATACATACATATACAGACACATGCATACTAGTATATATACTATATATCTAGGAGATAGTGTATACATATGTATACACACACACTCTATATACATACTGTATATACACATGCACATACACTGTGTGTGTATACATATGTATACACACACACTCTATATACATACTGTATATACACATGCACATACACTGTGTGTGTGTATGTGTGTGTGTGATCTTAAAGTCACTGGGATTTTATCAGTTGCATATGTGCGATTTCTGTTGATTTTTATTTGATGAAATCACATTTTGATACTGTGATCTGCATGTTTCTAAGGTGGGAAGTGGGTTCTAGCCTAGTATCCTATCTATGGAGAAACAGCCTTAAGTTTTGAGGGGCCTTGGGCCAAAATCTGCATAAATATGCCTGTGAGGTAACCATATACTATTATTGCCACTGGCATTTCTGATACAAGTTTGCAATAACACAAGTGATATCAAAGTTCAAATATTAGCCTAGCACGTGGGTAAAAGGGGAAGGCGTAAGGAAGTGAAAATAAATACCATTCTGTATCTAGGAATGCGGGGAAATGTTTATCAAGTGGCTGCCGAAATGATTGATTCTATCTTTGATTTCTTATTAGTAGCAGTTTAGAGATAGCTTGTCTTTTTCTGTCTGGATAGGTTTAGAGCCTGCTTTCCATAAGCTGCTTTCTGCAACCTGAGTGGTGATTTTAGGAAAACTGTGACCACTCTTTCTTTACTTTTCTGACCCCAGACAATGATGGTGCTCAATCCTTTTTGAAAGTGCTAAGATAGAATAAGAATATAGGGATTGAACCTATGATTTCATTGGTATAGAAAACTTTCAGAAGGAGCAAACTCTGTCTACCGATGCAGGTTATGTCCTTCTCTGCAACTTAATAGTCCTAGAAAGTTGCCCAGAGGACTGAGAAGATGAGTGATTTACCAAAATATGTGAGAGGTAATTAGTGAATCTAGAATTTTCTGGCTCTGAGACCAACCCTCTATGTACTACAATGGTGCCTCTCACACTTGCTAAGATGAGTTACTTCAGAGTAAGAATCTTTTGTTGTTGTTCAGTCATTTAGTTGTGCCTGACTCTTCATGACATCATTTGAGGTTGTCTTGGCAAAAATAGTGGAATGGTTTGCCATTTCCTTCTCCAGCTCATTTTATAGATGAGGAACTGAGGCAGGCAGAAGTTAAGTGATTTGCCCAGGGTCACACAGCTAGAAAGTATCTGAGTCCAGATTTGAACTCACGCAAATGAATCTTTCTGACCTCAAGTCCAGTACTCTATCTGCTGCTCCACCTGGTTTCCCCCAAATCCTTAGTATTTATTTTTTTTTATTCTGTAGGCTTTTGTCTTTGTCCATTTGGTATTAGTCCTCCAAGCAAAATACCTCTATAGAAGACTGGAATTTCTTGGTCTTTATGACAAATCTTGTGTATATATGATCATTTTGACTGACTTCACCATCCTGTGAACTATATTTACAGCATTTTCATTATGTAAAAGGTTTTTGGTGATTCATTGACTTTCTATGAATTTATTTTGTAGAATCCAGTATGTGCTAGGCACTCTACAATACATACAGTAGGTAGACACAATACTTGGGTAGTAAAAAGACTGTTCAGTGTGTATTTGGACAGAGAGGTAGGATCATATAACTGAAAGAGCACTAGGCTTGGAAATAAAACACCTGAACCCTCCTTACTGGCTGTATAACTTTGAGCAAATCACTTGTCCTCTCTTAACCTGTTTCCTGACATGTGAAATAAGGGAGTTGAAGTAGGTGAGCTCTCTAATGGCTCTTCCAGCTCTAAAATTCTGTGCCTCCTGCTTCAATGTTAAATTGGATGAGATGATTTTCTAAGGTCCTATCCAGTTCTATGATTCTGTAGATTTTAATAACCTTTAATGCAACAGTTTGTGCATTTAATTGGTTATTATATTTACTATTAAATTTTAACCAGGGCTCAGAAAATTTATTTCGTACTTGCATTTTAGGCTTTAGAAACCACAAACATGTAACTATTAGCAGAGTTCCTTTAGGTTCCCTTACTCACCATTTCCCCCTACCACTTCCTTGTCTCCTCTGGTGGTTGTATTATCTGCCTTGCTTCCCTCAGACTCATGACATCTGAGTCATCTTCAAGACAACTTTATCTTTTTTTTCTTGCCACCACGGCTAGTCCAGTCCCAAGTCTTGCTGCTTTAAAAATAACTTTTTTTCTTAGATCCATTCCTTCTTCCCTACCAAAGATCTGGTCTCAATGCCAAATCATATTTGCCTTTAATTCATAGCTACTTGGTTATTAATTTTCTGGCTCGAATTCCTGCAGTTTACTTACCCATTAGTAAAATGTAACCTTTCCAGATAATCTTCATCAACCTGATTCCGTAATTACTCAATATCATTTAAAGATCCCTAGCCATGGTTTCCCTAAGCCAAATTTTGAGTGGATAGAAATAGTTCTGAGTATAACTGCTCTTTGTCATTGTGTAAATAAAAGCAACATTGTCACAAATAAAGGTAAACAGGGTTAGCTTAAGCTAAATTTTGAAGTAGGTGCTCACCTTACAAAATCTTTTTTGTATTACTTTTCCTGTTCCTTTAGTGACTCATGTAATTTAAAAAATTTTTATTGTTTTTCTTGCTACTTTTTGTTTCCTTACTTCAGTTACTTCCTAACAACTATCTCCTTCTGTTTTCCCTTTAAAAAACAAAAACAAACAAACAAACAAAAGGCAGTTAAAAACATTTCCTTGTATAATGGTTGCAATGACCGCGCAAGTTGCTGTTCATTTTTCTGGTTAATAGTTGAAAGTAAGTTGGCTTTAACCTGAATAGTTTGGAACCAACCTTTGTATTTGCCTGGGGTTGTTCTTACTGGCTCTTCCGGGCCTTTACAATTCTAAATCTAGGAATCTTATGACTTGAGTTTTGTGGTAAAATTTTGTTTTGGTTCCCCCTGTCAACTTTCAAGTCACACTTCAGACATTTTCAGGTTATAGTTGTCGTTAGTCGTTTCAGTCCTTTTTGTGACCTCATTTTGTTGTTTTCTTGGCAAAGATACTAAAGTGGTTTGCCATTTCTTTCTCCAGCTCATTTTACACAAGAGGACCTGAGGCAAACAGGGTTTAAATAACTTGCTTCAAGTCGCACAGCTAGTAAGTGTCTGAGGCTGAATTTGAACTCAGGAACATAAATGAGTCTTCCTGATTCCAAGCCCAGTACTTTACCCATACACCATGTAGGTGACCATGGCCAAGTTGCCTAATATCTCAATCTAGACAAGGTAAACTTTTAAGTTTCAGATGAAATGCCAGTGAAATCACAGGTACCAACCAAAAATAAATTATTTTGAGCATTTTTTCGTATAGTGCTGGTAGCCTTCTTGCGTTTTATCTTTTTAAAACTATTTTTCCAATTCTTTGGCATAACACTTTACGTTAAACGCTCAAATAACTCCTGCTACAAAATACATGATTTTTTGACTGATACTTCATGTGGTTAATTGCTGTTGCTTAAACATTAGTGTCAATTAATTGTTATCTGTTGCTAATAATACAATAATTTCTTTTACTAAGTCACAACAAATGGTCAACCAACCAATCCCTGTGTCAACCTTTCTAAAGTCTCTTTCAGTGTTGAGATAATGTCTTTTTGTATTTTAAACCCTACAAGTAAGATGGAAAGTAGAAATAAAAGGGAGAGGATTCATGTAAAATAACCAGATAAATTTAGGTGTCATGAAACTCGCTGTTTGTTCAGGTCCTTGTGACTTCTCAATTCTATGCCTATCTTGGAATATAGGCCCTGTGAAGACATTGAGCTTTCTGTTTTCGCCAGTCTCCATATTTCAGCATCTATTTTGGGACCTGCCATGTTATATATACTCAATATGAGTTGGTTCATCACGATGATAAATTTAAGATAGATGGCCTTTTTACCATTGCCTCTCTGGGAATTTCCACTCTTGATTTATATTTGACAGAATGAAACAAATGAACTTGATTCTCCAAGACAAAGACTGGCAATCTGTGAGTTCAGCTGTTGAATAGAGACAATTGACCAAATTTCCTAATATTAGATTCAGTTTGTAAATAGCATTGGTAGTAGACCTATTGCATTTTTAGCTTGGCTTTTTTTTTTTAACCTCATAATCTGGTTTCCTAGTGTAGAAAGAGCCTGGATTTGGGATGTTGGTGCCTGCAAGCAAGTCCTAGATTATCATTTTGGGTTTATGGTTACAAACTAAAGTTCGTTTGGCAGGATGCTAAAAATAGGCTGTCCTTACGTCAGAGTTAGTTCTGACATGCCTTTGAGTTTGTCAGTACCCTTTTACTGCGTTTGCTGTATTGTTCTGTATTTCCAGTTCACATAAAACTTTGCAGACTTTTGTAGAAGATACAGAGGGAAGTGGTATTTTCTGTCTCCACGCTTATTTATAGGGGCAGCTAGGTGGCATAGTGGATACAGTGCCAAGCCTGGAGTCAAGAAAGCCTGGGTTCAAATCCAGCCACAAACATTTACTAGCTATGTTATCCTGGGCAAGTCACTTTTTATTTTTTTATTTATTCATCCATTTATTTATTTTATCTATCTGTCTATCTATCTATCTATCTATCTATCTATCTATCTATCTATCTATCTGTCTATGTATCCATACATATAATTTTTCCCCCTCCAACTACCCTAATACTGACAAAAGTCTCATGAGTTATAAATATCATCTTTCTATGCAGGAATGTAAACAGTTCAACCTTAATAAGTCTCTTATGATTTCTCTATCCTGTTTACCTCTTCATGTACCACTTGAGTCTTGTATTTGAAAGTCAAATTTTCTATTCAGCTCTGGTCTTTTCATCAAGAATGCTTGAAAGTCCTCTATTTCACTGAATTACCATTTTTTCTTCTGAAGGATTATACTCAGTTTTGTTGGGCAGGTGGTTCTTGGTTGTAATCCTATCTCCTTTGCCCTCTGGAATATTATATTCCATGCCCTGCTGTCCTTTAATGTAGAAGCTGCTAAATCTTGTGTTATCCTGATTGTGTTTCGACAATACTTGAATTGTTTCTTTCTGGCAGCTTGTAATATTTTCTCCTTGACCTGAGGACTCTGGAATTTGGCTACAATATTCCTAGGAGTTTTCCTTTGGGGATCTCTTTCTAGAGGAGATCGGTAGATTCTTTCCATTTCTATTTTGTCCTCTGGTTCTAGAATATCAGGGCAGTTTTCCTTTACAATTTCTTGAAAGATGACATCTATGCTCTTTTTTTGATCATGGCTTTCAGATAGTCCAATAATTTTTAAATTCTCTCTCCTGGATCTATTTTCCAGGTCAGTTGTTTTCCAATGAGATATTTCACATTGTTCTAATTTTTTTCATTCTTTGGATTTGTTTTACAGTGTCTTGATTTCTCATAAAGTCACTAGCTTCCAATTGCTCTATTCTAATTTTTAAGGAAGTGTTTTCTTCAGTAATCTTTTGAACTTCCTTTTCCATGTGGCCAATTTTGCTTTTCAGGGCATTCTTCTCCTCATCAGCTTTTTGGACCTCTTTTGCCATTTGGGTTAGGCTATTTTTTTAAGGTGTTATTTTCTTCAGTATTTTTTTGGGTCTCCTTTAGCAAGCTGTTGACTTGTTTTTCATGATTTTCTTGCATCACTCTCATTTCTCTTCCCAGTTTTTCCTCTACTTCTCTTACTTGCTTCTCAAAATCCCTTTTGAGCTCTTCCAAGGCCTGGGACTGATTCATATTTTTCTTGGAGGCTTTGGATGTAGGAGCTTTGACTTTGTTGTCTTCTTCTGGTTGTATGTTTTGATCTTTGTCACCAAAGTAAGATAATATAGTCTGACTCTTTATGTGCTGCTTGCTCATGATCCCAGCCAATTACTTTGAGTTTTAAACTCTTTGTTATGGTAAGAGTCTGCTTCCAATGTGGAGGATGTACTGTCCCAAGCTTTGGGGGTTTATGCAGCTGTTTTCAGAGATACTTGTAGGGACCTGTAAATTTTCAGTTCTTGCAAGGTGGTGTGATAAGGGTTGAGGTGTTTACTCCCTTCCTGGCCTGTGACCACAAGCACTCCTTTCTGTCCTGGAACTGTGAGGAGGGGCTCATGTCCACAGCCACTAACTACAAGCTCCCCCACGCCAGGGCTCCTCCTCGCCCCAGGACTGCCACCCAGAACCGTGACCCAGATCCAAGCACAGGCAAAGCAAGAGATTCCTGCCTCAGCACTGGCAAACAGATCCCTGCAGTCCCTCTCTGATCAGCCACTGGATTCCCCCTCAGTCTGTGGGCCGGAAGCTCAGGGCCCAGCTACTGCCCCGGTGCCCTGCTCTGTGCTCTGTAACTGGCTCTGAGATCTAGCTTCTCTCTCACCGCAGAAACAGACTTTTCCCACTGACCTTTTAAGTTGTCTTTGGCGTTTGTGGGTTGAGAAGTCTGGAAACCACCACAGCTGCCTGAGATTCAGTCCTCTGAGGCCTGCTCCAGCTTTGCTGTAGCCTGCGCCCCCATGCTGCACTGTGCTTCTCTCCTGGCCTGGTGTGGTATACCTTTCAGATCAATCATCCAGATTGTCTTGGGCTGGAAATTTGCTTCACTCTCTCTTTTTGTGGGTTCTGCTGCTTTACAATTTGTTTAGAGCCATTTTTTATGAGTATTTGGAGGGGTTTGGGGGAGAGCTCAAGCAAGTTACTGCTTTCACTCTGCCATCTTGGCTCCGCCTCCCTGGGCAAGTCACTTTTAACACTGTCTCAGTTTCCTCATCTGCAAAATGAGCTGGAGAAGGAAATGCTAAAACACTCCAATATCTTTGCCAGGAAAACCCCAAATGGGTTGGATATGACTGAAGCCTCTAAACAACAACATGTATTTATATCAAAAGTATTATTAATAGCCTACATACACACACACACACACACACACACACACACACACATACACACAGCATGGTACTGGGAATTACTAGACCTAGGTTCTGCTATTATTTCTTCCTTCAACTCTGTGCTTGGCTAAAGTGTTTCATTTTCTAAGGCCTCAGTTTTCTCATCTGCATAATGAGATGGTAAGATTAAATAATCATACTTCTGGACCTTGAAAGGAACCTCATTTTGCAGAAGGGGAAACTTGAAGCCCAGGGACTTGCCCCAGGTCACAACTTAGGTTCTCTAATTGTAGAACCAGTATTCTTTCCATTATGGCACTGTGTTCTCTAAGATCTCTTGTAGCCCGTAAGATTCAATGACTTTGTGATTTCCTGTTTACCGTATGTTACATCGATGCAAACATGACAATTGGTTCAAATATCACATCACAATCTAACAAGCAGAGATCAGCTAAGCACTTTATATTACTCATATGGACTTGTATAGAATCTGCATAATGTTTGTATGTGTGTGTGTGTGTGTGTGTGTATGTGTGTGTGTATGATCACTTGTTTTAATTTGTAAGTTTCTTTAGGGCAAGGGGTGGATTTTATTTATTTTTTCATCTGCCATAACTAGCACATTTGTTGTTGTTCAGTTGTTTCAGTTGTCTGAATCTTTGTGACCCCATTGGGGTTTTCTTGACAAAGAGAGTAGAGTGGCTTGCCGTTTCCTTCTCCAGCTCCATTTAAAGATGAGAAAACTAAAACAAACAGGGCTAAGTGACTTGCCCAGGGTCACTTAGTTCATAAGTATCTGAGGTCAGATTTGAATTCAGTCTTCCTGAGGCAGGCCAGGTACTCTTATCCACTGTGCCACCTAGCTGCCCTATTTTATAACAAGAGTAATTTTGGATCCAGAAGTATGATGATGGGTAGGAGAATGGGAGGAGTTGTATTAGAAACAAATCAAAAACCAAAACAATTTCCTAAAGCATTGATTTAGAAGGGGCATAGGAAGAGAGACGCTTGGATGGCTCACCTACTTTTTGAACTCATCTAATATGTTTCCTTTAATCCTAGGAAAAGATAATAATAATAGTTGCATTTATATAATACTTACTATGTGCCAGGCTCTGTGCTAAGCACTTTATAATTTTTACCTCATCTGATCCTCACAACATCCCTGGAAGATAAATGCTATTATTATCCTCATTTTACAAATGAAGAAACTGAGGTAAACAGAGTTGAAGTGACTTGCCCAGGATCACATGGCCAGTAAATGTCTAAGGCTGGATTTGAATTCATGTCTTCCTGACTCCAGGCCTGGCACTCTATCCACTGTACATATCAGGCACTTGCAAAATGTTTGTCAAATGAATTAACAAGGGAGTATGCATGCTTTACTGAAATAGAATAATATGGCATGGTGTAATAATGAAAATGAAACAATATGTATGCACCTGTTCAGAACCTGTTCTCCAACCTGTCAGAAAGTATGAGCATGAAATTCCATGATCCTAGAATTTGAAGCTGTCAGTTCAGTTTCCATATTAAAAGTGACTTAGAGGCCTCTATGTGTTCTTGTATCACTTTCAGTGTTTAGGATTCAGGGGGGTGGGGAACCTGTGGTGTTGAGGCCACATGTGGCCCTGCAGGTCATAAGTTTGGATTCAGTCAAAGGGCTGCACTTGAGGACCTGCAGGGCCACATGTATCCTTGAGGATGCAGGTTCCTCACCCCTGGTTAGGTCTTCAGTCATTCTGTCTGTGTGGAATCTTTTTTTTCAAAGAAGGCTGATATTACTTTAAAAGCCAAGAAAAATTCATTCTTAATGGAATTTAAAATGTAATTTTTATCTTGTTTAGGGGACTAAAGATTGAATTCTACTTTTCCAGATAAGTGCCTCTGAATACATAAAACCTACAGTTAGAAGAACTGGGCTGGTAATGAGTAGCTTTTAATTTTTTGCATATAGATTATATGTGTCAAAATTTAATCCCTGCATAGTTTTCTTTTGTTACTTAACACACTAAGAACATTTGTGACTAAAAATGCTTTTGAATCTTTTAGCATATTTTTATGATTTTAATTAGTTAAGACTTGACTTAGCTCATGCGATAAACATTTAAAGATGAAAATTAGGATAACAAATAGGTGAAAAATGGAACAGATTTGTCAGGATTTTTATGATATGCATTAATAATAGATGAGCCTCCATATTTGGACTGTTAACCATTATGCTGTTTATATAAGTAACTATGTAACTAGACAAAACAAAGGGGAAGAGCAGTCATACCAGACATAAGTATTCACAGAAGAGAATTGTACTTCAGAGTTTTAAAGGCACTGAATCATTGATTCTCAAGACATATAAAGGAGAGTAGAATACCAAATATTTGGGGAAAAAACTTAATGCTTGTTATTACCACCAAAAAAATCCAGTAAAGAGAAGATCCTTACTATTGACGCTGATACCTTCTTTCTCATATCTTCATGAGAATAATTAATGCACATTATCAAAGTCATTCCTTATAGAAGTATGATAAGGGAACAGATAGGTTTTTGCAAAATATTCTATTGCATAATATACAGAAATCACACTTCATTGTCATGAGAGTACAGCGAATACAAGATCCCACTGGATTTATTTATTGATTTCTTTTAAAAAAGGAATTTGAAGTACTGAAGCAAATTACAGACTTAAAGTCTTTCTCTTATAAGAGGTATTCAGGTTAAAATCTTACAAAATTTCTCATTGTATGTAACGAAAGAGTATGGTTGAAAGATCCTCTAAATAGCATTGTTACGCAAGATATAAAGCAGGAAGATGTAGGTATATATACTTACCAAAGGTGTTTGATGCTGTCATGGTAGATTTCTGTCACAGAGTCCAAATGGAAGACCCATTCCTTATTGATCAGGGGTTATTAACCCAGGGTCTGCGAATTTATATTTTTTTAAATTGATAACTATTTCAATGAATTGATTTCCTTTCTTATCTTCTCTGTTTTATTTCATGCATGAAAAAAACCTCCACTATTATAAGAAGAGACTCATGGGATTCCAACTGCCAAAAATGTCCATGGTACAAGAGAGTTTAAAGAATTCCTTCTATAGATAGCATAGAATATTCCTCCACAGGTTATTGTTTAGAGGTAACGTTGTGTTGATTGCATTGAGAGCAAGAATATTACAAATCTTCTTTAATGAGACCTAGAACCACAACCATAAGAGTTGAGTCTAACAAACTCCACGGGGAAAGCAAAAGGAATATCTGTTGTCTAAACTCTGATTTTGTATATTGAATGGCCAACCCATTGAGGTCCATCAGTAAATATATAACTGCTTATGGACAATGACTTAGGCCTTGAATTTAGGTAATTGTAGAGTAATTTCCATTATTCCAAGTAGCTTGCTGAAGCAAAATTAACATTTTCTTAACATCAGTAATCTGATAAGTTATGCTATGTGGCTATGAATCGTGGAATACAGCATGATTCAATACACCAAATATTCAAAGATTATACCAAAGATTCAAAGTTATAGGTGATTCAGGGATCAATGGAATGATATAAAGTAGGTGTTAGTGGGCTGCAGCATCATAACAGTGAGGAATTATGACATGATGTTACAATCCAAGATTTGTGTTATTGGAAATGGAGGTGGATTGGTCATATAACAAGGGCAGAGGATAATAGTTGATGGACAGTTCTGTGACATAATGCTTCCCATGAAATCATAAAGGACCTAGAGAAACTACCTTCAGGACTCTGGCCCCTCTATTTTTGAGAGGATACTATATAAGAGTTATACAGGGTGAATTATGGATGTATTGTGAGATACACTGAGTGAGGAAATACATTTTGCTGAGACTACAGAAATGGTGAAGCAGTACCTCTGTATGACTATTGGATTCCTCTGCTAAACCTAACTAGTTTTTAAAATGCATAATATTCAAACATTTGTAATTACTCAGACTAATTTGATTTAATGAGGCTTCTTACCTCTGTTGCTTAGAAAAAACAATTGTTTGTTTTTATACTAGTTTCTTTACAAGGTTGCTGATTAAATTATGGTTGTAAACAAAAATCCCTCTCAGTTCTTTGCAAATAGTAATCCTTTAATAAGAGTTTGTGGCCTAGGTAAATAAAACTAGAATGTTTACTTCTCTTTGGTGTTTGTTATTTAGGTTGTTATCTTTATCATTCTTACCATCTTTTCTGAGTTACCTTGTCCCCACCAGAGGCCTTACCTTAGCAAGAATTCACTTAGGAAACATCTACATTTCCCCAGAAGTTACTTGGCTTCTGATTTTGGGTTTATGAGCAGGCAGAGGTAAGTCTTAGGCTTTCAGGCTTGCCCTGTGTCACCTTGGTCTTAGGGATTCCTGGGAACTGGTCCACTTTTAGATTCCTTCTTCTTTAGTTAATGCAATGAAAAGATAAACAGAAGACTAAGTTTTTATTCCTGAGCTCAATTACCCTACATAACTTCACAATTTGTAGACAGTTCCATGAGCTCTGTGCGCATTCAAGGGTGATGAGGCTATCATTGAGTAAGCATCTTTGGTCTTTTGGGGATTTCTCAGCAGCAAATAGGCTCTGCAGTTGTTTGTTTTGTATGGGACCATGTCTGTGACCTAATTTCTAGATCAGAGATTTTGTTTGGTATTGTCCATTCTATCTTTCCTTCCCAGTTAACTGTTCCCCTCCTCTAGCCTTGGTTACAGAAGAATAGGAAGGAAGAAAGGATGAGGGAGAATGAAGAGAAATTGTTGAGGTAAACTTAAATCACAAGAACTGGATTCCAGAATTTTTTCAATAAAGATCTCCTTGTTCATTGTGCTTTTGCACAACAAAATATTGACCTGAAAATTAATTTAGTTTGAGAGAATAAATACCTTCATAGTAAATATGACAAATAGTACTACACCAGAGTGATTGCATATTTAAGATATGCATTACTTGGAATTTTTTTTAATCTTTGACTTTTTGGAGAAGGCAGCCATCTCATCAGAAGATGGGAGGTAGTAGGTTTTTTAAAGGAGAAATTAAATTCTGGTAATGAATGTTCCCAAAATTTTTAAAATTTCAATTTTTTTAATTAACAAAAATCAGCTTCTCTCTCTTCCACTTCCCCCTTCATAAGAAAAAAAAATACCCTTCTAATAAATACACATGATCAAACAAAACAAATTTCGACATTGGTCACGGTCCAAAATTATATGCCTCTGTCTGTGCTCTGAGTTCATCATCTCTGTCAGGAGGTGACTAGCATTTTTTATCATGGATCTTCTGAGAGCTAGCTGTTCATATCCTTTCACCATTTATCAACTAGGGATGGCTTTCTTTTAATTTTGAATCTGTCCCTTACATATCTTGAAAATGAGATCCTTATCAAAGAAACTTGTTACAAAATAATTTTCCAGTTACCTGTTTCTTTTTTAATTTTAATTGTATTGGTTTTGTTGCTGTAAAATCTTTTTAATTCATCTGTGATCCTTTCTCTCCCCCTTTTTTTAGTCATGAACACTTTCCCTATTCATAAATCTGAAAAGTAATTTCTTCCTTGTTCCTATTTCATTGAGGATGTCACTCTGTGTCTAATTCACATACTTATTAGGAGCTTGGTGTGAGATGTTGGTCTGTGCCTAGTTTTTGTCAGATTGCTTTCCAATTCTCTCTGCAGTTTTTGTTGAATAGTGAGTTCTTACCAGTAGCTAGGGTCTTTGCCTTTATCAAACACAAGGCTACTGTGTTCATTTATCCAGATTTTTAGTGAAGCCTTTGGCAAAGTCATGCCTTTGTGGAGACGATGAGTAGATGTGGGGCTATGGTGATTACATAGTTAGGTGTAGATTCTGAACTCATTGAAGGGCTGGATTTGTATTGTCATCATTAATTGAATGGGTTTGTGTCAACTTGGAAGAAATATCCCTATGGACCAGTAAAGACTGATAGAACTCTTTTTTTTTTAAGTCAAACTCTTAACATGCATGAAGGGTTAGAGGGGGGCATGTGCTTATTATATTTATAGAGGACACAAAGCTAGGGTGACGGCAGCTAACACAGTGGATGATAGGGTCAGTATCCAAAAATATCTCAATAGGCTCTTATATTGGGCCAAGCTTGATAAGCTGACATTTAATAGGGATAAATGTAAAGTTTTGTATTTAGGTTCAAAAAATCAACTTCATGTGTTCAAGATGGAGAATTAGATGCCCAGGCAGCAGTTCATTTGAAAAAGATCTTGGGGTTTTAGTGGATTGACTGCTCAATATAAGTCAATAATGTGAAGACAGAAAGTTTTTTTGTTTTTTGTTTTTTGTAATTTTTTTTTGACAGAAAGAAAGTTAATACAATCCTAGGCCACATTAAGAGAAGCATAGTTTGCAGGACAAGGGAGATGATAGCTGTGCTGTATTTTGTCAGAGCAATCAGTCAACAAACCTTTTTTTTCCAATGCTAGGCATTCTGTTAGGCGATAGAAACAAAAATGAAATAGTCCCTGCCTTCACGGGATTTGTATTCTTTTACAGGAGGCAATATGTATGACTTGTATACATAAAAGCACAATTTATACAAATCCAAGCTAACTTAGGTACTAGCTTCTGGGCAGACCAGGAAAAATATGTTGGAAGTTGTATCTGAGCTGAAATTTGAAGAAAATTAGGGAATCAAAGAGGTAGGGGCACAGAGGATGTGCATTTCAGGGATTGAAAACAGTCCAGTGCAAAGGTTCGGAGGTGAGACATAGAACGCTGTGTTTGAGGGAGAGCAAAAAAGGACAGTTTGGCTGGAATGTAGAGTGGGTAAAGTTTGGGAGTCATGCTAATGAAGAGCTTTCAGTGCCAAACAGAGACCTTTTCTCTTTATTCTGGAAGTAATAACCTCTGGCATATATTAAGTGAAGGAATGTCATGGTGGGACCCTGGGGTTTAGGAATATCTCTTTGGTAGCTGAGTGGAGGATGGATTAGAGAAGTCAGACTACATTGGGAGACCTGAGTTCACTTTTGCACTCCACAGTTTGGAAAGGATACTGATAAACTTGAGAATATATAAATATTGGCCAACTGGATTGTGAAGGACTTTATTAAAGATCAGGCTATAGGAGGATCAGGTAAAGGATTTAGACATATTTAGCTTGAAAAAGAATAGTTAAGGGCATGATGATTGTATTTGAATTTTTAAGGGCCTTCACTTTTAAAAGCAGTGACACATTCTGTCTGGAGAGAGGGCAGAACTGGGAGCAAAATGTGGAAGTCACAAAGGTAGATCCTAGCTTTTATGGAAGGAAAACTTTCTTAATGATTATAGCTATTGGAAAGTGGAATGGGGTCTTTCAGGATGAAGTTCTTCAGGTTAATGGGTAGTCTAGATGGCCTGAGATTCCATGATTCCATGTGTGGTTCTGAAAGTAATATTTCATTTAATAAATTCAGTATTTTAAAAAGGATATTATTAGTATAATATTCCTATTCTGGGGGCAGCTAGTTAATAGAGTACTAAGACTAGAGTCAGGAAGACTTATCTTCCTGAATTCAAATCCATCTTAGGCAAGTTACTTCACCCTGTTTGCCTCAGTTTCTTCTGTAAAATGGGCTCAAGAAGGAAATGGCAAACCACTCCAATATCTTTGCCAAGAAAACCCCAAATGGGGTCATGAAGAGTTGGACATGACTGAACAACAACAACGATATTCCCATTCAGTCGTTGGTGCAGTGGATAGAATGCTGGGCATCAAGTCAGGAGCTCATCTTCCTGAATTCAAATCTGGCCTCAGATACTTACTAGCTGTGTGACTTTGGGCAAGTCATTTAACCTTGTTTGCTTCAGTTCCTCATCTGTAAAATAAGCTGGGGAAGGAAATGGCAAACCATGTATCTTTGCCAAGAAAACCCCAGAGGGGTCAATGCGGAACTGAAATAACTCAACAACATTAATTCTGAAAACAGAGGCAACAAGAATACTTTGTTAATGATCACTTTTAAGACTATTTGAGGGTTAGGAGTGGATCTAAATGTTCTAATCTCTCTCCTCAGTATCTTATTTTTGTTAGAGGAATCAAATGACTTGCCTAAAATCACACAACTAATTTTTTCATGTACTAAAAGAGTATTTTAAATTTTATATATTTATAATGTTTTCCTTGATCCTCTAAAATTATTGTAAGCAATCTAAACTTAGGAAATTGTAATAAAAAGCAGACTATTTTTTCTAGCAGAGTCAAGTGATAGCAGAAAATATTAATGAATAGTCATAGCTTATTTACTTTTTTTCAATTATCAAACATTTATTTTTCTTCCCTCCCATTTCCTCCCTCACTAAAAAAACATAAACCTCTGTAACAAATATGCATTCAAGGAAAACATTTCCATATTGATTATTTCTAAAAATATAAGTTACATTTTATATATTTAGTCATCACCTCTCTGTCAGGGCCAGGGCAGTGTTTTTCAGAGTATTCCTACATTTCTTGGAAACAATTCCTTTTGTATTTCTTACAACACAATAGAATTCCATTACATTCTAATTTATTCAGCCATTACCCTGTTGATGGGTACTCCCTCTAGTTTCTAGTTCTTTACCACTACAAAAAGAACTAATGTAAATATTTTTGTATAGAAGAGACTTTTTTTTCTTTGTAATAGCTTTTCACATGTCCTTGGCTGGCATATGATAATCTTTAATTAATACGATCCTCATTTTTCTTATTTACTTTGAACAATGCAAAATACACTGGAATTGCCATTGATTATCTTCCTTTTCAAACTTCTGAAAGAAACATTTGCTTGCTGAAAATGTGTTATAATGAAATTTATTTTATAAGGATTAGTGGAAAGCAGGATAGAGTTTTCAACTTTTATCTTGTGGTCCCAGAACTAGAGATCTTTCTTGTTTACTGTTTAGGTGAGCAGTAGAGATGAGCTAGTCTCAAACCCTTCTTTTGTGGTAATGGAGGCCCACAGAGGTGAAATTACTTCCCCAACCCTAGTGATTATGCAGAGCTAAAATTCTCTGATTTTTAGGCTACTGGCAAAGCCAGCACTAGAAAGAATTCTGGTCTCCAGACTCAGCCTTCTTTCATCAAACCTATCTGCCTCTTCGACTGTGAATTAATATTTACTGAGTGCATTTCATCTTAATAGGTACCATGAAACTGTGGGTCTCTGCTATTAATCTAATCTTCACGGGGCAGAAATATATTGTATTTGTCTTGAACTTGACATACCAGAGGAGAGATTACTTTTCTATTCCAGTTGCTGTTGGAGGGAAAAAGTGCTTTTGTTAACAGCCCTGAGTTTTAAGAATCTAAATTACTTAAAGAAGTAGGAAGTCAAAAACACATATGAATTTGTAAAGCTTAGTGGCAAAGGGACTGCTTTGATTAGTGTAGAAATTGCCCTTGAGAACACCTGTTACCTTATCATAAACTCTTAATCACTTTTGCAGTCATTTTCAGTCCTGTCTGACTCTTCATGACCCCATTTGGGTTTTGTTTTTTTGGGGGGCAAAGATACAGAAGTGGTTTGCCGTTTCCTTCTCCAGCTTAGTCCCACAGCTAGTAAGTGTCTGAGGATAGATTTGAACTCAGGAAGATGAATTTCCTGACTCCAGGTCCAACACTCTATCCACAGTGCCACCTAGCTACCCCCTTAATCACTTAGGGGATTGGTAATCCAGTTAACTGATTGTCCAGCCTTCTTTTGTGATAGGATTTTAAATTTGTAAGGGGGCCCTGAGATTATCCACTCCACTGCCATATTTTATATTTGGCCTCAAGTAAGAAAAAGGACTTGTCTGGGGTTACACCAATAATTAGTGCCAAAACTGGAAACAGGGCTCACTTCTCCTGATTGACAGTCCAATGCTGTTGCCCCTAGAGCATACTGTCTTGTGTTGGAAATGCATGAGGTATAGAGGGAGCACTGATCTGCGAGTCACAAGACCTGCTTTCAAGTTCTGCCTACCTCTTTAACAAGCAGTGTGACTTGGGGTGTGGGGGAGTTGTTCGAGTTTTCTGAGCCTCAGTTTCTTCATCTAGAAAGTGGACTAACAATACTTTGTTACGGCCAACTTTCAGAGCTGATGTAAAGTTCAAGTGAGAGAATGTTTATAAGGTATGTTGTACCTTAAAAGCTCTCTGTAAATGACAATGATTATTTCTCTGTTCTGTATTGCTAAAACATCATGAAAGCTCTTTGAGATTTAGTGACAATAAAGTTGTTTATTGTTAATTGATTATCCCTGCTGTCTCTGTTAGCCTCCTCTCTAATTCAAGCTATCAAGCTAAGCTTCTCTTAAGTTACTTTTTTATTTGGCAGCTATAGTGATGAGAATTATAGTCTTTAGCTCGAATGTAGGGGAATTTGGAGAACTGGGCCTGTAATTTAATTGATATAGAAAATTCCCTGGTAAGGAAAATCTCCCTATCAGTGCAGATTCTCACCTTTCTTGTGGCTTAAGAGTCTAACAGAGTTGCCTACAGCAGGCGGAGATGTTGAGCATGACCCAGATTAAAATATAATTGGGAAGTATTTCATGAATAAATAAAAACAGAATACAACATGGATAATATTATTGTGTGGTTTTCTAAGTGGAGAGGTGGCCCACAGGAATCATCGTGCACATTTTTGTGGTCCTGTTTCCCAGTTTGACATACAACCAATATGTGACAGAGGCAGTACTTGAACCCCAAGTGTTCCTGTCTTTCTACTATCCCATGTTGCCTGTAGCTAAGAGTTTTTCAGAAACTCTTAACAGTGGAACAAGTTTTAAGATAATCTCTTTTTTTATTTTCTCAATGGCACAGACCAAAAGTTCAAAAAAGATTTTAGAAACTCAAGAAGTCAGATTAGTGCAATTTGTATTACCTTGTTACCTTCCTCAGAAATAATTTTTTTGTAGATAGCCTGCAGGTTTAGGAGTTGAGAAAATGGAATTCAAGTCAGGAGCCTTGAATACTTTTCTTACTTTGTAATCATTGTATTGTATGGGTTTGAGAAAACCCTCCTTTCTCTTTCCTTCATTCCAGTTTGATGCTCCATAAAGTAGAACATAAAATATCATTCTTCAAAGGATGTCATGATTAATTAACTTTTCAAGGCCAGTAGAGCCCCATTTATGTAATGAGTTTATACTGAGAGGATCTGACTTGGTTGATGACCTGGATTTAGACTAAGGCTAACCACTGCCCCCCCCCCTCAGAAGGATCTCCAAAGGGTTCAAATTGGTAGTAAATGAAGTGGAATGAACAAAATAGTTTTTAAAAAGTTAGGCAAAAGGAAGGAAATTAGGGGATCTTGTTATCTAAGCCATATACCAAATAATTTGAACCTGGGAAATTGAGAGAATTTGTAGTACTTTTTAAGAATATATGAATCATTGCTGATTCATCTGCACATTTGCAAGGCTTATGTGGCAAATTCGTAAGTAAGAAGTGAGTAAGGTTTTAAAACTTTTTAATTTGTTATTTTTCTTTTCCTCATCTCTTCCCTCCATATATGTAAAATATAGACAAAAATATTCGGTTAAATAGATAAGTTTTGAAAACTTATAATGCCTATCTTCTTCTATTAGGTAAACTCATTTTTATAACCTTAGCATTGTATATGTAGAGGCTTGTTGGAAGCTTTTTAAAAAAAATTGTTTTAAACTTTAGGCAAATATTTTCTTGGGAGGAAATGAATTCATTGACAGCAAAAGCTGAAACCATATATTTGCATGAGATTTCCATGTAGTATGACTATGCCAAGTACAACAGCTTTAATATTCAAATACTTAAGGAGCAAAAAATTTTAAGATATGAGAGGTGTTGAAATTTTCTTTGTAATACTTAGCTAGAAGACATGTTTTAAAAGTATTTCTTGGTCCTGATGTTTATCGATGTGTACAAACTTTAGTATTTTGACAGATCATGAGTTCATCAGTATGGGTTACTCCCTTTAATCTAGAGTTCATAACCTATTCATGCTTTCTCAGCTTGTGTGATTCTTGCCCATGTCCTCCCATAAATCCCCCATAGAAATCATTCAATTTGCAGGATGCTTTCCTTTACACTTTGAAACATTAGATGGCTACCATTGCAGCACTTAGGCTGTCCATTTGTTAACCTTTGTTCTTCTAACTTCCTTTTCTGAGCCTATGTTTTCTAGATAATCATGGAAATACAGGGATTAGAGTGCACAGGATGGACAATATAGTGGATAGAATGTTGGATTTAGAGTCAGGAAAGACTAAGTTCAAATCCTGCTTCTGACTTGAAATAATTGTGTGACCATGGGCAAGTTATTTAAACTCTGGTCTGCAAGTTCACTCACCAGTAAAATAGCATTAATAATATCTGCAATACCTATTTCACAAGGTTGCTGTGATGCTCACTTGAGCACTAATGTGTATAAAATACTTTGGATTTTAAAGTGTTATATAAATGACGTTGTTGTTGTTGTTTTCCAGCAGTTCTAGTAGTGTGAATATGTTGCTCTCATTGGTAATATGTTACAGCCTGCTTTTGCCCGTTACATGTTTTCATCCTTTGGGTGATCCAACAATTTTGATTATTCAGATATTGTGTTGTTCATAACCAAAAGAGTAAATGGGGGAAGTTAGGAGTTTTGTATTAGGGATCACACTGGGAGGTAAAATAAAATATCCCACATTATTTGACTCCTATGGATATAGTGCTTTTTGGTAATTTTGGTGCCTTGTGAACTGTTGCTGCCAGGCCAATAGCAATCAAATTGCAAGGGAAGGGCTCTTATACCCTAAACTGAATCTAATCATGAGTATTTGGAATCCTCTGGATAAATGACCAGCTTAAGGAGTGATCTTCCTGGATTGAACATGTTACTGCATTACTACCTCATGAAATTATCCTCCCTCTACTTTCCCCCCTCTGCCTCACTGAGTTCCTTGGGAATTTTATGCTCTCTTAAAATATTGCTTATTTGTTGTCTGTAATTTTATGATGGGTTTTATCTCAAGATAAAGATATGCTGATTTTTATTGCATTCTGAATGAGTGTTTGCTGTAAATGAGGGAAATGTTATGGGAAAGAACAAAGGAGAGAACCCCCTAAACGTGACTGTGGGCTGAAATTGAAGCCTTTTGCTTTCCCCCTTCTCAACAATTGGGACTTCAATCATTTCTTATGCAATAATACACCATTACATTCGGGTCAGCCCACAAGTATTTATCAAAAGCTCACTATGTGCCAGGTCCTCTGCTAAATGCAGAGAATGCTAATACATGCATACATAAAAACCATCCCTGTCCTCAAGGAGCTTATATTCTAGTGGAGAAGACTACAAAAAAAAAAAGGAAGCTAAATGAGGGCTGGAGGAGTGTTTTTGTGTGAGGTAGAGAAAGTTTGGAGTGTAACTCACAGGAATGAGCCCTGACTCGTCTGTTGTCCTCCTTAAATTGAGATTTTGGGAGGAGCCTCCATCTTGAGGGAGGGGTTGCAGGAGTGGAGAGTACTTCCAGCTTATGAATTCCGGGGTTGGAGTGAGCTTCCAGGATGAAGAGGTTTCTGGGTCATGGTAGAATCTGGAGTGCAGCCTGGAGAGAAATTCATATAACAAAATTCATTTAACTATTCTGTAATTGATGGGCATCTATTTTGTTTCCAGTTCTTTGCTAACATAAAAAGTGCTGCTGTTTTGGTGTGTGTGGGGACTTTCTATCTTTGGCTTCCTTAGGCCAAGCAGTGGGTATTTTTTTCTTCTTTTTTAAACAAGTAGTAAAAGCCTCTCAATTGCCTTCTTACTCTTGAAAATGTACCTTTTCTTTTTCTACCATATGTAATCTTAAATGATTTACTATAAAATGATGGTTAAACTTAAAATTGGTAAGCCTTCCAACTCAAGAATAAGTTTGAAAAATGCTGGTGAAACGTTCTTCCTTCTTTATTTTTTCCCCTTTTCTAACCCCTGGGGCTTAAGTGCTTTTTGGTTGCTCGTATACCAGGACAAGTCTGAACTTGCAAAATGATATTCAAGATGAAAGCTTACTGAGATCACAAATTAAATTCTGAGGAGAGTACTTGGGAATGGAATTTAAGGGTCAGATTTATAAAATGCCCTTGATTCAGTTTTGAAAAAAGGTTGTGTGACATATTGGAGGACTTCTGGAACAAGGCAAGTCTTGTAATTAAATGCTCCAATGGAAAACTAAGCCTTAGAATACAAAGTAGTGAAGGGATTATTACTTGTAACAATAGTGATCATTGTTGCATAAGATTTGGTTTCTTTCCAAAGATTGTCTAATAACAATATCTTGTGTTTTATGTAGCACAACCTTTTGCGCATAGTAGGCACTTAATTAGTTAATTAATGTGTAACTCTTGATAGTTTCAAAGTGCGTTACATACATTTGATAAAGATAATGGTAGCCAACAATTACTTGGCCTCTGAGGTTTTCAATATGTCATGACTTCATTTGACGCTTACAACAACTGGGAGTTAGGAACTTCAATCGGTATTTTATCACCATTTTACTGATTAAGAAATGGAAGTGTAGAGCTTAAACAATTTACCCAAGTTTACAGTCCGTGTTGAGATAGGACTTGAATGTAGGTCTTCTGACAGGGCTCCTTATTTTTCAAAGGAAATAACCAAAATTGTGATTACATCTCATTCATTCAGTAAACATTTAGAGAGTACTTACTGTGCCTTAATATAGTAGGCATTTAATAAATATTTATTGAATGAATTATGTGTTAAATGTTATGCTAAGTCAAAAGTGGTACAAGGGGCAGTAAAACCTAACTTCCCCCCATACCAGAACTCCCCCCCACAACACCATGCCAGCATAGGAACAACATCGACAGTGACTAATGATGATGATGATGATGATGATAGTAATAGTCAATTGTCCTATTTGCCTCAGTTTCTTCATCTGTAAAATGAACTAGAGAAGGAAGTGGCAAGCCACTCCAGTATCCTTGCCAAGAAAACCCCGAAAGAGGTCATGAAGAGTTGGACAGAACTGGAAACAATGAAACAGAAACATTTGTATACCTCTTTAAGGTTTTAAAGTGCTTCATGTATCTTAACTCATTTGTCCAGTGGGTAGGCTCAGAGTGTATCTCCTTAACCTGGTAATGCCCTTTCGTGACTGGAGCATTTCTAACTAGGTGTTCAGCAAAGCTTGTCACCTGCTTGAACGAGGAGTCTACTACTTGGGGTCCAATTAGGGCCACTGGAAGAGGTGTCCATGAGGAACAAGAGGCTAGTTCTGTAACAGGTGTTGCCAGGGTAGCAGCACATGTGTTGTCAGATGGGGAAGGGAAGGTGGGGGGAGGAGGGAGAAGGAATAAATATTTGTGTAGTGTCTACTATGTGCCCAGGGCACTGTGCTAAGTGATTTTTACAAATAATTATATTCTGTATGCACCACTTTCACATCCTGAAGGGACTGAAGTGAGGTTGAAGTAACCTGCCCCCAGGGAGCCATCTGAGCCTCCCTAGATTGTAGTGCTAGGGTAGTTATGCTTTTGGTCCATGTGCTTCACCTAGGGGACTATCACTCCTCCTTTGTGTAGAGTGGCATTGTCGTTGCCCTTTTTTTTGTACTGAATAGTACACTGGAAGGAAAGCTGAGTATAAGTAATTGATTAGGTTTGAGAGCAAGAATTCCCTTTTTTCTTTTTTTAACTTAATTTTTTTTCAATTAACAATCCAGCTTCACTCCCTCTTACCTTCCAAACGCCCATTGGAAAAAGAAAGGAAAATAAAACCCATGTAACAAAGATGCTTATTCAAGAAAAACAAATTTGGGCATAGTCCAAAAAAATATGTCTAAGTCAAGAGCAGGGATTTTTTTTTTTACTTTTTTAAAAAAAATTTTAGGCAATTGGGGTTAAGTGACTTGCCCAGGGTCACACAGCTAGTAAATGTCAAGTCGTTGGTCTGAGGTCACATTTGAACTCAGGTCCTCCTGACTTGAGGGCCTGTGCTCTATCCACTCGGCCACCTAGCAGCCCCTTAGAGTGGGGATTCTTCACCTTTTTGGCAGTCTGGTGAAGCTGTACTCCTCAGAATAATGTTTTTAAATGTATAAAATTAAAATACATAGGATTACAAAAGAAACCAATGGTATTGAAATATGATTATCAAGATGTATTTTAAAAGTTATTGGACTATGTTTTACATGACTTTACATGTATAATTGATATATTGCTTGCCTTCTTAATGGGCAGAGGAGGGACAGGAAGGAGGGAGAGAATTTAGAACTCAAAATTTTAAAAAGTGGATGTTAAAAATAAAGAGATTTTTAAAAAAGCATATTGATTGCCAAGAAGAAAAAGTTCTTGAACCCCAAAAAGAAAAGCAAATAGTGGATTTGGAATTAGGAGAGCTCCACACAACACCCAGCTAGCTCTGTACCTAACTCTGAGTGACTTTCCTACAAGTCACTTCCTCTCCCTGAGGCTTCAGTTTCCTCATTTGTTAAGGGGGAATGTACAGTGCAGTACCTACCACAAGAGTATTGTGAGCAAAGCACTTCATAAAAAAAATGCAGAGTTTACTCTAGGCATTTTCTTTTTTTAAAGAAAAAATAATTTCATATTCCTGGGGAGGGAGGCAGGCAATGATTATTGAATTTGTGGGTTCATTGATATACCCTGCTACATCTTTAAATCCTTCCTCTGCATTCTTCTTTTTCTTCCTTTATCATTCTGCTGATCTTCAGCTCTGGGTTAACTATCCCTTTTCTCCCTCTCACTCAGTTGTATTTATGCGTCTTCCTCCCTTATCCCTTTTTCCTCCTACTCCAAGGTAGCTGAGTGATGCTGATGGGAGTAATGAAGCTGTTGGCTATATCCACTGCAAATCTATGCTATCTAACATCGGTTTGACTCTAATTGCTTCACAGTCAACCTTTTATTTCTCTCTAATTGACTCCCTATCACATTCCTTTAGTACCTTTCCCAAACCTTCTTTTCAGTTCTCAAACCTTCAGCTGCTATTTAATTTGACCAGCCTGTTACTTCAATGAAACTAGAGAGGCCATCCTGTTTTTCGCTTCCTTAGTCTCCCTTCTACATTGAAAACAAAACCTGACACACATACACATACACATTTCCTTATAACCTCATCCATCATTATCTCTTCCCCTTTGGTCTCAAAGAGTGAAAGTAACCACTACTTTGCCAAGGTTAACTGTTTCATGTGTGTTCTTGATCATATTTCCTTTCTTTTTTTTTTATCATCATCACACATGTTTCTCCCTCTTTACTGGCTTCTTCCCTTCTTTGTACAAGCATTCACCTCCTCCTCCTTCTCTATTTTGATGATGCTGAGAGAAATGGCTATTTCTCTCTCATATTAATAATCAATTACTGAATTACAACCAGATTTTTTTTTCAGAAGCCTGTAGGTTTTCAGTCTCTGAAGGACATTGCTGATAATGACATTGTATTGGCTTTCTCCTCAATCATGTTCAGATCCTGCCTACATGGGGAAGTTCATTGTCTTCTATTCAGGTTTGGTGGTAAAAAATTCTTTGATTAAATTGTCTGAGGCTGTGGGTGATTTGGAAGTAAATGATGTCATCAAAGTCATGTTTCCTCAGACCCTCATTGGGGGCCACCTCTCATTATGATATTCATTTTGTCACTTGTTAACCAATCAGAGTCCATTGGCACCCTCAGGAACACCCATTCTTCCGAAGGGATATAAGCATTGAGTGGGTCCCATGATTTCTGTGGTCTAAGAGAGAGGGCCAAATGACCATCCTTTTAATAATAATATGCTAGCATTATTAATAAAATGATTAATAACCCAGAAACTATGTCTCTCAAACTTTTTAAATATCACAATGCAAACATCCTCTTAACGACCTTACTTCCAGCCTTGAAGACTGTGGACTTATTTCTCTTCTTCACACCTCTACCTAATCAGTTGTTGAGCCCTCTGCTGCTTCTATAGCATTTCTTGCATCTCCACTTCTTTCTACTCTTAATTTAAACTACCCTACTTTGGCTCTTTTGGTCCTAATAATAATTTTGGGGAAAAAAGTCTTACTTTAAACATGCTATGCTTTTTCAGTCTATTGTCCTCTGTTTAAAAAAAATAACAGAATAGCAGCATTTTGGAACTGGAAAGGACCTTTTTAGCCATTTAGTCTAATTTCTATCCTGAAAAAGAAGTCTCTCCACAACATGCCTGACCAAGCCGTCTTTCAACCACCCTCAAAACTCGGGAAGGAGGAAAGTACACTTGTTGCCACTACTTCCTCAAAATATCTTTCTTCCTGTCCTCTTTGTAGTCAGGTTTCCAATCCCCACCATGTAGGGAAAGCATTCTTACCTAATGCAAAACCTGGGTTTTTGAGGTGTTTTTGTCCAGACAGACGAATCCTTCAAATAGGGAAGCTTCCTCTTTTATTTTTCTGTTGCTTTTTACTGTTAGCCTCTTTCCTTTTGATATTCTCTCTTTCTTTGGATTCTTTGATGCCTCTGTATGCTGGTACTCCTCCCCCTTTGTTTCTCTTTGGGTGCCTTTAACTATTTCTCTTTTTTTTCTCTTGTTCTCCTTATACACATCCCACAAAGTTCTATCTTCAGTCCTTTTCTCTTTTATACTCTTTTTCACTCTTACTCATTCCCTGAATATGACACCCAAATCTATAGCTCCAGCCCCACAAGCTCTCCTGAGTGCCAGTCCCATATCTAGTCTTACAATTCTAATTGTATCCTTGTACAATAGAATGCTCTATTGAGAGTCAAATTACCTGAGTTTGAATTCTGGCTCTAACTGGGCACCCTTTAGCAAGTCACTTCACTACTTTGGGTCTCAGTATCTCCATCTGTATATCAGGGATGTGAACTTAGATGACTTTAAAGTGCCTTTCAGTTCTAAATCTTATCATCTCCATTGGAAGTTTTTTAGCTCCTGGAACTCAGTATGTCCAAAACTAAACTCAATTTCTCCACCAGATTTGCATCTCTTTCCAGCTTCTCTGTTTTTCTCTATGATATTAAGACGTTGTGATCAATATTGAAGTTGTTTTTGAATCTTTTCTTCCATCTGAAGGTGTTATCAAATCTTGTAATTTCACCTTAGTAATTCTTGTGCAGGTCACCTCCTTTCTGCTCTCTACTGCCACCATTCCTATTTTAGGCTCCCAGTTTGAAATGCCCAATACACAGTTGATGATGCAGCCCAAAGCCCAGGAGCAAGACTAGGTCTGGTTATGATCAAACCTCTGTCTTTCCTGACTAATTCCAGAGCTCTTTTCACTAAACCATCACACTTCCCTGTAGGCACTTGTGTTTTGAGATCTGAATTGGTATGTCGAAGTTATGATAAATGCTCAAGGAGCACAAAAAAAAAGTGCTATGAGTTTGGAGAGATTGGGGACAAGCCTCAAGGGGAAGGCTTCATGGAAGAAATAGCACTTGAGCCATACTTTTATGAATGGATGGAGATGATCAATGCTTGTTTTATTATATAAATTTAATTAAAATTTTTTTAAAAAGAATGGATGAAGATGTCAGGGATCCATATTTTTGGCAGGAAGAACAGCCCAATCAAAGAGAACACAAATATAGTAGAGTACTTGTAGAATTTGGGCAATAGAGAATCTTTTGGTTTGATTCAATATATTATTGTTAGAAGGGATAGGTAATGGATCTATAAAGAGGGAACTCCTAGATGAAGAGACTTCATTTCTGTCAATGCCATTCTTGCATTTTTATGGTTCTACTCATAGAACCTCAGTGGCACTGAGAAGTTACCCAGGGTCACTCACAGCCAATAGTGATCAAAGGCAGGATTTGAATTTTAGAAATGGACCATAAATACTGGGAAAGTATTGTAAATTCATGTTGGGGTCATTGTGAAGTATCTTGGATGTCAGGTTTCAGGCACTGATCCCTTAGACCATGGGAGTCTTTGAAGGTTTTTGAGCTGGGGAATATAACATTATCATATGCCTTTTTCACTTCTCTAACATATTATTCTGAAGAGATACATGGGGATTTTTTGAAAAATTTATAGAGGGTGTAGACTACATAAGTTGTAGATGTTATGTTGGCCAGTCAGTCAGCAAACATTTACTAAAGGACCAGCAGACAGCTAGGTGTGCAGTTCATAGAGTGCCAGCCCTGAAGTCAGAAAGAGTTCAAATCTGCCCTCAAAAACTCACTAGCTGTATGACTCTGGGCAAGTCACTTAAACCTTTTTGCCTCAGTTTCCTCATCTGTAAAATGAGCTGGAGAAATCAATGGCAAACCACTCCTAGTATCTTTAAGTTCTTTGATCATTTTTATGGCTGTTTAACATTTATAAAATGATTTCCTTACAACCACCAGATGAAGTAGATAATCCCAAACACCATTTCTGTTTTACAAATGACGATGTTGAGCTTCAGAGGTAAAGTATTTGTCTTGAATCACATAGCTCCCAAGTACTATATTAGAACACAGCTCTCCACACCCCAAATCCACTAACCACTGTTTCCACAAGCAGGGCTTTTCAGAACAATAAGAACCATTCTTCAGAACCAGCCTAAAAACTTCTTGAAGTATATTGGATTAGAAAACAATTGCATATCCTGCCCTAGCTTCGCATGCCACATTCCAATTTCCTTAATTAAAGGTAGATTAGAATGAGGTAAGATTAAGGGTGGAGTCTACTACAAATAAAAAGAATGGGGATATTATTTTCAAGCAAGGATTCCAGAAAGTGTTGATCGAGGAAATCTGAAAAAGCAGTCCAGATAAAAGGGTGAAGGAACTAGATTATAGTCATACAGCTTTGGTTTGGAAAAAGTAGCGGGACAAAAGCAGGAGCCTACCAGCTGTGAAACTGAGATAATTTTCTAGTTTAACTAACTTGTAGCTTGCCAGGATAAAATGGTGGTAGTGATATGCTTTCCTTGCTGAATTTTCAAGATGTCTTTGAAAAGCTATAAACTGAGAAAGAGCAGTACACTCTTGTTTCTCCCACTCCTCTTTTCTTTCCTGTTTTAAAAATCCTCTTTCTGACACAGTGCTGTTGCCCTCTCCCTCTTGAAGAACAGGAGAACCCTTTTCCCTCCCTCCTTTCCATTGCTTTTCCCTCCCCAGCTTCTTGACCCTTATTCAGCAGCATATTTCACCCCTTGGCTACTGAATGACCAAAGGCCTTTCCCCTCCTCTTGGCTGGAGGCCCAGAAATCCACAACCTCCCACCTCCTGGCTGCAAGCCCTAGTTCCCTGCTGGGAGCTGATTGAAGCTCCATGCCAGTTCTTGCCTGCTGTTTCTTGACCTGGGGACTGTACCTTATACAGCACCATGCACTCAGGGCACTCAATAGATGTTTGTGGAATTAATTAATTAATGAACAATTGGAGCAGAAGCCCAGCAAGAGAAGGTAGCCTCTCAGAAAACTTGAGCTTCAAAATATTTTTCCTCTGAGGACCCCTTTTGGCTGCTGACTTAATCAGCTGGATTTTTCTTCCTTGCTTTCTTTTTCCCCTCCAATGTGTAAGTATTCCATGCAGGCAACATTCAGAGTAAAGATAGGAAACTTCTTGTTCATGACCCAAATGGACTCCTCAGCTTAATTTCTTCTTCCTTAGTATTGATACCATTTGTATCTCTAATTGTGAAATAAAATGATTTTTTAAAAAGCATCCTGTACTATTCAAGAGAGCTTCAAAAATTTTTTTTTTTGCAGAAATAGCTTAAATGAGTATTAGGTAGGTGTGTGCTATGCTGTAAAAATAGACCTTTATCTCTGAAAAATGGGATGATATGATAGGAAGTTAAGAATTTTTCTTTTTGTCAATTGAGACTAAGGAAAGGATGTTAAGAATGCCTGTGTTCCCCAGTAGCTAATAATAATAACATTTCATGACAGATGTTTATTTTAAATTTGAAAGATTTGTTATTGTTGTATAATCCTCAAAAGAGGATGAAAATTGAGTGAGATAGTTGCTTTTCAGCACATTGGCTGAAATGAAAGTCTCACCCATGAGTTGAGACCTTAGAAGTCAGCCATCTCAATCCCTTCAAGTGGAGAAACTGAGGCCCAGAAGTTGAGTGATTTTTTTTCCTCCTGACCTCCTGCAACCTGAAATTGAAACTGAAGTTTTCTGATTCCCTAGCCAGCATATTCTCCTTGTCAATACCTGAGGATCGCTAGCCTTCAGTTAAAGTTGTTACCCACCTTTGACTTAGAGGATGCTATGAGGAGAGCTTAAGAGAGGGACCAGAGACAGGTATGAAAAGAATTTATAGGATCTACCTACTGATTAGATATGGCTAGTTGTGTGGGACAAATGAAAGTTTCTCATGTGAGATGTAAGCTATGCTCCAAAAATGTAGTAAGGCTTCAGAATGAGCTGGGCCTAAGTTTCACTTTTGTTATTGGGGAGTGGGGGCTGTGCACAGCTGCCCACCCCCTCCCTTGTTTTGTAAACCCCCCCTTTTGTTTTGTGCCTTAACTTTACCAAATAAGGTAATCTTCTAGCTCTCAAGCAAGTTTTGAGTAAAATGTATCTCTTGGGTTCTAAACATAGGCTGTGATGTCTCTTGTCTCAGCCAATGAGGTTAAAGAGATTGAGACAAACAGGTGGGGAGAGGGGCTTTTTGGAGTGGTTTGTCTAAGACTATATATACTGTTTGCTGTTGTTTTGTGCTTTGCCTCACTACTCCAGTATGCCCTGGGTAGGAGATACCCAACTCTCGAGAGAGACTTGCTAGAATAAAACCTTCTGTTTTCTACCTGGAGATACCTCTGAGTTTTTATTTGGGTAAGTAGTCATAATCCCACTCATGGTGAAGGGGAGTAATAGGAGAAATCAGAAAACATTATGACATTGAATATCTTGCTGATTGGAAGAATTGTATTCCAAACAGAAATAGAGAATTTTGGAGGGGACATGAGGTTTTTTGGGGAAAACATAAGTTCTGTTTTATATATGCAGTTTGCTATGATCAGTTTTGTGAATCTTTTTATATATTGCTAGATTCTCCAAAAATCTTGTGCAGACACTCTAAAAAGCACCCATTCCCCACATCAACTTTGACTTTGATCATTTTTAACTGGAAGATAGAAGCTTTCAACTTAAAGTTTTAGTATACCTTTTTCTGATTATTCATATATTTTCCTTTTGGGCTACCCCCCATTTACAAGGCAGTCCTCCTAGGGGACAATTAACCCAGGTTAAATATATACTCTATGGATTTACACTCCTAAAACTAGAACTTACAAGTCCCAACCAATGTGTTTACTCTTCTGGAGTCATCCAGAGGATACAATTAGCTCCTCTCAAAGTTATTTACCAGAATAGCATAGCAAGAGGATTTAAAATAGAACATTCCCCTCATAAGTTTAGAGCACACCCTGCTCAGAGACACACCACCAATGCCGAATGTGAGTAAGTACAGAGGTCACAGATCTTCACAAATGAAGGACCCATTTGAGGGGAACATGTATGTAAGGGCAGCTCCCACTTCTGATGCTTATGCATGTCTTTCCAGTATCCTCTGAAACTGTCCATTTTATCATTTCTCATGGCCCTTAGTTTCTAATTTTTGGTTACCATGAAAAAAGCAACTCTAATTATTGTTGTATAGATAGATCCTTTTTTCCCTCTTTTGTTGATTTCTTTGGGGTATAGACCTAGTAGGAGTATAGGTAGGTCAGAGTATACACAATGTGCATGCTGGGCATATTTGCAAATTGTTTTCTAGAATGGCTGAACCATTTCACAGTTACACCAATAGCACACTAATAGAAAAACTAGTATCAATTTTTCTACTGCACCTCCCAACATTTGTCATTTTCCTATTTGTAATAGTTGGCAGTCTAATAGATGGGAGGGGAACCTCAAAATTGTTTTGATTTGCATTTCTCTAATTATTAGTGTTTTAGGGCATTTAGCTTGGATTTCTTCCTTTGAAAGCAGTAGGTTCATATAGAAAGAACCAGCTCCCTCATCCTTGGACTGGCAGAAAGGCTCTCTAGTCTGCTCCCTTGATAGTCTTCTTGACCCTGAAGGTTTTCATCTTGAAACTGATAGGATCTCCATGCTGGGTGCCAAGCTCTTGCTGGCATCTTGAATTTTTTCCTTCAGAAGGATTCTGGAAACAATGACCTTGAGTTTTCCATCCTCGGGCTGTATGCAAGTACATAGAAGCTTTCCCTATGGCCATACGTTTCTGCTGTAATATGGCATTGGTGGGTGGTAGCGGAGAAATCCCTTCCCTGGCCCCTTTCAGCACTCAGCAAAAGGCCTCCATCAGTCCTCAAGGACCTCTAGGACCAAAGTTTTTCTTCATCACTGGCTTTTGTGAGTTTGTTTAAAACTGTCTCTTCCCATTGTCCCTTCAAGTTAGTGGGCAAAGAAAAGTCACCCAGACTATTCAGGCCCAGGGTAAGCCCTTTTGTCTTTTGCTTTTCAGCTTCCTTTCCTGACTTTTTCATATGCAAATGAACCACTTTGGGGCCTATTCCCTTCTAAGCTGCAAATATGCCCAAAGTCTGACACCCCTAATTTCATCCGCTAATTGGGGTCCCTTGGTCTATACCCCCTCATATTAATTATAAATTTTATTTACACAAACACACATACACATTTTATATGATGGGCAGCCACGTGGCGCAGTGCACAGAGTGCCGGGTCTAGAGTCAGGAAGATTCATCTTCCTGAATTCAAATCTGGCCTCAGACAATTACTAGCTGTGTGACCCTGGTCTAGGCACTTAACCTTGTTTACCTGAGTTTCATTTCTGTAAAATGAAGTGGAGAAGAAATGGCAAATCACTCCAGTATCTTTGGCAAGAAAACCACAAATGGGTTCATGAAGAGTGGGATGGGACTGAAAATGACTGAACAATAAGTATTTTATATGTATTATATTTCATATCTTTGTGTTTTTAATTTATGTATTTATAATATATCTATATGTAAATATATTTAGCCAGATTTTGGTCAGATTTTGTATTTATGTATTATGATTAATTTGTAATTTATCCACCAAACCTTTTTATTTTCTTTAGCCTTTTTTCAAATAAGGAATGACTATTACTTATAAATTTGTTTCTTACAGATTCTGAATGTGAAAATTTAACTTAGTAAACTTTTCTTTTATGAATAACAATTATATTTGTATAATCAAAATCATTAATTTTTATTCCAGAAATGGATGTTTATATTTTATACTTTATACAATTGAGATGAAAAATTGGAAGAAAACCAGGATATTTGCATGAATAATATGTAGAACATTGATCCAATTGGAGCTAAACAAACTCTATTGTAGTTGTGGCTATAAAGCCCTTTTCTCCCATAATGCTATCACATTTCCACAATAATTTTTATTTAATAATGATTCCTTTCTCCATTGCTTTTTAGATATGTCACACTTAATTTTTAAAATTCAGAAAATGAGTCCCAAATTTGTCTAAAGTCACATAAGGTATTAGTGGCATAAAACCTGAGCCTTCTAGCTTTAGACAAGTTGCCTTTTTCTCCATCATTCCTGCTGCCTTTAATAGGTAATATGTTTACAAATTCTCTGCTGTAGGATTTTTTTTGTCTTCTGGCCTTAACCTTCTTAATTGTTTAATAGGTGGTATAGAGATTTCAAAATTGGTACTGTGAATCCAATAGGTACATGAATAACTGAAATGTATGTTTTGTTATTTCCCTCCAGTTTAGCAAACATTTGTTTAGCATCTGCTTTTTTAAAAGTACAAGGCAGGAACTGAGGACCTAAAAGATTAAGAATAATAGGTCGCTGCTCTCTAGAAGTTTACAACCTAATGGAGGAAGATATGATATACTCAGAAATAAGTATGATAAGTGATAAGGGAAAATTGCTCCAAGAACATTTGTGCCCCTAGAGATCACTCTCACTTGATTACTGAAGAGGGGCCATCTAAGCCTGCTTTTGAAGGGAGAGAAGTGGAGATGAGGAGAGGACTGTTTTTAAAACAAATCTGTGGAATGAAGCTAAATGGTATTGTAATCTCAATTTATCCTGTCCCCCACCCTTTTTCAGGACCTTATCACTTTTCACCTGGATTGTTGCAATAACTTCCTGATTGGTTTCCCTGCCTGCCTAGAGCCCCTCCCCAGCCCTGAGCATAGCCACCAAAGTGATTTTCAAAGGGTACATATCTGACCATATAGTGCCTTTACCCAATAAACTCCAGTATCTCTCTATCATCAAATGGAAATTCTTCTGTTTGGCAAGTTCTTCATAGCTGGCCCTATCTTCTCTTTCTAGCCTTAGTGTACATTACTACTTTCCCCACTGTAGCCCAGACATTTTGGCCTTCTTTCTCACTGCTCATTCTCACATGACATTCCATCTCCTATCTCCATACCTTTTTACTGGCTGGTCTCCATGTCTGCTTTTGCATGGGCATTTTCACGGTCTTGTCTTCCTTCTTGCCCAATTGCTATTTTTTTCCCTCCAAGTTACTTTGTATTGGATTTGCATATGTCTTGAATATGTCTATGTTTGTACCATACTATCTCTGTATGAGAATGAAACTTCCTTTGGGTCAGGGACTGTTTCCCTTATTTTCTTTTGGTGTTCCCAGTTCTTTGGAGTTACTGGCCCATTGTAGCAATACATGGGTGTGCCTGGCCCATTTTAATAAATGGCTTGTCAGTTGATTGAAACAGAATAAAATAAAGTTGGAAAGGTAGAAAGAAGAAAGGCAGATTCCAGAGAGCCTTTAATAAGAGGCTAAGATACTGTTATGTTATGTTATGTTATGTTATGTTATGTTATGTTATGTTATGAATAACAATTATATTTGTATAATCAAAATCATTAATTTTTATTCCAGAAATGGATGTTTATATTTTATACTTTATACAATTGAGATGAAAAATTGGAAGAAAACCAGGATATTTTCATGAATAATATGTAGAACATTGATCCAATTGGAGCTAAACAAACTCTATTGTAGTTGTGGCTATAAATAACAAGAAACCTCAAAAAGTTTTCTGAGGAGTATATATACATAGTCAGACTCCTGCTTTAAGAAGATTAACTTATTAATGTGTGAAGGATGGATTGGAGAGAGGAGAGACTTGCTCTAGGAATCTGATGAGGATGCTGGCTATTTCAGTAGTCCAGAAGCTGAATAAAAGGGAGAAAGCAAGAGGCTTTCTTGGGGCTATGTATAAATACCCTGTTAACTTAGATCACTTGTGGAATCTTCGTGATTTCACTCAGAATGAAACTGAAGAGACAAGTTGCTAAAATAGGGGTTTAAAATAGCAAGATTTATTGTTCTTTTTAGGTTCAGAGGATCATTATTTAGATCTTAAAGGGACCTCAGATATCATCAGGGTCCAGCCACCTAAAGCCTAGATATTAATGACTTTCCAGAGGTTGCAAGGGAATAAGTGGGAGAACTAGGATTGGAATCCAGATCTTCTTGTCTCAAAAATCTTTTCCAGTATGCTAAAGTATTTGCGTTTCACAGAAACTCAGGATTGGAATGGAACTTCAGAGACATCATGCAACCCCAAATTAAACATGTAGTGCGATACTAGTGGAGTAGTCATCCTCAAAATACAAAACAGATGGTGCAAGGAGAGGGGGAAGATCTTTCAAAGGATTTCATAAGAAGAAGGGGTATAGAAAGACAGAGACCAGATATCATGGAAGACATTGCAGCTGGTTAAGTTTTGTTGGCCCTGCTGTGTCATTGATTTTGAAACCAGTGTATTCCATTTTCAAAAACTCTTAATTATTGGAATTTTTTTTCTTTTATTAAGCCTGAATCTGTCTCTTTCCAATGTCTACCTGACCCTCCAAGGCCAGGTAGAACAATTGTATGCCCTTCATCGCTTGATAACTTTCCCAGAAGACTTATCTTACTATGCTTTCTCATTCTCCCTAGTTACTTCAGTTGAGAGAAGCCTTGTGAAAAGTCTTTGCATAGTCCTAGGTGCCTTCTTTTGGAATTATTCCTGTTTTCCGCAGAGCCAAATGTAGGTCCCAGAACCAAATAAAGTAGTTAGTATTGTCTGACCGGGAAAGGGACAGTGGGATTGTCATCTCTCCTTCTAGATCCTATTCTTCTATCAATGCAGCTTAGGATCCTTTCAGTTTTCAGGGCTGCCATGTTGTTCTCATTACTTGTAGTCCACTAAGGCCCATAGATCTTTTTCATATAATCTCATCCATTACTCTTCCTGTACTTTATTCTATTGTTTTTTCCTGATCTATATGTAATACTTGAATTATTTCATCTTATTTGATTCATTTTACCAGGATCATGCTAGTAAATGTTAAACAACTGGTTAGGGGTGAGTGGGAGGGGATGTATGCAGTACCTACTTTTAAGTTTAATCTGTATTACTGACATTTTCCCCATCACCTTATAGATGTGGAAACTGGAACCACAGAGATGTGGTTGTGTGACTTCATGGTAGAATTTGGATCAAAATCACCCATTTCAATTGGGAAATCTTATCACAAATCTTTTCCTGATTTCCTACCCTTCCAACTCCCAACTTCTTAGAACAAATCTACTTAATAAAAGGATTTGTTTTGTAAAAGGCCACACCCAAGGACCTCAAAGACCTCTTGTGGCCTCTAGGCCACGGGTTTCCCACCCCTGCCCCAGACCTTCTTTAGTGGATGTGAACTAAAAACTTTTGTAGCATTTTATTTTGTCTTATAACAAAATGTACAAATAGATCTATTTGTATGCTTGTCTTCTCCTCCCCTAGATTATAAACTTCTTGATGACTGGAACTGTTGTCATATTATTTTTTTTTTCATGTTTTTATATTTAACCTTAGTGGATCTCAACAAAAATAAATGTTAAAATATATAACCCAATAAACAATATTTTACATGAAACTACCAACTTCTGTTGTTTACAATTTGTATACAAAAATGTGTCCACAAACTTTAACAAGACTGTAACAAAAATATCCTTTGTATTGTACTATAACAAAAATAAGCCTTTCCTGAACTGGCATTTTATTCTGTGTATTTTTCTAGATTTTGTTGTTGCTGTTGTTTTTGTAGCCATAGATAGTGTTCTGTTGTAGTTTTGTTTCTGCTTTCTTCACTCTGTAGCAATTTATGACTTTATGGATTCTATTATATTTTTTATAGTTGTTATTTCTTATGGTATAATTCTCTTATATTTGCATTCACCAGTAGATTTTAAATTCCTTTAGTACAGTATAAATTCCTTGGGCAGATAGACAGTCTTGTTTTTTTCTTTTATACTCTGCCTTGTACTTAAGAAATGTTGAATTGATTATATAGCAAAATTGGTTTATCCGTTTTGCAGTTGTTAAGCACATGGTTTCCATTTTATTGTTGTTGTTATAAATAATGCTGTTAGGAATATATTTGTAGAGAAGAATCAATTTATCCTCCTAATAACATTGTTATGGTATATTCTTAGTACTGTGGTCATTGGGTCAAAGAATATGAATAGTATTGTGGGGTTTTTTTTAGCTTTTATTATTCCATATTTCTTTTCAAAAAGTTTGTGTCAATTTCCCACTCTTAGCAGAGTAATTGTGTACCAATTTCTCCTTGGTCTTGCCAACACTGAATCTTAATGTTTTATCTTTGCACCTTCTAAGTTCTAGTACAGTGCTTTGTACATTGTAGATACTCTATAAATATTTATAAATATTTCATTTGAATTAAATTGAAATGAAACCAAATACTTTGATTACAGGAACTGAAAGACCTCTGGCAAATACTGATTGGTCTGCTCTTCAAAGGTGTATGTATGCTGCCATTTCTGAAAGAGCAGGCTGTCCTTGTCTATCATGGTTTCATCTTTGCTGCTATATTTATATTCATGTACGCAGTGTTCTCTCTCCCCAGCTTTATTTCTGTGACCTTCAGGAAAGCCATTTTTTATATCCACAGGCTTTATATTGAGCAGTAGTTATGCACAATGATTATTAATCTCCTGACTTGCTTCTTCAGGAAGAAATTTTCAGAGCACCTTATTCTTAAAGGAAGAGAGAGCTTCAGTAATCTCTTAAGCTATGATTCTCTGTATTGGTATTTTGTAGGGGAGGGGGAGAAGGAGGGAAGAGGAGGCACTGTGTTCTCTGCAGCATTGACTAATCCACCCAGCAGAGCATCTCTTGAGAAACAGTGGACCCAAGCTATCTCTTAATGAACTTGAAATCTGACCAAATATCTTTAAAATCTAGTTATTACTACAGGAGAGTTATTTGCTGGTTGAGACTAGGGTGGGGAGATATTGGGATGGATTGGGCCCAAGAATTAGAATGGGTTACCCACAGAAATCCTACCTGTTCCCCTAATGGGAAGTTTTCTCTAATCTACAAGTAAATCAGTCTTGCTGCTAATTATAATTAGCAATGTCTATAAATTCCCATATCCCCTGTGTGGGTATTATAGACAGCTGAAGATGAATTCTACTTTCTTGCAAATATAAATTTATACCATTAGTATAGATTTCTGATGTAATCCTTTCCTTGATATTTGGAAGATTTCTATTCTAACCTTATTATTCCTCAGTTCAGTAAACATGTTGAAACTCCATGGAATATGAGGATCAATAAAATGTATCTACCTTCAGGGAGCCTGTAATTTAGTATCTGGGGAAAATAGAAGCATGTAAATACTTACAGCATAAGGTAGAATGTGATGGGATTTTAGAAGACAGACCAAGTGCTGTGGGAGGTTGAGGAAAGAAGATATCACACCCTTTGGATCAGAGAGGGCTTCATAGAGAAGAAAATAGCTTTGGAGCTGATCATTTAAAGGATGAATAGGATTTTGACAGATGAAGATGAGGGGGCCAGATATTCTAGGTAGAAGGATAACTTGAGTGAGGGAATAATGGAGTGGGGAGTGGAGAACCAGGATGGTTGTTTTTGGAATGCATTATTTATAGGAATAAAAATTCTTAGCAACCCTATGGGTAATCCTAAAAAATGGAAAAAACATACATTTCCACCAGTTGAGGAATATCTAAACAACTTTTGAATGAAATGGAATGTTATTGTGCCATTAGAAAGAATAAATGCTACTAATACAAATAAATATGGGAAGATACATATGAACTGAAACAGAATGAAGAAGAAAAACAGAAACAATATCTTTAGCATCCCCCCCCATAATTGATTGCATCCCTGTTCCACTAACTGTTGCTATTTAAATAACAGTAACAAAAACTGGAAAAATACAGAGAAGAAAAGTGTCCTGGGCAGAAATTATCTGTTTCAGACTCATCTTTTTGTTTTAATGCTTGAACTTATTGTGGTTTAGTTGTTTTCAGTCATGTCCGAGTCTTTGTGACCTTTTTGGAGTTTTCTTGGCAAAGATACTGCAGTGGTTAGCCATTTCCTTCTCCGGCTCATTTTATAGATGAACAAACTGAGCCAAACAGGGTTAACTGACTCTCCCAAGGTCATACAATACTAACCTTAACATTAACAAAAATAAATAGTTAAATAAAAAACCAATAATAAAATTGTGAAACCATTAACTTATATTATTCAATCTTTTGAAAACATATATGTTAATTTTAACAAAATAGTGACTAAAATATCATTTCCATGCCCCTTTCAGAACTTTTTCTTATGACACAATAATATTCCATTACATTTATAGAGCACAGCTCAGCAGTCCCTCAATTTTTTAACATGCATTTAGTCCACTTTGACTAGAAAGGTTAAAGATGTCATAGGAAATAAAGATTGGAGGATAGATTAAGATCATAGGTGGAGGCCTCTGAATATTCTAATTTCTATTTAAATTCTGTCTCCAGTTTTTTTATACAGTAAAGCATAGTGAGGGAGTTCTAAGTATCCTACTTTAATCAAGCAAATGTTCTGAAGACAAGCAGCCATTAAGGTCTCCAGAACAAGAGTAAGAGAGAATTAAGTCTCTTGAGGAGGGAGAACATTCTTGACTCAGTTATTCCACAATTAAAGATTTAAAATCATATTCAGGCAAACTCAGCAAAATTTAATTCACTGTAATAATTTTTAAAAATGATACTTGGAGTTTCATAGTGCAATATAGTCTAAGGACCTGGATTTAAGTATCCTGTGTGTGTTGGTAAATCACTTAACCTCCTGGAATATGTTTCATCTTTTAAAATAAGGACAACAATATTTGTTTCACCCTATTCATTTGGTGGTTGTGATTCATGATGTTAAATAAAGTACTTTGTAAACCTTAAAGTTAAAAGTAAGCTATTATTATTATTATTGTCATTTTGATCATAGTTGTGACTTTTCTTAATTAGGGCTCCACTTTTTTTTAAATAAAAGTCATTTTACTTTAAAAGACTGAAAAACCCAGAAGATCCAAGAAACAGTGTCTAAGATGACAAGCTAAAGATGCTTAATGGATAGAGTCATTACTCTGTCTACCAATAAGCATTTATTAAGTGATTATGTCTGTGTGCCAGACACTGTGCTAAGTACCAAACATACAAAGAAAGGCAAAAAACAGTCTTTGCCCTTAAGGAGTTTTAATGTGGGAGACAACAGGTAAATATTCCCATAAGACACATACAGAGTAGATGGAAGGTAACCTTAGGAGGGAAATTGTAGAAGTTTTAGAGCCAAAAGGCATCTTAGGTCTTTTCCAGTCCCTTCATTTTATGGATGAGGAAACTGAGGCCAAGAGAAAAGTGAAATGATTTGCTTAAGGTTAATGATAGAACAAAGACTCAAATTCATCTCCTTACCTCCAGTTCAGTGCTATTGAAATGACACCCCTTTGCTTCTCTCTCTCTCTCTCTCTCTCTCTCTCTCTCTCTCTCTCTCTCTCTCTCTCTCTCTCTCTCTGCTATTTGGTAAGGTGATCGGGGTTAAGTGACTTGCCCAAGGTCACACAGCTGGTAAGTGTTAAGTGTCTGAGGCTGGATTTGAACTCAGGTCCTTCTGACTGACTCCAAGGCCAGAGCTTTATTCACTGCACCACCTACCTGCCTCTGCTTCTCTTTAATCAAGAGAAATACGAAACTGCTGGAGATGATGGCATATGTGTATCCCAGGTAATTAGAACCTCAACCAAATACTTGCTTACTTCATTTTTGTATGACCTACTCCAGCCAGTTGGCTTGGAGGTTAAAAAAGCATCTTGTTTAATTGTTTCAATCCTGCCTGACTCTTCATGACCCCATTTGGGTTTTTCTTGACAAAGATACTAGGATGTTTGTCATTTCCTTCTCCAGCTTATTTTGTGGATGAGGAAACTGAGGGAAACAGGGCTAAGTGACTTGCCTAGGGTAATCTAGCTAATAAGTGTCTGAGGTTGAATTTGAACTCAGGTCTTCTTGACTCCAGGCCCAGCGCTCTATCCACGGTACGACCTACTTGCCGAAAAACAAAAAGCACCTCACATTGTATAAAATCTGTTTCTGAATGAAAGAGACCTTATAGCTAAAAGTCAGTACAGACACGGAATAAGCAATTTTAACTGTAGATTAGAACAGCAGTCTCCCAAGCGAGAGATGTTTCTTTCTGCTACCACACATCATTAGGGGAATTGGGAGTGAGCAGTGCTAGTGAGTAAGGGTTATTTGGCAATCTGTTGGAGCTGGCAGGCAGCTGGGTGGAGCAGTGGATAAAGCATTGGCCCAGAGTCAGGAAGACATCCAGGCATGAAGGTACAACTAGTGAGAATGGCCAGAACAAGAGATGCAGTGTCTTGTTTATGGAATAGCCAGGAGGCCAGTGTCACTGGATCCAGGAGTATCAGGAAGACTGGAAAGATAGGAGGAGGATGTCTGAAAGGCTTCAGATGCCAAGCAGATGATTTTGTGTTTGCTCATTGAAGCAATAGGAAGCCACTGGAGTTTGTTAAATAGGGTATGTGTGTGTGTGTGTGTGTGGGGGGGTAATGTGGCATGATTATACCTGTGTTTTAGGAATATGACTTTAGTGGCTGAAGGAAGGATGGATTGAAGTGAGGAGAGACTTGAGGCAGGCAGATCCATCATCCATCAGCAGCCTATTGAAAGGTATGAGATGATGAGGGCCTGCCTGCACTAGAGTGGTGGAAGTGTCAGAAGAGAGAAGAGAAAAATAAAAATAACAAATTATTAGAAACAAACCAACCAAAAAAATCCTCAATCTCCTAGCCAAGTATCTCAGCTCAGTCAGAAGCTAGAGGCTGCAGAGACTACAACCAACCAGTGAATTTTCCCGTGTCTTCCCCAACAGTTATCATTTTCCATTTTTGTTATATTAGCCAATCTGATGGTATGAGGTGGTACCTCAGATACGTTTTAATTTGCATTGAGAGAAGAGTATCAAGGAGGAGTGCGTGATTAACAGTGTCAAAGGCTGCTGTGAGGTCGAGAGTGAAGATTGAGGAAAGACCATTGGATTTGTCAACTAAGAGATCATTAGTAACTTTGGAGGGAGTGGTTCTGGTGTAATGATAAGGTTGAAAGACAGATTATAAGGGGTTAATTAGAGAGAGTCTTTGCTGGTGATGTGATGGTATACTTAGAGAATCAAGTAAAGAAATAGGTGAAACAATTAACAACTTCAGCAAAATTGCAGGATACAAAATTAACCCACATAAATAATCAGCATTTCTATATATTACTAACTATATATTACTAAATTCTATATATTACTAAAATCCAGCTGTAAGAGATAGAGAAATTCCATTGAAAATAACTACAGACAATATAAAATAATTGGGAGTCTACCTGCTGAGACAAAATCAGAAACTGAATGTACGTAATTAGAAAACACTTTGCACAAATAAAGTCAGAACTAAACAATTAGAGAAATATTAATTGTTTATGGGTAGGCCAAGCCAATATAATAAAAATAACAATTCTACCTAAATTAATTTGCTTATTCAGTACCATACCAAACTATCAAAAATTATTTTTTAGAACTAGAAAAAATAATACAATTCACCTGGTGGAACAAATGATGAAGAACACCAAGGGATTCAATGAAAAAAAAATTGTGAAGGAAGGTGGCCTAGGAGTACCAGATCTCAAACTGTATTACAAAGTGGTAATCATCAAAACAGTTTGGTATTGGCTAAGTAATAGAGTGGTGGATCAGTGGAATAGATTAGGTACACAGTACACAATAGTAAATGACTGCAGTAATCTAGTATTTGATAAACTTCAAATTCTAAGCTTTGGGGGCAACAACTCACCATTTGACAAAAATTGCTGAAAAAAACTAGAAAGCAGTTTGGTAGAAATTAGGTATAGATCAATATCTCATACCACATGCCAGGATAAGTTCTAAATGGGTACATGATTTAGACATAAAGGTTGATACCATAAGCAAATTAGGGGAGCATGGAAAATTTTACCTGTCAGACCTACGGATGGGGGAAGAGACAAGAGATACAAAGTTTGTGAAATGGATAATTTTGATTACATTAAATTAAAAAGATTTTGAATAAACAAAACCGATGCACGCAAGATTAGAAGGAAAGCAGGGAAACTGGGCAGCAA
This sequence comes from Phascolarctos cinereus, assembly GCF_003287225.1. Lineage (NCBI taxonomy): Eukaryota > Metazoa > Chordata > Mammalia > Diprotodontia > Phascolarctidae > Phascolarctos > Phascolarctos cinereus. The sequence goes on from NW_027555958.1 coordinate 127,310,727, forward strand.
ATTTCTCTGATAAAGGCCTCATTTCTCAAATATATGAAGAACTGAGTCAAATTTATAAGAATACAAGTCATACCCCTTGATAGACGGTTAAAGAGTATGAATTGGCTGTTTTCAGAAGAAGAAATGCTATCTACAGTCATGTGTGAAAATGCTTTAAATCACTGTTGATTAGAGAAATGCAAACTAAAAGAATTCTCAGGTACTACCTCACACCTATCAGATTAGCTAACATGACACAAAAGGAAAATGACAAATGTTGGAGGGGATATGAAAAAATTGGGACACTAATGTCCTGTTGGTAGAGTTGGGAACTAGCCCAACCATTCTACAGAACAGTTTGGAACTAGGACCAAAGAGCTATAAAACTGTGCATATCTTTTGATCCAGCAACACCACTACTGGGTCTGTATCCCCATAGAAATGAAAGAAAAGTGAAAAGGACATATATGTACAAATATTTATAGCAGCTCTTTTTGTGGCAGTAAAGAATTAAAAATTGAGAGGATGCCCACCAAATGAGGAATAGCTGAACAAGTTGGGGTATATGATTGTGATGGAATACTATTGTGCTAAAGAAATGATGAGCAAGATGGTTTCAGAAAAACCTGGGGAGACAAAGTGAAATGAGGAGAACCATGAGAACCTTGTACTAAGTAACAGCAATATTGCAAGATGATCACTTGTGAATGACTTAGCCACTCTGATCAGTACAATGATCCAAAACAATTCCAAGGCACTTATGATGATGAAAGATGCTATCCATCTCCAGGGAAAAAATGGATGAAGTCTAAATGCAGATTAAAGCATAATATTTTTTACCTTTATTTCTTTTTTTTTTAAACATGGCTAGTATGTTTTGCATTATTTCCCAAGTATAACTGATATCACATTTCTTATCTTCACAATGCATGTGGGAAGGTTGGGAGGAAGGCAGGCAGAATTCAAAGTATAAAAAAAAGAATGTAAAGATAAATAATGTCTTTCTTTTTTTTTTTAAAAAAAAGAAAGAACAGAATGCAGAGAGAGAAAATAGAAGGTACCCCTTATAGGCAGATTTTTTTGAGGATTTTAGCTACTACAGGCAGAAGAGATATAAGTCAAATAGCAAATATCAAAAAGTGGAGATGGAAGGGTGACGTGAGAATTTTTTCAGGATAGGGGAGACATGGACATATTTGTAGACAGTAGAACATGGGCCAGTAAAGAGGGAGAGATTGAAAATACATCAAGGAGTGGGAATGACAGAGAAGTCAATGTCTTGGAGGAGATAGGATGAGAGGGGACCACTTGAACAAATAGAGAAAATAACCTTGATAAGGAGTAAGGTCACTTCATCATGAGAGACAGGGATGCAGGAGGAAATCATGGCAGAACACACCACAGTGAAAGGGGATGAGAAAGAGAGGAATATAGGCAGTTCACAGCACATGGCCTCATTTTTTTTCTGTAAAATATGAGGCAAGGTTCCCATCTGAGAGAGGAGCCATGGGAAGTTTGAGGAGTAATGAAAAGGTTTGGAAGAGTGGGAGAGTTGAGTTGATAAGGGAGCAGTGGTAGAATTGCTGAGCAGCAACGAGACACAGTTGAGGTTATGTAACATACATTTGTAGTGGAACCTGTCAGAACAATTGCATCATTTACTGCACCTTTGATCAGCAGCACATGTGAAGGAACAAAGAGGTGAATGATGGGAGCCAAAGCTGAGGCGTGGCAGATCTACTTGACCATATCAAGTATTGCAGCTCCATTCTACCACTTAGGGGGCAAAGTCTTGACTCTGGTTCAAAAGAGTTAACAATCTTCTAGCTGTGAATTTGAAATGTAGCGTAATTTCATGTCTAGGAGGTGGGGATGGTGATTGGAGATGAAGGTGGGCCAGGAGGGAGTATTGCCTTGGCCATTGTCCATAGAATCCTTCCTCCCCTGTGTAATCTTGATTAACTCTGTAGGTTCTGCAGAATGACCTTTGTTCCCGTAGTGAAAGCTTACTAAATTCTTTTTGTTTTTTCCCTCTTTGCCTTTTTCTTTTTTTAAATAAAATTTATTTTTAGTTTTCAACATTCAATTCCATAAGATTTTGAGTTCCAAATTTTCTCCCCATCTCTCCTCTTCCCCCACCCAAAGACGGCATGTAAATTGATAGAGGCTCAACATATTCATTCATGTTGAACCTATTTTCACATTAGTCATGTTGTAAAGAAGAATTAGAACCAAAGGGAGAAACCACAAGAAAGAAGAATAGAGAGAGAGAGAGAGAGAGAGCGCGCACAAAATGATATGCTTCAATCTGCATTCAGACTCCATAGTTCTTTTTCTGAATGTGGAAAGCATTTTCCATCATGAGTCATTTAGAGTTGTCTTAGATCCTTGCATTGCTAAGAAGAGATAAAGCTATCAAGGTTAGTCATCACACAATGTGGCTGTTATTATGAACAACATTCTCCTGATTCTGCTCCCTTCAGTCAGCATCAATTCATGTAAGTCTTTCCAGGTTTTTCCAAAGTCCGCCTGCTCATTATTTCTTATAGCACAATAGTATTCTATTACATTCATATACCACAGCTTGTTCAGCCATTCCCCAACTCATGGGCATCCCCTCAATTTCCAATTCTTTGCCACCACAAAAAGAGCTGCTATAAATATTTTTGTACATGTGGGTCTTTTTCCCATTTGTATGATCTCTTTGGAATACAGACCTAGAAATGGTATTACTGGGTCCAAGGATATACACAGTTTTATAGCCCTTTGTGCATAGTTCCAAATTGCTCTCCAGAATGGTTGGATCAGTTCACAATTCCACCATCAGTGCATTAGTGTTCCAATTTTCCGCAATCTTCTCCAGCATTTATCATTTTCTTGTTTTGTCATCTGATAGATGTGATGTGGTACCTCAGGGTTGTTTTGATTTGCATTTCTCTAATCAATAGTGATTTAGAGCATTTTTTCATATGACTGTAGATAGCTTTAATTTCTTCATCTGAAAACTGTATGTTCATATCCTTTGACCATTTATCAGTTGGGGCCCCTTTGCCTTTCAAAAGCCAAGAGCACCTTACTAAAAGTCAGGAGACGTGGGTTATGCCTCTAACTAACCATATGATTTGACATTTTGCAAGTTTGCATCTCTGGGCTTCAGTTTACTTAGTAGTAAAATGAGTTTGTTAGATTAGATGATTCCTGAGATCCTATCCAGTTCTAATTTTCTAATTCTGTGAAAGGCTGTGGAATTTTTGGGTGTGAACTGTTAATTCTAAGCTCTTACTTTGTATCCCAGTGTGCTTTGGGAAGTACAATTAGTGTTTTGTTTTCATAACTGTTTTGTTTTGGGTCCTCTAGACTCTCAAGCATTTATTAAGAAGAGGCCACCTTAGCCAGCTTCTTTAAAGGTGAAAATGACATTGAGTTTCAAGAATAGTTCATTTTGTGAATAGTTTTCAAAAGAGGGAATGGGAAATTTGTCCAAATTTAGGTAAATGTTTTGGGAAGGTAGACATTCTGCTGTATAACTCTTGGTATACAGCTCATAAAAGTATACCCATTGGCCTTTGGACACTCTTTTCAGTTTAAGCTTTTAACATGAAGGATAGTTATTTAGAACTGCCCATAAAAAATGAACTTTGGAGCCTGAGGAAAATGGTTTTCTTCTCAACCCAATGTTTACCTCCTCAGTTTTCATGTTAACCACTGTTCCTACTCATTGGGAGGTGCTTTTAAAACAAACCTTAAAAAAAAAAAGCCCACTAGGCTTTCTAAAAGCCATTCATTTTGGAGCTTTTGCCCATCACCTTCTCTGTACAGCTTAGTGGAAGGTTAACTTTAATAAATACCACTATAACAATACTGGAGAAATGGGATGATTTCTCCATTGTACCGTAATAAAATATATAATCAGAAGGCACGAAAGACTCAGTAATAAGCTGTTCTTCCAGAATATCTCATTATTTGTCCGTGGGCATCAGAGAGTACATTGGGTTCTTTTCAGTGGCAAAAGAAATGTATTTTAAGCATACTAATGTTTTTGTCAATATGTGAGCCCTAAATGCCATTAGCCAAGGGTGAATTTTGTATCTAGAAAATAAGACTTCTTTAAATAAGCATTTATGAAGGGTAATACTTATTTGGTTAGGGCTGTTCTAGGCAGTGTTACTTTTTATATTATTAAGAATGACCAGTGTGAAAACTGAAGGCAAACCTTCAAAATGCAGAGGATTCCTATAATCAATGTGAGGTAATTTGCATCTTATAAGGGTGATGTATGAAACATGGGCTATGTGAATTATATGGGTAAGTTAGAAATAAAGGCATCCTAATTTTTAAAGTTCCCATTGAGCTATTGACCTACAAAAAAGTTTCTGTTGAAACATTCACATTTTCTTTCCTAGGTCTTTTCTGTTATTTGACAAACGGAAGCACGGTAGCAGTCATAAAGAATGATTGCTGAATGAGTTTCTTACACAAAGAGGGTAGGGATGGATAATCCATATTGTAGAAACAGATCTAGGAACCTTCATAAAAGATGCAAAATGTATAGACTGCTGTGACTGTTGATACTTTTGAAAAAAAATCATTGTGTTAAGGATGTTACAAAATGTTGAATTACAATGTCCTTGGAATGATTCAGAAAAGCAAGGGGGCCTGTGTATATTATGATGTTACATTGTCCCTTTTAGATCTATATGTGTGTGTGTGTGTGTGTGTGTGTGTGTGTGTGTGTATACACACACACACACACACACACACATATACATATACATATATATATGTATATATATATATATAAAAAATCAATATTTTAGGGACAGATGATTTAGAGTTTGAAGTCACTTCAAAGAGGTATCTAGCACAGACATATGGAGTGACTTGCCCTAGGTCATTCATTTCACTGCATTTGTCACTTCATAGGGAAGGAGGCACTCCCTGCAATGGTAACACATTGCAATGTATTAACTTCCTATCTTTCTATGAGACTTCTGGCTTTAACAGAGCCTGAGGAGTCTACCTATGACCCCATGCATACTAGTGGCATGCATGGGCTCTCTGCCCATTGGTTGCACTTCCTTCTTATTATGAAACTAGTTTACCTTTTTTTCTTTTTTCTTTTTGTGAAGCAATTTGGATTAAGTGACTTGCCCAGAGTCACACAGCTAATGTTATGTGTCTGAGGCTGCATTTGAACTCCAGTCCTCCTGGACCAGTGCTCTATCCACTGCGCCACCTAGCTGCCCCTAGTTTACCTTTTTTAAAAGACAAGAATTATTATTTATTTTCAGTTCCAAGTTCTCTCCCTCCTTCCACTCCTCTCCTACTCACTGAGAACATATAACCATTATACACAGGAAGTCATGTAAAACATATTTCTGTACCTTCTCAGAAAAATAATAGGTCAAGTCATTACCCATCCCTCAGCTAGGAAAATCAAGAAAGGAAATAAAAATATGCCTCAGGCTGCATGCAGAGACCATTACTTGCCTATCTGGAAATGGATGTAATTTTACATCATGAGTCCTTTGGAATTATGGTGGGTGGCTAGGTATTAAGTCTTTCACAGTTGATTATCTTTACAATATTGCTGTTACTATATAACTTGTTCTTCTGGTTCTGCTCACTTCTCTTTGCCTCAGTTCATATAAGTCTTCCCAGATTTTTCTGAAGCCATTCCCTTCATCATTTCTCACAGTAAAATAATATTCCATCACATTTATATACCATAACTTATTAGTCATTCCCCAGACGATGGATGTCTACCTTCTTTTCTGATCGCACATCTCTCTGTTGACAGACATCCTTATGTACTTCTCTTATGCCATTATTGGTTGGTAATATGTTTCACTGTGTCCCTATCCATTGTCCTTTAGGTGACTCTAAGCTTTTCAGTTTGGTACAGTACCTGCAGAATTTACAAATGACTCCCATAACTTTGAAAGGTAGTATAATATGCTGGAAAGAGCCATATAGGAAACTGATAGTCTAGGTTCAAATTCTACCTTTGGACAATTCACTTCACCCTTCCAGGCCTCACTTTATTTATGAAATTGGAATAGATGGATTCTTAAGGCTCCTCCTAGCTCTAGATATATGGTCTTGGTATCTATTACAAGCAAAGCAAATATTGAAGAGATGTGGGAGTCAATGATGATTTTTAGCACAACTTTTTCATTGGTTGGAGATAGTTGCTCAAGGGAGAAAAGAATTAGGAAGGATTGTCTTCTAACCAATTCTTCCCCAGCTTAGAGTGTTTTTTCTTTCCATTTGTCAGAGCCCTCTTGGGTTATTAGCTTCTATTGAATAATACTTAACATTAACTTCTAAAGCAAAGTGAGCTGGGCTATTTACAGAACGCAGGAGTGATTAATCATTGCAAATGAACACACTAACCTACAAGACCAGTTTTGCAGTGTTAATATTCTGACCATATTGGCAGTGATTTTGTTTTTTTAGTATTGTTGCCAGTATGGAAAAGAAAAATTCCTCATTACCAGAAATTTGATTGATTTTTAAAAATATATGACTTTTTTTTAGATTTTAGTTGGTGCAGAAAAGAAAACAGGCTGGATGGGAAATGATACATTCATGTGATATTTGGGAGATTTTGAACATCTAACGGAGGTATTTGGGTGGGGTATGTTAAAAGAAAAAAAAAGAGGTCCATCTATAAAATTAAACAAAGAAGCTATAATATACAGGGGTATGGTCTGATTTTTTTTTAAATCAAGTAATTAAAAGTTGACTATCCCTGAGTAAGAATAAATTTTTAATGTTTTAGAAGTTTAATTGAAGCAACTTGCAATACTTAAAAATTTATGAATATGTACAAGTTCAAGTTATTTTCAACTAAATTGGTTTTTAATATGTAGAATAAATAGTGTGAAATTTCTTTTAGCTCTGCTATATGATATACTCCTATCCTTTTTGTGTACCTATGCCTCCTTTACATTTAGACAAATGACCTGACCTATTATTTTACTGAGAAGGCACAGGACATCCATCATGAGCTCTCTTATCTTGCATTCTTCACATCCTCAAACCTTTTCATTGTCCTAACCTAACCTTTCCCTTTTCCCTCCAGTTTTAAAAGATGATGTGATTTTCTTCCTTGCCAAGGCAAATCCCTATGATTGTGACCTTGATCCCACTTTATCCCACTTCCTCTGGAACATTCTTCTGTCGATCATTACTTGTCTTTTATGAAAATCTGATATTGAGATAGAGCTATAGAATTGACACCAACGTATAAAACCAGTAACCATTCTCCAATAGATGAATTGTCAAAGGATACAAACAGTTATCAGAAGATGAAATGCAATCGATCATCATCCTTATGAAAACATGTTTCACATAGTTAATAATAAGAAAATAAGAAAAGTGCAGATTAAAGAAGCAAACTCTGATGTTTTACCACAAAGCCAGCCAATGGCAAAGATAAGACAGAAAGAGTATGGGAGAGGCTGTGAGAAGATAGGCAAACTAATCCACCATTAGTGAAACTGTGAATTGGCCAACCATTCCTGAAAACAATTTAGAATTATGAGAGAAAAGGTACTTAACTTTTCATGCCCTAAAATGAAGTATTTGAGGTTGCAGACATAATGCTGCTGATGCTAAGACTTTCTAGTCAAAGAAGGAAGAAAAAAAAGTCAGATACATTCCATATTATTCATGGCATCACTTTTTTTTGTTGTTTGTTTTGTTTTGTTTTTGTAGTAGCAAAGAAAATGAAAACAAAATGGGTGTCTGTCAGCTGGAGAGTGGCTGAGCAAGTTGTGGTCTGTGAATGCTATGGAATATTATTGTGTAGTAGCAACTTTAGACTATGAGGAATTAGGAGAAATCTAGAAAGACAAAGTGAAGTGAAGCAAAGAAAACACATCCAAGAGGACAACATACACAGTGATGTAAATGACAACAATACTAATAGGTAGCTGTAGCTGGGTTCGCTGAAATGACCAATCTTGATTCCAGTGAACAGAAGAACATATCCCTTCTCTCCTTTGAGGCATGACAGTAAGGGAGGATAATACCTAAGGAATATTGCAGCTAATGTCAGATGTGGTTGCTTTGTTAGTTTTGCTTAAATGCTTTTTTTTTTTCACCAGAAGTAAGGGTCCATTGGAAGGGAGTATAAATAGGGATTTAAAAGAAAAATAAAAAAAGCAATCAGAAAAAATTTAAAAACAACAAATAGAAATCATTGCTTCTGTTGTGATTCTTTCTGTGACTATATCTGGTTTTTTTTCTGTTACTGTTTTTGTCTCTAGTTTCTTCAACTCTTTTCTTCAGCCTTTCCTATCTGTCTCCTTGAAGCCAGCCTTCATGTCACTGCCAGCATCATCTTCCTTAACTGCCCCTTGTCGAAATCCCACTGTTATCTCCTATTGCCCCCAATGCCACTGCTAATATCCCCTTCCTCTTGCCTGGATGGACAAGTACTCTATCCCTGCCCTCAGGAAGTGAGCCTGGAATTAGTTTCTATTTTATGTATTCTGTTCCCTCCTTATACTGTATCTTGGCATCCCAAAGCTCACTCAAACTACATTAAGACAGGCACATAGCTTGAATGCTTTTTTCATTTATTCATTCCTAATGTACCAATCTGATCATGTTTATATGTATATATAAGTTTATTGTTTACATTACAAATTTATAATTTATTATTTTATATTATTTACATAATTCTCTCCTGTCATGTGTAGTATCTTTTTGCTGTGTTTTCAGTCATTACTAAATCTAAATACTAAGAAGACCTGAAATATGTATTAAAACTTGTTCTGCTTAGCAAAGTAATTTTTTTAACATTAATGTGATCAAATGATAAAAACTTAAGTAGTAAGTATAATTAATTGATATTAATTGAAATTCCCCCTTTTTAAATAATGGTTTATTTGCAAAATAGTTTAATCGTTAATTATACCTTTACTTGGAAAGTGAGCCACTAAAAATCCATCTGTGGCCCAAGAAGTTTATCTTATTTTAATTTTGGCCTCTACCTGCTGCCAAGTTGTACAGGTGTGGCTTATAAGATCCTTGTAGTCTGGAACTCTTGTCATTTTTCAGCTTTCTGCCTCCCAGATGTTAGGGTCTGTTTGCATGTTGCAAGTAGTTAATAATTGTTTGTTGAATTGAAATAAATTGTTAATAAGTCAGGGTGATAGGTAATATAGTCAAAGAAATTGTTGTAATTTATGATAAATTATGTAATGTAACATCCATAGTTGAAAAAATATGTGAGAGTCAGCATATTCACATTTTTATCTTGAGGAAGTCTAATAACAATAATGACAATAATAAAGAGAAAAATTTATTGACTGTATACTACGTAGTAGACATTGTATTAAGTACTTTACCTGATGATATGCATCCTAAGAGTAGCCACTAGCCATAATTTTGGCTAATCATTTTTGGAAAATCCCAGAAAGCAAAAGTGATGCCCATCTTCAAAAAGTTTAAAAAAAATGAGGACTCTAAATTAGATTTTTCAGTTTATCATCAGTAATTGGAATGATATGATAATTTACCAAGCTACAATTGCGTAGTTGAGAGGATATCCCAAGAGAACTACATTACTCTGTGGGAGGTGGATTTTGCCAGGCTACTGAACTTCCTTCTGCTACCAAAGAATGTGTTACATTGCTATCTCTTTGAATAAAATTTTTAATCCATTTCATGAAACATTTCCATTGATATGTTGGGGAAGTATAGTCCTTTTCTTCCAGTGTTGGCTGATCTTAAAGTCTGTACCCAAGCAATTTTTATTAATAGGTTCTGAATTAAACTTGGATGACAAAACCAGGAGGACAGAAGAATTGTCCCCTTCAACTCTCGCTAATTAATGTTAGGATGCTTAACGCAAGGATTTGTAATGCCGGTGAATTGATGGCTAAATCCTCAATAACCCTCCACACTCTGCATTCCACTCCAGCTTCATCTTATGGAAACTTTATATGTTGCTTAACAAGAACAAGAACTGGGGGTGGGGGCATGGTCCCAGTGCTCACGCTCGCTCTCTTTCTCTCCCCCCCATCTCTCTAAGCCTTGGTGTCTTCATCTGTGAAATGGGAATAGTGGTAATTATTGTCTTTACCTCACCAGGGTTGTTGGGAAACAAAGGATTTATAAACTACTTACTACATTAAAGTGAATGTTATCACCTGTTGGCATATTCATATTTTTCCAGTATGTGGGGTGTTGGATTGGGGTCCAGATCCTTAAAAAGGAGTAGGGGAAAGAAATCTTTTAATTGGGGGAGGGGTTCTTTTGATAGAGAAACAGTCTTGCCCACACAGCTGGGTTTATGAGTGAAATGCTTACTCAGAGGTGAGGTTCCTAGGAGAGGAAGGGGAAAGGATAGGAAATTACTCTTCATGCAGCTCAACCAGGTGGGAAATAATGGGGTGTTGATTGTAATATAAATGATTTCTTCTAGTGATTGTTTTCAGCATACCACATGTCTGGATCTCTCTTTTGGCAACTCTTCTCCATATCTTTATGCCTTGCAGATGTTGCTTTGTGTTTTAAAAACCTGATTTCCAAAATAAACATAGTATCCTATAACATTTCTTTAAAATAAAGTTGAAGAAAGTAGTGAACTGCCCTCCACCAGGAGACCTAAAACAGTCTGAAGAAGGCCCAGATTTTTTAAGTAGGTATATTTACTGAAGCACAGCATTCTTTAAATAGAAGAGAAATGACTGCACATGTTTATTGATGTATAAGATAATTACAGAAAGTACAATGACATTTGTACAGAAAGTACAAAGTCCATGGCTGGCTGATTCCTACTTAGAAGTTATTGCTTGCATTGGGTATATGTCCCCTTGTTCAGAGGGAAAAGTGAATTTTCTTGCCGCTGATCCCCAAAACACCTTTGTACCTCAGTGTTGGCACACTATGCCCATAGATACCTGACTATCTATTCAACACCTGAATCTTATCATAGAAAATTATTAGATTTGTTCTTCAATGAAAAGTGACATGCTTTCCTTTTTACTTAAGTTTTGAAAGTGTAAACTTGGTAGAGAAGGTGTGTTTATGTAGTAGTGCCTCCTAAATAGTACTGTTCCTAGATACATTACTCTTTTCCATGTATTCTATCTTAATGGAAATTTACTGGAAAATTTTTTTTTCCAGGATAAACACATTCCTTTGGCAGTGAAAAGACTTAGCTGATTGTGATTCATCATAAAACTAAGCCTCCTACTTGTGAAGAGATAAACCAAAAAAAAAATCATTTTGCATTAATCATCATGGTTCAGCCCACCAGTCAACATTATTTGTTGAAGTTCCAATTTGTTCTAGGTACTAAGACATTTAAAAAGAAGTGTGGACATTGTCCCTGCCATCTGGAACCTACGTAAGAGGGAGACAAAAAAGAACACAAAATGACCTGAAAAATACTAAAAACTTCATAAAATATGGAATACAATTGTAAAAGATCGTAGCACAAACTGGAAATAAACAATAATATCCCTTTGTGATAAGGCTGGAAAACTTGACATTAAGACACAAAGAAAATGTTAATTTAGGGTCACATAAATTTTAAAAACTAAAGTTTGGGGTTTTTTTAAAGTTATATTTTATTTTTTCTAATTATGTGTAGTTTACATTTTTTTCTAGTTACATAATTTTTAACATTTATTTTTTTAAGATTTTTAATTCCAAATTCTCTCACTCCTTCCTCTTTACCTTTCCTGAGAGGGAAAGCAATTTGATGTAGGTCACACATGTGCAGTCATTGCAAAACACATTTCCATGTCAGTTTCCAATTACATATAAAAACAATTATTAACATTCATTTAAAAAAATTTTTGAGTTCTAAAGCTTGGTATATTTTTAAGTGAGATTTGAAATGTACTCATTTAAAAATTAGAATGGGAAACATAAAAGATTTGTTGATAAACAACTTATAAATATGTTGCAATTCTAGTCTTCTATGAGTTAAAAAAAATTAAAAAAGCCAAAAGTAGGATAGAAGGAAATGGGAAAATATTTCAAAATAGGGAGAAAGCTGAAACAGACACTAGGACAGGATGCAATAAAGATAGCCACAGAAGAAAAGAATTGTGCAATTCTAGAAACACCGACTATTATTGTTAGAAGAAACCTTAGGACTTTAGTGCAAACCTCTCATTTTCTAGGTGAGGAAATCAGATGCATGATTTGCATGAGATAATGCATGAAAAACACTTTGCAAACCTTAAAGTGCTATAGAAATGTTAGTTATGAGACACCAAAGAAAACTTTCTGCATCTATCAGTATTAAGCTTCTGAGTTTAAGTATACTAATCTCTTGTTGCATAAGGGTTACAGGAAAATTCTAAGTTGCCTTTACAATTCAAATAGTCCTATGCTTCAACAAGCACCTATTCCATTGGGAATAAGAAGGCGTTCACTTATTGGTGTATGCGGTATAAATACATTATACATTTTTGACGGGTGGCATTAGCCAGCAAAGGAGTCAGGAAATGCTTCTTGTAAGAGGTGGCTTTTTAGTTGAGATTTGAAGGAAGATCAAGACTCAGAGATTTGTAAGTGAGGAGAGAGTGCATTCCAGGTTTGGGGTGTACAAAAGATAAGGCTGTGATGAAGAGCAGTAAAATCAGTTTGACTGAACTGACTAGTGTGTTAATGGGAGTCCTGCATAAGACTGGAAAGGTGGGTTGGAGCTGAATGATGAAGGACTTAAAATACCAAACACAGAGGAGTTTGCATCTGAACCTAGAGGTAATAGGGAATCACTGGAGTTTATTGAGCAGAGGGATGACATGGTCTGACCTGTGCTTTAAGAATCGTTTTGGTGGTTTGTGGATGATGAGTTTGGGAGAGAAAAGACATCAGGGAGACCAAGTAGGAGGCTGTTGTAATAATCCAGGTGAGAGGGAAGGAGGGTCTAAACTAGGGAGGTGGAGAGAAGGGGACTGATGCAAGGGGTGTGGAGGGAGAATTGACCAGACCTTGTCACTCTTTGGATAGGTAGGTGTAAAGGGGTGGAGTATCCTGCCCACTGCACCAAATGTAAGGGGGCAGAAGAGATCTGCCCTTATTACACCAGTTGTAGGGTGGCATACCCTCTGAGGGAATACTGAGGTAGCAAAGAAAGAGGGGCTTGTAATTGGTTATTAATAGGTTTTATTAGGGTTAATTAGGTGAATTGGGGGAGTATACTCACAAGAAATCTGTCATCCTGGACAACAACAGGACAAAGTAACATTCCAGGTATCATATAGAAACAGAACAAAGAAGGCAAATTGCCAGAGGGTTTTTAGGTTGTTTTTTTTTTTTTTTGGCTAGGCAATGGGGTTAAGTGACTTGCCCAGGGTCACACAGCTAATAAGTGTTATGTGTCTGAGGCCTGATTTAAACTTGGGTCCTCCTGAATCCATGGCTGGTGCTCTATCCACTGCACCACCTAGCTTCCCTGAAGATTAGTTCTGTTTGGAGCATGTTGAATTTGAGATGTCGGTTCAAAATGCCCAGCAGATGTTGGTATATAGCATTCGGTTCAAAATGTCCATAGTTGTTTGATGCAGTACCAGAGGTTGGGGCTAGTTAGTGCCTTTGTTGTGAAGGCTTGCTGAGTTCTTTTCAGGGCTGTTTATCCACCTTTGATGTTCACCTTTCACCTGACTCTCACCTGTGGCTCCAAAAGCTTTAGTATGTACAGCGGCCATATCCCAGTAAAACCATCTTGGCAGATTGGTTAACTCAGGTTGAGGGTAACAGACAAACCTCACACCTGTTGGTGAATTAAGGAAATGTAAAGACTTTTCATGTGAAGCCTTCCTCCAGCAGAATGGGCAGATGAGAATAATTTGTTTCAACTATGCTGTGGAGTGCTTAAAGCTTGGTCAGATATCAATGACGCCAGGGTCATCTGCTGCATCCCAGGCCATTGCCAGTTGTCTGGACTTTTGTCTTGCCACTGGACTTCTGTGACTCTGGAAGAGAAAGGGAGATTGATGACTGTGCAGCTCTGCCTCACTTAAATCCATTTCACAGGCAAGTCAAGACATCACCCTCCTGATGTCATTAGACCTCTGAAAACAAAGGATGAACAACAGCAACCTGAGCTCTGGAGAAAGACAGGAACTCTACCTATAGACTTGCAGATCATCTCTATGGATAATAAACCCACTGGGAATTTATGAAATTGTCAAAGGAAAGTATGGAAATTAGAGAAATTCAGGGCAAGAATTAGGAAAAATAAGTTGGAGTTATTTATAAATTATAGAGTTAAAAATAAATTATTAGAAAAAATAAATTAGAGAAAAGCAGGGCAAGTTTCATTTATTTTCTTTGTGTTTCTCCTGCTCTCACTTAACACAACATCTAGAGTATAGTCATAGGTGCTTATTGAATGAATAGGAATGAATAATTACAATATTCTAAGTGCTTGTTCTACAAATAGAGTAGACATAAAGGGAAGATTTGGCCTGTGGGCTAGAGTTTCTTCACATTTTCCCCCTACTTTTTAAACATTTTTTGTTTAAAATTTTGAGTTCCAAATTCTATCCCTTTCTCCCTCCCTCTGAAATGGTAAACAATAGATATAGGTTATGCATGTACAATTATGTAAAACATTTCCATTTAGTCATTTTGTACAAGATTACTTGAATAAAAGAAAAGAAATTGAAGAAAGTGAAAATAGTGTGCTTCATCATTAGTCCTTTGAGGTTGTCTAGGATCACTATATTGCTGAGAATAGCTAAGTCATTCACAGCTCTTCATCGAACATATTTGCTGTTACTGTGTACAACATTCTGGTTCTATTCACTTCACTAGGCATCAGTTCATGTAAGTCCAGGTTTTTCTGAAATCATACTGCTTGTCATTTTTTATAGCACAATAATATTCTATTACAATCACATACCATAGCTTGTTTAGCCGTTCCCCAATTGATGGGCATGCCTTTGATTTCCAATTCTTAGTCACCATAAGTTTCTTCCCTTTTAAAAGTAATTCATAGTAACAGTTTGACTTTTTAAAAATTAAAAAAAACTATTATTTTAATCATAGTAAATAGATATATATAAACAAAATATTATCATCATTCTAATGAACTAATTCTAATTAACTCTAATGAGACTGATTTGTGATTAGCATGTGGAAAATACCGTCTTTTTCCTTGTTAGGCTCTTCTGGGTTTCCCATTTTATTACCTTTCTCAAACTGCATATAAAGAGAGGATTGATTCTAAAGCTAGAAGTCTTCTTCTTTTGGAATCTTTTTTTTAAAAAATTTTTATTGTTTTTATTTTACAGCCATTTATGCCATCGGTTCCAACAGCTCAGGTTCCTTGCCATTAGTTCTCACAAAATGTGCTTCTCTGGGTGAGCAGGCTGGCACTTCAGTTGAACCCAAGTGCCTTTTTCTTTGGCTTCCTTCTTCTTCTGATCATTTTCCTTTGCCTGCTTCAGGAAGCTATCTCTGCTCTTGGAATGCTTACTGTGCTCAATACGCACATTAGTTCTCTTGGCCAGAATCTTGACCTTAACCTGTTTGTTTACAACAATGCCTATAGCATGTTGAATAACATTATAGACCCGTCCAATCTTGCCATGGTAACATTTGTGGGGCATTCCTTGGTGAACCACGCCCATACCCTTGATATCCACAATATCATCTTTCTTGTACATTCACATATACATAGCCAGAGGTACAATACCATGTTTCTTGAAAGGGCCTAGAAAACATGTATCATGTTCCTTTCTTTTTTACTTTTGTGTTTCTCATTTTCGCAACTCCCTAGAATATGGAGGAGCCGGTGGAAAGCTTTCTTTTGGAATCTTGAACTGTTTGCCTAACACTGGAAAGACTAGACACATCAATTGATGCAAAAAATTTTATTATGATTCTACTTTGAAATAAACATTTAAACTACCTTTATTTTCTTTGTCGTATGGATAGGAAAAAAAAAGTGCTAAATCCATCATTTGATGCAGCCTGGTCCTCTGAGGTTTTCTTAACTGCTGGTCCTTCTTTAACAAGCTACTTTTTCATAACTAGTATTTTATTTCCACCTAATTAGAAGTCCAAATAATGGCAAATTTCAAAAGAATAGTTTTATTGTATTTATGCTTTATTATTACATATATGTACTAGCAAACGGTCAACAAGCCTTTATTAAGCTCCTACTTGCATGAGGTACTGTGCTGAGTATATAAATGCCAAAAATAAAACAATCACTAATTTCAAGGAACCCGCGTTCTTTCAGGGAAAACATGTACAGAATAAGTTTGCTTGCATATTATGTATATGTATAAACGCATATGCTATTGTTGTTTGGTTGTTTAGTCTGTTTAACTCATCATGATCCCATGGACCATAGCGCTCTAGGCCCTTTCTATCCTCCACTATCTCTCAAAGTCTATCCAAATTCATGTTCATTGTTTCCATGACACTATCTATCCAGCTTATCTTCTTGTGCTCCCCTTTTCCTTTTTGCCATCAATTTCTCTCAGCATCAGGGTATTTTCCAGTGAGTCCTGTCCTCTCACTATGTGGTCAAAGTATTTGAGCTTTAGCTTCAGTATTTGTCCTTCCAGTGAATAGTCTGAATTAATTTCTTTAAGTTTTGACTGATTTGATCTCCTTGCTGTTCAAGAGCATCTCCAAAGTCTTCTCCAGCACCTCAGTTCAAAAAGGTAGATTCTGCTGTGCTCAGCTGCCCTTATGGTCCAGCTTTCACAACCATGTGTTGCTACTAGAAAAAACTATAGCTTTGATTAGACTGACCTTTGTTGCCAAGGTGATATCTCTCTTTTTATTATTAATATGCTGTCTAGATTTACCATAGCTTTCCTTCCAAGGAGCAAGTGTCTTTTAATTTCATGACTGTAACTGCCATCTGCAGTTGATCTTTGAGCCCAAGAATATAAAATCTAACACTGCTTCCATTTCTTCTCCTATTTGTCTGAAAGTAATGGGAGTAGTTGTCAAGATCTTAGGTTTTTTGGGTTTTTTTATGTTAGCCTTCAAGCCAGCTTTTATACTTTCCTTTTTCACCCTCATTGAGTCTTCTTAATTCTTCTCTTTCTGCCATCAGAATGGTATCATCTGTGTATCTGAGATTATTGGTATTTCTCCCAGAAACCTTAATTCTGGCTTTAGTTCATCCAACCTGGCATTTCATTCAGAGTACATGATGTACTCTGCATACAAATTAAATACATAAGGTGATAATATGCAACCTTGTCAGACTCCTTTCCCAATCTTGAACCAATCAGTTTTTCTATGTTCTGTTCTGATTGTTGCTTCTTGGCCTACATGCAGATTCTTCAGGAGATAAATAAGTTATTTGGTACTCCCATGTCTCTGAGGACTTGCCACATTTTGTTGTGATCCACATAGTCAAAGGCTTTAGTGTAGTCAATGAAACTGAAGTAGATGTTTTTCTGGAGCTCCCTTGCTTTCTTTATAATTTAGCAAATGTCGCCGATTTGGCCTCTGGTTCTTCTGCCTCTTCAAAAACCATATATATGCTATAGACGAAAACTAATTGGGAAGATATCTCTACTAGGTTAGAATAGTAGTCTAGAAATTAATGAATCATCCTCATGCATAAACTTCAGTTACAGTAGTGAAATTTATTGCTATGTAAGGCTTTGTGTTATACAAAAATGTTGATTCAGCTTGGCTTCCTTATACGGAAAGCAGAACTCTATAGATTCAAATGCACTTGTGAAATTCTAACTCGTTTCTATTGATTTGTGACCACAACTTGTCTATAATCAAGACACGACTTGTTACCTACCTATCTCATTAGGTTGTAAGTAGTTATAGTTAAAACTGAAATGTAATTCATGAAACTGATATTTTTTTCTTCCCTATTCTTCCCCAGGAGAGCATTTACCGTTTAGAGCAGAAAGGCAACCTAGATATTCACTAATTCAGTCTCCTTATTTTATAGATGAGAAAATTTAAGCCCAAAGAGGTCAAAAGTCTTGTCTAAAGTCATTACAAGGTAGTAAGTGGCAGAGTCACAATTTGAATTCAGGTCTCTGACATCCTAAAATTTAAATTATTCTACTAGTAAGGTTCTCATATAAGAATATTGTTGCAGGGGGCAGCTAGGTGGCACAGTGGATAGAGCACTGGCCCTGGATAGAGTTCAAATCCGGCCTCAGACACATAACACGTACTAGCTGTGTGACCCTGGGAAAGTCACTTAACCCCATTGCCTAGCCAAAAAAACCCCCCCCATAACTAGACTGCTGTTGCAGACCAAAAAGAATTACTTTAATCTACTAGAAATTTAAGCACATTTTGACAACTGAGATTTACATTATTTTAACTGTTTCTTATTATCCAGTAATGAATTGTTTTCTTTTGAATTTATAGTCGCAGGTCTGGCCAATATACAGTGAACCATGAAAGCTCCAAAAAAGTTGCAGAAAAGCCACCCTTTGATCGATCGAGTTCCCAGGATTCATTGGATGACTTATCTTTGGAAGATTATTGGACAGAACTGGAAAATATTAAAAAATCTAGAGAAAACAGACATGAAGAACAGGAGGAGGTTGTTGTAAAAGAGCCTGATGGTAATAAAACGTGGTTTCAGCCTATTTATATGTTAATGTAGCTAATGAGTGTGGGACAGAAGTGAAAATAGAAAAAAAATTATTGAAATAACTTGCCTAAAAATAGGATTAATAACATTTCAACTTGAAAATTATTAGGGAAGAGATAGTACACAGATTTCATAGGCTTACACAAATGGCATACAAATGTGTTCTTAGTTTTTCTGATCTTCTAAAATGCTTGGATGTGACCTTTTAATATTCATTTAGATTCTTGACAAAAATTCTAGAATGAAAGGATATTAGATTTGAAAGTGACTACTTCCTTTTTTTTTTATGGAACTGTGATCCTCTGTTAAACTATAGCTTGTGTTTAAAAGCATATATATTAAATTTAACATAGTAGTACTAACACTGCCCTGTTTATCCTTGTCCCTCCATGAATGTTATTCTTTTCTATTCTATATAATTTAAGCATGTTTTATTTATATTTTTATTTTCTTTTCTCTTTTTTTTCCGTCATAATCATCCCTAATTCACCCTTCTGAAAATAAATAAATAAATAAAAGACTTATTTTTTGTAATAAAAATATACTGAAGCAAAACAAGTTCATATGCAAGTTTTGTCTGGACATGTATATCTCATTATATACCTGCATTTCCCCATCTCTCTTATATAGGTGAGAAGCATGTTTCATCACTCATCTTCTGGAGTCATAGGTCACTGCATTAATTAGAGTTCTTACATTTTACAAAGTTGTTTGTTTTTATAATACTATTATTATTATAAATATCATTCTCCTGGTTCTGCTCATTTCACTCTATATCAGTTCCCACAAGTCTTCCCTGGTTTCTCTGGATAGATCCCCTTCATTATCTCTTATAGTATAATAATATTTCATTATATTAATATATAATGATTTGGTTAGTGTTTCCCCATGCACTTAATGGGCACACGTGTTTCCAGATCTTTGCTATCAAAAAAAAGTGCTGCTCTGAATATTTTTGTACATATAGATTCTTTCCTTTAACTCTTTTGAATATACATTATATATATATATATACACATGTATGCATATTTAAGTATACACACATATTAATGGTACTACTGTGTTAAAACATGCACAATCTAGTAGTAACATTTTGGGTATACATTTAAATTACTTTACAGAATAGTTGGACCAATTCATAGCACTAGACTAACCTCCTTCTATAATATCATATATTATAATGTGTATCATATACCATAATATCATATATATAACAGAAATACATATATATGTACATACACATAAGATATATTGTGTATTTACACATGCGTATGTGATACATAGTATATATACATGCATATACACATATAATAATGCCATTGTTGTGTTAGAGCAGATGCATAGTCCAGTAATAACTTTTTGGGTACAATTCCAAATTATTTTCCAGAAGAGTTGGACCAGTTCACAGCTCTAGACTTCTTTCTATAATATTGACATACATGCAAAAATACATATATACATACACATAAGTGACATTGTATATGTATATATGATAAATAGTATGTACATACATATGTACACATCTGCTGTTTTGTTGTTTCAGTTGTCTTTGACTTTGTGACCACATTGGGGTTTTTTTTGGGTAGAGATACTAAGTGGTTTGCCTTTTCCTTCTCTAGCTCATTTTATAGATGAGAAACTAAATCAAACGGGTTAAGTGGCTTGCTTAAGGTCACACAGATAGTAAAGTGTCTGAGGCCAGATTTGAACTCAGGAAGAGGAGTCTTCCCTGATTTCAGGCCTGATGCTCTATCCATTGTACCACCTAGCTGCCCCTTATGTATACTAACACACACGCACACAAAATAAGGGCATTGCTGTGTTAAAGCAGATACATAGTCCAATAATAATGTTTTGGGTATAATTTAAAATTACTTTCCATAATGGTTGGATCAATTCACAAGCTTAAAATAACTTTCTTCTGTAATATCACTGACAGTTGATCAGCTAATAACTTTTCGTCATGATGATTCACCAGAAGCAGGCCTTCTATCTTTAAATAGCTGTATTTGCAATAAATGTTTTCTTTATATTGATTTGCTATTACCTCAATTGTATCTACCACCCATTGGTACTGTTCTGCCCTATGGGACAAAATGGAACTCTGTCACTTCAATAGTCCTTGAAATGTTTAAAGATAGATAGCTTAGCTTCTCTGAGCCTCATCTTGTCTCTACTAAGTAGTCCTAATTCTTACCACTGATTACTGTATCATAGGGTTTCCTTATACCCTACCATCTCTATGCTTCTTTTCTGGATTCTATTTAATATATCACTTTCACTTGGAAAATGTGGTATCCAGAACCTTACAGAACTTTCTTAATGTAATTTAACCGGTGAGCCATCTTTGATCTGGAAATGGTAAATTTCAACACAAAAAAATTGATGTTTAGATCATTTTAAATTTATGATGAACATTAGACTGTGCTTCTTGAGGGCAAGAATTGTCCCCAGCACTTAGCACAGTGCCTTGAACTTAATAGGTGGTTAATAAATGTGAGTTAATTGACTGACATCTAGTTTTTTTGTTTTTGTTTTTTCATATAAAATGCTATCTAGTCAGGTATCGGGACAGCTAGGTGGCATAGAGCATTGGGCTTGGAACCAGCAAGACTCATCTTCATGAGTTCAAATCTGCCTTCAGATACATACTGGCTGTGTTTCCTTGGGCAGGTCACTTAACCCTGTTTGCCTCAGTTTCTCATCTGTATAACAAGCTGGAGAAGGAAATGGCAAGCCTCTCCAGTATTTTTGTCAAGAAAACCCCAAAATGGGGTCATGAAGAATTGAACACGACTGAAATGACTGAAAAACAAGAAAGACGGGTCTTCATATTCATATCATATACTTTCTGAGATGACTTTAAAAAAACCCACACACTTACTGTAGAACTTAATCTGTTAAATTTAATCTTTTCTGCTCAGGCCTATTGTTCCACGCTATTGAAATACTTTAATTCTAATTCTGTTATCCATTGTATTTATTATCCTTTTCAAATTGATCCGTCTCATATCTCTTCACGAGTAGATAAACATGCCTTTTATGTTTTCATCTAAGCCAAGTCAATGAAACAAATGTTGAACAAGACAGGACCGATTTTTTTTTCCTTTTTTTACTGACAGCTTTAAAAAAATGTAACTAAACATATATAAACATATGAATAATACTTTGAACAGAGAACCTTTTTTTTTCATACACAGTCATAAAAAAATATTCAGAAGTCAAAGACAAAGAACAAGGATGCTGTTTAAGGTAGTTTTCTATCAAGCTCAGCTGAAGTGTGGGTTATAGAAGGATGCTCTACGATTAAAAAATATCGAATGATCCTTTTTGTTTTTATGTCTCTGTCATTTCCTGATACATTCCCCTCCTATCTTGAATCCTTCTCTGTAAAAAATAAACAGTTAAGCAAAAACCAACAGACATAACAGCAACTTCCTCTTAACAATATATTGAAACATTCCACACACATAGGCCCTCACTTCTCTTCCCAGGAGAGAGACAGCCAATTTCTGGTGCTGTTTGCCATTCCTGTAAAGACTTTCAAGAATGATAGCATTCCATTACTCAGTGTTCTTCAATTTTTTTTCCAAGTTATGATTCTACTTACCTAGGCTATCTTTCATGCTAACAAAATTTTAAAATCTAATCCAAGGACTTATTTAAAAATTTCTGGACCTTTTTCCATTTAAAATTTCTTATACTTTCTCAAGCCTATCTGTTAATTCATGTTCAATTTTTTTTTTATTTCTATGTCATTGTTAGACTTTTTTTCTGAATACGCAACCAGGACTATTAAGCCTATTTTGATCATTTAATAGCAATTTAAGAGAAGAGGGCTGAGAGTCCCTAGGACTGGAATTTAAGTTCCACTTCTAACATGTAATGATTGTGTGACCCTAGGCAAGTCACTGAACATCTTGGTGCTCCAGGTACTTCTCAGATGCTGATCTACTTTAGGAGATAGTCTTTCTTAACAGGAATTCCCAATGAAATCACAGATCTGGCTTGAAAAAAATATTTCAGCATTGTGTTCTTTTGTATGAGTGCTGTCCATATGTTTTCTAGTAAAATCTATGCACTTGAAACCAACTAATGGAAATTAGACCAAGAGAGATGATAATGATAAGAAATATTTGGGCCAATTTACATGGCATGCATAAACATGAGCTGTTATGTCATTCGTTAAGATTAAAATCCATCCTGATTTAAAAAAATAAGACTTTGCAACAATCTTTTCAAAGGTTAGAGATGCTTTTCCCCACTTACCACAAATGCATTTTCATTTATGAGTTTTTCCTCCCTTCAGTGAAACAAATGATTCCAAAATAAACTGACTCTTTGTCATATGTGTTGTTGGTTGTGACAAAAGAACAAATCAAGAAGCGGAGGCATCATAACAGATAGAGAGTTGGCCTTAGAGTCAGTGGCACTGTTCCAAGCAGCTCTCTAAGACTATACGTTGTAGAGAAGTTTATAGCTTGCACCGATAAAGGGAATTTCATCACTAGGCACTCTATACAGAGATAAAATTACAGGGTCTACTAAAACAAAGTATAAGCCAATTCTTCTCTGGAAGTTTGGTTATTCACTTGTTATAGTATTTTTCCTTTTCCAAAAGGAAACTTTTAATTTTTATGGTTTCAGTATTTTCATTAATTTTATTAGTTAAATATTAGAATACTTTAAAAAAATCTCTCCTATCTGTGATTACTAAAAACAGCTTCCCTGATCTAAAATGTACTTCTCTTTTCTAAGGGGAGAGGGGGTCTATGGGCCAATGTAAATTACCTAATACTATTTAAAATTTGAAGAATTTAAAGTTTTAAATCATAGAATCATTTAGTGACTGATGCTCTTCAGATATCTTCCTAGTAACTATTTCCTTTGCTTATACCAGCTGATTTTAGGAGTTCTTAAAATCTATGGCACTGATTTCTGGAATAGAGTTAGGGGACCCAGTTATAACCTATGTTTTCAGCACTGACTTTATTCTTGGTGGCATAGAAGAATGAAGATGTTGGGAAATCTGTTTCTTAGGTCATTAGAATTTTCATTATCTTGGTTGTATAAGAAACTCATCTAAACATTGAGGATTTGCTTATGTGTTTAATATCTTTTTTTGGCCAAACACTCGGATAACATTTCTTAAGGGATGGGGTGTGATGAAGTGAAAGGAAAGAATTTTGTTAGGGTATGTTTTCCTTTATAAGTGAAATTTTCTTGGAATTTCTTGCTTTGAGCACTATTTTCCCTCTTGACTTAGAGGGAGAATTAGAAGAGGAATGGCTGAAAGAGGCCGGTTTGTCAAACCTCTTTGGAGACTGTGCTGGAGATTCTCAAGAAAGCATGGTATTCTTATCAACATTGACTCGGACTCAAGCAGCAGCGGTACAGAAACGAGTGGAGACCGTCTCCCAGACAATGAGGAAGAAAAACAAGCAGCACCAAATCCCTGACGTCAGAGACATCTTTGCTCAACGGGGAGAGTCGACAGAAAAAGTAAGGGTTCTTTTCTGCTATTGGTTGGGTGATGTTCATAAAGAAAAGACATAACTGATGAGTGTGGAAATAATACATCCCACATGCATAAAGAAGGATAGATCTGTTCTTTTTCTGCCCTCACAGAAATCTGGATCTCTGATTTATTTGGGCATTTTTGATAGTACGAAAGCATAATTTACCACTGCCCCCCACCCCAAGCATTTCTAGTTCTTCTCTTTCATACTATAAGAATTAGTCCTGGGGCAGCTAGATGGCACAGTGGACAGAACACTGGCCCTGGATTCAGGAAGACCTGGCTTCAGACAATTGACACTTAATAGCTGTGTGACCCTGGGCAAGTCACTTCACCCCATTGCCTCACAAAAAAAAATAAACAAATAAAATAAAAGAATTAGTCCTTTGTCCTTGAAGTTGTATTGCTTCCAGCACTGCACTCTTCCATGTGTACTTGGTCTAACCCACCATCTAACCCACCAACTGCCATCTTAGTTTTCTTTTTTGGTATTTCTGCTTCCTCCTATAGCACATCTGCAACTATGATGTTACGATCCCAAATGTGGTAGTTCTCTTCTTGGCGGGGAAAGAGTTTGTTATAAAAATCTTTACTTATCTTTATTTATTTATTTTTTGTCTGTTTGTTGTCCTTCATGCAGTTTCATTTTTAATGCCCTTAGCATGACTTTGCATACTTAGGTCTCTTGCCAAAGTTTCTGTAAACTTGTTTTTCCCTGTGGTGCTTCTTACTGTTTTATGAGCCAATATTGCTCATAATCTTCTACCACCCTCCTCTGTGAAATTTTGCAAACAAGTTTATATTCTAAACTGGTATTGCCCTTAGCTGCCAAATCTTTACTCTTGGCAAGATCTTGTAAGATCTCCTTAAGGAGAAGGGTGAGAAAATAGACTGAGCAAAATCTTTGTAATCCTATGTCTCAGTGAGCATGTCACCCCTCAAAGTTGGTAACGACAATTTTTTTAAAAGCAAAATTCTAGTAAATTCTTGAACCAGATGGTCTGGAATCTGCTGATAGAGACACCAGAACGGGGAAAAAATGCAAATTAATAAAAATAGTGTTAATTTGTTCAAAGTCCATACTGAATTATAAAATAGATATTTAACAAAATTATTATTAATTGAGATCTCAGTGCTCCTCACGAACCTGTATTGCATTTGTGATAATCTGTTTTGTACATTTAGCAACTGCAGCAGACTTCAGCCAGCTGTGTTTATATGTTCGTGAACTACAGGAGTTGAGGGTGTATGGATGCCTCAGTCTTAAATGCTTTCACACGAAGTCTTGCTGACATGAGGAAATTCACTGCAGAAATGAATGCCATCTGCCCCGTCATCCTCAATTGCTAAAGAAAACAATTCAAGCCCAGTGCATGAAAATATGCCTTTAGATGTCTAAGTAGAAATATTGGCTGTGTTTTCTCAGCCACAGAAGGCTATTCTTCCACTGGCGTATCTGGGAAAGTTAGGGTCACAATATTATTAGGCTTTTTTTTTTTTTCTGAGCAAGAGTAGAGCAGCTCCATTCATGCAGACTTTACTTCCTTTATCGGAAATTCCATATTCAGATGTGGGTATTCCTAGTTGGTTTTGACCAGTAAGGTAATGGAAGATACACTATAGGAACACATCTTTTCTAGTGCTTCTTTAATCTCTTCTCTGAGTGGTCAGGAAAACACACCTGTCACCTACCAGCTTAGGGAGTATCGTTCTCAGCACATTTCAGGTGGTAGAATATGTATTGCAATTGTAACTGTAATTAAGCTGTTTCCATTTTTTCTGTGTTCAGGCAATATGTGTTGACTAATGCATGGGAGGGGAATGATTTGGTTAAACTTCATTCATTCAGTGTTGTTTTTCAGTCATTTTCAGTCATGACCAGCTCTTTGTGATGCCATTTGGGGTTTTCTTGGCAAAGATACTAGGGTGGTTTGCCATTTCCTTCTCCAGCTCACGTTACAGATGAGGAAACTGAAGCAAACAGAGTTAAGTGACTTGCCCAGAGTCGCACAGCTAGTAAGTGTTTGAGGCTGGAGGTGAACTCAGTCTTTCTGAGTCCAGACCCTGTCTTCTACCTAGCTTCCCCATTAATTCATTACTATGCTAATACTATTGAAATTCCACAGAGTAAATAAAATGAAGAAAATTCAACTTGGCCCCTCCTGCCTGAGGAAAAGGATCAGCCACACTTGTACCCTCTTCCTGTAAACACTGGGGAGATGATAACTCAAACTTCTGTGTGCAGACCAGAGAATTGGAATTGTTATAGAATTCATTGCCAACAGTAGTATTCTTCAGTGAGTCCAAATTTCAGTGAATCATAGATGGCCATAATTTCAGAAGAAGCAAAGTTGTAGATGAGCCAAAGATTCATTGAAAAGACATATGACATAACTAAATTGACTAACAAAGGGTTATCAAACACAGAAAAGCAACACTCCCGAATGCAGCCTGAACCAGATTAAAATGAAATTGGGAAATATTAACAAAATAAATAAAAATACAAGAAAACTTTGATAACATTAATATGTGGTTTTCTGAGTCAATATGTGCCATAGGGATCTTTATGTAGGGTTTAGTGGTGGCCTCCCATCACCCTCACCTTTCTGTTTGAGTTTGAAACCAATGGGGGCCAGCTAGGTGGCACCAGAAGTCAGGAGGACCTGTGTTCAAATCCAGCCCCAAACACTTGACACTTATTAGTTGTATGACCCTGGGCAAGTCACTTAACCCCATTACCTCACCCTACCCCCACCTCCAAAAAGAAAGCACTAGGCTAAAACCTATTGCCAGCAGTAATTTTCAAGTACATACACACACACACACACACACACACACACACACACACACACAGAGGCATCATTGTGACAATGCAGTGGAAAAAATAATGGATTTGGAGATAAGTTTGAATCCTTGTTCTTCTACTTGTTCCCTTGGTGATTTAACCTCACTGGGCCTCTGATTTCCCTACCTGTAAAATGAGGGGTTTGGACTAAAATCCCTTCCAACTCTAAATCTGTGCATCTATGACTAGAAAAAGAGGTTACTGGTCTTTATGTAGCAAGAGAGGAAACAGGTGAACAGCCCCCACTGGTTTCTATAATGATTTAAAAGATGGAAGATATAGCCTCCAGTGAATTGGTCACCTTTATGGAAGACTTAGGCAAGGGTATAAGCTAGTAGTGTACAGGAGTACCCATACCAATGAGATAATGCCTCAGTGGGAAGTGTGTGTGTGTGTGTGTGTGTCTGTGTCTGTGTCTGTGTCTGTGTCATGGGTATATTAGGCAGCTAGGTGATGCAGTGATAGAGCAGCAGACCTGGAGTCAGAAAGACTCATATTCCTGAGTTCGAATCTGGCCTGAGATACTTACTAGCTATATGACCCTGGGCAAGTCACTTAACCCTGTTTGCCTTAGTTTCCTTATCTGTAAAATGAGCTGGAGAAGGATATGGCAAACGACTCCATTATCTTTGCCAAGAAAACCCCAAATGGAGTCACAAAGGGCTAGACGCAACTGAAAATGACTTAACTACTCTGTGTGTGTGTGTGTGTGTGTGTGTGTGTGTACACACATACATATAGACATATAAACACATTTATGTATATATATGTGTATATATATATATATATTCTTTTCTCTACCTGGATTATGAATTTCTTGATGATAATAATGGTGGCTGTGGTGACTTGTTTCTAATTCTTCTTCCCAACAGGCAACAGTACAGTGTTTTCTACATTGTTGACGCACAAGTTTATTTGTTGGCTAGCTGATTAGTAAGCTTAGTATTTATTTATTTGTTTAGTTTGGTATAATTCCAATAAGCATCCCATTGTCTAAGATTAATAGAATTACTGTATTTATAGTGATTTATTTTTCTGTTTGTAATTCAGTTTGACTAAATGGCTTGTTTTTCTATCTTTAGGTTCCATATGGCAGTGAGCTGGAATCAGTCAGGACAAATGAAAACAAATATAAAGAAAAACATGGTACGTAGTGCCATTTCTCTTTTATTTTTCCCATTATTGGTTGAATAAAAATTCATGACCTGTTAGAAAATTCACTTTCTGCTGATACTATTACATAAAAAACACTAAAATATTGTTCCATAGAGGATAATCTCACAGGGACTAGTATATTTGAGGCATTCAGATATACAGCTCAGTGGTTCAATAGAGCAGTGGGCCTGGAGTCAGGAAAACCCAGTTTGATCCCCCAGCTAATCTAGGTCTTTGGTCATTAGTTTAAAAAAAAATGGCATTATACAGGATTGTAAGCCTGTGACCTTATCGTTTGGTAGCAGTATTAGTATTTCCATAATACTTCTATATGTAAGCAGAATGTGTTGGTATTTGACAAACTCAGTTCAAGCATCAGAGAATCTTTAGAATAACAAGAAAAGGAAAGTAGGGGGTCCATGTAGTGGGGCACCACAGGGATTAGGGGTGCAATGGATAGAGTGCTGGGGTTGGAGTTAGAAAGGACTTAGGTTTGAATCCTGACTCATACCCTAATTAGCTCTGTGACTATGGATAAGTCATTTCATCTCTCAGCCTCAGTTTTCCTTCTCTGTAAAATGGAAATAATAAGTAATAGCACCTACTTCACAGGGTTATTATGAGTCTCAAATGAGTTAACATATATAAAATACTTTACAGATCTCAAAGTATTATATAATGCTATTTTTTTTGGGGGGGGAAGGACATCAGATTCTCCCACAGTGAGGTAGAATCTCAATGGTAGGATTGGTATTTCAAGCTAGAGGAGGATGAGGACCATCATTGAGAATCCAGGAAAGAGACAGGAGGAACAGCTATAGAAAGTCATTTGAGGGTACCCACAAGCCTGGATTGGTTTGGTCTTCCACTAAGTAATTTCCTAGTCTTTTTCCAAGGATGTTCAACTAGATTTATGGAATCATAGAGTTAGAAGGAGACTTAGAGTTCACTTTTTTAAATTCCATTGCCAATTATTAGTGTAAGGTGGCAAATCAATCATTGGGCCTTTCACTCACTTTCATTCCCAGTCCTGCTATTTACTCCCTTGGGCAAATCACCCTGGCCCTCAATTTCTTCCTTTCTAAAACACTGGCACTAGATTTGACTGTCTCAAATTCAGTATGGTTCAATAGAAAGAGTGATGAATTCGGTCTTGGATTCATATCCCACCTGTACTACTTCCTACTTGTGTGACCTTGGGCAATCTACTTAGCTTCTCTAGGCCTTAATTTCCTCTGTTCTTGTTGAAGACTTTTCGCTTTAAAAGACAGTTAAGTAGTGGTGGTGTTGGAATCGAGAGTCAGGAAGACCTGAGTTCAAATCCTGTCTGTGACACTTAGTCTTCTGTGACCCTGGACACATTACTTACAAAGGAGGGAGCAGAGATACAGAGAGGGTAAGTAATGTGTCCAGGGAATAACATCATCTACCATGTGGGATTGTTGAGATTAAGTAAAGGGGGAGGGAAAAAGCATTTCTTAAGAGCCTACTGTGTGCCAGGCACTGTGTTAAATGCTGTATATAAATATTACCTCATTTGATCTCATAATAACCCTCTAAGGTAAGTACTATTATTATTCCCATTTTACAGTTGAGGAAAGTGAGGCAGGCAGAGGTTAATAAGTGACTTGCTCATGGTCACACAGCTAATAAGTGTCTGAGGCCAAATTTGAATTCAGGTCTTCCTGATTCCAGACCCAGCTCTTTATAGTAAGAATAGCTAACACTTTTATAGCTCTTATTATGTGCCAGGCACTGTGTTAAGCACTTCATAAATATTTTTTCATTTTATACTCACAACAACCGTAAGAGATTAGTGCTATGATTATCCTCATTTTACAGATGAGGAAACTGAGGCAAGCAGGTCAAGTGATGTGTCCAGGGTCACTTAGCTTAGTATGTGTCTGAATCTGTATTTGAACTCAGGTCTTCCTGACTCTATCCACTGAACCCCTATCTACTTCTTCGAATGAGATAACACATCTAAAGTATTTCACAAACCTTAAAAATGCTTTATAAGTCTATGCATGTATACATACATACATACATACATACATATATATATAAAAAAATCTAAACAGCTATTATTATTAGTAGCAGTAATTAAATCCTATAACCCCTCAGTTGCCTCCTGAGAAACCATTCTTTTATTCCTCCCCACTCACACTCATAGAAACTTGCCTCCTTACTCTTCACCAATTTTAATTTTTATAGAAAACACTACATATGTGAAAATATTTTATGCCTTCATTTTTAATATATGAGGCAGCCAGATAGCACAGTTGATAGAGACGTGGACTTGGAGTCAGGAAAACCTGACCTGAAATTCTGCCTTACATGTTTACTAGCCATGTGATCCTAGGCAAGCCACTTAATCTTTGTTTGCCTTAGTTTCCTCATCTGTAAAATGGGAGTAATAATAGCACCTACCTCCTAGGCTTGTCATGAGGATCAAATGAGATAATATTTGAAAAGCACTTTGTAAACCTTAAGGTGCTATATAAATGCTAGCTATTATAGCTGATATATAGTTAATATGTTTTTATTTGCATTCTGTGGGTACAGAATTTCATCTAGTTATTAAATGGCCAGTTGTCTTCAGAGGTAGCTTTTCCTCCCCCCCAAACCTTTTTACTAGTAAATATTTCACTGGTAGGAAAATACAACTTTGGATTGCCAGAATGCTGGCTTAATACTAGAGAAGGACAACTTATGCTAGCGTGAATATGTAGAGTTATCCCTTCTATACTGTGACTTTCCCCAACACGGTTTCTATATGTATATATTATGGGTTAGCATAAGAAATTAAATGGGAGTTTTTGGGGAGTTTTGTGGAAGCCACAGATGACATGTGAAGGCTAGTAGATAATACAGAGCCTATGACCAAATAATTAACCCAGATTTTACACTAAGATTCTATAAACACCCCATAAAAGAAAAAGAAAAAAATCATACTTCTTCTTTGGTATGAGGGGAGGCCCAAAAAATTTATGCAAATATTCCAGATCGCAGGGATTCGGGGGGAGTGGTACTGGGCCCCTAATCCCTGCAATGTGGGAGGACTGGCTGTACTTTGGGCTTTTAGGTTTTGTGGCTGGCAATCATCCAGTCACTGAAGAGAGCTTGACCACCAGGTCTTTCCCCTCTTTTCTGGAGTCTAGGCTGCAGTCTATACAAGTGGGAAGTTCTAAAGGGCCAGAAGCCCTTGCCAAAAACACTGCTTGTACCAACCTGGCAGGGGGAGTATGACCTACTTGCTCCCTGATTTACATCTGCTTTGGCCAGCATACTGAGAAGTGGGCCCAAATCCTCAAATTAGCATAACAAGAGAATCAATTAAACTCAAGTAAAGCCATGCTAGTCTCCTAGTGTTTACAACTGCACCTGTGTTCAGTACTGTGCATTGTTCTTTTTCAGCCAGTGAAGAAACCAGTGTTAGGCAAACAGCAGAAAAATTTGAAGAGACTGATGGGAAGCACTGTCTTGGGGTTCATTCAAAAGTGCGCCTGTCCCAGCAGACTCCCTGAGGGTGGAAGTGCTGTGATTCCTTTAGAATGCCTTTCCAACACTTGATTTTTATACGTGTTAATTTGAATTAGATAGCTCTAATACTGTTCTAGTGCCAAATATAGGACTTTTCATATTTGAAAATGGGCCTTAATTATCTGTAGGATAATCTCCCATTATTATGCACACAAATTTTCTCCATGAATACATACAATGCAAAGTATAATGGAAAATCCATCATTCTTTTAAAAAATAGTTTTTTTTTAATTATCTCCTATCTGGTACTTTGGAGAAGGGGAAAACAGTTTTATTGAAAGTTCCCTTTGGATTTTTGTAACATCAGTGTGAATGGCAAGAGAACAGTCATCTTTAAGGAGTCTTACAAAATATCTGTGCCATAGTACTTTGGCTCCATCCCCCAAATGAAACTGAGGGAAAGGAATTAAGTGATTCACAGCTTTGGAGTTTAGCACAAGAGCCGATTGGCTTCTCTTAGTACCATGTGTTAATTCCCATCTCACAATAAACAATAATCCAATTATTATTCTGTGATGGATATGAGTCATCACCACTTTGGCTGCTTGGTGGTGAATTATATGATCAACTCTTGGATTTTAATTTGAAAGTGAAATTCCTCTCTGTATAACAACTGGATGACTAGATATACTGTAGTTGTGTTAACTTGTATGCTTCTATTCAGTACTTTTTCTTTCTCAGTGTGGGGGAGGAAATTTTTGTTTTATGTGTGTTTTACATCTTCATTCCTGTCCTTTTTCTTCTACTATCAAGTGTTATGTCTAGCAAGATCTGATTGCTTTGAAAATAACAATTACTGTCTTCATTGTGCCTTTTTTTTTTGGTGGGGAATAGTCAGGGAGAAGGACAGTATTTTCTTCAAAAATTCTCAGCTGCATATAAGGTAGTACAAAATAGTTGCTAATTTTAAAAAGTGGCCAATCAGCTTTCTTCTTTACAGCTGTTTCCTAGGTAACAAACACACAGTCATAGGAAAGTATGAACCAGAATAAAAAAGGAGCAACATAGGATAAAAAAAACCTTGCCTTGACACTTTGGTCACCAGCTCAAAACAAAAAATTAACAGTTAATAGGATGCCAATTTTGAAAAAATGTATTCATAGTTTGGGTCTGGTTCTTAAGGAGAAATGGCAACATTGCATAATAATCATTGATGGCATGTTTGCTTTTCTCATTGTTCAAATATAGGTACATTATTATCATTGTTATTGTTAATAGCAATAGGAATAAAGCTTTAAATTTGTGCTGCTTTAAAAGTAAAGGAGCAAAAGATGGACTTAATTAGCTGTGAGATTCAATATAAGTGGAATTTGGGGGAAAATAAGTAGGTGGTACGATAGATAAAAGTCAGCAAGACATCTTCCTGAGTTTAAATCCATCTTCAAGACATTTACTAGCTGTGTGACCCTGGGCAAGTCACTTCACCCTGTTTGTCTCAGTTTTCTCATCTGTAAAATGAACTGGAGAAGAAAATGGCAAACCACTCTACTATCTTTGCCAAGAAAGACCCAGACGGATCACAAAGAGTTGGAC
The DNA here is from genome assembly GCF_003287225.1 of Phascolarctos cinereus. Classification (NCBI taxonomy): domain Eukaryota; kingdom Metazoa; phylum Chordata; class Mammalia; order Diprotodontia; family Phascolarctidae; genus Phascolarctos; species Phascolarctos cinereus. Next base: position 127,343,883 of record NW_027555958.1, read on the forward strand.
ATGACTGAAAAAGTACTCAACAACAATGAAAGTATACAAGAATTCTAGAAGGCTACATTTGTATTTCTTGTTTTTCTTCAGATTTAAAAATAATACACGCGATCATCCACATAAAATTATTGGTATCCTGATTTCTTCCCAAACATCTTCATTTTAATTTCCATCCAAGTCTCTGTATTTGTTTTGTTTTCCCCAGGGGTCTTTCAAAAATTCATCAAACTCCTATGTAACTGGGTGAGGGTGTGGATGGTGTGTACACTTTTATCATGTAACTCAGAGCTTTTAAACTGTGAACAGAATGAATAGGATGAAAAAAAAATCGGAACAAACCTCAACACAACAGCTTTTCTCACCCAGGCTGTTTTAGTATGTGTTGTGTTTAAAGCTGAAGAGTTTCCTGGAGAGTTTTACTTAGAAGACTCATCATCAGAAGTTCAAGCTGCTTGTTTCAGCAGAGAAGTTTAGAATATTAATAAAGACTTTCATGACTAGAGAAAAAAAATTAATCTTTGGAAATGATGTTGAAGTTCAGAACATCTCTGACTAACATCCATGGCCCAAGGATCCTCTGGGTACCTTTGTATTCTTCTACCAGTTTGTTTTGGTACCAGCTGGATCCAGCCCTGACTCACAGTTATTAGCTTTTTGGCACTTCTGGCTTTGAAATTCTCAGAATACTAAGTAGGTGAAATTCCAGTAAAGGTCAGGTCAGGGTGGGGAGAGAGTTTTATTCCAGGAATTTTTTTTTTAAGCACCAAACAGGTAGAAAATATGGGGTTGGCACTGTGAAAGAATCTCAGCCTACTTTGCTAAAAAAGTGCATGTTTAATATACAGCACTATCTTATTAACTTATTCCTTAGTTTAGTAAAGTTGATGGCCACTAGTAGTTTTTTGAATGTAATCTATTGTAAGACATAGGTAAGTATGGTTATATAGAGAGAAGGTGAAGATGAATAGTCTGTCAATAAATTGGTTATGTTTATACTTCCTTGGAAAGTCCCTTTGTTATGGACCATTTTCGAATTTATTTTCTGGATTTCCATTTATCATCTTCTTTTTTGTGTATAAATAGCACCCAATAAAGTCCTTCAGTCCTTCTTCAATGGTTCATAGGTTACCTTGGTTTTCAAAGGCTATGTCTTTGGAGTAGAACCCTCCTATGAAGCTAGAAAGACTTCAAATATTAGCCTGGTAATAGCTGACATATTTCTTTCCCAAAAGCCATTCTGGCTATTTCTGGAGAGGCATCTTGACATTTTGTCCACTAGGTCATGGTTTTTCATTATGGTCACCAGGTGGCACAGTAGACTTGGGGACAAATCCTGCCTCACATTTATTAGCTGTGTGACTCTGGGCAAATCAGTGGTCTCTCTCAGCTTCAAGTTCCTCATCTATAAAATGTAAATAAAAATAGCTCCTACCTCACAGAGTTTTTTTAAGGATCAAATGAGATGCCATGTATAAAAGCCCTTTGCAAATCTTAAAGTACTATATAAATGCTAGCTATCTTTTTCAGACATAACTTTTAATGATCTAGTGAATTAGAGAAGGTTTACGACTTGCTTTGTAGAAGAAGTACCTACATCAACACAGGGCATTGACCATATTATAATAAAATAAAACTAGCAGAAAAATAATGTATATAATATTGTTGGCTTTGGGTCTCATGTCCAGATCTTGCCTCTAACCTTGGAATTAGTGAGAAGAACAGCCCATGTCTGCCTGAAGATGTACCTGTTTCTGAAACGGACATCAACCTAGAGATTTCCTTTGCAGAGCAAGCAGCCAATTTGAAAGAGACCTCAAAAGAAAAGCCTCTGGAGAACAAAGAAGAGTATAATTCATTACCTGTACGTATATCACTTGAGACTTCATATGCCCTTGAAACTAAGTAGGCCGTATATGGCATGCATTCTCTTATCCTAATGTGGAATGAATTAATGAATGAGTGAAGATTGACTTTTATCTCTCTGAGTCGGGTGTTAGTCCTTTGAATTCCATTCCAGCCCTATAACTCTGTACGCTATGTAATATTTAATAGATATGTGATTTCATAGATATAAATATTCATTTCAGTGATATATTCTTTATTGAATAAAACACAATAAAATGACACAATAATTCTCACCTTCTTCTTTACCTTCTTCCTTTCTTCAAAAGCATTAAAAAGTCTAGTGCTGGCATTTTTTCACCGTTCTTTAAAGTGCATTATTCTATAGTCAAATTTATTTTTAAATTTTTAATCTGATACTAAGGGAGAGAGGTATTGTCTGCAAGAATCCCAAACTTTGCCTGGCCTTGATTAACCAGCATGGCTTAGAGATATGATTTGATATAGGTAAAAATGGGAGTCTTGCATCCATCAATTAATTGATTAAGGACCAATGATGTTAAATTTTTTAAAAATTTGGCCAAGGGATTTTAAGCAAATGAACTTTAATTTTGATGTAAAAACAAATCCAATGAATAATTAATAGCATCTTTTCATTCTAGTTGCTTTACTTGCCAAATTAATGCATTCTTTTTCACTTCATTTCTAAAAAAGGCAGGGAAGATGGTGGATAGAGTAACCACTTGTCCAGATTTCTAGGCTTTCTCCAACTCAATGAAATATATAGCATTGAATCAACAAGTTAAATTTCACGTAGTTAGACCCTCATTTGAAATCTCATTATTTCCCACTTTAACCCGTTGTTTAATAAGAATCTTGGTGGTTCAGTTTCTCAGTCCCCAGCATATTAGACATAGCAGACTGAAAAGGTCATATACAAGGAAATGTTAGAAATTATTATGAAACAGGTCAAAGAGCACTGGGCTCAGGACCAAAGCACCTCGTCCAAATTCTAGTTCTTTTTCTCTACTAGGTGTGTCTCCCTTTAAGCAACTAACTTTGCTTCTTTGGCCTTAGTTTCCCCATCTGTAAAAAAAAAGGAGTGAAAATAATTGTATCAGCTATTGCACAGGGTTGTTAATGAGGAGTGCTTTGCCAACTTTAACCCATTAGAAACATGAACTGCCATTATTGTTACAAAGAGAGCAGAAGTTGTAGCCTGCCAAAGAAGATGGAGACAAAAATTAATGCAAGGAAAGAACTTGGTTTTATTACAGCATCAAATAATAGATGTTCATAATGTTGACTTGCTTTCCAAGTTTTATCTTACATCATTCAGAATAATCAGAGAATCATTGAATTTCAGTGCTTGCAATCACCTTACTGAGGTTCTAGTCAAGCCTCTTAATTTTATAGGTATACAATTATGCATTGTATGTAAAAGGCAAATCAGTAAATATTTATTTCCTACCCTGTACCTAGTATTAGGTAGGCTTCAAAAGGCAGACCTATGTTGAATGAGATCTTTAGAAATATGATTTAAAAAAAAACAGAACACTGAATTTTTAAGAAGTCTTTAATTCTATTTTTAAGCAAGCAGAAAGAGTAGCTTCTGCTGAATCACATTCCTTACTCTCAAGGAACTAGACAATCTACTCCATTAACTAAACAAAAATGCGAGGAAATTTCACAAATATTTAAAGGTTCTACCATGAATTAAATATTGGGATAAAGAGCTCATTCTTTTTATTAGGTGCTGTGTTTAAAAAAAATTGCTAGGTAAGCCAAATGCTTGAAGTAATAATATTTTAGGCTTCTTTGGATATTTATCTGGGATAATGCTTCAATTATTATATTGTGTTTCTCTTGTTGGAATGTTATAATGATTTCAATTTGATATTGGATCATCTTTTCTATGTGGTTAATTATTGGCCTTTAACAGTTGAGAACAATGGGTTTAGGGTTAGGCCAAGGAAAAATTTGGGTGCCATTCTTAGTGATTATAAGATGATCTCATCAGATTGAATTCCAGCAGTCAATTCTATACCAACAACCTGTAAGGTATAAAGCTGACAAGCCAAAAACTATTTATTTCATCCCTGAATTGATAACATGTCTCCCTCATTGTAGGGAGTAGATCTTAAACTAATCTTTCTGAGTAGTAATTGTCTACCCTGAATTGGTGACTTACTGAAGAACCTCATATCCATGTCCTTGTTACTTTCCCTGTGCCCACTTAATTTTTTAATAATAATCTAAGAGATGCAATGTATTAAAATGGATAGAGCCTGAATTAATCATAATCATAGCTAATATTTATATAGCACTCATTATATTCCTGAAACTGTGCTAAGTGCTTTACAATTATCATCTCATTTGATCCTCACAATAATCCTGGGAGATAAGTACTATTATTATCCCCATTTTACTGATGAGGAAACTGAGGCAAAGTGACTTGCCCAAGGAAACATAGCTAGTAATTGTCTGAAGCTAGATTTGAACTAAGGTCTTCCTGATTCCAGGCTCAGCACTCTATCCCACTCTGCCACCTAGTTGCCTGATCTGGGTTCAAGTCAAGCCTGTGCCACATACTGGCAGGGTGACTGTTGGCAAGGCCCAGTGCTCGGCAACTCTCTAGGCATGTAAGTTGTAGAGAGAGTTTCCTCACGAGGAGCTTCCTTTTATGAAATCACAGTTCTAGTCCCAACATCCCATTTTTAAAAAAAGTCAGATATTAATTACAAAATACTTAACTGGTGACAGTTCAACAACTTTTAATGGAAATACGTTCTTAGTGAAAATTAGATGATCATGTATTAATAGGAACAAAACATTATGTGTGTGCATGGCTGCTATGGGGAGGAAACCAATATTAGCCCTGAGGGCACTTTCCTCAGTGCTGTGATTGCCTTATAGATAATCTAGAATCAAAAAAGAAGTTGAATTATTAACGAGTCCAATTTGAACCATCCCGGAACATGTTTAAAGAAAAGTATATTGTGAAAACAATGGATGCCTTTTATACTTATCTTTTATAACAGCCTACTCTTTGACCCCAGGAGAAGGGGGTCATTTTTTAAAAAAATAGCTCATAAACTATAGAGCCAATATCATATACATGTAAAGGGTTCAGACTTTTTTCCTTTTGAACTAATTTGGGACAGAGTTCCCAACCATTCTGTTGTTAGAACAGAAAAAAAAGATGAGGAAATAAGATTTTTGTCTCAGAAGGAATTCTCATTCCAAATGACAGGAAGTTCAGTAGGACATATAGGGTGTGTGTGGTGTGTGTGTGTGTGTGTGTGTGTGTGTGTTAGGAGCAGAAATGTGTGAGAGGCTGATAAAGTAATAGATGATTCTGATACTCAGTTTCTGCATGAATCATGCATGAGTGGAGGTGTGTCTCAGTAGTAGAAGGGATGGATTTATCAGGGGTCAGTACTTGGGATTTAAAAAAAATACACACACACACACATATAAAACAACTTATTTATTTACTATTAGTTTTCAACATTTGCTTCCATAAGATTTTGAGTTTTAAATTTTCTCCCCCTCTCCCCTCCCCAAAATCTTATATAGGCTCTACTTTTACATTCATATTAAGCATATTTTCACATTAGTCACGTTGTAAAGAAGAATCAGAACCAATGGGAGGAATCATGAGAAAGAACCAAAACAAAACAACAAAAGAAAAGGAGAGCAAATAGTATGCTTCGATCTGCAAAAAATGTCTATTATTATTCAAAACAACAATGCCAAATAAAATGAGCATTCTTATATGCAAAATAAAACATAAAATAAGGATTATATTTGAAACTTTGAATCTCTGTTCTGTAGAGTTTTTTTTTTTAAATTGTATAATACATTAATTATGTAACTTTTAAAGCTGTCCCCCTTGTTGGTGTTTCCTTCTGTTGTCTTCTGTACTTAAATTTTGTTTTTAATTAAAACTTCAATGATGCTATTTCCTTTTTTCTGGGGGGGGGCAACCCTGTTATTAGAATAGCACAGAAAATGAGGGAAAGAGCGTAATAAATAGAGGAGACTGCACTGGAGGAGTGTCAATAAATTTGTTGTACTCCACCATAATGCTTGCTTCCTTTCTTTGGCTTCTCCCTATTGTTCATGTTTTCCTCTCTGTCTCAGTTTAGTCTGATTAGTTTAATGTGAATTTTTTTCCTGCTAGACAGAGTGATTGTCAAATGTGTGATCTGGAAGTCAGGGAGGACTAGGTGAGGGGTTAGGTGAGAAGAAGGGAAGAAAAGTAACAGAAACAAGAGGGAATAAAATGAAATTCTTTTTTGAAGTCCTTACCTTTGTTCTTCTGCCCTAACTGTGAGTAGGGACTCAGAATTTGACTCCCTAACCTGTATCTAGATCATTGGATATGGAGATGGGCTATGCTGGGAAGATTTGCTGGGTACATGCTAGACCCACAAATGTGCTTTTTATGTTTCTTTTACATATTTAGTGTGTAGGTATGCTATCATAGGGCATGATACTGGAAGAAGTGGAGGGTGGAAAGTGGCAGACCAACCTACCTGGCTCTTATAACTCTTTCCAATATTTAAGCACTTGATTTCTGGTCTTGGCTAATTTTCTAATTTAAATTACTGGTGTTCTTTGATCTCCTTTTACATAATTCCCCATTTATCTTACCATTTTCTTTGTAATGAAAATACCACCTTAGGGGCAGCTAGGTGGTGCAGTGGGTAGAGCACTGGCCCTGAAGTCAGAAGGACCTGAGTTCACATCTGGCCTCGGACCAAACACTTGACACTTACTAGCTGTGTGACCCTGGGCAAGTCACTTAACCCCAATTGCCTAAAAAAAAGGAAAAAAAAAGAAAATACCACCTTCTTCCCTTTCGTGGTCTCCAAAATTGCGTAGAATGAGTGTGTGTGTATGTGTGTGTGTGTGTGTGTGTGTGTGTGTGTGTGTGTGTGTGAAAGTACATTTAGTTTTAATCCAGGTCAACATTGTTCTAGGCTGTATGGCCACTTTCATTGGTCACTTTCTTCTTTCTTCGTTTAGAAAATTCTTGATCCTAATTTTAATCATGATTTCTCTTTAAACTAATTACTCCTTTTCATCCTCATATTTCAAAGGCAAGTTTATCCTGTAAATATTTACTCCATTTATGGTGTTTCTTATAGAGTTTCAGACTGCCAAAAGACAAAACGGGTAACACAAGGATTGGTGACCTGGCACCCCAGGACATGAAGAAGGTTTGCTACTTAGCTCTCATTGAATTGACTGCACTATATGATATACTTGGAATCGAGCTCAAGCAGCAAAAAGCTGTAAAAATGAAAACAAAAGGTAAAGAAAGGCATTTAATGAAAATCATTAAATTCTCATGAAGAGATAGCAAAGACGATTTTGGCTTTTTGCCATTATGCCCTTGGAACAAACCTAAGTATGAGTGTCAGAGTTGTAATATTGAGTTTTTCACACCTTTCATATTGAGTATAGAACACACTATATTATATTATGGGGCACTGGGGGCAGATAAGAAGAAACTGTTAAAAGTTCCTGTTAAGGGAATTCAGGAGAGATGGCTTCTCACTCCATTTGATAATGTCATTTTTTTTTGTCAATTCTACATGTTCCAGTGCTGTGTTTGGTATACTTATTGATTCATCTACAAATTCAGCTCTAGAGAATAGTGCTTCAGGAGTAATAATCACATCTTATATTTCAATAATAGAGCTTATATAAGGATCATAAATAATTTCATGCCTGTCCCTGTGATTGAGAGAGAATGAAGATGACTTTTTAAACAATTCATAGAATTGTAGTCTGACCCTTGGGGTGCTTGTAATTCCCCTCTACCCCCACCCTATTTTGTTGGTCATTGTTAGCTTTACTAATAGCAGTGCTATAACACGGCTTAGAAAATCAAACTTTGTGAATAACCAATTCTTCCTCTTCTGTGGAACATTATACAGAAACTAGTCTTATACTTACTAGTGAAATCTGATTTTTTTTTTCATAATGTAGTGGAATCAAGACAGGCATCTTTGAAGCCAGGAAGACCTGGCTACCTCTGACACATGGTAGCTGTGTAATCCTGGACAAATCACTTAATCTCAGTGCTCTAGGCAATTCTCTAAGACTGTAAATTGCAGAGAATGTACAGACCTGTATTGGTAAAAAGAATTTCCTCACTTGGCAGTTCACTCCCTATGCTGGTGAAATGAATGATCCAATCTCTGTCCCTAGAGTGGTATCAGTTCTGGAGCCATTAGATTTGTGCAACAACCCTGTTCACTCCTCAGTTTTGCTTTTCTATAGGTTTTTCCAAAGACCCACTATGTATTTTTATGGCATAATCAAGTTCCTCAGGGCTTTCTCACTGAACCATAGAGGGATTTCCTATAATGGAAACTGAGTAAAAATTGCTTTGAAAACCATTAAGAAGCTAAAGTTTTGGGTTTTTTTTATCCATGCTTCTATTTTAAATCCTGATACTCTTGTCTCTCAAGAAGTCCTGAAAAGTCCTTTGCCAGTTGGGATTAAGGATTAAGGATCTTTGCGCCCTCTTATCCTAGAGAATCTCATTCCTCTTAAATAGTTTGGACTGATGGTTAGAGTAGAGAAATTAATAGTAAGCCAACTGTTTCTACTTTTTTAAGGGTTGATGTGACAAAAAAAGTATTAGATTTAAAGTCACATTATTTGAGTGATAGCTCTGCTTAAATATCTGGTCACTTAACTCATCAACTTCATTTTTTTCTCAGTTGTGAAATGGAGATTAACAATATTTGTGAAAAGTGGTTGTGAGATTCCCATGAGAGGATGCATATGGTGCTTTATAAACTACAGTCTCATTGAATAGCCTTGTATTTATTTTGTATATATTTGTGCATGTGTGTGTGTGTATTTATATATATATATATACATATATATGTGTATATATGTATATATATACGTATATATGTGTGTGTATATATATATATATATATATATATATATATATATATATATATATATATATATATTACACATATATACGTATATATGTATATATATGGTAGGGCTCTTCCTCTCAATGGAATATAAGTTCCTTAAGACTATGAATGAACTAGCATTTATTATATACTTACTATGTGTAGGCACTGTGCTGAGTGCTGGAGAGACAAAGGAAGGCAAAAAGCAGTCCTAGAGCTCAGTGGAATGATGGGGGTGGGGGAGGGCACAGTAGTAGTAGTAGTAGTAGTAGTAGTAGTAGTCGTAGTAGCAGCAGCCGCCTCAGGTGCAATTGGGGGGCATTGAATAAAAATAAGGAGGTGGTGGAAGCATAAGGAAAAAAGGGAAAATAAGGAAATTTGGAAAAATTGTTTGTATATATTTCATCTGTTGTGTGACAGTTAAAAGTCATAGTGATTACGTTATTTTGTAAATAAACACACAAAATGCAAGTTATAACCAATCAGTTGTCAAGTCCACTGATAGATCTTAACAAGAAAGTGTTGGTGGGTGGGTTGAGTGTGTTATGGGGAAGTACAGCATGCATTGGCAGGAATATGTGTAATGACTTGTTTAAAATATTATACTATATGGTAACATGATACAATATTTGCATAATCAAAATTTCAATGTAGGAAAAAGCCCACATATTTACAATCAATAAATTGTTAAATTTAAGATGCATCATTAAAATTTATATATATATATATATATATATATATATATATGTATGTATGTGTGTATATATATATTTTAAATGGCACAAATTAAAAAAAAACTGTTAAAGGGTTAAAGAAAAATTTCCAGGGGAGCACTGAGTAATTTTTTTTAAAAAGGGGCGGTAGCCCAAATAACTTTGGGAACCTCTGGTCTAGGGGGAATGTTTCACTTCTGTATGTGTACTCTCACCACTTAGCACAGTCCCTGGTACATAGTAAATGCTCAATAAATGTTTCTTGATGGATAATTTAATTTTCTTCCAATACAGATTTTTTTCTAAATATAAATAGAAATGACATTAAATAGTTAATTTTTTTTTAACTTCAGTTTAAGAAAAGTTTTGTGAATGTTTTTCTGTATTAGATCCCTTTAGAGATATGAAGTAGCAGCAGTTCTTTTCAATGATGTGATGGTTGATAGCATAGTTAAATAAACTCCTTGAATTTTTTTCCTGATCTTTTTAAAGATCCATACATCTTTTCCAAGTTCTTCTCCTTACATTATATTCTCTGAAAAGAAGATTTGCTGAATAAGGTCATACTGCCAACTGATTTCTGAAAAAGCAGATGGTCCCTTTATATTATTTCGTTCATTATAGCATTCTGAATTCTGATCTATGCTAAAATAGAAGTTCCCACTCTTGTGGGAGAAGAAATGAAAGGATATTTGCCTTTTGCCAGAGTATTTAGTTTGATTACACTTAGTAACCTGATTGCATATATTCATTCAGCTCTGCCATACTGAATATGAGGTCAGGGGCTCCAAATGTGCAAGGAAAGCTTATGGCTTTGAAATCATCTCTTTCTGTCCCTATTTTCATACTTTGAAATAGATGTGAAATGTTCTATTTTCTTTTGCTTTGTGCAGACTCTGGCCTTTTTGGTGTTCCCCTGTCAGTATTGCTAGAGCAGGATCAGAAGAGAGTCCCAGGGACGAGGATACCCTTGATCTTTCAAAAAGTGAGTAGACAATGAGTAAGTCAGCTGGGTTTGGGAATAATGAATGCTGAAGATTGATGTCTTTGGCATTAATATTCTTATAATGGAGTCTCCTGAATTGGTACAGTAATCGCTTCAGTTTCAAGGGTTGATGGCATATATTTCATGGAGTTGCTTTTTGTGAGATTAAGACTGAATAATAATTACTTGACTAACTTTAGGTATTACTGAGTTGGTTGCTTTTATTTGACTGACATTTCAATTCCTTATAACACAGTTGAACAGGACTTCTTGTTTTAGGGAACCCATGAACTGCATCTTTACTTTTATATACCTCTAACTGAAATATAGCATTTTTCCTTAAATTATGATTGTTTAAAGAATATTATTTTGACAAGAGGTCCATAAGCATCACTGCCAAAAGGGATCCGTGACATACACAAACAAAAAAGATTAAGAATCCTCGCAGTAATAGGAAATGTTTATAAATTGGTTAGGAATTTTACGATTCTCCACTAAAATCCTATCTTGGTACCTTGTCATGGCATGGCAGTAACTTTGGAGTATTAAAAATTATTACTGGCAGTATGTGACTTGGCAGGTTCTACCAAACTAGAAAGATTTTGAGCTTCTCAAGCCAGAGAGTATGTCTCTGAGTGATGCATCACCAAGAACTGGACCAGCAAGTGACAGCTTTGGCTTCAGAGAATCATTCATCTTCCAACAACCTACTAAGATGGGATAGAGTTGTGGTGTTCATTGGTGGAAGAAGTTATCCCATGGATGAAACCATAACTATCGAAGTCCTGATTGTAAGAAGTATTTTACCTTTGTGAATATTTTGTCTATATGCATTTGCTAAGCTTTTCTGTTTACTCTGTGTCGGGTTTAAATTAGTAGGTTCTTTTTCTCAAGTAGAACTCAGCAACCATTTTCTAATTTTATCAGGTCACCAATATATTCCACTTTCAATTTACATGTCAGTTATCCAAAATCAGCCTTCCCTTCCTTCTGCTAGTTTTTATATACTCAGGAACTACTTATTAAGTTTAATACCAACTTAAACAATGCAGAGCTATATGTTATTGCATTTCCCTACCTTGCCAAACATTGGACCTTGAATTTAGGTGTTCAGTAAACATTTCGGTGAGTGAACAACAAAGGAGAGTACATCTGCTACAGAATCCCAATGCCTTCCAGAGCCAGCCATGAATGATTTTTGGATTATCCATCCCGCATCTGTCCTCTGGCTTTTAAAGCCCTTCACAATCTGGTCCCTTCCCACTCTTCCTGCATTCTGTGACACTGGCCTTCTTGCTGATTCTTCCAAACAATACACTGTCTCCCCACTCCCCACTGGCTGTCTCCCATTCCTGGAACACTCTTCCTCATCTCTACCTACTAGCTTCTCTGGCTTTCTTCAGATTTCAGCTAATGTCTCATCTTTTGTAAGAAGCATTTACCAACGTTTCTTAATTTTAATGCCTTCCCTCTGAGAATATGCCCAATTTATCCTGTATATTGTACATAATTGTTTGCCCATTGTCTCCCTTATTAGGCTGGAGCACCTTGAGAGCTGGGAATACTCTTGCCTTTCTTTATATCCCCAGCATATAGCACAGTTCCTGGTACATGGGAGGTACTTTATAATTGCTAATTGACTCTTTGCTAGGCATGGATATGAATTCATTGCCCTAGTATTTCTACAGATAGTTCTACATTTTGTTAAATTCAAATCACAGTGGATTAAACACTTGATTGTATATAGGTTCTAGATACCTTCTTTTATCTTCAAAGTGTCATTTTTTTGGGTCACTACCTGTTTTTTCCCAAAAGTTTAATTTAAAAAGTTAAAATACTGCAGTTTTAAAATACCAGCAGTGCTCTAATCAACTGTTCTGTGTAGAAGAAGAATCACAGTTTATAGATCATTTAATTCCAACTTTTACTCTGAATTTTGAGCCTCAATTCTGTTAGCTTCTGATGATGTCTAATTGTACAAAATCTCAGCCTGGCTGTTGAGGAAGTCCATTTTGTCCTTTGTGAGTTCCTATCACTGGTCATCTCTAGTACCTGTGTTCATTTAGAAATATTGTGAACTTCAACCATTGGTTGCAAACTTTACTTTTCTCATCTGTTCTGTGCTATTTATTACCTCATTTTATGATGAGCTACTGAGTTCTGGGAGGAGTAGTAGCTGCCAACTGCAATTAAAGAAGAGCACAGGGAGGCTATATGGGTGGACACTAAACCAGTGAAAATAATCCTTTCCTTGGTAAAGAGGAGAGAAGGCTACTGTTAACTATTTAAAGGGATCACTTTTCCAAGCCCATATTTCATTCACTGTTTTATTTAGATAAATAGATATTGACAGTTGCTTTGTGTATTTGAAAGTTATAGGGCTTTCAGAGTTTTGAAAGCATCTGATTATTTTCTATTACGACCTCCAATCCAATCCAAGATTCCTGTATGATGTCCCTAACTTGGTGTTCTAGTATCTACTTGGATACATCTAGTGGTAAAGATTTTAATACCCTAAAAAGGTTTCAGTTCCTCCAAGGGGGAGGTGCAGTATTAGAGTTGAAATCTGCCCATCTGTTGACCTTGTAGCTCCCACCACTGGAAGCTTCTTTAACCTGAAGTCATCTTCATCCATCTGGTAGTCCTAAAAATATTTGAAGGAAAGTGTCATATTTCACATAGATTTTGGATAGAACATTTTTTATTCCTTCAGTGCTTCCTAATATGATGTGGATTCGTGATCTTTTATCATACTTGTTACTTCCTCTGGATTAGTGCTTGCTTATCAAAGTTCTTAAAACATGGCACATGGAACTGAACACAACTTCAGATATATTCTATCCAATGAAATACTAAGAAGGCATATTCACAACTTTCGTTATAGTCCTGGGATTCTTAACCCTTTTTTGTGTCCTGAATCTCTTTGTCAGTCTGGTGAAACATAAAGACCCCTTCTCAGAATGTTTTTAAATTCATAAAATAATATAAATAGGATTACAAAATAAACCCATTATGGTGAAATACAGTTAACACCCCAGGCTAAGAATCCCTGAGACCATTTGTTTCTAATCTAGTCTAGATTTTTGCTTTATAAAAAAGGCAACTTCACACTCTTTTAGCTGGTATTGAAATTATGACTACCCAGAATTTTTAGGTCTTTTTTTATGTGAATTTCATTCCATTCTAGTCTCACTTTAGTTCATAATTTTTAAAATTTTATACAGATTTTATAACATAATTGCAAGATTTTATACTTAACCTCCTTTGAACCTTTTCTAAGATTAAGGAAATCCTTCTGGCCTTTTAATGCTTCATTCAATCTGGATATGCTCTTGTCCATGTTAACTATTTTCTTCCTTATGGAAGAATGACTACAAATACTGAGATATAGCAAGCTCTTCATGATAGAAAAGCAAGATATTTCTTCCCCATTGAATTCTAGTTGGATAAACACAATGGGAAAGTAAGTTCTCATTCTTGGGCAGAAATTCTTTAGTGAAAGCACCCATTTGAAAGTTTCCAAGCTCCTAAAGTATTAATACCGGTAAATTCTATTTAATTATTTTATCCCATGTACAGGAAAGTACCTTTAAGTTACTTTTTGTTGAGAGAACCACTACATGTATTTAAAATATATTAGTGAAGTATTACATATTACATATACTATTACATATTACATACATTTTTATCAAGAACATTAGTTTAAAAAAAATGGCTACGTTCATCCATTGTGGTTAGGACCATATACTATCTATCAATCATGTTGAAACAGCAGTAGGAATTGTGACCTTCAAGAAAACTCAGCTTAAATGGTTCATTTATTTACTTTTTCATCTATCTGTCTGTCTGTCTATTTAAACTAAAACAGTGGCATTTAATAGGACCTGCGGCCATGGTTACAATTACAAAAACAAGCCTGGCAGGAAGGTTAGAAAATAAAGGGATCAGTAGTTGAGTCAGGAAAGAAAAATAGTCCAAAGATACCTGAGCCAGGTCCAATATGGCCTCTTCTGTCTGTCTTGTCTGTGTTCACCCCTTGAAACCATCTTGCCAGCTCCAAAGCCATTTTTGTCCCCTCCACCCTGGCCCCTGTGAGCCCCATCATCCCTGCCTCTGCTTTGGTATCCTCCTCAGTCATAGCTACTTCTGCCACCTCACTGTGCCTCTCTAAAATTACCCCCCATATGAGAGCTTCCAGTCTGTCCTCCCCACCCCCCAGCCAGGTCCATCCAACTTAGGTACCTTACACTGGTTACACTCACTTCTCCAAGAAAAGTTCCTCTTCTCACATGTGGGGTTAGGATACTTCAAGTCTCCAGCTCATTGCTTCCTTCCACCACGTTCACTGGAGAATCCTCCTCAGCTGCCTCCACCACTGCCTTACCTCCAAAGCCTTCATGGTCGATGGGTCCACCATTACCATAGCCACCATGGCCATTGTGATGTCCTCTGTTGAAGTCTGCTCTTTAAATTGCAAAGGAGACTTTATTGAATTTTCCAGAAAATTCTTTGCCATCAATCCAGTCAGTGGCTGCTTTGGAAGAGGGGGATCATCAAATGATACAGTCACCTCTCCTTTCAGCTGTCTTGTCTCTACCTGTATACAAATTGATCATAGTAATTTGCCACAGACTTGAGGGTAAAATTCTCATCCAAGTTCTAGATGAAGATGGCATTATTATCAGAATTATCCTGTTCAGAGCCATGGTGTGATCCTTGATCCTGGGACCCACCAAATTTATAAGTTACCTCAGTCACATCCACTTATGCCACCTCCATGACCTCAGCTACCACTGCTATGGTTGTAGCCACTGCAGTTAATGCCACTGCCACCTCCATCATCCCAACTTTACCCCCGTGGTCCTCTGGACTCCCTCATAGCTGTTGCTGCTACCACTTCTGCTCTGGTCCTGAATGCTGTAACCACCCCCATCACTTCTACACTCTTAGATGACTGATCTTGGCCATAACTACCTCCACCATCCCCTCCACTGCCCGCACTGCTTCTGTTATACTGGTTCTGGCCCTATCCTTGTGGGGGATTATAAAAGCTTTGTTGTTGTCCACCATAGCCAGAGTGTTTACCCTAGCCCCCACTCTGGGGTTATCTGTAGCTTCTTCTCTGGGAGCTGTTACCTTATTTCCTTGAAGGGCTGCTGGAGGCTGGCTGCTGGCTATAGCCAGATTAAGATGAATGCTGACCATAAGAAGGTTGGGAATTCTGGTGGCTGCCATAGCCATTGGTTGATTGTTCCTGGGGAACTGACTAGATATGGTAGCCTGTCGTCTGGGTTTGTCCATAGGAGGAGTTATAGTGATCTGACCATAGCCTGAGGTCTCAGCTGATTGGCCACAGCCACTATACCTCTGCTGGGAATAGCCATGTCTCGGCTGGGTAAGGTAAACTCCATATCCTTGTATGGCTGGCTGGCTGGCTGCTGGCTGAGTGTACTTGGAGGCCATGTCTAAGCGCATGCGCACCAGCTGCCAAGCAACAGAAAATAGAAGACAGCCAACCACTGACACCTTGAGGATTCCAAAGGTTTTTTTTCATAAACACTTTCTTGATCCCCCTCAGCTGCTAGTGCCCCCCGAAAAAACCCTACCATCTATTCATTTTGTACATATTTGCATTTATTTATAAATGTACATATATTTGTCTGTCTTTCTCACATACATACATACATATATATGCCTCTCCTATGGGAACATAAGCTCCATGACTGTTTCACTTTTGTTACTATACACCCAACTGTGAGACCAGTCAGTGCTTGACATGTAGTAAACACTTAATGAATACTTTTTGATTGTGTGTGTGTGCGCTCTTTAGGTGTAATCCCAGAATAACCCTTACTTTCCTCTCTCCTCTCCCTCTGTCCACATAGGGTATCATACCCTTACCTGCAGGTGCTCTGCCCAAAGGAATGTAAATTTTGATCTCTGAAACCTCCTAAGCTATCTTGGGGCTTACTAGCTAGGTTTCTTTCTTAAGGACCATGCCTTAAACCCATATCACTCTGGCTGTCATTGATTGGCCAATAATAGGTCCCAGCCCAAGCCTCACTTGGTCATTGTTTGGGCACTAATGGCTGAGAATGAGTATAAATAGCAATTGTTTCTGTTTTGGCCAGAAAGCCTGAGGATCTTCCCCTCCCAGATTGTTTTTTTTTTTTGATTAGGTAAAAGAGGCTGTTCTTTGCCTCATTTCTACTTACCCTTAATCACTGAATGGGCATTGCCTCAGTCAAACTGAGATCTGGGAAAGACCTTAACTTAAAAAGGCAAAGGGGCCTGTCTCCAGTTGTCCTAATTTATATCTTGTCACTGGAACCAGATGGCTCTGAAGGAGAGAGTGAAGCTGGTGACATTGCATAGCTCCTCCACACTTAAAAATCAAATTCACTTGCAAATCATGGCATCACCTTCCTGATGTCATCCATGGTACTCTTCCAGAAAAGGACAAATAACAACAAGCAAACAACAACTGGAATAACTCTCCAGAAACTGAATTGAATTCTTACTTATCCTTATCGAGCCAAACTCCATGAAATGTCCCCTTCTTTCACCATTTATAATTATTTTACTCCTCATTTTGCTCACTTCTGAGGCACTAATTAGATATTATATTTTTGTCTGTGTTTGTTCATTATCCTCCACTAGCCTATAAACTTTACCAGAGTTGGGTTTTTGTCATTAAATTTCACATCTTCTCTTTTTGCCTAGCACGGTACTCCATAGACAATATTTAATATCTATTTCACAAACATACATACATACATACATATATAGATATAGATATATAGATATAGATATAGATATAAATATGCATGTATGTATGTATGTATGTATGTATGTATGTATGTATCTATCTATCTATCTATCTATCTATGTATGTTTGTGGCCTGAATGAATGAAGCAATATTAAACATCTTCAGGTGTGTGTGTTTTAATGAACATTTGCCAACAGAAAGGCTCTTGCAAACTTGTTTTAAAACGTGTCTTTGAACAAAGTGCAAATGAGATGCAAATGTGCAAATATCAGAATGCAGAAGATTGATTAGATCACAGAGTCCAGGCTCCTGCAAGAGCAGGAGAAACAATTATTTTTGGAGCTTTTAAAATGAGCATCCTCATTCTCTACTTGTTTTCAATAACACAGCTGTTGTGTGAAATCATAGTTTTTCTCATTTTTTGTAACTAAGGCAGTATAAAGAGAGCCATCTTTTTTCTTGAGTGCAACGTGAAATTAATTATGTTTTCAAGTTCTTGGGCTTGTTTATTAGAAGGCAGTAATGCAATGGCAGCTAATCACAGATGCATACCTGAATATGGTGTAATCAATTTCAGTCATTTATATGTAAAATAGATGTGATATTCTTGACAGCTATATTTCTAAATATTAATATCTTTTTTTTCTATACAGTTGATTTCTCGAATAGAAGAGGGAGGATTAGAAACTGAAGGGCTTTTACGGATACCTGGAGCTGCAATAAGGATAAAGGTACTAACTGATTGAATATACTTATGAATAGATTTAATATTAAATTACAACTCTGAGTTATATTATAGTAACTTTATTTTTTGATTTGTATGTGACAATAAAAATATTTACACAAAAATTAAAATAATTATTCAAGCTTCTTTAGCTCAAAAATTCTGGCTGAATTTTTGAAAAAATCAGAGTAATACATTAAAATTAATGAATCAGCAGTTATTTCACAAAAATGGAATTAAAACTTAAGCCCTTCTCTATGGGAAACAGAACACTTAGAGTCACTTAGTTAATTGTGCACTTACCTACTCTTCTGTGGCACGATGATACATTGGGCTTGTTTTGAGAGCTACTAGTTAGATTCAAATTGAGCAAGATTCCCCTCTGTTATTGACTCTAAATATTTAGCAGAGCAGTAACCTTGCCATCGGCAACAAATCATTAGCTTCATAATCTGTTCTATTGACAAAATGTACATTGTCCATACCTCTCATTACTAGTATAACTGTGTTTTCCTTTTCTGATTTTACATTTTCTGCCATTACAATTCTGATCAGTCTTGGCTTTAAGCAAAATTGTGAGACAGATGAAGTTTGTCTTCTGAGACCTTCCCTTCCAAACCCATTCCCCCATATCTTTCATCTACATTCAGGGTGGGTGCTTTTTATACACTATTTAAGAAACCTAGGTCTGAAAATTGACCCAAGAAACATATTGTGGTAAACAGAAAGAATACTGGGTTAGGCACTAGGCCATCTGGGTTTGAATTTGGATTCTATTAGTGATGACTTATGTGGCCTTTGGCAAATCACTTAATATCTCAGCCTCAGTTTCCTTAGCTATGTTTTGCATTATCTCTTCATTCTTACAGCAGTCTTGGGAAATAGGGAGTGTACATGTTATCCCCATTTATAAAAAGAGGAAACAGAGTTTACATAAATGAAGTCACTTGTCCAGGATTGCATAGCTAATAAGTGTCAAGAGCTGGAATTCAAACCCAGGCCTCTCAGTGGACAATATCAGATAATATAATGCTACTGGGTTGAAGAGCTCTATTTTGGAGGAGGGTTGTAATTTTTGGTACTCCCTGAAATCAAATTGGTGGCTTATAAATTAAGCTGGCTATCTCTATTGCTGAGATAATAGTATTCTTCTACTTATCCCACCTCATATGAAAGCCACAGAAAACTGGAAGAGAAAAGAGGGGACTTTCTTCAAGGTCTGTCATTAGAACCTGAACTCATGGATTAGTGTGTGTTTTGATGGTTCTTCAAGAAGTGGATCAATGACAGTGCTTCGAGAGTTGTATTATTAGGTCAATCAAAGAGTCAATCAAATATTAGTTAAGCACCAGCTATGAGCTAGACACTGGAGGTACAGATGAAAAAGTGAAACCATTTTTATTTTTAAATAGCTTACATGCTATTGAGGGGAAATATCATATATATATATATATATAATTGTTCTGTCACTTTTCAGTCATGTCCTACTCTTCATAACCCTATTTGGGGTTTTCTTGGCAAAGATACTGGAGTGGTTTGCCATTTCCTTTTCCAGTTCATTTTACATATGAAAAAAACTGAGGCAAACAGGGTTAAGTGACTTGCCCAAGATCATACTGCTAATAAGTGTCTGAGACTGGATTTGAACTCTGGAAAATGACTCTTCCTGATTCCAGGCCTGGCACTTCATCCACTGTGCCACCTAGCAGTCCCATGTAATAAATACTAGGAAGTTAAGTAAGTTAGGAAAGGCTTCATGAAGACAGAGGTATTTGTGCTATATCCTGAAGGAAGAGAAGGATTCTGTAAAATAGAGGGAGGTAAAGCGGAAGTATGTTCTAGTCTTTGGGGACAGCGGTGCAGTTTCAGAGATGGCAGATGGCTTGAGTACTCTGTGAGGATAATCGAGAACAGGCCACTTTGCTGCAACAGTGAAGATTCCAGTCCCTAAATCTTCAGCTAGGATGCTTCTAGGCCCAGAGCCAGAGTCCAGATACATTTTAGAAAGGTTTGCTATAATTTCTTAGCTGCAGATGCATTTCATTGATTTATTTTGACTTGTTTCCTCATTTTAGAACATTTGCTTCTTCCAGTTTGGCCCTTGCCAAGTTACATTGTGATCTCTGCTGTTGGGTTTTTTTTTTCTGTTTTGTTTTTTTTTTTAGGCTTGCTCTGAACTAATCACATGGTCACTTAATGTACTTATCCACCACTCCCAGCCTTTCCCTTCTGAAGCTCATACAACCCCAGCAAATGACTTGGGAGCTCTGTATATTTAAACAAATTGTCATTGTCCCACACTAGTTAAGCACTAATGCAGTTCCTACACCTGGCAAGTGACACACTTAAGAGTGATTCTGAGATCAGTTCAAGACCTGTTGAGAAATGCATTTGTTTAATAGAAACACTCCCTCAGAAACAGGTAATGTGTGTGTACGTTATCTCTTCATACAGCAGCACAGTGCCTTCCTTCGCTATTCACAATGCATCAGTGCCCACACTGATAAAGAGTGATTGCCAACTAACAGCGTCGTGATAAGGGAGCATTTGCTTCAGTGCAGAACACTGCATCTAAGGTGTGATTCCTAGGAGAAGAAATCTGTCAAAAGGACAATCTAAACCAAGTGTAATTTCCAGAAAGGCCAATTAAATGGATTCAGCTGGCTCAACCCATCCACCCAGACTCTTGTCACAAACCAAATTATGCAGCAGCTGGTCTTTTGTAAATATGTGAAGATAGCATGCTAAGTGCTTAGTTGATTTTTTTCCCCCTTCAACTCCTAACTGAAATGATTTGCTAGCCTCACTTGTTTCTTGTTTTGTGGCCCCTCCCCTGCCCACTTTTCTGAGTGAGGCTTTCTTTTTGAGAAATATTAAATTAGCATCAGGAAAATAATTCTGTACTATAACTAGCTTCGGGTCCACTTTGATGAAGTTACTAAGCTGGTAGATAAAGGGAATGCTGTAGAAATAGTTGACCTAGATTTTAGCAGAGTGTTTGATCTCTCTTACTCTTCTTGTAGACAGCATGAAGGAACCCTGCCTGGGTTGCATGTTAGTAGAGTTATGTAGATTTTCAAGTGGTTGAAGAATTGGACTCAGATAACATCAATAATCGTTGGAAGGTTCTCCCCAGTGCGTCAGAGACATGAATGACCTCTCATGGATCAGCCTAGGATGTTTAGCCCTATAGTATTTAACTTTTTTAAAAAAAATCAATGGCTTGTATAAAGCAGAGGTGACATGTTTAGGACATTTGTAGATGATTATGTAGCTGGGAAGGATAGATAACACATTGGTTGGCAGAGTCAAGATCTGAGACATCCAGATAGCCTGGGATTTTGGACTGGCTTTTATTTAATAAGAGTCGGTTTAATGAGGTAGAACTAGTTGAAGAAGCCATTTTTGAGTGCAAAATGGATAGATAGCAATTTTTCTGAAAAAAGACTGGGGATTTTAATGAGACTTGGAGCATAATACAAGTCAGTACTGTCTGATATTGCAGCCATAAAAGCTAATTCAGTCTTGGGTTAAGGGTGTCCAGAGTAGGGGAGGAAATGATAGTCCTGTTGTACTCTGTTCTGAACAGAGCGCTTTTGGAGTATTGTATTCAGTTCTGACTGCCACATTTTAAGAAGGTCATTGACAGCATCCAGAAGACATTACCTTGTCAATGTCACTCCATAAGCAGATTCACTGAAGGAACTGAGTCTGTTTAAACTGAAGAAGAATAGACTTAGAAGAGATATAACTGCATTCAAGTATTTAAAAGATTGTTGCCTGGAAAAAATGGTTGAACTTTTTTCTACTTGTCATCTCCTCTTTTTTTTTTTTGAGGCAATTGGGGTTAAATGACTTGTCCAGGGTCACACATCTAGTAAGTATCTGAGGTTAGATTTAAACTCAGGTCCTCTTGACTCCAGGGTCAGTGCTTTATCCACTGTACCACCTAGCTGTCCCTGCTTGATATCTCAAAAGTAGGAGCAATGGAAGAAAATTTCAAGGAGTCAAGTTTAGGCTAGATTTTAAGAAAATACTTGGTAATATTAGAACTATTAAAAAGTAGACTGATACCTCCATTTTTGTCAAATGAAGGCTGGATGACCATTTTTTAGAAATGTTTTAAAGAGGATTCCTGTTTAGGTACTTGTTAGATTAGCCTCTGGGGTCTCCTCTAACTCTGAGCTTCTGTGGATTGCTTAAAGTAATGGAAAGAAGATGCTGAGGTGTGTAATGACTTTTTGTGGTTACAAATGTTCAACATTTTCTGTCTTAACTGGATTCATGGCTTGGCAATCAAAACAAACAAACAAAAAAAAACAATTAACAATAAACAAGCATTCATTAAGTAACTTTTATGTGCCAAACACCTTGATAGCTGCTGGGGATCCAGACACATAGAATGAAACAGTCCTACTCTCAAGGAGTTTATATAATCCCTTCTTGTTCAGTCATTTTTGATTCTTCATGACCCCATTTGGGGTTATCTTAGCAAAGATACTGGAGTGGTTTGCCATTGCTTTCTCCAGCTCATCTTCCAGATGAGGAAACTGAGGCAAACAGAGTTAAGTGACTTACTAAGGGTCACACAGCTAGTAAATATCAGAGGTCAGATTTGAACTCAGGTCCTCCTAACTCTAGGCCCATCACTTTAGCCATTGTGACACCCAGCTGCCCCACATATTCCCCTTAGGAACTTGGTAATCTAAAAAATCTTATTTCTTAGGGGCATGGTATTCTAAGAATATGTTGGTATTCTAGAATATATTATCATTCTAGAATATATTCCCTTAGGAGCTTGGCACTCTTTTTTTTTTTTTAAGAAAGTGGTAGCTGTTGAAATGAGTAGATTTATTATTAGTGGTATTATTAATAGTTATAAACAAGTTTCAAAATAGGGTACCTAGTTAATTTCAGCAATGGCTTTGAGATAATTCATCTAATTTGTTCTCATTCTATTTGGAATTAAATAATTAGAACCAATAATAGCTTAAGGTTCAGCTCTTTTGTCACCTACTACCTAAGACATTTAAACCAGTTAGATGTATGTGCTTTATAAAATCTCATTTGTCATATTATGTGTTTTCCATTTATCTCTACTGAGCATTCATTCACCTGCCTCCTGTACTTTTAGGCATAAAACTTGACTATAAAATCTTTCTTTATAGTTTCAAAATGAAATTATTTTAAAGACTTGTATTTTCGTTACTTAAAAATTGTCCTGCCTTTTGTGATTTTATCAGGATAGGGAACTCCTTGGTGAGGAAACACTGTCTACCAATAAAGATTGGCAACTATTCTGCAGCTCATAGTTGTAGTGTTACCCGGAACACTGAAAGGAAATGACTTGCCCAGGTTCACTTAGTAGTGAGTGTCTGAGGCAGGTCTTATTGACTTTAAGGACAATTCACACTACACTATTCTCTACTGCCTTTTCTTTATGTATTTTCCAGTGAATATTTTTTTTTCATGTACACTTATGAAAATGACCCTAAAGTTTAAAGACTTTCATATTTTTTCAAGCAGGATCCTGGCTACTTGTCATTTTTGAGGATCGTAGTAAAAAATCTCTGTTTTTGCCTAAAAATCTCTGTTTTTGCCTATGTTGGAAGTGTGTTTAGCCAGTCAGTAAAGGTGCCAGGCACTATGCAAAGTGTTGGAGGTAGAAAGAAAAGCAAAAACAGGGTTCCTGCTCTCAAAGAAATCACACAAATGGAGAAGACAATAATAACAATAATTTTTAAAAATATCCTGTACCAACGAGATATATACAGTGTAAATGAGAGGTAATCTCAGGGAAGAAGGTGGGATTTGAGCTGAGTCTCAAAGGAGTTTACTTCTATGTTAATACAGTATGACCTGCCCTTGGTTTATTGATAATGACTGTGACTACGTTGGTATGGTAGCTGGTGACACTTATAATGTTTTTAGGTTTCTGTAACAAGAAATGCCTGTGATATGAGAAATACGCAAAACCGTCAGCAGGACAAAACTGGGTTTTGGTGTTCATTTTTGTTCTTGTGTTTTTCAGAACCTTTGCCAAGAACTGGAAGCAAAGTTTTATGAAGGGACTTTTAACTGGGAGAGTGTCAAACAGCATGATGCCGCCAGCCTTTTGAAGCTTTTCATTCGAGAACTGCCTCAACCCTTGCTCAGTCTAGAATATCTCAAAGCTTTTCAGGCTGTACAGAGTAAGTAGTATTCCTTCTGTTGATGCAGACTTTGCAAGTAAAAACCTTATGTTCTTGGGAGCAAGACTCTCTTAAGATAAATTCACATTTATTATATCTTGAGCGATAAAGGAATCAACAACATATATTTGGTTAGAGATCTAGGGCAGCTGGGTGGCACAGTGGATGGGTGTTGGGCCTGGATTCAGGAAGACTCATCTTTCTGAGTTCAAATCTGGCTTCAGGGGCAGCTAGGTGGTACAGTGGATAGAGCTCTGGCCTTGAAGTCAGGAGGACATGAGTTCAAATCCAGTCTTAGACACATGACACTTACTAGCTGTGTGACCCTGGGTGAGTCACTTAACCCTGTTTGCCTCAGTTTCCTCATCTGTAAAATGAACTGGAGAAAGCAATGGCAAACCACTGCAGTACTTTTGCCACAGAAACCCCAAAAAGGAGTCATGAAGAGTCAGACACAATTGAAAGATGGCTGAACAACAAAAACTTATCTAGTAGCATCCCCAGGATTCGAGAAATCACAAGTCTTAACTCTACTGCAAAAGAATGAATTATTTTCCTGTTCTGTACCCAAATAAATATGATCAGAAACGAAGCACATGAAATACCTTTGAGATCCATTTAGGTCCCAACAATCCAATTGAAATACTAGATTGTTGGGACCTAAACAAATAGATCTCAATGAATCTAATTCACATATTGGGTTATTGGGACCTCAATAAATAGAGATCAGAGTTATTATATATGCCTTCTTCCTGTTCAGATTCATAATGTGCTATTTAAGAAACATGGCACATTTGTGCACTGAAGAATCCCCAGCAATTTCACATTTCTTTTTATGATTGAATGAACTACATAAGATGCCTATATTCTACTTCACTTTCCTGCCAAGTAGTCTAAGAAACATTTATTGGAGAAGTATATACACTGTGGGTTTAGCAGTTACCATAAAATCAGTAAGCTTCGTGAGAAAGTCTGCCAGATTGTCATGACTGATATACTTTTGAAATCAGCCTTCACAGGCACAGATTTAGGCATTTTGTTTGTTCCCTTTTGGATATGGGGCGCCCTACTTGAAGCCCTCATGTCATAGTAGCTCTCAAGTGCCTCTCTCCTGGCAACGTTGAGCCAATAATGGGATGTTGCTTCCTTGTCCACTGCAATCAGCAAGGATCGGGGTGGGGAGGGGTGGGGGAGCAACTGGCATCCTAGGTCAATAGCGACATCTGAAAGCCTTTCTCTCACCTTCATAAGCATGTGGTGCTGTCTTGAACATTTCTTTCTTTTTCATTCATTTCAACAAATATTTATTAGGTGATCAGTATGAGGGTGTGGTACTAAGCCAGGGTTTGGAGGGAGATTACAAAGTTTGGATAAGACACAATTCTTTCTGACTAGCTTACTGTCTAGTAAACCTCATGCTGCCTTGATAAAAGGTGTAATGAGACATAATATGTAAAATGTAGACACGAGAATTGTGGGCAAAGAGCTACCTGAAGTTTGTGAAGGAACAGGGGAAAGGTTGTTCCTGAATGGGAGGAGCCAGGAAGACTTCTTAAAAGTGGTGACATTCGTCTTGGAGAAAGGGAAGTGGGGGGAATTCAGAACTCAAAATCTTATAAAAGTAAATGTGGAAAATGAAAAATTAATTAATTAATTAAAGTTTTTTTTAAAGTGGTGGCATTTTACGTTGATCCTTAAAGAATGGGCAGATATTAAGCAGGATGGGGAAAGAGATATTCTAGATATAGGGAATGGCATGTGCAAAGGCAGATAAGGAGGAAAAGTACAAGGAAAGGTGAGAAGTCCAATTTATCTAGGCCATAGAGTATGTAGAGGAGAGTGTAGGATAAAACTGGTAAAGTTGGTGATATCAGGTAATGGAAAACCTTGAATGAAAAGCTAAAGGGTTTGAACTTTACTTCAAATGAATTGAGGAACTACCCAAAGGTTGTCCTCAGAGCAGGGAGGTCACCAGAAGCCTTGAAGTCTTATGAAGCATACAGTGGCTGGGGTTTGAAAGTATTGTGAAAGGAGAGAGAAGGTAGAAATACCAGTTAGGAAGCTCCCTCAATAGTCCAGGCTGGTGATAATAAAACCTGTATTAGTGTAGGTACATAATCCCCAAGAGCACTTGAATACAGGAATAAGATGGCAGAGAGGGGCAGAGGGGTGATGATTAGATGTGTGATCTCGCTGGCCTAGGAAGTATCCTCTCCTGATATAGGTCAGCAAGAGTCTTAAAGAGTTGCCTAGAGCACTGAGAAGCTAAATGATGTGTCCAGGGTCACACAGCCAGTTTGTGTAAGAGATGGGTCTTAAATCCAGTTCATACTTAACTCTGAGGCAGGCTTTCCATCCACCACACTATGATGCCTCTCTACAAGAATACTTTTTAAAAATTCATGCATTTTTCTTTAAGTAGTTTGGGTTTATTGTATGTATATATTTATACATATGTGCATGTCTATATATATCCATGTATATATCATCTGTGTGTGCGTGTGCATAAGTATGTAGAGAGGCAGGCAGATATGTATATTTCCAGGATGTAGACAGGTTAAAAGTGCTAAGTGTATCTTTGAAAAATGTTATTTAGGGCAAACCTGCATTTATTTCACAAAAGCCTCTTTATTGTACTATCATCGTTCTGTGTCATCATGTTGTAAAATTCCACCATAGCTATGGTCTTCTGAATATCCATACATCCCTTACAGCTGGTGAAAATCCAAGCTTAGCCATTAGTTAGCTTGCTATTGCCATATCACTTATACTATTAACATTGTTTGTGGGTGCTGTCCAGCCCCAGTGTTTCATCTAATATTACATTTTCATAGAAATAAAGCTGTTAGATGTGCCTTCTTTTTAGCTCACTGGTCTCAAGCATCTGTATCTTTGAAAAGGTTTGGGAATAAAGACAGAAAATGATCAGTATCTACCCCAGTGCTGCTTTCTTGTCCTCTCTTGCTGCACCACTGCTGTTAGCCTTGTGATGGACCTGTTCTGTTGAACTTAATGGGATTAGGATGTTCTTTGATGATTTGGCATTAAAACAAACAGGTGAGTTTAGGCCTGTCTTGGTCTGCAAAAATCTTTCGTAGTTTTAATTATAAAAATTTAATTACCAAAATGTTAAGTTAGGATTTTTTCCCCCTTGAGAGACTCTCCATCACGTGCCAAATGAAGAAAGGGTCTGACTCCAGTGAGGTTTCTTCTATGATGTGTTACTCTCACATAACCTAGATGCCTGAAAAAGTACTGCTGTGTGCCTAGAAACATAAGGCATTTAAGTCATACGCTAACAGTTGGAAGTGAGCATCCACCGTGAGGGGAAGCTCTGCAGAAGCAGCTGCATTTACTCATCCACTCACAGACATAATCTCCAAACAAGCATTGCTGCTCACTTGTTTTGCACTCTATGTTCTCAATCAATGTTTGACCTAAAATAATCGTTAACTTTTCTTTTCAACAACAACAAAAAAGCAAATTGCAGAGCTCAGGCATGTTTCTTCTCTTGACAGATCTTCCATCCAAGAAGCACCAGCTCCAGGCTCTGAATCTTCTTGTCATTCTTCTGCCTGAGACCAATAGAGACACCCTGAAGGTCAGATAGGTTGATTGTTGCAGGAATATCTACTTACTGAACACTTATTAAATCCCTATGTACAGAGACATTGCACTGGTTGTTGGGATTACAAAGACAAAATTTGAATAACCCCTGTCCTCAAGACATGTGTACATACTCTCAGCGGATATAACATGTGCATAGACAGATAGCCATATGATAATACAAAGTAATTTTGGCAAAATAAACTGGAAGTTATTTGTTGTTGCTTTTTTTTTTAATGCTAATATACTAGGTCCTTTGGCAAGGATGGGAGAAAATTTTTGGCTTGCAAATCAATATTTATTTTATCTTAGAAGTTTCACTTGAAAATGAATCCTACATCTCCTTCAATTAAGAAATAACAGTTTCCTTCAGCTGACGTGAAGTTATTGATTACAGGGATAAGTGGCTGAGTTTGAAATGAAAGTGTCATTTGAGTTGGGATTAGTTTGGGGTTTTTAGAAGTAAACATCTTTCTTGCCCAAAAGATAATCTAGTACAAGCAAAATGTAATATTTTCTCTTCAAAGCTTACAATCATATAGTTTTAAAAAATATATCCTATATATGTGATCAATTTAATCAAATGAAATAATGTCTATTTCTACTGTATTTAAGTGATGAGAATATTAATAATTATTTTCTTCTTTTGGTTGTGACCATCTAGGGCAGAGGTTCCCAAAGTGGGTGATATCACCCCCTGGGGGGCACTGAAATGATCCAGGGGGACAATGCTAGCCTTGGGTATAGGGGGCATTGAATAAAAGAAGGATGCAGTGGAAGCATAAGGAAAGAAGAGAAGAGAATTTTGAAAAACCATTCATATAGGTTTCATCTGTTGTGTAACAGACTTAAAGTCAAAGTGATTACATTATTGTCTAAATTAACACACAAAATGCAAGCTATAACCCTTTAACAGTTTTTAATGCAATATCACGTCATCAAATTTTCCTTTAACACTTACGTGACACAATATTGCATCATCAAAATTTCAATTCAGGAAAAACTCCATGAATTTACAATAAATTATTAAATTGAAGATGTGGGGTTTTTTTTATTATATTTTTTGGAAATGATGCAAATTTTAAAAAAAACCATTAAATAGTTAAAAAATAGTAGATTTATACAGGGGAGCTGAGCAATTGTTTTTGAAAGGGGTGGTAGGCCAAATGAGTTTGGGAACCTCTTATATACGACAATAAATAGACTGTGTTTTCCCCTCCTGACCCTTCCCCTCCGCCTTAATTCAAAAAAGGAAAATAGCAAAAATATATAGAAAGTAGCAATAAAAATATTAGGCTCAGTATTAGAAACATTTATAATGTGTGCACGAACCTTTGTTTTAGTATTTAAAGAACAGAAAAAACAGGGAGGTTGAAGATGGAAAAAGATACTATTTTCTTTTCTCCCTCAATTCTCTCTTCTATCCCTTGCCTCAGTCTTAGCTTAATATTTAATAGATATATGTTTTGAAACATAATCCAATCATGGAAAACCAAAGGAAGCTGACTCACCACTGAGTGACGACAAGAAATTTTCCCTTTTATTTATTAACATAATAAATGTTTTCATTTTTTCAAGACGGCATAGATTTTAGCTGTGTTAGCAGTGGGCCTATTGTGCTCATGAAATAAACATGAATATTCAACTTTAGTGGATGAGGCATCCTGCATGGGTCACATATGAGACTGAAGAACTTTCTTATTAGTCATTCTTTTTTCCTAATATAGAAACATGTTTTGCCTGATTAGTTGATAGATATTATTTATAACCTGAGGTAGTTTTGTGGAACATCTGGGAACTAAGTGAGAGATGCTTGGTATCACTTGACATAGTACAACATGTGACTGCGAAAGAAATCTGAACAATTTCTTTTTAACATCAGAATTTGTTTTATTTTAGCAAAAAAATACCTTACAATTTATGTAACCTGCCTTATTTATATACATGATATTGTTTCAACCTCACAATAATTGTGTGGTAGAAGGTACAAATTCAGAGATGCTAAATGACTTGCCCAAAATTATTAAGCTACTCAGGGTCATAATTAGAACCCAGATTTTTTATTTACAAATCCAGAGCTCTTTCCATTCCACCCACACTGCATGCCTTTGTCTTAAGTAACCTCACTAGAGGCGGCATCATTTGGAATCAAGAAAACTTGGATTCAAACCCCACCACAGAAATTTATAAGCTGCATGACCCTGGGTGTGTCAGTTACCTGTAAAATGAGGGGATTGGACCTAGTTGTCCTTAAGGTCTCTTCCAGCTCTTTATTTGTGGTACAGTGAGCCTATGAGGAGGTTATAAATTTAACTACAAATGAGCTTTGGAAATATTTTAAGTAATGTCACCATTTTTGGAATGTCTTCAAATTCTGGGGTATATTCTTTTGAATATGCTTAGAGGTGGCAAGTTTTCATCTCTCTGAAGGGATTGGTTTGTTTTTGAAATAATAGCCATTTGACATGAATCTAGATGAGTAGTCTTTTTTTTTCTAATCTCACATCTAGAATGCATTCCCTCCTCATTGTCATCTCACCGTATCTCTTCCGAAGACAACCCAGGTGCTACTTCCTGCATGAAGCCTTCTTGATCCCCAGAGTCTTGAAATTATTTTGTTTTATATATATATATATATATATATATATATATATATATATAGTATCCCCTGGTAGAATATAAGCTTCTTGAGAATGGGGACTATTTTTTTCTTGATACCTCACATCACCTAACACCAAACCATACTTTGTAGTAGGTGCTTAAATGTTTGTCAGATTGAATTGAACCATGATCATAAAGTAATGACTTATTTTCTTCTTTAGATATAAACTGTTAAATTGATTACACTATCGTTATTATTGTTTTTTGTTAGATAAGAAAGTAGTAACAGGCCCATGAAACTGGGCAAGAATAGATATAAGGTCAGGAGGTTTAGTACAATGATATTACTTTATTTAATTTATTTATTTGCTTATTTACTCATTCATATTCATTCATTCATTCATTCATTCATTCATTTATTTTTGGCTAGGCAATGGGGTTAAGTGACTTGCCCAAGGTTATGCAGAGCTAGTAAGTGTTAAGTGTCTGAGGTCGGATTTGAACTCAGGTCCTCCTGACTCCAGGGCCAATGCTCTATCCATTGCGCCACCTAGCTGCCCCAATACTACTTTATTTTTGATCATCCTAGCATTCTTGCCCCTGAGCATAGCTCCTCTCAATTGTCACATAGGAGGGAGAATAGAGGGGAGAAATGGTTTTTTTTGTTGTTGTTTTTATTTACTTTGAATATACCTGTTGGGTGCTGGGTCACCCCATTAGTGGTGACATTTCTAGTGGATGTAATAAGAATTGTATTTATTATTTTCTTTATCTCTATGAAGTTAGCCATTTTGTCCCTGTAGCTTCTATGGATTTGGAAAGATGAACTTTTCCTCTCAGGTAATTGGAAGATTAGTTGGTTAAAAAAAATTCAATGAGAGAAATTGTGTTCCTAAAATAGATTTTTTTTTAAAGTTAAAAAATATTTTGTAATAGAACCCCACAGTACTTATTTCATTTTGTGAGGATTCTGCTGCTTGGGATTTCTTTAAGGCAGGTTACAAACTGATGCCAAAAAGGGACAATTTATAAAGACACACACACACACACACACAAAGGAATTGTGGCTGAAGAAAATGCTGTTAAATGTTTACTGGTGCTGGATATTGTTTGTATTTACTATCACCTCTATGAAAGTCCTTCTCTAATCATTGTAACATAAAAGTTACCCTAGATCCTAGAGGCCTGTGATGTCACTTGGACACAAATTTTGTCACGTCCTACCACGCTGGAAACATCTTGAATATAGATCCAACCACAGACTGTGTGTTTACTGTCAAAACCCCAAACCAACCAACTTCAGAGAGGCTCGTTGCTAGAGGGTTAGCTACCTGGAGTTGTTTTGTTTTATTTTTGCTTTTTACCACAATCAAGAAGACATGCTGATGATGGTGATGATGATGAGGACAATGACAACAGCAACAATAGCAGTAATAATAGTACCATTTATATAGGGTGGTTAGATGGCACAGTGGATAGAGTGCTGGCCTTGCAGTCAGGAGGACCTGAGTTCAAATCCAGCCTCACATACTTACTAGCTATATGACCCTGGACAAGTCACTTAACCCTGTTGCCTCAGTTTCCTCATGTGTAAAATGAGCTGGAGAAGGAAATGGCAAACTACTCCAGTATCCTTGCCAAGAAAACCCCAAATGGGGTCATGTAGAGTCAGACATGACTAGCGGACTAAACAACAAAAACATCATTTGTATAGAGCTTACTATTTGCCTGGCACTGTGTTAAGTGCTTTTCAATTATTATCTCATTTGATGCTCACAACAACCCTAACAGGTAGGTGTGGTTATTATTATCATCCCCATTTTACAGATGGGGAAACTAAAGTAAATAGATTGAATGACTTGTCCAAGGTCACAAAGTTGGTAAGTGTCTGAGGCGGAATTTAATTCAAGTCTTCCTGACTCTGTACTCAGACATCAATGGGTTGTAATGTCTATTGAAGCAGGAAATTGCCAGCGAGTGAAATAACTGATTTGTGTGGTATGTGTAGTATGTAGTATCTTTCTTTTGAGTTGGTTCAAATTCACAAGGAATACATACATATTAAAATTAAACTGGCTTTTATTAATTAACTTGTTATTTTATGACAATGAAGAAACAATTAGCCTGGTCTTAGTTCTTTTCAGAGCATAAGAAAATATTTTTGCAAACATTAGCAGCGAATCATTTTGGGGGACAATCTGAGTTTGATTTCCCATGCATAGATCACAATTAAACTTGCCTAGGAGTTACACCCCAGGGATTTACCTATCCCACGGTTAGAAATGAAGAATGTATAATCTGTGGTCTTTTTTTTTTTGTAGTCTTGTAGAATGCATTAATACTTAATCATGATTTGGTATAAATCAGTTTGTTCTAAGTATGTTTATATTAAGTAGTATTTTTGTGTGATGTAGAAATAAAGTTGGATATGCTTGGTCTGGCCTTCTTAAGAAGGGCAGTGAGTTGAATATGAAGATGATTCTTAACCTCTTTTCTCAAAGTTAACAGTATTAAGAAAGTAATGGAAAGGCTTGTAGTTTATGACCTCATCTCTGAGTAGGACCATTTAACGTTTCTTTGATTGATAGTAGGTACCATATATAGGCTTTTATTTTATCGTTCCTTAGAGAGATAGGGGATGAGATTGGCGCCAAGTAGCCTAACATTGTAAGTGTAGGGGTCTTAGCTGGTTTTTGTCTCCTTTTTCTTCCCTTTTCCCTACCCCTTCAAAGTCAGTCACCATGAAAACTTCTAATTTCTAATTCACTAAGGTTAATATCTCAATAGGAACTCACTAGGCACTTCATGGCTTAGCTGAAAGGGCTGTTGGGGTTAGTCAGCTGACTCAGAATTTCAGTCATGATTCTTACACTTAGTAGCAGGGATACCTTGGGCCATCTGTAAAATGAGTGGGGTAGAGGCAACTAGGTGGCACAGTGGATAGAGCACCAGCCCTGAAGTCAGGAGGACCTGAATTCAAACCCGGCCTCAGACCCAACACTTGACACTTACTAGGTGTGTGACCTTGGGCAAGTCACTTAACCCCAATTGCCTAAAAGCAAAAAAAAAAAATGAGTGGGGTTGAATGAGATGATATCAAAAACCTTTCCTTCTCCAAATCCTATGATCCTATTGATTCAGGTCAGGGATGAGAGAGGGAAAAGTGGGAGAATATAAGAGTCAGCATTGCTACTTAAAACAGATGCCAACATCACCACCTTGGTGGTTCAGTATAAACAGAAACATATTTAAGGGGAAGGAACAGAGATTGGAATAGCAAGTGTAAATGAAATGGAGACCCTCAGAATGATGATGGAGTCAGTCAGTTAACAAACATTTATTAAGTGCCTTCTTTGGGTAAGTTCTGGGAATACAGAAACAAAAATGAACCAGTCCCTTCCCTCCAGGGGCTGACATACCATTATATGTTTGTTATCGCCTGCTGACTTTTGTTTCGTGAAATATATCTATAAAATTATAGACAAATCCTCAAGACCCCCTTGCTGCTGTGTTGTCATCCTTTGTCTTCACGTGTGAGATAGATCTGAGAAAGTGATTTCTGTTTCAGGCCCTGCTTGAGTTCCTTCAAAGAGTAATAGACAACAGAGAAAAAAATAAAATGACTGTGAGGAATGTGGCCATGATTATGGCTCCCAATCTCTTTATGTGCCCTGGATTGAGCATCAAACCCAATGAACAAGGTGAATTTGTGATGGCTACTGGGACAGCCAACGTAATGCATTTCTTAATTAAATACCAGAAACTTCTTTGGACGGTGAGTACACTTTCTAAAGCCCTTTATAACACCATTGCACGTGATCAAAACAGTATTTTACATTAATTTTGAAAAGTTGTTTTTAAAATGTAGAAATGTGAGATGGATTCGATTTATAGCCCCACGCACAACAAGGGTTAAGAGTTATGAGCTCAAAGAACAAGAATAATCACATGGGTATGTCTACACTGAAAAATCCCCAAGACAGTTCGTGTCTTATCACTAGAAAACGTCTTGATAAACATAGGATTGTGCATCCTAGGCCTAGATGGGGCCTCAGAATCCAGCTAGCCTAAACATCTTAGTTTGGTAAAGTGGAAAATTTTTTAGATATGGAGTCTGAGGACCTGGGTTCCAATTCCAACTCTGTTATTTACTACTTGTATGACCTTGGGCAAGTCGCTGAACTTCTGTCTGCCTCAGTTTCCTAATCTTTAAAATGGGGATAAGAATAGCACCTACCTCATAGGATTGTGGTGAGGATCAAATAA
Organism: Phascolarctos cinereus; assembly: GCF_003287225.1. Lineage (NCBI taxonomy): Eukaryota > Metazoa > Chordata > Mammalia > Diprotodontia > Phascolarctidae > Phascolarctos > Phascolarctos cinereus. The sequence goes on from NW_027555958.1 coordinate 127,378,525, forward strand.
GATCATACTTGTAAAGAGCTTTGTAAACATTAAAGCACTATATAAATACTAGCTATTATTATTGATAATAATTATCGCATTGTAATTACAGATAAGGAAATTGAGATCTCAGCAGTTGGCATCTGAGGTGGAATCTGAACCTGAGTCTATTTTTTCCGGAGATAGCTTTTACCACCATAAGACAAGGCCTCACAGCCAGGAGTGGAGGGGCAACATGACATAGTAGGCAGAGAGCTGACCCTACAAGCCATGAAGATGTGAGATCAAATGTTATCTCCAACCTGTAGTGTCTGTGTGACCCTGTGCTCTCAGCTCTCTGGGCAGTTTTTTTAAGACTATAAGATGCAGAGAAGGTCCTTACTTCTCTTCACAAAGAAATCACAGATCTAGCATTTATCCCTGTAACCACAATGAAACCATGTAAAGTCTTCATTTGATTTTATCCAAAAACAAGTATTTCCTGTGATGCAAGGGAGAGAACATTAGCCATGGTCAGAAGTCCTGAAATGTAATCCAAGTTCTGTCAAAAACTAGTTTGGTGACCTTGGACACTTCTCTCCGTTTCTCTGGGCTTCAGTTTCTTTCTCTGTTAAATGAAGAAAGTAAGCTTAGGTGGTCTTTAAGCATTCCTTTCAGCTCAGATAGTTTAAAAAATATTTTTATTGATTTATTTTTAGTTTTCAACAATCACTTCCATACACTTTTGAGTTTTAAATTTTTCTCCCCAGGATGATGTGCAATCTGATATATGCTCTACATATCCATGCCTATTAAACATATTTTCACATTAGTCATGTTTATAAGGAAGAATTAGAACCAATAGGAGGAATCACAAAAAAGAGGAAACAAAACAAAACAGAAGGAAAAAAAGACAGCTCAAATATTTTGAAAGTCTAATCATAATTCCAACAAACTCGATAACAAGATTTTTCTCTACCCTCTCTCTTCTAGAGCCTTGCAAGATTTTGTCCTGTAGGAGTTCAGGCCAAATAATACAGAGCTGTTTTTTTGGAAAGCCTTGCCTCAAGAGATATTTACATTTTATACCTTTTCTCTTCTATTAGGTGACATCAGTGCTCCCTTTTCTCTACTTTTTTTTTCCATTTCTGTCTGGTACTTTATGACATGCATTAAGATAGTCAACATGTAGAACTCATCCATCAGCATATCCACCTTGAACAGAAGGTACAAATGGACGATGAGTTGGGTCCAGAATTAAACAGGAGAGTGGGTAGGAATGCCCTTGGGAAATTGTCAGATTTCTTTAAAGACCCCACGCTTCTCCCAGAAATCAGAGTCTATCTTTTTTAATAGCAATGTTCTACCAGAAACAGCCAGTCTCCGAAGAATGCAAAATTAGTATCACACAAAGAACAGTGGAAAGTTATGTGGCAGGTATGACCAGGCTGTAACATATAACAAAGAAGACCTCAAATAAAGAGGATAGTGAGAACAATGTATGATTGAAAAAGAAGATGGGTTGGTCACATGATAAAAACAAGGGATAAGAACATACTGCCCATATGTTCTACTGGTACGCCTGTGAGATCAGGAGAAACTGAGGTAAGCCCGCGGGAGCTGAGGTGGACTGCCATGGTGAACCCATGGGAAGATATGAACAAGAATCACACTGGATGGGCAGACATGGATGGGCAGACAGTCTTTACTACGGCAAGAAGTATTCATTCTACTAAGATCACAGATCCATTTGAATTTGAACATCTTGATCAGACTGATAATCTGAAATTAATTGAAGAGAAAAGGTCCCATGATGTCCTAAGTAATGCATTGATAACTTGATTAATTTAAATCATCCTCCCCCGTGATAACATTCTCTGACAAGTATTCAAAAGTTTTTTTTTTAGTCATAAAATAATGTTGAAAAAAATCTTCATTTATTAAAAATAATTTTAGACTTGAAAAAACTGGGTGTTAAAAGATCTGAGTTTTTCAGGGATGACTCCCACAAACATAATGAGATCAGTTTAATTAGCAGCAGCAACAGCAACAACGTCTCACATTTACATAGAGCTTCAGGGATTCATAGAGGACTCTCTCTCTCTCTCTATGTGTGTGTGTGTGTGTGTGTGTGTGTGTGTGTATATATATGTATGTATGTATGTATATATATATGTATTATGTATATAGTCTTGTTTAACCCTGTGAAGTAGGTGCTTTTATTGTCCCCATTCTACAGATAAGGAATTGGAGGGGAGGAGAGGTTAATCAACTTGCCCAGGCCATTAAACTTGGTAAATGTTACATATAAGAGATGAGATATGAACCCAGGTCTCTCTGACTTTGAATCCAGCACTCTTAAGTGTGTGTACAAGGCATTAGGAATATAAAAACCAAACACAAAACAAGCTTTGCTCTCAAGGAGCAAATTTTTCTTCTCTCTATATGAATATACCTCATGTAGACCATTTTTAAATGTTTATTATGTTAAAGAGAAAATATAGTTGTAAAAACATATATATTATTATTACATAGTTACATTTCAGTAGCAATTTCAATTCTGTTTTCTACTAAGCTATTATTTTTATTACTTTTCCCTCTACATTGTAATTTATGTTTTATTATATGCTATTATAATGTACTATTATTTTGAAATCCATATAATATAAATCTATAGTTTCATTCATCAAAATTGGCTCTCTTTTTAACAGTCAGTTTTGTATTGGTTTCTTGAAGTTAGAAAACTCTAATAATCTGAATTTGGGAAGAAGGGCCACAGATGGGTCTCAGGCCTGATGGAAACTGAAATTTTTTACTGTGGTTCAGTTGAATCAGTCTGAAAAACCTTGAAATTAATTGCCTATTTAAAATTAAGGCCAAGATAAAGGCTCATATTTATATAGTACTTGAGGGTCCAGAAAATGTTTTGCAATATCATTGTCTGGGAGGTGTTATTATTACCCCCACTTTACAGATGAGGAAACTGAGTCTCAGAACATTAAAAAACTTGATCAGAGTCATACAACTAATGAAATACCTGAGGCAGAATTCCAGCCTAGCTCTCCTGACTCCAAGTCTAGTTTGGTTGTATTTTTTCAATTTGTTACTATACTTTAATGCCTTTCCTTTCTAAAATTTTTACCAGTGCTGATTATAAAACATCATAAATATCTGAAACAGCCACAAAAATACCACCAAAATGAATTTGATTTGAATTATTTAGATGTAAAATGTGGTTATAGAAAAATCTCCATTTTGTTTCTTCTTAGATTCCCAAGTTTATTGTGACCCAAGTGAGGAAGCATAATAGTGAAAACCATAAAAAAGACAAAAAGGACAAAGCTGTGAAGAAACTGCTTAAGAAGATGGCTTATGACCGAGAAAAGTATGAAAAACAAGACAAAAATCCAAGTGATGTAAGAAAACATCAGAGTGTATATATATGTTTAAATAGTTTGTCATGTGTTTTATATTAAGGTTGCCTTTTTGAATGGGGGTTATAGCCAAACAAATCAATTCTTTGTTCTATCAGTAAAGAAGGGGTTTTACTCAAGTAAAAAAGTCTAATTTTTATTTCTTCTGGGCATGTGTGGTGATCATTCTAGTTCTAGGGCGGTATGTAACACACTGGCAATAACCAAGTGTGTAAATAATAAGAGACCTTTGATTTTTTAAATTAGTATGCTTAGTAGGACACACAAGATATCCACAGATTGCCCACTGTAGTTGGAAATCTCACAGGACTTTTTAATAGTAAATCACTGAGATGAAAATGTATTTTTATTTTCCTTTTGGCTGGAGGGGAAGAAAGAGTTGAGAAAGAGACAAGGTGTGAGGTCTAGACCATAGATAGCCTACTAGTAAAAATGTATTTTCTTAATTAAGGCAAATGATACTCTCAAACAGATCACAGTCAATCAAAGATGAAACACTGAACATATCTGAATGAGTTTTAGTTTGAGGGACTGTAGCGAGTTTGGAAAGAGTTAAGTTGGAAAGGCGAATTATCTTTAACTTTATGTTGAAGGACAGATACCTGTGTTGTGGGTCATATGTCTGTTCAGCATTTTTCTATATCATCTAGCAGACATTCCAGTATATTCAATAACTGGGGTTGAAAATAATGAAAGGTATCTATAAAATAATATTTGTGTAGCTAGTATGCAAATAGGAGATCATGAAGTCAAATGTTTCCATTGTTCTGTTTACCAAGAACCCCATCTTTTTTCTGCAACCATGTTTAGTTAAGTAGCGACATCTTGTGGGTAGATGTGGAAATGCAAGGACCTTCCATTGTCTGACTTTTTTTCTTTCTTTCAACTTTGGTCTCTTAAATTTACTGTTTAGATACTCTTCAACATATTCATAATTCCTTTTCATGTAAATATTTTTAGGGGACATACTGTAATGTCCAAGATCAGAAAATAACCTATTTTAAATGTAGGCTTTTTAGGATTGGGAAGATAGAGTGAAACACCTATCTGCCTTCTTAAGAGCAGAAAGGGCTTATCATAAGCCTAGGCTTGTAAATATAAAATCACATCAAAGGGATGAAAATCTTTTCTTGTATTCAAAGTTTTTTTCCTCTTCTCTTATTTGCTTTCATAACATCTTTGAAATTTGGAGCACTTGTATTGTTATCCCCAGATTATACCTAGAAAAATAGTTAGCTAAATCCTTTTAATTGTAACCCTTTGTAAAACAAACAAACCTAAAAGTTCCTATTTTCTTTATGAAAGGTGATATCATTTACTGTTTCTTACCTTGAGTAAGGTAGACTGCACTTATTCACACTTCTGTATTGTGTGTTAACTAGATATACTGTGAGTTGAAGTTTACCTCTGAAGTATCTATTAAGAAATATCTCACCAAACTGTATTGTAAGGGACACTTTTAATCTACTTAATAGAACAAACTTTTGAAAGAACTTCAACACGTTATTCACATATAAATGTGACTGCTGCTAAATACTAATGAATTTTCTCTATTCATTAAAGCAAGCCCTCAGAGAAGGAACAGTTTATTAGAAATAATAAAACCATATGTCATTAAAATGTTTTATACTTCATATTGGCCTTATCTTAAATTGGAATTTGTGGGGCACTACTAAGGGAGGAATTTACTGAACCTGACTTTTTTTTCTGCTAAATGTGGAGTGGGGGCCATGGGAGGATTAGTTGATGTCTGTATTCAAGCATTCTATGATTTTTTAATTATATTAGTTTATATAAGAGAAAGTACATGAGAAAATGACTATAATTTTCTGAATAAAATGTGGTAGGAAGAAAGTGCTGCCAGTGTGGTTAATCATAGACTTGTTCAATGTTAAAGCTGGATTTTACCTTAAAAATCCTGAAGCCCAAACCCCTCATTTTCTAGGTGAAGACCAGTGAATTTAATTAACTCGGCCAAAGTCATCCCACTAGCCACTGGGAGCAAGACGGGGGGGGGGGGTTGGAACCTTGATATATTCTCGGAGTTTGCTGGGTCCTTGCAACTGCCGATAATTCCATGGCTTGGCACAGAGCAGGCTGGGCATTGCAGGGCTGTGACAGTGCACTCTGGATTGTGTGTAGCTGTGGTTGCATTTCTTTAGCCACAACTCCATTTAAAATGCAGGCTCTGGTTTCATTTAACAACCTTTTTGACCCATGAGTATAGTTGAAGGTATTGTTTCACGCATCTGCTTTAGTCCCTGGAAGAGAGTCAGGAGTTACTTGGGGACCCCTTATGGAAAATCCAATTATATTATCAAGCATCAAATCTTGTTTCTTTTTTAAGGCATTCTAAAGGGTTTTTTTTTGGTAGCACATAAAAGAATATGATACTTTAATGAGACAAAATATCAACAACTCATTTTTATTAGCATTTAATTCACAATAAAATGCAAAGTAAAAATTAAAGGCATTTGGGTAATGAAGGAACAAATTATAACTTTCAGAATGAGAAATTGTTCATTCTTGCTCTCCTGGCCCTCTCTTTTAGTCCTCCCTTTAAGTTTAGGCATTTGAAATGCTTTCCTATAGCTGTAAAATAATGCGTTACATCTGGCCTTGTTCTTGGAAAACTCTTATTTCCAGGTTTCTCACTAGTGCATCTAATCATCTGTTGCCTTATTGAGGAAGAAAAAGCCATTAGGTTCATCAAAGGCTTCAGCTTTACATGTAAATTAGGTTTTGTAAAGGAGTATATGGAAATTAATGTTTGATCTTCTAAGAGTTAATATTTTCTAATACATGACATTGATGCAATAGCCCAAACCTATAGAGAGAAAAAAATCTGAGCAAGGCAGTTTTACTGCATTACCCATTGAGTACCTAATGAGGGAAGATTTGGATTGCAGTTTACTTAGCTGAATAATAAGAAATGAAGTCAGATTTTAAGCTCCCCTTTAGATCAGTATGTAGACCACATGAGAGCCATATGAAAACATTTTCTCCATTACAATATTGTTTACATGTTTAAGAAATTAACTGTAAAATTTTTAAAAGGCTGTTAAGTCCTTTACTTTAACTGATATTTAATGGTTAGTCAGTCAAGGAATCCTGCTCTTCTGGGTGACTTTCTGCATAAGCTCAGTTCTGAAACATAAAATTTCCAAGAGTAGTGGCCTGGATTGTTGCATTAGCAGCAGCTAGCTAGCATGTCTACGAGGAGCTTACCAAGTGGATGGCATGCGTTGAGTCAGCAATAATCGTGCCACAGGTTGAGAGCAGACCCAGAGTGCCGCCTTAATGAACAGGAATGGTTTGTCTTTCTGGAGCTTGGCAGCTCAATTATATTAGTATATCAATAGTGTTTGGGTTTTATACAACTTGATTGCCAGAGCTTCAGAGTAGTTAGCATAGATATGCAGGCCTCGGACAATGGACATAGCTTATAATCTTTTGTATAAATATCATTTGTCTGTACCTGTTCAAAATAGACAGCAATCACATCCTATCACTGCTTTTAAAATCTTCTGATCCTAACAATCATTACTTGGAACTTATTCCTTTTCCAGAGAGAAATGGTTTTCAGTAGATTCAGAATGAGCTGCAGCTTCAGTCTCTACAATGAGAATTGTTCAATTTTTCATCCCCCCCAAACACACATACACATATACAAACGTTTTAAAGTGTGCTCCCATAACGAGGCACACATTTTTCTGATGATGCATTTTGCTTATCTATACTTTTTTTTTTAAATCAGGAAGAGCTTTTTTTTGGGAGCAGGAAGACTTGGTGTATAATCAGTGATACAAAAAAAAGGGAGGAAAAGAGCATTAATAAATTACAGAATACACAGAACAGAACAAAAAGTCAAGAGGAGACTCCGATGACATAATTTTGTTACTAACTTAAATTTATTATTTTTACAAAACAAGCTATATGTAAGAGAAGTTCACAGTTTTATGTACTATCCTCTTTGTTCTTTATGATGATTGTTTAATTCTTAATGAAGGGGAGAGGGGCAAAGGATAAGATCCTAGATGTTAGAAATGGTATGTGTGAGGCAATATAGTACTACATTTGAAAGAGCAATATATTTAGAGTGAGGCTTCAGGTTCAAATCCCACTTGCTGTGTATGTTTGGGGCCTCAGTTTACTACTCTGTAAAGTGAGGAGGCCAGATGATATGATCCAGGCCTCTTTAAGCCCTTAACTCTAAGGCCCCCCCACAGCTTGAAGTGCATGATCCTATGAACCTACATACAGTCATCCCTTCCATATTAAGACTTTCCCCATTGTTTTTTCGATATATAGCAGGTCAGCAGACAAAATTAAATGGGAATTTTGGGAGAGTTCTGTGTCATCCAGCAGATGACACAGAAAAGGTTTAGAAACTCAGAAACGCATAAAGTATATGTATAATATTGTATAATATCAACTGTTTTATCTTTTAATACCATAATGATTCAGACTTCTCTGGTATGAAGGGATGGCCAAAAAATTTATGCAGATTTTCCAGATTATGGGGCACAGCGCCCCAGCTCCTGTGATGTAGAATGGATAACTGTATTTATAATTCTGTCTTTGGTGACACATCTACAGCCATGTCAAAGAGATGCAGATGGACTATAATAAATGACATTCAATTGATAATAGCCCAACTCTATGTTTATATAAAATTGGAGAACTTCAGAGCTTGGTAAGTAGTTCTCCTCAGATTGAGGCTTTGAAGATAGATTATGCTAGCCTCATTCCCTCTCCTTTCATTGGAAGGGACTGAGGTTGGAGGGGAGGGAGAGATCCCTGTATCTGTCACATCAATAAGGTCACTACTATCTCATGTAGCGCCTGCCAGTACTCACCAACATATCATAGAATAATCATCATAGAATTTTGAAAGTTTGAAGAGACCTCAGTAGCCATCTACTAATCCAACCCGTAGCTAGAAGGAATGTCTTTAAAATGGTTATCTCCCTTGACTCTTCTTAAATTTGCCTCCAAAGAGGAGGATACTATCCCCTCCTGAGGCAACCTCTTGTTGAATTGATCACTGTAGAAATCCAGGCCCTTCCCATTCACTATGTCCCTCCACTGGTATATGCCAATGAAGCAGATTCCTTGATGACTTTGGGAGATATGAGAGCTAGTAGTGGCTAAGATTCTTTTCTTGGAACTCGTACCTGCTGCCAGAATTCCACAGTGTCAGAAGTGTGTGGATGTGACAGGGGTGGTCTTTGATGTAATCCCTGATGTAGCTTAGGCCATAGGAGCTTATTTGTAGGTTGCTTTGAGCAGCAGAATTAAGATCAAGTTACTTACAGAGTTTCCATTGCTAAAACATATTTTGAGAAACACATTCCTGTTGCTCCATACATACATGCCAGGCACCCTCAGTTCACACTGTGTTTTGGAATGAAGCCAGCGTGCCTCTCTTTCCAAGTCCAACAATGACTCAGTTGAGTTAGGTGTATGATAACTCTGGTTTTCTTTACTTCCCTTTTTTGACAAATGGCTAAAAATTGTGTCCCAGAGATTTCCATCTTTTGATTTTTTTCCATATCCTTTTTTTTAAGGGATAAAATGAGGGAGGGAAGGATGGGTTGTGTTGAATGAGGAATTCATTCACTACTTTTAGTACTTTTTTTTTCCTAGGCAAAAGTGACTTGCCCAGGGTCACGCAGCTAGTAAGTATTAAGTGTTTGGTCTGATATCGGTTTTGAACTCAGATCCTCCTGATTTCAGGGCCAGTGCTCTATCAACTCTGCCACCTAGCTGCCGCCATTCACCACTTTTGATTAGAAAAGTATCACATTTTTCAAAGTGTACTTAAGCTTGAGTTAGGATGGTTGGTTACACACACACACACACACACACACACACACACACACACACACACACACACCACACTCTATTCCATGGAAGTTTTCCTGTCTTAACCATCTTAATTAATGAAAAGTGGATTTTTTTTCTGATTGATGCATTTGAAAATGGTAACTGAACACTTGCATTCTGTTTGAGATGACTGTACTCAGGACTACAGGGAAAGGGAATATTAGTAAGATATGGTCCCTACCTTTAAGGAACTCACAGTTTAATAGGGAAGATAAGAGACGTAATCAAATAGCTCTAATTCAAGGTAGACTATTGTGAGTGGCAAAGAAAGAGAACAAAGAAAATGCCAGGAGGGTTAGAGGAGAGAGTGATTACTTCTGACTAGAGGGAATCAGGGAATGATTTATGGCTGAGATGACATTTGAGTGGAGCTGAGCCTTGAAGGATGAGTAGGATTGCAATAGTCTGAGATGGGAGCAGGGAACATTATGAACAAAGCCTCAGAAGTGGCAGAGAAGTTAGCTCTGGGATCAGAGAGTTAAAAACCTGGAATTTTAGACCTGGAAAAAACTTTATTATTATTTAGCCCACCTTTCCCCAATGTTACAGGTGCAGAAATTGAGTCCCAGAAAATTAGAGTGACACAGATAGAAGCAGTCCTAGAAGCAAGCCAGGTCACCTTCCTCTCAGCCCAATATTCTTTCTTCTGCAACAATCTATCTCAGTTTGGTTAGAATAGAGAGGAAAAAAGTAGGAGGAAAATGATGGAAATATAGGGTGTCCCAAAAGTCTTAACTCATTTTAAGCTATTAAAGCTGTTTTGGGGGCACCCTGTATTAGTCTGGATTGAGACGTGTCTCCACAATAAATACTCTTTTTTTTTTTTTTTGGCTAGGCAGTGGGGTTAAGTGACTTGCCCAGGGTCACACAGCTAGTGAGTATCATGTTTCTGAGGCCAAATTTGAGCTCAGGTCCTCCTGACTTAAGGGCCAGTGTTCTATCCACTGCGCCATCTAGCTGCTCCACACAATAAATACTCTTCATGTGAGCAGTGAAAGATACTTTGCTACTTGAAAAAAACTACCACAAGCATATATTATTTTCATATCAATTTGGTTCTTTTGTCCATGTTTATCCTGAAACTTCTTTATAGAAATCATGTTCCCACAAATATTAGCATACTTGCCTATCATTCTGATTTTTAGTGGATGAGTAGAAATCAGTTTGATGTGATTATCCTTGGCAAATAAGAAAGAAAATCTGGCTCTTTCCACATGTTCTCCCTTCCTCTCTTTGTTATCTAGGACTCCTTTCTTGGATTTTGTTTGAAGCAAGCCTGCAGGAAGAAAAAGCTGTTTTTTGTTATTTTGTTATTTTTTTAAACATTTTTTATTGATATCTTTATTTTTGCATCACCTTCATTTCCCTGGATGTCCCTCTACTCACCCCTCCCAGAAAGACCTATATAATAAAGAATAAAAAGAGTGAGGACTGTACTTGTAATCTCATTGATATAGGAGCTCCTGGATGAGGAAGCTCCCTCCACAAACATAGGTCAGTCCTTTCTCTGCAACCTATGCTCTGGACTCTAGAAAGTTGCTTGGAGCAGAGATGTCAAACATGTGGCCAGTTATGCCAGCAACACTCCCAGAGTTGACCCAAACCAGTTTAAAATTTAATTAGAAAATATTTAACAAAGCTAATAAAAATACATTAAAACATAGTGATGTCAATATATGGAGAATCATACACTTTTTTTTTTTTACCACTTCTTCACTGGGAAATGGCTTTTGGTCTTAGATATTAATATCACATACCTCTATAGGTCTTGGACATGAGACCCTTACCAGAGATGCTTGATACAAAGATTTATTTTCCCCAATTAGCCTCTTCTTTTAAAATTTTAGTTGCACTGAATTTATTTGTACAGAACCTTTTTAATTTCAGTTTATCTTTTATTATTTCCTTTATCTCTTTTTTGGTTGTAAATTCTTCTCCTGGCCAGAGCTGTAAAAGATATCTGATCTGCTTTTTTTTTCTAATTTTTTTATGGTGTGACCTTTAATATTCAGTGCTATACTAGTCAAACTACCAAGAGGATACTTTATAGAGTTATATAAAATAATAAAATTAATTTGGAGGAACAAAAGCTCTAGAAGCTCAAGGGAAATATTGAGATAAAGTAGGAATGAAAGGAGGCTAGCACTTCCACACTCATATTATACATAAATCAGTAATCTTCAAAATTGTTTGCTATTAAAAATAGAAAATAGATGAGTGGAACAGACTCCTCAAAAGAGCAAGAATCAGAAACAATTGAACTAAAAAACCCAGAGTATGTAGATTACTTGGTGAAAAAAACCCTATTTGATAAAAATTGCTGGAAAAATGGGAAAGCAGGTTGGCAGAAATCAGATTTAGAACAACATCTTACACCAATATGCCACAATAAGCTGAAAATGTGCCCATAATAAGAATATCCATTTTGTAAGAATAGCAGCTAACTCTCAGTTTTATGAGACATAATTCCCACTCCTCTCTTTTTCTACTGTGAAAAGATTGCTGTATTCCCAAGTGCCTTTACCAAGTCACCACCATTATGTTATAGGGCAATAATAATAATATGAGAAGGGACCCATGCTATCAGGTAGCTTAAAATAAAACTGGGATATTTCCCTCTGTACCCTAAAAACAAGCAACCCCTACCCCCCAAAAAACTAAGTCTAAAGTATCTGGCTATTATGATCAGTGATAGAATTTGTTAGTTTGGCCATATTTGCAGAGGCCGTCAGGTTCTAATAAAATTGCCATATTTCGGTAATTAAAGCTTAAAGTTATGGAAAAAAAAACATAGCACTATATATTATAAACGCTTGTCAAATGAATATATAATTCCAGTTAGAATCTTTTATAAGATTTTTTATAATATGCTAAAATTCTCCTAAATTTGTTGTTATCCCCATTTTTCTACAGCCTAATTTAAATAGCAACTTTTTCATAAACTTCAAAATCAATATTTATTTTTCTGTTGAAATCCTACCCAGTCTTTATTTTACTGCATTTTTATTTTCAGTTCCAAATTCTCTCCCTCCCTCCACCTCATCTACCCATGGAGAAGGCACGAAGTACATACAAAACATATTGCAAGGGGAAAGAAGCAATAAAAATAAAAGTGAAAAAAATATGCTTTGGTCATGAGTCCTTTGGAATTGTCTTGGATCATTGTATTAATCAGAGTAGCTAAGCCTTTTACATCTGGTCATCCTTACAATATTGCTGTTACTATGTACAATGTTCTCTTAATTCTGCTCGCTTCATTTTGCATCAGTTCGCGTAATTTGTCCTAGTTTTTTCCTGAACCCATTCCACTCATCATTTCTTACAGCACAATAGTGCTCCATCACAATCACATGCCACAGTTTGTTCAGCCATTCCTCAATTGATGGGTGTCCCTTCAATTTCCAATCTTTGCTGCCTCAAAAACCTGCTATAAATTAAAATCAGATTTCTTACAATTAATAACAATAGCATCTATGATGGATTTATTCCTTTGCTTACAAAATTGTTTTTATTTTTAATTTTTATGGTCTTTTTTTCACATCGTTGTCACTTCCCACTGACTCCCCCTTTCTTATCCCATAGAGCCCATCCTTATAATAAATAGTCTTATTAAAAAAAACCCCAAACAAATCAACACATTAGCCATGTCTGAAAAATGTATGTTTTATTGTGTAGCTCTACTCTGCTTTTCTGTTGAAAGGCAGAAATGCTTCCTCATTGGCCTTCTGAAGTTGTGATTGGTCACTGCATTGACCAAAGTTTTCAAGTCTTTCAGGGTAGTTTTTCCCCTGCATCATTGCTAGCATTGTGTTGATTGTTTTTTAGGTTCTGTTCATCTCTGCATCAGTTTGTATAGATCTCAGTTTTCTCTGAATTCTTAACATTTGTTGGATCTGATAGCACAATAATATGCCATACACAAGCCAGTTTTTACAGACATTTCCCAATGGATAGACATCACCTTTTTCCCCCCTAGTTCTTTGCAACTATAAAAATGTCTTCCTATAAATATTTTTTTTAAAAGAATTGCCTGGGGTTCTGAGAGGTTAAATTACTTGCCTAGGACTTAAATCTGGGTCTTTCAGACTCCAGTGCTAGTTTTTTATCCATTATGGCACATATATAACAAATAGGTCAGACTATAGAAAAAAGTCTAATACATTAAAAAATACTTATAGCCAGACTTTTTTGTGCCGATCTACTTAGGTAGAGGAAGTGCCTTATATCATCAAGACCTCTCTTATTGATGAAATTACTGATCAAAGGGTATGCGTAGTTGCCTTTTTTGTGTAACTGAAATGATGGTATTATTGGTCAAAGGGTACGCGAAGTTGCCTTTTTTGTGTAACTGAAAATTGTATACAATTAAATTAATAACAATTTCCCCCTCCTCCAATGAAAGCTACCTGCCCATCATTTTCAGAACAGAATAGAATTTGATACTTTGATCTATCTTTTTTATTGGCTTTAGTGGTCCCTTCAGCAATGGTGATCACAGCCCCATGACACCTTAGGAGACAGTCTTCATGAGTTGCCATTGTCCCCTCCCACTATCTGAAAGAAAAAAAAAATCATATCCTAGTGGTTGGTCTTCTGATAATGGGCCTCTTTGAACTTATTCCTTGTTTTTCAGGTGACAAGATATACACGGTATCCCAAAGGTCTTGGTGAAGTTTTGTGCCTGCACCAAGACTTTTGGGACACCCATTAAAGTCCGTTGTCAGGTCCTTTATGCAATGCCTTTTGTTTTAACTTGGTAGGACTTACCAGAGCTTGTGCTCTATGGGCATAACCTTCAAAGACCTATGCCAGTGTCTGACACGTGGTAAGAGCTTAATAAATTCTGGTTGGTTGAATTGATTAACTGGTCAGGCACTGTTACAGATGGGTTTTGTGCTTTTCTATGTGGGCCTGGTATTTGTGAAACATTTTCTTGTATACATTACTGTTCTTATTTAAGAAGCTCCTTTAAAAATGAATTATGCCCCATATTTTCAGGAGTCTCAAAATACATTTTTATGTTTTCAGCTCTTGGAAATCATGTATTGATGTTTGTGTGTATAAATAAAATAACCCGTACATTCATCAGGAAGGGGCTAACAATGGTTCATTCTGTGCATTCCTTGTATGTGGTCTAAAGGGCAACCTAATTAGCTGAGAATGGAACCAATATTGCACCTAAACAAGGGGAGTGTGTTTCATTTTTCAGATGTTTGAGTGTAAAGATTAGGTACCCTGGAAGTTAGTGAAATTTGGGTTGAACAACATTCAAAAATACAGTCCTCACATATACAGAAACTTTTTTCTGAATCAATTTCATAAATTGCCAGGAAAAGGATGCACTAGCAGATAGTACTCAGAAATCAGCACTTAATATGGCAGTAATGGTTATTGCCGTCATTCTTTACATCTTTAAAAATAATTAAGCATTACTGTATGCATATTATAAAGTTCCCCTATCGCCATTAAAAGGATATTTGAGGTTCTGATGTAATTTGCTAAATTACATTATACAGTAGTTAAGGTTTTTATGTAGTAGAGTAGTAAAATGTGCAGTAGTTAAGCACACTTACCATATAATGCATTGCACAAAGTTACACGTTCCAGCTGCTCTCTGCTTTGTTCCAATGTCATGATTGCTTTGCAGGCTGACGTTCCTCAGGGAGTGATTCGCGTACAAGCGCCCCATCTTTCGAAAGTTTCCATGGCAATACAGCTCACTGAAGAACTGAAAGCCAGTGATGTTCTCGCCAGGTTTCTCAGCCAAGAAAGGTACGGGCCCGTGTCGATATTAATTATTCTGTAGTGTTTCTGGATTTCTGTGGGCTTCCTCTTTCAGAATGGGGTGGGAGCTACAGGAGTGGGGTGAGGGGAGGAGCTTCAAACTACTTTGTTCAGAGAACAGAAAGGAGTTCTGATAAAGAGGTGTTCTCCTTCCTCACCTCTGCCTCGTGGCTGTGCTGGCCTTATTCAAGACCCAGCTAAAATCCTACATCTGCAGAGGGTTTTTCCTAGTGTCCCCCCCCCCCCCAACAAAAAGAAAACCCTGTATAAACACACACACACACACACACACACACACACACACACACACACACAGAGCCTAGTGCCTTCTCAAAGATTACCTCCGATTCACCCTGTACATATCTTGTCTGTACATTACTTGTTTGCTTGTCATGTTTTGGCCTCTCTTTGTATCCTAGGGCTCAGTACAATGTCTGCCACAGAGAAAACACTTCCTAAGTACTGGTTGCCTTGACCTGTTGCTTGTAGCCTGAGCAGTGGGGCTGATTGGAATGAGTTTAAATTTGAATTTGATAAAATTTGTTTTTTAGCTTGGCAGTGTTTCAAGTGGGTGGTTGAAATTTTCTTCACAGCTCCTGCATTGTCCTGGAATAGTAGTAGGCTATTTATCTCGTTGGCATGGTGGAGAGATTGTTGGACTTGGAGTCAGGAAGACCTGAGTTCAACTCTGGCTTCAGACACTTACTAGCTTGTGACTTTGGGCAAGTCACATAACCTCTGTCTGCCTCATTTTCCTCATCTATAAAATGGGCATAATAACAGCACCATCTTCCTAGGGTTGTTGTAAGGATGACAGGGATAATATTGTAAAACACTTTACAAACTTTAAGGTGCTATGTAAATGCCATCAATTACTACCACCACCACCACCACCACCATTCCTCCTCCTCCTCCTCCTCCTACTGCTTCAGAATGTTGACAAAATATTAAGGTGGTACTATATGTAAAGCATTTTTGCAAACTTTAAGGTGTTATATAAGTGCTGTCTTATTTTTATCATTACTACTACTACCACTTCAGAATAGATTGATAAAATATTTAAAGCACTGTATAAATGCTAATTATCATTATTACTGTTTTGCCAGCTGAGTTAGGAAATTACTGTTGAGAAGTATAGTATTTCAGTTCTTTCTGTGTTGGTAGATAGTCTTCATATGTAGTTGTGGTCCTTCGCCTAACCTCCTCATGCCTTCCTCTCCCCTACCCCCAACAACAACAACAAGAATCTTTGCAGAACTTAGCTTTGGTTGGGCTTTGAATGGTAGATATACAGTCTATCACTGGACCCCATACTCAAAGAATATTCAGTATAGTAGGATCTGGCAGAGTTTGCTTCTCTCCTTGCATATCTTTCAAGGACTCATGGTCACTTCTTGCTCCAAGATTAGGCACCAGTAGAATATTAGTAGACTGTTCCTATATCAAGCAATAAGTATTTATTAAACTCTTGGCTATATGCTAGGCTTTGGGGGACTATGAAGAGAAAAGGAAAGCAAATCATCAAGGAAGAAACAAGATGTGTATAAATAAGTGCATGCAGAATTTATACAAAATTAAGTACAAAGTAATTTTGAGAGAGAAGGCACTATGAACTAGAAGGATCAGAAAAGGCTTCGTGGAGAAAGTGCTGGAGTCAGATCTTGAAGGAAATGAGGGATTGTAAAAGGTGGAGGTGGGGAGATAATGCATTCTAGGCATGGGGAATAGCCAGTGAAAACACATGGCTATAGAAAATTAAATCCTAATGGTCTGTAAACGGTGCCCTAATTTTGAACATGCTCTTTCCGTTAAAACAATAACAAAGGGTTTGTTGCTCTGTCCCTTTGGGCATTCCATTAAACTCTGCATATCTTCTTGGAACTTATTCTGCCTTTTAGAAGTAGACACATTTTGATTTGGTAGGTTTCCAAAAATAGATTGCTTTCCAGCCTTTTACCTATTGACTGCCTCTGTTAGTCAAGGACATATTTCGTAACATCTATTTTGCACGGTCACCAATCAAATGTGTTCATTTTAATTTTTAAAGTATTAGTTAAATAATAACTTTTTGCTTTAAGGTTCAGAAAAGGACTTCCTTACAACTCCATGAAATAGATAGTACAAGTCTTTTTATACCCTTTTTTTAGATGAGGAAACAAGCTGAAGCTTGTGCAGGTACAGACGCTTAGTATGAGAGCAGCGATTCTGTGGTCTTCTTACTTCTAGACTAAGCATTTTTACTACGTGGTGTGAACTCAGTGAACCTGAGCTAAAGTAAGATCTTGCCTACTGTATGTATTAAGTTTAGATTTTTCATGCTGGTGTTCAGAATCTTTTACTACTGGGCCCATTGGTCCACCTAGTACAGTGACTTAACTAGCTGTATGACCCTGAGCAAGTCATTTAACCGCTATCTGCCTCAGTTTCCTCAACTGTAAAATGGGGATAATAACAACACCAACCTCCCAGGGTTGTTGTGAGAATCAAATGAGATTACATTTGTAAAGTACTTAGCACTGTACCTGACACACAGTAGGTTCTTAATAAATGTTTCTCTGCCCCCCCCCCCCACCCCAAACCCTTGCCTCACCTTTATAGCTTTGGACCTTACTTTAGTCCTTCAAAGGATATGGGTATTCTTTCTATTGGTGCTGATAGCAACCTATGTCTTGTTAGCCTGTGCAACCCTTATCCATGTCCTTCATAAATTCTCCTGATAGCATCTACTCAACATGCTAAAAGCTTTTCTCTAGTTCTTTTGACATTCTCTCAGTATCAATGAAGGTAGATAGATAAATATGTGCATACATAAATATATATATAGAAATAGAATCAGATAAATAGATGGATAGATAGATAGGCAATCAGATAAGGTACTTATTAAGGACTTAGTATGTGCCAAGCACTGTGCTAAGCACTTGGGCTACAAATATGAGGAGCAGGAAGGGGGAGCAGACATCCTATGGCATGGTGAAGTGGTGTGGAAGTCTGGTTTCAGGCAAAGCAAGGTGAAAGCTCACACTTGTCAGAGCCCAGAGTGGTTCTAAGTGTGGAGTCCCAGGTTTCTGTGGGGAAGAGGTAGGTACAGTGGCCGGAGAAGAGTTGAAGTACTGTAGAGGTAGCTGGGAAAGAGTGTGTAGGCCTTGCTGTGGGCAAGATAAAATGACAATTCACCTGTCGGAGCCCAGGGTGGTTCCAAAGATTCCAGTCCAAAGGTTTGGCTTAGCCACCCCTTGTTCTTATTCTCATCTTATCTCTCTTTAATTGACTTCTTGTTTCCAATGGATCCAATCCATTTCCACTCTCTGCATGTACTTTGCTGCCTGAGAAAACAGGGAACTTAAAATGGTATGTCCTTAGGCTCTATTTTGTGGCCTTGTACAAATCACTTAAAATTCATTGAGCCTCAGTTTCTTCATCTGAAAAATAGGGATGGTATAGATGCTATCTATATCACAGAGCTGTGAAGATCAGATGAGGAGGGTACTACAGGAAGGATGGGGGTTGAGTCCTTGGAACTGAGAGTGATGGCAAAAAAAAAAAAAAGACTTCCAAAAGATGAGCTAAGATCATACACACAGAGAGATTTGTGAACTGTAAGAATGCTATGCAATGCCAGGAATTATTATTTCCATGTTATTTCTCCAACTGAAAATGGTCATTGGGAACAGTCTCATTCTAATCATTCATTTTTTTTCCCTTCTGCCTTAAGTGTTGTTGTCCTGCCACATTTACCTTGTACTTTATTATTTTGCATTTCATTACACCAATGAGACTGGCTTTCCTGTGTGCCTTGTGAAATTAATCTCTCTAATTTAAAGTCACATCTTATATGTGATTGTGCAGGCTGTTTTCAGGTTGCTTCATGGATTCACCGTGTCTGACAAAGTAGACTACAAATTCCTGAAAGCAGGAATAGGGATTAGTCTTTGCCTTTTTATTTTATTTATTTTTTTTTTTTGGTATCATTCAATAAAATGCTTTCCCCTTAGGAAGAGCTAACATTGATAAAGACTTTTTGACTGAATTCGTCAAACGCATGTTACCCACTTAAGGTATTCTGTAAACTGTGTTATGGCCTGAGGATGCTAAAACAATAACAAAAAGAACTTCCTGCCCTCAAGGAGTTTATATTCGGTAAGAAGGATACAAGTTGTACACATTTGATACATACAAAGCCTATGCCAAGTCAGTAATATATATTAAGTGTTTTAGATGGATTGTTCATTTGTTCAGTTGTTTTTTTTCAATAGTGTTCAACTCTTTGTTACCGTATTTGGGGTTTTCTTGGCAAAGGTACTGGAGTGTTTTGCTATTTCCTTCTCCAGCTCATTTTACAGATGAGGAAATTGAGGCAAACAGGTTAAGTGACTTGCCCAGGCACCCAGCTAGGAATTGTCAGAGGCCAGATTAGAACTCAGGAAGATGAGTCTTCCTGATTCTAGGCCCAGCGCTCTATTCATTGTATCACCTACCTGCATGAGATGAGTAGTAAGCATATTACTATCCCCATTTTACAGATGAGGAAAGACAGACCAACCCAGAGGGGTTAAATGACTTGCCATATAGTCATGCAATTATTAAATACCAGAGCTAGGGCCCCTTTATGGTAAACATACTATATCAGAGGCTATGATGTTATCATATGTATGATATGTATGTACGATACTGTACTATATGTATGTATGATACTATATATATATATATATACATATATATATATATATATATATATACATACACACACACATATGTATAAGAATAATCATATGTATGGTAACCATGTATCACCTCATTGGACCCTATCTTCTGGATGACTTCTACATCTCAATCCCATTACCAAACTATACTTCCAAAGCAAATGCTTGCTGGAAAAGCAATGAGCACTTACATTGTGCTAATAGAGGATCATGAAATCATAGATTTAGAGCCAGAAGACCCCTTGGAGGCCATCTATCCCAACTCTCATTTTACAGAAGAAGAAATTGCTAAAGTGATTCCCTAGTAAAACTTGGGTCTAAGTGTGTCTCCTCACCTACTTGGCGAGCTCCAGATGGTCCCTTATTACCTCCAAGATCCAGTGTCAGCTTGTCTGTTTGGCATTTCATAACTTTACTGCTTTCTACCTGTCCTGCATTCTTATAACTTACTTCCCTCTACCCATCATGCCTTTCAGCTTCACTGGCTTCACTTGTTCTTTCTCGCACACTTAGCCCTTCATCTCTTGACTCCATTCCTTTGCGGGCTGTTTCCCAGTACTGGAATGTTCCCTTCTCGCTTCTGCATCTTCACTACCCAGACTTCTTTCAAAATGAACCTCAGTTCCCATCTTGGGCAAGAGGCCTTTCCTGGTCTCTTCTTACCCCTCCACCAGCCCCGCATATTCTCCTGGTCCCCTTTCCCTCTGAAATTATCTTCCATCTACCTTCCTTAGATCATCCACCCTATCCTTCCATCAGTCCATCTTATGTGTACGTAGTTATTTACGTGCTATCTTCTACATTACAATGGGAGCTCCTCAGTTGAAGGCAGCTTCGAATTTTATCTTTCTTTGTATCCTGAGGCTCAATACTTAGTGATTAAGAAGTGATTGTTGATTGATTTGGTTCAGAGGTTTAAGGACTTACAGGTGACTTGCCCACGTTCAGACAGGTGATAAAGGTGAACTAGGGGAGGGACTTAAGCTTGAGAATTCTGACTCTAGAGCAAGCACACTATCTATGGTACCGTGTTGCCTCTCATTTTTTTTTTTTAGCTATTGCTTTAGTACACCAAGTGGAACCCAAAGGTCTTGGGGGAGTAAAAAAAAACACCTTAAAAATAAACAACTTCATGGAAATCTTGGTTCCATAAATGTAACTGCCTCCTTTTAAAATATTCCAAAGATTGAATATATGTTTATAATGAATGTATGTCTCTCCAATTGAATTTTAAGTTCCTTAGGGTAAAGACTAGGTCTTATACATTTTGGTATTCCTCTTAGGACATAACCACAATGCTATGCTTGGTAAATATTTATTGAATGAATGAAAGGAATGTGAAAAATAGAGTAGAAGTATTTCTTTTTAACAGCTATTTGAGTGTCTCTTTGGTGCCTGGATACCATACATTATTGGAGATTAGTGTGTTATTTTCTTTGAAATCTTGTGTCTTTAGATATTTCGATATCAGAAACCATGAATTTTTATATTAATAATTTTATTGGTAATTGATGTGTTGGGCATTTTCTTTGAAATTTTATGTCTTAACATAGTGATTTATTATTTTACTCTGATATGCATGAGTAGCTGAGTTAATATTAATTTACAGGTGACATCTTTTTACTGATTCTGCACATTTAGCAGATGGGAAGAATAGAAATGTGCAGATAATTACAGTGTGTCTAAGCTGTGAATTTTCCATACAGCCCAGCATCCCCTTAGCACATTAAAAGAATATGATTGCAAGCTGTTTGATGGTGTGACTAATCAGTTTGTTTTCTCTCCAACAGCGGAGTTGTCCAGACGCTCAAGAAAGGGGAAGTTTTTTTGTATGAAATAGGAGGAAATATTGGTAAGAACAGGCTTTTCTACTTTCCTTATATGAGCTGACATTTCTAATCTTTATTATTAATATCTGTGGAGCAAAATGGGTCAAGCATATAAAATAATATTTTAGATGCTGCTAAGTTATGGTTTTCTATATGATCTACTTACTCATCACTTTTTAAGAAGGAATCCTGGATGGCCAAACCTCTCTTCGCAGACTGTCTGAGACACTTCCGCATAAACTCTCCTCCTGAGTTTAACTTCAAATTCAGGCAAATGCCCTGCAACAGGGAGAGACTCCCATATTCAATAATGATGCAGATTTTCCAAACCCTACCTCCTTTACACTTGATGACAGCTTACCTGTAGGAATGAGGTACTTAGTGCCAAAAAAGCATTTTTAATGTTATAATTGTTTCTTTTTTTTTAAGAAAGAAAACCAGAGATGTTTCTGACTCTAGTTTTTGTTGTTGTTTGCCTAATATTTTATACACATTGGGAACTTAGGACATTCCTTATGGAGAAGAGAAATATCATAAATGGATTTAAAAAATCTTTTGTAATGGTTCATGGACATTTAAAAGAATTTCAGTAAAAATGATCATTTTTTTAATCCTTTAAAAGGAATAGCTTAACTTTGATTTTTATTAAGAATTTGAAAGTGATTAGTGAAAATGGCTTAAAAATTAAAGAAAAGAATTTTTTAATTTTAAAAGAATGATTTTGAAACAACCTACAGACCACTGGATTAGGAATCAGGAGACTTGAAGTCAAGTCTCATGTCTACTGCTGACTTGCTATTTGATCATGGGGAAGTCATTTAACTTCTCTGGGCTTTAGTTTCCTCACTTGTAAAAGGAAGAGATGGGTGGTCTCTATGTCACCTTTCACTATAAAAATCTATGATTTTACGAATCTATTCAAAATGAAAACTTAATTTAGATGAGCTTGTTTGGATCCTTAAAGAAAAGGATGTTGCCTGTAAATGAAGCAGGATCTCATTCTTAAAACTTCAAGAACATTTGAAATTTAAAGTTAAAACCTTTCCCATTCTCTTTTTGCAAAAATTAACCATAAAATGTATAAATTCTTCCTTCTTTAAGTAAACTTTTAAGTTTCTCATCTTTGCTCTTGGGAGTTAAGAATGACATGTGGCATGTCCTATGAAAGGGAAGCTTCTGATGGACATTAGAAGAAAGTATTATTGGAACTAAGATAGTTTCAGAATTGTTGACTCTGAACTTTGAAAGGATCTCTTGAGCCTCTTTATTTAAAATATCTCAAGCCCTACTTCTTTAGTTTTTAAAAAAATGCTAGTTATCTATGGATATTCTATATTAATGATTCCTTTATGGATATAGGTATATATATTAATTTATTTATTTACAATTCTGCAATACTGTCCTTGGTAATAATTTTGGGGGATGAAGAAAATGGAGGATAGGAAGCTGGTTTTTCTTTTTTAAGTACAAGTCTTCTATATTAAAATGTGAAACTGTCTTATACCATGGAAAGGGCATTGGCTCTAGAGTCAGGACCTGGTTTGAAATTCCTCCTCTGCCACTTATTACCCATGTGACATTGGGCAAGTGACTTAACCTCTGGCATCTCATTCCTCTTCCATAAAGAAAGGATTGGATTAGATGGCCTGTGAGGTACCTTCTAGTTCAAGATCAATGAACCTAAGTTTAAAAATAACATTGACGTTTCCACCACTGTAAATTGGTGACATATGTGTCTTTAATAGGAGAACGCTGCCTTGACGATGATACGTACATGAAGGACTTACATCAACTCAACCCAAATGCCGAGTGGGTTATAAAGTCCAAGCCTGCGTAGAAGACTTACACACTGCAGACAATTATATGGACTGACTTGATGACAATTGTTGGATTGAAGAAAATGAAAGAAATAGTGGGATTCTTTTGTTATTCTAATATGCCCTGATATTAATGAGTGACACTTTGAAGCCTTATTAAAAAAAAAAAATCTCCCTTGACTTTGTTCCCATTTGGCACAGCCTAAAGAATATTTTCCTTCTTTTTAATATGACTTGTGCTCCTGCCAGAATAATGGATTTTTTTATTATTAGGAAACAAAAGCCCCTTGAGTGAGATACAGAGGAAATTAATTGGTTTATGGCCTGTGTTATGTTCTCCGTGTAACATGTGCTAGTTAGTGGAGGTGATTGGATTTAATATTATAGGAAAATGTATGTGTATGAATTCCCACACCCCTTTTTGATCATGTATACTCGGTACATTTTTTAAACCCATGAAATGAGGAATACATTGTTAAGAAAAGGGTTTTTTTCCCTTTTTTTTTCTGATGATAATACATTCCATGTGTGACTAGTTATTAAGTAGTACATCTCTTAGAACCAGCTGACTTGAGTAGCACATCTTGGAATGTTAGAATGCTAATGTTCACATTAGTGAGACATTTTTTTTAACAATTATTTGCTATTCCTGCCGTATCACATGAAGTGATTCAGGAATTTTTTTACACATACTTGACACGTGAACAGAACTCTATCCACTGTCAAGAAAATGGGACTGTCAGAAACTGCCAATTATCACTGAGCTGTCGAATACTGATGTTTGAGAATAAATAAAATATATCCACGGAGAGAAATGGGATTATGGATAACAAGAGAGTGAAAGCCAAACCACTTAGAATGTTCTGTATTCCTTTAAATGGAATTTAAAAAGTGGTAGCTGGTACTCCACATTGTCATAGCAGAATTAGAAATGTATATGAGGTCATGTAATGCAGTAATGGTTGGAGAATGCATTCTATGCAGAGAGGGATTGCAGAGTCATAAAAGTCTGCTGGTTAGCATAATTCTGGTTGGTAGGACCCAGTGCACATGAGGAGGCTGATATTCGTGGCCTTATTTTAAAAATAATCAGAATAAATTTATTGTATGCAGTGGAAAATACCATTCACAGGAATTTTATTGCACAAACCATATTGTGGCTAGAGATCTTGGGATTGTACTGTAAATAAGAAGGAGCAAATGGAAGAAAAATGTTAAATATTTTATGAGTTTTGAGTGTAGCAAATAAAAGGCAATGTAAATGAGTAACTCAACAAACTGCGTTTATGACACTTTTTGGTAGGACTTAGGAAAATTTATCCATTTTATCAGGAACCCTTGATGTCATTTTAATTAAGAGGAAAGTGTTGTTAATAAGAAGAGTTGTGAATTTTCAGCATATAATTACAAAAGCATCCTGTGGATATGATCACTTAAGTAACTACGGTGATTTCGTGCCATTTCTCTTTTTTATTATTTAAACAAGATCTTTTATAATTAAATGCATTTTTCTTAATCTATCTTCTCTCTTGAATTATTTCTTCTAATTGTATGAATGTGTGAGTCATGCTCAACCAAAAAGGCTATAATTGTTGATTTTTTTTAGTTCCAAATGATTTCCACTCTTCATTGGCTATTATGTAACTTTCCAAGTGGAAAGACATGTGGGAGCCATAAAATTGTTTTCTTTCTTGTTTTCTCCTCTTGTTGACTTTCCTCCTTTAACAGATTTCAATGGGGATTTTGCCTTATGCCTGATTTTCACAACATATATTAATGAAATGTATGCCAAATAATGCTTTACCATTCTTTCCATCATTATCAGCTTATCATGAAAACAATCTAACATGAGGAAATAAGCAAGGTTCACAGGGAATATTTTTATAAAGAACCAGATGTCTGAACTTTGTCAACAAAGGAAGCACATAGATGCTGATGAAAATCAATCAGAGGAGTGGAATTTTCCTGCCGTTCTTGTCAGCTCTTTCCCCTATCACCCTATCCAGTACCCACCCTGGAAAGTGCACCAGATTTTGGGGATGAAAAGAGAAGGTGGCTAAAGTTTGAGACTTAGTCCATAATTCTGAAGTCTCCAATTGGAGCATCGGGATGGCATCCATCTCCCTTTATCTGGGCAAAACTTTGCTTCTCTCCAAAAGGACAAACAAACAAAAAGCTATCTTTCCCTTAAGTGTTTTCTAAAAAAACAAATAACGATAACCTTCTTTGATGGCACATTTCATTGTCCTTTGGTGTAAGCTTTGAAGATAGAATTTTTTGATGTTAAAATAATGTTGCATCATATCTTCCTGGCCCCAAAAGTTCCTTATTGTCTTTTTTGTTTGAATTTTAACTACATGAGTTGGATGTCTTGCTTGTTTGTTTTTTGTAAGACAGCACAAAAGAGAAACCAAATGTGTTGGGGTTGAGAGTCATACGGAACACCTCTAACAGGGGGACTGTTCTAGGGTAGAAGGCAGAAGAGCTAGGTTTTTAAAAGGTAGAAAGAGGTCTGTTTTTATTATATATACTTTATCTTTGCTGAGTGAGGTCCATATAATTTGATACTATTAAAAACTGTTGCTGCAATTATTATAGAAAATTCCCTGCAAATTCCCCTTGGGAAAAGCAGGTAAAAGTCATAGGATTTTTCATATTTGTCCTTTCTTTTCTTCAGTTGGATCATTTCTCTCCTTCATGAATGTTTCTTAAATACTTATCAGTAGGTGGCAGTATTGCCCAGATATTCTTTTGTTTCTGAACTCTACAAACTATGGAAAGCTGATGGATTACGATCTAATACACCCAGACTTTAGATATTCTGAAGTTGATATTACAGTGAATTTTCTAAAATAATCCTCTGTAATAAACATCATCATTATCTGTTAAAATACTAAGGTGTCAGGGTTAGAAAGAATTGGATCATATGGGTCTCCTTTTATCCTGCTGGGAGCTTACCTTCTAAAATGATTCCTTCCCTTTCCTCTTTTCCTTCCCCCTTCTTTTCTTTCATGTATTTATTTGTTAACTTATTAAAAGCAAATATATTTATTCATGTATTTTCATATACATAGGGAATTTTGCTGACTACAATACAAGGAATGACATAAACAGTTACAATGTAAAACTCAGTGTATATTTTAAATTATTTACAATCCAGAATCTGAAGGCAAGCTAAAATGTTTGAAAAATGAATGTTGAACCTTAAGCATAATCAACCATTTGTGTAGCAGAAGCCATTCTGCGAAAAGTTATAGCTTGGATCCTTGAAGTTAACAGGAGTACTTTTCAGTAATGCCTTAATGGGGGGAACAGGGCAGGGGATCAAAGACATCATTATCCTTTGCTTGATTCATTTCCCTCTAAAACCTTTCTTAACATGCATACAGATGTTAAAAGTTTTCAGTACAATCCTTCATAGTTTCTCCCATTTTAAACTTTTTGGGGAATAAAATGATATAAAAACAGTACCCATTATTGTGAAGGACGGTGTACTAGTTAGGCACTGTGCAGGGATTCATGCCCTCTTGCCCATGAGAATCTTATGGACTAGGTGAAGGGAATCAGATATATTCACAAAAGGAAAGGCCATTAGAGAGGTGATGACAAAATGGGATAAGCTCAGAGGCATGGGAGATTCTTTTGGGAGAGTTCTTGATTGAGTTCTTCAGTTGAGGGAACTCTTCATGAAGGGGATAGCACTGGAGCTAACCAGGACCTTGGTAAATGGTGAATTTTTTACTCATGGAAGACTGGGGTAAGGGATATTCCAAAGCAAGGAAATGACATAGGCAAAAGTCCCAGGATGAGAAAGTTTGGGATATGACAAGCAGTCCTGATTGACCAGAAAACAGGATTTTTGCAGGGAGGCAAATGGAGATCAAAATGGAAAAAGCAGACTGACTTCTGTATCACCTAGGACCTTAAGTGTCAGGCTATAGGGTTTGATTTGATAAGCCATGTTTTTGAGCAAGGGAGTGATGTGATCAAGGTTTCATTTTAGAAATCGCATCATTAGTACAATTTGATTGCTTTGAGATTTAAGAAACTTTATTATATAGAGCAGTTCTTTGCCCCTTATGTTTAGACTATCCAGTCAGTGCATTTGTAGCTTAACATCAGGGGCAAAGGCCATTTCTTGAGCATGTAATGGCTCCGTACAGACATAAGGACAGTAACAACAGAGATAAGACCTTTGCTCTCAAGATAAAGTTATCCTAGAAACTCACAGCACTATCATATAGGACAGAGATCTTTGCAACTCAGCCAAGAAATCCAAATGAACTACTATTGTCCTTTATTCTTGTTCTTTTTTAATCTTTTATTCTTTTTATATTTTTCTAAATATTTTTTAAAATATTTATTCTTTTTATCTTTTATTCTTATTCTTTATTACTCATTTTATTGTTGTTGAGTCATTTTTCAGTCATATCTTACTCTTCCTAACCCCATTTGGGTTTTCTTGGCCGAGATATTGGAGTGGTTTGCCATTTCCTTACACATGAGGAAACTGAGGCAAACAGGATAAATCATACAGCTAGTAACTGTCTATGGACAGATTTTTAAGCTTGTATTTATTATTTTATTTTTCCCCAGTTATGTATAAAAACAATTTTTAACATTAATTTTTAACACTTTGAGTTCCAACTTCTCTCCCTTTCTCCTTCCCCACTCTTCCCATCCTCCACTGAGAAGGCAAGTAGTTCCATGTAGGTTATACATTTGTAGTCATGCCAAACATTCACCATAGTCAGGTGAAACGAAACATAAGGAAAAAAAAACTAAAGAAAAATAAAGTTTAAAAAAAAAGTATGCTTCAGTCTGGGTTCAGACGCTATCAGTTCTTTCTCTGGGGTTGGATAGCATTTTTCTTCATAAGTCCTTCAGAGTTGTCTTGGATCATTGCATTACTGAGAATAGCTAAGTCATTCACAGATGATCACACAATATTGCTGTTACTTTGTACACAGTACGTTTCACTTTGCATCAGCTGATATAAACTTTTCCAGGTTTTTCTGCAAGCATCCTGCTCATCATTTCTTATAGTACAATAGTATTCCATCATAATCATGTACCACAACATCTTCAGCCATTACCCAATTGATGGGTATCCCCTCAACTTCTAATTCTTTACCTCCAGAAAAGAGCTTCTATAAGTATTTTTGTATATATAGGTCCTTTTCCTTTTTGTTTTTTATCTCTTTTGGGATACAGACCTAGTAGTGGTATTGTAGGTCAAAGGATATGCATGATTTTATAACCCTTTGAGCATAGTTCCAAATTGTTCTACAGAATGGTTGAATCAATTCACAAACCCAACAGTGCATTAAAGTCTCGTTTTTCCCACATTCCCCCATTTACCTTTTCTGCCCTATTAGCCAATCTAATAGGTATGAGGTAGTACCTCAGAATTATTTTAATTTGCATTTCTCTAATCAGTAGTGAGTTGAGTATTTTTTTTCATATGGCTACAGATAGCTTTGATTACCTCATCTGAAAACTGATCATATCTTTTGATAATTTATCAGTTGGGGAATTGCCCTTATTTTTATAAATTTGACTCAGTTCTCTGTATGTTCAAGAAGTAGGCCTTTATCAGAGAAACTCACTTCATCCTATTCCCCAGCCCCGTTTATTCTATTCTCCTCTCCTTTCAGCCTATCCCTCCTCCAAAGTGTTTTGCCTCTGACTACTCCCTCCCAATCTGCCCTCCCTTCTATCACCAAGGCCAGATTTGCACTCAGGAAGATGACCTCATCTCTACGACAACTTGCTGGGTCTTTGGGTGATCCTGTGCTTGCACCCCCAGTTGAAGTTCCCCCACAGTTAGTTCCCAGTTCATTGTTCTACTATTTCTGGTTGTTTGGTTCCTCTACCCCTCTGCACCACCCCTCCACCATGTAGCATTTAATATGTACTTAATAGTGACAGCAAAATCCTCCCAAAGTTCTCATTGGCCTCAATATTTAAGTTCATGGAATTTTGTTTGTTTATTCCCTCTGGTTCTTTTGCATCGTAGTATACAAGCTCCATGGATTTATCATCAAGTAATCCCAGGGTATCTGATGGCACTTGAAAAGCCTCCTATTGATCTTCCTGCTGAAGGCTATCCCTATTCCAATCCAACCTCTGCACAGCCACTGAAGTAACTTTTCTAAAGCATAGATCTGATCATATCATGATTCCCCTTCAGTGGTTCCCTGTTGCCTCTGGATCAGCTATAAACTTGCCTGCTTGACATCTAAAATTCTTTCTTAACAGCCTGGCACCTTCCTACCTTTCCATTCTTTTTAGACATCACTCCCCTTATAGCATGCTACAATCCAGCCATGCTGAACTACATGTTGATTGTCACATATGCCACACCATCTCTGGTCTGATGCACCACCATCTCCAGTATCTAGAATGTGCTCCTTCCTAACCTTTGGCTTCTGGAATCCCAGGTTTCCTTCAAGACTCAGCTTAAGCCCCATCACTGTGCACAAAAACTTTTCTGATCCCCATAGCTTCTGTCTCTATTCCCAAATGACTTTGTTTTCATTTCATCTATCTATCTATCTATCTATCTATCTATCTATCTATCTATCTATCTATCTATCTGTCTGTCTGTCTGTCTGTCTGTCTGTCTGTCTGTCTGTCTGTCTATCTATCTATCTATCTATCTATCTATCTATCTATCTGTCTGTCTGTCTGTCTAATCATCTATACACACTTACAGGTAACATATGTATATACCACAAGCATATGGAATTATACACACGTATGTGCATGTTGTACCCTCCATTAGAACTGAAGCTCCCTGAGGGCAGGGTCTATTACACTTTTGTCTTTGTATATTACTAGTGCTTAGCACCTTGCCTGGTTGAGCACTTAATACTATTACTTAGCACCTTGCCTGGTTGAGCACTTAATATGTGCTTGTTAATTGATTTATTGGTTGAAGGACTCTTTCCCTTGATTTTTTTTAATTGATACCCAAAATATCAGCAGAAAGGGGACTGAGCATTCATAATAACGGGATTGCCTGGCTAAAACCTAAGATGAGGTCTGATGAAAACAATAAAGCTGTAGCACTAGGAACCTTGCTATGGGGCCTACTACTTCTGTTGTTGGTTCTCTAATCAGAAATCCTGAGTATTAGCTTCCAGCAGAGCCTCATTTCAGACAAACTACTCTCCTTCACATTGATTTTCAATATCTATACTTTTAACTCTGACCTTATAATACTACCTTTTGTATGACTTTAAAGCACATAAACATTTTATCTTCTTTCTAGTTTCTTTAAGCCAAAGGTAGCATGACATAAAAATCACAGAATTTTGGATTTCAACTAAAATAACTTCTATAGAATGCCTAAGAAGTGAGTAATAATATTAATTATTATTATAAGTATAGTTATAGCTAGCATTTATATAGTGCTTTAAAGGTTTCCAAAATACTTTTTGCAAATGTTTTGCCTTCACAACAATCTTGGGAGGTAGGTGCTATTATATCTATTTGACAGATGAGGATGTAGAAGAGCTTGAGAGAAGAGAGGGAGCCTTGGCAAGGAGAAGGGCTATCTCTTCATCAGCACCTGGAACAAAGGATTTATGATGTCAGGAAGAAAAGAAAACTTCTGGCATTTTATTGATAATGTATATGATGAAGTCCTCAATTAAGGAGTAGGAGGAGGTGGTGCTTTGAAAGGCTTGAAGAGAGAAGAGAATGTTTGGAATAGTTGTTTGAGTGGAATAGAGATAAATGACAGTATGACAAAGGCTTTTGCAATGAGGACCCAGTTGAGATTAGACAACATAAATTTGTAGTGTACCTAGTCAGCATGGTTTCATAACTTTCTATAACTGATCAGTAGCACATAAGAGTGAAAGAAGTGTGGGTGGTGGAAGTGATTCAGGGCTGGAGTTTGGCAAGGCATGATCACTGATAGGAAACAGGAGCAAAGAATTCATGACTGCAAGATGCTGTAGGGTTGAACTGGTTCACCAAATGATCAAGGTTAACAAAGGGAGTATAGTGTAGTCAGAGCAGGGGTGCTTGCCTGAGGAAATACTTAGGCTGTAGAGGGATTGGAAATTATAGTGAGAAAGAATAGGGTTAGAAGTTTTCAGGACCTACTATGTGCTCAGTAGGCCCTGGAGATACAAAGACAAAAGTGAAACAGTTCATGCCCTTGGGGAGTTTGTAGTCTAGTGCAAGGAAACAGTATATAAAATATAAAATAATTTTTTCAGTGGAAAGCACTAGCAACTTGGAGTAGATCAGGAAAAGCTTCATTTAGAAGATGATACTTCAACTGATTCTTGAGGGAACCCAGAGATTCTAAGAGGAGGAGATGAGAAGAGGGAACATTCTAGGAAGGCTTAAAAGTTTGTGGGACGATTGCATATCTATAAACTATATTAGATTGCTTACCGTCTCAGGGAGAGGACAGGGGAGGGAGGGAGGGAAGGATAAAATTTGGAATTCAAAGCTTAAAAAAAAGTTTTAAAATTGTTTTAACATGTAATTGGGGAAAATAAAATATTATTTAAAATGCATAACTAGTATAGTGATCTTTTTTACTTTTCTACCATACGTAGTTAGCCCGGAAATGGGATGCCATTTTCAAGAAAGAGTTATGAAGTCTAGTTTGTCTAGACTGCATAAAGGAAAGCAGCATGTAATTTGGCTGGAAACATAGGTTGGAGTCAGGTTGTAAACGGCTTTGAAGGGCAAACAGTTCATATCTGAATCTGCAATTAATAGGGTGCCATTGGAGTTCATTGAGTAATGGGATGACGTAGAACTGTCTTCTAAAAAGTAACTTTGGTAGCCATGTAGAGGAAGTGTTGGAGAAGGAAGAAACATTAGACAAGATAACCAACTGAGAATCAATTGCAGTCATCTAATCTTTGCTTAAAGACCTTCATCCAGTTAAGGGGGAATCTACTTCTTTCTAAGGCAGTCTATTCTTTTTTTTGTTTTGTTTTTTTTAGGCAATTAGGGTTAAGTGACTTTTTGGTCACACAGCTAGTAAGTGTCAAGTGTTTGTAAGAGAGTCTATTCTACTTGTAATAATATCAAGCACAAATTCTCTTTACAACTTCTATCCTTATTTCATACAATCACAGAATTTCAAATTCAGAAAGGACCTCAAGAGCCATATAGTTGAACTTGTACCTGAAAATGAATCATTGCTATAATACTCTACAAGTTGTCTTCCCAGGGATTGCTTAAAGAACCTCCAATGAAGAGGAATCCATCTTGATTAGCTCTAGTCAAGCTAGAGGAGCTATATAAAAGCTATGCTGTAACCAGTTATGTCAGCTTTTGGAAGGACAAGAGGTAGTCTGCTTAGAAGAGTCTCAGTTAAAAGGATCACCTTACAAATGTGTTGCAAAGTCCTGATGAGATTGTGAAAGGATGTCTAGGGCTCAGAGGATCTCATCTAGCAGAAAAAGCTCTTGACCAATTAATTTCAAATGTTCCCCGATAACTTGATCACCTCAAATTTCCACTGTAAGGAAATGGGCTTTCATGTTGTAGGACATCCAATGCTATAGATGTGTATTCTTTGAGTCTGTCGTGCATTTTAAGGGAAATTAAGTTGGGAAACCAACATAAGTCCTGAACTCACTGTTTTAGCAAGAATTACCAACATTGGAAATGTACTAGAGCTTGCTTTCTATTGGGTTTCCTTTATCTTTTTGGCAGAAATGGGATACTTAACAGAAGTCTTTTTCCTTCTTCAATGGAATTGCCCAAGGCTATGTCTCAGTAATTTCACTTCTAGATGAAAATGAGGCCAAAGATAGCAATACTTTTTTTTTTTTTGTGATAGTGAATGAAGTTCAGGTTAAGCCTGGAGCTGTTACCATTTTTCACCAGCTACTCCATCTGAGCTAGTATAGTGATTTTTTTTTCTTTTCTCCCATACGTAGTTAGCAAGCACATACACACATATGTATAGTTACATGAATGAATACATATACACATACCTTGTGCACTGAATATTAGGATAAGGAATTTTCTTCTTTAGTTGAACACCTTTGATTCAGTAAGGAGCAATGTGGCCAAATGGACAGTCTTAAATTTGGAGTCTTTATAGGGCCAAAGTTCAAGTTCTCACTTGTCTTTTTACTACCTAGGTAACCTCAGGCAAGTAGCCAAACATCTTTGAGTTCCCTCATTTTTTCAAATGAGGATCTTAAGCTAGTTGACCTCTCAGGTTCCTTTCAGCCCTATCAGCCCATTCCAGGCCTGGCAATGAGAAAGATTGATCTAATTTGCCAAAATATTAGGCCATGTAACTGACATATTATAGGCTGTGAACACAGGCACTTCTTAATTGCCTTTTCTGTTGAATGTTTAAATTTTTCTGGAATGTTTTCACGTGCGATTTTCATACATGGTAGTGTGCTGTACCTGTTTTATCCAAGACAGAAACATTTGTTAAGAGAAAAACTGCTTTTGTGATATTTCCACTTAAAACAAAGCATACTAACTTTCTCACAAGCAAGCTTTTTATCTCAAGATTGCAGGTCTTGATTTCTCAACTAAAGGCCCTGGCTCAGGCAAGCTTCAGAGAAGCAGCCCTACTCTAGGCTCTTTCTCCTACCCTTTTGAAGTTTAGCCATCTCTGCACCTTGGCAGCTCAAAGCTCACCTTTTGTTACCTCTTTTGTAACCTTTACAAAATGAAGGCTTTTATGTAATCTCTGCCTTAAGACACATTCTTCTATAGTCAGGCCATAAATGGTAAAAGGAATCTGCTCTGTAGGGCAAAGATTCTAAGGATGGGATTTTTCTAATTTTTCTTCTGATTTTCCAGTAGCCACTCTCCAAATATTGACAATGAGCTAGTGATTGGGTCTTTTATGCCTTTCATAAACCACTTTTTCAAATGGAAAATCTTGAGATAGCTTTCATTCTTGTCACCCTTTTCACATGTCAAAAGAACTTGAATATTGTTTAGAAAGCACTAAGAGTAGCTGCTTACTTTAAAACTGATATTACCTTTCTTCTAAGGGCCTCAAACCCCATTCTAGGCTGTAATAATAAACATAGCTGACATTTACGTACACCTCTGAGACTTGCACTTTTCGAGGGAGGTACTATAAGTATTATTATCTCCCATTTAATAGATGAACAAACTGAATTAGGGACTTGCCCATGGTTATATAGCTACTAAATTGTTAGAGGCAGACTTTAAACCAAGCTCTTCCCTTGAGGTAGCTAGGTGGCTCAGTGTATTAAAGCACTGGATCTGCAGTCAGGAAGACCTGAGTTCAAATCTGACCTCAGATACTCACTAGCTGTGTGACCCTGGGTAAGGCACTTAACCTCTGTTTGCATCAATCCACTGGAGAAGGAAATGGCAAACCGCTCCAGTGTCTTTGCTAAGAAAACCCCATATTGGGGCAGCTAGGTAGCGCAGTGGATAGAGCACCAGCCTTGGAGTCAGGAGGACCTGAGTTCAAATCCAGCCTCAGACACGTAACACTTACTAGCTGTGTGACCTTGGGCAAGTCACTTAACCCCACTGCCTAGCCAAAAAAAAAAATCAATCAAGAAAACCCCATATGGTGGTTGAAGAATTAGACCTGACTGAACAACAAAGTTATTCACAGTCCAGTGTTGTTTCTGCTACTCTAGGCTACCTCTCATTTAGCCACACAATTGCCTACCTGGCAAAGGGAATTGCCCAGTGATTTGGGCAAGTCATTTAATCTGGTACAGGGGGAGAGGGAAGGATTACATGATCTCTAAAACTTCTAGCTCTATGATTCTATCATTAATTTTTTTTCATCTATATTATTTAGTTTACACTGAATTAGCTAAAATTGTTAGAGGGCTAATAAGATTGTTATTTGACTTAAGATATGGGAGTTTTGCTGGTGTTTTTTTTTAAATAGAGAAAGTGCCAGAAAGAATTAAATTTGGATTTTTTTGACGAAACACATTTTTGGTAGTAGTTTTTGAATAATATAAAATAGCTTCCAAATAGTATTCCATTGTGCTTCTCTGGGAAGTTGTAAGACTTAAGAGGACAATGCAAGATCTTTGGAAGACTGATGGTATACAAAGAAATTCAAATCTGGTTTTATGCACTCAGAAAGAGTCTTAATTCAAGGGAGTGAAGTGGAGTTAAGTTGCTGGTCCAGTATCTCATATCTGCTAGAATGTACACCAGTGCCATACCCCTGTCCAAAGTGTCTACTGTATGTAAAAGGCCCCTCTGGGAAAACAGAGATCAGGACCTGCATTGGCCCCTTAGAGCCACATTCCTTCAACACCCTGTGTTCCCTACATCTGGATCTCATTGTCTGCTCCTTCCTCAATTGAATAAAACAGGAAATAGTCACAAACACACACACACACACACACACACACGCACACACACACACACTCATACACACACAACACAAATATCATTACTTTCTGGAGTTTCCTGGAATTGAAAAAGTCAGGGATTGATAAGACTTCTACTCTGGATACCTGAGATTTCACAGGCAGTGAGGTGGAATAGTGGACAGAGCATAGGACCTCTAGTTAGGAAGACCTGAATTCAGATCCATCCTCACAGGCATAAGAGCTGTGTGACCTGAGGCAAGTCACTTAACCTATCAGTGCTTCAGTTTACTAATCTGTATAATGGGAACAAGAATAGCACCCACATCATACAGTTGTTGTAAGGATAAAATGTGATCATATTTTTAAAGCACTTTGCAAACCTTAAGGTTCCATAAAAAATGCTAGCTATTATTATTTCACTAAGGCCAGAAAGCACCTAGTATTCTCTGGTCTTGAAAGACCAGAGTCAAACTGAATCCATTTGGATGACAACACTACAGAAAGAGGTTTGGACTAAAGGTCCAGAGATCTAGCTTCTGTTTCCAGCTATGCTCCTGATTGGTTGTGTGGCTTTGGGTAAGTCAGCTCCATGATTCGATCATAAACTATTTTCTATCTTCCATGTTGTTTAGTTTACATTGAATTGGCAAAAACTGTCAGAAGGCTAATAAAATGATTATTTGACTTAAGATGTGAGAAAAGTGGGTTTTTTTCCCTTTTTTAAGTAAAGAGGCAAGTGCCAGAAAGTATGAGATTTGGATTATCTGATAAAAAAAAAATTCTTAGTCACTTGTGAATAATAAAATAGCTTCTAAACCTCCAAAATCTCCTTCACCCAACCTGCCACCTCCCTCTTCTTTGCCGAGGTAGTGGAGGATGGAAATGAAATACCACATATAATGGGTGAGGTTTTTTTTATGTATCAATTACTTTTCTTCCTCTTTTTTCATTCTTTGTTCTAAGAAGTGGCTCTTTGGGAGGGAGTGGGAGAAGGGATACAGTGGATAATGTAAATGATACAAAAACAAAATATATCATTACATACAAAACATATTTTTAAAAATGTAGTCACTAATCTACAAAATTTTCAGGTCTTTATAGCATGTATATTTAAGTTTGGCTAGACTACTGTGCTCTGAAAAATGACCCAAGGAACTAATTGGTCAGACTGGAAAAATTGGTGCAAACTAAGTTTAACATTTAAGAGTTAGGAAACTCATGATCACTGCCTTTTCTTTCCTTTTTACATGCAAAAAAATGAACAGACCTTGCTCTGCCTATGATTTTATTCTCCCTCTCTCATCTAATTTCATCTCTCAAATATTATTTGATGATTTTCCTTGTGTGATCTTGGCCAGGTTACCTAACCTCCCTGGGTCTCTGTTTTCTCATGTGTAAATTGAAATTTTATTGTTGTGGTTTAGGTATTCTTTTTAATTCTTTCTGGGATTCGCCAACATGATTGGTACCTGTTTCTAAATGAGGTAAGCTGGACAGTTTGATGCTAAAGGAAGAAATGGCGCTTTTATCACCCCAAAAGAGCTGTTCTTTGGTTAGCTTCTCATTTAATGATCTTTACTGAGAGAAGCTAATTTGTCATCATTGCCTTTCTGCATTTTCACATGCAGTAATTAAAATAATGTCCACTGTTAAGCTCACTATGATCCTTTGTTTCTAGATTGAGGCTTGTTCCTTGTATTGGAAAACATTATGTTTTACAAAATACTTAGAGCAAACTTTATGAGGAGCAGTAATACTGATAACTATTTACGGAAATGTAAACAGAATCTGGTTTATGTATATTATTTAGTTGGGGTATTCTGTAACTTTTTTTTTTAGGCAATTGGGGTCGAGTGACTTTCCCAGGGTCACACAGCTAGCAAGTGTCGAGCATTTGGTCTGAGGCCAGATCTGAACTCAGGTCCTTCCAACTTCAGGGCCAGTGCCCTATCCACTGCGCCACCTAGCTGCCCTGTATTCTGTAACTTATGAAAAGAAAATGAACTGAATTAAGTTGGAGGATCTTATAACAATGTTACATTCTACTCAGAAGAATATATTGAGTAATATAATTCAATTCAATAAATACATAAGCACCTATCATGTTGGACACTGTGCTAAAGCACTGGAGATTCAAAAAGAGGCAAAAGATAGTCCCTGCCCTCAAACAGCTTACAATTTAATGGATCCCACAAATGTAACCATAAGTCTATGCTTTCATTACAAATATTTTAGTTATTTGAATGATTGAAATGAATTGGGCAAATGGTATAACAATTTAGAATAAATGAATTATATTTCTGAGAATGGAATGAAATACATAAAGGACAATTGTAAAGTAGGACTCTGAAGGATAAAAAAATAGTATGCCTGGTTACAGGATAAGAAAAGACTAACCAACCACAGTTGTGGTAGAAAAAGAACTAGAGATTATGGTGGACCAGAAGTTAAATATATATGTAGTGCTGCTATTAAAATGTTACTATGACTTTGAATGGTAATAGTAATCTTGCAACATTAAAATTCCAAAAACTAAGCCTTTGACTGTATTGACAACTGGATGTTTTTCTTTACTTTTACAAATATACATATTTTTAAATTTTCTTTAATTCTGAACTTGACAAATACCAACAAATATAAGCATTTCCATATGCAAAGAAGGAAAAGATTATTTATGAAACCATGGATTTTTATTTCATATTCTTTTTTAAAGTATATGATACATTATGATACCTTTGTTCAAAAGCTGTTTCACTTGTTCATTTCCCTCTGAAACTTCTTAGGTTCTGTTTCCATGCACTTTTAAAATGTTTCATTGACACTTATTCACTTTTTTCTGCCTCCTTTGTAATCAGCAAATACAGTCAATCAAAGCAAATCTACACATTGACCATGCGAAAAAGATGTTTGTCTCATTCTTCACCTCTGGTCCATTACTGACCCATCCATATTGGTAATTGCTTCTTGTCTGTTACCATGACCTCCGGAGTTGTAACTGATCAGTACGTTTATCTTATGTCTTAAGCTTTCAGAGTTTTTATTTCCAATGTAGTCATTATATAAATTGTTCTCCTAGTCTTTTTTTTTTTTTTGCTTTGCTCTGCATCAATTCATACAAATCCTGCAAAGGTTTCTGAATATGTCCCTTTTTATCATTTGATATGGTGCATTCCATTACATTCATATACCATAGTTTGTTCAGCCATTCCCTCATTGATAGGCACCTTCTTGGTTTCTAGGTCTCTGCTGTGATAGAAAGTGATGCTATGAATATTTTTGTGTACATAGATAATTTCTTTCTTTAACTCTTTGAGGGGTATAAGCCTATTGATGATATCAGTAGATCAAAGAGTATGCATGGGTTAGTGATAGGGTGAGGGTGGGGGGTTAGAGTTCCAAATTGATTTCCAAAACAGTTTCATAATGGCAATTTTTAAACAAAATGTGGTTTCCAATTTTGATCTCTACCTGTTGAGGGATGTGAAAAACACCAATAACTGGAGAGTTTGTGTGCAAAAAGGAACAGAAAGCATTAGGTAATGAAAAATAGGTACTAGAAGGAAAAGTTTGGAGAGCTGAGCTTATTTAACCTAAAAAAAAAGGCTAAGTAGTGAATTTATGCAAGATTATTAGAAGAGGTTTATTGACCACTCTTCCCATATATTTAAAATAAGTTAAGCCCTTAGAGAGTAGGGTACCTACCCTTCAGGGTTGTTGGGACAATCAAATGAAAAAATATTTGTGAAGTGCTTAACATAGTACCTGACACATAGTAGGTACTTAATAAATGTTTGTTTTCGTCCTTCCAAAAGGAGTCATACACAACTACATACATATATGTACGTGTGTATATGTATGTATGTATATACACATGTGTATATATATGTATATAGTAAGTGGTATGTGTACATGTAGTCTCATCACATGATGGTATTTCATTAATTGTAGCCAAATAGCATCATTGGAAGAATAGGTATGCTAGATGGGTTGGGTTTTTTTGGGAGGGTTCTTCCCTGCCCCCAAGCTCTTTAAGATTATGGGAAGAATTATACAATTTCCAAATGCAATTGAACCAGTTCTACACCACCTCAATTTCATTTTCCATCTGAAGTACCTGCCCAGGATACATATGTTGATAGAACAATTTGACAAGCTTATAAAATTATTTGGATGTGTGTCAAAGTCTGAGCAATATATTTTCATCCATTTTGTTTTTAAAGGGTAGGTGATTAAAGCAATCTATTTTGCATGATTGTGAATTTTGCTGAGGAGGCCTTGTAGTTCTCTGGGGCTTGATATAATTAGCACAATGCTACTGTGAAGAGGAGCATTTAGAGAACCCTCCTTCATCAGAGAATCTTTGAGATTCCCTTAAAAAAAGGCAAATGGGAAATTGGGTGATACTTGCTTTTGGAGAGCTCCTAAAATAAGTTTGACAACCCTTTGGCCTATTTGATTTAAGAGTGGAACAGTGGCAGGGAACTGGAAATAATTACTTGCTGATTTTTACATTTCATGATTCAGTTCTCTTTTCTTCTTGTCATTCTAAAAAGCTGGTTTATTTTGTAAAATTTCATTTATCCAGATAAAACAATCTAATAAGGGAAAAGCAACATATTTTCTACAATAGGAAACCATGTCAGAGCAATTTATTACTGTATGGGGGATAATTAGCCATAAAAATGGAGAACCTGTAGATGTGACATTTTTAAGACTTTCAAAAGCTTTTGATAAAATTCCGTTTCCAAGAATATCTTTTAAAAAAATGAATAAGCAAGAGAATGGTCAGACAGTTTTGTCATGGATAGGGAACTATCACAGAAGCAGAAAACAAAGGACAAGGATAAATGGGCAGTTTTCTGGGGAGAAAAAGAGCAAATGAGAAGCCTGAAATTGTTTGTAGATTAGTGCTAGGCTTAATCTCATTAACACCTCTGTAAATCATCTGTAAGAGGCAGTATACCACAAAACTTTAAAGTTTGTGGAAAGGAAAGGCTTACAAATCCATATGAATGAAGGTGGGATGAGATGGGATGGGGGAGAGGGAGGGGGGCAGGGATGAGAAATGGCATGTGAGTTTTAGGCTAGTCAAGTGAGTGAATTTAGAGATTAAAAAATACAAAATAAATCTGTAATAATGAGACTAATAGACTTTTGTGTAATACTTTTTTGAGGTTTGCAAAGCATCATACATACATTGCCTCATTTTAGCTTTACAACAAATCTTCGAATTAGGTTCTATAGATGTTATTGCCCCCATTTTACAGATGAGGAAACTGAGGGTCTGAAGGGTGAGGTTTCTTACCCATGGTCACACAACTAATAAATGTGGCAAAGGCAAGATACAAACCCTGATTTCTCTGATTCCAAATTCACCATTATTATTATTTACCATGCTATGCTTTTCAGCAAAAGACCCTGAATCCTTGCTCAAGAAGGGGATCTGGGAAGTGCTTTTAGATTGTTGGCTGAGGACAATAGCCCAGTATGCTACTGTAGCCAAAAAGGCCAGCAAAGTTCTGGTCATGAAGAAAATTACGGGAAACAAAGCAGAAACATTACAATACCTTACATAAACCTGTGGTACACTGTCTCAAAGATATAATAACATTAGATGTCAATTAAAATGGCTAGGGGTTTTCCCTTTGGTTCTAATTCTTCTTTACAACATGACTAACATGGAAATATGTTTAACATGATTGTAAAACTATAGACTACATCAGATATCATGCCATCGGGGGGAGGGGGGAGCAGAGGTAGAGTGAGAAAATTTAGAACTCCAAATCTTATAGAAGTGAATGTTAAAAACTAAAAATGAATAAATAAATAATTTTTTAAAAAATGGCTGGAGGGATGCTGGGAGGGATAGATTGCTTTATAAAAACTAACGAATAAGATTATCTCTTGTGGAAAGATTGAAACTAAGAAGGAACATTATAGGAACGTTCCCAGATGACTGTATTTTTTTTCCTCATGTGGAGACATCAGACAGTACATATAACTTGAAGTGAGGAAGGCTGGGTTTGAATCCTACTTCTGACAATTACTATCTTATGTAACCATCGGCAAGTTTTTTCATCTGTGAACTGGGAATAATGATGCTGTAGGATCTACCCCACTGAGGTGTCACAAAGCTCAAATGAGATAATATGCATAAAGAACGTCCCTGAAGTTAAAGTGCTTCCTACGTGTAGTTATGGTTATTGTAAAGTTTCGCACATAGTAGCCACTTAATCAGAGAGTTAAAGAATATTAGCATTGGAAAGGACCATGGAGATCTTTTTTTTTTTATTAATAAATTCAATGGCTTTTTCTCAGCCCTCTTCCTTGACTTCTGGATGTCATTATCTCTTATTGCCTCCTATGCCTCTTTCTGGATACTCTTTCCTCCCTGGGTGGTTCTCTTTCTGTCTGACTGATCCATCTTAGGCTCCTTTATAGGATCATTATCCAGGTCTCCCCTTCTTGGGGTGCGTGTCCCTGACGACAACTCTCTTGGGCCCTCTTTTCCTACCGTCTGTCCTTTCGTGATCATGTTTCCCTAGTGGAGTCAATATACTCTAGTGACTTCTTGTTCTCTCCAGGATTAAATACAAAATCTTCTGTCTGGTCTTCAAAGCCTTCATAACCTGACCTTATACCTAACTCCCTTCCATGTACTCTGTGATCCAGTAATCCTAGTCTCCTTTCTATTACTCATAAGACATTCCATCTCCTGACTTTCACTGGCTGTCTCTATCCTTAGAACACTTTCCATCCTTATCTTCCTCTCCTAGTTTCTTTCCTTCCAGTCTCAGCTGACATCACACCTTCTGCAAAAAGTTTTTTCCCCTGTTGATCTTAATCTTCATGCTTTCTCTCTGAAACTACTCCAAATCTATCTCATATATATATGTTTGTGTATATATATATGTATATGTGTGTATATATATGCATGTGTATATGTGTGTATACATGTGTACATGTCCGTATACACATGTATATATGTATATATATACATATATACATACATACATATATACATACATATATATGTGTATATATATATATATATAATATATATATATATATATATATATATATAATAGTACAAGTTGTTTGCATATTGTCTCCCTCATGAGACTGAGCTCCTTGAAGCAGGGATTTTTAAAAATGTTTGTGTGTGTGTGTGTGTGTGTGTGTGTGTGTGTGTGTGTGTTTTTCCTTTCTTTGTATCCCTAGTGCTTACCACTGTGTCCAACAAATATGTATGTATATATATATATGTATGTATGTATATGTATGTGTATATATATATATATATATATATATATGTATGTATGTATATGTATGTGTATATATATATATATATATGTATAGTGCTTAATAAATGCTACTGACTGATGAGCTCAAATTCTGCTCCCTCTACTTTGGCCCAGCTCCAATAATTAGGAAACTTTTCCTTCTGTTGAGCTGAGATTTGCTTTGCTATATCACTCTTTCTTTTAGATTCCACCAGTTAGTCTTTGTTCTGCCCTCTGTCATCAAGTAGAATACATACACATGTACACACACAGACATGGGCAGGTACATGGTGCCATGAATAGAAGGCAAGCCTTGAGTCAAGAAGACTTGAGTTCAAATTCAGTCTTAAACATTTACTAGTTGTGTGACCCTGGGTATGTCGCTTACCTGCTTGCCTCAGTTTCTTCAACTGTGTAATAGCACATAGCTCCCAGGGTTGTTATGAAAAACAAATGAGATAATTGCAAAGTGCTTAGCACAGTGCTTGTCACACAGTGCTATAGAGATGTATTATTATTAAATTGAATTAAAATCCAGAAAATCAACAGTTCTTCACTAAATTCTTGATGGGATCATGCACTATATAAGTAGACAGTAACCCTGGCGTCTCAAATCAACCTAATGTGACAAGCATTTCTGAAGTGCCTACTCCACATCTTCTCAGGTGATAGGCAATGGATTTTAAAGACGAAAGACACAAGTGAAACAATCCTTGTCCTCAAGAAGTAGGGGCATATAAGTAAATAGAAATGAATAAGGGATAGGGGTGGGAGGCTTTTAGAACACTAACAACTGTTGGGTTCAGGAAATTCATCTCACTTAAGAAGTTGGGCCTGCTCTGGTCCTGGAGGAGAACTAAGGATCACAAGAGGCAGAGGTGAAGAGGGAAGGCATTCTGTAGGCAAGGGAAAACACAGTAGGATCATGGGATGATAAATTTAGAGCTGGAAGAGATCTTGGATTCCATCTAGACTAATGCCCTGGCGAAGAAAGTCGCATGGGTAGTAAATATCAGAGCTTGGATTGGAACACCGGTTCTCTGATTGCACTCTGCCGTTCTGAGTGTAAAATGGGATAACAAGTATATAGCATCTTGTAGACATTGAGCATCATATAATGAGTGTAATTAATAATTCAAATGTGACTTGTGTAATTGTTTGCAGATCATTAAATATAAAAGAATAATCACAGGATAGCCTTTTGTCCCAGGACTGTTTCTAGCTCAATTCCAGGGAATAATAATAATAACAATAATAATGATAAAGGTGGTGCTGGTGGTGCTGGTACTGCTACCTCCACAACTTTGCTTTTCCCTCTAGCCTTGACCTTTCACACCCTTTTAAGAAACAAACCCCTTCAGCTCATCTTTCCCTAACTGGCTGCAGCTGGAGGTCTTGGGGAGTGAGGCAAGGCTCTCAGGCCCTAGGTGAGATTTTCACCAGGCTATTCCTCAGCATTTTATTGGCAGCAGCTTCATTGTTTATAGTGAGATCTCCTTCTAACTCAGGGGAGAGGTACTCAGGGCCTCAGGAACAGGTTGCCCCCATGCAGCTCCCTTCCACTTCTCATTTTTTCAAAGTGGTGTTAAAAAACCATTTTTTTCCAAGGCTGGGATCAGCTGCCAGGAAGAGCAAAGCCAGCAGGGCACTTCTTTCTTAGGGGTGTCCTTGTTGGTTCTGGCATCAGAGGAGAACTACACTTGGCCTGTTGATGCTGGCCTTCTTCCCCTCCCCCTTCCCCAGGTTCTTTTTCCTTTTCCCTTTTCCCTCTCCACTCTCTGCCTTCCCCCCCACTCCCTCTTCTGTCTCTCTGTCTTCCTCTGTCTCTCTCTGTCTCTCTCACTATCTCTGTCTCTGTCTCTCTCTGTCTCTCTCTGACTCTCTGTCTGTATCTCTCTCCTCTCTCTCTCTCTCTCTCTCTCT
This sequence comes from Phascolarctos cinereus, assembly GCF_003287225.1. Classification (NCBI taxonomy): domain Eukaryota; kingdom Metazoa; phylum Chordata; class Mammalia; order Diprotodontia; family Phascolarctidae; genus Phascolarctos; species Phascolarctos cinereus. The sequence continues at coordinate 127,423,477 of NW_027555958.1, forward strand.
CTCTCCCTCTCTCCCTCTCTCTCTCTCTCTCTCTCTCTCTCTCTCTCTCTCTCTCTCTCTCTCTCTCTCTCTCATCACTTGTACTCAAAGAGGGCCAATGACATCACGATGTTCCAGTCAAGATGCAGTGTATTTCAACAGTACCTGATCACTCCAATGCAGCTTTTCCACAGGTCAGACACAAATAATTTGTTTGAATATTTGGGGTGAAGATGTCTTTAAATTTGTGCATCTCACAGTTGCTTTGTGCTACTTCAATTCTGCTTTGCTCATATTGCATAGCACCTTCTTTGATGTGGGCACATCATGCTCGGCAGTCCTGTGCCAGTGTCTTCCATGTCTCACAACGGATACTAAAGTTCTTCAGAGAAAGCCTTGATAGCATTCTTCTTCTGACCTCCATGTGAGCACTTGCCTTGTGTTTTAGGTAATCGTGCGTTTGGCATTTGGGCTATGGGGCCAGCCCATTAAAGTGGCACTATCTTCAGTAGAGCCTGAATGCTTGGCAGTTCAGCTCAAGAAAGGACTTCAGTGTTTGGTGCCTTATCTTGCCAGGTGATCTTCAGAATCTTCCTAAGACAATTCAAATGGAAGTGATTCCGTTTCCTGGTAAGGCGCTGGTAGACTGCCCAGATTCCACAGGCGTACAACAGTGAGGTCAACTCTGTACATGTTCAGCTTAGTAGGCTGCCTAATGCTTCTTTTCTCCCACACCTTCCTCCCAAACATTGAGCTAACTCTGGTAATTGTAATTAATGACTTGAAAGACACCCTTTTTGTTTTAATTGTGAATAGAAAAAGCCAGAAGCCTTTTTCTGTAATAACCAAATCCAATAGGAGGCAGGGTGGTACAATGGAGAGAGCATGGCCTTTGCCTTTACTATCTATGTGGTGTTAGGCAACTTAGTCTTATCAGGCCTCAGTTTCCCTCTCTGTGTAATTAAGGGATTGATTAGAAGTGTCCTAAAATCTCTTCCAGCGCTAGATCTATGATTCTATTTATGAAAATACTTAGCTCTTTTACTTCTACAATGTTTGGCCCTTGGCAGCCTCATGTGTCCTTGGTGCTTATGTTTCCACTTAATTTTAAGATTATTACTTCAGTACTTCGTGCCAAAGTTCTGTGCATCCAGGCCATGGAATATTGGGATTGGAAGGGATCCTGAGGTAATCTAGTACAAATCCTTTATTGTATAGAGGAAGAAACCAGGGTCCACAGAGAGAAGAAGTCTTGCCCAGGCTGACACATAAACATACAGAGTTATTTTGGCACCAGGATTGTTTTACACATTTTCCCACATTTATTACTAATTTAATTACAGACTTCAGGAGTTAACTCCTCATCCTTATTAATCTACCAGGGGTGGGGAACCTGCAGCCTTGAGGCCACTCATGGCCCTCTAGGTCCTCAAGTGAGACCCTTTGACTGAATCCAAACTTCAAAGAACAAAAGGATTTTTGCTTTCTAGATATGATTAGACAAATATTTACCAGGATTTCTGAATCCTTCCCTGCCAAAATTGGGGGGTACACCTCACCTTCACCCCCAAACATTAATTATTTTCCCCTGTCTGGGACTTGCCTCATACTTTCCTGGTCACCTATAGGCATTCACAGTCCCATTTATGGAATCTGAGCCCCATAGACTTGGTGGATATCTGAAGACATCACAGGTCACCATACTCTGCCCTGATGACCAGATATATTTCCATTTGGGGACTGGGAGCTGTGCTTCATATATATAAATAAGTGTATAGCATTTATAGTTCTCCATTAAAAACATCTGTGATGTTAGTGGCCTTTTCCCAGCATAGGTATAGTTAGGTGTCTGAAGAGGACCCATTGTTTAATTTTCAGTGTGTGCATTTTTTTTTTGTGAGAGTTTTCACTTCAGAAATCAGTAATGATTACAAATCAGGGCTTGAGTTATTGTTTTGTTGGTTGTCTAGATTAAGAAAATGATAATAATGAAGGTAATAATGAAGACTAAACTTAAAGTGTTTGTTCATACATTTTTTTTTCCTTCTGGGCAATCTGGATGTTAAACATTTACCAGCATATTTCTGTATTGCTCTATAAACATTACTTGAACTCAGCAGTCTAGTCCTCTCAGAATGAAGTCATCACCAGATTGGAAGCCTGGTGACTATAGGCTAATGATACTAATGAAAATAACTGGCATTTAAACAGAGTTTTAATGTTTGCAAAGTGCTTTATATCAATTATCTCATTTGAGCCTCACAACACCCTTGGCTATAGCCATCTCTACATTGCATGTGTAGAGACAGGCTAGATGCCATCCCTGTACTGTTCCTACCCTCCATCATTCTGATTCCTTTTGAAATGGCTACATCCCTATCTTTTTGCATTTTCTTGTGAAGCCACCTATGGAAATGCTAAAGTCTCCTAACTGTCTGATTCCATCTTTTGCTAATCTCTCCCTACTTGTCAAATGTACATCTCCCAAGATATCTTCCACCTGGATAACTAAGAGGATGAATATTACTTTTGCTTTAGAAGTAATTATAAAATAGGAGAGAGAGGCATGTTCTTTTCCTTGTATAAAATCACTTGTATCTGCAAAAGGAGAGGAGGATATTATTTCTCTATAGAAATAAAATAGGTTTTACATAAAATCTTTTTGTTCTTATTCCCTAGTTAATGTTATCCAAGTGTAGCAAAATGAGTCAATTTCAAGATCAGCACATGCATTCTTTTTCCTTTGCTCACTATATTAGTGTCATTTTCCAAAGCCCCATAAGACACCACACACGGCCACTGAGAATACTCATTCCGTAAGAAGCAAGCAATTGGGGCAATAGCGTGACACATCAAAGATTGTGGCTTTGGGAATGGAGTGCCTGGGTTGATTTAAAAAAAAAGCCCAATTTGTTGTTTTTCCCCTGAAGCTGAAGGATTGTTCTGTTCTGCTTTTTACTTTGCTTCCAGAATTGGAAGATATCAAAGGTACACAGTAGTCCTTTAATTTTAGAGTCTCTGAATTTTAACTCATAATGGGAGGAGGGCACCATCATTCTGACAAGTCAATCAGGTTCACAATCTAGAAATCAGCCTTAATTAACTCTTTATCCTAGCCACCTTTTCCTTCATCCAACCCATTGCTAAGTCTTGTTTTCTCTCTTTAGCCTCTACACTCTGATACAATGAAAGGAGTACTGGCTCTGAAGTTAGAGAACCTGAGTTTAAATTCTACCTCCAATGTGTACTCTTGGACATTTAACCTCTTAGACTACTGTTTCCTCAGCTGTAAAATGAAGGGGTTAGAATAGCTGCTTCTGATGTCCTTCCCAGCTCTAGTTCTGTGATCCTGTCACTCAGATCCTCTTCCTCTCTTTATTCCATGCCCCAGTTGGAGTAGTTTCCTATTAGTTGAAAGCCTGAGCTTGTTTTTTTTTTCCTCTTAAAAAATGTGTCTGTGATGGTGGGATTTGAACCATTTAGAACCTGTATATAACTTTGTTTTTCCCAATGAAGCCTAAATGAAAAAGGAAAAAAACCCCACAAAACTAAGATGGGAGTGATCAAAATATTAGAAGGTCATTTCTCAGGATCCTGTTTCTCCCTCCCCCCACCTTTTTTTTTTACTGAAAAGGGAAAAAAAATAAAACCACAAAGGACTGTGTGTGGGCTGAAAATTAAATTCTGTGCTTAACAGCAGACTTTTCTTTGTGATTGTTGTTCAGACATTTTCAATCATGTCTGACTCTTCATGACCCCATTTGGGATTTTCTTGACAAAGATGCTGGAGTGCTTTGCCATATCCTTCTCCAGCTTATTTTACAGATGAGGAAACTGAGGCAAAGAAGGTTAAGTGACTAGCCAAGGGTCATACAGCAAGGAAATGTCTGAGGCCAGATTTGAACTCAGGAAGACTCGTCTTCCTGACTCCAGGCCTGGCACTCTATCCACTTCACCCCCTAGCGGCCCTAACAGCAGACTACGGAGAGGGAAAAAAACCCTGGCCAGAAGAGGCAGGATCTTGAAGAATAAAAGAAAGGTGGCAGGGGGAATAGTGAACCTCTTTGGAACTCAGAAGTGGGCTCTCTGAGGTGGGCCCCTGAAATTACCCTGTCAAGAAGCCTTTCCAGATGAAAGCAATCTGGTCCTGACTAGCTCATGCCACAGGAACAGAGGAAAAAACATTGGCAAGGTTGATAACACCCTACCATTCACCCTAGCCGGTGCTACTTGATCAACATCATTGATGAGGTCATAAACAACTGTAGTGATGGGTATGACGACTTTGCTCAAGCTGCCAGATCCTATCTGCCTTTTTATGGGTAACAAACACGTAGTTGTTTTTAAGGGGACCTAGTAATGGAGTATTTCATTTGTCTTTGTTTCCATCACTCAAAAAGAATATCCTCCACTAGAGACCTGATGTTGTAGTGTTAACTACATGGGATGGTTCAGGTTACTCTATGGCCTTACCCATGGTAACGTACCTAGAGGCTGTTGAAAGGGCCTATATAGAGTCTGAGCTTGTAATACCCCTTCCTTCAATGGTCTGTTTTTTTTCTGGCTCTTCTGCATGATCAAAATGGGTCAACAGCTTCAGAGAATTGCCTCAGGCATTGGTGGGGCTTGAAGTACCCCTAATGCTCTGGTGCTGAATTTTTCTGTACAGTTTTATCAGTGTACCCATAGGTTAATCATCAATTGCTTTTTTATTAACCTCATGTTTCAAGAACTACACCCAAATCTCCCTTTGAGAGAGGAGAGAAAGGGTGTCATTGCCCTCTGCTCACCTGACAGGGCAGGATTCTCTTTGACTGCTTCAACCATTCCCAGCATGCCTACTCCCTCTGACAGGGGCGTATGGGGTGTTCATAGAGGACCATCACCTCTAGTGAGAAGGCTTGCCAAGTCCTTTTCAGGGCTGCTCACCCAACTTTGGTGTCTAACTATCTCTCGGCTCTCACCTGTGGCTCCAAGAAGCTGTAGCATGTGCAGTGGCCACACTCTGGTAAACCATCTCAGCAGACAGACTAAACCAGGTTGAAGGTAGCCAATTAAAACCATTGGTGAGTTAGGTGGATGCTGACCCCTGGTATGTGAAGACTTCTCCCAGCAGAATGAGCAAATGAGAACAAGTTGTTCCAACACCCATGAAGGCAGCTAAAGCAAGCACTTTGGAATGCTTACAGCTTGGTAAGACATTGAAGAAGCCAAGGTCATCCAATTCATCTCTGTCTGTCCTGACTTTTGTCTTGCCATTGGACTTTGATGACTCTAGATGAGAGTGATGCTAACAATTTCTGCAGCTCTGCCTCACTTAAATCCAATTTATGTGCAAATCAAGACATCATTTATTTGTGATGTCATTGGTCTTCAAAAAGAAACAAAAACAAAAAAGGAAGGATGAACAATAATCCCACTGACTGAAGTATTTGCCCAAGCCACAATTGTTCCAATCTCCTGCTTAGATTTCAATAGTTGATCAGCTTGCACCCATAAGGTTGTGTGTATGCTGGGAGATCCATAGCTAAAGCATTGGTGGTCCACCCTGAAGGTGGGATCTAATTGCCCCTGAGTCAGGCTGGACATTGGACATGGGAGACCTTGGGGAGCTACTTAAATCTAATCTATCAAACCCATTTCCTCTAGGAGCTTTACCTCAGCCCTTGCAGATACCTATCAGAGAACTGGTTGCAAATGAAGGGCATATTTGAATAACTCCCCTCTCATTCACTTTAAAAAGGAGAACTCCTGGCTGTGGCTCCTCCATCCCCACCTCCATCATAGGAGATCTCTTCACACTGGAAGTCATCAGTTCCATTAGTGCCCTCCCATCCCTGGAAGCTCAGAGCTCTGTCTCCAGCTGCTGAATGCACTGGCCCAGTTTACCTTTAGTCTTATTATACTAACAGTCCAGTTTATGCAGAACAGTCAACCAAACAACCAGGGAATTCCTTGGCACTTTCTTTATCCTCTCAGTCAGCCTCCTCCAAACCCCCTCTGCCTGAGCTTGAGCCTGTTCCCTATCCTATAGAGAGAATTCTCCATTTTTGATCGAGAGTATCCTGCTATTTGATCATTCCATCCTCTGTATTTATAGAGCTCTTCCCTCAACTCAACCACAATGTGAACCACAAGGCTATCTCATCTTTTCTCATTTGCGGTAACTATGCCAAATGTTAGAAGAGTCTCTAACACCAGTACTCTCTTGGTTCAGGTTTGATGTTGGGATGAAATAAAACACTTGCAAGTCATTGAAGAATTAATAAATGGCAGTTTACTTAGCTTCTCTGGATGTTCCTCTCTTCCATCAACAAAAGGAAATGAGTCTAGTCATAAGGGAAGGATATGGTAAAGGACATGGTGATTCATGTGATCTTCAGAAATCACCAAATTGGAGGGTCACAATCAATCTATTGATAAACATTTATTAAGCACCTACTATGTGCCAGGCACTGTGCTAAGCACTGGGGATGCATAGAATGGCAAAAGATAGTCACCACCCTCAAGGATCTCATAATCTAATGGGAGAGACAACATGCAAATATATACAAAGCATGCTATATATAGGATGAATAGGAAATAACAGAGGCAAGGCACTGGAATTAAAAGAGGATGGGGAAGGCTTCCTATAGGAGGTGAGATTTTAATTTGTACTTAAAGGAATCCAGGGAGGTTGGTACTCAGACGCATGGGCAATAAATAGCCAGAGAAAATGACTGGAGCCAAGAGATAGAATGTCTCGTTCATGAAACAACCAGGAAGTTAATGTCATTGGATGGAAGGGAGATGTAAAAAGACTCAAAAGGTAGAAAGGAGCTAGGTTATGAAGGGCTTTTAACACCAAACTATTTTGTATTTGCTTCTGGAGGCAATAGGAAGCCATTGGAGTTTATTGAATCCTCCCAACTCAGTAAAGTGTGTATGTGTGTGTGTGTGTGTGTGTGTGTGTGTGTGTGTGTGTGTAGAACATGATCAGACCTGCACCTTCGGAAAATCACTGTCATGGCTGAATGGAGAAAAGATGGAAGTGAGGAGAGACTGGGGGCAGACAGACTCTCTAGCAGGCTATTGCAATAATCAAGGCATGAGGTGATGAGAGTCTGCACTAGACTGGTAGCAGTGTCAGAGGAGAGAAGGGAAGAGTTATTTGAGAGGTGTTGCAAAGGCTAAATTGACAGACCCTGGCTTGGATATGGGGGCAATGGATAGTGAGGAATCCAGGATGACTCCTAGGGTGTGAGCCTGAGGGACTGGGAGGAGAGTGTTGCCTTCTACAGCAATAGGGAAAATGGAGGGGGATTACAGGGAAAGATATTAAGTTCTGTTTTGGACATACTAGGTTTAAGATGTCTACTGGATATCTAGTGAGACATTTGAAAGGCAGATATAGATGCATGACTGAAGGTCATGATGGGGCAGGAAAGGTAGATTTGAGAACCATCAGCAAAGAGATGGTAATTAAATCCATGAGAGCTGATGAGATCACCAACTGAAGTAGTATAGAGGGAGAAGAGAAGGTGGCCCAGGCCAGAACCCTGAGGGATACCTATGCTTACAGGGAGTGATCCCAAGGAGGATCCAGCAAAGAAGACAGGGAAGGAATGGTCAGATCAGTAGGGGAAAAAAAAATGAGAGATTGGTACCCTAGAGAGAAGAGAGTATTAAAGAGGAGAGAGTGATCAACAGTGCCAAAGGCTGCAGAGAGGTCAAGGAGAATGAAGATTGAGGCAAGGCTTTGGATCTGACAACTAAGAGATCATTAGTAACTTTGGAGAGTGGTTTAGATGGAATGATGTGGTTAGAAGTCAGATCATAAGGGGTTAAGAAGAGAATGAGATGAGACAAGCCAAAGACAGCTACTGTGGAAGGCCTTTGCAAATTTAGCTACAATTTAGCTACAAAGGGGAGAAGAGAAGTTAGTTGGGATGGAAGCATCAAGTGAGGGTTTGGGGTTGATAGGGGAGACATGGGCATGTTTGTAGGTAATCAGGAAGGTCACCAGGAAGCTGCACCAGGGAAACTGGTCAATCAGGTTGTTTCTAACTTGATGATTTAGATTATAAGTGTAACAGTGTCTATCTCGTGGCATATGCATGAAGATAGTCCTACATACCCTAGCTACTTCCTGTGACATGTTCCGGCTAGGAATATGTCTCAAGGAGTTCAGATCCTGGGCCCTGGCCACTTCTGGAGAGATAGGTGCTTTCAGCTCTTGAGGCTAGAGGCTTCTGGTTAGTCTACATGAATCCATGCAACAGATTTTAAGAAGACTGCCTACCTTCTCCAGCATTCTCTCTTCCCGTCTTTCACATGTGTCAAGATTCCTCCAGTTCTTTCTCGAACTTCATATGCAAGTGAGAAACAGAGGAGTCCCAGCATACTTGGTGGACAGGAATAAAGAGTTTGTGGGAAGGTGGATTGTATCACTAGTGTGGACATCTCTTTATACTCAGTTGTCTGCCTTCTTTGATGTAGTTGCCCTGTGTGTATTGAGGGGAGAAGGTGTAGTGGGGGGCAGGAACAAGCAAGAAGGCTAACTAAGGTTGTTTGTGCCTTTTGTCAAGATCTCAAAGCACTCATCTCACCAAAAGTGACCAAGGTACAGGCATATCCCATGCATAATAAATAAGATGTTTGATATTATATGATAATGAGGATCACCATGACTTCATAGGATACCTGCTAGGTAATGGCCCCCAATATGGAGCAACTAGTCTGTCCTCAGATCTTCATTTAATTACTTTTAAAAATTAAAATAAATTTATTCTGAACTTAAACACCAAAAAAAAGAACATTTCCATATATATTCAGCAAAACACACAAAAAAATTCCCCACAAAATTCTGAAGCTCCATTTCATATTATTTGCCCTTTTTCTTTCATAAGTGTGAACCTTGGCTCAAAGGGACAATTGTATGGGATTCATTCCCAATTACTGGAGATCTATTATATTACTCATTCCCCTTCACCTAGGTGAGGGGTGGGTGGAGTTGGTGAGAAATGGAGAGAAGAGAGATCCAACTTCTGCTTCCAGCTTTAAGAGAGATATGTTATTCCAATCTCTCTTCATTAGTCTGTCCCTCCCACTATCCCACTCAAGCACACTCAGATGACTTTGTTCATAATCTTCCCTTATCTAACACCAAACTGAAATTTGTTTCCTAGACTAAATGGGGATGGAATCTTTCATAAGAGGACACCAAAATATGTTCAGCACATGAAACTTATTTTGAGAAGCATTAAGAATAAAAGTATTTGGTGGCAACTAGGTGGCACAGTAGATAGAGCTCTGGCCTTGGAGTCAGGAGGACCTGAGTTTAAATCTGGCCTCAGACACAGCATTTACTAGCTGTGTGAGCCTGGCCAAGTCACTTAATCCCGATTGCCTCACCAAAAAGCAAAAACAAAACAAAACAAAGCAAAAAACCAAAAAGAATAAAAGTGTTCCTAATTGATATCAATGTAGATCTGAAAGTGATGTCTTTTTAAAAATAGGGTTACAACATGGGTATACCAACTAGGGGTATTTTTTTGTGAATGAAACATTAGAGGCAGGAAAAAAAAAACCCAAACTATACCACCTCATTAAGTAACAGTGGCCTCGAAGGAAAGGACTGTCTAGGAGAGGAAAATGTGGTAAACCAACCACTGTTTGGTTCTGAAAATTTTTTCTTATCATCATTGCACAATAAACTTGGTTAATGAAACATTTTGTTAGGGTGATAGATTGAAATGGTGTAGGTTTTCTTTATCTGGAAAATAAATGTCCAAAAATCAGTGAGGCTAAAATCAAAGACAGGATATTTGTGGGCCTTCAATAAGGAAAATAATGAAAGGTGAACAGTTTTGAAGAATGGGTGAATGAAGCTAAAGGAACTACACATAAATAATTTCTTAAAATGATCAAAACCTTTTTGGGAAATTCCAGGCAGACAATTATCACATCATATCTCAAAACCTATAAAATTATGAGATATAACATCACTCGAAATCCACATCTTGGATCACATTTGGACTTCTTCCTAGAGAACTTAGGTGCTTAGTGATAGGCATGGGGAACATGTTCATCCACAAATCACCAAAATGAAAGTGCAAGTGCCTTTTTTTTTTTTAATCGGCGCAAATGGAGTCTATATATACCATGTGACTAGAGGTGGCTGAGATAGAGCAGTGGACCTAGAATCAGGAAGACCTGAGTTAAAATTCAGCTTTCGACATTTACTAGCTGCATATCCTTGAGCAGTTCACTTAACCTGTGTTTGCCTCAGTTTCCTCATTTGTAAAGTGGGAATAATAAAAACACCTACCTCCCAGGGTTGTTTTGAAGATCAAATGAGATAATAATTCTAAAGTGCCTACATAGTAAGTGCTACATAAATGTTAGCTATTAATGTTATATTATTACTGTTAGATGCTGAGGAATTTAGCTATAATTTAGCTACACATGAAATTAGTAGCTTTAGTTTAAGTATGGAATATGAGCCCAATTTTGTTTGATGAAAAAACTGATTCCCTTCAAAATCAACGCATTATAGACAAAACATGAACTAATGTCTAAAATCAGCACAAAATATACTGTAAGATCCAACTATTTTTGTGGATATGATAAAGAATTTTTATTGTCTAGAGGTGTAACTGTAGAATGCAAAGTTGAAACAGCAAAGATAAAGAGAAGAGAGAGAGAGAAAGAGAGAGAGAGAGAGAGAGAGAGAGAGAGAGAGAGAGAGAAAGAGAGAGAGAGAGAGAGCGCCATTTTAACATAGGAAACTTCAGAAAATCCTAGAATGCAGAAAAGAAGTCTTGAAGCACAGTGTCTGAAAAGTGTGATTCTGATATTATTTAATGGCTGAAGTCATTATTCATGGCCATAGGATCTTAAGTTTCAGAGATAGAAGAGATTTTAGAGGAAATCTCCAAGCCTTCATTTTATAGCTGAAGAAACTGAAGTTCAGAGAGTTGAAGTCACTTCAAGACACTAAATAATAGCCTGAATTCAAACTCTGGTTCTCTGACTCCAGAAAGAATGCTCTAGTAAGAGACTATGAATTTTCCCATTTATCTGCAGAAGTGCTGATTCACCCAACAATCTGAGGGAGTAGGGTCTAGAGTAAGCAGCAGGTGGAAAGGATGGGAAAAATCTAGGAAGTGGCCTCCTCCTCTTTAAACATTCTATGGCTTCTGAGTTATAAATAAATAGATTTTCAGGTGCCACAGAATGGAGATGTGGAACTACCTAATGAAAACATCTAGGGAAGCAGAGAGCAACTTCACTAAAGGGTGCAGTGGCATGGTAACACTGTGCCCACTACTCTGCCCTGGAGATGCCACTCTTATTTAAGGGAAGCACTTTGAACCCCTTTCCCCATTTTCAAAGGCCACCTCAGAATGTCAATGATCTCTGAGTTTTGTAATTCTGTAAATAGCAGCCAAATGACTAAAAATAAATAAATAAATCTAGTCCAGTTAAGCTCCAAGATTTCCTGGAAGGTACCCTCTTTTACTGTTAAAGGCTAATAGGAGATTCAGTGTCTTCTGATAAAGGAAAAGGCAGTGACCAGCATAATGTGTGCTACATGTAGAATAGTGACATCCTACTGTCAGGTGCCATTACTCTGGACAAGTGCTCCCAACAATACCAAGAGATTGAATTGAGGCCCTGTTAGAGAACTGCAAGAAGGCAATTGAGAAATACGGTAATGAAATGGATGGTAGTGGCAGAAATCTATTCACATGGAATTACCTTAAATATATTTGCCATTTTAGTTTTCTGGAGTGTTTCCTTTGTAATTACATAGTTGCCTCCAAGGAATTCTACTTCCTTTATCAGCGCTTTCAAATTGCATCTGCAGAAGACATGGTAAATTGTTATTTAGGTCAGTTTCGCTTTCTTTTTTATTTATTTTCTGCTTGTATTTCTTAACCAGCAAAATAAGAGAAAGAGTACATGAGGCCTTAGCAGAGGAAGTCGGAAATTCGTTCTTTTTATGGGAAATAGAGTCAACCGGGATAGAACTCATGTGTAACATATGAACTCACCAAAAATAGAAAAGGATGGGAAAACTGGGGTAGAACCAGTGTGTACATATGAACTCACCAAAAGGAGAAAAGGGTGGGAAATAGAGTCAACCAGGATAGAACCAGGTGTACATATTAATTCAACAAAAGGAGAAGAGGATGGGAAATAGAGCCAACCAGAACATAACGAATGCCTACAAATGCATGTGATAAAAAAGAAAGGAAACTGTTCCCACTCATGGTTCTGTCATAGCAGTTAGTTCAGATATTGCCAAAAATAACCAGGAACAACCACAGTCATGTAAAGCATCTTCTCAGCCTGCCAAGAAACCTGTTCTCAATTGGATTCTTTCAGTTGAATAAGTCCAGCTCTACTCTACAGGGTCTCAGGCCAAACACTCTGTGTATGCCTGGTCACAGTGCTGGTGAACCCCACAGCCAAGCAGCCTAATTAAGTGATTTAGGAATGAAACTGCCAGTTCTATGAGACAAGGATCATCTGGATTGCATGGTCATGACTTTGCTACTCTGATCTGAAATCTCTCCAAGCTGGGGAGTTTGTCTAGAAGTGAATGCTGTTGGCACCAGAAATGAAAGCAGAGTAATCAAATTGGTTGCCTCTCAAAATACCTGAGGACAACCAAGGAGAAATGGCAATCATCATCTCCTAAAGTTAGGTAGTAAGCATTCATAGACTTACTCCCATACTTCAAGGATATCTGATTTTGTCAGTGTAGTTACTCCGTTTGTTTGTTTATTTTTTGTGGGGCAATGGGGGAAGTGACTTGCCCAGGGCCACACAGCTAGTAAGTGTCAAGCATCTGAGGCCAGATTGGAACTCGGGTCTTCCTGAATCCAGGGTTGCTGCTTTATCCATTGTGCCATCTAGCTGCCCCTGTCAGTGTAGTTATTCTGTCTATGCCAGTTGTAACCTCTGCCTGAATTGGTAGTGGATGTGACTTTGAGGATTTCTGTGTGTAGAAGTATTTGTCACCCAGCAGAAGGGTCTTTCCAAACTTGGAGACACTAGTATTCAGACGACCAGATGTAAGATCTCAGACTATTGGTATTCAAAATCTTTCCCACTTGGTAGGCTCAACGCAAGTGTATGTTCCATTTTGATAGCCTTTAAGAACCACTGTGATTATTAACAGTTGTGATTAGCCAATAAGGGAAATCCCAAAGTAAAGTCCCACAATGACAATTATAGGTAGCTAGGTGGTGTAGTGAATGTAGTGTTGGACCTGGAGTTAGGAAGACCTGCATTTTAAATTCTGCTTCTGACTCTAGCTGTGTGACCCTGGGCAAGTCACTTAATTGCCTTTAGTCTTAGTCTCCTCATCTGTGAAATGGGGGTAATTATAACACCTATCTCAGAGGGTTGTTGTGAGGATTAAATGAGATAACATGTCAAGTATTTTACAAACCTTAAAGTGCTATGGTTAGCTATTATTAATTATTATTATACTTTGATATTGACAAAATAATACTAAATGAAAGATAAAAAGTAGATAGGAAGCAAAGCGATAGAGAAATGGCAATGGAAAATAACAGTAAGGAAGCCAATAAGAACAATTTATTATGTTCTTCAGTGTATTTATATTAATAATAGCTAGCATTTATATAATACTTCAAAGTTTGGAAAGCACTTTATAAATAGTATCTCTTTTGATCTTCACAACAACCTTTGGAGGTGAGTGCTATTATTATCTGAGGCCAGATTTGAAGTTAGACCTAGTTACTCTAGGTCCACTACTCTTACCGGTACCACCTAGCTGTCTCCATGTTAATCCCTCAGTTTGGGTGCCATGATATTTAAAATGTGCAAGGATTAAAACCTATGTCCTTGGAATGCAATGTTAAAATGTTGGGAGCAAGTTTCTAGGTAATGGCACATTTAAATAAAAAGGCCAATTTTTTTCTCACTCTTTGACTTATATCTAAGGAGGTAACCATTTAATCAAACTCTTGGAGAATCAGAAATATAACTCTTCTAATAGAAGAAAACAATTTGTTAAAAATTAGAATCATGTAAATGGAAGCTAATGACTCTATGAGAGAGCAAGAATCAGTCAAACAGAAACAAAAAAAATGAAAAAATGGATGAAAATGTAAGATACCTCATTGGTAAAACAACTGACCTGGAAAATGATCCTGGAGAGACAATTTAAAAATTATTGTCTACTTAAAAATAATGATTGAAAAAAGAGCCTGGACAGTATCTTTCAGGAAATCATAAAGGAAAACTGCCCTGAAGTCCTAGAACCAGAAGGAAAATAACCATAGAAAGAATCCACCATCACCACCTGAAAGAGATCCCAAATTGAAAATGCCAAGGAATATATAGCAAAATTCCAAAATTACCAGAAAAGAGAAGGTGCTGCAAGCAGCCAGAAAGAAACAATTTAAATATCATGGAACCACAGTCAGGATTACACAGGACCTTGCAGCTTCTACATTAAAAGACCGTAGGGTATAGAAAATGATATTCTGTAAGGCGAAGGATCTTGGATTAAAGCCAAGGATCAAATACCCAGTGAAAATAAGCATGATCTTTCAAGGGAGGAGATGGATATTCAACAAAATAGGGACTTCCAAACTTCCTGATAAAAAGACCAGAGCTCCAAAAAATTTGATCTTCAAGTACAGACTCAAGAAGAGACATAAAAAGGTAAATGGGACAGAAAGATACAATATGTTGTTAATAAGGGACTGTTTAATCCCTACAAGGGAATATGACACTTGCAACTTGAGAACTGTATTGTTATTACACCATGTTAAAGGAGTATACATAAAGGGGTGGATATTAGTTGACTTTGATGTAATGATAAAAAAAATCTAATCAAGTGGGTTAAATGGATCCAAATAAGTGGATTAATCTGATCTTAGAAAATGTACTGAGAAAGGAGGAGGCAGACAAGGGTAAATTACATTACAGGAAAAGACAGAAAATCCTATTACAGCAGAGGGAAAGAAGGGGGTGAGCATTGTTTGAACCTTACTCTCATCAGATTTGGCTCAAGAAGGAATAATCTTGCCCTATAGGCAGTAGGAGGGAAAAGGGGAAAGAAAAGGGAGGGGGAAGAAGGGAGGGAAGAAGCAGTAAGTAAAGGGGAAGAAAAGGGAAAGGGATAATAAAGGGAGGAGGGACTGAGGAGGCAGTGGTCAAAAGCAAAACACTAGTGAGGGAGGGAAAGGAGAAAGAAAAGCATAAATGGGGGAAAAGGATGGAGAAAAAGACACAGATAGTAATCATAACTGTGAATGTGAATGGGATGAACTCTCCCATAAAACAGAAATGGATGCAGAATGGATTAAAAACCATAATCCTACAATATGTTGTTTACAGGAAACACATTTGAAAAAGAGTGACACACAGGGTAAAGGTAAAAGGCTGGAGCAGAATATATTATGCTTCAGCTGAAGTAAAAAAAGCAGGGGTAGCAATCCTGATCTCAGACAAAGCAAAAGCAAAAATAGATCTAATCAAAAGAGATAAGGAAGGAAACTACATCCTGCTAAAAGGCACCATAGACAATGAAGTAATATCATTACTAAACATATATGCACCAAATGGTATAGCATCCAAATTCTTAGAGGAGAAGTTCAGGGAGTTACAGGAAGAAATAGACAGCAAAACTATACTAGTGGGGGACCTCAACCTCCCCTCTCTGCACTAGATAAATCTAACCACAAAATAAACAAGAAAGAAGTTAAGGAGGTGAATAGAACATTAGAAAAGTTAGGTATGATAGACCTCTGGAGAAAACTGAATGGGGATAGAAAGGAATATACTTTTTTCTGCAGTACATGGCACATACACAAAAATTGACCATGTACTAGGGCATAAAAACCTCACAATCCAATGCAGAAAGGCAGAAATATTAAATGCATCCTTTTCAGATCATGATGCAATAAAAATTATATGTAATAAAGGGCCATGGAAAGATAGACTAAAAAATAATTGGAAACTAAATAATCTAATCCTAAAAAATGATTGGGTCAAACAACAAATCATAGAAACAATCAATAATTTCATTCAAGAGAATGACAATAATGAGAAAACATACCAAAACTTATGGGATGCAGCAAAGCAGTTCTTAGGGGAAGTTTTATATCTCTAAATGCTTACATAAATAAAATAGAAAAAGAGGAGATAATGAATTGGGCATACAACTAAAAAAACTAGAAAAAGAACAAATTAAAAATCCTCAATTAAATATCAAATTAGAAATATTGAAAACCAAAGGAAAAATTAATAAAATTGAAATTAAGAAAACTATTGAACTAATAAAACTAATAGCTGGTTTTATGAAAAAACCAATAAAATAAACCTTTCATTAATTTAATAAAAAGAAAGAAGAAAACCAAATTACTAGTATCAAGAATGAAAAGGGTGAATCTACCACCAAGGAAGAGGAAATTAAAACAATAATTAGGAATTATTTTGCCCAACTATATGCCAACAAATTTGACAATCTTAGTGAAATGGATACATATTTACAAAAATATAAATTGCCCAGATTAACAGAAGAGGAAGTAAAATACTTAAATAACCCCATCTCAGAAAAAGAAATTGAACAAGCCATTGATGAACTCCCTAGGAAAAAATCTCCAGGGCCAGATGGATTTACATGGGAATTCTATCAAACATTTAAAGAACAATTAATTCCAATACTATATAGACTATTTGGGAAAATAGGTGAAGAAGGAGTCTTACCAAATTCTTTTTATGATACAAATATGGTGCTGATACCTAAACCAGGAAGAGTCAAAATAGAGAAAGAAAATTATAGACCAATTTCTCTAATGAATATAGATGCAAAAATTTTAAAAAAATACTAGCAAATAGATTACAGCAACTTATCACAAGAATAATACACTATGACCAGGTAGGATTTATACCAGGAATGCAGGGTTGGTTCAATATTAGGAAAACTATCAGCATCATTGAGCATATCAACACCAAAACCAACAGAAACCACATGATCATCTCAATAGATGCAGAAAAAGCTTTTGATAAAATACAACACCCATTCCTATTAAAAACACTAGAAAGCATAGGTATAAATGGAGTCTTCCTTAAAATAATAAATAGCATCTATCTAAAACCTTCAGCAAGCATTATATGTAATGGGGACAGCTAGAAGCATTTCCAATAAGATCGGGGTGAAACAAGGATGTCCATTATCACCACTGTTATTCAATATTGTACTGGAAACATTAGCTTTAGCAATAAGAGAAGAAAAAGAAATTGAAGGTATTAGAATAGGCAAAGAAGAAACAAAGCTATCACTCTTTGCAGATGACATGATGATATACTTAGAGAATCCTAGAGAATCAAGTAAAAAACTACTTGAAATAATAAACAACTTTAGCAAAGTTGCAGGCTATAAAATAAACCCACATAAATCATCAGCATTTCTATATATTACCAACAAAGCCCAACAGCAAGAGATAGAAAGAGAAATCCATTTAAACTTACTGTAGACATTATAAAATATTTAGGAGTCTACCTCCAAAAAACCCAGGAACTCTATGAACACAATTACAAAACACTTTTCACACAAATAAATCAGATCTAAATAATTGGAAAAACATCAGTTGCTCATGGGTAGGCCGAGCTAATATAAAAAAATGACAATCCTACCTAAGCTAATTTACTTATTCAGTGCCATACCAATCAAACTACCAAAAATTATTTTATAGAGTTAGAAAAAATAATAACAAGATTCATTTGGAAAACAAAAGGTCCAGAATATCAAAGGAACTAATGAAAAGAAATGCAGGGGAAGGTGGCCTAGCAATTCCAGATCTTAAATTGTATTATAAAGCAGCAATCATCAAAACTGCTTGGTACTGGCTAAGAAATAGAGTGGTGGATCAGTGGAATAGGTTAAATATGCAAGACACAGTAGTCAATGTAATCTATTATTTGATAAACCCAAAGACCCCAGCTTCTGGGATAAGAACCCACTCTTTGAAAAAAACTGCTGGGAAAACTGGAAAAGAGTATGGCAGAAACTAGGCATAGACCCAAATCTCACACCATATACCAAAATAAAGTCAAAATGGGTTCATGACTTAGATATAAAGGCTGATACATAAGCAAACTGGGAGAACAAGGAATAGTTTACCTATCAGATCTATGGAGAACAGAAGAATTCATGACCAAACAGGAGATACAGAACATTATGAAAAGCAAAATGGATAATTTTGATTACATTAAATTGAAAAGTTTTATGCAAACAAAGCCAATGCAACTAAGATTAGAAGGAAGATAGAAAATTGGGAAACAATTTTTACAACCAGTCTCCCTGATAAGGGCCTTATTTCTAAAATATATAAACAATTAAGACAAATTTATAAGAATACAAGCCATTCCCCAATTGATAAATGGTCAAAGGATATGAGACAGTTCTCAGATGAAGAAATTAAAGCCATCTATAGTCATATGAAAAAATGCTCTAAATCATTATTGATTAGAGAAATGCAAATCAAAACAACTCTGAGGTACCACATCACACCTATCAGATTGGCCAACATGACAAAACAGGAAAATGATAAATGTTGGAGAAGATGTGGGAAAATTGGAACACTAATACATTGTTGGTGGAGTTGTGAAATGATCCAACCATTTTGGAGAACAATTTGGAACTATGCCCAAAGGGCTATAAAAATGTGCATACCCTTTGATCCAGCAATAGCACTTCTAGGGCTATATCCCAAAGAGATCATACAAATGGGAAAAGGACCCACATGTACAAAAATATTCATAGCAGCTCTTTTTGTGGTGGCAAAGAATTGGAAATTGAGAGGATGCCCATCAATTGGGGAATGGCTGAGCAAGTTGTGGTATATGAATGTAATGGAATACTATTGTGCTATAAGAAATGATGAACAGGCTGACTTCAGAAAAACCTGGAAAGACTTGTATGGTCTGATGCTGAGTGAAGTGAGCAGAACCAAGAGAACTTTGTACACAATAACAGCCATGTTGTGCGATGACTAATATTGATAAACTTAACCCTTCTCAGCAATACAAGGATCTAAGACATCTCCAGAGGCCTCATGATGGAAAATGCTATCCACATCCAAAGAAAGAACTATGAGTTGAATGCAGATGAAGTTATATTGCTATTTTTTTTTCTTCTGTTGAGTTTTGTTTCCTCTTTCTGATGGTTCCTCCTATTGGTTTAATTTTTACTTACAATCACTAATGTGAAAATATGTTTAATAGGAATGTATATGTATAGCCTATATCAGATTGTGTGCCATTTTGGGGAGGCTGGTGGGGAGGAAGGGGGAGAAAAATTTTAAACTCAAAAGCATATGGAAGTGATTGTTGATAAATCAAAATAAATTAATTAAAAAAAGAAAGATAACTTCAATTTGTTCAAACCCCTCTAGATTTTGAGCCATGAGAAGTCAGAGGTCACAGCCTAGCAGTTCTTTTGCTAGGAGTTAAGCTTCCCTGGTTTTTGTTTTTATTTTTATTTTTTAAAAAGAATCTCATTCTATGTAGTTTATTACATTTTCATGTCATGGACTTTTAAGGTTCGTGTTTGAAGGTTCCCAGGCCCAGGCTGAGAATGACTGAAAAGTCAGTCATTAATTTTAGGCAGCTGTACAGTGGGTCAGTCAGCTAGGTGGTGCAATGGATAAAGTGATGGGTCTGTAGTCAGGAAGATTTATCTTCATGAGTTCAAATCTGGCTTCAGACATTTACTAGCTGTGTGATCCTAGGCAAGTCATTTAACCCTGTTTGCCTCAATGTCCTCATCTGTAAAATGAGCTGGAGACAGAAATGGCAAACCACTCCAGTATCTTTGCTAAGAAAATCCCAAATGGGGTTTTGTTGTGTTAGTTGTGTCAGACACAACTGAAACAACTGAACAACAACATACAATGAATGAGTCATTGTATTCAGGGTTTTGGGGGGACCTGCCAGGACAACATCCTGCATTAAAGTTCCCCTTCTGTAGAAGTAGTCTTCTCTGTCTAAATCTCCCTCCCCCTATTTGTATAATGGGGTATAATTCTCAAGTTCTGAGTGTGAATTCTGCCACATTATTATCATTAGTGCTGAGAAAGTCAATGGTTTAGCAGAATAGATTATAACTTACACAGCATTAGGACAGAGGAAGGTTTAGAAACGCATTTATTCACAAAATGTCTGAGATGGACCTCAGAGGTCTCATAGGTGTGTAACTTGGAATTCAAGACTAGGGTGTGTGTGTGTGTGTGTAGAGAGAGAGAGAGAGAGACTGAGAGAGACAGAGAGACAGAGACAGAGAAAGACAGAGAAAGAAAGAGGTCCCAGGACAACCTTGTGGATTCCCATATTCAGAGGATAGGAAAAGAAAGAGGAACCAGAAAAAGAAGACAGATTGGAAGTAATCTAAGAAGAAAGAGGACAACGAAGAAATAGTGTCACAGAGGCCAAGGGAAGAAAGATTGTTGGTATTTCTTTGTATTTACTTTTTCTTCAGAGGTGAAATTGATTTAATGGCTAACAGAGAAGGTTATTTGGAGGGAAAAAAGGAGGGAACTGGAGGCAAAAATAATGAAAGCTAAAAACAGAGTCTGACACTGGAAAAAAGTAGTCTTTGGGTAATGCATATTTTCTAATACCTGGAGTGAAAGAACAGATGTCAATTTGTGTTTTAGTTTGAAAGCTTACATAAGGACATTAACCATGTCTTAGTTATTTGTTTCTTCCCTGGTTCCTGACAATGAAGAGCTTTGTGCAAGGTATATGCTTAATGAATGATTGATAAATGATTGCTGAGTGAATGAGATGTCATTTCCAATATCTATATAAGTAACTAATTCAAATTTATAAGAAAAAGAGGCATTCCCCAAATGATAATTGGTCTAACAACGTGAGCAGCAGTTCTCAAGGGAAGAAACCCAGGCTACCTACAGCCATATTCAAAAAATGCTGCAAATCACTACTAATTAGAAAAATGTAAATTAAAGCAATTTTGAGATTCTGTCTCATATCCATCAGTGTGGCAGAGATGACAGAAAAGCAAAATAACAAATGTTGGTGGGGCAGTGGGAAAATAGTCACATTGATACACTGTTGATGGACTTGTGAATTGGGAGAACAATTCTGGAAAATAATTTGGAATTATATTCAAAAAGTTACTAAACAGTGCATACCCTTTGACCTACCTATACCACTGCCTATTCTGAAAAGAGATCAAAGAAAAAAGAAAATGTCTTTTATGTAAGTAGAAGTATGTATGTATGTATACAGCAGCATTTTTTGTGGTGGCAAAAAAATTGGAAACTAAAAGGATTCTCAACAATTGAGGAATGGATGAAAACGTTGTGGTATATGAGGAAATTGAATATTATTGTGCTGTAGAAAATAAGGAAATAGATAACTTTGAAAAGATGTGGATATATATGTATATGTGTGTGTATATATATATATGCACCTATATATGTATGTATATATATATATATATATATATATATATAAACTGATAAGTGACGTGAGCAAAACCAGAACAAGAACTTCTACTATAGCATCAATAGCATAAAAATGAGCGATTTTGAGGATTTTTATAAATTAATGAAATGAGAACCAGAAGAAGAATTTTACAATAACAACACTGTACATTGTAATGCTGTAAAAACAAACAACTTTGAAAGCCATAAGAATTATGATCAATTCAATAACAATTCATTATTCTGTAGGATTGATGATGAAACATTACAGAGAGGTGATGGATTTAGAGTATGGAATGAAACATATATTTTTGTGTACAGTCATCAGGAGAATATGTTTTGCTTGACTATGCACATTTATTACAAGAAATTAGCTTTTTTTCTTTCCTTTTTTGGGGGAGGTATTAGGAAGGACAGAAAATTGATTTCTGTTACAAAATGCTGCAGATGTGAAATGTTGAATGAACTTTCAGATGAGGTCACTATGTCATTAATTTTGCTTAACTATTTACTTTGTTATGAGAGACTTCTTATGAAGTAGAAGTAATACACAAGTATATGTAATGTGAAAACAAAACACATCAATAAAACTGAAAGTGGGAAAAAAATGAACAAACTGTTCATTCCAAGACCTCTACAAGCCGATGGAGCTGGTCAGAGAGTTTGTGTCCTGGTCTTATCCTACTCAATTGCTATCTTTGTTCATAACTAGAATATAAGCCTGGGGCCATGCATGAAGAGAGAAACCTTTGGTGTTCCACTAAAGATGTACCTCCCAATTGACATGAATTCCTTAAATAAAGCTCTCTTGTTGTTGTTCTGTTGTTCAGTTGTGTCTGACTCTTTGTGATCCCATGCTAGGCCCTTGTACCCTCTACTATCTCTTGAAGTCTGACTGAGTTCACGTTCCTTGTTTCTATGATACTATCTGTCCGTCTCATCCTCTGCTGTCCCTTTTTCTTCTTGCCTTCAATCTTTCCCAACATCAGTATCTTTTCCACTAAGTCTTGCCTTCTCGTTATGTGGCCAAAGTGTTTAAGGTTCAGCTTCAGTATTTGACCTTCCAGTGAATAGCCTGAATTAATTTCTTACACATGGTTAAGTCACTCTGCTCTGTCTCATTTTCCTTATGTGTAAAAATGGAGATAATACATGTAATACGCACTTCACAGAGTTGTGATGAGAATCAAATGACAGAATGAGAAGATGTTTTGCAAACTATATAAATATCACTGATTATTGTTGTAATTACTACTTTAGTTTTTAGTTTCTTCTATGTATTTTAACAGGCTCACTAGACTATAGAATGTTTTAGATGATTTGCCTTGATTTCAGTCAGATATTTAAGGATGAATGTCTTGATTTTCAAAAAAAGGGAAGAAAATGGAATCTGCAAAATGTTGGCCCATGAGACTGGCATCAATTTTGGCAAAATTCTTAAATATATTAAAGGGATACTTAGTGAACAATGTTGTTGTGGTTTTAGTTGTGTCTGACTTTTCACGACCCCATTTGTGGTTTTCTTGGAAAAGATACTGGAGTGGTTTGCCATTTCCTTCTCCAGCTCATTTTACAGATGAGGAAGCTGAGGAAGACCTGAGTTCAAATTCAGACCTTCCTAGTCACTTGACTTCTGTTTGCTTGAGTTTCCTCTACTGTAAAATGCCACTGGACTTTGATGACCCTGGAGAAGAGAGTAAGGTTGATGACTTTGTGCAGCTCTGCTTCATTTAAATCCAATTCGCACTCAAGTTAAGACATCACCCATGTGATGTCATTGGGCCTTTTCAGAATAAAGAACTAACAACAACAACAACAACAACAGAACGGGGATAATAATAGCACTTACCTCTCCAAATTGTTGGGAGGATCAAATAAGATAATGTTTGTAAGATACTTAGCACAATGTTTGATGCATACTAATCATATATATGTTAGCTATTATTAAGTTATTATTTACTTATTTATTAGCTTAATAAATTAATTATTAACTTAATATTATTAAGTATCATGCTATTCTTATAGAAAAGATGGAGAAATGAGCAGTATATGTTAATACTATTAGATGGTTTCAGAAACTAGTTGAATGCCTGGACTCAAAGAATGGTCATTGATGGTTTGATACCCACTTACTAGGAGATCACCAGTGGATTGTCCCAGTAATCAGAATTTGGCTCTATCTCTAAATATTTTTCATTAATAGCATTTTTAAAGGTGTAGGTGACCTGCTTATCAGATTTACTGATGACACAAAGCTCATCAAAAGAATAGCTAACACATCAGATGGCAGGATCTAAAAGAATCTCAACAGTAGAGAACATTGGGCTGGATCCAATAAGATACTAGGGATAGGTGAAAAGTCTTACACTTGTGTTAAAAAGAGTAATCTCACACAAGTACAAGAAAGGGGAGGCATAGTTAGACAGCAGATTGTCTGAAAGAGATCTGGGCATTATACAGACTGCAAATTCAGTACTACTCAAGAGAGGACCATGGCAGCACAAAAAGCTTCCATCATCTTGGCCTGAATGTGCTCTGTACTGGTCTACTGTGCTCTGCTCTGAAAAGACCACTTCCAGAGTGTCATGTTTTAAGGAGGACAACCATAAACTTGAAAGCATCTGGTGGTGAACAACCGGAAGAGCAAAGTGCCTTGGGTGACCTTGGTATGAACCCAGTAGACATGT
The DNA here is from genome assembly GCF_003287225.1 of Phascolarctos cinereus. Classification (NCBI taxonomy): domain Eukaryota; kingdom Metazoa; phylum Chordata; class Mammalia; order Diprotodontia; family Phascolarctidae; genus Phascolarctos; species Phascolarctos cinereus. Next base: position 127,447,622 of record NW_027555958.1, read on the forward strand.
TTAGTTTGAAGAGAAGACATGTGATATGATTGTTGTCTTCAAGTACTTGAAAAATTGTCCTGAGGAAGAGGGATTTAAGTTTATTCCAAGTGGGCCCCGAGGGCAGAACCAGGAAGGAAAAGGTAAAGTTACAAAGAAGTGAATTTAAGCTTGATAAAAAGCAAACTTTCCAGATGATTAGAGGTGTCCAAAAATGGAATAGACTGCTTTGGGAGATAATGGGTTCCTTGTCATTGGAGATGAACCAAAGCCTGGAAAACATGTTACTCACCCCACTAAAGAGAAATGACAGTGAATCCTGCTCACCCAATTGCAGTATTATTAAATATACGAATAGAGAAGTTTTGGTCCAGATAACGATGGTTAGTAAGAAAAAAAAAAGGCCATGTAGATTACTGTTGAAATAGCTCCTGTGGGAGTTTTTTCTTTAATGACTAGTTTATTTTCATGGGGAAAAGCAGCTCTTAGTCTTTCCAAAATGAATTAGATGGAATAAATTGTAGCCCACACATTAAGAAAATTAAATTTTTCACATTCACATAATGTGAGGTTGCAATCAACACAGACCCCAAACATTTTACTTCAGGAGTAAGAGGACACAAGACTCTTAAACTATGTAGCAATTTAGACTGATTTATGAAACAGATGGGGTTGGCTAGAAGTGATGGAGAGAAGAGTAGTTCTTAAAAATCCATCAGCATTTAATCAACTGCTAAATATTTTGTAGTTTCGTTGAATAGACTTTCAGTTCAGAATTAGTTTGAAAGTTCACATAGAATATCTTCCAGTGAAGATTATAAAAATTTTTCACATGCTTACTATCTCTTTGCAAGTTCTTAGATATGAAAATGCTCTGCATATGTGTATCATTGCTAATTTCAGGATGTCAGAGCATATTTCTAAATATACCATACCTGTTGACATCAGTTGCATGATTTAGACATTATGAAAATTGTCATCCAGCAAATTCTTTTTGGAATAACTTTTCTTTTCAGATTTTCCCTATCAACAGTACTTATTCCTCTCCTCTCTAACTCTCAAATGGTCCAGTACAAATCCTACCTATTGTTGGCATCTCTGCTCTTTGAATCAGTGGACTGACATTGTCCATATAATAACTAAAGAACAACCTATCTCTTGTATTTAGAATGTGAATTCCTTAGGACCAGGGATTGCATTACTTTTCTGTTTGTAACCCAAGGCTTAATACAGTGCTTAGTAGTGTTTGACAAACACTAGCTCTGTGATCCTGGGAAAGTCACATAATCCTGTTTGCCTTAATTTCTCATCTGTAAAATGAGCTGGAGAAGGAAATGGCAAACCACTCCAGTATCTTTGTCAAGAAAACTCCAAATGAGGTGACAACTAAAAAATGACCTAACAACAACAACATTAAATGTTTAATAAGTGCTTTCTTTTTCTTCCTTCCTCTCTCCCTCATTCCTTTCTTCTTGCCTATCAGGCTGCCTGCTTCTTTTCTCATAATGTAGTTATACCTTATATACTATGTTGTGCTGTTCTCTATAAAGAATTTCCTGAAATACCTTTCGGTGGGTACCATGAAAAGATAGCTGCACTGGAAGTTAGAAGAGTTTGATTCTAATAGTAGTTCCACTATCAAACAGCTGTGCATCTGAGTAAGTTATTCAGCATATCTTCAAGTTACTTCATTTGTGAGAACAAGGTCTTTTCAATTGTTTTCTTTTTAAAGCCTAGAGTCAGAAGAATTTCTAATAGCTTTATACTTCAGCGGACCTTCTAGAAGTTTACTGCATCTCTTTAGCTTTCTCTCTAAGGTCCTTTCCAGAACTATGAACTAGGAAGCACTAAGTTATTTATTAAAGGAATGACGATCATCCTTTCCTGGGGTGTAGAAATTATTTTTCTCCACTGTTGTGTCTGTGATACAGCTCTAGGTGCAAATCTGGTGCTCAATACATACCTACTGATAACTTCAGAAGCTGTTATTTCCCTTTAGTTGCCTAAAATCACATCAGTCTTTCAAGGATCTATAATTTCATCAGAATGGGTACTCTTTCCGGCAAAATACATCATAAGTCTTCTAGGGCTTTGTTAGTGTCTTTGAGAATTGCCAGGGCAGAAAAATTCATCTGCGTACAGCCAACCTGGTGGGAGCTGATTGGACGGCTAGTTCTTGGATAACTGAAGTCCAGGCTTCAATACCTGGGCAGGTATTTGAAGCCAGGACTCAACAGAGCTTATACTCCATGGGCACAGTTTTTGAGAATATCCAAATCATGATTAGGCATCAGGGTAGGACTTGAGTGGAGGCTGTTAAAAATTATTTCAATTTAACTCAGATCAGTTGCAGGTCTCTTACATGAGGCTTTTCCCAGTTTTACCAGGCACTGTATCTTTTCCCCTTCCCCCAAAACTTACCTTGTGTTTACTTTATATACCGGAAGCATTGTGTATTGGGAGTGCTGGCCACCTGAGCCAAGAATACTTGGAATCAAGTCCTGGGCAAGTCACTTGACTTCTTTTTATTTGTTATGCCATCAGGTAATTCTTTAAGAGCATAAATCAAATTGAAGGTGCAGACCTGCATTAGTAGAGGGAGTCCCCCGGCGGGAAGTTCCCTATGTCAATGAACTTAAAAGTCTTGTCTCCATCCCTACCTATTTTGTATCTATTTGTATGTGAACATGTTGTTTCCCTTGATAGAATATAAACTCTTGAGGGCAAAGACTGCTTCATTTTTGTCTTTGGATCCCCAGCAACTAACATAATGCCTGGCACAAGGAAGACACTTAATGACGCTGGTTGATTGATTAATTGAATAAAATAGATTTCCTTAGTTGTAGAGTGACGTTCTGGGTAAGTGATTTTTATCATGCACATTTAGGTAGAAATTCATGCCATATTTCATTAGTTAATCTCACAAATATGACCTTGGAAATATTCATTTATCTTGTTTTCTATCAAGCAAAATAGAATGGTGACTTGTTTAGCTGTTGCTAACAGAATATAAGAAGGAACAAAAGAAAGAGAGTGGGTTAAGAAAATTTAGGTCATAACTTATCAGGTTGCTTTGAGTGAACAGAATTGTATGGTTTGTTTGTTTGTTTGTTTTTGCATGATTAACATTTTGGGGCTTTTTGAAGGGAGACTTTTTTTCTGAGTGATGTTTTTTCTGTGTGATGTTTATGCTGTTTTTATTTAGATGAGGATTTGCTTCCAAAGTTTGTCTTTTAATTTTTATAGAAATACAAGATATTAGCGCCAAAAGGGGCATTAGAAGCTATCTAGTCCATTTTGGACATATATAGGAATTGCTACTACAAAATCTCTAACAAGCAGTTGTCAACCTCTTCTTAGAAATCTCTAGTGAAACAACTAACATATATACAGATGTAAAACCAAAAGCCATTCTCCAATAAATAGTCAAAGGATGTGAGCAAATAGTTCTCAAAAGAATTGCAAATTATTGATAACCATATGAAAGAATGCTCCAAATCACTAAAAATAAGAAACATACAAATCACAACATTTTTTAGTTTTACCTCATACCCCATAAATTGGCAAAATGGCAAAAAGATGGGAATAGTTAACGTTGGAGGGGTTAGGTGAAGATAGGCAATCTAGTACATTGTACGGAGCTGCAAATCAGGATGACTATTTTGGGAAGCAACTTGGAATTATTAGGAGTGATTAAAAGATCCATATCCCTTGGCCCAAAGATTACTACTAGGCATATACCTCAATAAGGTAAATGATAAGAAGAAAGTTTCCATATTCACCAAAATAATTATATAGCATAACAGTACTTTTTGTAGTAGCAAAAACCAAGGATGCCCACTGATTGGGGAATGACTAAACAAATTATGGTACGTGAATGTAATGGAATGTTACTGTACTATAAGAAATAAGTAATGTAACAAATACAGAGAAGCATGTAAGAGTGTACATGAATTCATGCGGGGTGAGGTAATGAACTAAGAAAACAATATACACATATATACTATATCATGAAAAGAACAAGCATGAAAAAGTCAAAAGTGAATGTCGCAAAATTACAAAGAACATGGGGCAGCTAGGTGGTGCAGTGGGTAGAGCACTGGCCTTGAAGTCAGGAGGACCTGAGTTCAAATGTGGCCTCAGACCAGATACTTACTACTGGGCAAGTCACTTAACCCCAACTGCTTAAAAAAAAAAATTACAAAGAACAAGCATGGCCCCAAAGAAGAGATACAGAAAACGTGCCCACTCTCCATCATTACAGAAGTGGGAGGTCCACAGGTCTGGAACACTGCATATATTTTCTGACTTCTTTTATGTATTGACGATAATGGTATTAAAAATAACATCTGTGGGATATTACCTGTAGTTTCTCTGACCTCACAGGTGTATATCAGACTATGCCCAACTTCCTCTCCATTATCACAAATTCTAAGATGGGGAGAAGTCAATATCACCACCCACCCATCCCAAATTCCTATTATTTCTACCATAACAACCAGTTCCTCCTCTTCCTTGTTGAAAATAAAATCTAAAATAGCATTTTCCCTCATTCATTTCTCTTCATTTTGAACAACAGAATTATCAATAAGGTTGGAGTCAGGAAGGTCTGATTTCAAATCCTGCCTCAGATACTGTCTGAACCTGGGCAAGTCACTTAATCCCCCTCAGCCTCAGTTTCCTCATATGTAAAAAAGGCATAATAGTAGCATTTCTGTCAAAGATTTGTTGTGAGGACTAAATGAGATATTATGTAAAAGACTTTGCAAACCTTAAGTACTATACAAATGTTATTGTTATTATTATTATTATGGCAAAACAACAAATTACTGGCTGTTCTGCTTTGGCAGAGAAAAGAGAGTTTCCATGGATGCCCAAATAATTGAAGTCTGCTACCATGCCTTTATGGCAAGCTTGTGATCTGTTCCCTAAACTCATGTTTCCTCTTTCTGTTCAGGAGGTTTGCAATACGTTCAGATGAAAATATTGCCCCTGTTTTTATCTTTGTTTTTCTTAGCCAGAACACTCACCACCATCTGGTTCCTAGGTTTGTTCACATGTGTATATTTTCTTAGTCTGCTGTGCTACACAGACCCCTCCCCCTTTACCTCTTCTGTTCCTTTTTGAATAAGGTACACTTTTCCAGAGCCATATTCCAGGCACAGGTTTCTTCAAATCCTCATGATAAATGTGTTAAATTTGCTTCCTTGAATTTGGATCTTCTGTTCACCCAGCTAGTTACTCATACTTTGTACATTTGTGTGTAGATATGAAAAACCTATGTTTTTAAAAATTATTTTTATTTTGCTAGAACCTTTCATGAATTTTGCTTTCTGAAAATTTCTGGGTGCTTCCACTACTATCTCTTTAGGATTACTCTTTATTATATTTGGCTTGGTGGATAAACACAGAGAATTTTCACCCTCTATGCTTTTCAGTGTAAATCCATTTTGATTACATCTGTAAGACTTCTAGAAAATTCATTATTACCAGCATTTTTAAGAACCCTGCTCCTATCTCTGGCCAAGAATCAGTCATTTTTATAGACTGTGGTCCAGAAATCCAATTGCTATTCTTATACACTATCTTTTAACCAACTAGTCACTTTCCAAATCTGTCCCTCTCTTCTGAAGTCAATACCTTTCAATCAACAACAGTGATGATAACATTGCTTGTCTTTTAAGAACTTTCATGTCTTGCTCAAGACTTTCTATATTCTTTCTGGAAATGTCGTACACACATGAACCTGAAGAAGTGGGTGGTACAAACTGTATACTAGTTAAACAGACCAAAATACAATATGAATCAGCAAATTATCATAAGGGTTCTTATGTAGCACAGGATGACAACTTTATGCATGAGCCCCCAGTTAGCTACCTTAGTTCTTAGGTACTCTGTGTGTCAGAATCCTCTTTGCAAGACCTTGATGATGTGTTTCTGATAACTAGTTAGCTGGAGGATAGACTCAGCTCACAACAAAGAAATTTGATGACATATTAATAGCAGAACATTCTCCTCTCACACAAATACACATGGCCTCAGTGGGAAGAATGGACTTGTGTAGGGATCATGTTTCAGGCAACCATAGATAGGGAACACATGTGACTAGTGCTCATGAATGAGGAAGCTTATGGCTTAAGAAAAAAAAAAGCTGTTGGTGTTTTCTGGTGACATTCTATGGCTCTCTTCTAAAACCTGCTTTTTGACAGTTAGCTATGCTGCTGCCTCCTGGATATCACATGGCAACTCTCTATTGCCTTCAGCTGTCTTCAAGATCCCCAATATGTTGTTCAAAATTCAGTGGGAATGCTGTTGTTAAGAAACTTCTCCTATGGAGAACAGGGATACAGCTCTGTCAATGAGCTATTTAAGTCACATGTACCTTTCACTGGGGAATAGCTGAAGTTAGAAAGCTTCTTGCCTACAAAGAATGGGTATAGCTTTTGACTGAGGTGCTATACTCAGATGTACCTACTATTCTGTCCTTCATCCACTGTGGAGGTTATGAATAGTAAGCCTCTCTTTTGCAACAAGGATTAAAAAATCTCCCCTTTATTAACCTCTACCGGTTAATAAAGTTCAACCGTCTCTATAATCTGTTCTTTTCAGTCAGCTCTCTCAGTCAATGACTATGAAGCACTCCTCCTCAACTAGATTGTACTAGAGTAAGTAGCATTTGCCCAAGTTAAAAATCAGGTATGCTCTCCTATTAAGTCTTCTGTTTGCCTGCACTTTTTTTTCCCTACTGTCTTCTCTAAGTCTCTGAGTTCAACTGCTATCTAACTTATCAGAAACCCATTTTAATTTTTAGTCCTTTTCATGCCTCCTTGACTAGGCAAATATCCCTGGGGCTCTACTTCCTCAAACAGAAAAGCAGCTGAGTGATGCCATGGTGAGGAAATTGTTTTTAACCTCCCCTTTTCATGTTCCTCTCTTCTCTGTTTACAGCAATGGATGGCCTAGCTAGAGAAGGTCAAAAAGAATAATGAACTTCATTCCATTTCCCCTCAGCAACACATCCCAACCTGGACTGTCTCAGGTCTCTTTTCACTCACCTAGTTTTTATTACTTTTCATCTTTACTCTAAGTGATGGGATGAACCAATGATATACAGGTCACATGTCCCTGTTCCTAGCAATAACATTGTCAACTAAGTGAAGATTGAGGATTTCTTTTTCCTTGCTGTGCTTGAAGCTCTGAGTTTAAACTACAGGGAGAAAGTATTTGACAAAAACAAATGTGAGTGGAAAAAGTCATAACCTGTTCACTGAGCTTATTTCTCTTTGAAGATTTTTTTTTCCAGTTTTGTTTCTTAAGCAACACATTTCATCAGACAATTTACCATGCAAAATGTACAATTAGTGAAACTGGGAAATGCCTTCTTAGGTAAATATCATTGACATTTTACTGTTGAACATCTTTTGGTTCTGGCTGATACTGGGTATATTCAGTGGAAAGGGGAGAAGGAAGACTCATCTGCAAGACTGCTGGTGGAGAAAAAATTCAAGGTTATGTACAATTAAAACATCTGGAATTTCAGGTAGGTGTATGTAGCCATGTTCTTTTATAAATTATTTGTAATCTTTAATAAACATTCTGGTTCTTAAAGATTCAATGCTTAATTTCTAATTTTTCTCTCTTCTTTTCCTGTCTTTCCCTTCCTTCTTTCCCTTCTTATTCTTTTATTTCTTTCTCTTCCTTCTTTCCCTTTTGTCTTTCTTGACTTTTTTTAAATTAGGAAGGTAACATATTTTTGTATTTACAAGAATAATGGAAATGTATTAAATTGAAGCTATAGCTTCTCTAAGTGAACCATATAATACTTTAAGGAGATTGTGTTTATATATATACATATATATATATGTGTGTGTGCATGTGTGTATATATATGAAATATGTATATGTACATATATATTATATATACATATCTCTATACCTATATATCAAATGAACAGATTCAATTTACAAGATATTACAACATCTTTAACATGATACACAATGATGCAAATCAAATTTGATTATTATTGGTCTGACTATGCCCTCTTGTATAAAATCAGTTCCTCTCCCTTTGGGCAGCTTTCTTTATTTTCATCAATTTCTGACTACTAAAGGACAGGTTAGTGGGAGGGTACTGGATTTAGGAGACATGGATTGAGTCATGATGCTGATTCTTTAAGCCTCAGTTTCTTCATCTGTAAAATGGTGATAATACAGTGCAGGAGATAATTTAAGGTTTTTTTTTTCCCAGAATAACTTTTAGAGGCAAGATTTAGTGGAAAGATGAACTGATTGAAGAAATGCACTATTATCAGCTACACTTTAGTTCTATCCCTGCTGCTAACTTGCTGTATGACATTGAAGTAAGTTATTTCTCCTCTTCTCTCTCATCTGTAAAATACAGAGTTTTGTACTAGAATGATCTTAAAGATTCTTTCTGTTATGGTGGTCAAGGGATTAAAGTGGTTAAAGGTTGGGGTGATCAAGGTCTGGGGAAGATCCAAGGATACAAAGTTTGAGAATGTGCTTCATGGCCTATGGCTTTTCTTTGGAGGAGCTACTCTTCCATTGTCACCCTGACCCTTGCTTGGCAAGAGATGTGGCTATATTCTAAGGACTGATGACTGGTTACTTGGATTGGAGCAAAAAAGGGAGGAAATGGGAGCGATGAAGACTGAATTAGATATCATCTAAGGATAAAAAGCAGTAGCTCATCATGCAGTCATGGATGAATAGCATCTGAGTGAAGCTAAATTTTGCCCTTAGACAGGATCAGGGGCATTGCTAATGTATCTTAGTGACTGTATAATGAGGCTAAAAATTGACTCATACAGAGGGAAACAGTAAAGACAAGCCAGACTTGAGGGGATGAGAGGGGAATGTGGCTTAATGAATATAATTTCCTGTTGTTGAGATGCGAATGAAGATTCAAACTAAACACGTAAAATGCAGGGGAGGGATGGGGACTAAACAGTAAGGGTTCAGTCCTTAGAACATGTATGGTTTGTGCCGTTCCCGGTGGGCTATGCAGGATGTGAACAATGTTCCTTGCCTAGTTTACGAAGGCTTTGTAAGCCTATTTCTACCAGAGTGACTGGTAACAGGGTGACAAAGAATCTTCTAATTATCTGAGAAGCTGGAACTGAAGTTGTGAGCAGAAAATCTTGCTCTTTTCCCTGGTAGCTTTAGAAAGTAGAAACTGCTGGGAGCTGCCCAGCAGAGGTAGGGCTTTTGATCTCACTCATCTGCTTTGTATCCCTTAGCTGACAGGGGTGGGGATCTGTGAAGTTTGGATTCAGCCAAAGGGCCACACTTGAGGACCTAGAGGGCCACATGTGGCCTCGAGGCCTCAGGTTCCCCACCCCTGCTAACACATTGTGTTTCTATTTATTTTGTGTTTATTCTTTTTGATCTCAGGTAAATGAGTATTTGGAGGCTAGAAGTGACTAAGGTATAACTTCTGGGCTTCAAAATGTTGAAAAAACTATCAGAGAGTCCTTAGCAACTTGGGGTTGGCAGCCAAGAAAAACAAACCCTGTAGTAACAATGGTTGGGTGTAGGGAGTAGCAGGGAGCAGCAAACAAGTGACCTGCTTGACTCATCCAAGCCATAGATTGACCAGTCAAGCCAAGATGCCAAAACCTGGAAGGAGCCAGCCTAGCTGAGCAAGGGATTGACTCACTGCAGAACAAGAGAATGATTCATCACTGCTGATGCCACACCGAGACGTGACTTTGGTCAGGACTCCACAAAAGACAAACAGGTCCAAGGGTCAGGTGATACCCTTTGACCCCATGTCTTCTACATGTATGCCTGACGATTTTTGTGCCTTAAGCTTAAGCCTGCTTTACACAGAGACTTGGTGTATGCAAAAAGAGAGTGCATTCTTAGTATTCAGTTTCTCAGTAAATATCCTATTGTAAAAGGGAAGGGAACAAGGGATTTTATTAAGTACCTACCACATGCCAGGTACTGTGCTTTACAAATATTATCTTGTCTGATCTTCACAACAACCACTGTGCTGTTATTGTTCACAATAGGTACTGTTATTATCTCCATTTTACAGATGAAGAAATGAGGTAGACAGAGATAAAGTGACTACCCAAGGTCACAAAACTAGTTTTGTCAGAGACTGGATTTGAACTCAGGTATTCCAGATTCCAGGCCCAGCACTTTATCTACTGTGCCATCTAGCTGCTCCCACAAGCTAATTGATGCCATTTGTTAGTGGGGAGGACACTGGATAGGGTCTCATGAGTGAGAGTTTTAGAAACCTCAATTCCTCCCAGTTGTCCCTAGAATCCTGAAGTGAAAAGTCGTGGCTAGCCTTCTGGTCTAAGTTGGGATGAGAGCCCTTAGGGGTCTGGGTGTGTGGGGAGGAGGGAATCACACATACATAGCAAGCCAAATCCTCATAACTTTGAGCCAAAGGCTCAGTAAAGTTTTTACATAAATCTAGGTTTCCTTCAAGTTATACTATGACCTCAGGAGTCCATAGAATTAGGTATACCATCTCTCATACATGCCTCCTTCTTTCCTCTGATGCTTTGATCACTCTGCTAAAGGCCCTCATCACCACATGCCTAGACTATTGGGTAATCTGATGGTCATTCTCCCTGTCATAAATCTCTCTCCACTCCTGTTCATCCAACACTCAGCTGTCAAACTGATCTTCCCAAAAGGCGGGTGTGACTATGTCATCGTCTACTCAATAAACTCAACTCCCTGTGGCCTCTAGGATCTACTGTAAAATCTTCTGTTGTGCTTTTTATAGTCCTTCATCACCTGGCCTGCCTTTCTGGTCTTCTTACACCTTTCTTCCCTCTATGATCCTGGAACACAGGCCTTCTTATTCTCACACAACCCCTTGGATCTCATGATCTGAGTGTTTCCCTGTGCCTGGGATTCTCTCCTTCCTCATCTCGGCCTCCTGGCTTCCCTGGTTTCTTTCAAGTCTCAACCAAGTCTCCTACTTTTTACAAGAAGCATTTCCCAGGTCTCCTCGACCTTAATGCCTCCCCTCTGAGATCACCTCTACTTTACCTTGCATACGCCATTCTTTGTACATAGCTGTTGGTGTGTTTTCTTCTCCATTCAGTTGTGAATTCCGTAAGAACAGGGATTGCTTTTGCCTTTCTCTGTATCAGTTATTGTTGTTCAGTAGTTTTTTGGTTACCTTACTCTTCGTGACCCCATTAGGGGTTGTCTTGGCAAAGATACTGGAGCAGTTTGCCTTTTCCTTCAGTTCATTTTACAGATGAGGAACTGAAGCAAAGAGGGTTAAGTGATTTGCCCAGGGTCACACAGCTAGTAAATCTGAGGCCAGATTTGAATGCAGGAAGATGAGATTTCCTGATAGAGGCCAGGCACTCTATCCATTGTGCCACCTAGCTGCCCTTCTTTGTATCCCCAGTCTTTAACAAAGTGCCTGGTGCAGAGTAGGCACTTAATAAATGCTTGTTGACTTGCCTTAACTAAGGCTGGGAAGAATATCTTCATGCTCTGGTATTCTGTGTTCTATAACGTCTTGCTTAGAAAAAGCTGCACTTGGCACAATGGTCAGGTTGACCGGCTGGTGAATCTTTTTTTTTTTTTTGACAGTGCAATTGGGGTTAAGTGACTTGCCCAGAGTCACGCAGCTAGTAAGTGTTATGTGTCTGAGGCCAGATTTGGACTCAGATCCTCCTGACTCTAGGGCTGGTGCTCTATCAGCAATGCGCCACCTAGCTACCCTTAAGGCTGATGAATCGTTGATGAAAAAGGCAGTGATTTGTTTTTCTTACCTTAAGACATTCATTTGAGAAAACCCCTCCAGCCATTTTGTGAGCATGTAATACAACCATTCCTTTGGAGAATGCAATTGAGATGTTTTGATCCTTACCCAAACAGTCTGTTCTTAGACCAGGTGAACATTAGAAAACCATAAAACCTTAGAAATTAAGGGTTTTTTTTAAGAAAAATTATTTGACAGGTGAAATTGGATTGCAAAATACCTCCTGGCTATATGCTGTTAAAATTTCTGGTTTAATATTTATATCTTGGTAATATTCAATTACAGCATTAGTTTTCCTTTTCAAAGGAAGGATAAGGACTGGATATGTAATTTCACTGATACTGGGAACACCTGCCATGAAGAAATTCCTTCCAGACATGCAGCACCTTCTCAGCAACTCATGGTCTTGGAGAGTTGCCTAGAACATTGAAAGGATAAAGTGTTTTTCTAAAGTCAGATGTCTTGAAGCAGGACTCAAACCCAGGTCTTCTTGGTTCTTAAGACAATTCCTTTTTTTTTTGTCCAGCGATTGGGGGTTAAGTGACTTGCCCAGGGTCACACAGTTAGTAAGTATCAAGTGTCTGAGGCCAGATTTGAACTCAGGTCCTCCTGATTCCAAGGCTGGAACTCTATCCACTGCACCACCTAGCTGCTCCTTTTAAGGCAATTCTTTAGCTAACTACACTATGTTGCTTTCAAGTGAAGACTACTATCTTTTGATCACTGTATAACATGAACTCAAGCCTTTTAAAAAAAAATCTCCAAATGTTAAAGTATCACATATGTACTTACGCATTTATAGGGTTTGGTTCTGGGGTGCTCCCAGAAATCTATAAACCTCATCAAATAAGGAAATCAAGTAATTAAATCCCCTGTTCTGAATCCCATTTATATCTACTTTCAACATGAAAAATTTGTCTAATTGTAACTCTATCTAAAGTCTTTGGTAATGAACCCAGATCTAAGAAATTACGATAATGCTGACACTAGGAAGGGGAAGAAGGTTGTGCTGATTTCCTTCTAAGTGTACAAAGAAATTAATAATCCTTTTTGCTTTTAGTAGGATGATATAATGGATGCCAAAGTGGACACATGGAAAATGATAATAAAAATATTAATTAGAAGCAGGCCAAAGAATACTGCTTTCACAAATTGCAGTCAAATTCTTATTCCCTAAATGCACTTTTAGGCATGTTGAAAATCTCACCATTTTATTAGGTCAGATGAACTTGTTTCAATATTAATGGCCTGCAAGAGAAATTAATCTAAAACTTGTCTGAGATCTCCCCTAAAGGGATACCACTTGAAGAGTTCAAGGAGAGAATTCATTTTGCTGCACCAATTTTTATTCATATATGTAGGTAAAGCATATTTGTTTTACTTAATACATTTGTTTCCAAAAACCCAAATTGGGATTTAAAGCATTTCTATTAGTTGGCTGGGCAAGATACAGGCTGGACACCCTTCAGCTCCAAGGCTTTTGCAAAGTTAATTTCCAGAGCTTTGGCAGTGCCTTTGGTGAATTTCAGTGAGCGGATGCATCCTCTGAATGGGATATTGATTGTGAGGCCAAACTGATTGAGACCATCTGAAAAACAAAAGGCAAAGGGATTAGTGTGAGAGTAGACTTCCAGATACTTGGGCATCTGTTAGTTCCCTGTTAGTTGAACAACAGTTCAACTTGGAAGTATAGCTTGGCTAAGAATTTTGACATCAGTGTTTTAAACTGTAGAAAGAGAATCCCAAGCTTCTTTTAAGCTCATGAGACACTTCCCTAACTTTTAAGAAATATCAATTCAGGAACTGAGGTTGGAACTGATTAATTTGTAGCCGTGGAAAACTACAAAATCTGAATTTTAAAGAAAGGCATGTATTTGCTGAAGTAGACAATAAGGAATCTAAAGACAGATGACTAAAAGTTAGCTTCTTACAGAGAAGCTCTATAAAAGAAACCCTATAAGAGTTTTTACATCATGAGGAAACATTTCCTGGGAAATCCAAAGGAATTAAAATGTTTCTGCAAAAGCTCCTTTCTTTATAAGGAGGAACTCCCATGAAGGGGCCTAAAATTAGGTTTAACTTCCATTCAGCCTTATTTCTCATTGAATATGAACAGGTAAGTTTCTGCTGTCATTCATAATATCTTTGATTTTACCTGAGTGACAGAAGTGAATACCATTAAAACTCAGAAACTATAGAGGTCCCCAATCTGTGTATTATTTCCTCCATTATTAAAATATGGTTGTGATCATTTTGCATTTCTTTGTGTGAGAAGAAAGGTTATATGTAAATGTGGATCTATTTCTCTCATATTGCAATGATGAAAAGCAGTCCTTGGTGTTTTAAAAATTATTGCTCTATTTATTACTATCATATGCACTTGTCTTATTTTGAACTAACTTGGTCAATCTTGTTTATGAGCACTTTACATAACTCTCTGTGGTTCATATGCTGTTTTTAATGTGCTTGCTAGGGCTTTTAAATGTAGATTTTTTGCTAAGGCTTCTTTGTCATATAAATATGAGCTCTTTAACAACCTAAGGGGAAAGTCAGCTATGTTTAACCCAATGATTTCTAGTACCTCCAGAGTAATTTCATAACTGATTTTTATGATTCCCCTGGAATGTTAATCAAAAATGTAGCAGAGAGAACAACTGCTTGGAACATAATTTAGGCTAGATGTTTCATCTGTTATGAGCCAAATTCATTTCCTGTATCCTCAAACTTCCCACCAATGAAACTCAACCCATATGTTTTACGTAAGACATTCACTCATTTAAGTCATTGGGGATTTTATGGAAGGAGTTAAAGAATTTGGTCTTAAAGGTACTAAGATTCATTTTCTGGAGAATCTGATATTAAATTTCAATATTTTCAACATTTTCCAATCCACAAATACAACATCCGTGTGAGAGCTGGAAGCAACAAATCTTAGTTAGTTTTGTCAGACCTTATGACACTTTATAAATGTGAGTTATTGTTGATTGTTGATATCTAAACTCACCTGGATATCCTCCAACAAAGACAGGATCATTTGTATCAGCTGATGTAGACGCAGTGTTTGGACTCTGAGCTTCCACTTGGTTCCCATCCACTGTTAACTCTATTCGGTGTTTGATTTTGTTTGCAGTCACCTTATGCCACTCCCCATCACACAAAGCTCCAGGGACACCGGCGTCATAAACAGCAGTGAACAGGCCTGCACCATTATCCACATGAAACATGAGCTGGGTTGGGAAAATCAAACAGTTATGAATAGCCCAGTTAGAATAATGTCCTCCCAGTCCTAAATCTGATAAATTAGTAGTACTGACTGATGGAAAAATAGAGAACAAGGCCAACAGATTCAAGTAAACACAGTTAAGTCATATCAAAACAAACTTGACAGGAATTAAAATATAAATATGATCAGCATGGGTTACAAATCACCATTTTGCCTCTAAGTACTATGTGTGTATGTGGGTGTGTCTGTGGGAGGGCGAGCAACAGTCAAGTTATGCTAAGCTGGCGATAAGAATTCTGTCATTTGAACATTTGAAATCCGTTTGGAAGCCAGATAATAAGGATTTAGTAGGCAGGCAACAGTTCTAGAGTTCTTAGCTCTTTCCCCCCCTAGACTGGAAAGCACAGATCAAAATATTTTGCTGAAGTGCTTCTCAGATTTCGAAATACTTGCTGGACCTCTTTGAAATGCTTCCAATCTTGTCTTAAAGGTAGTGGCTCACAGTGATTCACTAATTTGATTCATCTGTGAAAAGGTTCTTAAGATTTATTCTTTGTGTCTCTTGTCCATGTTTTCTACTGGCTCACTCTCTTTTCCTCAGATGCCTCATTTTATACATGTGGCTCAAAATGACATAAGGAGTTTCATTTCAAGCAGAGATCCTCACCACAGATGCTCAGGGCCCTTAGTCAGACAACAGCTTAGCTACTGAAAAGCACAGTATACAGACATTTGAAGTATATAGATGTGAAGTTTTTGTCTAAATGATAGAAATATGTGTTCAATAACATAAGCAGGTCTTGAAAATTCGAGTATTTGAGGGGATTTTTTTTCCCCTTTCTGAGGATGGTGAAGAAAGGGATATAGTTAAGCTCCAAATGAAAACATACTAGAAAGGTTTAGAAGAAATATTGGATAGGACAGAGGCAACTGGATATGTCTGGAAAGAACCCAACAACAAAGATGTATGAAAATAACATCCTTAATTAGACATGTTACTGATTTTGAAAAAAATAATTGGGGGGGGTGGTCTGTCTCTAGCTAAAGCTATTTGAATTAGTTATGTTCATGTGGGAGTGGCTTAGACAGTATTGAATTAGCAAGTATTCCAAGTCCAGCACAGTGGATGCTATACCTGCATTTATATGCTTTCCTATTAGGAGCCTTTATCCAGAGATGGATGGGAACTCACAAGACCATCTAGTCCAATCTCCACATTTTCCAGATGAGGAAACTGAGGCACAGGTCACACAATAAGGATCAGTGGTGATATTTGAACTCAGGGCCTCTGACTCTACCCCCTCTTTCTACTCTGCCAGACATTGTAAGCTCCTTGAGAACTGTGCCTATATCTTTGTTCCTCCTAAACCCAACTTAGTGTCTTGCACATAGCATCCCTTAATGAATATTTTAAAACTGGATTCCTCTTCTGCACACCTAGCTCTTTTTCTCTATTGTGTTGCTACTTGCTGCAGCAGAAATGTGGGTCTTTAGGTAGATTTTCTCCAGCAGCAAAATTTTTCATGCCTCTTCTCACCTTTCTATTCTTCTTGCTATTACGTGGAGGTGTTGAGGTGAGAGGTTTATTACCACCTGCCCAGATTGTTACACAAGTCTTTCCACCTACTCTCTCTTCTACTTCCAATCCATTTTTTTTAAGGCAATTGGGGTTAAGTGACTTGCCCAGGGTCACACAGCTATTAAGTGTCAAGTGTTTGGTCTGTGTTTGAACTCAGGTCCTCCTGACTTTAGGGCCGGTGCTGTATCCACTGCACCACCTAGCTTCCCCCTATTCTTGATATAATTGAAGAATTCTTATGACCAGATCTAATTATGGCATTGTTGTGCTCTGAGAGACCTTCAGTGGCTTCCTATTGCCTCCCAGTTCAAGTTCAGACTGCCTTGATTGACAGTCAAGGCCCTATCCAATCTGGTGCCTCCCTAGTCTTCTAGCCAGATCTCTTATCACTTCACTCCACACATTCTTATACTTGAGTCAAACTGGTCTGTTCTCTGTCTCCCGAATATATCTGCACCCTCTCCCTTTCATGCCTTCCTTCACACTATTCCCTATTCTTAGAATGAATAAATGAGTGAAAAAAGCATTTATTAAGCAGTTGCTACATGCAAAGCACTGTGCTAAGTGCTGGCAACCCAAGTAAAATAAGAAATATAGGTGTGGCTCTCTAGGGGTTCATACTCTAATTGGGGAAGACAGTATATAAAAGGAAATTCACCTGCAGGGCAGATGGATTGTCATGGAATTCCCTCCACTCCCCTTTTGGCTGTTTAATTAAATTCACCAAATATTTATTATATACCTACATGTATCAGGCACCTTGCTAAGCACTGAAGCTACAAAGACAAATGTTGCCTTCAGTGAGATTATATTCTGTGGAAGGGAAACAACATATGTACAGCTAAGTTAATTTTATACATACACATATATGTCAGCATGTTTGTATATACACATATACACATATACACACATATATATACACTATATATACACATTTTATTTTATACATGCACATATGTGTGTATGTATGCAGGTATGTATATGTGTGTCTATATGTATATATATACTTACACACATACATAATGAATACAAAGCAGTTTTGAGTGGGGTGGGGAGCACTAATTACAAAGGGAAGCAAGAAAGGTCTCCTCTTGAAGGAGGTAGTGCCTGAGCTGACTGTTGAGGGGAGATATGGTTCCAAGAGGCAGATGGAGAAGGGAGAGCATTCTAGATATGGAGAATGGACAAAGACACGGACCGTGCTCCACCATGCTCACATAGCCAGTAAATGTTGAGGGAGAATTTGAACTTAGGTCTTCCTGTCTCCAGCTCCAACATTATCTACTGTGCTATGTGTGTTATTCAAGATAACTAAGTCACAAAGCCCTATGAGGCCTCCCCTTCAATATGCTGATGGGCTTATCATTTGTACAACCTGATCTCTGAATCAAAAATCAGGACACATAGTCTGATAAAAAAAATTTTCACAGTGGCCATCATCTCACTATTACAGTCCATTGACTTTGAAATCAAGGTGATCCAGAATTTCACCTTTACCATCACTCTCATTTAATGGAGTTCTTTTTTTTTTTTTTGGAGTTCTTTGTAATGATATTTGGCTCAATAAGATTTCAGTAGTGTGCTATTCAGTTGGAAACCTACACATTTTGGATAGCTGGTTTGCATTTCATTATATTTTTGTTTGAAAGCTTTTGAGAGAAGCCCACCTTTCCTCCCTTTTTAGATAGCCATTGGGAGACCGTGGGCTGTTGTTTCTGGTTCAGTCGTTTCAGTCCGACTCTTTGTGACCCTATCTGAGGTTTTCTTGGCAAAGATACTTCTTCAGCTCATTTTTTCAGATGAGGAAAGTGAGGCAAACAGGGTTAAGTGACTTTCCCAGGGTTACACAGCTAGTAAGTAGACTGTTGGCTTATTTTACATGAATCATTGCTTTTATACCTTAGCTGAGACAGAGGAAGGAATCACATCCTTCATCTAGTAAAACCCTGGGAGATGTGATAGATAAGTGCTAATTTGCACTGCGCACAGTAGGTCTATTGGGGGAAATAAATACATTTAACCTCAAGACAAATCCAGAGAATGCATACGTAGGGGCAATGAAGTAAGCCAGGAGCCAAGGGACAGCTTCTACCTAAAGAGGCTCACTATTAACATACAATGCAATTAGGCTTATCTATAAAGAGACCAAAGATACAATTTCTGAAGCATTTTCATGACCATCAATACATGCAGAAGTGACCTGGCTGGTGCCACTCACTTTTTCATCTACCAGTTCGATGCCCATGCCATCCATTTTTTGGCTGCTGATTCCCAGAAGAACACCAGTGGTTCTAGTGGTACGGAATTCAAATTCCACAAGAAGGTCCAATCCTACTTTGTAGGCTCCAACTGTAGGAAGAAAAGGAAAAAAAAATTCTGAGCACAAAAATGTTCACTTTGACAACTGTATATTTCATTTAAGATGTTAATCTATCACTCAGGTGAAAGAAACAACAAACATTTATTAAATGCCCACTATGTGTAAGGTGCTATGTAAACTAGGTACTTAAAATGACGTGGTCTCTATCCTCAAGGAATATATACTTTATACTTTAATAAAGTCATGGCATATACATGCAAAAAAGTATGACGCATGGTAAGACGTGAGAAGGACAAATGAGAATTTCAGAGTTTTAGAACATTTGGGGAGAAAACATGTTTAATTGGAGGGAATAGGAGAGGCTTCTTAGTAGAAGTGGTAACCAAAGGAAGAGAAGTGTTCCAGTAGGCAGAAAAGAGGAGGAAGTATATCACAGTTATGGGGGGGGGTCCCCCGGAAACATACAGAAGAAAGAATGCAGGATAAAATTGGGGAATAGCTTTTAGTTCAGTTTGGCTGTAAGATGAAATGGAATAAGTGGGAAAAGAAGTTGGCAAAGTGGATTAGAGGCAGATTAGAGGCCCTCCATTATTTTATTCTTTAAGCAGTGGGGAGCTATCAATGGTTTTAGAACCATGGGAGTGATGTGGTCAAATCTGTAATAATGATGACTGTAAATGATAACTGCTAAAATGTAGACAAGAATCAAACCATTAGATTTGATCATTCCAGAAATTTCTCCTTTGAGATCATGATGATAATGTAAGTAACACATGTAATATTATTTTTACATTGTAAATGAGAAAACTGAAGGACAAAGATATTTTCCTTTCAGTTTGGGTAGGGCTAGATGGTTATTTTTGTACCTTACAAATCTAAAATTTTGTCATTCTGTGAAGTTGCTTGCTCTTGGTCAAACAACTCATATTTGTTAGAGACTAGACTTGAATTCAGATGTTCTGAATCTAAGACCTATGTTCTTTTAATATGATTAAATTTAGAAAGTATTAATTTATAAGTCACTGGGCTAGGTGTTTGGAAAACAATTGAAGAATTATGCTGTAATATTCCTTAAAAGGGACTGCCTAATGCATGGAAAGGGGAGCCGATTTAATTTAGTGAGCAGGTATTAGGAGTCTACTGTATGTCACACTGTACTAGGAGCTAAGGATACAAGGACAAAAACATAAATGGTCCCTGCCCTCAGGGAACTTACATTCTACTGGACAAAAGAGCTATGCAAGTAAATACCACACAACTTGCAAAGGGGCAAAGGAAAGCTTGGAAAATTACTATAAGAAATTTGAGAGAACACTTGACACTTACTAGCCCTGTGACTCTGGGCAAGTCACTTAACCCCAATTACCTAAAAATAAAAAAAAAATTTAAAAGAAAGAAATTTGAGGGAGAGATAATTTCTCCCTGGGGTATGGCTGGAGAGAGATCAGGGAAAGTGCTTCTTGGAGGTAAGCACTGATTTTCAAAAAGGGAAGTATGAGTAGGATGGGAGAGCTAGTCTAAGCTTGAGGTTGGGGGAGAGGATGGTGTTCTGATAGTTATTTAGTAAGTGGTTATGAGAATATACATTAATGATGTGAATAAGTTTATCAAATTACCCAAATGTTGACTTCACTGGAAGAGGTAACTTACACCCTCATAGTATCTCACTGGTAAAATTTTATAGCTTAAACAAACTTTGACAGGTCATATACTACAACGAACCCCACTAGAAAATTCTTTAGCATTCTACAGGTTTACGAAAACCTTAGGGAGGATTCATCAGTCAATAAGTATTTATTAAATGCCTACTATGTGCCAGGCACTTTGCTAAGTGCTGGGGATACAAAGAAAGGCAAAAACCATCCCTTCCTGCAAGAAAAGGATATTCTAATGGGAGAGAAAAATTTAAATAACCAGGTACATTCAATATATGTGCATACATACACACACACACACACACACACACACACACATATGCAGAGTACGTGGAGGGTAATCTCAGAGGATTAGACATTGAGGGGGAAAAGGGAATAGACTGGGAAAGGCTTATTGTGGAAGGTGGGAGTTAGCTGAATCTTGAAGGAAACCAGAGAAGCCAAGAGATGGAGTTGCAGGGAAGCAGCATTCCAGGCACAGAGTGCAACCAGTGTAGAGGCAATGGGGTGGGTGAGAGAGTGTTGTGTTCAAGGAAATGAAAGTAGGACAGTATAACTATATTGTAAAGGGGAATAAAGTGTGGGAAGAAGCCAGGTAATTAAGAGCTCTAAATGCCACACAGAGGAGTTTATATATGCGTCTGTAGGTAATAGGGGGCCACTGGAGCTCTTTGAGTAAGGAGTAACGTGGTCTGACTTTTGCTTTAAAAAAATCACCTTGGTAGCTGAATGGAAGATGGATTGGAGTGGGGAGGGGCTAGTAACAGTGCTACCAAAAAGGATGTGACAATTGACTCTCCACTCATTATCCCAGTGAATCCCTAGACCAAAACTCCCTTCTTGGACTCTTGCCCCTGAATATGTGTTATATCCAAAGGTTTGCTGGATGGAGCATGCTTGTGCTTTGTGAGAGCTGGTTGTTAAATTTTCAGTATGAGCATTGACGCCTCAGAAGTTGGCAAAGGCTACAAATCAGGGGATCGACTTATTGTTCTGTTTATTGTCTAGACTTAAGAAAATGTTAATAAATATAGTTTAAAATTAAAATTGTTTCATGTGCATATTTTTTTCTGCGAGAGCTGGTAAACATTTACCAGTGTGTTGCTGGCAACATCCCCCGATTAGAATATAATCTGTATACAAGCAGGGACTATCCTATTTTTGCATTTGTATCACTAGCACCTAGGCATGGCACCTAGTACAATGATGGGCATAGAGTAGGCACCTAATAAATGCTTGTTCATTCAGTTCTCTTTTATTAGAATGTGAACTCTCTGAGGGCAGGGACTGGTTTGGCCTTTATTTGCACCTTGAATGCAGAGCACAGTGCACAGCATATAAGAAATGCTTGTTGACTGATATTGATTCATTGTGTGTTGCTTAGGATCGGGGATAGTTATTTTTATAATTTCTCCAGGTGATCATACACATGTAAATTATTATCATTTCTAATAACTCCAGCACAACAATTCAAGAATTAGGAGACTTTTTTTTCCCCAACCAGAATGAAATTCACATATATGCATAATCACATAAATATACATATAATATTATATACCATATATTTCAACAGTATATATATTTATTAATATGTTACACATAACATAAAATTCAATGATATACACATATATTCCTTATATATAATATTCAACGTGAAAGAACCCATTAGCCTCACCTGCTTTGGCAAAACCTGTTCCATCAAAATACGTTCCTTTTTCAGCGTTTACATAACACGTGCCAACACTGAAGCTGGAGGTTGGATTTTCAAGGTCTGCAGGAGCCTCTGCCATTTGAAGATTCTTCATGCAGCCATCGATGCTGTAGACGACCTAAATTTCAAAACAAATATTTAAGCTGTTTATAAGCCTTTGCCTTCACTGAGAGACTTTATTAAGAGTAAGGAACTTTTTAAAGGAAATACTTAGTTACTGCTAGAATAATTCTAAAGACTGGCCTACTTTAAACCTCAAGGTTTTAGGGTGTAGGTTGAAAGCATTTGGGCAGCTGCCCCAAAGTAGTCTGCATCTTGCCTGACATGTATAAGAATGTGATTTCTTTGAGGAGAAAGACTCACTTTTTTATTTGTAGAGTACTTTGTACAGTGCCTGGCATATAGTAGTTGCTTAATAAATGCTTTTGATTAGTTGATTATATGGTTAATGATCCTTATTGTGAGCAGTCCCATGAGAACAGTGATTTGTTAGAGATTCACTCATAGGGCCCATATGACTATTTTCAGCAACAATATATTATGTGGTACATACTGTAAATTACATTAAGAATAACGTTTTCAAATCTTAAAATTTTGCTTCACTTGTATAACTAAGTAGAGCTTTCTAGAAATCATTTATGGTTTAGGCATCTAGACTCCTTTCAGATAATAACTTTTCCCTATTTGGTTGATGAAAGTCAATCGATTTTTACCACTTTTCTGAACTGTTCACAGAGATTTTGACTCTTATTTTTGATGGCCAGAGATAGTGTATCCAACAGATAGTAACTTCATTGGAAGGAAATTAACACTAATGTTTTGAGGGAGAACCCAAAATGTCCCCATACATCTATGGATAAAATGCCTAATTAGTACTTGTCTTTGCATAATAATACCTTATTTTTGTATGGTACTATTAAATTTGCAAGTTGCTTTTACCCATGTCATTCCATTTAAGTTTCCTTAAAACACTATAAGGGAGCTGAAGGGGATGTAGGTGTCATCTAATACTGATGTGCTCTTTTTATAGATGAAGAGATGATACCCTGAATTTGGCTAGTCAGGACCATAATTTGCATGACTTTAAATTCAGATATTTTTCCTCCACTGTACCATATCATTACCAACAGAGCAAGTACTGGTGTCTCCATTTTTTTTTTTTTGTTGAGGCAGTTGGGGTTAAGTGACTTGCCCAGGGTCACACAGCTAGGAAATATTATGTGTGTGAGGTCAGATTTGAAATCAGGTCCTCCTAACTCCAGGGCCAGTGCTCTATCCACTGTGCTACCTGGCTGCCCCAGGTATCTCCATTTTATAGAAAAGAAAACTGAGATTTAAAGCAGTTCAGGATTTTGCCAAAGCCATAGCTAATAGATGAACATGGGTTAACAGGTTTTGTTTTTCTTTTTGTTTCTAAAACTGTGATTTTATCTGGCTCCAATGGAGATCTACAGGTGTTCCTCAATGTTCCTGCAAGCGTTTCTCTCAGAGTACCAAAATGCTAAGTGCTGCAGCATCAAAATATTAAATAGCCTGTGTCAAAGGCAGAATCCGAACCTACTTGTATACAGGGAATTCTCCATTAATACAAATGTGAGACAGCATGGTGAAGTGGGGGAAAACTCATTATATTGGAATTGGGGGCAGATGGTTTCGAGTCCCAGCTCTGCAAGGAGCTACCTTTGTGACCTTGGCCTAATCATTTACCCATTCTATGCCTCTATTCGTATATAAAATCAAATGATTCCAACTCTAAATTTATGATCTTCTATTAAAAAAGGCCTAGTATAGATGCTCCAAAAATTATACCTCTAGAATCTTTTCCTATAATATAATAATAATAGCAAATATTTACATAGTGCTTACTATGTGTTGGGCACTGTGCTAAGCTCTTTATAAATATTATCTCATTTGGTCCTTATAACAACACTGGGAGGTAGGTGCTATTATTATCTCCATTTTTGCTGATAAGGTAACTGAGGCAAACAGAGGTTAAGTGGCTTGCCCAGGATTACATAGCTAATAAGTGTCTGAGGTCACATTTGAATTCAGGTCTTCCTGACGGTGCTGGGCACTCTATTTCTACAGCTGGCCATACTTAAAGAAATTTTTTTGAGTCTCTCCAAAAGACCATTATAGTTGGTATCCTTAAATAAGTTTTTAAGAAGTTGAGAAAAGGGCTAGTTTATTGCCATAGTGACCAAAGAAACTTTGATGTCCAAATGACTCCCTGAAAACACAGTGATATTGTAAGCTCTTACTGGACCAATTCTTCTTGTTGTGTAGTTGATGGGCAGCCCTCCAATGTACAGCATTCCCACAACATCCAGGATATCAGCTTTCTTGGGGCTGGTTGTCCTGTTAGAAGCACCATCTACAAGTAAGATTCCTTCTTGCTTGGTCCGGAGGATCTTAATCTATTTTTTCAAAGAAATGTGTTACAATTAGTAGTCATAATAGCCAAGATTGGACATATTCCATATGTACAAAGAGATAAGAATCAGGAACTCCTAGTCCTCATGAATTCAAAGAGATTTTGTAGGTCGAGCTTCATTCAGGTTAAAGAACTGGAGCATAGATTGCTGAGTTTGCATTCCTAACCAGTTTGTACTTCTAACAACTGAGATGGAAAACGGTATGAAGAAACAGCAGTTGTTGAGTTATCTGGGAGAAAAGGTAGATAATTTATCATGAACCCCTATAGACTTCTTGTGCTGATAGGGATTTATATGTGCAAAACCAAAACCTCCCTCTAATGTAAAGTTTAAAAAGTGCATTGGTTGAATTGAGCAAGGGCCAATTCAGTTGGGCCAAACCACCATAATTTCAGAAATGCTACGTTACTGTGTTTAATAAGCCACCTCCTTTACACAATTAACTAACAGCAGTGCCTCTTGAACTGTTCCAGTGTTTCTGTAGCAGCTGAATCAGATGGATTGATATGAAGCTCAGGGAGGAATATGATAGATTATTACATTGTGCAAATGAGGTGAATATGTTTCTTGGGTAGAGGAAAGTATAGAGAATGAAGACTAGTTTTGTTGTATAAGAATCCTGGTGTATAAATAGAGGAAAAGTATACTATGAACCAATGAAATGTTGGTCTGAGTTTATGCCGCAGTGGTTCTCAAACTTTTTTGCTCATTCCACAGTGTTATTCTCTGCCTATGGAATCATAGCCTACTGTAGAATTTGAAAAAGATTAGCACATGTTGGTCAAAGCACAGTCAGATGAAAGTTTAGGTCAGGAAAGACCGTGAAATACAAATTTCAGTTTGCAATGAGAGTACCTAACTCCCCCTCCCCAACTCAAATAAAAATAAAAAAAAATCCTTAGTTTACATCATTATTAAGCGTCTTTACTTAACTCCTCAGCTCGACAGTCTTTTATATTTAAAAGCATTATATTTAACAGAAGAGAAGAAGTATTGAATGCTAGTTGATGATGATCAGTTGTAAGTCAGTAAGTATAAAGAATCCATTTGTAATTTCCAAGATGGGCTTGACTTCACCTTAAATTTTTATTTTTAAGTTTGCCTGGCCCTTTTGCAAAGGTTGGATGTCACACTTAGATGAATTAATATTAGAATCTGGCATCAAGTGATATACTTCACTGAAAGTTTAAAAAATGTGTTTTTTTGACAATTTGTGGGACTGGTGAGAAGTGGGGAGGGATATGGAAGCTTTATCTTTATAGGCTGACACAGGTGTAGAGACCTTTATGAATCAGCATTTTGTGAGCTCTCAGGAGAGAGATACTCTAACCATCCTTTCTTTTTCTTTTTTAATGTGTCAGCAGGTTCTATCAGCCATATCAACACAATTCAAGCAAAAACAGGATACTAAGATTGTACAGTATGTTCTGTACCTACAATTATATTGGTTTTAGCATATAGGGTTGAGCTTTTAGAAGGTGCTCCAAATACTTTCTTTAGAAACTATACTCATCTAAAGTATGTTAAAGGGTTCCATCCTACAGATGAGGCTGCTGAGACTTTCTGGTGGGTCAGGAAGTACTTTCCCACAACACACAAAGAGATACGCATAGCTTCCTGGGAGAGGGCGGCAAACTCCATTCCCTGAAC
The DNA here is from genome assembly GCF_003287225.1 of Phascolarctos cinereus. Lineage (NCBI taxonomy): Eukaryota > Metazoa > Chordata > Mammalia > Diprotodontia > Phascolarctidae > Phascolarctos > Phascolarctos cinereus. The sequence goes on from NW_027555958.1 coordinate 127,473,943, forward strand.
CCCTTTTAGACTTTTCCCAAAACCCTTCCCCTTTTCCCCTACTGTTAGGGGTAATACCTGGAAGGGTAAAATGACACCTTCCGGAGGAGATCCTCCATGGCTTCAACTAAGCAAGGCATAACCACATATCCCCGCCCTGATACCTTGTGCCACTGACCATCGTTGATTTTGGTGGGGATCATGGTACTTGTGTTACCGCTCCCGAGATCATAGCTGAAGAAGGGCATGCCATTCTTCAGTTGCACTGTAGCAAAATCGGCATGGTTGATCCGAGCCATGTAAAACATCAAGCCTGATTCAGCTTCAGTTCGTATTTCAAATTCAATTGTGAGGCTGCAAATGTAAGAATTTTCAAAGTCAGTGGAAATGCTGCAAATTTTGAAGTTATTGTTAGAAGACCAGGGTTCAGTTGCTGATTTTCAAAGGTCTCTTTTTTTTTTTTTCGGTCAGAGAATGAAGCAACAATCCCCTTTTTCTTTTTTAAATGACTTGGGGGAGGGTCCTCTTAACAGAGAGATGGGGAACTACAGTAGTAGCAGAATATCGTATATGTTGTCAGTCAGGGTCACTATATTGATTGCTTTTCCTAACTTTTTCCCCCCTGTTACAAAGGAGTCTGTGAGGCAGTTTATATTCCGAAATAACTGTAGTATAAAAGAAAAGTATATCAATAAACTTTTTAAAAAAAAGATTAAAAAATAAAATAATGTGAGGGCTTGCAGGAAATCATTTTATGGACCTCCTACAGATGGGGCAAATTTCCATTATCCCAAGTTGTAGTACATAAGCTTTGGGCACCAAGGATTTTGACGACTTACTATGTCAAAGAATGATGTCTCACAGACCCAACATATTTAATTCTATACTACTTTGCTCTGGATTACAAGGGGAGGGGGGAAGTCCTGGCGTTTATTTAACTGGTATGAGTGTAAATATTGAGTAGTTTCATTGATCACTTGTCATTAGAGCCCAAAAGACTAGAATTTAAAAAAAAATAATCTTCACAAAACATTGTTGCAAACAGCACTGAAAAGTGTTTTCAACTCAACTTTCAAATACAAATTCAGTAGGGATGGGTTAGAGAAGAGGGACACATGGAGTCCCACATTGGCAAATGGGTAGAGATTTGAGGGCATAGTAAAGCACACTGCCCATCAGGGAAAGGAGTGGCTCACCTATAGTGTAGTAACTAGTAAGTCCTTATCTGGTAGCATCTTATTTTAACTAATCATTCTTGCTAACCAGGTAACTAGATAAACTCAGTTGTTTATTCAGTTAATTCTAGTTGCAAGAGTGTTCATGCTATTGGCGTTATCTATATTTTAGCACCCTGGAGAAAAGACCCTGTTGCTCTGCCTTTGTTAGGGCTCATCTTGTTTTATAATTATTGTTAGATATCAGAATCAGACATACCTGTTTTTAACTTTGGTGTCATCAAAAGCAATTGCAATATGGCTGTTTCTTGAAAGTCCAAACTGCTTGCTTCCTATCAAAAGAGCTGGTTCTGTATCTGCAGCACAGGGTCCCTGTGAAACACCAAGGTAATGGTCAGTGGTGGAACTGTGGATTTGGCTACTGAACAAAGAGGCTCTTGTTTCCTAATCGCTTCAAGAATATACATTTTGTGTGGTAAAAGGGCAGAGAACATGTCTTATGTTTCTCTTATATCTTTTGACATCATCTAACCCAGTTCTGAGTAATCAGATCAATACTTACTGATTGGCAATTGATTTAAAAAAAATATCCTAAGAAGAAAAGTGTTGCTTTTATTGTGGGAGTTCATCTTTCTGGTACAGTAATACACCTATTAATGATGACAATGCATTCTAGTAACACGCATTGTCAGAAACCTCATTATTATAGGTAGAAATAGCCAGGAGGCCCGGGGATATATTCCAGACGTAGAACGCTCTCTTTACCATGGCTGGTTGGAGTGGGTTGGGGGCGGGGGGCAGAACCTTGAGTTGGTACATAGGGAGAAAGGGGGGAGCTGTGGAGTGGGTATCTTTCCTACCTTATTTAAAGTAGATACCAGTAACCCAATCCTTAGCTAATGTAATATTTTTCCTACTTTCTTAGGATAAACTCATGAGAGTTGCATCTGTCCAAGGCCTGAGCAGGGCTTGCCCATTTCACCTTCCAAGTGATGGAGGTGTGGGGCTCTCCCCTGAAACCCTGACCTGCCTTTGACAGATATGCCCCTGAGAAAGTGATAGTGTCTGGCCCTGTTCAGCTGCCACCGAAGCATTCAAAGGACAGAATCACCTTCTAACCCCTTCTGTACTTAGGCCAGCTTCATTAAAATGAGCTTTGTTTTCAGAAGGTATATTCATTTGAAACTTCCCAACCAAGTAAAATGTCAATATATATACCTAGGATGTGGGATCATGTGATAATGTATATAAATTGCTTTATGAGTTTTAAGGAGTCATATAAATGCTAGCTATTACTGTTATTACATAAGATTTTAAAGAGAATGTTAACATTTCACATTTTTTTCCTTCCAGTTTTTTTCTTTCCTTGTTAAACAAAAGTCTGGTCCTTTAGAAAGTCATGGTGTATTTAGACTTTGAAGTTAGTGAATTAAACTTATAAGTTGGTCTATTCAAACCCTTAATGGTTTGTTGCTAGGCAACCCAGCACATTCTTAGCCATAACTCACTGTAACTAGACTCACACCATTAAACCATCAACATTCTAGGGGCTCTTCCATAGATACCTAAGACAAATAACTAGCTGTCCCTCGAAGCCCTTACTCCCACAGATAACCAGAGACTATTGGAATGAAAAAGGTCCCCATTCCCTTCCTTCTTAACTTATGAGAAGCTATTATGCAATGGCGACTCTTCTTAGAAAGCATGCACTCTGACCAACACATCTACGTTTGAGTCCTGCCCCGCTTCATTATGAATGGCCCCAACCTCTGACTATATGCTGACTCAGCAATGATGTCCAAAGAGCAGGATTCAGCAATACCTGAAAGCCAATTTGTTCTTTCCTGAATAGTGTGCCTCAGTTGTGACTCATCAGAACCTGGGGAATTGCTATTTGCAAAGGAAAATTTTATTCCCTTCCTCTCTCTATCCCTTTCTCCCCCACCTCTTTTTTTCTTTTGTTAAGCTAGGCCAAACAGAAAAGCTCTGCAACAGCAGGTAAAATTCTTTAAGTGTTTTGAAAATGCTTGTAAGTCACTCTTTATGGAAATGCATTCCCACTCTTCTCTGCTCCCCCCCCCCCCCCCCCCGCCCGGGACTGGATGGGCTTGTTTGGGGGCTGGCTATAAAAAGACACACTGTGGCAACAATCCACACTGATATTCAAAGAGCAGTGGGTGGAAACGTTATTCATCTGCACTAATGAACCCCATTTGGGATGAATATATAGTACCTTCCCCTAGACACAGTGGCTAACTGCAAAAAATAGCACAGATGGAAAAGTCTTAGGAGCTTAATGTCCCAGCAGTCCATATTACAAATAGAATTGGGGTGGGGGGCACGGTATCTATTCACAGATTTGAAATATCTCCATCGCCAAGGAAAATAGCCCCAATAATACACATGCCTTTTCACCCTGCTAGGGTCATCCCTGCAAATTCTGTAATAGATTCCTGCCTGCAGTGAATGAATCCGTGAGAGGGCAGAATTTGATTAAACTGCTCCTAACTCTCTCTGCAATGACACAGATTCACTATTCTCTTTGAAAAGGGGATGATTGAAAAAGTCAGGTAAGAATGAGGAATTAGGGAATAATGGGTAGCCTGAAGGAATATCACCAGGAGGTTATTTTGATGCTGCTGCCGCTACCCTCAAAGTCTTGTAGATTACAACGTTAAATAGATAATTATGAACTTCTCTACTGTAATAATAAAAAAGAAGACAAAATGACACTAGGATTATACAAAACATTTATGGTATGTGTCTTAGACAGCACCTGTTCCTTTCCAGGCCAGGCCACCTGGATGCTTGAGCCCATAAAAACTGAGGTTGCACACGTGCCCCTGAGAACTGGCGGAGTGTATGTATTGTATTCTCTGTGAAACAGGAAGCTAGCTGATCCAGACCTGAGAGGCCACTCCCTGTCTGCGGAAAAGGTACTATTTAATCATCCTATCCCTGATTGGAAAAGGCCAGTGGTTTTACAAAGATCATCAGGGCTCAGATGTTCTTAACCTGGGGTTGGTGAACTTAAAAAAAGGGCCACCACCATCATTTTGGGGAGATAACAATTTCAATATGTTTTGGTTTCATTTGTTAATTCTACTGCATTTTATTCTAGACATTTAAAAACGTTATTCTGAGAAAGGGTTCATGGGTTTTTACCAGACTGCTAAAGGGGTCCACGACAAAAAAGTTTGAGAATCTGTGATTTAGGCAGTTCCCACCGATAAAGGGAACTCTGAAAGAAGTTTTCACCATCGAGGCAAAAAATGTCATGTGGCCTGTGGGTGTGACTTCTGTAACCAGTCTGCCCCAGAAGCAGAAAATAACAAGAGGCGGAAGCAGTGGTTAATGAAACACTGTTCTCAGATTAGTCAAAATCACAGCAGATAAATAATGGCAACCGACAACAGGTAACTTAAGTGTTATTGCCAAAGTAGGAAACTATTAACGGCTTTGGTTTTGTGAACCCCCACCCCATCCTCTTCAAAGATGACTCCTACAGCTGTTTACTATTGAACAGGAGTCTAAACAATGACCTTTTAGTAAATCTGCTTTCATCTCCCTTAAAAACAAAATTTGCAATTGTACACATGAAGTGAGAAAGGCTATGTACAAGAGGATTTGGATAATGCATCTAAATCCTGGGTTTAAATTGTGGGGGTGTGGGGGTCCTCTAATCAGATGCTTTCACTGGTAAGACATTAGATCAGTCAATAAGTTAGTCATTAAACTTTTATTAAGTATCAACTACATGCCAGGCACTAGGCTAAGCACTAGAGATACAAAAAGAGGCAAAAGACAGTCCCTGCCCTCAATGAGCTCCTAATTTAATGAGATTAGATGCCCTGGCTTCCCATGGGCAGGACCTCTGGGGCTTATGTTTACTGGACAGTGGGTTAATTTGAAAGAGGGTCAGTGCCACTCCGTGTGTCCATCAGTTTCTACATCACCAAAGTGTCAGGATTCTCCACCATGGTTGTTGCCATCTTCATAAGGCATTTTCCTTTGGGTGTACGTCTCTATTTTCTTGAATTCCTACATTACAGGTACAGGGCTGTGGAGCATTCACTTTATGGTACCAATTAGTAGGATTATAAGTGTTAGTGCTAGAAAGGGTCTTAAAATCATCTAGGCCAGTTTTGTTTTCTTTAGAGATGAAGAAACTGAGGTCCAGAGAGGAAATACGAGGTCAGAGAGGTAATATGCATCTGATTTAACCATGGATTCTCAGGTTCCAAATACAGGGCAAGGGTTTTGTTTTTCCTTCTTATTTTATTTTATTTTATTTTATTTAGGCAATTGGAATTAAGTGACTTGCCCAAGGTCACACATCTAGTAAGTGTCAGGTGTTTGGTCTGAGGCCACATTTGAACTCAGGTCCTCCTGACTTCAGGGCTGGTGCTGTATCCACTGCACGCCTAAGCTGTCCCTTTCCTTCTCATTTTAATGGAGAACCAGAATGTGCCTAGATACTAGAAAAAAACAGAATGATATTTTGTCATTCAAGATTGAGGTACCTTGAATTCTCTACCTTGAATAAATATAGCTTTGTTTTGAGAAATCAGGAGGGATTGCAGTGAGGCAATTTAAAGGGACCGTTAATTTCAATGCATACTGTAAGATGGCTTTACATCCTTCACATTAATATGAAGCAAAGGAAGTATACCAGCCTCATCATGGAGATATTTTGTCCAGCTTGCTTTGAAAGCACGGACTTTTTAAATCCCCTATTGCAATGCGTACCTTTGTTACAGAAGTGCAAATCAATCTCAACATGTTACAATTCTGCCACCTTGTGGTCATAACTCAAAAATGCTGCTAATAATGTAAGAGGGGAAAAAATAATGCCAAAAAAATCAGGACACAGTGTTTACTGTTTACCTGCCTCATCCTATAAGATGCAAGGTAAGAAGCCTACTGAATAACTACTTGGGCAAAGATTCTAAATCTGGCAGAGTGACTAACTCTGGGTGGCTTAGGTGGCTGTGTAGAACAGGGTACAGGCAATTAATGCTGTTCTAGGCAATTGTGTATTGAAGTAGCCAGAGCCACTGATAGATAATAGAAAGAGTAACTTTTACATTCTGACCATTTCAGACGAAATAGTAATTTTCCATTGTTGGTGGATGGATGACCCCAGTGAAATGACTTTTTGATCTCTGTCTAGCATTTAGTTAGCAAGCATTTGTCGGGAACATCTGGGGTTTGGAGTAACAGGCCAGATGTGAGTTTTATTCTTTAAACCTGACTTGAACAAGACATATCTTTGGACTTGTCATTAGTATGGTCAAATGTTAAATGGGCAGGGAAAACCTATCATTTTCTCCTTCCTAGATTTCATAAACTTCCTAATTGATTTGGATTAAAAATAGTTATAGAGTGGTATGCTCTTTTATGACGTCCTCCAATAAATAAATGAGCAAATGCTGAGATTAAGCATTTGGGTGCTTTTCAAAACATTGACTCCCTTATTGTTTAGTGGGAAATGAAAGTATGGCCAATTCCCTGTCCATGAGCCGTTGGAAATTACAGATGTAGCAAAGCCTTCTTTATATAGTTGGAACAGTTGACTGAATAAAATAGAACTTCTTGAACTACTGTATCTATGTTCCATTTTGCCCTTAAATACTCATCAATGTCTAGACATATTTGCTCTTTGTTCAGGAAAATGTACTAGCTTTTAAAACAGCAACATCCGTCCCAACAGAGAAATAGCTTTCATGGCCACCCAATACAATGATACTTCTAATATACTCAGCTCAATCCTACTCTCCCAGCTTTCACATTTCAGCCACTTGACTGAGGTTAAAAGTTCAACTTTCTGGGCATGTAAACCCACTCAAGCAAAGCAAGCCATAAACAAACACTTGGTACAAATACAATGCATACTTCAAGAGGACTAGTTACCATAGGACAAGATGTTTTTCCCCCCATGAGAAATATCCCAGGAGTTTGACAGTCAGAATATAGTATTGCCTCTGTACTCAAGAATCAAAAGTGCCCTTCTGGGGGTATTTGACTATAATCAGGGAACTTTTAAACTGTATTTCTCAGAATCTTGGTCTTCCCTCTGATAAGAATGGAAGTTTTATGAGAAAATATTGCTGCTAGTGCTAATTTCCACTTAAAATATTAAATCTGAAAACATGAATGTTTCAAAAACAGTTTGTGAGGCAATCTTTTTTGTATGAAAACAGGCTTAATTTCCTTTATTTTGCTTCAAACTTGCCCAATTCTCCTTTATCCCAGGGGTACTCTATATCACCAGGTCCGTGAGACTAGCCTTTGCAGGTTCAACTAACAGATTGTTCTGTGGTTGGGTCTGTCTGGGAAATGATGTTGGAATCCTTTGTATGGGGTAGGACTGTTTCTAGAGTTCTTGAGCTTTATGTGTATGCTCTGGCATAAAGCTGTCCCTAGAATGTGGTAAATCCAAACAGCAATACTGTTTTGTGTTTTGGGGGGTCAGAAAGAGGAGGTGCAGGGAGGAGGTGGCTGCTGCCATGATTAGTAGATGCAAGTGACTCAGAGAGGCACTTTCTGGGGAAAAGGAGTAGGTCTTAACCAACTGGACCTCAGATTCATATATATGTAGTCTCCAACTTACAAATAGGTTGTGTTATATATGTTCCTAATTTAAAACCATATGAGACACTACTATTCTGGATTTAGTTCCATCTCACAAGGAAGAACTAGTTGCTAATGTTTGTTGAATTTAATTTCTCATTTATGAGCTTGTTTTCTCTTCTGTAACATGGGGATAATTATAATAGTACCTACCTGATAGGGTTGTTGTAAGGATTAAGTGAGGCACACACATACGTACATACATACATACATACATACATACATACATACATACATACATATGTGTGTATACACACATACATCTACATAAATATGTATATATACATACATACACATATACACACATACATCTACACACACACACACAGACACACATATATACACATATACTCTGATGAAAAGAGAAGAGTGACCAATAACAAGATTTCAGACTTGGAAGACTGGGTTAATGATAGTACTGTGCTATCTTACAGTAGGTAATAGTCAAGGGAAGAAAAGCTGGACATAGTTATATATATACCTTAGACTTTAGGAAAACATCATTCCAAAAGTTCAGAGAAATGGAAAACATAATTTCATGTATGGAAATTCTAGAAAGAATGTGGCTCTAAAGAGATGGCTAAGGTTAGACACTGGATCTGTGCGTTTATTAACTGAACTCTGAGTCCCCTCCCTTCCCTTTCTTCACTATCTCCTATTTATCCTGTCTATATCTTATTTGTATATAAAGATATAGATTTTTCATGTGGTCTCCCCAATTAGATTATGAACCCCTTGAGAGTAGGGGCAGTTTTTGGCATGTTTTTGTATCTCTACTCAGCACAATACCTGGCACGTAGTATGTGCTTAATAAATGCTTGTTGTTTGACCATCTGACAATATGGTTGGCAACTTCTCTGCATCTGCAGAGTTACCTAGAAGAGCGCTAGGAGTTACCTGTATACGTTAGATGTAGGACATGACCCCAAGTCTTCCTAGCTCTGAGACCACCCTCTAACCATTATACCATGGCTGCCTCTAAGAGGCAAAAGGGAAGGGAATATATATTTATGTTACATCATATTTATATATTATGTATTTATATTATAATATCTACTATGTGCCAGGCACTATGTTAAGAGCTCTCTTTTATTTTTTTAAATGAAATATTTTCTCATTTGATACAAAAATCCTACAGGGTAGGTGCTATTATTATCCCCATTTTACAGTTGAGGAAACTGAGGCAAATCGAAGGTAAGTGACTTATTCAGGATCATAGAGCTAGTAAATATCTGATACTAGATTTGAACTCAGAGCTTCCTGATCTGAAGTTTGCTATATTGGCCCAGTACTCTATCAACTGCACCACCAGCTGCCTCTGAGAAAATAGAGAGATAGAAGACTCCAAAATGTGTAATTCTGATTCTCTACCATTAATAATCTCAGGGGAGAAAAGGGGATAACAATGATGATGTACCAGTAAAAGCATTAAATTTGGAGTCAGAGAATCTAGGTTTAAATCTCATTGGCATTGAATAAGCATTACTGCTTATTCAACTGGGCCAAGTATAATTCCTCAAGTCTCAGTTTCCTTATATCAAAACTGGACTAGCGGCTCTCTAGGTTTTCCTCCAGTTCTAAGTCCTATGACCAAAGTACACCAATGGGACTATGTACAGAATGCACTTATGAGCTCAGATACGTACATAAAAAACTACACTCAGAAAAGACTGAAGGAGACATACATAACTGATGATCAAAAAAAGAAAAAAACAGACACGAGAAGCTTAGGAAAAAAGTCCCAGTTAATAAAATGGCTTTCTTTTCTTGAGATGTTCAGAATAAGAAGATTAACAAGGAAAGGAGATATCTATGTTAATATAGTTTCCCCTTTCTCAGGCTATGACTAGACAGCAGTGTTTTCTGATTGGATTTTTTTATTGGATAGGCAATTTTTCTCTTATAGTATGGTACAGTAGGAAAAGCACTGGATTTGGAATCAAAGGGCTTGTTTAAAATTTCAACTCTGCTGCTTACTATCCATATGATCTTGGACAAAGTAGCGCATCTCTCGGGGCCTCAATTACTTCATCTGTAAAATGAAGGGTTTGAATTAGATGGGCTCCAAGATCCTTTCTCGCTCCAAATCCATACTTCAGTGATGAATTGGTATCATGCTAACTGATTGCAGAGAGAAAACAGACCCATTTGATTCTTACTTTCTTCCCCACCAAGAATGATTTTCCATCTGGAAGGAGTGGGAGGGGAAGGGAATAAGCATGTATATAGCACCTACTATGTGCCAGGCACTGTGCTAAGCACTTTACAAATAGTAAATATTAAGGGTGTACTGGGGCAGCTAAGGGGTGCATTGGATAGAGTGCTGGCCCTGGAGGTAGAGAGATTCACCCTCCTGAGTTCAAATCTGGCCTCAGAACTGACTATCTCTGTGACCCTGGGCAAGTCACTTCACCGTTTCTGCCTCAGTTTCTTCATCTGTAAAATGAACTGGAGAAGGAAATAGCAAGCCACTCTGGTATCTTTGCCAAGAAAACTCCAAGCGGGTCCATGAAGTCAGACGTGACTAAACAACAGCTACAAGGGGGTGTACTATGTCTACACTTCTTGAATTAGATTATATCTCTAGGCTTACAGAAATTATATCCTTGGGTAAATGGAAGACTTTGTAGGTGTTCTCAAGGAACTATTTACAGTGATTTTTGAAAGCTCGTGCCCAAGAGGATAGGCTCTAAAAGTCATTTTAGGGGGGACATAATAGCTGTCTTTAAACTTCTGAAGGGCTGTCATGGTAGAAGAGGGACTTGATTTCAATGCTCCAGAGGGCAGAAGTAGAAGAGACAGATGGAAGCCAAGGGGTGACATTTAAAGAAACCAGTGTATCCACATATTTCTATGCATATTATGTCATCCCAATTGAATGTAAGCTTCTTCACCTCTGGGGCTGTTTGTTTGTTTGTTTTGTCTTGTCTTTATATTCCTATTATCTAGCCCAGAGTCTCACACAGAATAGGTGCTTTAAAAATGTTGGTTGTTGAAACTGTAGAAAAAAAATGACTGTTTTTTGGAGATTCAAATCCTGCCTCAGAAACCCAAGAGCTGTGTGACCCTGGGCAAGTCATTTTAACCTTTCTCGGCCTCAGTTTCCTCGATTGTAAAATAGAGATAGTAATAGTATTTACCTCCCAGGATTGTTGTGAAGATCAAATGACATGTGTGAAGTGTTTTGCAAACCTTAAAGTGCTCTATAAGTGGTAGCTATCATCATCATTATTATGGTTCTTGTTGTTAATGATGTTGTTGCTTCAATAGGCAGTAATAGTCTTTTATATTTGCCCTTTGAAATATCAACTCTTATGGGCTGAGTTCATGGAACGAATGAATTGGAAGAAGAATAATGTGAAAGGCAGCTGTTTCAAAGATTATTCCTATTTCAAGGTGCCATGATCTGATGATCTAAGCTTTACTTAGGGGAAAAGAAATATTAACCAGTGTAGTCTCAAAATGTAATCTAGTTTGACTTATTTCTTGAGAGAGATGATTAGCCCCCAAAAGAAAGAGTTAAATAATACTATTTCAGAGGCATCTATTGTTTCTTTTCGGTAATAATGACATTATTTTCATCTTGATTCTTGAAGGAATATAAAGACTTACATGAGCAAGAGTAGGTGTAGGTGGTGGAGAGGGGAATTTCGGAAAGGCTGGTGTGGTCTCTTTATCCTCTTCAAGGACAGAATCAGGCGGGAAAACAATTTGTTCTGGAGTAACTTCAACCTCTCCTTCACCAGGTTTGTGATCTATGCAGCGACCAATGTCTGCATTTTTGAAGGACACAGGTTGAGCAAAGTCCATCGGGCTAAAGGGAGACAAGGAAACGGTGAGATTTATACCTCCATTTGTTTGTCTTACTCCCTCACAACAAATATTGGTCACTCTAGTTACTGCTTTGAAGTCCATCAATATGAATCTGAATTTGGGTTCAATGCTTTTAAATTTCCCAAAGTGTATATGTAGCTGGAATAAATTTTTTTTCTCACATGAGAGGCAAAATTAAATGAATGAATAAATGAAAAAAATATTTATTGAATGCTTACTAAGGGAAAATTAATATGTACATGTAATATAAAATACATAAATGTATGATAGTCATACATTTATTATATACCATGTATGTACGTTTCCTTTTTTTCTTTGATTTCACCAGTCGCATTGCAAATGATCACAGTGCAATAGTTACAATGATCTTGGTACAAATAATAAAAGAGAATCGAGGTTTACTTACATGGAGTTAATAACAAGGTTCCATATACAGCCTTCAAAAGGAGGTATAGTTCTGAGTGGGGGAGGTTGAAATGGAGATGGAGAGCCTCCTACAAAGAGTTTTTTAATGGTAATAGTCTGTTCCACTGTCAGGTTCTGCATATGTTTTCTGTCTTCATCCACTTGGACAGTAAACATACTGATGAAATGTCAAAAATACACATAAAAAATACATGAGGTTTGGAAATTGACTGTTTATGGCCATCACTTTGCTCCCACCCACTGTAGCCATGAATGAACTGAAATGGGAAGATTAGGAGCATTAAGCAAATGTTATTGTCTCTCAGGATCTCCTTGTTTGCCTCCTTCACTAACTCTCTCTCTAAGAGCTCAGCAAGGCCAGACAGTGATGTTGTAGTAACATTATTCTCTGGTTGAGAAGGCAGTTGTGGTCTGCAGCCTGATAACACTGCCACGGTGAGACCCTAGACTTCTCTTCTGTGAAATAATGTCTAATCTTACAGGGCTCAGTGGGTTTACAGCAGCATTGGGTCACATTTGGCTTTCCTTTTTATTTCTTGGTTTGTGCTAGCTATTATCTTCTTGCTATGGGACAAAAAGCACTCCAGAGCGCTTAGACTGCATGAATACACAACACAGCAAACATATACTGTACATTTTACAATTGATTTCAGGTATCATTTGTCTATGCCTGAGCAGAGAGGGCAAGGAAGGGACATTATTGTTAATTTCCCATCTTTAGTGACTTTCTGTACTGGACTCTCATTGACTTTTCTTAACTGATTTTCACCAGATAAAAAATACATTGCAAACCAACAGCATCAGCTCACATAAGAAAGGATTACGGAGACGACAAAGAACTGTAAATATAAAATGGTTAAATGTACTTTTCCCATGTATATAAAAGAAAGGGATAAGATGGAGACACAGCACCACTGCTGCCAGACAGACACGGAGTTTCATTATTAGGAGAGATTAAAGCAAGTAATGGGGTTACTAAAAACTCTGCTTTATATGTGGGGCAAAAAAAATCTATGGGGGTGGAAAACCTGGGTAGGGTGTGGGCTTCTTATGTTTGGGGGAGAGGAATGGGAAACAAATGTGGCATACTGGAAAGAGCATTGACTCTGGAGTCAGAGGATGTAGGTTCAATTTTTCTCTCCGACACTTTCTACCTGCATCATCTGGGGAAAATCATTTAATTTCCCTCGGCCTTGGTTTCTTTATCTATAAAATGAGAAGGTTGGTTGAATTAGATGACCTCTGAGGTCACTGCCAGTATCTAGTTCTATGATGACATTAATAAGGAAAGCAATGTATTATGAGCTGAATTACTTTGGAGAGTCACTGAACAGCTTCTCCATCTTTGGCCAATGAGGCTAAGAGAGAGACAGAAATTGAAAGTATCTTAAATATGGATAGATCTAGTACATTGTGTTGAAAAGATGGGCAATCCAAACATTTCATTGTTGTCATTTTTGAAAATGGAAAAATGAAGTTGTGTGGAAACAATAGAAGAAAGCATCATATGCTCATTTTCCATAGGACTCTGAAATGAAGCTTGTAGTTGGCAAAAACTATAGGATAGGGGTAGGGAACCTGTGGCCTCAGGGCCACACGTGGCCCTCTAGGTCCTCAGGTGCCGCCCTTTGACTGAATCCAAACTTCACAGAACAAAAGGACCTAGAAGGCCACATGTGACCTCAAGGCCGCAGGTTCCCCACCCTTGCCGCAGGGTATGAAAATTATTGCCAAGAGACTTTTTTCATTAATTCTAGGAAAACAGAGGCTTTTAGGTAACATGTGAATCACAATTAAGCAATTTCTCCTTTTCTGGCTAAAAGCTTTTAATGAAGCACCTGATTTTCAGCTGACCACCTCTAATGCCATAACAAAATATTTATCAGAGATGCACAATTAAGGATTAGTCAAGGAGAAATAAGCTTCCACCTCTTACTCATAGGTCTTACTCCCAGCTCAAATTTGGTTAGATAGAGTAGAAAATGTCCAAAATATTTTTTTTTGTAATCAATAATCAACTCTCTCTGTCCTTAAGACTCAACATAAATTAGGGAAGTTATTAGAGCTGAGAATAAGAAAAAAATATATAACTCTTGGCTAATGGTTGAGTTAGTTACTGTAACTTATCTTAATGTGTAAGGAGTTAGGATGAGGCCACAAGGTTGGGCAACACAGGTTCAGAATGAACACAGGTTCAGTAGTTTAGTATGGATAGAGAAATTATACCATACCATTCAAACTCATGAAGTCTGGGGGCTGAGCCATAGGGCTTGGGACCCAGGTAGAGTACAGGTGGAAGAAATAATTTCACCATTAAGACTAAGTCATCTATGAAGATCCAGGAGGACTCAGTTAACCAGGCAATGGGATCCGTTTCAGATGGCCCAGTCAGAATAGAGCATACTAGCTGAGATAAGAAAGAGCAGCTTCTAGGTGAGTGAAATTGAGGTGGTATAAAGCCTGAAACCCAAAAGAAGGGGACAGTGATAAAGAATGATATTCATCACCTGGAGGTGGAGGGTGTTTCCTCTCCATGTCTTTATGTCAGTGTTACGGCATGCCTAGTACTGTGAAAGGGCCATACTACGGGGAGAAACCTGTCTAGGCCCCAGATTCTTGTGCTCCTAATTGGGAACTGGAGGTGTAGATTCCATAGGGTTGAGACTTAGTAACATGGCTTGCCAAGGGGAAAGTGTGATTTGAAATTACAATCCAAATACCTACTCTTCAAGTTCCTAAAACACACTCAATGTGTGGATTATGGTTACTGTGTACCACAGGTGCCACAGTTCCCTTTCATGTCTTCACTTAGTATCTGTTGCTTAAGTGCTTAGGAAAAAGAGTAATCCCTGAAAATACAGTGAAACCTTTTTTTTTGTAATATTTGATTGTGCCCCTTAGCTTGATAGGTTCTTCTAAAGTATTTTTTTAAAAATGAATTCATCAATTTTGTTAATCCTCTATTTAGAACTTAATAGTCCGTGAGCTGTTATGGGGAATCTGTGGAAGGGTATATAAAGAGAAAATCCTGTGGTCTTCAGCCTGCAGGGATTCTAGGTGGTAGTGAACTTGGGAAACCTAGAGGATGAACCATGTAGATTGTGCTAGTCAGTCAAGCCCTGGGTTGGATAGCATGAAAATAAAATGGTGTCATGAAGTGGGGATACAGAAGGGAACTGTGGTATTCATAATACCCAGTAACCACAGTTCAAAGAATGAGTGTGTTTGGAGGGCTTGAGGAAGAAATGCTCAGATTGCAAACCCCAAGTCATACTCTCCCTCTCTCTCAGTTCCAAAATAAGCAGAAAACTCCCAATCAAAGTTATAGTTCTGGTTTTTAACCCAATTCTGTGACTCTGGAGAAAACCATAGGAAAGAAAGTCATGAGTCAACCTAGCTAGTTGACCTACTTGTCTAAATGGACATTTTCTGCTTGGAGCATTTCATGAGACTTGACACTATTTACTGCTGGGATGGCCTGTCCAGGAGGGTAGGAGGGTCAAGTAGTAGCTTGTCTCATCAATAATATGGGAGTTACAAGTACCTCAGGTCATTCTGACATTTCTACACAGATGGCTTAGATCTGGAAATGTATAATAACAAAATATTGAGAGACATCGATTTTGGGAATTTTACCACTGACCCTGGTTGGAGGTACCAGTGAAGATTTTTAATCCAGTGATCTTAGAAGAGCTTTTCCTGATTCTCCTCCTTCCTGGATGCTGGTATTTCCTCCCTCCAAGTTACTTTGTATTGATTTGTATAATTTTTCAAGGCTTATTACAAACAATTACCCTCCAGGCAGCCAAACCAACCTCTTTATTATTCCTCACTCATGTGACTTCATCTCCCATCTCTCTGCCTATTCTCTATCACTAGGAATGTACTGCCTCCTCACCTTTGCCTCTTAAAATCCCTAGGTTCATTTAAGACTCAGCTGAAGCACCACCTTCTACATGAAGCCTTTCTTCACCCTGCCTTCCCTCCCCAGCTGTTGGTCCCTTCTCCCATTACCTTGTATGTCGTGTGTGTATCTTGTCTATCCGTCTCTTATCTATCTCTATATCTATCATCTGTTGTGCCCCCTGAAAGAACATGAGCACTTAGGGTAGGTAGGGCAAGTCATTTTAACCTTTCTCGGCCTCAGTTTCCTCGATTGTAAAATAGAGATAGTAATAGTATTTACCTCCCAGGATTGTTGTGAAGATCAAATGACATGTGTGAAGTGTTTTGCAAACCTTAAAGTGCTCTATAAGTGGTAGCTATCATCATCATTATTATGGTTCTTGTTGTTAATGATGTTGTTGCTTCAATAGGCAGTAGTAGTCTTTTATATTTGCCCTTTGAAATGTCAACTCTTATGGGCTGAGTTCATGGAATGAATGAATTGGAAGAAGAATAATGTGAAAGGCACCCCTGGCATCTAGCATAGTAGTCACTTAATAAAAGCATTTTAATTGACTACTTAGTTTCAAACAAAAAAGAAGTCACCTCTCTTGTCTAAGATTTTTAAAAAAGAAGTAATAAGGATTAGCAGTTGCAGTTCATGAAGAATGAATCATGAAGTTCCTAAAACCATATGTGATCTAAGGTGGAAGGCTTCGAGCAGAAGATAAAAGGGTAGGGATGAAACATTCTGCTGAGTGTTAAAATAAAGTGAGATTGGTTTCTCATGAATTTTGTCCATATGGTCTGTGTATTTTGGATTGGACTAACACGATGCTGAAATTCATATTTTGTTGCACTGTCAGGAAACAGTTTCTTTTTCTTCACTTGGGAGCAAACTTTCTAAATTATTCTTTATAGACTTCATTCTTAAGTATCCTTTCCCAGATCCCAAGAGTAAGGTCTAGGCTAGGGGAAGTAATGATGGCACAAAAACAGAGGTTCTGAGGGTGAGACCACAGGGATACTGACTACTGTGTAGCCGCAGGGCAGCCTGAAATACAGGGCTCTGAGCCTGCAGTGGGGCCTCAGCAAAGCACCTCCAGTCCCCCAGATGCTCATCTATGTACTGACCCTTCCTAAGAAACACATGCTGAAGACAACCTACTGTCAGCACTATCCTCAGTGCTGGAACAAAGTAGCCCACCCTGCTGTAGGAAGGACAAATAGGAAAGATGTAGCAGAGCCTACTGTACCGAAAGAAGGGCTGTTCCTTCTCCCCGCCCCCAGCCTTCTTCTTCTTTTTTTTTTTTAGTTCATAGGAGCATAGATTTAAAGCTGGAAGTCATCTAGCCCAAGTCTCTCATTTTGCAGAGCAGGAAACTGAGGCCTGGGAGGTGAGTGATTGCCAGGGTCACATAGGAAGCAAATGGCTGAGCCAGGATCTGACCTGGCATTCTTTCCTCACTACACTACATTGCCTCTGCTTAGCTACAATATTGAAGTAATTGTTAATATAGCCCCACCTACCACAGGAATATTTAAATTTTGACTTGAAGATTCATTAGTAAGCACCAACTGTGTGGAGGGTCCTGGAGGAGAGAAGCTTCCTCAGATCACATCATGTAGGTGCTTGTGTATTCTCCTTAAGACCAGCCCTGGGAGAAAAGAACTATACCCTCCCAACATTACTACACATGACTTTCCTCCATATGTGTTGTTCCTTATCTTTTATCATCCTGGTGCATTTGCACTGGGTGGCCCACATTCCTAAAATGTACTGCTTCCTCATCTCTATTTCTCATGTGGAGCAGGTACATGGTGGAATGGATAGAGTACTGGGCTTACAGTCAGGAAGACCTAAATTCATGTCCAGCCTCAGACACTCTAGCTGTGTGACTCTGGGCAAGTCACTTAACCTCCAGCTACCTCAGTTTCCTTAACTGTACAATTGGGGTAATAATAGCACATATCTCCCAGGACTGTTGTGAAGATCAAATGAGATAATATTTGTAAAGTATTTAGTATAGTGCCTTAAATAATGTAGGTATTTAAGAAATTCATCCTTCCTTCCTTCCTTCCTTCCTTCCTTCCTTCCTTCCTTCCTTCCTTCCTTCCTTCCTTCCTTCCTTCCTTCCTTCCTTCCTTCCCTTCTTCTTTCCTGCCATCCCATGCTAGTGCTTCCCTGCTCCCACCCTCTTCCTCCTCCTTTTTCTCTCCATGTTGTCATCACAAATCCCCTTCCCCCAATAGACTGTAAACCCCTAGAGGGCAGGAACTGTTTCATTTTTGACCTTGTATACCCCAAACATAGCATCTTGCCGGGCACATAAGGTGCTTGTTGATTTATTGATCGATTGGCTAGGTTTCAGAGTCAAGGAGTTCTAGAACCATATTCCTCTTGAATTGCTTTTTGTGCTTGGGGTGTGGGTGGGGAGGGGTTAGGGAGGATGGAGAGGTAAGGGGCAGGAACAGAAGGAGCACCCAGAAGGACTGATTAATTTAGGTGTCACCCTGAGTACAACATTTGTAGGAGAAGGTAGCAGGGACTGGCCTTCTTCCTTCTCTTTAGAAGAGAATTTTGTTTCTGTGTGTCCTTTCTTCCCTCTCCATCCTGTCCCCAAACTCCCTTGAAAGACATTTTACTGAAGGTGCTGCTACAGATTGGGGGATGGGGAGAGTGGTAGACAGAAAGTCAAGAGGACAAGGGAGAAGAGACAAGTGCGTCCGCTCTTAGGAGTGTGGAAAAGTGAGCTGTAAGGGTGTACCTGAGCCTCCCCCAGGAAAGTGAGGCTGGTTGAAGAGGCTCCTGGGGGTACAGACAGGTAACTTAAGTACAGTGGAGCCATTTCAGAGCCCTGATGTTCTTCTGATAGAGATTTTTGAATAGAGGAAAGGGAACAAAAAATATGGGGGTGGAGAGGGATAGACATCTTAGTTTCTCCGATAGTCACTAAATAATGGATTCTCATCTCTCTCTCTCACATATACAAAAAAAATGAAAATGTCTTGTCCTTTTGCTCTCAATTCTAATGCATGAACAGTTCCTCTCCTAGAGTCTAAGTGAAGAAATGTTCATCCTTTTTTGACCTGCAAGTGTTTTTTGAGACAATATAGTAGAAAATATTTCAATTTCAGCACCAAGTTCAGTAGCTATACACTGATGTGTCCACTGCAATACCAGATAATTATCTATGAACAACAAAACTATTTGTTTATGTGGACAATCACCTGAGTGAAGAGCTTTCAATGTACACTGTGCTTAGTCTAATAAAAGCTGTGTTGATGGTTTACAGCTGGGAGGTTAGATTCAATAAATCCCCTTCTTACAAAAACACCTGTTCACAGGACCCCACAATGCAGGAACCTGGCCTTGGGGGATTCACAGTGTGGTCTGGGATTTTCAGTGAAAACTTCTTAGAGAGAACGACTGTGGCATAAGGAATGAGAGAAAGAGAGAGAGAGAGAGAGAGAGTAGAGAAGAGAAGAGAAGAGAAGAGAAGAGAAGAGAAGAGAAGAGAAGAGAAGAGAAGAGAGAGAAGAGAAGAGAGAAGAGAGAAGAGAAGAGAGAGAAAGAGACAGAGATATTGCCTCAATATGTAGGAAAGGCCTAGGTTTGAAGTCTTTTCCATGACATATAAAATCTGGATGATCCTGGTAAGTCACTTAACCTCCAAGGACCCCAAGAGCTAATCTGTATTGATACATGCAGTTTCCTCATGAAGAGTTCCCTAAACCAATGAAATCACAGGTCAGGACCAGAAGAAGAAAATTTTTGAATATATGATTAGTAAAACATTTTGAGAATAGCAAGTTCCAAGACTATTTTTATGCTTATGGCCATTAGTTGTTTGTTTGTTTTTTCTTTCTGTGAGAACTGGACTAAAATCAGACAGGGCTAAAAATCTATTCAAGCAGACCTTTTTTAGTCTTCTAAAGCACTTCTGGGCAGCTAGGTGGTACAGTGGATAAAGTTCTGGGCTTGGAGTCAGGAAGACTCATCTTCCTGAGTTCAAATCTGGCCTCAAACACTAGCTGTGACCCTGGGCAAGTCACTTAACCTTGTTTGTCTTAGTTTCCTTATTTGTAAATGAGCTGGAAAAGGAAATTCCAAATCACTCCAGTGTCTTTGCCAAGAAAACTCCACATGGGATCACAAAATGTCAGATACAACTGAAAATGACCAAACAATAACAACCACAAAGTATTTCTGAAGATTTTGGCAAACTAAAAAATATTCATTAAGCACCTTTGGTAGATGCCAGAGATAGAATAAAGGTGATGTATTTAGGTTTAAGCCTTCAAGAAACTCAAGATGACATAGCCAAATTTCTCCTTTATGTATATACGTCTGAATGAGTCTTAGACTAGTTAAGACTAGTTACAGTAGTTGTAAGAAACCAATAACAAGGTTTAGAACTGAAGGATTTTAGAGATTAGCCCAACCTCTTCATTGTATAGAAAGGAAAACTGAGGCCCAGAAAAATTAAATGACTTTCCCCAAATCACACAGGTAATAAATTCAAACTGAAATCTGATTTCCAAACCATGCTTTTTTTCCATTACATTATTATGTGCCCAGATAGCTCACATGAGATTCTGACTACCCCTGAGCCAGTGGTCATTTACAGTGACGAAGTAGTCCTGATCGGATGGAATATCTCTAATTGTATAAGAGATTCAAACATGGCAACCTGTGCAATCTCAAATGTTCACTTCACAAACATTTATCGAGTACCTACTAGGAAAAAACAAACACCCATGCCAATCTGTAAAGGATAAACAAAGATAAATTAGACATAGTCCATTCTCCCAAGAAATTTATGTTGCTTGCCTCTTTTTCTAGCTCACTTAGTTCTTGTCTCAAATGCTTTCTACTCTTCCTGCTTCTCCTGTTTTCAGTTGGTTTAATTCTTATCCTTTCTGCAAGGCCTAGCTCATCTGTCACTTGGTCCATGAAGCCATCCCTTAGTTTTCTCCCCTCTTACATTCCCTTTACTCCCTGTGGGAAGTGAGTTTTCCCCTTCTCAAAACTTCCCTAGAAATTTGCTTTGCTCTCCTGGCATTGATCATCATTTACCTTGTATTACAGTTATTCATGTACATGCCATGTCCCCCTATTAGACTGGAAACTTGAGGGCAATGATTAGTTCTTTGTTTTCTGCACATTATGTAGGAAATTTAATAATATATGCTGAATGAGTTAGACATATGCTACAGGTTAGTCTTTGCTGACTTGCCCAGTTCTGTGCACCGATGCTGTTAATTGTCTAAGTCTGTTCCTTGCATTCTCTGATTACAACATATTTGACTTCCAGTTTCTTGCTAAGCATTCAGTTTAACCGTGAAACTCCTAATATACTGGAGTGAGTTTGCCTACCTTGCAATAAGACCTTAGGAAAGTCATCCCAAGTCTTTAGTTTTGTTTGTGTTTACCTGATAAATATGCAGACTACCCTGATTTTATCCCTCTGGGCTATCAGAAAGAACACAAATAAATGATACAGATGCTTTTTCTAACAGGATAAAAGCGAACTATGGAAATCTTTTGAGAGAATGAAAAATGGGAATATACAAGGCTCACTTGCTCATCCATAGGTCAGGGTGACAGCTTTGTGGGTTGGCAAGAAAGCAGTCATTCATTAATTCATATTAGGGTGAAAGGGAGAATGTTTTTTTTTTGGTTTCCTCAGGCCTGCTCACTTTCAACCCTGTCCTTCCTGACTCTGAAGCCAGTACTTTATTCAGTGTGCTTTCCTGCCTTTCATATAGCAAACAATAAATTTAGTAGCAAAGTCGTAAATGTCTAAAGCAGATGAGAATCAATTGACACTTTTATGTCTCTAAAGTATAAAAGTTCTAAAAAAGGTGAAATTAAGTTTCTAAAAGCTCAATAAAAGTAGCTAAACATATATGCTCTCATGTTAAGAAAGAAGCTTCATTTGACTCTATTATTGGGTTGCAGTTAAGAATTAGTTTTGCTTTTGTTACCCTCTTGTTCTTTCCACATGAATGGAATGTTCTCTCCCATCGTGAAATGGGGTTAGCTCTGGCCTGACCACGATCTTGCGTATGGTCCTCACGCCGGTAGAGAGATGTACTTCCAGGCGGCCTCTGTTCAGGAATATAGCATAGTAGGCCTGTAGTGGGGGATCGATGGCTGGTTAGTTGAGATCATATGGCAATCAGAAGTAGTGCTCAGTCACAGATGTGTGTGGAGAAGTCTACAAAAGCAGCTGCTCCGGGATCCTGTGTCCGAGGGAACAGAGCCAAATGGCTCCTTCCCTGTGATACTACAGCGGACTTCCAAATGAGACAGGCATTTGGCTCATACACCTACCATTTTTATCTGCTACATAAAGCAGGCAATGGTATGAAAAGCAGTATAATGGTCAAGATTCAGAGCACTGATATGTTAGGTGGATATAATAACAATAACAATAATGTATATAACAATATGCATAATAATGATGAAATAATAATGAATTAATTGCAACAGTGTAATAATAAGGCAGTAATGATGTAATAATGTTTCATAGTAATACATAATAGAATGTAATACATATGTAATAATAATAGTTAGCAATTATATATTACTTTAAGATTCACAAAGCGCTTTACATGTGTTATCTCATTAGATCTTCACAACAGTTCCATGAAGTTGGCTCTATTATTATCCCCATTTTACAGATGAGGAAACTGAGGTTGTGAGAGATTAAGTGACTTGCCCAGGGTCACACAGCTATTAAGTGTCTGAAGCAAGATTTGAGCTCAGAGCTTTCTGATTCCAAGTCTAGCACTCTATCCACTGTTCCACTTAGCTGCTGTGTTGAAGGCAACGGCCGTCTGGGAGAGAAAAGGTCATAGGATCAAAGATATACAAGTATAAAGGACCTCAGAGCTGTATAACCCAATCCCTTCATTTAATGGATGATGACAGTGAGGCCATATGGGTGAAGCGACTTGCTGGAGGTTGTACATTAGAATGCAGAGCTGGGACTGAAAGCTTCAGGACACCTTGCTCCAAATCTGATAGTCCTTTTGCCATATAACCCTGCCGGCACATACACTAGGCTGGTGAATATTTTCCTGCTCTTAAAGCTGACCAGGAAACCCAAGGTATAAATAAAAGACTCAGCCCTCATATCCATATGTAGAAATAATGTTATAAAATTGATGGGAGAAAGGCTCCAGCTGGCTTTTTAAGATTTAGTCCGGCACTCAAGCTCACGGCATTTTGAACAGCTTAAACTGAAGGTATGTTATACTAGCTGGTTGAATAGATTGTTATCACAAATGCATAACTTTTTATCCCATAGTCAGAAGGGAGGAAAATAATTTTTCTTCCAAAAAATGTGCCTGCTTTCTTCTTGCCATGGTTACCATAGCAACCAATATGGTTTTGGTATCTGGTTACAGACCCCAGGGAGCTTTGGATACAGTCATGTTTCCTAAAGCTGATGTCAGGTATTGCTTCATTACTCTTGGAGCATGTATGTGAGGCTGTGCAATGTTCTCTTGGTTTCTTAAGAATTCTCCTCAGCGGTAAGGAATTGGAATCATATATTCACAATAGCCCCAATCATTTCCTCTCTGGCTCAGTAGAAAATAGCTGTGTTGAACACAGAATATTCTCAAGATTTAGGCTTCTGCTCATGGCATATGAAGAAAGGGCTCACAGCGCTAAGCACGTCGTAGTCATCTAAGAAATGTTTTGTCTGATTGATTAAAAAAATAATAACAGGACTCTTCTAAACACTGTTTATCTCAAGCCAACAAATTCTGCCAAATAACTGAATATATTCGGGGCCCAAGTCTATCTTTATGAAATTTGCTGGCAATGTTGTTGTTGAATGTGACGGACAAGAACATATATTTTGAAAATAGGCCAATTTGAAAAGCACAGATCCTGTGACTAAAAGAAGTTGACTATTATAAACTCACTTTTTCACCCCTAAGAGCAGTTTTTTTGGATAACTGTTCTAGGAGTGAGTTCTATTTTTAAAATGCAGAAATAATTGGATCACTCTAAAGTTAGTTCTAATTTTCAAGTGGGCTATAGTAGATTGTTTATGGGAAATTTTTAATAAAAGGAAAAAATCCATTTTCTAAGCACAGTCTAAGTGTTGTTGATTTGAACTGATTTGGTTGGCACTGAGTGATAGAAATTTGGAGCTGGCACTCAGACAAATCATCTATTAATGATAAGGAAAATTATCATCTTATTAGGGAAACCCATTCTAGAAAGCTGTTCATGGTCTCTAAATATTACTTCATTGATGGATAATGTTATTATTGTTGTTGTTATTATTATTGTTACTGAGGAGCAGCACGACACAATGGATAGAGTTCTGACCTCTGAGTCAGGGTGACCTGGTTTCAAGAACTGCTTCTGACACAAACTGACTATATGAGCCTCAAGGCAAGTTACTTCGCCTCTCGTGGCCCGCAGACATTCTAAAGTGAATAGGTTGCTGATAAATATTGGCGGAGGGAATTTTCTCATTGGAAGTTTCCTATACTGACAAAGTCACAGGTTCAGTACAAAATTTTTAAAGATTCCAGTGCATTTATGAAAACTAATTCTCTATGCTGCATTGCTATTAGAGCAGAGGCTTATCATGGAAAATAAAATATCTATGAATCAAGGAGGGAAGTATTGCCTCATTGCTGATTTAGTGTGAGATCACCCAATAGAAGTAGGATTGCCCAAGGCCAAGCCCATAGAACAGAAATTTGGGAAATGATGTAGGTGGCTTATTGTATTTGAAACTTTTGATAGACTTACCAAACTTCCCTTAATAATGAGGCAACATTTCCCTTGGTTTTAGATTCCGTAGAGATTTAATTTTCTATGTCAAGCCTCCTCTCTATCATCAGAGTTAGTTTTGCATTTGGGTCAGAAAGAACAGTGGGAATAAGATTACAATTATCCCTTCCACATCATGGGGAGTGGAGTGGGAGGGATAGGGGTTGTTAGGGGCGCACCTCTATTCCCCCAATCTGAAAATCTGCATAAAACTTTTTGGCCTTCTTTCGTACCAGAGAAGAAGTCTGAATTGTTATGGTATTAAAAGATGAAATAGGTTGATGTTATACAATACCGTACATATATTTTATGCATTTCTGAGTCTCTAAACTTTTTCTATGACATCTGTTGGCCTTTGCATGTCATCTGCGACTTCTGCAAAACTCCCCCCAAATTCTCACTTAATTTCTTACGCTGACCTGCAATATGTCCAAACTGTGATGGGGAAAGTTGTGACATGGAAGGGATAACTGTAATGCAATCTGGAAAATTTCCTGGTACTAGAATTGCATGCTTTTTTTTGTGGAGATATATGTCATACGTATCTTTTGGTGTAAACAAAACAAATTCCGATTACTTGTTCCTTGATTAGCTAACTCGGAAAAATAATAATGGAGACTTTTTTATGTAAATGAGAAATGACATTATGCATGAACAGAGGTAGGCATGAATATCGGCAAAGACAGTTTAGGTGACACAGTGGACCTGGAGTCAGAGAGATTTGAGTTCAAATCTATCCTCAGACACTGGCTGTGAGACTTTTGGCAAGTCACTTAACCATTCTCAGCCTCTGTTTCCTTATCTGTAAAATAGGGATAATAATAGTACCTATCTCCCAGCTTTGCTGTGACAATCAATTGAGCTATTTGTAATGCACTTTGCAAACCTTAAAGCACTATATAATTAATAGCTATTATTGTGATTATGATGAAATCAGTTTCAGGTTTCAGGTAAGAAGTAAAATTGGTGTTGCTGCCTATTAGCAAAAGAAAGTCGTAAAACTTCCCTTCTTTAACAGGTGTAAAAATAAAACAAACCAGAAACTCCAAATGCCTTGCCCATATCTTCCCTAAAGAAGAGATGCCCAAGAGCCTGCAGGCACAGACACATTTGCTCTATCTCTTTGTACCTGTCCAGTTTGTCTTCGTTTTCTCCTTGGTGAGTTATTAGCTCCACCACTTCCTAGAAGAATGATCCCAGAATCATTTTTGGTGCTGAAGGAGAGGTTGATTTCTGTGCCAACATCCAGTGGCACTGGTGGAAGCTCTACAAATCCAGGCTTGGGAAAACTAACAATGTAAACATTCTGTGAAGAGGAAGAGGGAAATATCTGTTAGAAATGAGAATACAAATGAATTCTCCTGTCCAGTCTCACCCCACTTTCAGATCTACTAAAAAAAATTGACAGTCATTTATTAAGTACCTACTATGTGCTAAGCACAGGACAAGCATACACATCAATCATTTAACAATCATTTATTAAGTTCCTACTGTGTGCCAGGTACTTTGCTAGGATTTAAAGATAAAAGTGAAGCCATTCTGTCCCTCAATAAGTTTACATCCTAAGGTAATATGTACACATACTGGTATATATAAGATATAGACAACATATTCACATATAGTGTAACCTTAGAGGGCAAAACGCAAGCAGTTTAATGTTACTAAGAAATACAAGTATCCTAGAAAGAAGTGAACCACCACTACTTGTCAAATAAATTAATACCTGAATAATATTAAAAATTATTTTTTTCAGATTTAACTTTGTCCCAAACTGGCCAGTTTCAAGCTTAAATCAGAGTTGTGACCTATGAACTTTTTTTCTATAGCTTTTCTATCAAATAATAGAAGATGAACACTGGTTTGCTTCCAGTTTTAAGGTTTCAGGATTTGTTACATCTGACTTGAAAAAAAACCCTGAAAATTAATCATTCTCTATTTCATCAACTGATTATTAATGTTTTGCTGATGAACCAAACATAAATAAAGCATAAATATGGATGGCCTGTTTACTATTACTGACCTGTTACTGCAATCAGGACTAGCAGATATTATTAACATATGATGTACACTTTGTCACAAGCTAATAAATCAATTGCTGTTATGTGACTTAATAAATTACCAAGGCCAGTTTGACCTTTTCTAGAAACTAAAAAAAAAATTAATTTAACTATGCTAAGTGATCAGCCCTCAAAATCTCTAGCTTTTCTGGACATAAAAGCAAGAGCCTCTTAGGAGGCAGCCTATCCTTACAGTATTTCTGGTCTAGCTAAGGCATTTAAATGACAAGTATTAGCAGAAGGCATAATCTCCTGAGCTTTCTATTGCAATTTTCAAATCTAGGAGCTTGGGATAGTTCAGATAAAACTACTGTATGGTCAATTGTTCCTTTTTTAGTATTTATCCACAGTGAATCTCTGCTTCATCCACCAGTTGCAAAATAATTCCTGTTTACTGAAAAGTACCTTTACAGAATGATCATTTCAAGCATACAGGCTATTCATTTTATAGCCAATTTTTCATCCCCCATGTATCTTTTCTGAATGTGAATGAGAGGTGGGTTTTAGAAGATTAAAGTTCTTAGTAAAAGTTTCTTCTAGGAGCTCAGTGCCATTCCTTTAAGATTAAATTCCATCTCTATTTCCCTTTTTCGTGTCCCCAGGCTTCCCAGTGTGCATCTAGAATCACTGTGGCAGAACTAGTCCCTCTCTATGATTTGGTGCTCCAATTTGTGGCTATAAATCTATTGAATGGTATGAACAGTAGAAGCCCTGAGATACCAGTAAAAGTCTGAGAGACAGAATTTTATGAGCCAGAGTGGGCTGTATAGTATCAACTGCTCTTGTGGAAGTTTTTGTTTAATATTGAAATTGTGTAGTCAGATTGGTAGACGCATCTCAATTTTCCCCGTTAACTCATTTGTTCTAATTTGGTACATAAAAGGGTTGTGTCTGTCCAGTGTTCATTTTGGAACTATGTCTCTTTGAAGTCTATGCAGACCTCAGCAGCTTTCAGCACATCTTGTTTGTGAGGAGGATAGATATCTTCAATGGGATGAGGCATGTGCTGGAGGCTGGGCAGCAGAGCCAGAGATGGCAGATAAGTAGAGGCAATGGCGGAACTCTTGAGACCCAGAAACGGCTTCTTGGGATTGACAGTGGTACAATGGACAAAGACTTCCTAAAGTGGGGAGCCATGTGACCAGAGAGATAGTAGCAGCTAGAGGAAATGGTGGTGCAGCCACAACTTCTGGACATGTCTCCCAGAAAGAAGAGAAACAAACATTCTTGGTTGAAGGAAGCTGGATAAATTATAATTTCATTTCAGTGGGGCTAAAGTCTTTTATTTAGACTTAAAAAACCATTTTAAAGTAAATTAACGACTTTGGAGTTTTCATGATGTTTTTAGTAATTGATAAAGTTGGCTATTATTTACATTCACTCTTTTAAAGTACAGGAGTCTATTTTCACTCTCATGTGTGTAAACTGCTGACCTGATAATAAACTTTGTGTTTTTGAACAGCCATGTATGAGACAGTTAGGCAGGACTATGGGGTGGGAAGGTACTTGAATTTTCTCTGAGGTTTTCTAGGAAAAGGTGAGTAGCCATGATGTGGATGGAGTAATATTGGAGAATCCCAGTCCAAGCGGTTCCTTCAAGCCTTTGATGTTTCTTCACAGAATCCCAGAGTTGAAAGGGACCTTAGAGGTCTTTAGTACACTCTATTTATTACGAAGTGCTTCCTTACCTCAATCTCAAATCTGCTTCTCTTCATCTCATACCCACTGTGCCTAGTTTTAGGACCAAGCAGAATAGGTCTAATCTCTCTTCCACATGACAGTTAAATATCTGACAATATTAAGCTTCAAGAACATGTTGATGTTTCTTTGTGCTGAGCTTGGAGTGAGGAAGACTCATCTCCATGAGTTCAAATCTGGACTCAGACACTAACTGGCTATGTGACCCTGGGCAAGTTCACCCTTTTTGGCCTCAGTTTCCTCATCTATAAAATGAGCTGAGGAAGGAAATGGCAAACCACTCCTGTATCTCTACCAAGAAAACCCCAAAAGGGGTCACAAAGAATCAGACATGACTGGAAAACAACTGAACTGAATCCCTACTTTCTTTAACTGATTTTCATATGACATATTTTCCAGTCTCTTCATCATTCTTGTTATCTGCCTTTGGGTCTACCAGTGTCCTTCCTAAAAGGAGAGGCCTAGAACTGAACAAAATGCTTCACACATGTTCTGACAAAGGCAAAATAGTGGTCTGGGCTGCTACGCCTGTTGCCTTTTTTACTGCCTTGTCATATTTTAAACTGATAGTGCATTAACTTTACTAAAATCACTTGATCTTTTTTTTACTCTTTTCTCTAGACATGCTACCATCACCATCCTATAATTGCCCAGTTGCTCTTTGGAATCCCAAGACTAGGACTTTTCATTTTTACTTATATAATTTTATCTTAATAGATTTGGCCCATTGTTATAACCTGTCAATGTATCTTAGAGGATCCAGATTCTGTCATCCAGTGAAAGAAAGTATAAAATTAGATTTCTCCTTAAAGGTCCCAATGCTAACAAAAGCCATCCCTCTCAATATTGTGGGATGCAAAGAAGATATAGGTTTGGAGGATCCCCACTTTAAGACAGCTCTGATTTATATGAAAGAGACCCTGGATCTAAGCTATAGACAAACTGCTAAACACATATAATTATTTTGTGAACTATCATTTTGCCGACTTAGTTTGGCGATGGAAATTCATGGAGCAAAAAAAGCCATAGTTTGTATATGGCAATATTATGGCCTATAGGATGTAGAGGAAGAATCTGTCTGAGGGCATTTATTCAAACAGCAGTATGTCCTATCCAGGTGGTTAAAAATACATATGGTAGGAGTCTGTTTTGGAGGTAAACAAAACCCAACAAACCTCAAGTGAACATCCTTTGGTCACACCAACATAGTCGGGACTACTGAGTATATTATATGGTGTTCGCGAAATTTCAATATCCTTGAGGCATCCAGCATATTTCTTCAAGTTTACTTCAGGCCTTTCAAAATAAAATATAAAATGACAGCAATGTCAGTTTGGCAGCTAATAGAATGATTCTTATGGTTACAGAGCAAGCTATATGAAGCAAAAAGCACAGCTGCAGACATACATATGCAGACATGTGCACACATGAACATAGCATGTTTTGTTTTTCAGAATCTGCTCAGTTTATCAAGTAAATATACATGTGACCATCCAACCAGAAAAGTCTATGAACAAATTTCTCTTTGCACTAGCACCCTCACACACAGTATTTAAATGGAAAACACAACCACCAATCAGGCAAAATGTTCTAAGGTCCTCCTCTGCTCAGTTCTTTGTTACAAAACAAGAGTTTTTTTTTTCCTCTAAGCAACATACAACTTTGAAGACTGAATAAACCCAATGATAAGGAAAAACTTCTGCAAAGAAATATTTGCTAAAAGATTCAAAGTCTTTTGATTCTGGAACCCTCAATTAAAAATGAAATATTTTACTCTTTCATATCTTTTTTTTTTCCTAATCAAAGGACAGAATAAAATTGGATCTCTCTTTAAAGCTCCCAATTCTAACAAAAGCCAGTACATTTATTCTTCCTTGATAAAGTTTTTTGAAAAGGTTTGCAGGCTAGATTAAAGCAATAACACATTCCGAGAAGAAATGACACTTCATATTTTCACTTATTATATTGAAAAAAAAAGATTTACTGTACATAAAATGTTTCTTTCCTTCCTTCCTTCCTTCCTTCCTTCCTTCCTTCCTTCCTTCCTTCCTTCCTTCCTTCCTTCCTTCCTTCCTTCCTTCCTTCCTTCCTTCCTTCCTTCCCTCCTTCTTTCCTTCCTTCCAGTAGCTTTTTCCTTACTCCTTTAAATATAGCAATTTTGTCCATTGACTCTGAGGCTGGTAAGTCTTTGCTGTGTCCCTGAAGTTAATTTCAGTGTGTCTATAGAGCCAAAAGGAGTACTTAATATGTATTTATGAGCTGTTCATTAGCATTTGCAAGAACTGTCTGACCAATATTAACAAATGGTACTACATAAGGTTATGGTTAATGTAATTCTGCTTGTTACCAATAGCTAACTAGCTAGCTAGTACATATTCAATTTAAGCATTTAGAGAATCAAAGAAGCTGAGAGCTGGGAGGAACCCTTAGAGATTGCCAGGTTCACTCTCCTTTCTTATTTTACTGATAGGGAAATTGAGGCCCATAAAGGATATGACTTGTGGTGGGTGGCATAATGGCAAAGCTGGGATTAAAGCTTATATCTCCTAACTCCAATTCAATGTTTCTTCCATTACACATATGGCCACAAAGAGATGTAGATCTACTCTGGTCCAGTGAATAATACACTCCAGGACATGAATGATAGGAAGGAGAACAAACCAGCCATTGGCAGACTTTATCGGGTGCCAGATTCTTGTTTTAGCCCCAGTCTCTCTCCCTAGATGTGTTTGGTTATTTTTGGTAATGTTTTCCTGATCTTAAGATCCTTTCTGTTAACTCACGGAGCTTTCTAAGAAGGAAACACTTAATTTTCTGGTGATTATTTCTTTTCTGTTAAGCCCTTAAAATAACTTGTATAGTTTTTGGAACCAAAGGAAGCTTGCGTATCTCCTTGGCTTTATGTATTCACTTCCATAATGGGAAGCAGAGATTGACTTATCAAGGTCTTAGAGCCCATGTGAACTAATTAATCCTCTTTTCGTTGATTCTTTTATGGAAATGTAAATAACAGTTTAAAAACATAATCATTCAGCTTGCTGCATAAGGTGGAAATCATAGAAGATAAGTCTTTACATAATGACAGGGGGAAAGACAGAAGGAAATCTTGTTTCCTCTACATCAGTCATAAAGATAAAGCTCCAATTTTCACTCTACTCAAGGACATCATTCAAGGACACAATTACAAAGCAACATAAGTTCATCCCAGAACATTTTCATTAGCATATGTTTCTACTGGAAACCAGCCTTTACATTTCAGCAAGCACAGCACCCTCTAACAATTTAGCCAGTTGTCACATTACACGATAAAACATCTGGTTCACGCAGATTTCCTGTCTTTCTTTCTATTGTACTTTCATTTTTGGAATGAACAGTTCCTTTTATTATTTCTCAAAATGAATATATTCCTCATAGAGAATTTGATTCTCTGTCTCTTGCCCAGAAATTTGGCAGTCAGTCTGCTGAAACTGGGCCCAAAATGCCAGATTTTATTCCTAACCACAGTGACTCAGACTGTCAGATGCCTTTGGGTTTGACCAGACACTAGAGAAACCTGCACTGTAATTCTTGGCTAGAAATAAGAAACAATGGCTCTGGAAAGTTTGGGGACCTTACCTCAAGTTTCATTGTTGTAAACTACATTATACTAAGAAAACATCTGTTACTGTAGTTTTAACTACAGCCTGTACACATATTCCTTTCAGCCAGCTCCAGAACTAATTCCAAATGAACACAGCAATGCATCATCAGCTGTGCAGAGAACCTTTGGAGGGCTGTGAGGGAGTGTGCATACCTGTGGGTCTGCAAGAAGCAACACCGCAATGCTAAGCGCTAGGAGAGCAGGGTTGGACTGTTTAGCAGAGAGCATGATTCTTGGAGATCAAGGTCATGGGTTTGATCCACTCATGTGGGCCAGTTCGCTTTACTCTGGTTCATGATAATAGGTTATACCCATGAGCCTGGATAGTTACCTTCAAAGCGTATGGCATTGGTCATAAAATGGACTTGGCAAGGAAGTATGGGTGGATAAGAGTCTCCATTACCACTCTTACAAAACCATTGTAAAGCGCATGTCCTACAGAGAGTGGATCTTTGTAAAGGAAAGACAGCAGGAAAAAGGTTTCAAGAAGAATCACTTGTTTATAAAATACACCCAAGATAATAGCTGGCACTGGCGTCAATGTGCTTTCTGCACTGCTGCTTTCTCTAAAAAGCTGTACTTACTCAACTCATGCACTTGAAGGAGGCATGCATAAATGTAAATTTTACCTGGCTTTCATACTAGGATAGGAGGAAAAAAGAAAGAGAACATTTACTCATAAATGCATTCCATTTAGGGGACAAGAAAACAGTTTTATTAATCTCTGAATACTGGATGGATACTGATCAACAAGGAAAAATAAGCACAAAACCTGCCAGTGAACAAATATATGACTGTGCCCCTCCCCCATCACACCCCACAGGTAAATTGTAGGAATGATATTATTGCTTTTCAATACTATTTGCTCTGAAAATTTATGCCTTAATTTAGTTGTTTATTATCGTTCGGATAGGATTTCTTAACCTTTTTTTTTTGTATCAGGGACTCCTTTGATAATCTAATGAATAATAATAGCAGAAGATTTTCAAAGTGCTTTACATATATTATCTCATTTCATTCTTACAACCCTGTGTAAGAAGTGCTATGATTATCCCTATTTTGCAAATGAGAGAACAAAATTTGAGAAAGGTCACATGATTTACTTAGGGTCACATAGCTAGGCAGGATTAGAAATCAGGTCTTCCCTGACTTCAAGTTTAAATAATGCCACTGAACGAGCACCTAGTGGTGCACCCTGGTGAACCTATGGAGCCCTTTCCAGAATACTGTTTGTAAATGCATAAAATAAAATATGTAGGATTGCTTTTAAAGGAAACCAATTATATTGAAATATAGTTATCATAATATTTTTTAAAGGCTCTTCAACCTGAGGTTAAGAACCCCTCTTCTGAAGAGTAGTTGTAGATGGATCCATCTCTGTTGTTAAAGATTCACTGATATCTTGTAGGTATTAACTTTTCAAGAAGCCTGAGGCCATCAATACCTGTACACATAAATACTCTATGCCCCACGATGTATATCTTGCACGATATCACATCAGTTGGATCACAGTAGACAAATTATGTGTCTGAAAGTTGCTCTCTGAACAATCACAACTGTGTGTCTAAAGGCTATTTTGAAAAAATGTGACAAGGGATGAATTCATTATTATAAAGTGCTACACTAGAAAATAGTGATTTTTAATCTAGAAAATATATATATTAGGGATGTAATTAATGAAGTCAACTAACAGACCTATTTCTTCTCACCTTCTCAAGCTCTTCATCATAGTTAAGTTTCTGCAAGGTCACTGTGGGGTTGTGAAAAGGTGGGTGTCATCACTGTGTTCAAATGGAACTGGCTCAGATGAACAGGCCTATTCTGGCTATGTTTCATTCATTCCTGATAGAATGTAGTTATAGAACTTGTGACATGTGATTTTTAAACTCTTGAAGAAATGATAGGAATTCTCAAGTGGTAGAAAATTACAGTAGCTTGACAAATTCACTAAATATTTAAATATATTTGAATTCCAATTGCTTTTCTTATGAGACATTTTAAAAATTCATTATAACATTTGCTAGTTAACAGGATCTCAATACACTACACTGTGATCATTATACCTGTCTATGCTTAGCTATGGTGAAGTAGTGGTATTCAAGGTCACCTCCAGTTCCAATCGTGTAAAATAGAATGAACAACTTGGAAGCAAGTGTGTGTGTGTGTGTGTGTGTGTGTGTGTGTGTGTTTATGGATGGGTATGTGTGTGTGCGTGTATGTGACTCAAGTTTCATGTTGATTTTTATAGTGTGGAAATGATCACCACCTCTACAGCTCTCAGCTACATTCTGCCAGACTCTCTTCTTTCTATCCCCCTATTAATTGCCACCAAAAACTATCTTAAAATCTCTCTGACATCTAAAGTGACCTTTAATCATAGAAGGTTGGAGGGAGGTCTCTAGCACCTATGACGAAGGCTGTGCTCCTGAAGATTTCCATTAAGAATTTCATTTAATTCTATTACTTTATCCTCCATTCAATTCAAAGTATTTAATGAGTACCAATAGCATTTTATAGTTTCTCCTCTTACAATATTCGTCAGGAATACTGCAAATACATTCAACCACATAAGAAATATATTTTGCAATTTTTTCTGGGTCATGAAATGTATATTAAACAAAAGCATTTTCAGCTAAAAATAGTTTCCTAGTCTGTCAGTGAACACATATATACAAAACAAAAAGCAAAATTATTGACATGAAGACAAGAAAAATCAGAATGGTCTGAGTAGAACTAATAAGAGAGCTCCAATGCTCCATTATGATGCTATTGAATGTCAGAAATATATACGGTACCCATAGAATACTGAATAATTTTCAGAACATTGAGCAATTTCTAGTCACTGTGCTATTATAGCCAGTGAATGTGAAAAGAGAATAACAGCAATGATAATGTCCTAAATTTTAATCAAGAGTACAGTTCTTTTCATCAGGTGAATTTAGGGAAACAAGTCAACAAAAATATCAAATGTATGCACTGGCTTCTGAGGTCTCATATTGGATTAACATGCATGATGGTTTCTGACTATCCCCTTCAAAAAGTCAAAGAGATAAGATGTTCCTAAGTCACTAACTGATAAATACTATAATTAAAATGCAAAGTTCTATTAGATTTAAAAGCCACCTATGAAAACTCATCCTCAGTTTGAACTTGAACAAAAGAATCCTTTGTCAACACTTTTGAGCAGCATTACCTCAGGTTTCTCAGGGTTGGCAAACCACCAAAATATATCTTGTCATCTGCTTTCAAGTCAAGGCCAAAATTATTTCCCAAAGATGTTGTTGCTATGTTTTCCTCCTGGTTAGTATCGATGTCTACAATAGAGACGTTGGCTTGAAGAGATGAAAAAAAAAATTAAAATTTTAAATAATCAACATTGATAATATCTAATTTCCCCTCTACTACCTCTAAGGAAAATCACTTTCATACTCAGCCTGTATAGTAGTAGCTTTCCCAATCTATATTATTACAGCCATTTGCCAAACAATAACAATATTCTTAAGGAGAAGCAGAGTGTGGTCTAATGGATAAAGGGCTGGCCTTGGAGGCAGGAATCCTGGGGTTCAAGTTATATCTCTGACAAAAATGAGCTGTGGGACCATAGGCAAATCACTTTACCACTCAAACTCTCAGGCAAGTCTTTAAGCCTGTAAATTGTATAGGACTTGCTGGCAATCTGTTTTAGTGAAGGGAATTTCATAGGATCGTAGATTTTTAAACTAGAAGGGCCCTTTGAGGCTGTTGAGTCCAACCTCTCCATTTTGCAGATGAAAAAACTGAGGCTAAGAGAGTTTAAGTGGATTACTCAGGTTCACAAAGATACTAAGAGTGTAAAGGTAGGATTTAAACTCAGGTCCTTCTGACTCTAAGCCCAGAACTGTGCAACCTAGCCACCAGATGGGAATTTCCCCAAACCCGAAAAAAGCAGAGATCCAAGTCAGTGCCTCCCTCTCAGAAGAAACAAACAAGCAAACAAATCCTCCACAGAAGGTATTAGTTAATGTCTCATCATTGTGGCAATGACCCTGGTTCTTGAAGGCTATGTGTGGCAGAGGAACACAAGCTCTCTGTGCTATTGTGCTATAAAGATCAAGCCAAAGAATATGACTCTCATCTGACAATCTGGCTTAGCAAAGAGCTAAGAGTAGATCACTGCTAGAGGGATGGCCCCGAGAGGAAGCTTTTCTTGGGCTGTAGGAACTCAGAGAACAGTCTGTTAAGGCCTAGAGAGTTTGCAGCCTCATTGTGGAAAGAATAGTTATTTTGATCAAATCAGTGATTCTTAAAATATTTCAATATAATAAATATATAGATATAAATGCATTAGACACCCACATCATTACTGGTAGGGGAGGATAAGAACAGCTTCCCAGGAAACTGCTTATAGGGAAAATAGGACAAATCAATGAGAGAGGATGATGATGATGATGATGATGATGATGATGATGATGATGATAACAATGATGGGAAAAATCAATTATGTGATTTTTACAGCTTACACAGCCTTTTCTACATATTATGTCATTTGAGATTTTTCATTTGGAGATCAAAGATCCATTAGGCTATAACCTAGTCTATGATTTATGTATCTTTGTTTGGAATATAATAAGCTTATGGTACTTTAAGGAGTTTCTTTAACCCAGGTTCAACAATGAGGCATTTCTTGAATTTCCCAGAAGAACCTGAAGTATAACATATATTCTATTACAGACAATCTCTGACTTCCAGTCATACTTGAAATGGCCACTCAAGAAAGGTAGGTGGACACAGAATACCCCACTCCTTTCCTCTTCCTACTTCCAATCTCTTATGCCTGGGGTAATCCTCAGCTCCTACCTTGTTCCTGTTTCTCATGTGGTCCAGGGGAACTTGAGTCTAAGATAACAGAGCTGGTAGTGATAAGGAATGGGAGGATGAGTGATGCTAAATCCTTCTTGGCCTGAACTGTTGCCTCCCTCTCTAGCCCTAGAAGAGTATCCCCATTCTCCAGCCTCTTTCCTCACTGCTTCTGTCACCCAGTCCCTGTCATGCTCTATTCTCACTCAGAGAGTCTGAACTCTGGTGAGAGAATGTTCCCTGTAACTTAGGCCTAGTTTTCCTTTGAGGTATAGCTATACCATTAGCATCGACGTACTATTCTGTTTTAGTTTTTAAGTGAAAAAAAGAAAAGATTGGGGAGGAAGGGTGCAGAATTCCCCCACTGTTCCTTATTTTTTTGAACCCCTGTTTCCCTATTATTTGGGGAAGGGATTAAGTATTTACCTAGCACCTACCATGTACCAGGCACTATGCTCGGCACTTTATAAATATTACCTCATTTGATCTTCACAACAACCTCACAAGGGAAATGGTATTGTAATGACCATTTTACAGTTGAGGGAACTGAGGCAAACAGAGATTTGTCCATGCACACACAGATGGTAAGTTTCTGAGGCTACATTTGAACTCAGATCTTTCCAGGCCCTGTACTCCATCCATTGCACCACTTAGCTACCTCTAACAGCAATAAAATCAGTAGCAATAAAAATCTACCCCACTCCCAATAACATTTCCCCAAATCACCAAAAGAGCTTCTAAAGAACTGCAAAATTGTATGATTATTTACACATTGTAGAAATACTAGAATACAGATTCTGCTCATGAATGTTGTACTAAAAGAATGGCTGTTCAAAAAATAATTGCTGAATGGATAGGAATTGGCGATCATAGATCTTGGGCTGGATCTGGACGTGGCCTCAGAAGCCATGTAGTTCAGCCCTTCATTTTACAGATGAGGAGACTGAGCCTCAGGGAAGTTAAATAAATTGCCCAAGTAGTCACCTTGTGAATATATCTGTGAAATTAGACTGCTAAAACAGAACTGCTCCTCTTCAGATCATCAAAGTAATGCTGCATATGGGCTGTGGATACCATAGAGAAACAGCCTCCTTTTACAGAATTTAACCTTTTAATGGCTTTGTTCAAAGAGTATTCTACCTGTAGTTTGGAACTTGAGTCACTGGAGAGAATTCTCTTCTTTATCCTTGATTATGTGTGTCAATTTAATAATAATAGCTAGGATTTATAAAGTGCTTTAAGGTCTTACAAAATGCTTTACATATATTTTCTCAATTGGTCCTCATTATAACAACTTTTCATGTGAAATATGGGTAAAGAAGGAGATAGTAGGGGAAGATGTCTGACTGATTTAAGACAAAGAGGAGGAGAGAAGAGAGAGCTCTCAGTGAACAGATTTCATTTTTTCCTGGGAAGTAAGAAGCAAAGTCCTCAGCTGAGAAGGTGAGGGAAGAAAGTGCCTTGGGAGGCTTGAGAAAGGACAGAAAGCTTTGACACAGCTGTTGTGATAACTAAGAGAGTGAATTGATTAGAGAGGTGTAAAAGGATTGCCATGCTGCAGTGAGAGCCCAGTGGAGTTATATAACTTAAATTTGTAGTGGACCCATTTAGCACAATTTCATGATTTTCTCCAGCTTTGTATGGTATTACTTTAATAGCAACCAAGATGGTAGATCACAGTAGTAATCCAAAGTTGGGATTTGGCAAAGTGCGATGGGCCACAGGACAAAGGGGAAAGGGACTATAATGTAGAGAAGACTGTGGAGTTGAACTGATTCACCATGAAGCTGAGATAAGGAAGGAAGAGCATAGCCAGTGTAGGGTGATGGCCTAGGAGTGAACCGAGGGGTGAAGAGAATGAAGGTAACAATAAGGTTGAAAAACTGACTTTATGGTTGTAAGTCTGAAAGAAAATTAGGAAAATAAAAGATTATGATAAAGAAATTTTGGAGTTTACTTTTTTCTTTTTTTTTAATTTTTAGGCAATTGAGGTTAAGTGACTTGCCTAGGGTCACACAGCTAGTAAGTATCAAGTGTTCGGTCTGTGGCCAAATTTGAACTCAGGTCCTCCTGACTTCAAGGTCAGTGCTCTATCCACTGCACTACCTAGCTGCCCCCTAGAATTCATGAACACAGAAGTAGAACACTTATGGATACATTTATAAGATAGATCATTACATAGCACTTCTAGGGCTATATCCCAAAGAGATCAAACAAATGGGAAAAGGACCCACATGTACAAAAATATTCATAGCAGCTCTTTTTGTGGTGGCAAAGAATTGAAAATTGAGAGGATGCCCATCAACTGGGGAATGGCTGAGCAAGTTGTGGTATATGAATGTAATGGAATACTATTGCGCTATAATAAATGATGAACAGGCTAACTTCAGAAAAACCTGGAAAGACTTATATGGTCTGATGCTGAGTGAAGTGAGCAGAACCAAGAGGACTTTGTACACAATAACAGCCACATTATGCAATGACTAATATTGTTAAACTGAACCCTTCTCAGCATTACAAGGATCTAAGACATCTCCAGAGGCCTCGGGATGGAAAATGCTGTCCACATCCAAAGAAAGAACAAGTCGAATCGCTCTCACTTATTTTTACCTTCTGTTGAGTTTTGTTTCATCTTTCTGATGGTTCCTCCTATTGGTTTTAATTTGTACTTACAACTTCACTAATGTGAAAATATGTTTAATAGGAATGTAAATGTAAGGCTAATATCAGATTGTGCGCCATCTTGGGGAGGGTGGGGGGAAGAAGGGGGAGAAAAATTTTCAACTCAAAAGCATATGGAAGTGATTGTTGATAAATCAAAATAAA
Source organism: Phascolarctos cinereus (assembly GCF_003287225.1). NCBI lineage: Eukaryota > Metazoa > Chordata > Mammalia > Diprotodontia > Phascolarctidae > Phascolarctos > Phascolarctos cinereus. The sequence continues at coordinate 127,513,741 of NW_027555958.1, forward strand.
TTAATAAAATTTTTTAACAAAGATAAATTATTACATCTGGAAAAGATTTTAGAGAACATCTATCTAGGCCAATCTCTTCATTCTACATATGAGGAAACTGAGGCTGAGAGTTCCATGATTTATCCACAATCATATAGCAAAGTAAGATATAGGGGCAGAATTTGAATCCAGACCTGAGAACTATAAATTCATTATTCTTTCTCCTATATCCCAATATATTAGGCAAAAAAGTGAAATTAAGATTTTACCTCAAAAACTCTTAAATTTTGCTGAAAATTTAAAACTACTTGACCTATAATGTGCACTGATTTATAAAGCCTGGGGCCTAGTAAATGTCAGTTAAAATATTTTTTAGCTTTCTTTCTGTATCCTGTTTGGTTTGGGATCTTATTGGGGACTTATGTGTTGAAGGGAATTTATTAAACATTTCAACTACAACTGTTGCCTTAGACAACATTTAGGCATTTGATCATTTCCTTGAGACTTTGGACTTTAAAAAAAAATGGAATAAGGAACAAGGATCACTGGCCTACTGCCCTGGAAATTCTTCCTAGTGGCCCTGGATTCATGGACATTTTCTCTACTAACTTTCTAGAGAGAGCCTAATCTTGGAACTACCTGAAAAAACATTTTTCAAACCTATTACAGGATGTAATTTTGTAAGTTATGAAACAGTTTTATGCCTGAGAATTAAGCTCTGAGTTTCAAAAGAAAATGACAGAAGAGCCATTTGACACTTCAATCAGTCACATCTAACCCAAACCACCTGTAATAATCTAAGCAGAAGAATTGGCTGTATCATTTTTTTATAGAACTTCTGAGACCTGACAATCATGGACACCATCTTCCTTGAGATTAGATGGTGAGTTTCACTAAATGGGATAATTAAAGTACTTGGGGTGCTATCACTATAAAAACTCACCTTGTTTTTGAATTCTTGACAGGGTGAAGGATTTCCATTTTCCATCATTATGGTTTTGGTTGCTGATAACAGAAGCAATGCCTGAACCCAGATCATAGCTGACTTTTATGTGTCCATCAGTGAGTTCTACACTCATAAAATCTTTCTGTTTACAATGCCAAAAATACCAGTGATTAGACAAACACACACATAAAAATATGGGTTTTTGCATTTACTGAGGAATTTGTGACAGTTATGGTTTCTTTTCTGAATTTCTATGCCACATTAGAAAAAAAGTTCTTATGGAGCAGGATGTACCCATTTGTAGGTGTGAAATATGCTTGCTAATGATGTAAAATGCTATGATGAAGCTATTTCGACAGGTCTTATTGAAAGTAAAGCCTACTCTTAGCATAAACAAAGCACTTTGGAAAGAATACCAAGCAAGCCATTAGGTTATCATTTAGTATCCTAGAAGAATAATTATCCATGTGGGTATCTTGAGAGGTATGTGAATAATTGAACAGACATCTAGCTCAGAGTAGTGGCTTAGCTTTAAAAAGATTGCAAACCAGAGTACACTGTAGTCTGTTACATTCTTATTGTAAAGGAATAGGTTGTGATTTGGAAAATCACATTAAATTTATGTTTGGAATTATAGCTACTGGAGCAAAGTAAATTCTTTTTACTATTAGCATCATCTATGACTGGGTGCTACACAACAAATCTATTCTCCTTTTCTTGTCTTATTTTATTCTAATTAAAATGACCCATGACATTTGTGAGCTGTGTAGTCTAATCAATGAATGTGTGTGTGTGTGTGTGTGTGTGTGTGTGTGTGTGAGAGAGAGAGAGAGAGAGAGGAGAGAGAGAGAAAGAGAGAGAGAGAGAAGAGAGAGAGAGAGAGAGAGAGAGAGAGAGAGAGAGAGAGAGAGAGAGAGAGAGAGATTTTTTTTTTACCAGATCTCGGGTGGCAAGGTACATCAGGAGAGCACTTGAGGAAAAGGTCCTGAACTTGAACATGACTGTAGAGATATTGGGGTACCAGCGTATGGGGCGGCTGACTAAAGCATAGCCTTCTCCATCAAACTGAATTGTACCCTCACTGTCTTCTACCTGTGGACTAGAAAGGGAAAAAATCTATTAGTCAAGATATTCACCATTCTAATGCAACATACACTGATTGTGAACTCTTGGAGGCCAGGGACCATGTGTTATATATTTCATATATAAGTACTTAGCATGGTGCTTCCCACTTAATAGGCATTCAGTAAGGATTTTTTGAATAAATGAATGAATGAATAATATACCATGTAAATATTATTTTAAATGGTCCTGATTCAATGGAGAGGCTATACATATGGGATGGGCTAGAAGAAGGAAAGAAAGGGACCAAGAAGAAAGAAAACCAACAAGGTATTTACTGAATAGGCACAGTAATAAGCAAAAACATTTATTATATATCTACAGGGTTCACAGGACTGTACCAGTGACTTAGGTGATTGTATATAAACTCATCAATGTGAGTCCTTCCTCTACTGGTAGAGACTATAATCTGCCTTCTTATCCTGTGTAATTCTTGCCCATGTTTTTCCATAAATCCTCCATGCAGGATCAAGCTGAAACCCTGGAAGTCTCTTCTCCTGGCTAAATGAACACTTTGGCAATACCAGTGCCGCGCTCAGATTGTCCATTGGTTGTCTTTCTCTTTCTTGTTACTCTTGCCTAACACTTTTTTTTAGTCACACATGTCCTTGATATCTTTTACATTAATTCTCAATTGATCTAATATTCTGAGGACTGCATATATCTACCATCAATCAATCAATCTATTAATAAGTATTTACTAAGTGCCTGCTCCAATTGGGGGCATTGTGTGTGTGTGTGTGTGTGTGTGTGTGTGTGTGTGTGTGTGTATATATATATATATATATATATATATATATATATATATATGTATCTCCACATATGTATATATATAGATGTAGATATAAATAGAAAGAATACACACACACGCACACACACACATATATATATATAAACAATTTCTACTCAGAAGGGGCTTATATTTGAATGTGAGAGACAAAGACATATAAATATATACAGAATAAATAAAAAGAATAAATACAAATATATACAAAGTAGTTGAATACAAGGTAATTTGATAGGTAGGGTAGTAGGAGGTGAGGGGATCAGGAAAGGCTTCACTTGGAGGGTAGTGCCGGAGATTTGTCCTGAAGAAGGTAAATGACTCTACGAGTCAAAAGTAAAGAGACAATGCTTTCTCAGAATGGGAGACCACTAGTATAATGACATAGCCATGGGAAATGGAAAGAACAAAGAGAAGATCAGGTTGGTCACATCACAGAATGTAGAAGGGGAAGTAATGTTCAACAAGGGCTAGAAAGATTGATTAGGGCAAGGTTATGAAAGACTATAAAAGCTAAACAGAGGAGTTTATATCTGACTTTAGAGACAATAGGAAGCCACTCCAATTGATTTAGTAGGGGATTGACACAGTCAGATCTCTGCTTAAGAAAAATATTTTTGGCAGCAGTGTGAAGGATGGACTGAAGTGGGGAGAGATTTGAGGCAGGGAGGCCAATTTAGGATGCCACTGCAATAATCTAGGTAAGAGGGGATGAGGGCTAGATCTAAGGTGATAGATATTTAAATCAAAAGAAAGGATTAGATGTGAAAGATATTTTGGGAGGCAAATATGGCAGGTTTGGTAACAGACCGGATATGAGGGATGAGGGAGAGTGAGAAATCAAAGGTAACACCAATTGAGGATAACTGAGAGACTGGAAGAATGGTGGAATCTTTGACAGAAACAGGGAAGGTCGGGAGGAGGGTTAGATTTGGGTGGAAAGATGATGAGTTCTATCTGAACAAATTGAGTTTGAAATATTTCTGGGAGGGAAAGCTAGGTGGCACAGTGGATAGAGCATCAGCCCTGAATTCAGGAGGACCTGAGTTCAAATCCGGCCTCAGACACATAACACTTAACTAGCTATGTGACCTTGGGCAAGTCACTTAACCCTAACCAAAAAAAAAAAAAAGAAAAATATTTCTGGGACATCCAGCTTTAAATCACCAATGAGCAATTGAGGAGGTGGTATTGAAGCTCAGGGGAGACAATGAGACTGGTTATATAGATCTGGGATGCATTGGTAAGGAGATGATAATTAAAATCATAAGTAGAGAATTTAGGAAGAGAAGAGAAGGGGGTGAGGACAGAGCCTTGGGAAACATCCACATTTAGTAGTCATGTTATAGATAATGAACCAACAAAGGAGTGTAGGAAGTGATGAGACAGACAGGAGGAAAATGAGGAGAGAAGCCATGTCTTGAAAACCCAGAGAAGAAGAGAGAATATCCAAGAGGAGACATTAAAAAGGATGAGGACTGAAAAAAGACCATCAAATTTGACAAGCATTGAGGATACAGAGAAAAGTAGGACAATACCTTTTATCAAGGAGCTCATAGTCCAATAGGGAGACACAGACCACAGGAAAATTTAGTTACAAGCCAGATGAAAAAACCCAGTGCTCCTTAGGGTACATCAGCATCTTTTTTAGTATCATTTTTATAAATAAAATCAAAATCATTTCTAATGCTGAGCCATTGGACAGTGCTAAGGACTTTGACACTGCGAAGTTTCTTTTCTGGCTCTTCAGTAGCTATGACTACTGAGGATCTACAGAATCTACAGAGGCAGTGGTCAGGTTTACTTTTCTGAATGATGACTGCAGAGACAAGCTTGGAAGGGTGGATATAAAGAAAAATTGACTGTAAGACATTTGTCTTTCCATTACCCTTTGAGTTATCTGCAATTTTGATTCTTCCAAGATCATGGTATTCCATAATTCACAGAGTTAAAGTATTATCAGATAAATAATGGTTTAAAAAAATCTTTGGAAAAAATGAACAGTTTGGGATCATTGAAAGTGCTTAGGAAATTTCCCCACAAGAGATCTAGATCTGTCTCCTCCTACCTTTCAATTCTTAGCTGAGTTTATCATCTATATTTATATATGTATACATACACACTTCTGATTTTGTTGGCACAGGCAACTCCTTGTGAGGAAGTTCCCTCTATTAACGCAGATAAATAAATGTTATGCAATTTATGGTCTTGGAGAGCTGCTTGGCCTACAAAGATGTTAAGTTTTTTGCCCAGGGTCACATAGACAGTATCTTAAAACCAGCCTTTCCTAACTCTGAGTTTGGCTATCTATGATGCCAGGCTATTTTTTCCCAGTGTGGGTTACTAGGCCAGTCTCTCTCAAAACTCAAAAATCCATTCACAATAAGCACCTTCAATTCTTTTCCTCTCATTCTCTTTTTAACCCACTGTGATATGGCTTCCAATTTCATCACTCAACTGAAATTGATCTCTTTAAAGTTATCAATAATCTTTAATTGTCATATTTAATGACCTTTTCTAAATCCTCATTAGATACTACTAACCATCCTCTCCTCTTGGAAGCACTCTTCTCTCTGGGTTTTTGTGACGCTACTCTCTCTTGGTTGTCCTCCTCACTGTCTGACCACTTTGTCCTTTGCTGATTCACCGTCCATATCCCATGCAGTAACTGGGATTATAACCAAGGCTCTGACACAATCCATCTTCTCTTCTCTCTACACTCTCTTACTTGGGGACCTCATTAGCTCTCATGGGTTCAGTTGTCAGTAGATGATTCCCAGAACTCTGTCTCTCTCTCTCTCTTTTTCTCTCTCTCTCCCTCTCTGTTTCTCTCTCTCTCTTTCCATGTATATCCCTAGTCTCTTTCCTGAATTATAGCCCTACATCACCAAGTGCCTTTGGAATATTTCAAATTGGATGTCCTGTTTGAGGCTCTCAAACTTAAAACGACCAAAAAAGCACTCATTTCTTTCCCTCCAAAGTGACCACTTTTCTGAATTTCCTTATTTATGTTGAGGGCACCACCATCCTCCCGGGCACCCAAGTTCATGATTTGGGTATCATCCTTGAATCCTCATTCTCACTCATCTGACATATCAGATACATTTTTAAGTCTTGTTGATTCCATCTCAATAACATTTCTCACATTTGTTCCCCCCTTTTCACCTCCATAACCATCACTTTAGTTTAGGCCCTCATCACCTCTTTCTAGGATTACTGTAGTAACCTTTTAAATGGTCACTGCTTCATGTTTCTCTCTACTCCAATCCATCCTCTACTCAGTCACCTAAATTGTTTTCAAAAAGCATAGGTCCAAACATGTCACTCAACAAATTCTAGTGGTTACTTATTACCTCTAGGATTATATATAAGATTCTCTTTTTAGCATTTAAAGCTCTTCCATATTTGACTCTTCCTATCTTTCCAGTCTATTTACGTTTTACTCACTTCCACTGATGAGTAAACCAGCAACACTGATCTTGCTGTTCCTCATACATGACCCTCCATTTCCAGTCTCTATGTCTTTGCACTGGGCTGTCTCCTCATTAGTTGAATGTTCTCCATCCTCACCTCTGCCTCCTGGATTCTCTAATTTCTTTCATGACAGCTCAAATCCCACCTTCTGCAGGAGTCCTTTCAGGATACATCCAACTGCTAGTGTCTTTTCCTTTGAGATTACTTTCCACTTACTCTGCATAGATCTTGCATGTACTTAGTAATTTTCTTATTTGCTTCCACCATTAGAATTAAGGCTCCTTGAGGTAATTAAGTTATTAAATCTAATAACCTCATTTATTTAAAAAATAAGTTCACACACTGCAGGTTAAGATTCAAGTTATAGATCTTGCATATACTTCGTTATTTTCTTATTTGCTTCCTCCATTAGAATTATACTTCCTATAGGAGGTTATTAAGTTATTAAGTCTAATAACCCCACTTACTTAAAAAGTAAGTTCACATATTCCAGGTTAAGGTCTATCTGTTCTCTGAAGATAGTGACCTACTGTGTGGGATTGCCACCAAAGGACAGACAAAGTTATGGGTCTTGTCAGGAAAGGTGTATGAACAAAATGATCAGCATGGATTTCTTCTACAAAACTATGGAGCAGCAACGCTACTGCATAGACTTTGTCCATGCATACTTCACCTATAGTGGAGAGGGCACTGATTTGGGAGTCAAAAGACATGGGTTCTAGTATTGGCTTTGTCACTATAATTATGTGAAATGGGCAGGTGGATCTAGCCTCTCCAGGCTTCAGTTTGCTAGTCTGTAAAATTTAGGGGTTGGATTAGATGATGTTGGCCAATAGCCTTTCCAGGTCTAAATCCTATGATTCTGTAACTCATGAAGGAGTTGAGGAGGGACTCCAGAGTAATACTCATCCACAAGAGGTGATTTTGGCATGGCACACCTGTACAGAGAGATTTGGATCAACTAATTTCACCTGATGAAATTATGAGATTGCTTTGGATCAACTATAGTTTAGTCCAATTTAAACTTATGAACTTGAGATAAAAAGAAAACAATAGCAAGTGCTGTAATATATTTTATTGCAGCATTTCACCATCTAGTCTTCTATTGAGAATTGTTTGTCCTCAGAATATTTTAAATGGACTTTTATTTTAGGTTTATAGCTCTAGCTGCCTTGTAGTTAACACTCACCAGCAGCCTGATTTTTAAAGTTTTCCTATTCAGTTTTGAACACAATTTCATGGAAAGTTACTACTATTTTGTATGATCAATGAGCTATGTCTCTAAGCCTTAACTTTCCTTGTTTCTGACTTGGGCCTTGATTTTAGATCTAGTTGCTGCAGCTTAATTCTATTACTTATGAATAGTAGCACTCTCCTATTTTTAGTTCTAATGCAATGAGAATAGCTGCCTGTGAATTGTAAATATATGTAAGACTTTCATTTTTTTTTCAAAGCTATGCTAAAGGCGTATTACAACACTTAGGCATTCCTCTCATTTTAATCTTAATGTCCAATTACATGAAGGTGCAGGGAAAGGACTAAGCAGTATAATTTAGAAACTCTTGCTTCCCATAGCCTTATTCTGACATGCTGGAAGGGAAATGTGATGTTTTACCCACAATGCTCGGTAGAATGGAGAGTGGATTATGGGAACACAGGTCATGGCAATATATATATATATATATGTGTGTGTGTGTGTGTGTGTGTGTGTGTGTGTGTGTGTGTGTGTACCTCAGACTGAAAATAACAGTAAAGATTTACTGATTGCTCCTTAATTTTTAAAATCTTTGCATTGTCAATTTTAATATTCATCAACTCATCTACTATTTAGTTTCTACTGATTGTTATATTCTAATGTACTCATAGGAAGTAACCTTTTGACTATTCAATATATATATATATATATATATATATATTTAAATTAAGTGATTTACAATAAATATTAGCATTAATGCAACCAATCAGGTTTGCTTTCTATTAACAGTAGAGAAACATTAGAGCAACTAATTGTATTTGCTTTATGACTGTTTCTCTTTGATGAATTGAATTTTAATGTACAAAATGTCATAATTTTTCAGTGATTCCTCCATAGATGATTGATCTAGAATTTTAATGGATCATAGACTAAGTTATCTAAACCAACCCCCTCATTTTAGAAATGAAGAAAGGAAGGAGAAGAAAGACAAAGTAACTGAACCAAAGTCACATTGGGATTAAGTGGCAGAGACCAGATTTGAATTTAGGTCATCTGCTTCCAAACTGGGCTCTCTATCTACTGTACAATATTACCTTTTAGCCACCATGATTCTCCATCTGTTCATTCATTCCCATATACTCTTCCTCTCATGTGGTCATAGTTATTGTGAAGTCTTTTTTTTCCTGGTTCTGCCTTTTTTCCCACTTTGCATTCTTTCATAACATCTGTCTACATTTCTTTACATTTGTTATACTTGTTGATCTACATTGCATTATTGTATTCAGTTATATTAGTGCATTATGACCTACTCAACCGTCTCCCCTCATTTGGGATATTTAGCTTTCTTTTGGTTATGATTGTTGTTTGCAAGTACAAATAATGCTGCTATGAAAATCTTTGAAAAGATAGTTCTTTATACTGTTGCTGTTGTTATTATACTTTTAGGGTACGTGTATATATATATATATGTATATATATATATACATATATTATATTACATCACAGGTATATATAATAAATTTACTTTTTACATGCATTTATAATTAATCCATATCATTACTACCCCCACTCTCTTCACTGAACAACAACAAAAAATCCACAACAAAACTTTCATCATAAACATCAATAGTCCAGCACAACAATTTCCCCCACATTGACCATGCCTAAATATGTCTCTCTCTGCATTTTAAGTTCATCACCTTTCTGGTAGGAGGCGAGTGGTATATTTCGTATTTAATCTTTGGGACTGGTAATAGATCATTGCATTTATCAGAGTTTAGAATATATTTTCAACAAAAGAATTACTGGATCATGGAGTAAAATTGTTTTTGCAACTTTTATTACATATTCCCAGGTTGCTCTATAAAAGGCTGCAAAAGTTTGCAATTCCATTAGCAAAGGAGTGTTCTCCATAGCCCTGTCCTAACTCTTTAGTCTTTTTACACTTTATTTGTCTCCACATACTCTATATTCCAGCAACACTGGCTTATTTATAGTACTTGAAGTGACACTCAACCCAATTCAGTGCCTTGCATTGTGTCCCTGAGGCATGGAATGCTCTCCCACTTCTCCTGCCTCTTGGTTTTCTAGAGCCATTCAAGGCTCAGCCTAAAATCCACTATGTTAGGAAGTCTTTCCTCTGGTGCCTTCCCATTCCACGACCTCTGAGCTCCTGATATTATGACCTCAGAGTTTCTTCAGTCTACTCTGTATATATATCTTTATAGTTTATTTGTTATTTTCCCCATTTGAAAATGAGTTCTTTTAGGGTAGGGACTAGGTTTTTGCCTTCTTTTGTAACCCAACATTTAGCATAGTGCTTGGCACTTATTAAGTGATTAATAAGTGTTTGCTAATTTGACTTGACCCCACCAGCACTAAATTTAGTTGCTTTTAATTATTTTTGTTAATTTGATGGATTTGAGATAGAACCTCAAGCTTGCTTTGATTTGCATCTCTTGATTGTTAGTGAGGTTAAACCTCATTATTAATGATTTGTGTTGATTAATAATGCTCTGTTGAAAATTGTCATTTCATACTTCGATAATTTATCCATTATGGATTTGGTATTAGCTTTGTATATTCTAAACAGTTTCCTATATATTTGATATGTAAAAATTAATCTGTTGTGTATTTCTGTGTACCTGTCATTATCCATTAATATTTTCCCTAAGCTATTATTTTTCTTTCTTTACATTTTTTCACAATATAGAAACTGTTTTTTTTAAACATAACCAGTATATCTTGTCCTTAATACTTTCTTAATTTCTTCAAGAGAAAAAGAATCACATCTCTACTTCAAGTAAGATAAATTCATTATTTCCCTTTGTTTCATCTTGTTTATAGTTTATTTTTTCTTGTTTCTCTCTCATCCAGCAGGAATTCATAGAAGTATATGATATGATACAATATATGATATGATATGATATGATATATGATATATGATATAAAAGAGGAACATACCTAGTATATGCCTGATACTATGCTAAGTGTTTTATAATATTGTCTTGTTTGATGTGAATCTAAATCAAGCTTTTGCCATCTTGAACTGGCTGGGGAGAACCACTGTTAGATTTTCAGTGTTGCTACTTATACCTCTGAAAACAGCAAATGCTACAAATGAAGGTTTGATTTGTTGTTTTGTTGATTGTCTAGACAAGAAGATGTTAATAATACAGATTAAATTTCAAAGTGTGTCAAGAGTCCATTCCTCCCTTACCCCCACAGTTGTTAAACCTTTACCAGCATACCTCTGATCTAAATCTATTTCCCAAGTAGGAAACTATTTTCCCACTTTTTTTTTCCAGACAACCTATGATTTCAATGATACAAGGAAGTCCCATGTTCATTTATCAAATGGGGAATCTATTCTCTATTTTTTTCTAATTTGGGGGGGTAGGGAGTCAGGTACCTTTGATTTCATTGGAGTAGGGAACTCCTGATAAAAAAAAAAGGAATTTATGTGATAACTTTATTATAAGTATAAAAGGAATAGCAAGTTGTACATAATAGATTTGCAATTTCACACACAAGAAAAAAAGAAAAGAAAAGAAACTGCTTTACCAAAGCAAATCTTATGTCCATGGTTATGCATGTGCCAGAGGCACTGGGATCAAGATCAATGTGAGGTTAAGAAGACATGGTCCCTGCCCTCATTAAGTAGGCAAATAGCCTAGATTTATTTTTCAGGTTTTATTTTAAAATACTTTTGTTTAACTTGGGCAGGGTTCTAGATCCTGACCCTTCCTATTTTTTCCTTCCTTATCTACTTGTGCATAATCTTCCAGGCCTAAGGAATAATACACAAGACTGCTCTACTCTTTATGGTGAATAGAATGAACAGAACAGAAACTATGTGATTACTTGATGCCTTATCTATGACAACAAAATACTGCGTACTAAAGACATACTTAAGACAAAGAGGACTAGATGAAGAGAGGTCAAACTATAACTAACCTGACTGTGCATCCTTTACAGTCACCTTCTATATCTCGGAAATTCCACAACCCTATGGGTTTGCTGTCAAAGTATGTTTCACCCATACATCCAGTGAAGGTAATGACTCGTACAGCATCAGCCTTCTGCACACAGGAAACAAAACATTTGTTAAAATTTAGCTCAAACTGTGATCACAGTGCTTAAAAATAAACTTGGTCATAATTTTTTGGTCAGATTAGTCAATGTGGCCTATCTCCAAAATAAGGTGACCAAACCACTGATACTTTGGAATCTCTAATCCCTCATGTTGTTGTAGACCCAGGAGCTAGAATGCCTGTCAATGGTAGGTGCTTAAGATCCATTTGTTGAACTGAATTGATAAAGTGATGATGTTGATCAGTTATACTGAAAATTAAAGTGGGAATACTTCGTTCAGCTAGGTGATGCAGTGGATAGAGCACTAGGCTTGGAATTAGGATGACTAATCTTCATGAGTTCAAATTTAGCCTCAGACAATTACTAGCTGTGTGACCTTGGACAAGTCATTTAACCCTGTTTGCCTCAGTTCTTTTCTGTAAAATGAGCTGGAGAAAGAAATGGCAAACCACTCCAGGATCTTTTCCATGAAAACCCCAGATGGTATTATGAAGAATCTGAAATGGCTGAACAGCAGCAGCACTTCATGCAATCATTTTTCCCACCACAGGCAGTGGTTCACCCCAAATATACATGACCTGATTTTCCAACACAGTGGGTTAGCTTTGCTTTTTGCTTCTTCTCTTTTTTGCTCTTCTCCCAAGCGGCTTATTCCAACACTTGTGAGTAGCTCTAATAAACATTCTAAGAGGCTAGTGCTTAAAATGATTGGCCTTAGTGAATTTCTTAGACTATCTGTTAATTCCCTTTGTCCCTCTTTTTTTCTGTCCTTAGGGGAGCCTACTGTAAGAGAGAACTACTTCCTTACTAGGTATATCCCTGGGGACGAAAACAGTTTATGTTAGGGTGAAGAATGGATTACCAGCTTCCTAGAGTGTGCATTTCTAGTTAACAAGGCTGATTTCATCTTGTGGCTTGTAGAATTAGTATTCTTATTTTGTAGTCCTACCTCATCTATAAAATAAAAGAAATAAACCTGTTTTGTAACCTCCCTCTCTCTAAAGGTCAGGATTGGGTCCTCATGGGAACTATAAAAGGCTTTCTTTGCAACTGTCAGATTAAAATTTGGGGTCACCATGGCTTTTCAATCTTCCTGATGAATTTTCTCCCTGGATATTTCCTACAAGCTCAGGATTAATCCATTCTATTCAACTATGCTCTTCTGCCTCACCCACAGGTCTTTTCACAAACACCTCATTTCATTTCAACAACATGAACCCCTCTAAAATTCAGGCACTTGGTAATGCACAAGTACCTGCCATAAAGCAATTATGAATATTAAGAGCATTACCTTGTAAGAATGAGGAAAAGATCAACTTAGAAATTTTCAGAGACAGATCATGATCTGAAAGCTTATGGTTCTTGGGATATTTCCCAAGGTAGTCATAAATCTTTTAATTAGTACTGAGTTTGAACTTCATAGCACTCCATGTGAGAGTTAAGTCATAAAGGGATATTTAAAATGAGGTTGCATTTTAAAAAAATGCCTACCTCTGAGAAGACTGACATGAAAAGAGATAAAAGAAGAATGTAAAAAAATTTGTATCATATCGGAGGGAAAAACAATTGCCACAGCATAGATAGATACCTCCCTTTTTGGGGAAAAAAAGCAATCCATGAAGATTTGGTTTCAGCTTGAAAAAATGTTCTAATTGAAGTCATGTTTTAATAAAAAAGAAAAACAACAACAAAACTAATGAAGTTGAAAACTGACATTCATTACATGGTTTTTAAAAAATGTCTTTTCCCTAAACTAGTTAATAGAAATTCACCAGTTATTAAGATCAAATATATAAGGATGAAGGAAACCCTTTTACCTTTAATTTCCCAGTTAAGCCACCAACAAAGAGCATTGCATTTGCATCCACATCTAGAATTGTATAGCCCGGGGGAGAGATTGAATTGTATGTGCTTGGTATGATGCTGGCTTTGGGACCATCCAGTGCTCTAACAGAAATAGTTCCATTCCTCCCAGTTCTTCAGGAGCAAAGGGAAAGAAAGGAGAGAAAACAATATACATGCTTTCCAGACACATTTCGTGAAATAAATATACAAAATAAGAAATATTTGGCAAGCTCATGTCTCAGAACCTAAAAGATAAGTATTTCATGGTTCTTAGCTTTCAAATATTCCTTACTCCCCCAAATCTGAATTGAAAACCAAGAATCTGGTCTTCTTCGGATGTTATGATTATACATAACAAGCAGGGAACACAATCATTGTAGTGTTCTCCTCAACTCGGAGCCTGGTGGTGACTAATGACAAATGATAACAGCAGTAATTAGTTGATGGATTTGCCATTTGTCAAATGAAAGCTATTTTCTAGCTGCTTTACATTCTAGTTGAAAGCTTCCTGATGTACTGTTCCTTTTGTTCATGCTAATGGGTCCTGGTTTCTACCATTTCCTTGGGCATCTTCTTTCATTTCCTATAGTGAGTGTACCCAGAATGATGCTCCATACACAGCATTCACTTCCCAAATTTCTTGATTATATCTTGGTTTTAATTATACTGAAATAGGATTTCAGAAAATGAAAGTTTCATTCATTGGAACATGCAGACTCAATGGGTGACAGTCTTGTTCTTTCAACATACACCTATACCTATGTTTATGTACATATGTACACAGTTATATTCATGTATACCATACATGTATATGTAATACATATGCATACACACATATACATTTATACATGCATATGCTTTTCCAGAATCCATGTTTTCTTTACTGTTCCCCAACTACTAGATAGTATAACCTATCTAAATCTTAATAGAAGGAAGGTCTTTGTGTGTTGTTGTGGCTAAACATTTATCTGATGAACAATGGTCTGGAGATAAACCTTCTTAATTTTAGCTAAATTGGTCTTGGATGAAAGAGGTCTGTGTTCATACTTTCCTACTTTGGAAGGACCTTAAAGATCTTTCCCTCTACTCACATATTATTAAAGAACCCAGGGGGTCATGTTCATGCAACAACAAGGCGCTAAAGTGATCTTTATAGGACGGCATATAAACATGCATATCTATAATGTAGAGGCATGTTTTCTTAGACTTTACATAGATTTTTTCAAATAAACGAATAAAATTTATATATCCCAACATACCTAGCGACACTTATTGTGAAACTGATTTAATTATCTAGGTGTTAATTTAATGATGGTTTCAAAATGTTGGAAAACTCAATGGTGATGGTCATTATTAGTATAGTTAAATACCTTGATGCTTCAATTCGGTACCAGTAGGAGTCATCAATGGTCAAATCTGGGTATTCAACTCGTCCAACTCCAGAGCCGACATCCCAGAGGAAGTTCACTTTCCCCTTTCTCATTTCTATGGCCAGAAAATCAGTCTAAGGTAGGCAAGCAGAATAGGAAAAGTAATTTGCCATGCAGTACTTATATAAAGTAGAATGATGGTATCCTTTGGGTCTGCTGACAAGGGCTGGCTCCAATCGACATATGTGGAACAATTAGGAATCCTTAGATAATGTAACTCAGGTGATATCAACTATGTTTTTGTGTATTTTTCTAATTAACACTTTACTGTTGATAACCTTTAAAGTGGCAGATAGCTCTGCCCTGTGCAGGGGTCATACATATATGTGCATGGTAAGGGAGTCCTACTTGCTTACATGCTGACTTTAGTTTTTCTTTTTTTTTTGGGGGGGAGTGTAGTAAGGAGGAAGTCTGAGCCTGTTATTTCAATGGTGTAAAGAATACTCTACCCATGCCACTTCCCAATTTTCTATAGCAATGAAATTTGGTAATGTTTCAGCAACTTAAAGTCTTAGAGAATTTCCTGGAGGTGCTGAGAATTTAAGTGGCTAGCATAGGGTCTGACAGCCAGAGTGTGTTAGATTTTGACTTGAACCCAGGCCTCCTTGACTCAAAGTCAGAGCTCTTCCACTGTACCATTCTATCTCTTGACATTAATTATGTTGGCAGAAATAAGATGAATAAGAAAGAAGCAGTATTAAGGTCTCCAATATTTTTAAGACTAAACTACCCGAGGCCTTTGGCAGTCTGTATAGTAAAAACATTAGCTCTCATTTGGGAGAATTCCTACTTCAGGATTTGGGGTAAGAAACAGGGCAAAATGACAGTACAGGAACTCAAGAAAATATTTGGGCTTAAACGAGAAGATTTGTTTCATGTCATTCCTTGGCTGATGCAAGTTCCATTTTAAACCAGAAGATCTTTGAATAAGAGAGCTAGGACAAAGAGATCACACTGAACTCTCAATTTTAGTTGAATTGGACGGTTCAATGTAGAACAAGTTTTTGACATTTCAATTTGGGAGATGAATTGGACAAATATTGGAGATATCACCGGGAAAGATTTCATTACCATAAATAGTAACCACAAATATTGGCCATCTTAATTTCATTTTACGGGTTAGTTGCTTTGTTGTTCATCATTCTTGAAGAGGACCAAAATGACATCACTATGTTAGAGTCAAGTTACAGTGTGTCTGACTGTGGCCGATCATACCAATATGAGCTCAGAATGCTCTATCACAGGTCAGGCACAAATAGTTCATGAGAACATTTGGGGTAGATTCTCTAAATTTGGGCATCTCGTGTTTCTTTTGAGCTACTTCAATCCTGTTTTGCTCATAGAGCACAGCACTTTCTTTGATGTGGGTGCACCATGCTAGGCGGTCCTTTGCCAACATCCTACTACCTACCTCAGGGTTCTTGTGGCAACATTTACAACCCACAAAGTCCTAGAGAATTTATAGTTATTATTACTCTTTTGCTGAGGCATCGTGGTGTAGTGGATAGAGTTGGCCTTGGAGCCAAGAAGACCTAGGTTCAAGTCCTATCTCTGACACAGTCTGTGACCCTGGGCATGTTATCTAACCTTTCAGCATCCCCTAGGCAACTCTCTAACATTATAAATTGTAGGCAATAGGTGCTGACTTGCATTGGGAGAAGGAATTCCCACATCTAGATGTGACCTCTACCAAAGAACTCGTAGTTCCAGGCTCTATTATTATTGCTACTATTCCATTTGTATATTATTTTGTTTCATTGATGAAAAAAGTACAATCCTTATTTTTAATGTGAAAACTTTATGTTCAATACCAATTTGCCCTCATTTTCAATCAGTTGGAACCAAAATTGTTCTTAAAATTGTAAAGAAGAAATGCTACCATGTTAACATATTAAAGTCAAAGGACCTAAATACTGTACACAACAATTTTCTGCCTCATATTTGCACTACTCTAACTTGATTTGACTTTTTCAAAAATCTTTGGTAGGCATATTTCTTCTGTTATCACATGGGGTGGGGAGGGTGAGTGGGAAATAATTAGACAATTTTTGTTGCCATGTTATTGGCTTCTACATATGTAATTGCCACTTCCCTTATCAAAATAAGCCACTGGCTACGTCTATGCATGGTGTATGGATTTAACTGAATCACCTGAAAGAGAGAAGGTGCTAATCAGACTTACAAACTTGGCACTGCCAAGATAAAAAAGGAGATTATCTGCAACAGCTGTCTTCACGTTGACAATGATGCTATTGTAGCTTCCTTTCTTGATTTCTGGCCTGTATGTTCTAATGCAGTCACCTCCAGAAGACACAGAGACTTTGATCTTCAAGAAAAACAAGATACAAAGAACTGAGACTAAACCTCTTAGAAAGTTTGAAGTAGATTCCAAACAACCACAAAGGAGTCATCATTTTTGTTCTTTGAAGTTTTTTTTCCTATCATCAAATAATATTATAAAGTACCCACATGCACATTATGTTCATTAATGAGAGCACTGAAGTGTTTTTCTCACACAGATCTGGACAGACAGCTTTCCATAATTCCAAGTCTTTTAAGCTGGACACTACTATCTTTCTGAAACACGCAAATGACATATTCTTAAATTCACCAGCCTTTACTCTACCCTTCTTCAATTACCACCAACCAGGAAAGGAAAATAATTGATAGTTTTTAGAAACTATTCACCAATTTCTAAAGTGCAGTAGTTTGGAACTCCTTTCAATATGTCCTTAGCTCTGGCAAAAGTTTCTGTCAAATCACTTTCAGAAGGTACTTTTGAAACAAAAATAAATATTTCTTCTTAAAACTATTTAAATGACATCTCAAGATTTAAAATTCATGGATTTTTGAATTATTTGAAATCAAGTAACAAATAAATTTTTGTGAGTTTAAAAAGGAAAACTGCCCTCTCCTTTCCCCTGTATTATTAAAATTGAAAATAGCTGAATAGATTTTGTTCTAGATGTTCCAACAATAAGTATATTAATCTTTGTATTAGAAACACAGAAACTTTCAGAGTAAAATGGCCCCTTTTCATTACGTTGCCAAGAAATGAAAGTGAAGCTGAACTAACATCTTTGTAAATGCCTTTAAGGAATCATTTCCAGTTGCAATCACTAATGTAATTAGCAACTTCTATTGCTAAAGAAAAAAAGATTTCTTTTGATCAATAGCTTTCAGATGACTATAGAGTACTAAGAAAGAAGGCCCTGTGGGGAGAGTGAAAAAGGTTCCTATTACTTTTCAATTACATTCAAGTAGCATTCTAACTTCAACCATGAGTAAAAACTATGGATTAGTCAGTTCAGTACTTACAGAAATAGACAAAATCATGGTCAAATTATAGAAATTTGGGGGTAAGAGGGTAAGTCATTGAGATTTTGAGAAATATTCTTTTATCCAAATATCATAAATCAGAAGATATTACACAGGATAAACAAAAACCAAACACAAACAAAACTCAACAAAATGCCTTACTGCTACTCTGGCAGTCCAATATACAAACCAAAATCTGGGATTTGCAAACTATAAGTCCTGGAAAAATTCTATGTAATCTTTATTACATATTATATATTTTATTACATATTATCATATATTATTATAACATATTATTTATGTATGTATTATGCATTTGTATATTTATATGTAGTCAGAGTGAAGTCAAGCTATCTCAAGAACAATGGAATTATGATAATATAAATACAGATGTATCCCCATTCCCAAAGCCCATTGGTATAAGACTCTCTCCTCATTGGTGATCACTGAAGAATTCTCCTCTTTCCAGTTCTTACCAACTCTGCCCTGCCCTTTATCCAGGCAGGGGACATGGATCTTTACCAATGAGGAGAAAGTCCCACACCAATGGGCTTCAGAATTGGGTTTACACAGACAATTACAATGAGGAAGAAAAGTGAGCATTGTCTAAAAATACTGATACAGTGGCAGAGGATCTCATTGATAACTAAGTTTAAAACACACACACACACACACACACACACACACACACACACATGCAAACCATGTGGAACATGGAAGCAGGGGAAGGTAATTGAGTGATATGGTCCTCTAAGAATAGTTTCAGGAATGTTAAATCTAAGAATTAGCTGGGACATCCATAAATGCAAGGAAAGTGCCAAAGTTATTTTTTAAATTATGATTCAAAACAAGAGAAATATTAAGGAAGAGATAGCACTATTGCTTGGGGTGGCTGGAAAATGGTAATGTATGACAGAGAAGCATCAAACTATTCAGTTCTTATTATATCTTTGTTTTCAGTACAAAGGGGAACAATTTTAGAGTGAGAAGGAGAGGACAAAAATGATTAATGAAGAGTCCCATTTTTTTACATATAATAGTCACCGATCAGCTACCATGTAACCTAGCTGACAAATGGATATTTCTAAGGCACGGTACCTCTGCCCTGCTCAAGAAACCCTAGTGGTTCCCAAAGCCTCTAGGTTTAACGTGTATTTGTTGGGCATTAAATCCTTTCACAATCTGGCTCCAGTCTACCTTTCTGAACTAATTGCACCCAAACCCTTTCACCCCAACTTCCCTATATTTCATCTAAATTAGCTTCATTGCTACTCTCCTTATATGGTATTCTGTCTCTTGCTTCCATGCACAGGCTGTCCACCATGTCTGGAATGCTCTCCCTCCTTCATCTCTGCTTCATAGAATTCCCTAGTTCCCTTCAAATTACTGTGTCTTTGAGGATGCCTTTCCTGGTTTCCCCAGTTATTAGTATTCTTTTCCTTGAGATTATTTTTCAATTACTTTGCACATTTAAAAAAAATGTACTTATCTGGTATATGTTAACTCCTAGTAGAAGACAAGCTCTTTGAATGCAGGGAGTGGTTCACATTTGTCTTTGTTTTTTGAATGCCACCTAATGGGCTCAATGAAAACTGCTGAATTAAATTGAATTTGAATTATAGTGAACTGTGCTAGGACAGAGCTAGGAATACAAACATGAAACAAGACAGAACTTTTTTCTCTCAAAGACTTTATAATATGGCATGAAACAGATACAAATATTGCTGTTGTGCAATATTGTACATTTAATAGGATAACTGCATTGAGTATATGAGATCCCAAAATAAAAAGATCACTTAAAGTCAGCAGGTCTAGGGGACCAAAGAAGGCTTCTGAGGAGAGTACCTGAGCCAGATTTTTAAGAAGAGAAACATTTCTATAAATGAAGATGTAGAGGAAGAAAATTCCAGAACTGAGAAGGTAGCCTGCACAAAGGCAAGACTGAGGAAGAGCAAAGAATCTTATTTGGCAGAAACATACAAAGTGTGAAGAGGATTAATTGTATGTGATAGAAAAGTAAGTTAGATATGGATCATAAAAGGATTTGCATGCCAGATTAAGGAACTTATATTTTATTCAATAGGCAGTGTGAAGTTACTGTAGATTTTTAAGCAGGGAAGTGGCATGTTTTTTGAGAAGGAATATCCAAATCTCCTTCTGTATCAAGGCTTCCTATTTCAGCTGCTTTTCTTTCCTTTTTTTCCCCCTTTGGTGGGGGCAAGGTGCTTGGTTTTGTTTTTCTGTCATAGTCATAATCAAACATTCATTAAGTACCTACTGTGTGTCAGGTACTATAGGAGGTACTGAGGATACAAGAACTTAAAAATAAAGACAGTTTTTGCCTTTGAAGAGCTTACCATCTAATAAGGGAAGACAACATATAAAAAGAAGCTGAGAAGGGTGGGGGAGAGACAGGGAACACAGAGGAGAAGTCAAAGAAGTCTCGGAGTAGTGCAGCCAGGTGAGAAATGAGATATTCTGAGCTGAGTTCCCCACTTAAGCGAAGGTTTTGGAGTTCATGACTCCACTTTCGAAAGAGGGGAGCTCCATCTTTGAATCAGAGGTAAAGTACCAAGGCTGATGAGATCTTGCAAGATGATGAGGATTTTCTAATAATCTATTAATCTAATAATCAGGCCTGGGAATACACACACACACACACACACACACACACACACACACACACACACACACACACACACACATACACATACATATATGACAAGTCCACAAACATTTATTAAGCACTTATTATGTGCTAGGCCCTGTGCCAAATGCTAGAAATACAAATATAAGAAGAAAGAAAGACAGTTCTTGCCCTCAAGGAACTTAGAATCTAATGAGGGAAGACAACACATAAAATGAAGCTGAGATGTGTGTTTATGGGTACCCACATAGGGGAAAGGTAGAATAAGTCCAGATAGTTAGGAGTATAATCTAGAGAGGAATGAAGATATAGCTGGCCCGAATATTTTCCTTAAAATGAACATACTGGAGGAACCATCCAATCTGAGATAGCGGTCACAGTGCTGGAAAGTACTTCCAGTGTGAGAGGTCCAGGAGTGGAAGCAGTATGTAGGATAGATTGGAAAGGGGAGAAATCAGGCAGGATGACTAGTCAGATCACTACAGTAGTTCAGGTAGGAGGTAGAGGCCTGGAACTAGACTGATAGCAGTGAGAAAAAGAGGGCTGTTCTGAGAAATATTGAGAAGTTGGAAGAGATAGGATTTGACAACCAAATAAATGTGATTATATTTATCTGATCCTTTAAATATTATTAGCATAAATTATTAGTAGTATAATTTTAGGTTAAATCTATAGCTCCTGATCACTATTCCTAAATGTGGAAGGAGTGCCCAAGCTCTATACCCAAGGTTTGACTCCTTTCTAACCAGAGGCTAGCTCCACAATGAACACACATAGCTGTGGTTGCTGTGTGTGGTTTGTCCTTCATTCTCAAAGAGGACCATGACATCAGGGAGGGGGTGCCATGACATGCAAGTGAATGGGATTTAAGTGAGGGAGGGCTGTGCAAAGTCACCAGCCTCACTTTCTCCTCTGGAGCTATCTGGGTCCAGTGGCAAGCTATAGATCAGGATGACTGGAGATGGCCCAGGAAAACACATAGCAAATGACAAAGAAACCTACTTCTCCATGTTGATAGCAAAAGAGAAATTAGAGACAGTATGTATTGGAGAATATATACCAGGTAATACAGAGTAAATAAGCTGTTCTATTGAGAATGAGAAAACTAAGATCAGCCAAGGGAGAGAATCTTTGTTCTTATGCAAGGGGCAACTCCTTGAAGTCTCTAGTGTGGTAAGCTGGGGATAAGGAGATGGGAGAGACTGCCAGCTCCATTTGTGTCATGTCAGTCTCTTCCCACAGCCTTCTGCTCCCTTCATAGACCTGAAGAGAGGTTTACATACGTCCGTCTTTTCCTCTCAAAGTAGGAAACACAAAGAACCTAAATCACTCTTCACTCTCACTCTTATCAACTCCAAATCTCACTAAGTGTGGGCATTAAGTAAGCAATCTCCACCACGGAAGACAGAGTCCTGTGTAAATGACTCTTTGGGTCAAAGGTTACACTGGATTTAAGCAAGGCACAATATAATATCCTTGTCGATGAGATGGAGGCTAGATTGTTGTAAATTTATCTGGGTTTGAAAGTGATTGACTGAGCAAACTGGAGAGGGTGATTGATGTCGACCTGTAATATCACAGGACTTTGTCCTTGGCCCTGTTTTCTGTAACATTTTTATCAGTTACTTTAATGAAGATGTATATGGCATGCTTATTAAATCTTTAGATGATATGAGGCTGGGAGGAATAGTAACAGGGAAAGGCTCTGAAGGAGTGTGGCATAGAGGAAAGAGCACAGGAGATGGAATTAGATGATACCTGGGCTTAAATCCCATTCAAGTGTAAATTAGCTGTGTGACCGTGGATACCCAATTTCCATCACCTCTATTTTCACTTTATGATATAGAGTAGGTTGGTCTTTTTTTTTGTTATTATTGGAGTGGTTTGCCATTTCCTTCTTCAGCTTGTTTCACAGATGAGGAAAACGAGGCAAACGGGGTTAAGTGACTTGCTCAGGGTCACATAGCTAGTAAGTGTCTGAGGTCACATTTGAACTGAGGTCTTCCTGACTCCAGACCCAGAGCTCTATTTACTGCACCACCTAGCTGCCCCATAATCTCTCTAGGACAGGTCTATTCCATATGGCATTTGTGAATTTTACTTTTTGAGGGGCTCTATAGAATAATTCTCTATAAATGAACCTTTCTTTCTTCTGCTTCCCATTCCCCTTCACCCTCTTTCCCTCTTCTTTTCCTTCTCTATTCTTTCTCCTTCCTTCTTCCTTGCCATCTCCTTATCCCTTCCTATTCCTTATGCCACTCTTCTTTTCTCTCCTCTCTGTCTGTCTCCCTTTGTCTCTCTGTCTGCCTGTGTCTCTCTTTTTCTCTTTCTTATTCTGAAAGTTCTATTCTGAAACTTATAGGTAATTTTACTGTAATTCTTTGATAAGTCTTCTAAAACAAAAAAGCTTCAATCATGAGGAATCTACAAGGCATTTCTCATAACTGTGCTACTTACCAGTTAATCATCATGAACTCAATTAGACGTTACTGAAGATGCCATAAGCACATCTATTGGATTTCTACTGTAATTTGCTATTTAGTAACTAGATCATTTATTTTAAATGATTACCAGACACTCCGTAAGAAAATCAACGAACCAAAAGAACATTACTTTAAGATTCGTCTTAAGCTCCTTTGTCATCTCTAGCACTTGTTGGGGCCAAACAAATATATTAGAGACAGGCCATTTAGTACAGATTAATGAAGTATCAAAGCGTCATCTTCAGTTAGGACAAATTATATTTGGAGCTGCATGTATACTTCTGATCTTTTGAAAGAAAAATGATGTTTGCATGTCTCATATGACTGTACCTATAGACATTTTATATATATATATATATATATGTGTGTGTGTGTGTATGTATACAACTTATATATGTATAAACAGAACAAATGCAAGGTAAGTTGGGGTGGGAGATTAGAAACTGGGTTTAGGAAAAGTAGAATATAGAATGTCTTGCTTGAAATGACTATTGAAGGAAAGCAGGTATCCTAAGAGCCAGAGGTGAGGAGGGAGTGTACTTTAGGGCAGTTAATACTAAGGTAGAGAAACAGAGAAGGAAGGAGGAAATGGCAAACCACTCCAGTATCTTTGCCAAGAAAACCCCATGGATGGTGTGGTCTGTGGGGTCACAAAGAGTTGGACACAACTGAACAAAAACAACAACAATGGAAACAAAAGATGGGATGTTGAGTGTGAGGAAGATAAAGTCAATAAGGTCGATTTGACTGATAATGGAGTATGTGAAAGAGAATAATGTATAAGACAAAAAAAAGTAACTTGGAGCCAGATCATCAAGGGCCTGAAGTGCCTGAGTTTATATTTGATCCTAGAGGGAACAGGGAGTCATTGTAGTTTTTTGAGCAGGGGCATGATGTGATCAGACCCGTATTTTAGGAAAATCACTTTAAGAGTTCTGTGGATGGTGAGTTGGAGAAAGGAGAGATTTGATTCAGTGAGACCAATGAGTAGACTGTTGTGATCATCCAGGCAAAGATAGTGTGGGCCTGAATTAGGATGTTAGCCATGTGCATAGAAAGAATGGGAAAGATGAGAGAAAGGCTGTGGAAGAATTGAAAACACACGGCAACTGATTGGATATATGAGGCAGCGAAAAATTAGGTGTTAAGGATGACAGTAAGATAAAAACCTGAGTGACTGAAAGGATGGTAGTACCCTTAAAAGAAATAGGGAAGTTCAGAAAATGAGTGGGTGAAAGGGGATGATGATGATGAGTTATGTTTTAGGCATAGGATTGTAAATTTAGAGTTGGAAGGGATCTATAGAGTCCAACTCCCTCATTTTATAGATGAGGAAACTGAGCCCGATATAGGTAAAGTGGCCTGCCTCTGGTCACATAGCTATTAAGTGATACTGCATTTGGTCTGGCCCTAGGAGAATGGGTGACATTTCAACACTCAGAGATGGCTGAAAGGGGAAAATCCAGTTTGATAGCTGTACTCAATTCAGCATTTATTAAGCTCTAACTATGTGCAGTGCACTTTTCTGCTTGCTGAAAATTCAGGGGTTAAAAACAAGGCACAACTCCTGCCCTAAAATAATTTACAATCTAATAGAGGGTTATAGTGGTGGTGGTAGTAGTAAGCTATGTATTCAAATAACTTTGCTCTAACCCCTGTTCTCCATCTGGGATGGTATCCTCCATCTCTGACTTTTGAATTCCTACCCATTCTTCAAGAGCCAGCCTAAGTGCAGTGTCAATCAATCAATAAGTATTACAAGCCCATTATGTGCCAGGAACCGCAATGAAATAATCCTGATACTTTCTGATGGGGTAGACAGCACTTTGCTCCCAGCTTCACCTACTCTCTGGACTGTTCTAACTCCCTACCAGGTGCCTTGACCACCTCTGGATGACTCTGCCTTAATGTCCACCCTGTAGATTTCCTCACCCTATACTTCCAGTTCCCTTTTATGTTTTATCTTTCCATGTTAGAATATAAGATCCTTGAGAGTAGGAACTGTCTTTTTTTAGTATTTTTATTCCCAACATTAAACACATATAATAAATATCTAATAAATGTCCTACTTACACATCTATCTATCCATTTATCTACTTACCTAAAAAGTCTGGCATATCCACCATAAGACTACATATTAACATCTTTATGTGTACCTCTATGCATTTATACATGCATATATACATATATGTACATACATATGTATCCACATATATGTATAAATGTGTACATGTGCATATATAAACACACTAATATACACAGAGTATATCCTCCATCTTGATTCCTCTGACTGGTTCTCTGAACTCCCCAAGTGCTATGTAATTCCCCTATGGTACTTAGAGTTATATTTCTTATCTCTGCCACTGGATTGCTTGCATATAGCAAGTACTCAGTAAATATATCTGATTTTGAATGAAAGTCTACATCTCACGTTTGTTGTCCATGTTGTCCTTTGATTCACATGCATAATTAGCTGATACATGTTGATGCTCTCTCCTTTGTAATCCTCTTTTTCTCTGTCCTTACTGCTGCTTCCTCAATCTTTGTCTCCTTGTAACACCTTTTTTTTTTTCCTTCTAGCAAGTTTCCTTTTTATCAGTTGTGAATTCTTTCATCCTACAGTCACTGCTTTGGCCCCTTTTAGGGTTGTCACCTTTGCCAAATGGAAGGAGGCACACTGACACTCAGATAATTTGCTCTGGGTTACTATAAAATCTAGATATTCTTGCTAAACTTGGATTATCCAGGGCTGTTCAAAGCCAAAGCACACACTTAAGAGAGAATCTATTCGTTAGTGTTAGATTTAAAATGGGCAATTTAAACATGATGAATTTTTTGTTCTCTTCTTGATTGTAAGGAGTGAATTTGGATCACAGGCCAATTCAGTCAGGGGTTTGCTTTGGTATTTAGCGACTATGCCCTAAGTCTGTTGGGCAACATCTCCAAAAATGTTCTGCAATGAACCTAATAGTCCCCATAAGTAACTGGAAGAAAGGATGTTCACAATTTGTAATCATGTGACAATATTTGAGGAAAAGGACAAGGCATTTCAGTATTTCATACTCCTTACTTGCACTTTTTCTTTTTCAAAAAGGATAAAGTCTATTGCCAAAAGCACTTTTTTTCTCTTAATACTGGGGCATTTAAAATTTTTTTTTTGTTTTTTTTTTGGTTAGGCAATGGGGTTAAATGACTTGCCCAGGGTCACATAGCTAGTAAGTGTTATGTGTTTGAGGCCGGATTTGAACTCAGGTCCTCCTGACTCCAGGACCGGTGCTCTATCCACTGCACCACCTTGCTGCCCCCCAATACTGTGACATTTTAAAAAGGACCTATTTATATCATTAGCAACCTGAAAAATAACTCATTTTTTTTACCACATTAAATGAATCAGGGGAAAGTATGTTAGGTTTGGAAACAAAGATCCTTGGTTTAAATCTCTGTCCTGTCACTTTCTGTGTGACACTGGGCAAATCATTTAATTGTTTTTGGTCTTAGTTTTCACAGGTGTAAAATAAGAGGATGGGATTAGATAATCTCTAAAATCTTATTCAGCTTTAATCCTTGGATCCTGTGATCCTGAAACTGTGAACGCCCTTTCAAAGTCCTCTCTACATGACATGCTGTCCCTCACATAGGACCTCCCATTTCCCATCTCCATGGCTTTGCATATGCTGTGAAGCTCAGACATGTCAGATATTCTGAGCTAATTTCTGCCTCTTACAATATCTGTTTCCTTCTCAGCTCAGCTCAAGTGCCACCTCATACATGAGGACTTCCTTGATTTCCTGAGTTGCCAGTGCCTTTCCTTCCCCCATCACTCTATATTTATCTAAGTATGTGTCTATCACAGATATCAACATGGAGTCAAATAGTTGGAGAGTTGGAAGAAGCTAATGGCAAAGAGACAAATTTAGGCTTGATCCCAAGAAATTGTTTTTAAAATAATTAGAGCTTTCCAAAAATGGAATGGGCTGGCTCCACCATTCCATGGTGGAGGGTTCCTTTTCCTTGGAGGTCTTCAAGCAGAGGCTGGATGACCACTTGTAGGGTATGCCATACTGGGGAATTCTTTCATATCTAAGTTGGACTAGATGGCCATCGAGATCCCTTCCAACTCTCAAATTCTATGATTCTGTGTTGTTTCATATGATATAATCTAAGTTCCTTGAGGGTAGGGACCATTTTGTTTTTGTCATTGTATGCCCAGAGCTTAGCATAGTGTTTTGAATGTAGAATGTGCTTAATAAATGTTTGTTATTTGATTGACTGCCTAGCCTCAATTATTTCCTGCTACTTCCTTATCTGATTTAATTCATTAATGCATTCATTCATTCATTCATTCAACAAATATTTATTGAATGCCGACTGTGCAAAGTACTCGCCAAATGTTTTGTTCATTTTGCAATGTCATCCATCCATTCATTGTAGTTAGAACATTTAAATATTGATCTCTCTTAACTGAATCTGATGAAAATAAGCTTCTATAGAAGCTTTGACATGGATTTTGCTGCCTATATTCTGAACTATACTCCAGGGAAGTGTATAAAATGTTGTGTCACTCTGATAGCTAAGTTAATAATTAGTGATGATTCTTTAAATCCTGTTGGTTTTCTAAACAGAGATGCTATATCCTGTCATCATGCAAAGATAATTAATGAGAGCCTTTGTCCCCCTTGTTACCCTTTAATATATCTTGTAAATGTTATAAAATATAGTTTCTGGATGTCCAAGTAATAATTACTGTTTTCCTGTTTTCATCCCATGCCTGTTGACTTCTCATTAGAATCACATGCCCATAGAAGAAAAGGACCAGACAGCAAGTGTGTAATCTGACAAAGTCATTCCATTGGGAATAACATGGACCAATTACTACCAATAACTGCACAATATTGAGAAATAGGAAAAAGTAGCTTACCGAATTGGCTTGTTTCCGGGCTTGGTTTATCAGTTCCTTTATCTCAGAGATATTTTTTTTCAGGTTATCCTGAAGCTCCTTGATTGGCTTGAGTTTGTCTATCAACCGATCAGCTTCTTGCTCAAGATTTTTAACGGTGGCATCTGCATCTGCAACTTCACAGAACCAAAGATAAACAATCACAAATTATGCAGGTGGTTCAGCTTGCTTACATGAATAGGAATTTCTCCTTAGCCACGCAGTAAGGAAAAGTCATGGTTACTAAATAGAGGAAGCATTAGGATGATAATAAGTATGTTAGTTAGGCCAAAGAAACTGAGGTGAGAATGAGACCCCCACTTTGGGTAGGTGATTATATTTTAAGCCTGCATCAGAGGCAAATAGCATGATGATTTTTTTCAGTGTTGTTATTATTTTAATTCCTAATTCCAGTCATAGAACTGGACTTCAGAGAACATTGATTTAGCTATGAAACTAAGCTGATGGAATATTCTTTGAAAAGATCGCCTTACTCTGCCATTCTTTTTCAATTCATAACTGCATATGCCAGTCTACAGGTAAAACATGGATAATTACCCTCTTTAATTTTTGCTCTTGTTGCATATGTCAAAGAAAGGATTCCACTGATGAAAAATCCTTAAAAAGTATTTTCTCATATCACTTAAATATCTTATACTACAATTTAAACTCATTTCCTTCTGGTGCTTTGAGTAGAAACAATGAATGACTGGTTAGTGTCTAGACATACTGTTCCATAGACTCCTAGAATGTAATATTTTTTTTTTCCCTTGGAGGAAGTCAGACATTTTTAGAGGTATAATTATCTTTTCTTATTCTAAGATCCTGGCAGCTTCACCTGATTTAAGGTAATTTATTCACTCAACAAGACTCTGTTTTATCTACTCTATCATTGACAACCTGAAGAAAGTGAGACAGTTCAAGCCCCACAATTGAATTCCAGGTTACACTGTGAAAAATGTCCCATGTGGCTGACATTGACCCACTGGTGGTTCATCTTCAGAAGTGGATGAAAGTGAATCTTTGATTATCTTTTAAACCTCTTATTTGGAAATAGGTCTTTTGTTCTTTTGCAAAATTAGTCTCGTGTTCATAAATGTCAGAATTTGAATACTTTTTAAAATATTTAAAAAATGACCAAAATAGATTGGCAACTTGATTAATCCACAGTTGAAAGAAAAAGTTTTTTCTTCATGATTTTTTTTTCTTTTTTGAACTGCCATGTCTCTGGCTCAGATAAAAACATTGTTTTCTTCCTTGCAGATCTTCAATATAACTATAATTTTTACTTTTCTGGTAACCTTTCAATAATTCATTGTCTTTTCCTTCAACTTCTTAATACCACACCAAAGCTTCACAAATTAATTTGGTGCCAGGAAAAAAAAAAGCTGACAGAATGCCAGCAATATATTTAGAGGTCACAAGGGAAAGAGTCACAGTAAGGGCCATTTGAGACTTGGTGAAGTCCCTAGATCCTCTTACTCTTCAATAAGCCAATCAGACTTTTTTATGTTGACCCAAAGGGATTGCCAAAAAAAAAAAAGGTTCATGGGGTTGCTTAGACCATGTTTTGGGGTACACAGCATCAATAAAACCTCTGATTAGTGTTAACTTTGTAGCAAGAAAGTAATCTGAAATCCTAGCTCAATTTATAAGTATTCTATATTCCTCTGTACTAAAATATTTAGGTGGTACTGAAGCATGACACTCATACATACAATTCAAGTTTTGCTGCAGGTACACAGCTCATGATATTATCTTCCCAGTGTCAAGAATGAATGAAATTAAATGAAATAAATCTATACATTGCTACTGGCTTTTCTGTAAGAGAAAATTCTGCTCGTCATGGTGGGTAGTAATATGGTAATACAGAAAAAATAAGATTTATTTTTCCTAGAGCAGCACCAAAATAGCAGATGTAAAGCAGAAGCATTGGGAGGGTGCAGGGGCAGAGAAACATTTATAAGTAATTGCTTACTTGTAAGTTAAATGATACTTACTGATTTCTGTAGATTTTGATGTGGAAGGGCAAAAAGGGAGAAAATAAGACAGATTATGAGAAAAACATTTTAGAGACTAGATAATATAATTACATATCCAAGAAATTCTCTGAGCTTTTCATAAGAGGCTATAAATTACAAATGATCCCCATTTTATGACAAACCAATATATACATTTTTCAAAAAATCCTTATAAAATCATATTATCTTTGGAGTTATTCTTCATGTTATAAGTATTCATTGCCATGTTTCATTGAATAGAAACCTTTCCTTTTGCATCTTATATTTAGAGAACAAGAATGACTGCACTCAATAGAGAAGCTGATAGCAAAAAAAATAAATAAAACAGACATAGAATGTGTTAAGAGCTGTCATCATTTATAAATTCATTCAAAGTTAACACAAATCATTTTTAAATCATGACAAGGGGAAAACAATATTGGCTTTACAAAAATTTGGAGTTTTAGTCAACTTTTTAGGAAATACTGTGTAAAGCAGTTCAGAGCACCATTTGGTCTTATTGGTTTTTTAGCCTGCAGAAGGAAGCTCTGTGTGTGTCTCTATCTTTATGATTATTAAGCTGTTTTTGATAATTTGCATGATAATACTGAGTGAGAAATTTCTCTGAAACTTTGTGTCTTTGCAAATACTTATTAAATGACATCCTCTCTTGAGGAATATTCATAAGAGATACTCTGTTTTTCTGAGAGAAATTCAATGAGCCTAATGCCCTACTGGTTTTATGCCAAAAGATCTTGAGAGCTGCTGGTTAGAAGCGGGGTGAAGTGAGCCTCTCCAAATTCCTTCCTGGAGAAGGAATGTTTATAAGATTTGAGAACTAATATGGATGCAATCAAAATCAACATATGGATCTTTAGGATTAGCAAAAGCCCTTGGAACATCATCATCAAAAGTTAGTCCCCAATGAAAATGGTTTGTTTTTACTCTTGGGCCTCCTCTGAAGTTCAGATTTAATAGCTCCAGAATCCTAGGAGACTTCATCTATTTTCTGAGCATTTTACAACTTTGTTGAGATTACAACTATGTATTCCATTACAGTGAAGACCAGCAAGTATTTATATCAAGGGTCAAACCACCATGGGAGGTTTCAGAATCATTATCTAACTGCCATGTGACATGTTGGGTAGGATACTGGACTGGGTATTCAATATCCTAGGTTCTAGTTCTAACTATGTCACCAAACCGCTCTGTCACCTGGATTAAGTCACTTACACTTTCTAGGTTTCAGGTTCTTCACCTATAAAATCAAAAATTGTTTTATGGATTTATGAGCCCCACTGGTAGCCTTGAAATGTCAAGAGAACTCAAGGAAAACCCCTTGGACATTAGGTGGATTCCCTGTGCTGAATTAATGAGGACACGAATAAGAGTGTCTTGGGTTGGGATGTGTTGCAATGTGCATCAACGAAAGAAATAATTATACTGATGAGGGCACAGATCCATTGGTATACTAGAGTGAAATTGTGAAATTGGGCTAAAGTTGATCTTCAGCTTCAGCATTCCGATTCGATGATATACTTTTAGGGTAAAGGAGCAAAAGTCATAATAAAAATAAATATAAGAGCTTACTGTTCTTGGCAGGGTCTTTCACCACAGCATTTGTCTTGGCTACATCATCTGCCAGTTTATTGTAATTGTTCCTCAGGCCTGCAAGGTTCTGGTTGAGATCTTTAATCTGTGCCAGGACATCTTTTGCTGTATCATTGGCTTGTCTTGCTTTGTCTTTAACAGTTTGCAACTTTGCAGCTGTATCTGTCAGCAGCAGAGAGTAGGAGAATCAAAACAAAGGGTCAGGTTATCACGGTTTCATCTGTGACTGTCAAAGTTGGATCCTGGGTTGGTTGACCTCAAGACCATTTCTTTCCAAACAAAACAGACTGAACTTTAAGTCTCAGTCATAGAAAATGAAGATTTTTTTTTTAGTCAAGTTAAATTTTCTTAGTAACCTCTACTATGAGTACCTGATTAAGTCAGAACAGCAAAGTGATTATTCTCAATGCTCACCACACAAGGGAGTATGGTGATTTGCTGCTCAACATATTAAAAAGAAAAATTACTCTTCAAGACTTATATAGATTCATCAAAGTGAGGCTTCAAATCTAATCCTAATTCCCAGAGACAAAAAATGAATGGCTGGACACCTTACCTTCAATTTTAGGACAGGGAGACATTTTAAAGTATACACATACACATTATTATTTTTCAAGTATTAAAGCATTATGAATTCTTGTAAGTTTTCTTTCATTTGCTGCTGAGCAGGTGACATGGACTTTTGGAAAACTATGATTTGCTGTTCAACATATTAAACAGAAAATTAATCTTCATTAACCACATAGATTCACCAAAATGAGGATTCAGATTTAATTCTAATTCCCAGCATCAAAATTAATACATTAATGAACTCTCTGGCTTTAATTTTAGGACATGGAGACTTTTAAATATACACACATATGTATATATGTATATATGTACATAATATGCATATACTCTTCATGGCATATGATATATGTATACTTGGAGTACATATAAAGCATATATGTATGTTTTGAATATAAATTAGATATATACTTTGATTATCACATAGACTGCATATAGATTACATACATTTTATCATATGGGTTATATAAAGTCCAAATGACTATTTGTAAATATATATACCTTAATGCTTCTGTTATGTAATGATTTCTATATTTATATATATATATATATATTCACCTATATATTTATAGGTGAAACAGAACCACTGGAATACTAGAATGTGTATATATAATAATAATATATATGTGTGTAATGTCTATGTATATATTTGTAATACATTCATTTTTAGCTACTAAAACACTGGACATTCAGGGAGTACCCCTTTATTTTCTATGGTGCAGGGGATAAAGACTTTTGGAAAACTTTATGATTTTTAATTTCTAAAAGAAAAAACATACCACCTCTTTTTGATAAGGAAAAATAATAGTAAGCAAGCAAAACAGAAATAAAACCATTTATATGTATAATAAGGGTATCAATATTTTTGTTTTATGCATGTGTATATATATACACACACACACACATATATGCATCTCCTTGATCACAACATAGAGAACACTGATTTCTGGTCACTTCAATTTAACAGATTTATATTGAGCGTACATAACATGGGAAAATTACAGAAACATATTTTATAGAACTATTATTAAGCTGTATATTCACTATACAATGCTATGTCATCAAGGCCTTTTTGAAGGTCAAAATATTTCAAATATTGGGCTTTCCCTGAGTATGTCTGTGGAATGTGTTAGACTCCTGAGTTAGTTACCATCATCTTGAAGCTCCAATAAAACCAGGGCTAAAGCTTTACTGATTGATTATGACTTCTTTCCTTCCCATTAATTCAAACCTTGCAGTTAGTGAAATAATATAATATAAATATGGCTATTCCTTCCTCAGCAATATAGGCCTACAGATGTTTGGTTTGGGAAAAAAGTGACAAAAATTAAACTGAAAATACTATATAGGTTGTAGTATATCTTCCTTATAAGCACAGAGAAGAAATTAATAATTAGAAAGTATTAAGTAGGTACTACCAACCATTAAGAATATTATTTTAGGGAAGATATTAAAATTGCCAAGGTACAGATTGAAATGACCAGGCTCAATGGAGTTCTCAATTATTGCTTCTGCTTACCAGTTGGAATGGCTGATAACTTTCCCAGTGTGTCATTCAAACCTTTTAGGAGGTCACCATTCTTTTCATTAGCATTTTCCAATCTGTTTTTCATGCCTCTTAGATTATCATCATTTTCTGAAACCAGATTAAAAAAGAGATACACATGAACATTTCTGCAGCTGATATTGTTATATATGGTATTATCATATAGTGACAGGGGTCGGGAACCTGTGGCCTTGAGGCCACATGTGGCCTTCTAGGTCCCTGGGTGTGGCCTTTTGACTGAGTCCAAGTTTTATAGAACAAATCCTTTTATTAAGGGGATTTGTTCTGTGAATTTTGGATTCCAACAAAGGGCCACAACCGAGGACCTAGAAGGCCACATGTGGCCTCCAGGCCACAGGTTCCCCACCCCTGAATAGTCTTATGTGTCATTGATTTAAAAACCATAAAATAGGTTGAGGATGATGATAACCATATTTTTATTAATTTATTGGATTCTGTGCATGAACAAGCTCTTATATGTACAGCATATGTAAACATGGCCTTTTAACCTCTGTAGACAGCCAACAATAACATCAGACCTTCTCTTCTTATAGTCTGGACTCTGACTCATTTTGATGGTTTCCTATAGAGAATAAACTTAGTGAGAGTCAGTACTTCAGACCAAATGTAGAGAAGTATGCCTCAGTCTCACTGGCATAGCTCCCTTTGCATCTTGCTGTTTTCTGTAAAATTGTATTACTTGAATGGGTCATTCTCATAGGTTAGGAAAGGCCCTCAGGGGAATCTGATTATTAAACAGGCCCCCAAAGTACTGTCAGTAAAATCATTGATTAAAATGTATTTAGACTCAGAAAACAAAATCAGATAAAGAGAAAAGCAATATTTAGCACACTGCTGAAGAAACTGACATTCTGCATTAGAGCTAAGTCAATATTTTTACAAATTGCCTTGCAAAGAGAGTTTATGATGGTTTCTTGCTACTTTCATGTTCTTTCCCAAACATTGAGTAGTATAGTTTAGCAGACATAATATAAAACTGTAAATACCAGTTTTCCAGGTATCTTAAACATATATTAACTAATTTCCCTGGCTTTTATTATCTTCCATTTTCATAGTTCCTCTAGTGACACTGACTATAAACAGCATGAAGGCGAGTAGCCACAAATGAAAACAGAAGAAGTAGGAGCTGCAAAACCATTTGTTTGAAAAAAGGTTCAAACCAACCATTGAAGCCTTAAGTTCACAAATTTGATTCAGACATACATCTATTTTTTGGGGGGGGGGTTGGGGAGAGTGAAGCAATTGGGGTTAAGTGACTTGCCCAAGGCCACATAGCTAGTAAGTGTCTGAGGCTGGATTTGAACTTAAGCCCTCTTGACTCCAAGGCTGGTGCTCTATCCACTGCACCATCTAGCTGCCCCTCAGATGTACATCTAAATAACCAATTTTACCTCAGGACTAAAAGAAACTTTCTCCTTGAGAAAAGATAATCTATCATGTGACTAATTAATAAAATGCTGAAAAGAAAAATAAAAGATTCAAACCCTGAGTTTGCTTTCCCCCTTTATGATATAAAGAAGTCTCTTTCTTGTCAAGGGTTTTTAAGGCATTATTTGTGTCCAATAATTTAAATTACAGATTGTCCTGTTAGATATGCATTGTATCATGGACAGAGTGCTTCAGTGCTTATGACTTTGAGATAGGAGCACTAGCTATAAATCCTGCCTGAAATATTTGCTTGTAACATTACCCTGCACAAATCACTTAACCTCTCTTGATTCTCAATTTCTTCACCTGTAAAATGAAAGAAAAAAATTATTAAGCCCCCATATGGGTTTAATAAGCATTGGGGATACAAATACAAAATGAGACAATACACGTAGATGACTGGTGACCAGGAAAGGGATTTTGGTATAGGTAGTAAAAGAGACAGTGAGTTGATATATAGGACAATGTATTTACATGGCCTTTCCAGAAACCATGTTAGTATTCATTTGATTACTGTCCCCAAAGCAAGGGATGGAAGGGAGTAGAGGGAGGTCCAAAGTTGAGTGGACTACAGCCAGTTAGTGGGAACAGAGTAATGAGTCCCTTGAAGGGGTATGCATGTATTTCAATTTTCTCTATTAGAAGTTGTAATCATGTATGAACAATATTTAGAAGAAAATCAAAGCTATCAATAGTCATATGAAAAAATGCTCTAAATCACTGATGATTAGATAAATACAAATGAAAACAGTTCTAAGGTACCACCTCACACCCATCAGATTGGCTAACATGACAGAAAAAGAAAATAACAAATGCTGAAGGGGAGATGGAAAAACAGGGACACTGACACACTGTTGTTGGAGTTGTGAACCAGTCCAAACATTCTGGAGAACAATCTGGAACTGTACCTAAAGGGCTATAAAATTGTGCAAAACCTTTGACCTAGCATGTCACTGCTAGGTCTGTATCCAAAAGAGATGAAAGACATGGGAAAAGGATCTATATATTCAAGAGTATTTACAGCGACTCTTTTTATGGTGGCAAAGAATTGGAATTTGAGGGGGTGTTTATCAACTGAGGAACAGCTGAATAAGTTGTGATATATGAGTGTGATAGAATCCTATTGTGCTATAAGAAATGACAAAGGGGAATGGTATCAGAAAAACCTGGAAACACACACTTATATGAACTGATGCAAAGTGAAGTAAACAACTAGGAGAACATTGTACACAGTAACAACAATATTTTAACAATGATCTATTGCAGAGGTTCCCAAACTTATTTGGCCCACTGCCCCCTTTAAAAAAAATTACTCGGTGCACCCCTGGAAATCTACTTTCTTTAACCCTTTAACAGTTTTTTTTTTGAAATTTGTATCATTTCAAAAATATATAAATTTTAAAAAATGATTCATCTTACATTTAATAATTTATTATAAATTTGTGGGGCTTTTTCCTGCATTGAAATTTTGATGATGGAATATTGTATCATACTAATGCATGCTGGACTTTCCAACATGCTCACCTGCCAACACTTGCTTGTTAAGACCTGTTGGCAGGTCATATATATCTATATATCTATATCTATATATACATATGTGTGTGTGTGTGTGTGTATACATATGTATATAACTGATCAGTTATAACTTGCATTTTGTGTATTTATTTGGAAAATAATGTAACCACTTTGACTTTAACTCAGTTACACAACAGATGGAACATGTACAAATAGTTTTTCA
Source organism: Phascolarctos cinereus (assembly GCF_003287225.1). NCBI lineage: Eukaryota > Metazoa > Chordata > Mammalia > Diprotodontia > Phascolarctidae > Phascolarctos > Phascolarctos cinereus. Next base: position 127,550,906 of record NW_027555958.1, read on the forward strand.
AAATTTCCTTCTCTTCTCTTTTTCCCTTATGCTTCCACCGTCCCCTTATATTTATTCAATGCCTCCCAATTGCACCTGAGGCTACTACTGCCCCCCTCCCCGGATCATTCAGGGGCCTCCAGGGGGCTGTATTACCTACTTTGGAAACCTATGATTGTGAAAGACAGCTACTCTGATTAAGACAATGATTCAAGACAGTTCCAAAGGACCTATGATGAAAAATATGTACCTGCAGAGAGAGAGAACTGATGAGCTCTGAATGCAGATTGGGGCACACTTTTTTCCCCTTTATTTTTCTTGCTTTATTATCTTTTTTGCAACATAACTAATATGGAAATACATTTTGCATGACTTCACATGTATATTTGATATCATATTGCTTGCCTTCTTAATGGGTGAAGGAGGGGCTAGAGGAAGGGTGATAATATGGAACTCAAAAATGTTATAAATGAATGTTGAAAATTAATTTTTAAAAAGTTGTAATTATGTAAAATATGGTAATTGGTTCTAGCCCAATGGAAATAATCAGTACAAATTCAAATAATGCAATCATTTCACTGAATTCCCACTAATCAGGACGTAGCTGCAAATATCTCTGAGACTAGGGCACAATTTCTGGAGGTCCAGTTCTAGAGTGTTATTCCTGGTGGGGAGAAGGGCAAGGGCAGTAAGTGGTAGAGCCAGGTGCAAAATGGCCAAGGTGGACTGCTAGATGCTATGGAGAGGTCTGGTATGGGGCTGGTTAAATATAGTAAGCAAGGTGAGTACTCCTTCATTCATTCATTCACTCATCTATCCCCAGAGTCCCCAGGGCAGTAGTTCTAAAAATGAGTAGATAAGAATAGCACCTACCTCCTCGGTAGTATTGTTTGGATCCAATGAGATTATGCTTAAAAATATTTCCCAAACCTTAAATCACTAAGTAAATTCAGCTGTTACTATTTCTATGTACAATTTCAAAAATCCTCATTAGACAGCTTAAATAATAGTCTAAGCTTAAACTAACACACACACACACACACACACACACACAAACATACACACATTTAATTGGGAAAGCTTTATTTTTGGGTAAAAAGATTGTTGATATTTATTTTTGGAGCAGACTAATGATTTCATTAGTGTAAAGAACTATGGATGAGAAGCAGATTGGCACATTCTCTAAAATTTATGGTCTTAGATGCTTGGGGCTCTGAGAAGTTAAATGATTTGCTCAAGGTCACAGAGACCTTGCATAGGAGACAGGGTTTGAACTCAGGTCTTTTTGACTCTGAGTGCAGCTCTCCAGCTAGTAAATGTCTGAGGCTGGATTTGAACTCAGAAAGATGAGTCTTCCTGACTCCAGGTCCAACACTCTAGCCACTGTGCCACCTAGCTGAATTCTTGCATTGGCCACATCCAAAAAATATGTCTTCATCTACAAACCAGGTATATTACTTCTCAAGAAGTAGGTAGGATGGTTTCATCCTAGGTCCTTTGGTATCATGGTCATTGTGTTGATCAGAATTTTATTGTTATTGTATAAATTGTTCTCTCAGTCCTGCTTACTCTACAGCATCAATTCGTACAAGTTTTCCCAGGTGTCTCTGAAATCATTCCCTTTATTATCACTTATAGCATATTAGTATTTCATTACATTAATATACCATAATTTGTTCAGCCACACTCTAACTTGTAGATACTCCCTTAGTTTCCACTTTTTTGTCACCACAAAAAGAGCTTCTATAAATATTCTTGTACATAGAGCTTCTTTTCTTCTTTCATTGATATCTTCAGGATATAGGACTAACAGTGGTATTGGCACAGTTTAGTATCTTTTGGGTCATAGTTCTGACTTGCTTTCCAGCAATTCAGAGCTCTATCAACAGTACATTCACATGCTCATTTTCCTGCAGTCTTTTCTGTTCTTTTTTGTCAACTTTGCCAATTTGATAGGGGTGAGGAGGCAGAGCCTTATAATTTCCTTCATTTATATTTCTCTAATTATTAGTGATTTGGAGCATTTTTTCATATGGTTATTGATAGCTTGGATTTCTTTCTCTGAAAGCTGACTATTTGTATCCTTTGACCATTTATCAATTAGGAAATGCCTCATATTCATATAAAAATTTTATCACTACCTTGAGATTTATATCTTGGAAATGAGACCTTTATCAGAGAAACTGGGTACAAATATTTCCCCTAGCTATTTGTTTCCCTTCTAATTTTAGCTGCATCTGCTGTCTTTGTGCTAAACCTTTAAAATTTTATATTATCAAAAATATCCATTTTACCTTTTGCGATCATCTCTATACCTTGTTTGGCCATGAACTCTTCCACCCGGATAAGAAATGTAATTTCTTCCTTGCTTCTCTAATTTGTTTATGACGTCATTCTTTATGTCTAAGTCACGTATCCATTTATAGCAAATTTTGGCATATAGTGTGAGCATTGGTTTATATATAGTTTTCACCAGACTGCTTCCCAATTTTTTCAGCAGTTTTTGTCAAATAGTGAATAGCTGGGCTTTTAGGGGTTATTGAATATTAGGCTACTCTGTTCGTTTCCTTCTGTATTCTTGGTCACTAAACTATTCTACTGGTCACCTTCTCTATTTGGCAACCAGTACCAAATCATATTCTATGATTATTGGTTAGTAGTATAATTTGGTATCTGGTACTGGTAGGCTCCCTTCATTTCCACCTTTTTCCTCCATTATTTCTCTTGAGATTCTCGACCTTTTGTTCCTCCAAATGAATTTCATTATTATTTTTTTCTAGCTTTTTAAAGCAATACTTTGGTTGTTTGGTCAGTCACTGGATTAAGTAAATTAATTTAAACAGTGTTGTCATTTTTATTATATTGACTAGGCTGATCCATTCGTATGAACTTTTTAAAAAGTACAGTAGGAAGCTAGCCTTTAATGAAGTATAAGTCTATTGTGTCACCAAGGTATGAGACTGATCTGGGATTCCTCAAAGTTAGTCTAGTAGAATATAATCCCTGGCAGGTCCTACAAAGCTGGAAAGGTTTCGAGTGTGAGTTTACTCTGTGATCTAAAGACCAGGCTAGCTAAGTTTGGAGAAGGCTGATCACCAGAGAATTGTCCACTAGTTTATGCATTTTTCCAGCCACAGAAATTAATGAAAATGGTCTACTATGAAGAAGGGTTGAAATCTTCATTGGTGAAGGGAATACCCACATAGATGAAATCACGTATTCTTATAGGTATCAAAATATAACAGGCATATAATTTAAAATAACTACATTTTATACTATTTGTTTCTATTATTGTGTTTAAATATATTTATTCATGTTTTTTTTCCCTGTACCCAATTACAGTTTAACGTATGGAAAGACACCGGCCAAGCTTTTTTTATAATTCCTCCCAGTCCTCAATGCTCTGCTCTTGATATATGTATGAATGCTGACTACTAACCTATGATAAAATAAAAGGCTTTGATGATCTTCATCCATCTCCTTGGGCTTGGGAATGTTGGATTAATATTTGTGATCCAAACCTAAAAGTCTTTATGAATACCATGAACAGAAATATCAAATGTATAAAGTAAAAGAAATAAAGTGCTAAATAGAAAATAAGATATAAAACACTCCTAAGTAGTAAACAGTGAGAAAGAAACAAGTTGGTGGTTTGAATAATATGAACTGAGATCTCAGGAAAACTCATTGGTAAACTTGTGGGATGATATAAAATATTTATTTCTACATTGCTCATCTTTTATGCATTTCAGTGTGCTTTTGAAAATGCTTCTTTAATACTTCAAAGGACCTATGATTTCATCAATGTAGTTATTCCCTCTGTGGATACAAATTGCAATCTATCCCTGCATCGCCCCTAGTACAATGCCTGGCACATGGTAGGAAATGATTGTTGACTGAATGACTCATTCAGTGAGATTCTTGTCCACGGTATCTCATAGATCCACTCAATGTATTTGAAAGTCTTCCTCCAGGTCTTTTTTACTCTTTTAGTTAACGCTATAGCACACAGGCTGTCCATTTGTTATTCCTTACTCTTGCCATTTAACAGGCCTACTATCTAGTTCCTCATTAATATCTCACATTTCTTAAACAGAGGTAATCACTGCAATATACTTCAACGTAACCTTACCTACTGTATGTCTCACCATTGCCCTTCTGGTCACCTTTAACTTTGATTTGTCATAGTCAGGGGTATTTAAAGATTATCAACTCTGCAGCATTGCCAGGAAAACAATGGTGTTAAAAATTAAATTCCATAGGCATTTATTAATCACTTACCATGTACCAGGTACTATCCTAAGTTCTGGAGCTACATGACCAAAATGAAACGGCTCTTATTCTCAAGGAATTAATATTCTACTGGAGGAAACAACACCGACACAAATAAGTAAACAGAAAGAAATTTCGAGATGAGGGAACACCACCAACTGGGTGGAATCATAAGAAGCCTCTTTTAGGAGGTGGTGCTCGAGCTAAGCCTTGAGAGGATCCAGCAATTCTGAGAGGAAAAAGTGAAGAGGGAGAATCTTCTTGGTCTTGGAAAAAACATGGAGACAAGATGGAATATGTCAGGGAGTGGCTCAGGATCATGAAAGGCACTGTACAACTTCCTACATGTGCTTCAAATTCCTCTCTTTTTCCTATTCAACTATGGGCTCAACTCACTATCAATCTGCAATGCTCACACAGATATGCACACATATCCACATACACCGATTCAGTGGGGTCATCTGACTGCATGTCATCATCGAGGCAAATGATATTTTTCATCCATTTTGTTTTTCTTGTATGAGTTATTAGTCCAATCTCATTGAACATTTTGAGGTTTGCTACAATCACCACACTATTATTTGCAAAATAAGCATTTGCAAGTAATAAGGCCAATTTCCCCAGAGTCTTCTTTGGTGACTCTTTGGCATTACGTGATGTGCAAATGGGAAGTGGTAGGAGGGAATCATGTTTCTTCAGCCTCCACTTAGATATGTGCCACAATTGTGACTACTGAACTTTTAATGTGGGTGCCCCTGTGCAAGGTGGGACAGAGCTGATAGTAGCACTGGAGTGGGAATTCCCTTCCCTATGCAGGGGAGGAGGAAAGCTCATTGTCTATTGGTCACTGGCAGTTAAGGACCAATCACCTGCTTTGTATTGAAAATAAAGATATGGATCAGGGAACAGAAAACTAACAGTGCCTTTCTTTTCTCTCTATAATTGGGCAGCAATACTTCATTGACTCAACAAACGAGCAGCTGCACTAATATTTGATAACACATTGGATATGTGTGGTGAGTTTGAGTCAACAGTGGAGAATAACACTGAAATTGAGAACCTAGGTAACTGAGAGAATGGCGGTACTTTTAGTGATGTAAAAGTTTAGAAGATAGTAGGCTTTGAGGGTGGGGAAGAATGACAAGCTCTGTTGTGGATAGGTTGAGTTAGAGATACCTACGAAACATCCAATTAGAGATGCCTAAAAGACAGTTGGTGACTGTAGCTTATGAGAGAGAGAGAGAGAGACTCTTTGGGAATCATCTTCGTAGAGACAATTATTGAATTCCTGGCAGTTGATGAGATCGCCAAAGGAAATAGTTTAGAGGGAAAAGAAAAGAAGTTCACTCAGGGTTAGCAGGCCATGACTGTTGCAAAATGAAGATCCAGCAAAGGAGACTGAGGAGTAGACAGAAGAAGATCCAACAGAGAATAATGTCATGAAAGCCCTGAGAGGAGAGAGTATCCAGGAAAAAATGGTGAAGACTAAGAAGGACCACTAAATTCAACCAAGCAATCATTGGTAACTGAAGAAGGCAGTGTTGTCTGAAGGATAAGATTGGAAACCAGAACGCAGAGAGTTTGGAAGATGGTGAAAGGGGAAGAAGTGGAGGCACTGAGTATAAGTGACTTCCTTTTTTTAGGGTTTTTTTTTCCTTTTTAGGCAATGGAGGTTAAGTGACTTGCCCCAGGTCACACAGCTAGCAAGTGTCAAGTATTTGGTCTGAGGTCGGATTTGAACTCAGGTACTCCTGACTTCAGGGCTGGTGCTCTATCCACTGCACCACCTAGCTGCCCCTTATAAGTGACTTCCTTAAAGAGTTGAACCATAGTGAGAGGAGAGGTATACAGGATGACAGGTAGTGGGAGTGGTAGGATAAGGAAACTCCTGCCACCAATGTAGGCCAGTACCTTTCTGTAAATAATAAATGAATCACCTAGGTCCCTGAGAGGCTGAATTACTTGCCCAGGGTCATCCAGCAAATTAGTATTGGAGGTAAGCCTTTAAACTAGGTCTGCTGGACTCTGAGGGCATCCACTATACCAAAGTGGTTTGGTAATTATCCTGGAATGTTTGACTAGTTTTCAATAAATCTAAACTATATATTTTCTTATTTTTTATATCACTAGGTCCAGAAATTAGGCTTGTTAATTTCCTTTTTATGTTTTCAAATCCTTGTGCTTTCAGTCCTCACTTTTCAGCTGAGTAACTATAGCATCAGGCTCATTTTTATGGATTTTAATAAGTTTTGGTCTCTCTGGACTCCTTAAATTTGAATATTCAAACTCTACCTAGTTAATTTTTTCTTTAAATTCCTCAAATGCATTTTTAATTGTTTTCTTAATACAAATAGGGTACAAATAAATGCCTTGAGGGAGTCCTCCATTCACACAAGGGAAATTCTTAGAAGTGCTATTAATTTTAAGAGACCTGATTAAGTGGAACTTACCACCAAATTACCATTTAGACATTATTTTGCATTGAACATTTTCATTATAGTTTGTAGTAGTATGAACTACGTGCATAGACTTCACATTATATCTGACTGTGCCTCTACCACTATACTGAAACAATTCCTTCCAAGGTCATTAGTGATCTCCTTGCTACATCACATGGTCTTTTTCTCCCCTTTCTTTCTCTCTCTTGACTTCTCTGTACCATCTAAGATGCTGGATCAACTCTTTCTTCTTGATATTCTGTATTCACTTGTTATACACAACATGACATTCTTACTTTTTTCACTGTCCTTTCTCTGCATCTTTTTGCTGTTTCCTTATGCTCCTCTCAAGCAGGGATGTCCTCCAAAGATCTACCCTTGTCTCTTTTATGTTCTATTAACTCTCTCTTCATAATATCCTACACTGCCCCATCTCCAATTATCACCTCCATAAAGATGAGCACAAAATCATTATTTCTATCCCTGACCTGTCCCCAGAACTCCATTTTAATATTTCCAACTGCCTGCATGACATCTCTACTTAAATATCCTACCAGGATTTAAAACTCAACAGTTCCAAGCTGAGCTCACCTCCCCATCAAAAACTTCCCTTCCTCTGACACCTTTGTCTCTTTTGATAGTACCACTATTCTCCAGGTCATGTAGTTATGGCACTTTCCTACTGAAGAAGCTTCAGTGGCTCCCACTTGCCTCTAGTATCAAATTCAAACATCTTTGTTTAGTATTTAAAGTCCTTACTAATATGGCTCCAGCCTATATTTCTAGGCTCATTTCATATTCTTCTTTCTCACACACATTGTATTTCAAACAAACTGGCTTAGTTGTTGTTTCCCAAACACACCATTCCATGTACCACCACTTTTGAATGGACTGCCTTCCTGCCCTGCCTTGAATGCTGTCCTTTATCACCTTTTTTCTCTCAGAATTTTCAGCTCTCTTTCAGGTTCAGTCAAGTCTTGCATCATAAGATCATCAATTTGGGACTGGAAGGGAAGTTGGAGATTATCAAGTTCAAATCCCTCATTTTAGGGATGAAGAAACTGAAGTTGAGTGAAGTTAGGCAACTTGCTGAATCAGGATTTGAACTCAGGTCTTCCTAGCTCCAAGGCCATCACTCTATCCACTGAACAACCTCGCTGCCACATGAGGCCTTTGATAATCCCTTCCCCTACCCCATCCCCTGCCACAAAAAAAAAAAAAGATTTGTTTTGATTGTACTTATCTCTGAATATTTTTACCCCCACTTCCCCCATAAAACATAAGCTCCTTGAAGACAGGGGCCATTTCAGTTTTGCTTTGTAGCTACAGGTCTAGCACTGTGACTTGCACATGGTAGTGGTTTAAAAATGCTTGTTTAGTGGATTAAATAGAATCTTTGACTGTTCCCTCTTCCAACCCCAGTCATATAGTTAGATGTCAAGTTCTGTCAACTTGACCTCAACAAAATTTCTCTACCTCTTCTTTTCAACTGCCAGTGCTTTCCTGTTCAGGCTCTTATCTCTTCTGACCAAGGATTTTATAATGGCCTCCTATCCAGTCTCTGCATCTAATCTATATTCTCTCTAATCCATTCTTCACAGCATTGTCCAAAGTATAACGAATAAAGTAAAAATTAATCCTGTAGAGGCCACTTAAGGACTTCTACAATTGAGCTATAAGTGACTTTCTAGTCTTAAACTACTTTCCTTCAAATAATCTACATTCCATTCCGACTGTTATTATCTATTACTATTTTCATTGGGCTATCTCGTATCTCTATGCCTTTGCTCACATGTACCCTCTATTTGAATGAACTCTCCATTTCTACATTATCTCCATCTATTAAAGTCCCTTCTTCCAGAGCTCACATACAATTATGCATATATATATATATATATATATATATATATATATATATATGTATATGTATATTTCTAGGTATCTCTCTATCCTAGGCTAGGCTAGTCTTTGGACAGTGGCAGTATCCAGCTTGATAAGACCTGCCTGAGCTTCTACTCTTCTGGCAGAACTTCTGAAAGTTCAAGATCATCTCCAAAGTGTTTTAATTACCTCTTTAGGTCTGGGATTCCTAATCTTTTTTTGTGTCATGAACACCTGGGTAACCTGGTATAGCTTATGGGCCCCTTCTTAGAATCATGTTTTTAAAAGCATAAAATAAAATACATAGGATTACAAAGCACACCGATCTTATTGAAGTTCAATTACCAATATATTAAAAGGTCTAAGTTCAAGGACCTGAGATTAAGAACCCCTGGTCTAGGCAATTAAAAGACTTAATTTGCAGAAAAATCAACCAGAAAAATTAACATATCTCTCTTACCCTACAAACTGCTCATGAATTCAGTTCCATAATTCAACAGCCATTAAGCATAAGGGGTCCATGACACAAAAAAGCTAGGAAGTCAGACCTCGAGTTCATTGAAACCTTTTGGAGGTGACCCTGGGTTCTCAAAAGTTCTACCAGGAGATTGGATGTACTGGTCCTACCAAGCTGGTAAGGCACACTGCATGGCTATGATCCAACATGAGCCAGGCATTGAACCAGGGTAGTGAGTATAGAATGGTTTAAAAAATTGCTACTGCCCTGAATCCTAGGAGGAAGGAAATGGAGAAGTGACAGATAAAATAGATGCACACATAAATAAATGTAAAGCAATTTGAAGAGGGTGAGAGCATTAAGTATTGGAGAATTAGGGTTAGATTTCCCCGAAGAAGTGACATGGAATCCCAGGACAATCCACTAGGGACCTTGTTGAATCCTTCAGTCGGTCTGAAGAGAGCAACAGGTTCCATCGCTGTTCCTGAATATATTTTCAATTCAAAAGGAGGCACTAATTTATCTCATAACTTTCAATTGTCAATCTGTGCCAGGTCTTACATCTATAAGCACAATGATATTATGTCATTAAGACATTTAATCAGCACAGTGTATCTTAGCTCCAAATCTCAAATTCACAGAAAGGCAAATTTATTTTTAACAGATGTATAGTCAAAAATTTAAAAAGCAAGACAAATTGCTGCTGGCAAGGTCAGGCTCCCTCAAGGCAAGAAGAATATATAAATGGCAGTGGTGCAAACTCACTCTTTTCTGCAGCTTATGAAATAAGTCACCAAAAGGCAAAGTATTAGATGTAGGGTACATACTTGCCTGCCATTTTTATTCCTTCTGAGAGAGAGAGAGAGAGAGAGAGAGAGAGAGATGACTAAATCTCCATTTTAATAACTGCTGTCAAGAGTTCTGCTCTGTAAGGCCTATTTCAGCAATTTTCAGTGGTAATATATGGCATTTTCTTGATTAACAACCATTTTATAACTCGTGTAATTGGCCACAAATCAGGAAGATGTCATAATGTAGCAAGAAAACAGTCCCATCTCCATCATAGCCTTGGCTTGGCTTCTTGGAGGATATATGATTTGAGGAGTTGGTAGGTTTTCATTATTTTAACTAGTATACTACCTGAAGTGAGAAAAGAAAAATTCAAAATGAATGATCACTCCCGTCTCCTTTCCCTTTATACACTGGCCAATATTGGACTTACTTTCTGGAAGACCCTCCAGGATAAACTGAATTTTGGAAAGACTTCGGAGCAAAGCAGCAATTTAACCCTGACATTTTCTGCTGATGCTAAGCTCTAGTAGGGGTATGCTGGGGAAGTCAGAGTGGAGGGAGGAATTGAGAGAGGTAAAGTTTTTTCTATAAAGTAATGAGATTAATTCCTCAATGATGTAGGAAAAAGCATTTTGGAGCCTGGCCTTGTATGTTATAGGCTTTCCAGGTAGCTGTACAATATGTGCTGCAAGTCATTAGGTAAACAGGGAGCATAAATTCACATGTGGCATAAACAAAATTCTGGTCAAAAAAGGCATTTTTGTAATGGGATTTTACTGTATTAGAGCCATCTCTAAAGGGATAGAAGTGTATAATAGCCACATTAGCCTTAGCTGGAGATAAGAATGACTAATTCAGACCATACTGGATTTGAAGGATTGTGACTAAAAGTAGATGAAGAAGTGAAAGCTGCATGGAATGGGGACCATTCACAGAACACTGAAACACATGAATGGAGACTCTCAGTCTTCAAACCACTTTAGGCACAAAGCAGTGTGTCTAAGTGCATATGGAGGCACTTAGGATTTTAACATCTTTTACTTTGATTGATTTAGTCCTTACTGAAGCCTATAAATGCTTTGTAGGGAGTCTGACAGAGACACAAAATTAATGTTGAAGATTCCAGATAATAATAGGGAGGTTTATTTGCTTTAACCTGAAGTTAACACACATGCTGCCTAACACTCAATTATGTTTTGATAGCTGTTCTGGAATGCTGGGTGCTTTATTGATTATGCTAATTCTGATTTGACTGCTTTGTGGCAGGTGGTGTTATTGCCTGGTGGGTGATTCTGCACTTTAATATCTTGTGTTGATCAATATTGGAATAGGTTGGATTAATTCAGTTCTCAAATGCTGAATAAAGCTGAATTGTGAATGAGTTGATACTGAAATATGTTAAATTGATTTTGATTTGGTGTATGAACATTAATATCTTCATCATGGGTTATATTTGCAATGTATACTTAGTATCACACTGAAGTCTATGTAGTTGATGAGATCAGAGATTGAAGGCTAGAAAGGGCCTCAGAGATCATCTGGTCAAGTCCCATCCCAGATGATGAAACTGAGAGCAAAGGCAGGTTAAGAGATGTGCACAGTCACACAAATTAGTAAACTTTCATTAACATTTGCAAAATTAATTATATTAAAGAAGTCAAGGACTTGTGGATCAAATTCCTATGTGATGCTATTTCAGTTTGTCTTAAATTTCAGTTTAATCTTCCAGTATTGTTTCCATCTCATTATAAATAAGTTTTGGGTTAAAGAGGTGGTTGTAGACATTTCAACATCATATACTTTGGGAAAGTTATATATTGGGAGAGTTCAAATATTAAAAAACAGTAAAGTACTCTGCATTGAAAATTTTATATCAACACTAAATTACATGATCTTTAATTTTTCTCTAGACTGAAATGCACTGGGAAGCTTTGGTCATTTAGGAAAATACATTGGCATGATACATATTTTTAGGCTGACATTCTCCAGGGTTGCATCTGTTTGGACCAGATGTATGCCTTATGTACAGTCCAGGCTGAGTCTGGATTTTCAGTGTGGAACTGGAATGAGGCATTCTCTCATTTTTATAGGAGTGAATTCCTGAGGGTAATAAAGTTTTCTTAAGGCAATTCAATAGATATTTTATAGGGTTAAGATTAAAAACATAGACAAAATGTGCTCCAGCTCACACTTCACAATTCAGCAGATACTAATCACTTCTTGCCTCTCTAAACCGTTTGTCTGTAGCTGCCGGTTACATTGTACTGCTTTTGAGTCTGGCCAATACTTTGGGGTGGCCACAGAGAGAAATGCTTGAAGGACATTCTACACACTGTTCTGCTACCTTGCAATTTAGAATCAATAAGATTTAATATTTTATCTAGATTCACTGCATTTAGAACCAGGCTCCTCTGATGTGCTATTCTTATCAGAGTAATTCCAATTCATGTTATATGTGAGTCTGAGGCTTTTTCATCATTAGTCTTACTGGCTTCCCATTTGTCCCTATATGTTCTCTGACCTGTTTAGTGTCAAACTAAAAAGTTCACCTAGGTTCAGAACCAATGAAACAACAGAGACATTCTATCAGACTTGATGCTTTACCAAAAACAAACAGTGGTCTCATTTAAATCCTAGACAGCTTATAATTATCAGTGATGAATAGCCACTACGATGTATGGCTATGAAAAAACACAACTGTGTTTTTAGATATTTAAACAAGTCAATAAACAAATTTGGAAAATAAATATATAACATTCCACAAATAAGTGTTTAGGAAAACAGAACTAATACAAAGAGAAAAGGTAGATGTCACACCATTCAGTAGTTTTATAGTCTTAAATTCAATCTGAATCAAAAGAATTGCTCCTTGAATAAGAAAAAGGTAGTTTGGGAAAAAAAAAAACTTCCCAAAATTCTGAAAGCCTCTTTGGAAAACGTGCCACAGTAACAAAGCTGAAAGTTTCAGATAGGCAATTATACCCCACCTGCCAAAATGTCTCATCCAAATGTAATTGGCTTGGTCATTTTTCATTTTCATCTTTTAAGAGAAAGCATAATATTGATTCCCACTGTTAAAAACTTAACCTTCCTCATTTGAAAATAGGCAAAGTGACTCTTCAGAGCTTATGTTTATAATGAATTATGGGTTGTCTCTCATATGATAGAAGCAAAAATGTATAATGATGCTTTATGACACTTAAGTATTTAGAGATTTGGAGAGGAAAGTTGCTCTAGATAAGAGATCAAAGAATTGCTACATAACTAAACAGATATCAAAGGAACTTCTAAAAATATTCTTGTTCTTAAATAGATGAAGATGGAGAAACAGGATGGTGTCATGGTTAGTACACCAAGCTCAGAGTCCCACCTTTGAACACATACTGGCTGTGTGACCCTGAGCAAGTTATATAATCTCTTGGTGTCCTAAAAGCAACTTACTAAGTTGCAGAGTACATACAGATGTGCATTGTTGGGGCAATTTTCTCACTGATAGTTCTTAATACTAATGTCATGACAGGTCCAGTCTGAAAATATAAATGAAGAGAAGTTCTTCCACCAAATGTACCACAGTTCAACTTTATATGATAAATGGATGTCATGCTTACCTTTAACATCATTTGCTAGCCTCTTAGCTTCATTTAGAACTCTGAAGCTCTTCTGAAGAGAACCCTTGGCATCATCCTTTAATGAACCTTGAGGACCAGATGCCTATGGACAAAAGAAAGAATATCATGTACCTAAAAATATTCATTTTCCTTTGGTATAAGCTGAATGGTTTGTCATTATAAAAATAGAGTATCTAGGTTAAATCATGGAAATATCAAGTAATAGTCAATAAGTTCCTAATTGTCTTCCATTATTCCTATAAGATGAAATAAACAAAAATGTTATTGCTTTATGAATTTAATGTATTTTATAAGACCATTGTACTGATAATAATCCAATTAAAATAGATAAAGCAATTTATCAGTAAATTAGGAACAAAGAATAGAAATGACTTTAATAACCTTAATATGCTTTTCTCATCCCAATTATCTTAATTTTCTACAAAACTAAAATAATAGTGCAATGTCAGTTGCTTCCCAGAGAGGAAGCAGAGATAGCAACAAATATTCCCAGCATACCTAGTCTCAGCCTAGGAGTATGGTTGATCAAGACCATTCATGGCATCTACCTATATGATAGGTAAAGGCACACAGCTGTGTGAGAAAGAGACAGCATTTGTACGTACAATTAGCAACTGCTTCACTCACTATGGTGATTGATTTCTGTTTGGCATGGTGGTTAAATTGGATCCTATGTATATTTGTGAACCTGGAGTTTTACTGAGTGAATGAATAATGAGATATGCAAAAGATGGCATGCGATGGGTCGTGATTCCATATGGAAGGAAGGAAAGGAAGAAAGGTGTCTAAGTTTGGGCTGTTACAGCAGATACCAGTCACTGAGAGAGGCTAATAGGTGGTATGGTGGACAGAGTACTTGATCTGGAATTAGATACACTTGAGTTCAAATCTTGCCTTAGACACTAACAAGTTGTCTGACCTCAGGCAAATCACAACCTCTCTCAGTCTTAGTTTCCTTAACTGGAAAATGAGGATAATGTGTCCTGGGATCATTGTGAGGACCAATTAGGGTAATGTATGTTAAGTGTTTTGCAAACCTGAAAGTGCTATATAAATGCCTGCTATAATGATGATGATGATGATGGTGGCGGCGGTGGTGGTGAAGGGTGTTCTGGTACCTGTCTTCATGGTCAATTTCCTGTTAGGGGTATAGGGAACAGGGTTCTAAGCAGTTGTATGCTAGTAAATATTCAACAATTGGTTATTCGGGAAAAATGTATACAGGGTACACTTACAGTATTTTTTCCATTACTTTAAGTTTAGAATGCCAGGAGCGGGGAACCTGCGGCCTGGAGGCCACATGTGGCAGTCTAGTTCCTTGGGTGTAGCCTCTTGACTAAGTCCAAGTTTTATAGAACAAATCTTTTAATTAAGGGGATTTGATCTGTGAAGTTTGGATTCAGTCAAAGGGCTGAACTTGGGCCCCAGAGGGCCACATGGAGCCTCGAGGCCACAGGTTCCCCATGCCTGCTAGACAATATACCACAAAACGATTGAGTCCTGATTTGTAGCATTTGCTGATTTTTGAGGTGTAAATGCTTACACTGAAAGTCTAACAACTGGTTCTCTGGAAGTCAGTTTGAGCTCTCTATGGCATCTATGGCAAGTGTGTCTCTAATGTGACAGTACAGGTTAAGGGGAGAGTATTCCAAGACCTGCCTCTAAGCTAGGGTATTAAGTTATAGGTTTTCTGATTTGTTCTGGTGTTGGCCAGAATCATTTCTCCAATATGAAGCTCTAGATTATTCCTATGTTCTATTAGACATTTTTCCTTTCTTCAGACATTGCTGCTGCTGCTGCTGCTGCTGCTGCTGCTGCTGCTACTGCTTCGAATCAATTGAGCAACTTAATGGAGTTGTGAATAGAAGCTGGGCCCAAAATCAGGAAGACTTGAGTTCAAATCTGTTTCAGACTCTTACTAGCTATATGACCCTGGGCAAGTCACTTGGCACTGTTTACCTCAGTTTCCTCATTTATAAAATGAGCTGGAGAAGGAAATGGCAAACCACTCCAGTACCTTTGCCAAGAAAATTCCAAATAGGGTCATGAAGAGTCGGACATGACTGAAAATGACTAAACGACAACAACAAAAGTGAATCAGTGAATACAAAACTAAAACTGTTTTGTGATGATAACTTTGAATTGAACCGCAAAGGTCTAGTGATACAGATTCTATTTTTAAACCAAAATTAGATAAAAGTGAAACAAAGATAATTGGAAAGATAACTAAAGAGGAGCTTTGAGACATGGATGACCACACATTTTCAAGCTGTATTTTCCTGGACATTTGTTCTGCAAACTCTTCATACCAAGATGCAAACAAATAGTCCTTCATGCATAAATTTTAAATTACAATCATTTCTAATTTATAGAAATGTTCCAGAATTCTAAACCCATATTGTTCAAGTTCTAAATCCATTTCTATTCTTTTTTTTTTCTTTTTTAGGCAACTGGGGTTAAGTGACTTGCCCAGCGTCACACAGCTAGTAATTGTCAAGTGTTTGGTCTGAGGCCGAATTTGAACTCAGGTCCTCCTAACTTCAGGGCCGATGCTCTATTCACTCCGCCACTTAGCTGTCCCTCAAGTTCTAAATCCAAAAGGAGAAGCAATATAGTGTTGTGGATAGAGAGCTGGTCTTGGAGGCTGGAGAGCCAGGGTTCAAGACCCACCTCTGACATATCCTGGCTGAATTAACATATCTCTTCATCGTCTACTCTCTCAGGGCCCCCAGGAAATTCTCTAAGATTGTCCATGTTAGGAAAGTTGCTGATCTGCATTTGCTGAGGGAGTTTACACAATTTAGTTCCTTGAACCAATGAAATCATGGATCTGGACCCAAAACAAAACAATAAATGAATTGAACTGGGGTCATCCCAGATGTAACATTGTACTGAAAAGATTCCTGCAGTCACCATCAGGTTCTATCAATCTCATCCTTTGCATCTTAAGTCAAAGAGACTGCAGAATTAAGCACTTTTGTAGTTAAATTCTACATTAAAATGCAGAAGAGAAACACATTTAAATCAATTAATCCCATATAAGTTTAGGAACTGTGGGACTCATCAAGCAATTTTATGAAATTGATTAAAGAGTACATTAGAAGTGCCTTTATTGAAGAAAGGGCAGCTATGTGGCACACTGGATAGAGTGCCAGGTTTGGAGTCAAGAAGTCCTGAGTTCAAATGTGGTCTTAGACATATGGCAGGCAAGAACCTAACATGAATCACCCACGTGAGATGCAGATACAGCTTAAGTCTGGAGGTCAAGATGGGATTGGCAGTTTTCACTAGTCCTCCCATGGAGCCTCAAGGGAGAGTGGGAGTACTTCTCCTCTGTCCATTATTCCGATCAGTGCTATGAGGCCATGAACACAATTTACTCTTTCACACTAATTCTCTTCCACAAGGCAAATCTTCAAAGACTGTTATCATAATCCCTATCCCGAGTGTTCACCCTCTGCTCCAGATTATTTTTAGTTCCTTAGACTGATCCTCATATGACATAATCTCAGATGGGATATTCATAGGTGAATTCCTCTAGGCCCTAACTCACAGCCTAGTTATTACTAGTCAACACATAGTTCTAACAAGCTTATTGATGTGTTTTCCCTAACAGGTTAGTAGTAATAAATTAAAAATGATTGTGGGGATGGGTAAACTAGTAGGTGTTTGTTCAATGATAGCAACAAGGAGAGTTCACAGCCTGATGATAAGTCAAGAGACAACTCTTCTGCCCCCCTCCAAAAAAAAAAAAGAATATACACAAGAACTAAAGAGTACAATGACATAGGGTCATTTGATGGTAGTGAAGAGGTCTAGGGGTTTTGGGGTGCTGGGACCCCAAGATCACGGTACCGGGCCCTGTCTGCAAGAATTCAACTCAAATCTTCTTCAGCCAGATGAAAAGTTTATTAGTGGTAAAACATATAGGCCAGGTGACGCCCATAAGGACGAGCTGGCATGAGAGGTTCTCAGCCTTTTGAGCATGAGATTCTCAGCATCTGAATGAGGGCCAAGGTGGATCTTAAATACTAAAGTAACTTTGGGTGGCCAGAGAAGGGGGTTGGGTAAAGGGTCTAGGTAACAATTCTAATTGAGGAGGTCTGCAAGATTGAATAGACAATGGGAATAGATAATGGAGGAACAGGAAGGCAGAAGTTTGAAAGGCATCTGCACAAAATCAAGGTGGGGCTAGGACTTTCAAAAGGAGACAAAGGAAGGCCTTTCTGGGGCCTATAGACAAGAGGGAGCCTAAGGCTTTTAGGGCACATCTGAATAAAAATAAGGTAAAGCTAAGGCTTTCAAAGGGAGATGAGGGTCTGGGGCCTGTAAGTCAGATTCCCTTTGGGGCAAAGGGTGGAAGATCTTGGTTTGAGCCCTGCCTCATCAGTAGGGCCCTAAATGACCCCTAAAGGCAATTTCTTTAGGAGGGGTTTGTGGAATATTCTTACAAAGTACGGTAACCGATTTGTATAATTATGTCCTGAGTCATCAAAAATGTTAAATTATGCTCCATATGACTGTTTAAGACTATAAATTGCAGAGCAATCTGCATTGATAGGAAAAATTTTGCTCATGAAGTGTTCCCTAGTCTGATGAAATTACAGATTTCCATCCATCACCAAAAGGGGAAAAAGCCCCTGTTTACGAAGCCTGGGAAACATGCAATGCATTTGAGAGAGTTCCATCACAAACTGCTGGAAAGAGATAAGTTTTGATGTTGGAAGCAATAAGCTTCAGCTCTATGGCAAATGTACTTAAATGGAATATTTCATTCATTCCCTTGCTCTTCTGGATAAATAAGGCATTCTCAGTTAACCAAGCAAGCAAGCATACAACAATTATTTCTTATGTTGCAGGAACTGTATTACGTACTAGGTACACAAACACCAAAATGAAACAGTCCTGCCTGTAAGAGGTTTACATTTTACTGGGCACTCTGAACTGAGTGTATGACAGATCCTGATTCTTGTTCCATTCATCAAATCATCAAGTTTCACTTAAAATTGGAAATTTTTCTCTTCTAGCTCTTTGAGTAGGCTGAAGCAATTATCTTGGGAAGGATGGCTGGATCATCCTCTCTGTTGATCCTTTCATCTTAAAATAGTTGAAGATTATATTATTCCTTTGAATTCTTCCAGGAAATAAATTAACGAGGCCTTACTGCTTCAAGAGGAGCTCCGCCATTTTGAATAAAAAGATCAACCATAAGTGTTGGTGACATGTATCTTATAAGTTTAGAAAGTAAGCCCGTGATAACTAACTGATGTTAGTCAAACAAAGCTGTTTCAATCTATTAGAATTTTAAGTTTCCTTTTTAGTACTACTTGATGTCATTGAAGCTTATTGCTAATCTCAGGACTAGTGATGACGTACTTAGAAGTATTTTTTTCCTAGTTAATTATAGTTCATACATATTCATAAATAGAGTATCTAAGTCTGTGGGCAATGTTTATAGCATATGTGTCATATAAATTAAGCTACTGATGCTAGGATATAATTTTTTCAACAACTTTTAGCAGCTTTATCAGAAGGCTTTGTTGTAATGGGAACACCCAGTAACAAGAACTTTAGGAATTTTTTTTCTTGGATATTTGGCATAGTAATTGATAGAAAAAAATGTAGATTCTATCATGGGGAAAGAAGTGGGAAAGGATGGCTAATCTATTACTACTATTGTATATTATAATAATTTTATTTTTATTATGTATAGACTTACATGTGTACATGTTGTCTCCCTCATTAAATTGTAAGCTGTCTGGGTGCTGGGATTGTTTCACTTTTGTCTTTGTATCACCAGTTATTGGCACAATGCCTGGTAAGTGCTGAATAAATGCTTTTTTGATTGATTGATATAGCCAAGTACTAATGTTCTCCTAAGCAATCTATCAGTTCAGGAAACCCTTTTAGATTTTTAATCAAAAAGCATCTTTATCATCATCGCGTGTTAGAAATAGTGTTGGATTTGTAGTCAGGGACCTAGGGTTCTTATCCTGGCTATAATATGTGTGACTTTGGGTAATCTGCTTTACTTCTTTAGATTTCATTTTCTTCATCTGTAAAATGAAGTAGGTGGATGAGATGATGAAGATCTCCTTTAGTTTTCAATATACGATCCCTTGATGATCATTAGCATTATTATTTTGGGGATTCTGGCTCTGACTATATTGTTTTTACCTATTTAATTTAATTTAATTTTTAAAAATTTTATTAATTTATTTTGATTTATCAATAATCACTTTCATATCCTTTTGAGTTTAAAATTTTTCTCCCCCTTCCTCCCTACTCAAGAGGTCTAGGGGTTTTGGGGTGCTGGGACCCCAAGATCATGGTACCGGGCCCTGCTGAATGAATTCAACTCAAATCTTCAGCCAGAGGAAAAGTTTATTAGTGATAAATCACATTGACCAGGTGACGCCCGTAAAGACTAGTGGGCATGAGAGGTTCTCAGCCTTTTGAGCGTGAGATTCTCAGCATCTGAATGGGGGCCAGGGTGGATCTTAAATACTAAAGTAACTTTGGGTGGCCAGAGAAGGGGGTTGGGAAAAGGGTCTAGGTAAGGATTCTAATTGGGGAGGTCAGAGAGATTGCAATGGGAATAGATAATGGAGGGAACAGGAAGGCAGAAGTTTGAAAGGCATCTGCACAAAATCAAGGTGGGGCTAGGACTTTCAAAAGGAGACAAAGGAAGTCTATAAGGAAGGCCTTTCTGGGGCCTATAGATAAAAGGGAGCCTAAAGCTTTCAAAGGGAGATGAGGGGAGTCGATTAGGAAATTTGAAGGTTCAAGGGTTTTCCGGGTCCTGTAGATAAACAGGAGCCAGATTCTATTCAGGGCAAGGGTCAAAGGCGCATCTGAATAAGATCTGAAGGTAAGCTAGGGCTTTCAAGGGGAGATAAGAGCTGGGGTCTGTAGACAATTTGGAGCCAGATTCTCTTTGGGGCAAAGGCAAAAATCTTGCCTTGGGCCCTGCCTCCATCACTACCACCCTCCCCAAGACGGCACACAATCTGATATAGGCTATACATTTACATTCCTATTAAACATATTTTCACATTAGTGATGTTGTAAGTAAAAATTAAAACTAATAGGAGGAACCATCAGAAAGAGGAAACAAAACTCAACAGAAGAGAAAAAAAATAGCAATTCAACTTCCATAGTTTTTTCTTTAGATGTGGATAGCATTTTCCATCACGAGGCCTCTGGAGATGTCTTAGATCCTTGTATTGCTGGAAAGGGTTAAGTTTATCAATATTTGACTATATTATTTTTAATCTTATTTCTGAATATTCCCTTAGAAATTTCTTTCCTGGGAAAAGTGTTCATTATCAGGGATCATCATTAATATTCACAGAAAGTATGGGTTCTAAGAAGATACAGGATGATGTTTTCTAAGAAGAGCAATTTAAAAATCATTGACATGGTCTCTGACCTGCTTCATTTATGCTCTGTTCAGCAAATGACTTATTCTAGAAAACAAGTCTGGCATATTTCCACTATGGTTAATGTGCCAAGAGAATATGCAATTTAGATGATTTCATATTTAAATTCTTCTATATAAAGAAAACTGTTCAAGTATATAGAAGAACACACACACATACATATGCGAGTGATTATCTGCTCTGTTTCTATCAAGGACAGTTCAGAGGAAATTGACTTAAATTTTGGCAGGAAATAGCAAGGCTGAAAGTTAGGAAAAATCACTAAACCATAAGAACTTTTTGACTGAGTTGTGAAAAAATAGGATGCATTTGTCCAATGAGATGGTGGAGTAGCCTTCTCTGGATATTTTAAAGGATATAATTTCTGCGATGATATTGGCTACCAGTTATGATGATCTTTTTCTTAGCCTTCATCCTTTTGACTTTGCGTTGGCTTTTGCCATTTCTGACCACAGGTATTCCCCATGACTTCTTATCCCTTGGTTTCTGTGAGACTACTCTCTCCTAGTAATCTTTGTGCATGTTTGATTGATCCCTCTCAGTCTTCTCAGATTTACCATCGTCTTTCTCCTGCCCTGTATAGCCAGTCATCCCTGATTCTTCATTCCCCTCTATCCCTTATATCCAATCAGGTGCCAAGTTTGTCAGTTATCCCACCCCAAAATGTCTTCCATCCATTCCCCTCTCTCCATGCACATAGCAACCAACATAGACTAATGCAGGAGATTTTTAACTGGTCTTCCCACTTCCAGTCTTTACACTCGAAAATTCAACCTTTACAGGGCCACCAAATAATTTTCCAGTGGGAGAGGTCTGTTACTCCTCTGTTTAGAAACAAACCAACCAACCAACCCAGAACCTGACAACCCTTTTGTAGATTTATATGGTCTCTAGAATAAAACAAGACTTCTCAGCTTAGCATTTAAAGCCTGTCTCTAGATTCTTTTTTTCTAGGCTTATTTTACGTTACTCCTCTTCTTGTCATCTATGTAGATTTTCTCTCAAAATCAGAATTGAAAACCTGCCCCCCCCCAAAAAATATCTTTGCTCAAGCCGTCCCATCCATCTCACTTTTGCCTGATAGAATCTTTAGTTTCCAGGCTTAACTCAGGCGCTAAGATGCAAAGTCTTTCCTGGTTCCTCTCTTTGTTAGTCATCCCTCCTTTATCAGATTTTCTTGTACTTATCTATTTACACATCATATCCCCAGGGAAACACAAGGTTTTCAAAGACAAAAACTTGAGGGTTGGTTTTCTTTTTTTTTTTTTTATCTTTGGCAATGAATTGGAAAAGTACCAAGTATCTGTTTTTAAAGTGTTCTGATGGATTATGTATACATAAAAAGGAGCATTTAAAAGGAGACGACAACTCCCTAAGAAACTCCTCCTTTTCAGATCTTAGTTGCTAGTCTTTCCACCTTTCTGAAATTATCTTATATTTACACATTGTATTCCCCCCCAAAATGTAAGCTCTGTGAAGGCAAGGATTGTTCTGTTTCTACCACATAAATTTTTGCTGAATTGAATTGGAAAAGTGCCACGTGATTGTTTAAAAAGTGATGTGTGGTTTATAAATAAAAAACAGATGCTTGTAAGAAAAGAATAGCACTCTAAGAAATTATACTCGAAAGCAGTTGGAATAGTACAATCCTTTGCCACTGTGTAGTAACCTCTAGAATGGAAGGGAGAGTAAGGTTTGTAGAGTGAAATGAGCAGAACCAAGAGAACGTTATATACAGTAACAGTAATATTGTTTTAAGGACAACTTTGGGCAACTAAAATCATTTTGACTGTTATAAATACTAAAATTAACTATAAATGATCTATGAAGGAAGATGCTGTCTGCATCCAGAGAAAGAACTGATAAATAGAAGTGTGTATAGAATAATTTTACATATATACATATTTATGTCTAACGGTAGCCATGGGTGGAGGGGAAGGGAAGGAAAAACTTTAACATATATATACATATATAGATATATATACACATATATATTAAAAAGGAATAGCATGTACATAACAGATTTGCAGTTTTATGTGCAATCATCTTTTTTTCTGTTCTATGGAAATACTTGTTTCGTTTCTTAAGTTCAGAATTAAATTTTTTAAAAAAGAACTATTTCAAGGAAACTCAAGAGAAGAGGCAAGAAATCCCACACTTCTCTCATGTGTCATTCATTCCTTTTGATATGTGAAGGAAACAAAGTAATTATGAACGAGTTGGTTTTTTGTTTTGTTTTGATCTTTGCTTCTGAGTGTTTAATTTGAGACAAAATCTTGAAGAAAAACAGAAAAAGATCAGGAGAGACTCCGTTTTCCCAGCTGAGGAGATTAGCCTTTTGATGGTTGGGGTAGATGTTAAACGTGACAACCCTTCAGCTTCCCAGACGCTGTCTCCAACTCTCAGGAGTGAGCCAGACTGCCAAGACCAGCACCCGCAGCAGTGCGTGAAGGCCAGGCAGCTGCAGACTAAGGTGGGATCCCAGAATCATTCCTAGGAATATAGATTTAGAGAGGGGATGTCTGAGGGCTTCTAGTGAAACCTCCTCCTTTGATGGATGAGAAGACTGAGGTCCAGGAGATTAAGTACAAGGTCGCTGAGAGTTTATTATTATTTAGAGTGGAGGCATAGCCCATTTAACCTCATTAACTGGTTCTTGAAAACACACTAATTGAAACAAGAAGACAAGTGGCAGTCAGGTTCCATAGAGGTGAGGGTTTTACAATGTAAAGGCCAGGCTTGACTAAATTAGATTAATTTTAGTAGTAGACAGGATTGTGAGCCCTACCAATAAGGAGCTTAATATCCAGTAGGATAAAACACATACACAGATAAATACAAAATAAGGCAGAGTATGATAAGTATAAAATAAGAAACTATCATAGTTAATTGGAGGGAGAGAACATTTCTGATGGAATATTTCATGAGCGTGGGGCTCATTTGTTTTGAATATAGGTAGCCTTTTATCAGGCAGAGATATAGGGGGCATTATGGGTGTAGGATATGGCATGGACAAAGGTACGGAATGTTCTTAGGGAATGGAAGACTATTCAGGACAAACCTTTGATAACTAACCATGGTACTTTGTTGATTTTGGGGCAAGTGGGAGAGTCAGGATTGTATAGTGGATGGGGTGATGAATTTGATGTCAAGCAGATTTGTGTTCCAATCCTGTCTCTGAAAACTAGCTGTGAAACCATGTGCAAGCCACCTGATCTCTTTGAAACTTAGAGGTTTTTTTTTCAACTTTAAAATGGAGACAATAATACCCATAATTTCTGTCTTCATAGGGTTGCTATGAAAAAAAATGAGCTAATACATATTAAGTACTTCACAAACTTTAATAAACTACAACAATATTGGTTATTATAACTGAAGTCACTGGGTCTTGTCTAAATTGAAAGAGAATTGGGGTGGAGGGTAGGGCTTATAGAAAGGTGACTATTACTGGAATGAAGTAAAATGTGTTATTAAGTATGTTAGGCTCGCTTGAGCCTTTCATCACCTGAAGGAGGCCAAAAATCTGGACTGGCCAATCAAAAAAAAGACATTTTGGCTCACTCTGAGTTAACATACCAATAATCCTTTGTGCCAAAGTTCTCCTGCTGTGTCAACAACCACAAGATTGGAATTAGCTGATCAGGAGTATTCTCCTGTTTATGATTGATAAAGATCAGGGGGCTTTGAACTGGACACTGTCTTGATTAATGGCATTCCTCTTGTTATCTTCTTGTTTTATGACCCTCTCTTGTTAAGACACTCTCTTGTTATGACATTCTCTTGTTTTATGAATGCTCAGGGAGGTGGTATGTGGGAGAGATATTTTGGGGACAGAGTGGGCAGGTTTTCATGACAGTAGATATGTATTGGATGAAGGAAGGAGTCAGGGACAACTTTCTGACTATATACACGGGGCACACCTAATGTAAACTTCAATCGACTTGAAAAAAAAAAGGGCTTAATATGCAACTGCTTCATGGGGGACTCAAAACCTTAGTATTCTTTTCAGCAATGTAGGTCTGGCTTTTGAGTATTTGGTGCTGTATGCATTCCTCAGTGCTCAGATAAACTACTGAATTGCAGATGGCAGAGAAGCAATGGTTCACAGGTTTCAGAGGCAGATGCACTTGTCAAATCAATTATGATTTCAGATTATTTTTCCCTTTGGTTTCAGAACCTAGAGAATGAACACGGCACTGCACAGAATTTTAATTTTGATGATTGGAGTTATTTATTAGGAAACAATAATTGTTGTTTGTGGTTTACTTTGGGGACTAAAAGACAAGGCGTGGGTGAAATGCAAAGGGAGAAAGACAGAACTGGTATGAGATGCAGGAATTAGGCCTTGGCTGACACTCATCTTTGCTCATTTGATTGCAATAAGTACTCAGATAATATTTACAAAGGCCTTTATAGACAAAATGTGTTTTAAAAAAACTTCAATATGCTCCCTCTGCCATGTAGCTTACTCAATTTTAAAAAGTAAACAGTAAAGGAGATTGGTTGAAGAGTATATTGTATGAATTCATATCTAAACAAATATATTCTTAATGGTGCCTACTATAACCTATAGTTACCATACACTGAAGATTTTCTGGTACAGTCTCAGTTTCAAGAAAATAAAGTGTACTTTTAATGAGCGTTTTCAAACGGAATGTTCTATCAGGTCAGGCCTCAATGTTTGATTTGGAAAATATTATCACTGTAATTATGCCCAATTTTAAACTGTACTAAATAGCATTTTGACCAAAAGTGGGTATTTTAGATATGCTTTTTAATCTTAATGTAAAAACCCAAAAAGCAAAAAAGAAAAGGGAGACAATAAAAAAATCATCACAATTTATCATTGTAGTCTTCTTTAAAAGACCAAAAAAGCATCATTTAAGAAAAGGATTATGATTATGTAAAAATTCTCGTTGTCATATGCCTATTTAATTAATAATAAATGATTAATAATAATAATAATAAATAATGATTAACAGTCTCAGCATTGTGCTAAGCTTCCTGGGAAAATCAAGAGGGGAAGTTCTGGTCCCTGTCCTGAAGATCACAATTTTGGTATTTGTAACCCTATCACATAGTGTCTGGTACATAGTAGATGTTTAATAAGTTCTTGCTGACAGGTTACTAGGGGGTAAAAATAAGCATCTATGAAAAAAAAACACTTTGTGGAGCTTGATATGAGTGTAATAATAATAATAATTATTATTATTATTATTATTATTTTTTGCTTTTAGGCAATTGGGGTTAAGTGACTTGCCCAGGGTCACACAGCTAGTAAGTGTCAAGTGTTTGGTCTGAGGCCAGATTTGAACTCAGGTCCTCCTGACTTCAGGGCTGGTGCTCTATCCACTGCACCACCTAGCTGCCCATGAGTGTAATAATTCTTGAGAGGAACAGAGAAGACAATGTGGGCTAGAATAGTTGGAGGAGGTTTCATATAGGAAGTGAGAACTAAGCTGGGTATTAAAGACTGGAGGACAGCTAGGTGGCTCAGTGGATAGAGCGCTGGGCCTGAAATCAGGAAGACTCATCTTCTTGAGTTCAAATCTGGCCTCAGACTCTTACTAGCTGCGTGACTCTGCAAGTCACTTGACTCTGTTTGCCTCAGTTTCTTCATCTATAAAATGGGCTGGAGAAGGAAATGGCAAACCACTCCAGTATCTTTGCCAAGAAAACCCTTAATGGGGTCAAAAAGAGTCAGATGTAACTGAAAGGGAAGGATTTCACACCGACCTTAAGGCACGTACTCTTCCCCTTACCCAGTCTTAAAAAGCAAATTCTCTGTCTTACTACTTTAGAGCTACAACAGCTAGGCAGCAGATTGATTGAAGCACTGGACTTGGAGTCAGCAAGAACTGAGTTCACATACTGCTTCATAGACTTCCTGGCTATGTGATCCCCATAAGTCATTTAACATAATTTCCTATACATAAAATAGGAATAATAAATAGCATCCATTTTGCAAGGCTGTTGCAAGAACTATGTGAGATAAAATAAGCAAAGTATTTTGCAAACCTTAGATGACTTACTAAGTCAAGTCAACAAGCATGAAGCGCTAACTAAATATGGGCCAGGCACTGTGTTACCTACTGGGGGACACCATGAAAAGCAAAAACGGCCCCTGACCTCAAGGAACTCACAATCTAATTATTTTTATTAATACAACTACCTATTTTCTTTTTCCTTTCCTCCAAATCCTCCTATTCAGAACGTAGTGACAATGATCATAAAGGTTTCTAAATCTTGCCATATTAGGATCAATTGAGGGAAATGGAGATGCTCAATCCAGAGGGGGGAAAAAGGCTAGAGGGCAGTCTTTTATAACTGTCTTCAAATGTTTTGAAGGGCTGTCACATGGAAGAATTGGGCTTGTTTTTCTTGTTTGCAGAAGGAAGAAATAGCAGCAATGGGTGGGAGCTAAACCAGCAGATTTAGTCTTGATATAAAGAAACAAAAATAAAAAAGAATAAACCTTCCTATCAATCAGAGCTATCTAAAAACGGGCTGACAAGGAGTAGGTTCCTTCTCAGTAGAGAGGGTGTCAGGATGTGATTGGATGACCACTGACTTGTTGGGTAGGCCACACAAGTTGGATCAGATGCCCTCTAAGGCCCCTCCTCACCCTCAGGTTCTGAGATTCTGTGACTTAACACTGCATGCAACCTCCATGCCTTTTTGCTCTTTTCTCTAACTATTTAATTAATTATCATTCTTCTCACTCACATTTCCCCTTCAGTTTCATTTGTGGCTGTATACCTGTACACATAAGTAGGGAGTCATGTGAATAAAGGGGAAAAAAGATGCTCCTTTGGAAGTGCTATCTCAATTATGCTTTGGAGTCATTCTTGTTATTCATTTGCCTCTCCTGTGGTTTTTCCTATTTTATTTCCTTTTTCTCTCTCAAATGATCTATTCTAACCTTTCCCCTTCTCTATATGGAAATTGGATGCTTTATTGCCTGTCTAATCTATGTCTTCTTCTATCACACTATAATTGCCTACATTGTTTCTTGACTACTGTTCATCTCTTCTGATTCACTTAATACACACTCTTCTTTGTCTGCGCCATACTCAAAGGATTAGAGTCCTTTTTTCATTGTTCAGCTTTTGAACATGAGATCTTTAATTCCCCATACATCTGTGTTTATCTGTAGCTCTAATCACAATACGAACTTCTACATTATGGGATTTCAGTTTTACCTAGGTAATAGCTCTATTTTATTCTTATCAAGTATAATTTTTCAACATATATAACTACATAATGACATTAAAAGCAAAATTAAAAAATAAAAAAGTGTAAATTGCATTTTTCTTGCATATGTATATTGTAATGGCCATTCTTATAAATCCACTGAACTCGGAGGAAATATTCTATCTACTTTGTGGTCCATTAAAAAACAAATTGCTTCCTTTGGTATCTCCATTAGCTTTATTCAGGTATTTAAATATTTTTCATCTGCAAAATGGGGATAATACAATTGTCTCTTCTTGGAAAGAAAAAAATTAGTATGAACCAAGTTTTAATTGAGTTGATAATGTTTATTTCTTCTCTTCATTCATTTCAACAAATGCTTACTACTAGAGGCTGCTATATGCAAGGCCTATATGGGTAGGCAAGAAGCTTCTAAATTTTCTCTCTGCAATTTTTCATATTCCTTTTGTCTACAGAATAACTTTGGTGAGAGAAATAGACAGACAGAAAAAGAGAGAGAAACAGACACACACACAAAGACAGAGACAGATACACACAGAGAGATAAAGACAGAGAGAGAGAGCAAGACACTCAGAGACAGAGAGACAGAATAGCCTTTTGTGCTAAGTAGCAAAATTAATTTTGGTTGATGATTGAATCAACTTCTCCTCTAGTTTGTAATGAACTGTTTCATTCATTTATTCATCCATTTAATTTAACATGTTTCAAAGCAGCAGAGGTAACATGCAAGACTCTTCAGTCACTCCAGCTGAAGCACTTTGTTAAAGAACTGGGACTGATAACGTTGATTACAGAATGTGATCAAAACACTTTTGTAATGGTTCAGTCAGTGACCTTATTGACATAGCCACAGACAGAGTACAGTTAGAACATCCATGTAGGATTCTGAAAGAACACTAAAAGTTTTTAACTGAATTATAAGCTCCCAATTAGATTTTAATTTCCTTCAGGGGATGGATTCTATCGCCTAGTTCCTCTGTATTCTGCCTTTCCCCATCCCTACTCTCACCAATGCCTACCTAATACATGCTGAATACACACTCGGTACTCAAGAAATAATTGTGTTTTGTTCAATTTACATGATACAGGGAACTTTTTGATCTCTTATGATGCTGAATATACAAGTATCTGGAACAAAGTATTTAGAGCCTCTTTTTCTTGTGTGGATTGGAATGAATGCTCATTACAGAGAAATTTGAAGCAACAGAATTTTGAAGAATGGCCAGTCAAGCTTGTGCTACTAGCTGCAGTGACCAGAAGTTTCAAGTCCACACAAAACCAGGAGCTCATTTAGAGGCAAGAATTAATATCTCATTTTAGAATTTAAATAGCTAAATAAGAGATGATATATATAAAGAAACTTAGAGGGATGAAGTATTAGGCTAGGCATGAGATTCAGACTGGCATACAAAGCTTAAAATAGGTGACAGGGGTGGGGAAGCTGCAGCCTCGAGCTCCTAAAGTCCTAAAGTTTGGATTAAGTCAAAAGGCCACACTTGAGGACCTAGAGGGCCATATATAGCTCAAGGCCACAGGTTCCCTACCCCTGGATTTAGGAAGATGTTTATAATGATGCATGTTGCAACTGTCTAATCATGTGAAGATCAACAAAAATGTCAAAAAGTCGGAGATTTTGACTCATTCAAACAAATGATTAACTGTTAGACTGATGGCCACAGAATTAACTTTAGAAAAAGAAAGAGACTTATCCTGAAAGAATGTTTGAACAGTGAGAAGTTTCTGCAGAGACTTCACTGTATCATACAACACAGTGGTTATTTTAAACTTTTTCATATCTTTCCTCAAACTTCCCATGAAACCTGAGCTGATGATCCTGTTTCATACAACAACAACAGAGGCTACTCATTAAGAGCTTTCTCTTTTCCCCTGCTCTTCATCTTACATCAGTCTGAGGCATCTTCCTTTACTATTTCCCCTTCATCCTTGTCTCAAATGAAGAAATGGCCCTTCTCTTTGCTAAGACCAGTCTACATGCACCATAGGTCCCCTCTCCTCCTATTGTCTTCAGAAGTTTCACCTCACTATAATTGTGACTCTCTCACTAATCTTCACTATCCTATCTACTGGCTGACTTGGTGCTACTTACAAACACACCTATATCTCTCTCATTCTTAAAAATCTCTCACTCGATCTGTTTATTCCTACTGGCTACCATTATAATATGTCTTCCCCTTAAACTTTATTAAACTTGAGAAACTTACCCACAATAGGTTTGTTGCCATTGGTCAGTTTTCAGTTGTATCTCTGTATGACCCAGTTTGGGGTTTTCTTGGCAAAAATACTGCAGCGGTTTGCCATTTCCTTTTCCAGCTCATTTTATAGATGAGGAAACTGAGGCAAATAGGCTTAAGTGACTTGCCCAGGGTCACACAGTTCGTAAGTGTCTGAGGTCAGATTTGAACTCAGGTCTTCCTGACTCCGGGCCTGGCACTCTATCCACTGCACAACCCAGCTGTCCACCACACTTGTTTTTAAAGCCTCAGCAATGTGGTTTCTGACATCATCATTCCACTTTCCATTTGTTAATTTTGATTAGTGACACATCACCTTATCTTTTTAACTGTAGATTTCTTCAGTCTATCCTCCACAGAGCTAACAAAGTCATTTTCCTTAAGTACAGATCTGACCATGTCAATACCCTAGTCTATAAGCTCCAGTGTCTCCTAATTACTTCTGCAGCAAAGATAACTCTCTTGTCACTTGAAGCTTTTCATAATCTATCAGCAACCTGTCTCTCCAACCTTATCACTTCACTGTTCATCTGCAGTTCTGATTGGTCTCAGTGTCCCTGAAGATGTCACCATCCCAGATATCCCTTGGTGTCCTCCCCACCCCCATCAGCTTTCTTTTGTGTATTGTCTTTCCCCTTAGATTGTAAACTCCCTGAGGGAAAGGACTGTCTTTCTTTTTCTGATTTGTTCATCAGTGCTTAGCATAGTACCTGGGATATACTAGACACTATCAATCTCTCAGTTGCCAAATATAATGACATCTTCTCAATTCTCATCGTTCTTGACCTCTCTGAAGTCTTTGACACTATGGATCACCATCTCCTCCTGGATACTCTCTTTTCTCTAGTCTATTTGTTTATGAGTGTATGGAGAGAGAAAGAGAGAAAGAGAGAGAGAGAGAGAGACAGAGACAGAGACAGAGAGAGAGAGAGACACACACACACACAGAGCATGCTCTTGTCTACTTGTCCTTTTATTGTCTGTCCATTTCTCAGTCTCCAATGCTGGATTTTCTCCTTGTCATGCCCAATAACCATGTCCCTCAAGACTTTCTTCTGGGCTCTCTTTTCTTTTCTCTCTATCCTATCTCACTTGATGATCTCATCAGCTCCCATAGGTTCAATTATTACACCTATGTAGATGACTCGCAGATTTAGATATCTAGCCCTAGTCTCTCCCTGAGCTTCAGTCATACCTCACTGCCTTTTGAACATCTCTAACTAGACAGGGCCTCAAATTCAACAAGTTCAAATCAGAACTCATTATATTTTCCCCAAAATTACCCCATTATTATCAAGGTTACCACCATCCTTCTAGTTACATTGGCTTGTCACCTTGGTGTCATCCTTAACTCCTTACTCATACTTACTTTACATACTGAATCTCTTGAAATATGCTGTCATTTCTACCTTTAAAACATCTTTCCTCCTATTCTCTTCTCTCGCACTTGCCACCACCCTAATATATTTGCTAAGCACTTCATGCCCAGATTATTGAGATAGATATCTAATTGGCCTCATTAAAATATGTATTCTCTATTTTATACCTCATGTATCCTCTCTATTCTATCTTTCACTCAGCTGCCAAAGTGATTTTCTTATAGCATAGGTCTAACCATGTCACTTCATTACTCAGTAAACTCCAGTGGTCTATTAACCTAAAGAATCAAATAGAAATTCTTGTTTAACTCCTAAATCTCTTTGTCATCTGAATCCTTTCTACCTTTCTAGATTTCTTATAATTTAAATACCTCTACACACTCTAAGATCCAGCTACAGTGGGTAACTAATTGTTGTTGTTGTTAAACTAGGTATGAAAAGTCTTGATAAGTTTGTAAAGAATTAAAGCCATTGGATGAAACAAAAAGATGCTACATAGGAAGTATATTGGGAACTGTCTTGAAACTCATCATTCAAGTCACGGACTAGACTAGAAGAGAAAGCTTCAGCCAACCCTCAGAGACAGAATGCTTGGGGATGAGGTAGAGAGAAAGACAAGAAAACCTCTATCTCCTCCCCACTTCTTTAGCCAGAGGAAGACCTTGTGAACTTAGAAAGTTTGGAAGATTTAGAAGATCTGGGACTTATTGGTAGAGTGAACAATAACTGATAGCACCATCTATATAGGAGGCACCCAAGACAGACTATTTACAAATAGAAATGACTACTTCAAGACCTAAGGAACCCAGCAGAAAGCTACTACATATATATATATGTGTGTGTGTGTGTGTGTGTGTGTGTATATTTATCTCTATCTATCTATCAATCTATCTGTAAAATAAAAACTTAATGAGATTTCTACAAAGGGAGAAATGGATTTCCAATAAGCAGGAGCCATTATAATTATACCTTTGTTACATATACTCTCTAATCTTGAGCCCACTTACCTATGGACTCTATATGTATCTGTTGGAGAGTATGCCCCTAGTTCTGGGGGATGTTTGGTACCAACCATTGTTACTATGCCATCTTAGTAAATATCTATTTATAGGAGCAAATCATGTCTGTCTGATATCAATTGATAATCAATGGGGAAGCACAGCAGTGGGGGTTCATGAACAATTATATTAGAACTGTTCCTTTGCCCTCTACCCAACTCCTTAAGGTTATAGCTAAGCTCTGATTAGTGCAAAAAACAAATCCCATGAAATGGTAGCATACATTCAAATTTTCATGATTTTAAGTTATCATTATGTAAAATATGGTAATTGGTTTCAGTGAAATGGAAATACTCACTGCAAATTTGAATAATATGTCTACTTCAGGGGATTCATTATTCACACCAGTTGAGGCCTGGCTTTATTCTTAAGGGGGAAAATAGTAGCTGAGCTGTAGGGATCCAGCTTGCCAGTATGAATAGGGTTTTGGGAGAGTAGCCCCAGAGTTTGTGTTATAGAAGCATTAATGGAATAAGTATATAGCTTCTCAGAATGACTTCTTTGAAATGACAAAAATTTTTTGGATGTATAATGTCTGGTATGGTGGTTTAAAAAACTTTCTTCCTTTGAGTGTTATACTTTTTATGATATTGATTTCCTGTGACTACTAGAGAGACTGTTGTTTCCCAAGTAACCTTTCTCACCATCTGCATATGAAATCAATGATGTCATTGCTGTCATGATATCATTGATGATGTCATATGTTACACTATTCTTTATCTCTTTCTCCTCTTTGACCCAACAGCCCATTCAGGGAGGCATATGAGAGAGTTAAAAGTAGTAATAATAGAGGGCCATCTAGGGCCCAACTTTGTCCAGCAGGTAGAAAAGAATAGTTTAGACAACATGCACAATACTCAGTGATTACCTCTCCTTTCATGTAAAAACCAGAGCATTGAGGAAATACAACTTCAGTTTGTTATCCTACACAAGCAATTCACTTAATTCTTTTAAAATTATAGCTTATTTAAACTTGAGGTATTTTGCATAGATGCTGATTTTCTTACCAGTTGTGTGGCTTCGTTCGCATGACCTTTGGCTTCCTTGGCAACCCTTTCAGCTTCATCAATGTAGTCTTTGATGTTGCTGTAAGCTTTGAAGGCTGCAGTAGCATTGAAGGAGATGTTTTTAGCTTCTTCGAGGATTCTATTTGAATGGCCCCAGGTGGCAATCAAAAAGAAAATAGTTACTGAGTAGAATGTTTATCATAGCGCTTTTAATTGGTCTTTGCTAATAAGCATTAATTACTGAAATTCCAAATCATGGGGAGAGGTATATATTTAAGTTAAATCCATTATCAAAATTTCAAGCTATAACACATCATCTTACATACACCAGCTTTGAATCCCTTTAAAAATACTTCAAAATAGAATCTTCTTATTAAACAACTGTCTTAACATATATGGGATCAGAGTATGTGGCATGTAATACAACCTGGATTAGATTTTAGGTCATAGATGAAGCACACTGGTTTTAATGCAAAAGAAATTTATTTGTTAAAATGTTTTCCTCATATTATAAGCCAAGTGACACAATTAAGGGCTGGATGGAGCTCTGGTGATGACACCAGGAAGACCTGTGCTCAAGCCCCACCTCTGACACCTCTGACCTCTGTGATGCTAGGCCAGTCAGTTAGTCTCCCAGGGCTCCTGGAGACTTCCTAAGACTACAAATTTCAGAGAGGCTACCAATCTGCATTGGTAGAAGAGGTTTCTCTATCTGGGAGTTTCCTATACCAATGAAATTACTTGCTGTCCCTATTGCTAATACAAGAGAAATAAGTAATCTGCTCAGTGTCTTCCAAATAGTAGATACCTCAAAAATTTGTTTTTATTGATTTGAAAAAAATGCCATGGGACTGGATAGTACTTCTTTCCACTGAAAATCCCCAAGCTACTCTTTATCACTCAATGTCTCTCTATATGGTCACATATCAAAAGCCACACTTTAAAACATATACTACCATACAACCGCAAAAAGAAAACTGACTTGCGTAAGGATATGTAATTTTTATTATTTTAAATGGTAATAAGACAGCTACTGTGCTTTCTATGCTGAGAAAAAAAAGATCTTTTTCTAAATTTAGCCAAAGGCTATGTATACTCCCTACCCAAACCCAATTTGCATCTACTTTCAACGGAGACTTTTGATGCTGCTCCATACGGCTTTGTCCAAGCCTGACTAATTAGGCACCACAGCAAGGATACGTGGCTTGTATGCTCATAATTACAGCAATCAAACTTTGAAAGCAACTTTCTGCTCTTTCCATCAGGCAAGTCATCTGAGAACAATAAATGTACTAGAAATCCCCAGCAATGGCCCACATACCCATCTAGCACTGCAGATGATTCATTCAGCTGAGCTGCATGGTCTTCAGCCTGTAACACCTTCTCTGGAAGTCTTCTATCTTTAATTTCTTGGGACAGATCATCTATTTTGTCCTTAAGTTCCTCAGATGTTGCTGGCAACTTTTTCTGCATGTCCTTAACAAACTGTTATGAAGATGAGAGGAGAGGAGAAACTTTAAGCAACTTAAGTCCAAACAAAATCTCTCATTTACTAATAAAATACTAATCTACTACTACTACTACTATAATACTCTCTAATATATAATAATATACTTTCTTTACTAATAATACACTGTCTTTACTAATCATATACTCTCATTTACTAATAAAATTTACTAATAAAATTACCTTTAGTTAAATGTCAATTGACCTCATGGAGTAAAAAGGCAACAGAGTGTTAAAGCACTAATTTAATGAAATAAATTCGGAAATGAATAAAGCAAATTTCCACAAAAAATTTAACTCTCAAAAGGATGGTGTTATTTATTTGTAAAGGATACATGTATGGAAATTTGAGACTCTACATTTACATATATGTGATATACTGCATGATATTTAGCTAGATAAGGCTTTGCTTATATTTCTCCTCAATGCCATGTATGACACAAAATACAGCTTATAAACATCATATTTTAAATAAGATATATCCCTTGCCTGTGTGGAAGAGAAGATCTAGACTGCATGTGTGTGTGCATGTACATGTGTGTGCAGTCTTATGTGAAAACTTTCAAGTTTAGTAGGATAGCAATGCCATGTCTTACAAGTGAGGACCATAAATATTGTATCATTTGGATTAATATTGAACATGACTTTTATGTTTATGAAGGAAAAAAACAGACACTGAATTTCTTTGAGCTATCATCAGGCCAATATGTATATAAGTACAGAATATAACTTCCTATTGATGTTTACTAGAACTTGTACCAGTCTTATGATATGTTTGAAAATCTGTTTGAGTGTTATAGAATACTCACATCTATCACAGAGTTGATTTCATCAGCAAGATGGTTGGCTTCATCAAGTATGTCATTGCCCTCTTTTAATGTTTTCTCAGTTTCTTGTTTCCCACTTTCAACAGCTTGTCTCTTTTTCTATGATAAAATCAAAAGGAAATACCAAAATGTCAACTGCCTAGAGTAAAGGTGACATCAACGAGTGTATCACTATTTCTTCTTTTTTTTCCCCCTGAGATTTTTCTACAAGAGTTAGAAACACACACATTCCTGATGTGGCTACTATCCATCCATTGCTGTACCACCTTGGCAATTTTCCCTCCTCATGCTGAGATAATCAGAATTAGGAGAATCTCAGAGTTGGTAGATACCTCAGAGATCATCTAGTCCAGCTAATTAATATTGAATAATAATCCTTTCTACAATGTACCCTCTGAGTGGTCATCCAGCTTCTACTTGAATCATCTCAGTAATGGAGAGCTCATCACTAGTTCAAATTATGTAAATGATCAAAAATTCTGCATTACTTGCTAAGGGTTTAGACTTTAGCCAAGTTGTAGCATGGGATAATAGAAAGAGTTATTGAGTTGAAATGAGGAAATGTGGGCTTCCAAAGTGACTCAGTTACCCATTGGAACTGGGCCATGGAATTTTGTTACTCTGGATCTGTTTTCTAATCATTAAAATGTAGTAAAAAGGAGCAAATTCAATCAGATGATCTTGAAAGTTCACTCCACTTTTAATTACCTCTATTTTACTACTCAATTCTTTAAAAAATATATAAGTACTGATCATGTTTTATAGTGAATTACACAGGTACTATAAAGTGTGAATGACTTACTAGATCCATTTCAAAATGTGAGTAGAAATACTGTGTACTAAGCTTGCCATGTCTCATCAGAGGCATTGTGCAGCAATCGTGTCTTACGGTGGAGGCTATATTGATGTACATTTGTGGGGGATGTTGTAGAGCAGATTATTGCCAAGACACACATCGAACCAGATGCCTTATGAAGCCTCTTCCAACTCCGACATTTTTATGGTGCTAACATGATACTTTCATTCTATCTGGTGCATAGTTTTGACTGCCTTTTTTCTTGTTTTATACCCAATTCAAGTTTTCCCTTTCATTTTTCTATTTGTGGGTTTAACTGTAATCAACATTATTTTGAGCCCCTGCCATCCATATCTGAATACAGGGCATCTCCAGTCTTAGAATAGTTTTAAGCCTTACAATTAATAGTCTTTATAATAATAATTAAAAATAACAATTTATTATTTATAATAAATAATGGTAACAAAGTTAATAACTTAAAACGGCATTAAGACTTTTGGAATCTCCTGGATTACATGATTATTGTCTTGTTAGTAATGGCCTGACATTACAGAATGTAAGATCCTTGAGGGTAAGTATGTTTCTTTTTTGTCTTTATAACCTCAGTTCTTAGAATATGGTTAACACTTGCTAAATGTACTTGGATTAAATGATTGCTGATTGAATAACAGGGAGTATTCTATTGTTTTCTATATACTCCACTGATCTCATAGGTGTGGGTAATCCTGCCAGGAATACAGATTGTATTCCATCCATGTCTACTCATCCTTTGTGACTCTTGTCCATTCCCCACCTCTCCACACACATAAATTCAACAGAAGGGACACACCCAATGTGCCAGGGACATTCCTCATATTCTCTTTACATGACATGGATAGCAATATGAGCTGTCCATTGCTTTTCTTTAACTTGGACTTTATGATGGACCTTCTTCATGACAATGGTGAGTAATGTTGGTGAGCATGTCTCCCTGTCTTTCTTGATATTAATAATCACAGGGTCATTGAACAAAGTTCACTTTAGATATTCTTCAAATCAACAGCCCAAAGAAGGTACTCTGAATCATTTATACAACTTTGCACAGGGATATAGCTGCCTTAGGAATCAATTCAAGGATAATGGGAAATTGCTTCTTTACCCACTAGCTCAGCTGTTTGTTGGGGGAATGGGAGAAGAACAATGGTGACCGTAAAAAGCTAGGTAAGGGTCACTCATAAGCCATAGGACTGCTGGAAGAAGAGACAAGTGGTGTTATAGTACATAATAGTGCTACTATGATGCATATACACTGTTATACCAGAATTTCTTACTTCAACTGTGAGATTCAGTGTGGGACTCAGATAATGTCTCCATAGCAGCCCAGGAATAGTTTCCCTCTGAATTTTTCAGGGAAATCTCATCAGACACATATAGAATGCATTTCTGGAACCTATAAGGATACCCCTTCTGCCTTCTCTAATCACTCTTTTTTTTTTAAGGCTATTCCTAGAGGACTTCAGTTCAATTCCATCAACTGATTTGAATTGAATTCTAAAAAACTGAATCGAGATTTAGACCTAGAAATATTCTTAGGGATTAACCTCATTATTTTGTAGATGAACGAACTGCGGCCCTAAAAGAGTTAAATGATTACTCACACGGTTAGCTCACATAGTTAGCCTGTGGTAGAGCCAGGATTTGAACCAAGAAACTGTACTATGGCTGCAAATATAGTGCTTTTCTTACATGCCATACTACACGAACTATGCACAAAACATTGCTAGTCAAAGTCCACTCCATTCAACCTCCTTCCACAGTGTATCCTCTCCCCTCCCACCTCCATTCCCTAACAATGTAGGGTCTGTGGGAATAGTCCATGTATAATCGCTATGATGATCGATATGTAATCCGGGTGTGCTGGAACCAGCTGTATTGGAGCTGATTGTTAAATTTTCAGTGTGAGCACTTATATGTCAAAACTGGCTATAAGTCAGGGCTTGATTTATTGTTTGTTGATTGTCTAGACTTAAGAAAAAATGTTAATAATACAGATTAAAATTTAAAAAATGAGTGTGCATATATTTCCCTCTTTTTTTTCCTCACCCAGCCTGGTTGTTAAACATTTAGCTGCACATTCCTGTATTGCTCTATAAACATTGCTTAGAGCTCAGCAAGAGTGCAATAGAAGGTTTAGGGAATAAAGTCATCTCTAGACTGGGGGCCTGGTGACTGCAGGCTAATAATAATAACTGGCATTTATATTGTGCTTTAAGTCTTGCAAAGTGCTCTGTGTCCATTATCTCATTTGAGCCTTACAACACCTCTATATGTAGCCTTTCTGAGATTGTGCCTAAGGGAACTCATTTTCATATTTTCCAGTCTCTTCTCTTACTTTGTGTTGAAAATACTTTCTACTTATCCTATTCATATGCTGTATGGTACTTGGGAGTTTAACAATTAATTCTTCTAAATATAGTTAGTTGTGTTAGAGTGAACCACAGTCATTTAGAATATTATAAAATTTTAAGAGTGAGGATTATAACCATCTGGGTGTTAGACACAATGTCACAGAGATTATGGTCTCTTTACACAATAATGAGCCAGGCTTCAACAGAAGTTCTAAATGAGTCACCTCTGAGATCTGCATTAACTTTTTAAAATAGGTTATTTTTATTACTTTAAAGTAAAAAAAATGCACTGACTGGATTGTACCCTAGTGTAGATTCTAAAGGTGACTAAATCACAGCTTAGGCATTGGCAGAATCTATCTTGAAATACAGGACCAAGAAGGATTTGAAAATCTATGGATGTGTTTGATCCATCTTATTTCTCTACTCAAAAACCTTCAGCAGCTATTGCCTTGCCAAGGGAATAAACCATAAAGTTCTCATGCTGCTCAAGGACCTCAAAAATCTCTCAACCAACTCATCTTTCTATCCACATTTCATTCTATTCTCCTTTGTATATTCTATTTTACAGGCAAACTGAACTAGTCACCATTTTGTCCCCTCTCTCATATCTATGCCTTTTTTTATATCCTATCTGGAATGGACTTCCTTTTCATTTTGGTCTACTGAAACTGCTCTCACCTTCCTTTAAGGCTCAACTCAGGTGGTACTTTCTTTAGAAGGGGCCTTCCTTGATCCTTCCACTCTGCATAGGTGAAAGTGAGCTTTACCTCCACAAATTTCTCGTAGAACTCTGCTGAGACCTCTCATTTGTACTTATATAATACTTACTTGCATCACAGTTATTTATGTAGAGGAAACATGGTGGGGGAAGAATTGGAAGGGACTTCTATCAAGAACACTTAAAGACCCAGTAAGAAGACCTGAGTTTGAGTCCTAACTTTACTACTTGGCAGTTCAAGGTGATTACTATCTGTTCCTTCATTTCTATCACTCCTGCCACAAGTACCACTGTTTGTGATCTTTGAAAAAATCATGGTGAACCTTCATCTTAAGTTGGAGACTTAAGATGGTTAAGCACTGCTTCAATTTGAAAATATACATATATATATATATATATATATATATAGGATTGAGTCTTTAAACTATAGGTTGATTGGCTTGACTTCTATTCCTAGCAAAATTCTGAAACATATAATTAAAGTGATAACATAAATATTTCAAAGAGGAAGTAATGATCACTAGAAGACAGCATAATTTTTATCACAACCAATCCTGTGTTCTTTTCGGCCACAGTAAAATCCAAACATTTGACATTCTTGATTTTCAGCAAGGCATTTGACAAAGTCTCTAATGCTATCTCAAATGGCAAGATGTAAGCTAGATGGAAGTCAGCAGAAATGGAACTAATTGAGTGGTATGGAAAAAAATACTTTATTATTTATCATTTGCTGATATTGTTTGAACCTAGCTTTATGTAGCTAGAAAATGTCTAGCCCTAAAGCTTACTTAGAGGTCAGGCTGAGCTTAGAGACACTCTCAGGGGAAGCTAGATAGGCTTCAGGGATGCTTGGATTCCACCCAGGTCTTAGGTCTACCTAATGTTTGTGTTTGGGGTTCCTCAAATTTGAATGTTTATCCTTACATCTTAATCTATCTTAATTTGAGTGCTTATGTTTACTTATATAGATCTCAATGGATCTTGTCTAGGATTGCCCCCTCTGCAATCTTATATTTAACTAGTTCTACTTGCAGTTAGTGTTGGTACTCTTGTTTGAACTCTACATACTATACTGTAAACTTCACAGAGACTGGACAAGGAGCCATAATTTCTTCTGGTTCTCTCATTTATCAAATACCAAATACATTTCTTTCAAAAATGATTTCAAATTTTGGGGTTCGTTTTCATCACCAGCAATGGCTGGACACAGAGAGTAGTTATCAACTGGAAACATTGTGGAAAGTATTACTCTTTAGTACTGGTTGAAAGAGATGACACCTTCTTAGCTCCCTTTAAAATGTGAGATTCTGTGATAGTGGCAGATACAAGGCATACAGAGGAATATTTTAATTAAACAATTTTAATTAAACAAAAGGAAGAAACTATTGGAGGCAAAAAGCAATGGTTTGATTAGAGAAAATAAAAGAACTTTTGAAAAAAATGGAATACTTTTAAACTAAAAGGAAAAGTATGTAGTACCTACTATGTGTGAAGCTCTGTGCTAAGCATTCTACAACAACCTTGTGAGGTAGGGGCTATTATTATCCCCATTTTATTGTTAAGGAGACTCCTCACCTCAGACTTCTGAACTTTATTGTTTCCTTTATATCCTATCTAAAATCTCACTTTCTATAGGAAGCCTTCCCTAATCTTTCTTTAATTCCATTGCTTTCCCTCTTTTAATTATTTATATTTATCTTATATATGGCTTGCTTTGTATATATTTGTTTGCATGTTGTCTTCCCCATTAGATTGTAAGCTCCTTGAGAACAGGACTATTTTTTGCCTCTTTTTGTATCCCAACACTTAGCACAATGGCTGGCACATAGAAGGCACTTAAATAAAAAAATAAGTTTATTGATTGATTTCTTGATTATAGACAGGTGGAGAGAGGTGCAGTGGGTAGAGCTCTAGACCTAGAATTAGAAAGACCTGAGTTCAAATCTTGTTTCAGACACTACCTCCCTGAAGTTGTTGTAAGGATCATATGAGATAATATTTGTAAAGTGTTTTGCAAAAAAAGATTCTGCAAACCTTAAAGCATTATAATAAATATCAGTTGTTCTTATTTTCATTACATTGATTACTACTAATCATCTTTGCCTTGTAGGGCAGAACTAATTATAATAATAATATTGATGATAATAATAACAATGATAGTTATAGCTAACATATTTGTAGCTGTTACTATGTGCCAAACACTACGCTTTACAATTATTGTTCCATTTGACTCTCACAGCACTCCTGCAAGGTAGGTGCTGTTATTATTAGCATTTTGTAGTAGAGATAACTGAAGGCAAACAGAGGTTGAGTGACTTACTTAGGCTGAATTTGAACTCAGGCCTTTCTGAATCACTGACTTCAGGCTCAGTGCTCTATTCACTGCTACTACCCTCACTGATTAATGAGGCACATAATTTGGATGCATAATTTGAAAGAAAAAGCCATACAAAGGCCATCATTTAAACTTGGATGCTGAATAAGACTTCACAGAAAGTGTGATATAGACACTGTCATGGGTTCTCAGGTGATGTCTGAATATGAGGGCTTCTGGGTTTAGAAAGCACTAACCAGGTAGACTTGTTGGAAGGACTAGTTGCTGTTCAATGTAACTCTTCTTAAACTATTTCCTAAATTACTATACTTTCTGCACATGTAATTTAAACTGATAAATTGAAATAGAAAGGTGGACCCTTGGGTAAGTTGGTTATACCATCGGTGCATCACACAACTGGATAAATTGTGCTGTCCCATATCTAATATGACTGAGGACCAAATCTGGCTTCATAAGAGGCCTCTGTTTCTTTTATTGTAAATACTGCTGCGTATGACAGCCAAAACCCCTAAGAGACAAGGGCTGCACATTCTAGGGAGTGAAAGCATCTGTCCTCCATTTCTTACAGACCTGAGGAGAAAGCCTTTTCACAAAGATAAACCTTTAAAGGAACATTTCAAAAGTCAAATCTTTTTTTTCTCCTCTTTTTCTGCTGATCCAGAGGAAAATTGGGAAAAACAAATAGGCTAGAGTTCAAGGTTGAGGTTGAAAGTGAAACTGTATGCTATAAAAGATTTAGGATTCATTATCAGATTAGTTGGAACCAGGTTTATCTCTAAGGGAAAGGTTGTCTCACAGAAGTACTTATAAACCTGTGTATCCAGTGGTTTTTTCAGTGTAGGTTGTGAGTTCACCCTTATGTGAACTCTAATGGCTATGTTGGTTATCAGGGATTGGAGTGGAGAAATTGACTCAATATTGCAGACTCAAAGCAGATGAAAGATGTTTTATATGAGGAGAGAAGTATCTACATTTTTTTCTGTATTCCTATCTAAAAAAAATCCGTGATGAAAGGTGAGGTAATAGAACTCTAAGCAGGTCTCTTCAAATGAGGAAAAAAAGTTAATCGAGATACCAATCTTCAATCACTTTTGAGTTTCATTTTTCGGTTGTGATACGCTCTTGGAAGATAATGGTATCTTAAGCTCTGACATCTGTTGCAGAGAATGAGGTGGCAAAAAAATTCTAGAACTTGATAGGAAATTTCCCAAGTCAACATATACTTCAATATTCAGTGACTTCAGCAGAAATCTGTATGTATAAATTATTTCACTTGGGAACAGATTGGAAAGGTAGCTGGGGTATTACCCAAGATTGTAGGGTGGGCAGTTAGACCATAGCATTTATAAATTGATGTGATATGAGATGGCTTAATCCCCAGAGAGTTCAGCATTTAGGAGTTGGAAAGCCATAGAAGAGGGGCATTATGATGTTGGGGCTCATCATAATGAAAGGGGATAGGAATGGATGAGAGATCAGGTTCAAGCAATGCTATGTATGAGGCTCAGAGTTGGAGGGAAAGGAAGGGTACCCTTTGGTACCTGGGG
The DNA here is from genome assembly GCF_003287225.1 of Phascolarctos cinereus. Taxonomy (NCBI): domain Eukaryota; kingdom Metazoa; phylum Chordata; class Mammalia; order Diprotodontia; family Phascolarctidae; genus Phascolarctos; species Phascolarctos cinereus. Next base: position 127,594,826 of record NW_027555958.1, read on the forward strand.
GAAGCTCCAGTCATTTCATTTTTTGTTATAGGTCTACTTCAAGTGAGGACGAGCAAAGAGGAGGATGGCAGAAGATACATTAGGTAACACAGTTTGGGAGTAAGAAATAAAAGGGGCCAAAGGCTTCTAGATTCTACACTAGATTCATGCCAATATATATATCATAAATACTTTCTTTGAGGAGAAGGGTGCTGGGCATAGGTACTTCTAAACAACATGGCAAAAAAATGAAAATGATTATATTTAACAAACAGGAAATGATAACTTCCTTTTATAATTTCTGAGTCATCTATCTGTATGCAGTCACTACTGACTTATTGAATCAAAATCAATAAAATTATAAGAAAGAATAAAATATTTGCAGAATATATGGGGAGGAATGGGGGCAATTCAATCTGAACTATTTAAAAAATTTTTTTAAACTCAAAAATTTGAAATGGATAAAAGAACAGGCAGTAATACAGACCATCAGCATTTCTCCAGGAAGTTTAACTGAAATAAATCAATTTCCACAATAAGGAGACCACACGATATTAGAAACTGCCTCAGCTATCTAATATCATCTTATTGCCAAGGGGGAAAATATAATATCCAAGAGCCGCACAAATTTATAACATAAGCTTGTTAATAGACTCTTATAAAGGAGGATGATGAAAGATTATAGCATTACTTCAAAAAAAAAGGCAAGCATTAGTAGATGAGGGGAAAAGTTTATAAAAATTTTGATAAAAGACCTAATTAGGCTAGATCATCTCAAAGGGATTTAAGATTGAAACCGGGAGGACAAAAAAATGGAAAAGAAATATCTATAATGGTTTTTATGACAAATATAGCCACCACATTTGGACTCTAATATCACAAGTCTCTGATGTGCTACATGAGGAAATAGAAATGCCGTTGAAGAAAACAAATAGGTTTGTGCTGGAGGTAAAACAATTTTCTAGACCTTGAGGCATTGATTTTTAAGACATCTGAAGGAAGGAATGATGCCCAAGTGGAAAAAAAAAGACATCAATATTGAAAAAGGCAAACATCAGGAACTACCGCATGCCTTCTTCTTCATCTCTACAATTTTTTAATGAAAAGAAACTACGTGCATATTGAGGGCATTGATGAAGGTACAAGTAAAAAGGAAGAGTTTTAAAAATGATATTCTATTCAGACTATCAACCAATTGATCGAAAGGCATAGAGAGAACGAGACCACATGGTGCTTATTGTTTGTTGACTATGACAAAGCTTTTGATTTGGTATGACAATATGCCCCTTTAAAGCCTGTCCTCCAACAAGGTACATATGTCTAAATCACAAAAACAATCCTTGAAAGATTTAACAACAGAGATAACTCTAATGACCTCTGGTTATTAAAATTAAGTGGGATATAAAATAGAGTTGTATGCTTGTCAAAAGTGTTTGTCACTGTTATGGAGGACGTTCTGCTCTTGTCTATCGATGTCACTGTGTTAATTGTCAACTCAGAGGAGGATTGATTGTATAGTGAAGAGATGGAAAGCGTGGAGACCAGTTAGAATCTTATCACAAAGTCTAGGCAAAAAGTAATGAGAACCTGAACTGGGGTGGTGATGGTGTCAGGAGAGAAGGGAATATGGATATTGAGGAGGCGTAATCAATGAGATTTGGCAACTGGTTGGATATGGGGTTTGAGTAATAGTGAAGAGCTGTGGATTGCTCTTATGCTGTGAATCTAGATGATAGGAACTGTGATCGTGCCCTTGATAGAAAAAGGGAAGTTAGGAAGAAGGGAAAGTTTAGACTGGAAGATAACAAGTTCCCTTTTAAGTGTGTTGCGTTTGGAAATGTGGGAGAGAGAATGGACAGTTCTATAAAATTGCATAGAGATAATAGTTGAATATGTAGAAGCTGATGAGATCACCAATGGAAATAATGTAGAGGGGAGAGAAAAGGGCCCAGGATAAAGCCTTGGGGTACACCCATACATAAAGGGTAAGAAATAGAAAATGATCTAGCAAAGGACAATGACAATAGTTCAGACAGGTGGGAAGAGAATCAAGACAAGGCAGTGTCATGAAAACCCAGGGGTGAAGGGGTGGCCAGAAGGAGCAGGATCAACAATTTCAGAGAGGTCAAGAAGTATGAGTACTCAGAAAGGCCATATAATTTGGTAGTGAAAATGTGATCATTGGTGAGCTTGGATACAGCATATAAGCTGGTGAATACAAAAACCAGGTACACCTATCTCTATTGAAAAAAACAAGTGGAAGAATAATGCCTATTTTCTAAACTTTTACAACTATAAATTAAATGGACAATCCATACATGTAGAATATAAATAAATTCATATAGTGGACATACACAGCACATGCATAATGATTTTCTTTGGGAAAAACAAATTTTCATCTTTTTAATATCAATATTCTTTTGGAGTTGCTATATTGTGAGATGAATGGAATGCCGTATTTTCTTCTTGAAATTCTTTTGAATAATATTTTTTCCCAATTACATGTAAAAACAATTTTAACATTCATTTTTTAAAAATTTGAGTTCCACATTCTCTCCCTCCCCTCTCCACTCCTTCCCTGAGAAATGAAGTAACTTATTACAAAATAGCATACTTTCTAAAGAATTAAAATTGTCTATCCCCCAAAGGGTAACAGAGGGATGCATAGCAGATATAAGTAGGTAGCCACATATCACTTCTGAATAACTACTTAGGAGAAATAGCCTATAAAAGATACCATCAGAGAGATATATTACTGGGATAAGAAGTGGATCCTTTGTGAAGCATGAGACATGAATAACAAGGTTACTCAGGTGCTCCATTGGTACATATACATTGTCTTGAGATCTGGAGGAAAATGTTGGGTGCATTGTAGAGTATTTACTACTTGAAAGGCTTGTCTAAGGGCATTTAGTGGCTACTTATTGGCAAAGTTAGGCCTATAGTCCAAGCCTCCTAATAACTAGTCAAATTTTGTTTCAAATATACCATATTAAATTTTGACATCGTAAGATAGTTTTAGTTTGACTGTGAGACAAGAGCTGGCAACATGGAAGAAAAAATTATTTAAAAAGAACATTATTTCCTCTTCCCACTAAAAGAGCATTTGTGCACCTTAGGCAAAACCAGAATATTGCTAGCTTCCCTCCCTACCCTCCCAACTTCCAATGTGTATTATTCTGTCATAAAGGCTTTGAATTTCATTGCATGTTAACACAAATTAAATACTTGTGTGCCAAAGTTAATGGAGTTTCTTGGCATTCGATATATATATGCACTTTTAAAAAGCAGTTTTTAAGTGTCTCTTGTTACTTATCCCTTAAATCCTTTTCTCCCCATGTTTTTTTTTTTTTTTTGCCTACTCTTAGTCTTTGCTCTGCCTCAAATACCCTTTCTGGACTTTGCATGCCTGAGGTTTTTGATTTTTGAAAAAATATTACCTAGCTCTATAGCCTCAACCATCTCTGGTTTTTCCTCCATCCACACTTACCCCAGATTTTGGTCTAATACTCCTACTTGGGACTCACCTCCAAATCCGTCATGTTATTTTGGTTTGTTTCAGATAAGCGATCAGCCTCTCTGATTTTATCGGTGGCTTCTCTCAACAGGTCCTGGGCATCATCTACTTTGCTTTTGTAATCAGTCAGTTTGTCCCTGAGCTCTTTTTCCAACTCTTCGTTTTTCCCCCGAGATTCTCCAAATAACTTCTTTACTTTCCTCAGAAGGGCTTCAGCAGCTCTGTAATCACACCAACCCCAAGAACAGGTCAGAAGCCCACTTCACCACTATAAGTATTTTTTATTGCATCAAATCATGTGCAAAGGAAATACCAAAGTTAAAAGAAACAAAGAAATAGAAAAAAAAAGCAAAGCAAGTATGGAAAGGGGTAGTAAGCAAATTCCCCTTTACTAAAGCAATTAGAAAATTGGTACTTGAAAAATCACAATCCATTTTTATGATAATTAAAAATAGAAGTCTTTAGTCCTTATCAGTGGTATATGATGATTTGGGAAGTGAGATGCTTTTTCACAGTCATTCTAAGAATCAGGCTGATGAAGTGAGTTTTATGAATCACTTCACTTGTCAAAAACATCACCTCATTCACCATAATGAGACACTTGGAACACTTCACCATTAGTCTGAATGAAGGGGACTGAATATTGATATGCCTGATTTGAAGCTATATCTGAACAGAAGTCTGACAAGCTACTTCTTCAGCTAGTTGGGTATTATTACTGTAACTCATTCCCTACTCTTTTCCTGTCTCATCTGATTTTTTTGTACCTAACCCCATCATAGTTACATACTTACTGTCTCTGTGGTTGAGCAGACATATATCTTGCCCCAGAAAATGATATAAATTTGAAAATTTGGAGCTTTTCATAAGAAAGGTTGTGTGCAGCAAATACATTATTTGTCTAGTAACAACCACGTGGTAGTGCCAGCATGGCAGAGTGGATAATATGGAGACCTGGGTTCTCTGCAAGTCTCTCAGCCTCTATGAGCCCCAAGAGACTCTCTAAGACCTATCTGTTAAGTCTCTTTCTTACACTGATCTTTCAGAGAATTTGGAGCACTAAAACCTGGGTCTAAGACTTTCTTAATACCTGTATGGCCTGAGGAAGACATTTACCTCAACAGGACTCAGTCTCTAGGGTCCCTACTGGCTGCTAAATCTATGATAATTAGATCCTTCCCATATTATTGTAATGACAACTCCATAAGCTATCTCACAATTCATCTATTCCTAATGTTTATATTAACCTGTGGGCATATACATATGTGAATCCAACTAAATGGGACTACTTTTTGACCCCCCCCCCCAAGAACATCTTGTGATTTTTCACATCTTTTCAGGTATTTAGGTGGCAAAATGGCTATAGCACTGGTCCTGGAGTCAGGACGACCTGGTTAAATCTAGCCTCAACTACTTACTAGCTGTGTAACCATGGGAAATCACTTAACCTTTGTCTGCCTCAGTTTCCCCAGGTGTAAAATGGGGATAATAACAGCACCTCCATCCCAGGGTTGTCGTGAGGATCAAGTGAAGTAATATTTGTTAAGTACTTAGCACAGTGCCTGGCTCCTAGTAGATGCGTAATACATGCTTATTCCTTTCCCTTCCTTTGTTCATGTTATTGTTTCATCTGTCTGCCCCGTCCTCTCCTTCCTTTTACCTATTGGATTCTTATCTATCTTTTAAAATCTAACTTAAGTGCTTCCTTTTCCATGATCCTTCCCTACCTTGATCAGTAATGAACCTCCCCCTTGAACTTCACAGAGCTTTGACTTCTGTCTAATTCACTTATCATATATTATTGATATTATAGTTATTTGCATTGTGTCAGCCCTCTAACAGAATGTGAACTCCATGAGGGCAAGAACTGTGTCTAATCTAAACATAGTATCTCCCCAGAAACTAACACCATGAGATGCTCATTGTAGATGCTTGAGAATGGATCACAGGCTCTCACAGTTTGAAGAGACTCAGAAGTCTTCTACTTTAACTTGTACCTGAAAACCAATCTACTTCCTAATGGGTTTGTTGAATGGATTTTAATACAAGTCTCCTAACAATAGTCAATTACTTGCCCCTTCTTTTTTAATCCTTCTCTCAAACCATTCTTTATTTAACTGATGTTTCTAATCTTTTTTTAGTGTCTTTGATGACATTAAAGTTTACTTTGGTAAACATGGAATATTAATAAATTGTGCTTGTGTTTGTCCCTTTTCCCTGACTCTTAAAAAAAAAGTAGATACTACTGATGTTTTTTGAATCACTAATACAGAAAGTTAATCAAACAAACCATTAACTTAATAACATCAGTGTCAACATAAGTACAGCATATAAACACATTATTTTATATGTAAGCTGAAATCTATATACATTAAAACATTTTTTTCTGTACTTCCACATGCTGTTGGTTTTTACCATAGTTCTGCCTTTAATTCTTCCTTTACCTTGACAAGTTTCAACCATCACTTAATTATGTTATTGATTTCTTTTTTGGGGGGGGCAATTGGGGTTAAGTGACTTGCCCAGGGTCACACAGCTAGTAAGTGTCAAGTGTTTGGTCTGAGGTCGGATTTGGACTCAGGTCCTCCTGACTTCAGGGCCAGTGCTCTATCCACTGCGCCACCTAACCCTTATGTTATTGATTTTTAGACTGATGACTTTTTTAGGGCACAACTTCCAATGGAGATATGCGGAGAATGCCTATGTGGAAAATATTGGGGTACTTATTCTGAATGACAAGAAAATTAATGCCTGTGTAAACAACCTGTGTTTGCTTACCACGGGGCTGAAAGTAGCCTTTTTATCATTGGCTATATTATAACTGGAACTGTGTCTTTTAAACTAACCAACAACACAGTATTTTCTTGATTTTGTGTCTGAGGGTCACTCATAGTAGGTGACACCTTGAGGTAAATGAGGAGGCTCTAAGGAACATCTCCTTATTTCCTACCCCTTAAGGCATTTGGCCCCAAGAAACAGGCCTGGAATTTCAGCATTTTTCTTTCTTCCTTTTCTTTTTGAAAAATCTTTCTTCCCCATCCCCATTTAAAAGTATTTTATTTTTTTCCAATTACATGTAAAGATAGTTTTCAATATTCATTCTTATAAGATTTTGAGTTCCAAAATTTTCCCTCCCTCTCCTCCCTCCTCCCCAAGACAGCAAGCAATCTGATATAGGTGGTACATGTACAATCACTTCAAAGCTATTTCCACATTAATCATGTTGTGATAAAAGTTAGAACAAAAAGGAAAATCCATGGGAAAGAAAAAAAAACAAAAAAACAAAAAAAGTGAAAATTATATGCTTCGATCTGCATTCAGTCTCCATAGTTCTTTTTCTGGATGTGGACAGTATTTTCCATCATGAGTCTTTTGGAATTGTCTTAGATCAGTTTGTTTCTGAGAAGAATAAGTTTATCATGGTTGATCATTGCACAATGTTGCTGTTACTGTGTACAATGTTCTCCTGCTTACTACACTTATCTTTAGTACACGTACGTCTTTCCAGGTTATTCTGAAATTTGCCTATTCATCATTTCTTATGGCACAATAGTATTCCTTTACAATCATATACCACAACTTGTTCAGCCACTCCCCAGCTCATGGGCATCCTCTCAATTTCCAGTTCTTGGCCATCACAAAAAGAACTGCTATAAATATTTTGGTACATGTGGGTCTTTTTCCTGTTTTTATGATCTCTTTGGGATACAGACCTAATAGTGGTATTGCTGGGTCAAATGGTATGCACAGTTTGATTGCCTTTTGGGCAAAGTTCCAAAGTGTTCTCCAGAATGTTTGGATCAGTTTACAAGTCCACCAACAATGCATTAGTCTTCCAATTTTCCCACATTTGCTCTAACATTTATCATTTTCCTTTTCTGTCATATAAGCCAGTCTGGTAGGTGTGAGGTGGTACCTCAGGGTTGTTTTAATTTGCATTTCTCTAATCAATAGTGATTTAGAGCATTTTTTCACATGACTATAGATAACTTTAATTTTTTCCTCTGAAAACTACCTGTTCATATTCTTTGACCACTTATCAGTTGGAGAATGACTTATATTCTTACAAATTTGATCCAGTTCTCTGTTTATTTGAGAAATGAGACCTTTATCAAAAACACTGGCTGAAAAATTGTTTCCCAGCTTTCTGCTTCCCTTTTAACCTTGGTTGCATTGGGTTTTTTTTTTTTTTGTGCAAAACCTTTTTAATTTAATGTAATCAAAATTATCCATTTTGCATTTCACAATATTTGGTCATAAATTCTTCCTTTCTCCATAGATTTGACAGTAAACTATTCCTTGCTTCCCTAATTTACTTATAGTATCACCCTTTATGTCTAAATCATGTATCCATTTTGACCTTATCTTGGTATATGGTAGAAGATGTTGGTCTATGCCTACTTTCTGCCACACTATTTTCCAGTTTTCACAACAGTTTTTGTCAAATAGTGAGTGATTCCTGAAGCTAGAATTATTGAGTTTATCAAACAATAGATTGCTGTAGTCATTTACTACTGCATCTTGTGTATCTAACCTATTCCACTGATCCACCACTCTATTTCTTATCCAGTATCAAATAGTTTGATGATTTTTGCTTTATAATATAGTTTTAAATCTGGTACAATTAGGCTACCTTCCTTTGTGTTTTAAAAAAATTAATTCCCTTGATATTCTTGAGCTTTTGTTCTTCCAGATGAATTTTGTTATTATTTTTTCTAGCTGTATAAAATAATTTTTTGGTAGTTTTATTGGTATGGCACTGAATAAATAAATTAATTTAGGTGAATTGTCATTTCTATTATGTTAGTTCGGCCTACCCATAAGCAATTGTTATTTTTCAAGTTGTTTAGATCTGACTTTATTTGTGTGAAAAGTGTTTCATAATTGTGTTCATATAGTTTCTGTGTTTGTCTTGGCAGGTAGACCCCCAAATATTTTATATTGTCAGTTTTTTACAATTTTATTTTAAAATGTTATTTTAAATGGAATTTATCTTTCTGCCTCTTGTTTTGGGTTTTGTTGGTCATATAAAAATGCTAATGATTTATGTGGGTTTAGTTTATGTCCTGCAACTTTGCTAAAGTTGTTAATTATTTCAAATAATTTTTAGTTGATTCAGTAGGATTCTCTAAGTACACCATTATATCATCTGCAAAGAGTGATAGTTTTGTTGCCTATTCTAATTCCTTCAGTTTCTTTTTTTTCTCTTATTGCTAAAGCTAACATTTCCAGTACAATATTGAACAACAGTAGTGATAATGGTCATCTTTGTTTCACCCCTGATCTTATTGGGGAAGCTTTTAGCATATCCCCATTACATATAATGCTTGCTGCTGGTTTTAGATAGATACTACTTATCATTTTAAGGAAAACTACATTTATTCCTGTGCTCTCTAATGCAGTGCTTCTTAAACTTTAACCCCATGGGGGGTCAAGAAAAATTTGGCAACAGTAAAAGGTTTCTGAATAGACAATGACCAAAAATTATTTAAAAATCAAATGTGTCCAGAATTAAAAATCAAATGAATCCAAGGCGTTTCTGGCAGTGCTTGCCCACGTTTGCATCACCAGGTTCACTGCAGCCTTGGTTCTGAACACAAAAAATGGGCACTTTGCACCGTGCATGCCCCCAGGCCATGCAACACCAGTGAACACTGCCAAAATGCAAAAAGGGGTCCAAAGTAGAAATAGTTTCAAAAGCCCTGCTCTAGTGTTTTTAATAGAAATGGCTGCTGTATTTTGTCGAAAGCTGTTTCTGCATCTATTGAGATAATCATATGATTTCTGTTAGTTTTGTTACTGATATGGTCAATTATGCTGATAGTTTTCCTAATATTGAATCAGCCCTGCATTCCTGGTATATATCCCACCTGGTCGTAGTGTATTATCCTCATGATAAATTGCTGTAATCTCTTTGCTAATATTGTTTTAAAATTTTTTCATTAATAGTCGTTAAGGAAAATGGTCTAATAAAATTTTCTTTCTCTGTTTTGGCTCTTCCTGGTTTAGGTATCAGCACCATATTTGTGTCATAAAAGGAATTTGGTAGGATTCCTTCTTTGCCTATTTTCCCAAATAGTTTATGTAGTATTAGAATTGTTCTTTAAATGTTTGGTAGAATTCACTTGTAAATCCATCTGGCCTGGAAATTTTTTCTTAGAGAGTTCATTGATGGCTTGTTCAACTTCTTTTTCTCTAAAATGGGGTTAAGTATTTTATTTGTTCTATTAATCTGTAGAAGCTGCTAAATCCTGTGTAATCCTGACTGTGGCTCCTTGATATTTGAATTCTTTCTGGCTGCTTGCAGTATTTTCTCCGTGACCTGATAATTCTGGAATTTGGCTACTGTATTCCTTGGATTTTTCATTTTGGGATCTCTTTCAGGAGCTGATCAGTGGATTCTTTTAATGACTATTTTACCCTCTGGTTCTAGGATATCATGGCAGTTTTCCTTGATATTTTCTTGAAAGATGCTGTTCAGGATCTTTTTTTGATAATGGCTTTCAGGCAGTCCAATAAGTCTTAAATTATCTCTCCTGGATCTAGTTTCCAGGTCAATTGTTTTTCCAATGAAGCATTTTACATTTCTCCTTTTCTTTGATTCTTTTGATTTTCTTTGACTGATTCTTGAGATATCATAGAGTCTTTAGCTTCCAGTTGCCCAATGCTAATTTTTAAGAAATTATTTTCTTCAGTTAGCTTTTGTATCTCCCTTTCCATGTAGCTAATTCTACTTTTTAAGGAGTTGTTTTCTTCAGCGGATTATTTCCCCCCCTTTGGCCAACTGTATTTTTTAAGGCATTGTTTTCTTTAATTTTTGTCCTTACTTTTGTAATCTGTTGACTCTCTATTGTATAACCCTCATTATTTCCCCAATTTTTCTTCTGCCTCTCTTACTTGATTTTTAAAATCCTTTTTGAGCTCTTCCAAGAAGGCTTTTTGGGCTTGAGACCAGTTCATAGTCCCCTCTGAGGCTTCATCTATAGGCATTTGACACTGTTGTCCTCTTCCGAGTCTGTCTTTTGATCTTCCCTGTTGCCATGGTAACTTTCTATGGTCCGGGGTCTTTTCTGGGTTTTTTGGTCGGTTTGTTTGTTTGTTGCTCAATTTTAGCCTATTTCATGACTTTTAAAGTTGAGCTCTGCTCCTGGGGCACAGGGGCCACTGTCTCAAGTTTCCTGGGCTGGCGGCTTGCCCACTACACTGGGGTGGCTCAGCTTAGTTGCACTTGTTTTGCTGGAGATTCCAGGGCGGGCGGTTTACCTTCTGCGCTGGAGCTGGAGGCCTCACGGTTGGCCTGCTATGCCACTAGCCTCCTGAGCCAGGACCAGGGGTCCTCGTTTGCTGATCTGTGCCGTAGCTAAGAGCTTCACATTGGCTTGCCCAGACACTATCTATGGTAGGCTATGCTCCCTTTTTACCGAAGTGAGACAGACCTTTCCTGAAGTTCTTCTAAGTTACCTTAAGCTAGAAAATTGTTTCACTCTGTCATTCTGTTACTCCAGAATCTGCTTAGAGGCTTGATTTAATGTTGTTTTTGATGGAAACTGGGGAAAGTTCAGGCAACTCTGGATTTTCTCGGCCATCTAGGCTCTGCCCTCTTTTCATCCTTTTCAGTCCTTGGGAAATGGAGTAGAATCTTTGACCTGAGAACTTGAGCCCTGGGGAATCTAGGTATCTGGGAATCTATATCATCCTAGCTGGGAAGCCCTGAGGAGCAGGGGTGTGGGGACATAGTTCAGTGGGGATTTGCATTTGAACTTGGTAGGACTAATGATGCTATATAGGAATGGAATTAAACTGAGATCCTAATCCCTCTGCCCTCCCTGGAGATCTAGATAATGCCACCAAGGAGTTAGAGGATATGTTTGTATGTTGTTGCTGTATCTTTGAAGTAAATAACCCTTTGACAAAGGGAATCTTATATTAAGTGGTTAAATGAAACTGGGATCCTAATCACTAGGCCTCTAAAAATGGAGGGAACATAATTAGTGAGGACTTGAGCAAATATCAGACAGTTGAGTATCTCCAGTGCCTTCAGTGTACCAGAGAACCCTAGGGTTGGAGGTAGAATGGAATAGAGCTTGCCCTCAGAGTGGGGCCATAGGAACCCATGTTAGATTTCTACAGATAATCATGTTAGGGTAGTGTTATAGCAAGCCAGGTCTTAGTTTCTTATTCCATCTTCTCTTTGTTCATTCCTACAATCAAGTATTCTTTTTTTTTTTACCCCTACTTTTCAACATTTCTCTACTAGCACTCCTGTCTCATGGAGCAAGTGTCATCATTGAATGTAAGGAACCTTTTATCCTCCAGATGTGAAATGTTTAATTTAGACATTTTAGAGATGTACATGGAATAAAAAAAGATTAAGAAGCACAAGTATAAAGTTCAAAAAAAAGAAAGTCTATGGTAGACTGACTTACACCAACTCATCCTGGGCAACTTCATTTTGCATATCTAGATTTTTCTGCCTTAATTCTGCCATCATCTGATCGATCTCTTGCTGTAGCTCTTGAAGACTTTTCTCCAAAGCTTTGTCCTGGGCTCCAAGAGTTTCATTTAGTTTTATAGCTTTTTCATTTACAGCTATAGGAAGTAAAACAAATAGTGAAGATTGGTAAATAAAAGTGAGACATTCAATAACAGTATTTAGCATCTGCTCATCACTACAGTCTCCAAATATAATACAACATGCCATGGGTAGTCCTGCTATGAAACATAAAGGCAGTTTATATAATGATCAGCAACAAATAAGGAGATTTGACATATTCCCTAAGATTTTTATTATATTCTATTTTGGAGCACATTTTGCCCTAAAATTAGGGCAGCCAGGTGGCTCAGTTGATACAGTGCCACGCCCAGAGTCAGGAAGACCTGAATTCAAATTCTGCCTCTGACAGTAGCTGTGTGACCCTAGACAAGTCAATTAACTCTGTTTGCCTCAGTTTCCTCATCTGTAAGGCAAACCATTCCAATATCTTACGCAAGAAAACCCCATGGACAGCTTTGGAGCTACAAGATTTGTATAGCTTCAGATAAAGTCATACCCCTCCCCCCATCTCAGTGTGCATATGGTCAATTTTGTGGAATGCTCTCCATCCACCAATGCAAGTGTCCACTAATTACCCATTTGCTGAGAGATGCTATTGTTAGTCATGTGTACTATGTTGTTGCTTTTATTATCTTTTTTTTTAAATGAAATCACCAAACTTTCAGTTTTTCTCTGGTCTGTTAAGGCTATATCCCTTATATAATTTGTCACCTGCCAAAACCATATATCTGTTTGTATGTGTAATATCTATGCATATCTATGTATGTGTGAATGTGTATATTACACATAGTTTTACATGTAGGTTTTTGTATATATTATATAATATCTATATATGAACATATGTATTTGCACACCCATGTATGTGTATGTGTATAATAAAACTTCCTATGAGATCTGATCTACAATAGTTCTTGGACTCATGAAAAATGATGGAGGTGTTGATATTCTACAGAGCTCCACACTTTCCTGTATTGGTATTTTTATTCACTATACTTTTTAGACCAACCTTCTTTAGATATATGAATGTTAAGGGACAGAGTTAAACTCAAAATGTTGAAACAGTTCTCATTACTCTTCCCTAACCCTGTTTCTTCACGTAACTTGACAATTGGCAACTAGGTGTTCCAGTGGGTAGAGTACCAGACTTGGAGTCAGAAACACCTGCCTTCAAATATTGCCTCAGATACGGTGTAATTGTATGTCCTTGGGCAAGTCACTTAACCTCTCTCAGTGTTAGTATTCTCATTTGTAAAATGGGCATAATAACGGCACCTTTCTCCCAGGATTGCAGTGAGGACTAAGTGAGATAGCATCTGTATAGTGATTTGCAGATCTTAAAACATTACATAAATGCTAGTTATTATTGTTATTGTGTGTTTGAATATTGATGTTACCACTGACTCTTCCCTTTCCAATTCTCTCATCTGATTATTTACGAAGTCCTACAAATTCTACCTCTGCAATATCTCTGGCATTTTTTCCCCTGCCTCTCTCTTCCCAGTGCTACCATCCTTGTACCTGCTTAAATTATTCCAATAATCTCTAATCAGATCTCTTTGGTATCACCATTTCATTCCTCTGATCTGGATCAGTCTTCCAGATATACCTGCCAATCTTCCTTATGCATCAGTCTAGGTTGTGACACTATTTTGCTCAAATATTTTCAACATTTCCCTATCATTAACTAAATAAAGTCCAACTCCTTTGCCTGGCACTCAACATCCTCCACCTTTTGATGCTAATCTATATTTTCTCCTTTGTCTTACTAAATCCTTCCACATACTTGATATTTGAGCTGAGTTAGACTTCTCTTTGGAAAAGACTCAAATGTTGGGAAAGATCGAAGGGAAAAAGAAAAGGGAATGGCACAGATAGCTAGCATCATGGAAACAACAAACATGAATCTGGACAGACTTTGAGAGACAGTGGAAGATAGAAGGGCCAAATGTGCTATCGATCACTTTCTTAAAAAAGTGGACCTGCTCTTTCCCACCAGTGTGGCTTTGCTCATGTTCCTCGTGATATTTGGAATTTCCTCTTTCTTTTGTTATCCTTTTTTGCCTTGTTTAATTGTTATCCATCCCTGAAAGTCCCAAATGCCATCTCTTCTGAGGAGTTTTCCCTAATCCATTCAGTTGATAGTTACCTTTTGCATTTTAAAATGTAATTTTCTGGTTATGTGTCTAATTCCTCTTCTAGACAATAAGCTTCATGAAGGCAAGGAATATATATTTTTTCTAAATTTTATATTTCCCCTAACAGCTAGCATAGTCCTCTGCTCATGGCAGGTTTTTAAATAAAAGTGTAATGAATAAAAGGCAGAGAGTGGCAAATAGAGAGTTTAAAAACATGGCAGTAATTTCCATAAGGCTAACTTTGGAGTCAATGTGGTTCTGAGAACAAGTGATGTGTAAACAACTGAAGAAATTCCCAGTGTGGGGACAGATCAGCTTTAGGAGAATTTTTATTGTATTAAGAAAGGCATATTGATGGAAGAGCTCTAATTTTTCACTGCTTAAAAGCTTGGGAGCAGGAGTTCATGTAAATTTCAACTGAAGAAGAATATATCATCCAGTCCCTTTTAAAATGAACATATTATTGACATTATTTTATCACATGTGAATGCCTTCTCTATTACACAGCACTCAAAAGAACTGTAAAATGAAAGAGTACCTCTTATATTTTCATAATGAATGGAAAAAAAACTCCCTGACTCTTATGCCATGAGAAATAGATTGAGTGACCTAAATTTGCTTAGAAACTACCCTGGAGTCTTGTGGTGGTGAATCCATTTTTACTTTTCTACACAGATGAATGTTTGTAATTCTAATGTTGCAAGACTAAGCACTCCATGAACTCATCAAGAGTCATGAAAAATCAAAGATTATGAAACTATACTCAGATGAGAGTGCCTTAGATCCTTGAAGCTGATTGGCTGCAAAGAACTCATGCCTTCAGGGGCATTCAGGATAAATGGTGTCTTTCCTCTATTAAAAACATATGCATACACGCGCGCGCGCGCACACACACACACACACACACACACACACAAAATGTTACAAATGATCTATAGGACCACTTTCAGCTCTCAGAGTAATTTGCTACCTTTTCTAAATCCTCACTCTGCTCGTGTTAATTATTATTATTGTTGTCAACAAAGGAAAATAGGCATGGATAGGTTATACATCTTGCTTAAAGGCCACTGGTTGACATTTTTTGCTGCCAGGCCTTGGAGTAGAATTTTAGATAATCATCTTCAATGAGGGTTTGGTTCAGCTCAGCCACGTTTTTCTCATTGTTTGCGGGCACGAAAGGGTATTTTGTGGTATTTTGATCACTGGCTACATTTGTTAACCTAACAGTTGCTGCTTTGTTTAAAATATTCATGCAAGTGTTGTTAGGGCAGCTTGGTGGCACAGCAGATAGAGTGCTGGGCCTGGAAGACTCATCTTGAGTTTAAATCTGGCCTCAGACACTTGACTAGCTGCATGACACTGGGTAAGTCACTTTACCCTGTTTACCTGAGTTTCTCATCTGTAAAATGAGCTGGAGAAGGAAATGGTCAAACCACTTTAGTACCTTTGTCAAGAAAACCCCAAATGGGGTCTGCAAAGAGGGCGTGACTGAAACAATTAAACAACAATAACAACAAACAGCAAAAGTGTTGTTATAGTGTATCCTCTGCAGTCTTAGTGAGGGCAGGTCTGGTGGCTCACAGGAAGACAGGGAAAAGGGAAGGGGCAGGAAGACTAATGGGTGGAGTAGAAACAAGAGGAAGAGCAGAAGGAGGGGTAAAGTTTTTACCCTTATAGGTTTACATAAAGAATAAATCAGTCACTAGGCATTTATTAAACACCTGTTTTGTGTCAAGTGCTAGGTGCTGCGGATAGAAATAAAAAGATAAGAAAGTCCCTGTGATCAGGGAGCTCACATTCCATTGTGAAAGAATTTTTTCATGGTAAAAGTTTTGTGCAACATTCAAATTTTCTGTCAGCTGCTGCTAGTCTATGGCTCTTGGTACCTACATGTCTCTTGGGTTTCTAAATAAAGAAGGGTGACAACATAATCATAGCGAGGCCTAGACAAGGGGTGAGGAATGTAAGGCCTGGAGGCCACGTGTAGCCTTTCTAGGCACTTGGGTTTGGCCTTTTGATTGAATCAGTTTTACAGAACAAATCCTTTTATTAAGGGGATTTGTTCTGTGAAGTTTCGATTCAATCAAAAGGCCAAACCCAAGTAGAAGGCCACATGTAGCCTTGAGGCTGCAGTTTCCCCAGGCTTGGTATAGACCAAATACTAAGAACACAGGATCACAGCATTATAGATTTCATGATGGAAGAACCTTAGAGGCCAACTAGATTGACTCCTTCATTTTACAGGTTCAAATGCTGAGCCCTAGAGAGGTTAATGACATGTCTAATTAGGAGCAGGAATTGAAACCAGGACTTCTAACCTAGGCCAAAACCAAAGGTGGTACAGTGGACAGATCCTGGAGCCTGGAATCAGGAAGACTCATCTTTCTGAGTTCGAATCTAGCATCCTGGGAAAATCATTTAACCATATTTGCCTCCATTTCCTCAGCTGTAAAATGAGTTGGAGAAGGAAATGGCAAACCCCTCCAGTACCTTTGCCATGAAAACCCCAAATGGGGTAATGCAGTCAGACATGATTGAAATATGACAGAACAACAATAACAAAAACAACAGTAACGCCATGGCCAGTTGTAGTGAATACAGAGGACTGCAAAAAAGAAATGGGGAAAAGAATAGTGAAGCCCTGTCACCAACGTCTTAAAATGTGCAAATACATATTCACTCACAACAAATCTCTGATTCAAATTGTTTTAATGATCAATCTTTGGAATAGGCTGGCAAGTGCAAAGTGTTAGGGATTTGAACAAAGAGCAAATGGCAAGTATACTGAATAGTTCTGCCAGACATAGTCTCAGCTGTCATGAAGATTTGCTCTGAATGATAGGATTATTGATTATAATAACTGAGGTCATAGTGACATATTAGGACCAGGACTCTCAGTGTGACCTTGTAAAAGCTACAGCCTTCCAGAGAGACTTCCAGTGTCCTCATCTGTAAAATAAGGAGGTTGAATTAGGTGACCTCCGAGGTCCCTTATAGTTCTAAATCTATGACCTTTGATCCTGAAAGGGACATTAAAGGCAATGTTATCGTACTTGCCTTCGACATTTAGTGCGTATGTTCCTTCCTAGAGTATCTCAGAGAAGTAATGATTCAGTCTGTGCTTGAAGACCTTTACTGAGAGAGAACTCATTACCTCACAATTCCATTTTTCATCAACTCTAATTGGTAAGGGTTTCCTCTGCAAACTGAACTAAAACCTTAATGACTAAACACACATCAACAATTTGGGGAGTTTCCCTTTTCAGAAGAACCTAAAGATCAAAGGTTTTGAGGTGGAGGTGATCATATAGATCACTCAGTCAAGTCTCCTATTTACAGATGAGGAAACTGAGGCCCAGAGAGGTTAAACAACTTTTTTTCATGGCCACACAGGTAGGAATTATCAAAGCCAAGATAAGAAAACAGCTCATCTGATTCTAACTCCAGTGTTCTTTCCACATCTGTGAGAACTTTTGGAAAAATATTCATCTGTAATAATCATTGCTATTCCTATTCCTCACCTAAATGGTTTCTTCTTTCTCATTTCTTATGCTTTCTTTTTCTTTTTTTTTTCTGATTTGCATCTTGCTGTTATTATACCCATGTGATTCTCTATCTGGTACCTGAGAATAGTTATGGAATCTACAGAAATCCAAAAGGTAATCAATCACTTAAAGCAGGCATAAACTGCCTAAAATCTTTAAAGGGTTCCAGGAAACATGATGTTAGTTGAAACAATCTTACAGGAATAGTTTGTTTTGTAAGCATAATGTTTTAAATAGACAATGGGCCAAAAGATGTTGCAGCAGCGTTCTACAACTTTGCAATGGACTTTGTTAAAACACATTAATGAGATTATTATGAAGTTATAGGGAATAGTAGATAGGGCAGTGGTCTTAAAGAATGAAGATCAGGATTTGATTCCTTACTAGATATGTAACTAGTGCCTAGCACATGGTAGGTAGGGTCTTAATAAATGTTAGTTGAATTGAATTGACCCTAGGCAAGTAATTTTATTGCTTGGAGGCTCAGTTTCCTCATCTGTAAAATGGAGGTAACAATACTTGAACTACCTCTCTCAGAGCACTAATGTGAAGAAATGCTTAATAGTCCTTAAAGTAAGAAATAA
This sequence comes from Phascolarctos cinereus, assembly GCF_003287225.1. Classification (NCBI taxonomy): domain Eukaryota; kingdom Metazoa; phylum Chordata; class Mammalia; order Diprotodontia; family Phascolarctidae; genus Phascolarctos; species Phascolarctos cinereus. The sequence goes on from NW_027555958.1 coordinate 127,613,140, forward strand.
ATTGGAGCTATTATTGATAAATAAAACATGTTGGTTTGGGTATAATGTTCTATGGGATAAGTCTACAGTTAGTCTTCCCTTTGAGGAAGACAGAAACATTATTATCTGGAAAAGAATATGGTACAAAGATATAAGGTTCAGATTTTTACAGTAGGCTTTCAGAGTTAAAGGTTACCTATTGCTTCTCCTCAAGCTCAAATTAGAATACTTCTATAAGAAAGAGGTCTGTGCAGGTATGGTATCTCTCAGGCAAACTGTTAGATAATTCCTTACCCTCCAGGGCAGCCTGTCCTATTGTATTTGGATACAGGGCATGGCATAATACCAAAAATCTATGAGAAAGTATAGCAACCAAGATGCAGATTTTCATTCCTAGTTTCTAAAGGCATCTATTTTTTAAAAAGTTAAGTCTGGTTTAAAATCACTTCTCCAATTAATGCTGGTATTTAAGAAGTAGCGTTTGCTCAGTATTCTCTTGCCTTTTCTAAAAAGCTTCACATTCTGGACATTTACCCAAAACTTACTTCTGATCTTCCACTTTGATTTTCAACCAGATTGGTAGATGCCCAGAGGACAAAGGGCCAGGGCAATACAACATCTTATGGTTGGGTGATATATACAAACTCTAAGCAACAGATGCTCATTAACAACCAGTACTAATGTACTTTAAAAGTCATTTTGAAGAATAAAAATGTCGCTTGAACATACCAAATGGAATGAGAAAATTAGCCTTTTTTCCAAAATTAAAATATTTTTAATTGCCTTGCAAGTAAACTGGAACAAAGCATAAAGTGGCCATTAGTTATTTAACCGTAATAGCCATTCCTCAAGAATTAGAACATTCCCAGAGGAATGCCTTCAATTTATTACTTTCTGTGCTCATAGTAACTATTTCACTAGCTATTGTCTCTAAGTTGACTCTGGATTGTAGGCAATCTGCTGGTATTTTTACTGAATTTCTTAATTGAAAAAAAATTTCAAAGAACCCAGATCTTTAAATCTTCGTCTGTCATCTAATACTAATGAAATTCACTTCTTCAGGCAACCGTTTATTGAGCACTTTCTATGCACAAGTCATGACGCTGTTCACAGTCATTTCAATGCATGTGCACAGAGGCATGTGCCCTCTGTTTTTAGAGGAGTTACTAAAGTGTGCTGCTTCACATACCTTCTGCATCCTGGACAATTTCCTTAACGATTCCTCCCAGAATCTTTGCTCTCATGTTGGTTCGCTCAGCATCCTGCCCAGTCTGCTCGCCATCTGCTGTCACCTTGGTAGCCTAATGATCCAAACACAGGAAAAACATAATTAATGGATATGATGAAGTTCCAGCAGGATATGCTCTTTCTGGCTACATTTACTTTCAAATGTTACTTTGGGCCAAAGGCAATCGATGAATTATTGATCAGATGTACTGGAAATGACACCCTGTGCTCAAATATACAATTAAACTTTATCACTTCTTACACTAAATGGAAACCAGAGGGCTGTAGTTGGCTTTTTAAAAAACCCATGCAGTACTAAGGATCATATAAGAACAGAGAATGAAATCCTTTTTTGGAATATTTTAAGCCAATGTTACCAGCAGTTTTTAAAGAATTCTTTAGTCTCCATGTGTGGCATGTAGCTTTGCTATCTTTTGAATTAGTGAAGAGAAATATAGATAGAGCAGTCTAGTCTCTGGAGACATTGATGAGGCATAGATAGCAAGTCTCAATTGATTTTATAGATACATTTTAAATCAATACATTAATTAAACAAAGGAGGTAAAATTTTTTAAGAAAAGGAAAATTACACTTTTAACTGCTAAGTAGGAAATGCTCATTATGTGGCACATTAGCAAGATCATTAACCTTGACTAAGAGGCTATAAATGACTGGTAACTTCTTCTGAAAAACATTACGACCTGAGATGAACATCAATCACAGGACCACACAGAATCCTATCTAAAAAATGATGAAAATGTAATCTTACCTTTGCATGCAAATTTAAAATGCTCTTTAATAATGATGGTTAGCATTTACATAACGCTTTAAGGTTTACAAAGTGCTTTAAAAATATTATCTCACTTTATCAATGTGATCCATTTAACATATTCATATAAAATCGTTACACTCAGTAAAGTAAAATACTATGTCTATATTTAACTTAGTGATAGTTCCTGAAAAGGGTATTTTGAGTTTTATGGCACTATGAAATATGTTTGGATTTCATTTCTCTCTCTTTTCCTTTTTTCTCTCCTTTTTAAAAATGATTTCTTTTTTTCCCCATATACACATATATGTGACTTTGCATTTATATGAATGTAAATGTATTTCTACTGCACTTTCACAAAAAAAAGGAAAATATAACCACAATAAATGAATAGAAAAAAATAACAAAGTGATTCAGTGAAGTCCTGATTTGGGTCCAAATTGGCACCAGAGGGACTGAATTCTATATTTGCCCAGAGAAACTAAATTATTCTTGTACATAAGAGGATTTTAAATAGAACTAAATATCTAGTCAGTACACTGTTAGGTAAAGGCTCCTACATGAATTATATCCTACTTTCATGTTTTTCAGGGGATTTAAGCAGTCTAATTTATTAGCAGTGATAAAGTTCTTTGGGGTCTTTGGGTAACAATTGGTATATTATCATGCCATTTCTCCAACTGTATATGAAAACATCACAATTCAAAAGATGAAGACTAAGAAATTCTTTGAACTTTTTATACTCCTATAGAGTTAGCAGCTATAACTACAATAATTTTTAATGGTATCAGTAAAGTCTTTTAAGAATGTTTCAGGTTCACTGATCACATTATTATCTTGGAATTATGTTCAACACTTGGAGGAGTTACTCTTTGCAGAAGAAAATGATGTCTAAATCCCTTAAATTCTTCAATTCCTGAGTAAATTTCAGACTTCCTGGCCTCAAATTCAAGACCAGGTACTCTACATTCCAGCCAATCAGGATAACCTGCCACCCTCTATATTTGCCATGCACTTTCCCACCCTGGTGCCTTTGCTTACTGTTCCTTTTGCTAGAAATGCCCTTCTTATATTCCTCCTGTTGAATGTCTACCAATCCTTTAAACCATAGCTCCAAAAATACTTGATCCAGAAAGTCTTCTCTCATTTTTCCTAGCAAGTAATTAATAGCCTTCTTCAGACTTGTGCCTCCTTTAGCCACTTTTCATGAATTACTTTCTATTATAGTCATTTGTGTACAGGTCATATTATCCAATGAGAATAGAGACAATGTAGCATCAAATCCTAATAAATACTTGTTGCATTTGCATTTGAATCGAAGTTACTTAGATCCTTCCTTGGGTGATTTTTAGATCTCTTTTTCTTTAAACTTGATTTTTTTTTCTTTACATTTTTCATGTTGGTGATTCTGGTAGATAAAAGGCTCTAAAAGCATTTTGTAGTAGTTATAATTTTAAGTCTCAATCTTATGTTTTCAACTGCGGATGGTAATTTTTAAAAGCCTCCTGGTGCCCCAGGCAACTCTCTAGACTGAGGTTCTTAATCTTTTTTTTTTCTGTCATGGACAGCTTTGACCTATGGATCTCTTCTCAGAGTAATGGTTTTAAATTTATAAGATAAAATACATAAGATTACAAAGGAAACAAATTATATCTCTGTGTGTGTGTGTGTGTGTGTGTGTGTGTGTGTGTGTGTGTGTGTGTGGTAAGTACCAGAGTAGTTTCAAATTGATATTAGTAAAGAGTGTTTCATTCTCAAGAGCAATGAACTCATAGGTCTAGTCCATATTTTAATTTGAACCATGATGCAGAGATAGACTCCTTCAAGGAACAGTAAGAGAGTAAATATATCCTGGGATTAGTCTAGATTCAAGACATTTTCCCCTTTTATTCTGGAGGAGGAAGAAAATAGGAAGCATCAGTAGCCTGCTATGACTTGGTGCCATGGAAATTTTTCAGCTCTTCCTCGAGGAGGTTGGTTTACTAGAGTGAATGTAAATAATTTCAATCTCTTGTTTGGTTAAGAATCCTTCCTGACAGATCCCCATCAATTGGGGAATGACTGAACAAGTTGTGGTATATGATTTTGATGGAATACTAATGTATTATAAGAAATAACGAGTAGGATGCTTTCAGAAAAACCTGGAAAGATTTACATGAACTGATGCAAAATGAAGTGAGCAGAACCAGGATAATATTGTTCACAGTAATAGCAATATTGAATGATGATCAACTGTGAATGACTCAATTATTCTAGCAATACAATTATTCAAGACTATTCTGAAGGACTTATGATGAAAAATGCTGTCTACCTCCAGAGAAAGAACCAATGAAGTCTGAATAAAGATTGAAAAATATACCTTTATCATTTATTTTTCTTTTTTGGTGTGTTTTCTTTTACAATATTCCTAATATGGAAATGTTTTGCATGACTGCACATGTAGGACCTATATCAAATTGCTTGCCTTCTCATTGAGGGGGGAGGGGAAGGGAGTGAGAGAGGGAGAGAATTTGGAACTCAAAATTTTAAAAAATAAATGTTAAAATTTGTTTTTCTATATAATTGCAAAAAAAAATAAAAGTTTTGAAAATAATTTAAAAAAAAAGAATTCCTCCCCTAGTGACAGGTGCTAAAGGTACCTACCTAATCTAATTTTCTTCTAATTTTTTTAAAATGGTGTGACTGTTATTAGTCAGATTACATATACATTTTGAGATCATTTTGACAAATCCAATTCTGACAAATTACTTTCCAATTTTTCCAGAAGTTCTTATCAAAGATAATGTTCTTCCCCAAGTAAATGTATGACCTTGGGTTAATTTAATATTGGGTTGTTGGATCCAGTGTTTCATATTCTTCCTTTTTTGGTTGTTTTTATTGATCCACTTTTCTGTTTTTAAAAGAAGCATCAAATTGTTTTGATGATCAGTGTTTTAAAATTTGAAGCCCAGATGTGCTATTTCCCCTTCATTCCTACTTTTTTTTTCATTATTTCCCTTAAGATCCTACATCTTTTGTTTCTCCAGATGAATTCTATTATTTTTTCTAGCTCTGCAAAGGATGTCCTTGGTACTTTGATTGTTTTAACAATAAATCTGTGAATTAACTAATCCCATCATCATTTTTATTATATTGGTATACAAGCCATTAGTACTATTCTAATGCCTCATCAAAAGCAGTGCCTAATGCTTCTAAGCTCTGGCAGTTCCTTAACAGTATGGAAGGACCTTAAATATTATTCCACGGATATGTTTCATATATGAGATTGATTCTTGCTAAGGATGGAGACTCATCAATAATAGATGATTATTTTTTAGCCATGGCAACCCATATATATATGTAATGGCCTTCAGTACTTCTTTTAGAATAGTCAAATATTTTTATATGTATCAAGGGTATACTTGGTTAAAATATGAAAGAAAAGTAAGTGTGCTTTTGCAAATTATATTCTACATAGGAAAACACCTTTAAATCACATGATCAACTGTAAGATGCTATGAATATAAGATTTCAGTATGTTTATTTTTTAACTTTTTTTTTTTGAAATAGCCTTTGATTAGATTGGACCAAATGTAGCCCCACAAGCTCTTGTCCAATAATGTATCTTTCATTCAGATGTTAAGATTGCTTGATAGATACAACCAGAATGAACTTTTTTTTCTGTGATTTTATGATTATTAATATAAAGTACAGCATACAACTGGGAGCTGTATGCTCACCATAGATGTTGCCATTTTGCATATAGTAAGCACTTGGTAACTTTATTAATTCATTCAGTCATTCATGGAGAATGTACTGTACAGAATCTAAATGGAAAAGGGATTTCCTACAGGTTTTAAAGTTCTCTAAGTATCTTGGTTTGGGGATGACACTAAGCTGATTACATCAGACTCCAGAATATGACAAAAACTCCAAAATGCAATTCTTGATAATAATGAACACAGGAAAAAGGAAACAAATGAAGATCCCTCTTGTCCAGTATGACATGCAGTTGTATGGCTAGCCAATTATATTAGTCCTTCAGTATGTAGGGGTATGTGTGTATGTGTGTGACTACCTATCTCATTCTTAGATAGCATTGCAGACGGACAATGAATTAGGCTTATAACTGATTATAAAAAAGTGTTGTCTAGACTTCATTTGGGAAATTATGCATTATTTTCAATAATCTTAAGTTGTTCCCTTACGAAAAGTCTCATATATATATATATATATATATATCTATATCTATATCTATATATCTATATCTTTGCCAACAGTGTTCTGATGATGACACTCTTTAAGCTGTAAATCATGAAATATCATGACCTCTAAAGAATTTATTTTATGGGAAACCCTAACTGGCAACTATGAGCTGCCAATGAGGTGAACATAAGCAGTGCCCAACACGTCAATAAATGCATGATGCAAAGTAAAAGGCTTTGTGGTATCTCCTTATCACCTTGATACTGATCCATCAAAGAAGTGTCAACAAGTGTTTATACATTAAGCATCTACTTAATGTGCTAAGCAGTGGGGATACAGAGAAAACAAACAAACAAACAAAAACCAGTCCCTGCTCTCAAGTTAGTCATTGTCTAATGGAGGACACAACAACTCAAATAATTATGAACTAACAAGATTAATAATAAATAATAATAATAATAATAAAGCACTTACTATGTGCCAAACACTGTGCTGAGCTTTGCTATTATTCTCTTATTTGATCCTCACAATGACCCTAAGAGGTGAGTTCTATCATTATTGCCATTTTACAGATGAGAAAGCTGAGGCTGAGAGAGGTCAAGTGACTTGCCCAGGGTTGCACAGTACTAAGTATCTTGTTGAGGTTCAGGGATTTAGGGGTGCTGGGACCCCAAAATTATAACACTTAGGTCCTTCCCAAAAGAATTCAACCCAAGCTTTCTTTCAGCCAAAGATAAGGTTTATTAGAATACCCGTCCTACTGGGCAGACTCTGAGCACCTTAATGGAGACAGGATGTACCTTATATACAGAAAGACTGTGGGAGGGATTTAGGAGTGGCCAAGTAGTTCGAGGGGGACAGTGAGGTAATAGAATGTCAGGGACCTGGACTATTGGCCAAGGGAGAGTGGAGCCTAGCTAGGATTAAGGGTGGGAAGTGGGGGCAGGGATTGGGAGGTAAGACAATGGAGAGCTAGGCCAGGTTAAGGGTAATAGAGAATTGGGAGATTGGGTGTAGTTACAATGAAAGGCCAGTTGATGGGATTATAGCCTCAGGCGAACGCCAGAGATTTGGCCATGTGGGAAAGTCCAGGGTTTTTCCTTTCTGGGGTCCAGATCCCAACCCCATCAATCTGAAGCTGTATTTGGACTCGACTCTAGGCCCAGTGCTTTATCACCTGTGCCACTTACCTAGCTACCACACATGATAAATTGGAGATAATATCAACAGGACAACAACAAGATTAAGGAGGACTAGGAAAGGCTTCTTGTACTGGGTGGTGTTTTAGCTGAGACTTGAAAGAAGGATGGAAGAAATGGATAAAACCTGTGTGCTGTGTGTTTAGGGTGGTGGGAGAAAAACACCTCCCTAGAAATAGCAGCCTTACAGATCAAAGCCTGGAGGGTTGTGTAAATAAAGACAGATTCCCAGTCTGACTCCACTCCCAGGGAGGCCTCCAGAATTTTAGATTTTCCTACCCACCTAGACATTCTGATGGTCAGATGAGATTAAACTACAAGGAAACACCCCTACCCTGAACAGACCAGATTTTAGGTGATATCAAAGTTCCTCCAAAGCTAAGGCATTCTCCCCATTCCATCCCATACCTCCCTACTCAACCTCTGAAGAGGGCAGAGTAACTTCAGCTGATAGGTTCCTTTTTGCCCTAAAGCTATATGAATATATGTGTTTCTCTAACTCTCTTCAGCAGAATTGTGAGCCACCTGATAGCTGCTCATCAGCTGATGGTAATTAAACCTTCTACTCTGGCCTTTAGTTTTATTGACACTAAGTCAAATCGACCCAGGTGGGAGGAAATGCTCTCTTGGAGGATCTTAGGCTGTCTAGGCTGAGAAATTGCCTAACAGAAGCCAGGAGGTAGCAATGAGGAGGGAGAGAATTCCAGGCTTGGAGGACAGTCAGTGAAAATATCTCAGGCAGGGAATGGACTATTTGCCAAACAGCAAGGGGGCCAGTGTCACTGGATTGGAGAGTGCTTGCTGGAGTCTAAAACATAAGAAGAAGGTAAGGCGGTAAGTGGTTGGGGACTAGGTTATGAAGGACTCTGAATGCCAAGCAGAGGAATTCCAAATCCTATTACCTCACACTAAAGATATCATATAGGCTTTTAGAAAAATAGTATCCTCCTCTCCCCAAATGGGGGGTGGGAGAGACAACTGAAGAAGCATGCTTCTTGATATTTGAAACATTTTACCAACTGAGTCTTAAATTTTGTTAATAGATTTTCAGTGACCTTTACTGAGGAGAGGAAGAGGGAGGTGAGGTGGAGAAAGGGAGGCTGAACTAGACACGAATTCCTCAGGACTGGCTGGCCTCTCTACTGTTACTTCCCTCCTATATTCTTAAAATGTATAGTACCAGGGAAATTTGAAAGAACCCACAAATCAATTAAAGAAACAGCATATCAAAGAAAAAACACTTTATCAGGTAAAGTGGCAACATTATTAAGAATGCAAGCACAATATAGGCCTAATTTCGTCATATTATTATTCACCAGCTAATAATAGTATGATTAGTAATGATAATAATAATGGCAATCTGATATACTTTTAATATATAGCTCTGAAAACCATGTGAAAGCTTTTGGGAAATTGGTAGTATCTTGTGGATGAATGAATTTAAAAAACCTATCTATAACTATGAATTATAGATAATATACTGGTTAAAATGTTTGACTACAACGCAAATTTTAGTAATTTGCTTTTCTGCTTTTAAACTGTTCTACTTAAGAGCCTTGGAAAAATAAAACTGTTTTTCTCAAAGAAGAAAAGTTTGTGTGCTTCCATCAAGCCTTCCCTAGTCCCCCTGCCCCCTTTTAAGCACTTTATGTCTCTCCTTCGCTCTTAACATTTTCTTTTTATATCATATTTATTTGTGTAAGTATATTGTATCCCCTTGTTACATGGCAAAGCATTGACTATAATAGTTTTTATCTTTGCATGTCACTAACATTGTTGTTTTGAATTGAATTGGATTTGTCAAAAGGAACCACCATAAAACAAGAGATAGAATTCTGGAGCTGCCCTTGCCAAATAATATAGATTGCCAGAGAGGTTTCAGAGACACTGAGAAAACTCTATGGGATGCAGGAGTGCTATAATTGTACATCTAGGACATCACTTGGGCACATGTTAAGTCAAATGCTCTACTTTGGCCACTCTCCAAATGGAATTCTACAGCTATGTTTGGAGTTATATACAGCTCCATAAGGGTACAGTGTCATATATGAATAACATTGTACTTGACAACAAGGAAAGAAGTTATCCTTTCTCTTTCTTTATACTGCAGGATTCCCTCTCTTGCTTATGGCAATCCTTTATTCAAAACATGGATTGAAGAGTCAGGCTCAACAATATTCCACAATAATGGTGTCTTTGTTTTGAAGGGCTCAGAGTAGTGTCTCCATCTACCATCTCTGGGATTTCTGAAACCAAAACAATCCTTTTCCAGGCCAAAGCCCTCAGTTTGTTTGGTGACCTCACCTTTTCTAGTAGACTTTCAACTCCTTCAGGGCAGGGACTTTCCTCTGCACTTTAAAGGTACAGAATAAATGCATATTCATAATCTATAGTCATTTATCTCATTTTCTTTCATAATTCAAAGGTAGAGAGAGAATTTTTTTCCTCCCCATTTTTTGCTTTAGCACTTTTATTTAATTAATTAATTTATTTGTTTTGTGAGGCAGTTGGGGTTAAGTGACTTGCCCAGAGTCACACAGCTAGTAAGTGTTATGTGTCTGAGGCCGGATTTGATCTCCGGTACTCCGGGCTGGTGCTCTATCCACTGTGCCACCTAGCTGCTCCTACTTTAGTACTTTAAAAAACCCGTGATTTTGATTACTGTAGAGTGGATATAGTCCCTTTACTTATATAACTTGTGAATTTCTGGAGGAGAAGGAAGGAGGATCAACTGTTGGCTAACCTCAACTGCTGGCTGACTGGTGATGAGCCTTTTCTCATTTAGCTAAACTTGTCTTTGAATGATAGACACAGAGTCTATTGTTGAGCTCATATTGAGAAAACCTGTGTTTTTGAGTCCCTACACAAAACTTATCAAGCTTGCTAGAGCCTTCCAGATCTTGTGTTCCACTGGCATGGACTCTCAGAACAACTGGCTTCTGCACAATCATGTGAGCTCCTTGAGGGCAGGGACTACTTTCTTTGTGGGCCCTGGGTTTGCTTTGCACATAGTATATATTTAATAAATATTTCTTGAATTATTGAATGAGGCACTGGAATAAGACTTGCTTTTTAACAGAGGGGGAAAAAAGTGAAGTGACTTCTGGAAAATAATAGAGCTGTTTAGTAGTCAAGGCAGGGCTTGAGTGAAGATCTTAAGATCATAGGATTTATAGGATTTTACAGATAAGGAAACAGGGCCCACTGAGTTGATAATAAATCATATTCATATAGCATTCTAGGTTTTGAAAAGTACTTTCTTCACATCAGTCCTAGGGTAAATAGTGAAATTATTATTTCCATTTCAGAAATGAGGAAACTGAGGCTTAGATGTAGTAAGATGCAGGTATCTTGCAAGTATCATGCAGGTACCATGCAGGTCATGCAGGTATCAATTGTCTGAGTAAGGATTCAGACATATGACTTTGTAAGACTGATCAAGTTTTTTTTTTCTTTCTGTTTTTATTATACTACACTGACTTTTCTTAATAAATGAATTTAATAATTAAGTCATGGAGTCACACAGCTGTAGTAGCATAGCTAGCAATGGAACTCAGGTCCTCTGATGCTAGATCCCATATCCTATGATTCCTAATCCCCAGCACTTAACTCCTTATTTGAGTAATAGATAAAAAAGGATACATTGAAAGCCATTTATTCCTGCATTTAACAGGTATTTATTAAATGTCTACTATGTGAAAAATATAGAGATAAGATTTATGAAGCCCAAGCAAGTGTTTTTGCAAAAGTCTGAGAATTCTGTTTTTTTCTTTATTAATACAAAAATCTTCTAAATAATTAAAGAGGCTTAATCACATAGCTACACTCCTACAGAGTGCACAAAATCATAACCTATCATTCCACCCGAGGAACGCTCTTTTTGACCCCCTCCTGGCATTCTATATGATGCTATTGATGGGTCACCCTGGTTAAAACCAGGCAAAAGAGAAATACTGTCTTGCTGAGCCGTAAAATCAGTCTGTGAAATTCACTGCCACAGAGGGGCAAGGAACTAATTGCAAGGCCCGAATTCCCAAACAATGAATCAGTTTCGCCCATGACAGACTATCAATAATGCCACAGATAAATGCTAAATACTTAACGATAGCAGTAATTTATCTAGTTCTGTGTGCTTGTTCCCATGTTTCATTAAATCCGCAGTCCCTTCCTTATTCATCCTCCATCAGATTCACTGTGATGTTCCCTTTTGCATTTGATAAATATCTTTTTATTTATCTAGTGTTTCTATGACATCCCTTTCATTCTCTACCTTTGATTTTCTTAGTTTTATGTCCTCAACTTTTGCAATCTTCCTAGTATACCTCTGAACACGATGCCTTATACGGTATCTTGTCTATACTTCTACTTTTGATTATTTAAAAAAAATTAAGTTCAATCAACAAAGGCTTTTTTTTTATCATTCTAAGTGCATTTATATTTAGGCAGCATAAGTTACCTTTAGGCACACATTAATTTGTCTCTGAACAATATAGCTGTTCCTTCCTTGTTTTATATGACATAGCTCCTCTCATGTTTCTTGCAGTCTGCACATAATTTTCTTGGTTGGAAACCATTATTGTCTCTGTTTTTCTGTCTTCCTTTTCAAAGAAAAGAAACCAGATTCTAATGACAGCACAGTTCTTAACAACTGAATAGAAAACATTCCGGTGGTGATTTCCATTTTTGCTTCTCCTATATCAGAGTTTGCTGTTCAAATTAATCTTCAGTTCTAACAATTTGAATCCATCCCATGGTCACCTTAACATGCAAACCATTCTATATATCTAAGGCTGGTGATGAAGTTCTTTTAGAAAAGTGTTAGGAACTACCATAGAATTTCCACTTTAGATATGAGGAAACTGAGGCTCAAAGATACTAGAGGATACAGGATAAGGAAGATGACTGGCCCTACTAGAAGATAATGAGGCCACTCCCTTTCAGGACTACTTCAAATATATTTTTTGAGTTGAGTTGCAAGTTGTGCCCTATATAAGTGTAGCTTATAAATTATTTTAATTCAACAGTGAAAGATAAATATAGCTAACTCTTTAGTCTTACAAATAACAAATCACATTAGTGAAGCACTCTAAGTTTTGAAAAGTTTTTTTTTTGCATCAGTCCTAAGATAAGTAATGTGATCATTATTACCTCCACTTTAGAGATGAGGAAACTGAGGCTCAGGGAAATAACACAAGTTGCTAAGAATCATGCAGGTATCATGTGTCTGAAGGAGGATTCAGGTTCAGGTCTTGGGAAGTCTGGTCAAGTTCTCTTCCTTTTTAATGATTAATGAGTGAATCTCTTGATAGTTAATTTTTTTTTTACCAACTTTCTTCCACTCTCCTCATACAGGATATGAAAATTCAGCAGGTTCTTAACAAAGAATCTAAAAGACTAAGTTAAATTTATTTTTAGAAGTATTAGGACAGAATGGATATAAAGCTGACCTCAGAGTCGGGAAGATCTGAGTCCAGGTCTTGTCTCTGACACCTACTGGTTGTGTAACCCAGGGTATGTCACAAAGTGTTAGTGCCCAGATAACTTTCTCAGACTACACTTCCAATTGGTACTGACCTGCATTGGTAGAGGGAATTGCCTTACCAAGAGCTGTCCAGAGCAGTTTGATGTAGGTATACATTTCCTCCAAATGACAATTTTGAAAACATCCACTTGCCCTCTTTCCTGAATACTCTAAAACCGTCTCTTTTTAGGCATCACTACTTTCTCTCTCTCTCTCTCTCTCTCTCTCTCTCTCTCTCTCTCTCTCTCTCTCTCTCTCTCTCTTTCTCTCTCTCTTTGAGGAAATCAGGGTTAAGTGACTTGCTCAGGGTCATACAGCTAATACATGTCTAACGCTGGATTTGAATTTGGGTCCTCCTGACTTCAGGGCCAATGCTCCACCTAGCTTCCCCTTTTCTCTCCTTTGTTATATGTCTTCTAAATTCTAATTTTCAAATCTTTGGTATTTTCTTATCATTAATAATACATATTTATTATTCATTTGCCTTTACCTACCCTCCATTGCCAGTCATAATTTTAAATTCATTGCTTTTAAAGTTTTTATAACAGCATTTCTATCCTTGCTTCATTTTATCATACAAGATATCGTATTGGACAGTGTGGCGATTTATGTAATTCAGGTTAGACGTGGTCCTTATGCTCAAAGATCTTATACTCTTATAGGAAGACAAGATGGTAAAATATATGGATTGACTAGAAACTTTTAAAAAATATTAGAATAATGTATTGATGCAAAAGGATGGGGTCTTGGCTGATCACGAAAAGCTTTCTGGATATGAATTTTAACATGCATTCTAAAAGATTTCTGTTCCTGAGATTTTCAAAGTGTCCTGCCTTCCATTTCTCTATATTGTACTAAAATAATTTCACTCAACTTATTTGGCATGTTGCTTCTGTATTTAAATCATTTCTCCCAAACTTCTTTCTATAGAATATAGTTTACATACAGAGACTGCTACCTATGCTAAATGAGACACTTCTGAGTACCTAAAGTGTATTTTTTTTTTGCATTTAAGTTTCCTCAGCCCATCTATAGTTATATTTTACTCCACCTACTTCAGGATCTGAGCACATATGCCAAATTCTCATAGCATGGCTCTATAGTCTCCACATGGATATTCTATTTGTGGGCATGGCTATACTTCAATATTTCCATGGATTTGTAATCCTCTTCTAGAGAGGCAGACTACCATTCTTTGGTCCCTGTGAAAGTATCAGACAGTTAGAGCACTGGCAACTGAGTCAATGTTCATCGTCTAAAAACAGTGTGATTCAGAGCATCCTCTGCTCCCTCTTCTATGTTCTGCAGTCACTTCAGAATTCCAATAGGGTGGTGTAAGACTGGGTGGCCATTTGTATCCCCCTTCATTTCATGGATTACCATGGCTAAAGAATTCATCAATAAATGCATAGCCTAATGGTGATAAGGCTCTCCATACAGTCCTTGGAAAATAGGTGTAGTCTATTGCTGGTACTACACTAAGACTTTCCAGAATGGTAGACCTTGTACTCCATAGGCATCGCCTTTAAAAAATTTAAGCAGGATGTCATGGTATGGAGACATATTCCATAAAATGCCTGGCATGTTATATTTCAGTATTTCAAGAATGCACAATTTAATCAGTGTGGGTACTTTCTCAATGAACACGTATTGTAACCTATTTCACATTCTAGTAGATGATTTCCTGAGTTGTTGTGGCTGAAAAATTCATCATCTATCTTGTGGTAAACTTGTTGCTGAGGTCTCTTCACTTATGACAAGGCTAGTTTGTTGTTAGACACACAGTCCATTACTTGGCCCAAACACTAATTCTTTTCAGAACTGATGCCTTACTTCATTAACTTAGACATTTCACTGGAATGGTTTTTTGAGCCAGATTATACTGGAAGCCAAATGTATAATTAGAGATAGCCAATAATTATAGTAGCTTACATTTATAAAGCACTTTATAAATGTTATCTCATTAGAGCTTCACAACAACTTTGTGAGGTAGGTACTCTTATTATCTCCATTTACAGTTGAGGAAACTGAGGCAGACAGAGGTTGAGTCTTGCCTGAAGGCACACAGCTAGTAAGTATCTGAGGATGGATTTGAAGTTAGATTTTTTGATTCCTGGTTTAGCATTGTATTCACTGTGATTTCATTGGCATGGTTGCTACCGAATGAGAAAACTTCCTCTACCAATGCCAGTTGGTAAATTTTCTACAACTTCAAGGCTTAGAAGGGTGACAAGAGCATTGAGAGATTAAGTAACTTGCCCTGCATCACACAGCCAATACATGTCAGAAATAGGATGTGAAGCCAGATATTTTAGGTCTTCAGTTATGTCACCAATATTATACTTTGTATAATTATGTGTTCAGGACAGAATGTTTTCCTTCACATGATTTGAATTCCTTCAGCTCATTGCTCTGTTTCCCTTTAGTAATATCCTAGCCACAAGATGGCAGACTTTATGTTATTTTCTTCTTTCTCCTTTTCTCTGTCAAAATCTTGGTCTTTTCTGCAGTTTTGAAATGCAGAGTTCAATTTTCATGTTTAAAATACATTTAAAATACTTGGGTTTTCTCCAAAGATACATGCCCCTCCCCCCCTTTTCCATAGCTTCTTTGATTTACTCATAGTAATAACTAGATTGGGTTTTAAATCAAGCATTTTCTTGTTTCCCATTCCTAACCATAAACAAAGAGTCCCACATGGTAAAAATTCATGATAATAAGTATGAATGTTTTATATTAAAGAGAGAAAAATCATCTTGCAAGGCTATTAATGGTGTTTTTCTTAATGTGTCTGACAACTTCTCCTTATGTGCCCCTAAAAGGGTGTTGGTGCATTTTGGAAATAACAAACTATCTTGAAATTTTTCTGACTTTGTACTGCTTCAGACATTTAGAAATCTTAGAATTAGGCAATACAATAAATAGAAGGCTACTGAAATATTTATTAAGATGATGATATGTATGTGGCATATATATTTAGTTCAGTATGATGGTAAATATGTGAGGAAAATGACATTTAGAAAGAAAAAAGCCACTTTATTTCTTGGAAGAAACAACAAAAGTGTCAAATTACAATGAATATTTGTGAGTTCTTAATGCATATTTACTCTGTAGCCCAAGTGCTATCCTGGTGTGCCACTGTCCTATCAAGGAGAAATAACCTGGAATGCCCCCCTCACGTTGGTTTCTGGCAAGAAAGAAGCCGGCAGGTCTGAATTTCTCAGGTTGTGCCAGGAATGGAAGAAGATGAGGTGTTTTCAACAGAGTGGCATTTTCTTCCCTCCCTAGGGACAGAGGCCATCACACAAATGAGCGTGGGGCTTGGGAGAGGTGGGTGGGAGTAAGGAGGCTCAGAGCCAAGGAAGCTAGATTGGAATTTTACTTTTGTGTTGTGTTCTTGGAGGAAAGATTAATGACTGTGGGGGTGGTGGAAGCCTCTCTCCAACTCCCTGAGGATTTAAGGAGCTAAATTGAGGCAGTGATAACAGAAGGCAATCCCCTACTGGCAACTGATTATTTGGGAGGGGCTAGGCAGGATGGAGTGGCAGAAGATGGTGTTTGCTTCTGCCAGAAACTAAAAAAAGTGAGCTGGCAAGATATGAAAGCAGATGGGCCAATCAGGAGGGGTGGTTGGACATCGTAGGTATTTTTTATTTTTAATTTTTGGAACAAAGAATTCAGAGTAAGCCCATTGGTTGACAGTCCTTTTAAGAACTATGAGCAAGGCGCTAAAGGCTTTTTTCTTTTCAACTTCCTTCTCCATGCCTATTTATTCCCTGGCATTTATTTGTATATAGTTTGTTTCCTTACTATTCCTTAAGCTGTTTCTTTATTCTGAGTTTCATGAAAGTTGTATATTTTCTTTTTGTACATTGGTTGAAGTGGTATTAATAGGAGATTCTAGTGGCTGGCTGAAATGTATACAAATTTAAATAAGGTAAAGATTCCAGTCTTTGGTCAATAGTTAGATAATACAGACCTGATCTTGGGGCTCAGGAGCTATATTTTGAGTTTACTAATAATTCTAGAAACCGCTCCGAAACCAGAACTTAAGGCTTTTCTTTTATCTGTACATCAATAACCTAATTATTATAACAAGGTAGATGTCCAACTCAGATGGGAGAGAGGGAAAGGAAGGAAGGAGAGATGAGTGAGGGAACAGGGACCACAGGAGAAAAGCCACAGGCTTTTAGGCAATATCTCCATCCCCCTACCCACTCCTAACCCCAGCCAGGAAAGGAGAAGGGAATAGTTGACCAGAGGAAAGGCAATGGTCAAAGTTAAACCCTGGAGCCAGGCATAGTCTAGAAAGATTCAGCTCCAACCCCTTACAGAATGAAGAACAGAATAGAAAGAAGTACCAATCAGACAGCTTTGCTCTCCACAGCTATGTTTGTTACTCATTCATATTTTCATTTATTTAACATTTATTTAGTGAGACAGCATGAGATGTAATGGAAAGGAGCCCCAGAGTTAGGAGTGCAAACTCTGACAGCTGTATTGTCACGCCAGGCCCTTTATCCATCTTGAGTCTCACTTTCCCTATCTGTAAAAAGGAGATAATAATACTTATATCACCTACCTCACAGTTATTGTGAGGCAAGCACTTTGGAAACCTTAAAGGCTTATGTAAATCTGAGGTATTAGTCTATGCTAAACACTAGGCTAGGCTCTTAGCTGTCCTTTGCAATGTCTAATGATGCCATCAATTAGACTGAAAAGATAGCCTGCTCCAAGTCCCATTCTAAGTCTCTGGCATTAACTATTTACTGCCTGAAAGAATGTTCTTAATTAATGATTCCCTTACTCATATTTTGTGTTACCCTTAAGTGTCTTCTGGTATCCCAGAGGGGGATTTCTCAAAAACAACAAAACTCACTCAGAAGCAAAATTAACTTTAGCTTTTAACAAATGTTTGCCAAAGAGCACTTCTAGGAAGAAAAGGAACTCCAACAGTGACAGTATGTTAGAACACCCTAGAGGGTGTTTCCATTTTCCAAACTAAGAATCATTGCCCTTGAGAATAACTTCACTGTGCTTTCTTTTGCTACTTGTTTTCCCTGAGTTTGTATTTATTTAACTTAAAAAAATTTAAATGTTATACTCAAGACTTGACTTTGAACATTAAACCAATTGAACCTGTAACTGCTAACATTTAAATTAATACCAATGCATAAAGCTTCATGAGCATTTTTCTTTCATTCCCTCTAAGTCTTCTTCATCAGGATTCCTTGTTCATTTCTTTTCATTCACCTTTCTTTATATGGTGGAAGTTAGTGTGTGCCCCATTTTTTGGTTCTGCCCTTTTCCACTTTATATTATTTCATTCAGGTCTTTCCACATTTCTTTGTGCTCTTCATATTTGTTGCATTGATTGTAGTAATGCAATTAAATTGCAATAGGCAGCATTATGTAGTAGAGAAATGGCCCAGATTAAAGTATTGTCTCTTAAACATAGTGACTGAGGGACTCTGAGCAAGTCATTTAATTTCTAAGTGCCCCAGGCAACTCTCTTAAGAATATAAATTGCAGAATAACTGTCAATTTGCATTTGTGTAGTATTTTCTCATTTAGATCTCCCTAAATCCTCCCTCCCAAGTTTAAAAATAAAAAAATTCAAACGCAAAAGTGTAAAGTCTATTTAATTATTCCTCTATTTTTGGAATTTAGGTTGCTTTAAGTTTTTTTTTATTTTTAGAAATTATATAATGCCGTTAGGAACATATCTGAACAGATAGTTCTTTTAAAGAAACTGATACTACTTTCGTCTCCTCCACTTTTCAACATAATGACTTTTGATCTCCTATAATTAGCTATCTCTTCCTTCCTCAAAACATCCTCATATCTGCTGATGGTTACTCATCCTGCTATGAGTCAGAAGCAATATGCTTAACTGCATCTCGATCTGTAGTTGAAAGTAATGGGAATTACAAAGTGAACATTTATTTGTGAGGTTTGTCATACTCCATTAACAAAGTGAACAATAATAATGAATGGGAAAACAACAATTTGAGAGGAAAAACAAATTTTTCCCTCCACATATTTGATGTTTTCTAAGATTGTGTCTTCCAAGGAGACCCAAAGTAGTAGTCATTCTGCACACTTACTCTAGTGAGAAGTTCATCCATTTCGGTCACCAGTGTATTCAGATTACTCTCTGCCAGTTGACGAAGTCTCTCTGGTGCCCGCTGAGGTGACAACAAGTGCTGAAAGATATTTATTGCAGTTCACAGTGAAAGCAGTGATCAGTAACTGGGAGATGATCATTTAACAATGATAATACTTCCTACACCTTGCTACGAATGTGAATTCAAGCATCTCCAAATCTAAAACCAAGTAAAATTCATATAACCACTATATAACTAAGGGCTATGGGCTGTAAACCTGAAGGGAAAGACTGGGAAGAGTCTAATTTATCCAATCCTCTGCTTTTATGTGGATGAATAACTAAACAATCTTTTCTCTTCTTTTTCTTAATGTTTCCATGGGCTAAGTGCACCTCTAATCAATCAACAAATATTTATTAAGTGCCCACCATGTGCCATGCCCTGGCTAAGTGCTGAGGATACACCCCCAAAAAGACAAAAGATGGTCCCTGCCCTCAAAGGAGTTTACAATTAAATGGAGAGACAACAAATATCTCTATCTCTATCTATCTGTCTGTCTGTCCGTCTATCTATCTATCTATCTACACATAATCTCAAATTATATACAGGATAAAATAGGAAATAACTAACAAAGGGAAGGCATTAGAATTGAGAGGCTGGGAAAGGGATTTTGGTTCTGATTCATAATGTTCTATGACTTGATGATAAAACTTTTTGTCTATTTCCTTAATTCAATTGAAACCTCTATTTTTCTCTTAAGCCCCTATCACCTTGTTTCATCTTCCTTGGACATACAAAACCAATGGTCAATATTATGTTTAAAAAAGCAATACATGCTTAAAGATGATATGTTCAGGGACAGGCAGTCAATAAGCACTTATACACCTACTACATGCCAGGCACTGTGTTAGGTGCTGGGGATACAAAAAAAGGTAAAAAATAGTAATTGCTCATGGTCTAATGGCGGAGACAATATGCAAACAACAAACAAAATAAATATTGGATAAACTGGAGATCATCAACACAGGGAAGGAACTAGAAATAAAGGGGGCTCAGGAAAGGCTTCTTGAAGAAGGTGATATTTTAGCTGGACCTTGAAGGGAAACCAAGAGGCAGTGTAAAGAGGAAGAGCACTCCAATCAGTGAAAATGCCCTGTGTTTGAAGATAGAGAGTCTTGGGCCAGGAATAGCGAGGCAGTCAGTGCCACTATTAATAGAAGCAATGTCCTACTGCAGAAATGTCAAGCACCCATTGTGTATTGTGATGGTGCTTAATAAATTCATGTAGTAGGTGCTTAATAAATGCTTACTTTCTTCCCTCAAACCACTAAAATCCTTAGATCTGTTTCAGATAAACTGTCTAATCATCTCTCTCCCATCATGTGTTTATGAAGTTTTTTTTTTTTGCCTAAGTTTATTTCATCATCTTAGATTCAGCCCAGCGTTCTAGCCCAGAAGTGTCAAATATGGCTAGTGGAAAAACTCCACAGTGTGGCCTGAACCAGATTAAAATGTAATTGGGAAAAATTTAACAAAATAAATAAAAATGCAATAGAATATATTTAATAGATTATATGATATGTGGTTTTCTGAGTATGTGGCCTGCAGGGATCTTCATCTACTGTTTTAGTGACCTCTGTTTCTTTTTGAATATGACACCACTGTTCTAAAGGATATGCTGGGCCAGGAGTTAGGAAGACTTGGGTTCAGATCCTGTTTTTGGAATTCATTTTCTCTCAGGCTCAGTTTCTCATCTTTAAAATGGAGATCATAGTGCTTTTCCTCTATTAACTATTTCCTATTTATCTTGTATATAGTTTTCTTTGTGTTGTCTTTCCTATTACATTGTAAACTCCTTGAGGGCAGGGACTGTCTTTTGATTCTTTCTGTAACCCCAGAACTTAGTAATGTGCCTGGAACATATTAGGCTTACTTAACTTAATAAATGTTTATTGATTGACTATCTCATAAAGTTATTGTGATAATCAAATGAGATAGTGTATGTAAATTCTTTGCAGACATCAAAGGGCCATATAAATGTAATTTATTAATATTAAGAGTGTATTGAGCACACAGTAGATGATCAATACTTTTTAACCCGTCATGGTCCTCTTCTTCCTTTCTACATGTCTTCTGTTTTCAGACTTAATGACCCCAAATCCTTTTACTTTTCTTCATAAGCTCTATTTCCTATACCTTCCATGAAAGAAAATGTTTTCCAAAGACTCTACTTCTTCATCACATCCTCTGCAATTTTGCCCCACGTATGTACATTTCATTCTAGTCACATTCATCACCACCTCTTTGAATCCAAACAAAGGGTGATCATAAATGCAGATGTTAGTGACAATGTATGTCTCCTAACTACCTTCAACTGACCTCATAAAGAAATTGAGATCACCTTCAAAGAAATGCTTTGCATTCCTCAAATAAAAACACTTTCTGTATAAGCAGAACAAGCAAACAGGACAGTTATTATTTACCAAAATGTGGCAATAGATCTTTATTGTATCCCTGCTTTTGTATTGTACTTAGCACTCATTATGACTGGATAGCCTTGCAAACATACCTTTAGCTCCTGAGTCACATTTTCAAAATTGTATAGCATTTTATATGGTGCGGGCAGTGGGCCAGTAAGGTTGATGCTAACAGCCATCTGCTCAAGGCGAGCCAAGTCACCGAGAAGGAGTCCTGTACATTCATCACCACAAACTGTGAAAGGAAAGTGACAATGAATATTTACTTCTACTAAATGTCTGAGGCAGATGTTCAAGGATTGTAGCTCTGAAATATTTTACAGCCCACATATATTTCTGTGAAAGATAATGCTACTCATCTCAGATAATTAACCCCAACAAATGCATGGCAGTTGAAAGAGATGGAAATAGCAACAAGGGAATAGAAATGCCTTATTGCCCAGAACTTGATATGTGGAATGATGATATAAAACAAAAAATGAAATAAGTAGACTTAAGATACCTGAGAAGAAAGGGATCTGTTCGAGGGAGGTGAGAAATGGAACATTTCATGCTATGGACCACTCCACACAAACCCACACATGAGCAATCCAAAAAAAATCTTTGAACAGCTGGTGAATCACAAAGACTACAGGCAGCCTAAAAAGCAGCTAAAGTTGTAATGCACTCCATTAGATTGCTCTTCAGGATATACACAACCATTTAGTCTCCACATGCTTCATGTCCTACACATTCAAGTCTTGCACAACCACTTGGCCTCAGGTCAATTGGGGAGAGAATAATAAATAAAAATGAAACAACTACAGGTTTTTCATGTTGACACATTTTAGAGTCATCTTTATTCTTTCTACGGTTTTGTTGTATGTATGTATGCAGGGGTCAGCCGTTACTTTTTAGCCTCTGGGCACCTTACCAACTGTCCATGGAAAAAACGACTAAACATTTGCTAGTATTGCAGAGTACCATATGCAGCCTTGTAGATAAACAATTACTAAGGGCAAGTAACAATTCAAACCATTTAAGTATTTAGAAATGTCTGCAACTATTTTGCTGCTTCTAAAATGCCTAGGAAGAGCTAGAAGAAACTGGGAAGAATAACTTTTTCTGGAAGGGTGATATATTCGATTTATACTTTTAAAATAAGACCCATAGATAACATAGTAAAAAGCCACATTTCTTACAGCTATTATTTCACTCTTAGGAAAGAGACTTTTAAAATAATTATGCTTTGTTTTTTTCAATATTCAATATTCAATATTTTTCAATAATTCAATGATTTTTCAATAATTTCATATTTTTAAAGATCATACAGTAGTGGCATGGAAGAAGGCCATCAGAGTTGAATGTCTGCATGCCATTATTTGTATACTGTATTTATAGGTGGTTGTGATGCTTCTTTGTACCATGTGTCTGTAAGTTGGGAGGAGCAAGGAGTCAAATGAAATGGAAAATAATATTCAGATTTGTATAGACCTTGAATTATGCCTTGAAGTAGTAACAATTTAATTATTTCACTCAATAGACCCCTTCTGAGCTGTCTGTTGGCTAGGAAACCATTAACTAGAGCCTGTATATAATGAGAAGAGTATAGAGAGTGATTGTGCCATGGGAGCAGCAGTTCTTCAGGAGTTACAGAATACTTTTCAGGTAGCTTAAACCCTCCCAGAAGAGTATTTAATGAATTAGCTTCTTTCAGGTATTTAACCCTCTGGGACTTCACAGGCTTGTATTTCACTGAGAGTCTGAGGGATCAACAGCACTGAGGTGAGGGTTGAAATGGATAACCAGGAACTTAGACTGTGCATCCTTTAATGAGACAATAAAGGAAATATGGAAGGCGACCAGGCCATATGTTTCATGATGGAATCCCTATTGTCTCACCAATCTAACTGAACTGAATTTAAATACTTCTTGAGTAGCCACCTCTGTGCTTACTGGATTTGATCCAATTGGGGTCAGAGGAGACAGTGGGAAGAACATTGGATTTGGAAATCAGAGGACCTGTGTTTGAATCCCAGTGCTGCCAATGTGAGACCTGAGCAAGTCACTTTTCTCTTGGTATTGATTTCTACATCTATAAATTGAGAGTGTTGACTAGATAGCTTCTAAAGCCCCAACCATATTTAAATGTCTGGTCCTTTCATCTGTGACACAGTGAAGGGGGTACCAAGCACATTCCTCACTCTCAAGGAGGAGGTCCCCTAAAGGCAGGCTCAGTACTTCCCTACTCAAACTATATTTGCAAAGTTGGGGGAGAGGGGAGATCTGAATTCTCTACTATAGTGTGCACTATCCTTTCATCTTCTTCCTGGTGGACAGAAGGAAGAGTCAGTTTTTCCTAAGTTCACAGGTTTAAAGTTAAGGATCCTTGAGAGTAAAAGTTTTTACCATTTTAAAAAAGAATGCTTTAGATCAAGGATTATTAATTTTTTTGTGTGTCATGGACTCCTTTGGCACTCTGATGAATACTTCCTACTCAGAATAATGTTTTTAAATACATAAAATAAAATACATAGGATTGTTCACAAAAAAACCAAATTATTTTAAAATAAAGTTATCACAATATTTTTTAAACCTGGTATTTATTGATTCTAGGTTAAAAAACCAACACTGCTATAGATTAATTTGTGTATCAGCAATTAGGAAACACTGAACTTTCTGATATTCTATAAGATTACCATCCAATTACAGAGATAAGACATGTATAGGTGAACTCATTGGAGAGCCAAGATAGACAATAATAAAGTGATATACTAAGTATATCCATAATCAAAATACACCTACAGTAGAAACTTCGGGTGATTAATCTTGAAGGATGGGTAGGAACTAGATAGGTGAAAAGAAGTAAGAAGGGCATTCCAGACAGAGGTAGGGATGTGTGTGTGTGTGTGTGTGTGTGTGTGGTGGAGGTGGGAGTATACCTTCAGGGAAAGGATAAGCTGAGCAGGTATGTGCAAAAAGGTCAGTCTGTCAAAAGTTAAGAGTACCTGCTAGAAATAAAGTTGGATAGGAAAGATAGTTCCTGATTATGAAGGATCTTGAAAATTGGTTATGTAGGGTGTAAACTTGAGTAAACTGATAATAGGGAGCCATTTAAAGTTCATGAATCTGGGAGTGACTGGAAGGAAAGATGAACTTGGCAGTGGTGTGCAGAATAGACTGGAGCCAAATGACTCAGGATTGGAGAAGTTAAGAGCCCATTGCTTTAATCAATGTGTTAAGTCTACAGAGGTACTAGGAGAAATGAATGGGCAGTGACACCAGAGAATGATGTAACTCTTATTCTCAATCCCTCTTTTAAACAGAGGTTTTTAACGTGTGTGTGTGTGTGTGTGTGTGTGTGTGTGTGTGTGTGTGTGTGTGTGTGTGATGGAACTGTCCTAGAAGTCTGGTGAAGCTCATGGACCAATTCTCATAATAATGTTCTTAAATATATAAATTGAAAATACCTAGGATTACAAAGAAAACTAATTATATTGGGTTAAAGATTTAATTTTTTCTTATCCAAGTTCATATGGAATGTGGAAGTGAGATATCATTTGCTATAATGTGTCACAGCTTACCAATGTAAGCTAGAATGAAAGGAGGCATGATGAATGCTTATTTTTCTCTTATACATCCTATATCTCATGTCCCTATTTGGTTTGGTTCCCTGTGTTGCTTAAAATGAAAATGTATTTAATTGCTCTTTCAAGGAATCATACATTTTACCTTATGCCTTTGTGTCAAAAGGCCTATTATTAACTCGAGCCTTATGGTCTCTGCAGTTGCTTTTAAGAGGAACACAGTATGGGCACATCTCCGTAAGTGAAAGGTAAATTTTCAGCAGCTCTAAGTAATATACCAACATCTGTCCTAACAGGTCAGAAAGCCTTATGAATATGACAACCACTTGTAAGATTTTAGATTGGCTAACTCCAGATAATTCAATATCTATTTTTTCAAACTGGAAAAAAAATAGGCTTCTAATAAAAAATAAATATGTGGGTTGCTAGTTTATTCTGACACTGAACATTTCACTTCAACAAGAAGCTACTTTTATATACCTCAAAAAAAGCTGAAAGGGTTTGCAATAAACATTAGAAATGGGATGCAAATTAAAACCAAATTTAATTTACCACAATAGAGAAGATTTAAAGAGCTTATAGAGATATGAAATATTCCCATTGTGTAAACAATTGTATTTTGATTGTACAGTGGCTGACTATAGTGTAAATTAACACCAACTTTTGATAATCAGTCCCCCCCCCCCAAAGAGTTACATCACATTAGGTTTTTATTTTAGCAGGGTAGACAAGGCAAGGTAGCAAGAATGTCTAAAATGTGTAGGAGTAAAAGCAAATATTTCAAGGTGATGATTATATTGTACATGACTAAATGTTTCCAAGGCTTTGCCTATAAAACTGTCAGGATAAATTTGTGTCTAATATTAACAAATGCAGTGCTAAATTCAGATCATTACAGCTAGGCTCACATAAGGGGAAATCATGCAGTCAGTATCACAGATACTTCAGCTAGCAGTTAGTACAAAATGTTGTATTTTCACCACAATCTCCCATGCATAACAACTACTACTAACATACCTTCAAGTAAAAAGTCACTCACAGTGCTTTTAAACAACAGAAATAGATACTGAAATAAACTTAATGGGCATGAAGATAAGTATAAAAAGATAATTGATTAATCTGTTTTAAATAAAGATACCCATAATGTCTGTTCTAGTTAGTCATCTATATTTGTAGCCAAAAATGTATATTTCTAACACAAGATCATCAAATTAAAAAAAAATTAGGTCTCATCCGCAATCAATGTCTTTAGTTCATTGTTTCCCAGGTTTGAAAATTATCTTCTTTCTTTTATTGGTGTGGGTCAATATTCCAGATCCTTATTTCCTATTAACTTTTTCTATGAATTCATTAATTCTATATTATTTTTACAGAAAGCAAGCCAAAAAAGTTTTAATTTAATTTCAGACCATTTAAGACTAAATGTTCTTTACCTGCTGCTAATATCCTCTTTGTATGAATGGGAAAAAAGGTGCCACTAATATTGTTCTTATTTGTTTGAATGGGAAGAAAGGTGTTAAATATAGTCAGAGATAAATCTATTCAAATAGGTTGATGAGATTTTCATAACATAGTTTTGTACTTAAAGCCAACACTGTGAAACGGCTGCTAAAAATGAAAACATTGTTAGTGTTGGTGTCCAGATCAAGGTGTATTTGTACATATGTGAGTGAGTGAATGTATGTGTGTTGATATGGTAGTAGCACTAGTTCATTATACTCTGAACTGGTCTGATCATATCTAGAATATTTTGTTAATCTTTAGATAATACAATGGAAGGAAAGGATGGAAAATGTTGTATGAGAATCAGTTGCATCAACTACTACAATGAATCATTCTGATGGTTGTTACCATGGCTAGAATTGACAGCTGAAGTTTAATCTGGAGAAGAGTGAGGAGGGGCACGTTTTCTTAGAATAGCAGTAGTCTTCTAATACTTGAAAGGCTGCCCTGTGAAATCTTTGTTGCTCCAGAGGGAAGAATTAAGACCAATAGACAGATTTTTTTTTTCATCAGGCAAATTTAAGCTTAATATGAGAATGAACTTTTTAATCAAAAGAGTTGTTCAAATGGAACAATCTGCCTTGTGAAGTAGTTATGTCCTCATCATTGGAAGTATCCAAGCAGAAATTGTATGAGCATTTGTCAGAGATGCCGTTATAAATGATTCCTGCATTGATTGTAAGAGATGGCTTAGGATCAGAGAACCATCTAAAGGCACCTCAGGGGCCACCTACTTCTTCATTCTAGCGAAAAAGAAACTGATGTTTAGAGAGGTTAAGGTGAATGTATTTCTATATAACACATACTGCATATTACATATAGTGTATAATACATATGGATCACTATAGTATTGAATTAGTCTAGTTTGTAAATGATTATTAGTCTGTCCCCAAATACCAAACTGCCTTGCCACAATAAATTTAAGATGAAGATATAGATAAGAGTAAAGACTTCATGTTTTGTCAGATGGCTAGAAGGTAAATAGATAGTAACTAACTTAGGGGACAAAAGTATAATGCTTTCAGGGAACAGCACTTTTCCTGGGTCTTTGCTAAGGATTATATATATTTCAGTTCTACAATTTCAGAAAACACAGCAGCCAATTCATTTTTTATATTCAATTTTATAATTTAAGTAGAAGTTCATTGGACCCGGAGAAAGATGACGGTATCAGCTAGAGAGAGAAGCAGCATATTGTGGAAAGAATACTGAACTTTTGACTACCATTTGTTGTGGAACTCTGGGTGAATCACTTTACCTAGTTAATAACAGGTTCCTCATCAATAAAATAGGGATAATTTATGTTACCTATATTCTGAGATTATTTTGAATAACTAAAAAACTATAAATTGAGAAGTGCTAAATAAATTTGAATTAATAATATTAAATAACTACAAAATAATGAAATTGATTCCACAAAACACACATACAAAATTCTCATTATTTTATCATCTACCAGCATATATTGAGTAAAACATCTGATAGTTTTTAAAAATCAAAGCCTATTTAAAAAACTTTTAGGTGGGGTAATATCTTAGAAACATTTGCTAATTTTAATTTCTGTTTTGTACATGAATAATATATATTTAAACTATAC
This sequence comes from Phascolarctos cinereus, assembly GCF_003287225.1. Lineage (NCBI taxonomy): Eukaryota > Metazoa > Chordata > Mammalia > Diprotodontia > Phascolarctidae > Phascolarctos > Phascolarctos cinereus. Next base: position 127,641,270 of record NW_027555958.1, read on the forward strand.
CACTTGTAAACAACTTATTAATTCTATGGCTTTATTTTTTCTAATCAATATAACTCCATAGAAAGTGAACTGTGAAAATGTCTAGATTCTGCATCCTACCAAAATTTCAACCTAAAATTAATAACTTCTTTGCTGTTCATTCTCAGACTAAAGAATGTCTGGATTCTTTCTATTAAATGGACAAGTAAATTACAAATGAGAATTGAAAGTTGGGATGTACTCATTAAGCTAACTTCTTAAAAAGTCATTGTGACCATCTAATCAATACACAGAGATCAGCTCAGTGAATGCATATTTCTCTAAAAAATGTGATATCACTTCACATCTATAAGATTGGCTAATATGACAGAAAAGGCGAACAATAAATATTGGACAGAATGTGGGAAAATTGGAACATTAATGCACTGTTGGTGGAGTTGTGAACTGATCCAACTATTCTGTAGAGCAATTTGGAACTATGCCCAAAGAGCTATGAAACTTGGCGTACCTTTTCATCTAGCAATGCTGCTACTAGGTCTATATCCCAAAGAGATTTATAAAAAAGTGGTGGTGGGGAATAGGAAGGACCCATTGGTACAAAAAATTTACAGCAGCTATTTTTATAGAGGCAAAGAAATGGAAATCGAGGGAATGCCCATCAATTGGGGAAAGGCTGAACAAGTTGCAATATATGCTTGTAATGAAATATTACTGTGCTATAAGAAATGATGAGCAAGCTGATTTCAGGAAAATCTGGAAAGACTTATATGAATTGATGCAAAATGAATTGAGCAGAACCAGGAGAACATTGCAATAGCAATAATGAATGATGATCAACTGTGAATGATTTAGCTATTCTCAGCAATACCATGATCTAAGACAATTCCAAAGGACTCATGATGAAAAATGCTATCTACCTCCAGAAAAATAACTGCTGGAATCTGAATGCAGATCAAAGCATACTATTTTTCAATTTCTGTATTTTTTGAGTGCTTTTTTCCCCTCCTTTGGGTCTGTGTCTTCTTTCACATGATTAATATGGTAATATGTTTTGTATGATGGAACATGTTTTTACCTATATCAAATTGCTTACTGTCTCAGGGAGGGGGGAAGAGGGAAAATTTGGAACTAAATTTTTTTTTAAATTAATGTCAAAAATTATCTTTACATGTAACTGGGGAAAAATAAAATATCATTTAAAAAATTGGATGGGAAGAAAATTTGGATGTCCAGCTAGCCTATCTTTGTATCTTCCACCCCTCAGGACCCTGGCTTCCTTCAAAACTCTGTTCAAATGATACCTTCTACAGCAGGCCTTTCAGGATCCCACTAGCTAAAGAGCCTTCTATAAGGTTACTGTCCATCTATTCTGTATGTTCTTCTTTGTACCTATTCAGTCACATGTTATCTCCCTCATAATATAAGCCTATCAAGGGCAGGAATTGTTTTTGTTTTCCTTTGATACACTTACTAAATACTTCTTGACTGATAAGAATCTATGGTATTTTTGAAGACTTCCAGAGAAGGGAATCCCAAAAGGTGTTGTAAGGAAAGTCCTTTGTAAATCTTAGGTAAAGTGTGAGCTATTATTATTATTATTATTATTGCTAGTAGAAGTATGGAACAGGAGCTCATTCCAATACTTGACAATCTTCATTACCAGGTTATTTGTGTCATGGAAATTCCTCATCCTAATATTAAAGCCTGTTTCATCTGGTTCCATTTCAGGGGCAGCTAGGTGGTACAGTAGATTCAGGAGGATCTGAGTTCAAATCCGGCCTCAGACCAAACACTTGGTACTTATTAGCTGTGTGACACTGGGCAAGTCACTTAATCCCAGTTGCCTAAAAATTAAAAAAAAATTAAAAAAAATAAAATAAAACATCTGGTTCTATTTCTAGCAGAAATGGAGTTCTCATAGTAAATGACTGTAGATGAATAAATATTAACTATACTGGGGTGCAGGGGAGGATTACCTCATTTCACATATTCACTCTTTACTCCTGATATATCACAGGATCACGTTTTATTTGTGAGTCTTACCTGGCTGACTCATAATTAGAATGTTCTTCACTATATGCCCTTGCTTTCTTTCTTTTGCACTAAGAATCTACAGTGAAGTCAAGATTGAATGGCACATTCTAGAGGATGAGTAAAAGGACACAGCTATATGGTTTCTTGAATATCACCAAAAACATCTGCATCTTAATTTAGCTGGATAGAATAACAGGGCACACTGTATTTTATGGTTCAGGGCTTCTGAGGAGGATTAGTACTATATTAACAGTCACTGTCATAGACAAGTCCTACAATTATATGGACTTTTTTTTAGCCTGAGCCAGTCCATCCTCAGTTTTATACAATTCCACAGCTATCACACTTGCCACAGCTGCCCTGTAGATTTGCCCTGCTAGACATCCTTTGTTCTATTCCCATTTCTAGCTCTTGGATTTTGGGATGCATTAAGAAAAAAAAAACAACTGAGACAAAGTTCATGATGCATTTTTACCTACTCAAGTCACGTTTGGTCACCATGTTTCAGAAACTGACTATAGAAATTGGGTCTTGAGAAGGGCAGTCAAAATAATTAGAGTCATGGGAACTCCTTCTCAAGAGGAAGAATTTTGAGATGTACGTAGGAAGAGAGGGAAAAAAAGATGCAGCAGAAATTCTTATATTTGAATCAGAGTAGAGTGTAGAAGAAAATATTTTGGAATCAATTCATCTGCATGCTCACAAGAGTAAACAGAATTCAGTAAAACCAGAAAATGGCGTGAGGAAATATTTTCTCTTTCACAAGCCAAATTATAAAATATTAGGGCAAAGATATAGTCATAAAGAACCAATTAATCAGAGGATAATAATTCAATTCTTTGAACAAGAAAACATACCTATTGATTCTTAAAGAAAAATATCAGTCAAAACCCTCAAGACTCAGAGCTTTGCCCAATTGCTACTTAGTCTGAAATGAATTTCTATATGGTACAGTACTGGTTTATTATGGTAATATAGTTAGGTTTGGTATAATGTGAACATATGACAATTTACTTCAAATTCTTTTTAGCTACTATCAACAGGGATGTTTTATTTAGCAGATCACTGCTGTCCTGCATAGTAACAACTTAGGTATTACACTGCAATAAGCATGACTACACCAGCCCTCAAAGATTCTGACTTTTACGCTCACCACACAGCCGTGCATTTTGACTAATGTGGTTTCTAAGGGACCTTAATACTGGGAAGGGGGTTCTCTAGACAGTACACACAAGTATTCTGATCATTGGAAAGTTAAGGCCTCCATTATAAATTAATCAGTTGACATTATGCTAAATAAATCAGTTCCTCCCGAATTTTACATGAACCAGTTATCCAGAGACTCAGTAGGTTTAAGAAATTGAATTCCTGAACTTTAAAAACTGAAAGCCAGACCCTGAATCTAATGTGACTTTAAAGTACTACTGCCTTAGTAAGCTATCTCTTCTGTTCTACTCTCCCCCACTCCTCTTAACTGCAGCAACCACTATTAAAGCTTTGTAGAAAAAAATACAGAGTAAAAAATGGCGTAGCTTCAGCCTATGCCAATAATTTTTAAAAAAACCCATTATTGATAGGAAAAATGGCAATGCACTATGACATAAATTTTCTTTTTGAGTCACTTAAATATAAATTTCCCTCTCTACATTTCATTAACTCTTGACATTGGCTTTTCAGTCAATGGTGTTTAATAAAGTGAAGGTCCTTGAATAGAGATGTTTCTTTAAAATACTATGTGGCTAGAGGTTCCTGAAAGTTCATCTTTCCTTGCTTTTGGTGTATTATTATTTAATGTTCATGTTTCTGCTTTAGAATATGGCATTGTCCTTTAAAGCTCAATTTCAGAAAATTAATTAGGAGAAATGATTTGCTGTAAAATAGCTCTTTAGATCAGTGTTCATTTTAAAAGTATATGAGTAGTTAAGTAATAGGCATCCAAGCAGATACATGCTAATATGTAACACCCTCCCTAAACAAAATGCCACGAATTACTTTAGTAATCCACCTCACAATTACTCAAGCATGTCATCACTTTTGTAGACAACACATGTGTGTTTTATGGTACCTGAGCATGCTGATGAGTAAGTCTTATCTATTATTAAATCTGATTCTACTGTCTTATTAGCCTTTTGTATTTGAGGCAGCTACAATCAAATCCAAGTATGAGAAAAAAGTCCCTTTCATGTGCTATTAGGGTCAAATCATGGAGTGGTTTTGCCATTTCCTTCTCCAGCTCATTTTACAGATGAGGAAAATGAGGCAAACAAGGTTAAGTGATTTGGCCAGGGTCACACAGCTAGTAAGTATATGAGGCCAGATTTGAACTCAGGAAGATGAATCTTCCTGACTCCAGGCCTGGTACACTATCTACTGCACCACTTCCCTCTCCATTTTCTCATATACAAACCTATTTACTCTTTTCTTTCTACTCAGTTCTGTACTCAAATCATTGTCCATGCATAAAACCCATTTAAGGTACATTTGCTTTTCACTGTCTAAATTACATTTATTTTTATGTTTTTAATCTTAAATTTAGTGACCACCAAAAAAGCAAAAAATTCCATATATAAAATAGAACAGAAAAAGGGGATTATATATGGAAACATATTTCTTATGTATATAGTTTTCTTTTTTTAAAAAGTATGTAATGAATTAATCATGTTTCTTTCAAAACTGTCCTGCTTGTGTTTTCTTTTGAACTTTAGTTTTTTTCCCTGTGTATTTTATAACATCTCAATGACCTTTTTTTTCTTTCTTAGTAACCCTATTGTTAGCCTCTCCCTCCTTACCCTTCAATAAAAAAGAGTAATGTAGTTGTTATAACAAACCAGGGAAATCCATACATTTGTCATGTCTAAAAATGTTTGTGTCATTTTGAACCTTGGGCCCATCATCCCTCTGTCAGCACACAGAGAGCACATTTTATTATTGTTTCTTTGGAGTGATGATTAGTCATTATCGCTTTGATCAGAGTCAAGATTTCCATTTTGTTTTCCCATTGTGGATGGTTAGATGAGTCTCTTTCATACTGCTGCACATTTAACTGAACAAGCTTTGTAATGTTCTGGGTCTCATTGCAAGTAGTGCAATGTCATCTTTGATAAAGAGCATTCAAAGAATTCTTCAATTAATTGGGAATGCTTATTTTATGATGACTGAGCATTAGCATTTGTTCAGAGGCAGTGGCATCAGTTCCCACAGCTTTTTCCTTCAGCCCTGGAGAGCCAGGGTATAGGCAGCAGGAAATTTGATCGAGGTATTTGTATTCAGGTATTCAAGGATGGATTGACCTTATAAGTGACCCCAGACCTACACCCTTATCACAAGAGAGTGGTGATGGTGATAAGGCATACCAAGAAGGCACTGTGTACATGTACATGTAATTTCAGCTCCCAGTTAGCAGAGCCCCTTTGGCATAGTCAAACTTGTGATCTCTGAGAGATCTGATTAGGAAGCACATGGCCTCCAGTGAAGGGCTCGCTCTCATAGCTCTGATATAGTGTGGGGGTATACAACCCCTGTGGTTATCTGGAATCTGGAGGCTGGGTTGAACTTACACTCAGCACCAAACTTTATAATCTCATTCCCAGATGACTTTGAACATAGTATATCCAGAAGGTATACCACATAAAGAACCAGATGTCATTTCCCAGTCTTGGAATCTCTGGAAGCACAAGACCACTACTACTTTTAGACGTTGAAGCTTGAGATATCAGATGGATCTGCTCAAGATTTCAGATAGATGTGGTTCCCTTTTTCTGAGAGACCCAGTGGTCTCTAGGTCCATTTGCACTGGATCTCTTATGGATTTGAATGTTCCTTTAAAAATATCTTGAAAATCAATCCCTTAGTGTCTTCATAATTGTGACAGATTTCTTGTTTGTATCTGGTTAGGTTCAGCTTTCCTGGAGACATCAATTTCTTAAATACCATTATTATCTCACATAGTATAATGTATAGAGATGTGTTGGAATTAAAATAGGATAGTAGTTTATTATTAATGAAAAGATGTCACTATAAAAATTCATGTAGATTTGTTTACATCTTTGTCCTTCCAGTTTCATCTCCAAATGCTCTTGGTGTGAGCTGGTTCAGCTGGCCCTCTTGGCAGTCTTGTTTTCTTTTCAACTTCTTTTAGTTGTTTTGTGAGGTACTTAATAGTCTTCGGTTATTCTGTTCCATGAGCAAATAAGTTTACATTTTAAACCATATTTAACTTTAGCTGCCATAACTGACTTTGCAAAGAGATTACATATTTGTTGGCTAAAGTGGTTTCTAGAAAAGGGTTTCAGCCTCCTCATTCATTCCTTCAACAAGAATGTTTCTAATGGATAAACTTTTTTAAAAAATATGATTAAGTGTGGACCTTTCCTTTTATCCACTTCCCTTCCCACCCTATCTGCTTAAGTACTTGTTCAAGCAGGTCATAGAAGCACAAAATTTCAGTGAAGAAAGACTTTCTAATATCTGAAGAAAAGAATCTCCTTTATATTATAACTAAGCAATGGTCATTCAACCTTAGTAGAAAAGCCCCTAATGAGGAAGTACTTATTACCTCTCAAGGTATCCCACCCTATATTTGGATAGCTCTATGTATTATTTCTTCTATCAATCACAGATTTGTCTCTTTACAACTTTCATCCACTGGTTCTACTTCTGATCTTATAAGCTAAACAGAACTAGACTAATCCTTTGTCAACCCAGCAGTCTTTTGAATTCTTGAATCTTGTGGTACTAAATGGCAATTTCCGATGTAGTTTTTGCTGTTTTCTTGTGTCTACTTTTGCACTGAAATCACTGAGTTTTAGGATTTACTGAATTAGTTTGGATGATCCTGTCAAGTTCTTTTCCTCTACTTCTCCATCTTCTGCAAAAAAGTATTAGCCCAAGAACCGAAAAAATTTCACCACTGTTTGCTTATTATGGACACAAAACACAAGATGTTCAAATGTCTCATGAAATGATGCTTCTTTTTGCCTTTGGGTTAAGAATGAAACAACTGCCAACACCTTTATTCATTTTTCAGACCCTATAAGATGTTCTATTTAGATGAAACTCTTCCAGTTTCACTGACAGCAGAAATGTCAATATCAACTTGGCCAGTTTCTCAATAGTCAGTAAGCATTTAAATGCCTACCATGTGTAATCAGGCACTGTGCTCCAGTAATATTGTAAATTTATTGATCTTTTGACAATGAATTGACATTAAGAGTACAAATAATTTAATATTTGTAGAAAGCAGGAAGGAACCAGAGAGGACCAAAGACCATTTTATATTTTTGTCTGCTGCCTGGGTCACTGTGATCAAAGAATTTTGTCACTTGGTGACCAGACTTCTAATGTTGAATCTCTCTAGTTTGCTAGTTTAAGCTTAGACAGCTGCCACATAGCTTTCGCTAAATCTGCACTCTAGGTCTTTTCAGGTTGGTAGATGCTACCAGAATTTAGGTTCCATCGGTACAGCCTTCAAGAACCCAGAATTATGCTTCATGTCAAAATATTTTGTACAGATTCTTGTTCTCACTCTTGCTCACTCTGCTCTCAGTCACTCTTTCCCTCTCTCTGTTATTCTCTTCATTTCTCTCTTCCTCTCCCCATCTCTTGCTCTCACTCTCTCCATCTTTCTCTGCTCATCTCTCACACTCTCTCTGTCTCTCTCTGCCTGTCTCTATGTCTCCAATTAAGGACACTAATGTGAATAATCAATGCCTTTGGAGGAAAGAATTTTACAATTATGAGTTCCTTTATAAGATCTGAATAAGGGAAAGGCCCATTTCAGTTTTGGATTTGATTAAGGGTCTAAAAATTAAGTTTATGACTTGATTTTGGTGTTCTTTTTAACACATTGCAGATTTTCTGGAATCAATGAGAGAGAAATCAGAATAAGTTAAAAACAACATTACACAAACATTATACAAACTCTTTTCCCTCTTGCATACACTTAGATAAAGATTCTCTTGCTAAATTCACTTTCAGTATTTCCAGAGCACATATTTCAAGAGAATGTTTTGAAGCAGCATGTCTGCAGATCTCTTTATGGACTGACTACAGGGGGAAGGCACTGTGTGTAACTCAAGATATAAAGTAGCTGGGCCACTGATTATAAATTCAGAAGGACTCTGAAAAATTTAATATACCCAGATCTTTAATATGTCACAGAGATAGTACCTACCTTTGGCAAAACTGTATGCCCTGGGACAGACAAAAATAAAATAAGCCCTCAGGAGCTTTGTTGTAGATTTTCAATGAATTTATTACAGCATGCTGAGAATTTTCTTAGTAGTTCTGGGCTCCATGGGATGGAGGCCAGAACAGCAGGTGAATAGCAAAGGTTGGATGGATGGTGTCAGAAAGAATGAACTGCAGTGCTAACAAGTACGGAACAAGACCAGTTTACTTCCCTTGAAATGAACCAGGAATTGAGCAAAGAAATTCCCAAGAGCTACTGGTAAAGTTAGTATACGTACAAATACACTCCATGCCATCACGCGCATGCCCGGCCTTGCAGCCATCACACTTCTGCCCGGTGGCTCCAGGTCGGCAAGTACAATGTCCGGTGACTGGGTCACAGGGGACAGGAAGCGAGCCATATGGATCACACTCACATTCTTGGCAGGAGCCTCCTGGGCTGCTTGGGCTGCCAGTGTAGCCAAAGGCACACCTGGATGTAAATAGTTACAAAGTGAACTAAGTTAATGGCACTGACTTGTTTTTCTCTGATTAGAAACAAGCAGACGTTAAGTTCCTTTAGAATACCTACCTGAATAAAGACATCATTCTCATTAGATAGGCTTGAGTTATCTATCTGTTTAGAAACTTAGAGAATCATAAAAAAGAGAGTTGAAATGGAACTTAGAGGTCATTTAATCCAGTCCTTGGATTTTACTGATGTGAAATGTGAAGCTTAGAGTGGTATGCCAGAGGTTATACAGCTGGAGAAAAACAGACTAGAATCCAGATGTTCTCATTCTCAACCTATGCTTCCCCCCCACCCCCAAAAATCATAATAATAACCGACATTTTAATGGCACATTACAGTTTCTGATATGTTTTACAGGCATTGGCTCATTTGATTCTTGCAACAACTCTGTGAGGCAGATTTATTGTTATTTACATTTCCAAGACTCAGGTTAAGTCAATTGCCCATGGTGGCAATCATTGCAGATTTAATACAATTCTATCATTTTACAGGTAGAGAAAATGAGGCTTTTGGAGGATAAGTGACTTTCCCAAGGTCACACTACCAGTTGTCATAAGCAGGCTTCAAAACTGGATCTCTCCTAATAGCAGGTCTAAGCATTCTTTCTGTTCCCTAATAATGCCATAGATTCATAAATAAAAATTTTCTGTGTGTTTTTTTTAGTATAGATCTGTAGAAAGAGTTTCCCACTGAACAAGGCAAAACATTACTTTTTCTGTTTTAAAGTGAAATATAACTGCATTGTCCTAGAGGAAAATACATTCATTTAGCACTTAGTATGTATGAGGCATCATGATTGTCTCTTGAGAATTTGGTGACTTTTGGGATAACCTGCACTCTTTTTTAAGGAGTTGAAGGTGAGGATGAATTATGAGGCAGCAGAGGGAGAAGAAGGGAGTAACATCAGTCAACTATTGCTAGGAGTTTCGTTTTGTGGTCTGAGATCATCAGAATTTGTCCAACTATTTTGTGGAAGTAATCCATCCCTGCAAGCCACAGGGAGAAAAGGCTGAAGCAGGGAAAAACAAACCAACAAACAAACAAACAACAAACTGCTGAAGCTCATTTTTCAAGGTTGTCCAGATTACTTGTCAGACTTGTGCACATTCAAAATAAGGTTTTTTAGTGCTTCCTATGTGAGATTGCAAGCACAGAAGTAATAGATGGGATTGATGTAGCTTTTCCCAAAATATAGTTTCATAGAATCATCAATTGAGATCTGGAAGGTATCTCAGAGCCAGCTATTCCAACCTTCTCATTTTACAGTGGAGGACCTGAGGCCTGGGGGATGTTAAATGACTTCCTCACCATCACACAGACATCAGGTTGAATTTGTACCCTGTCCTTTAACGCCAGATGCTGTGTGCTTTCCTTCTATCATCCTGCATCCCCTGCTCAATGTTTGCTAACTGAATCTATTTAATGAATTTCTTTGCATTTATAATTAAAAGTATTCTCTTTTAAGCCTTTAGCAGGTATGTAGATAACGGAATATATAGTTAGAAAAGCAACTTGCAAGGAAATGCGTGGGAACTCTGCATTACTGGGCATGGGAATTTTCAGGAAAATCTTCCATGAAACTTGGGTAAATTTTTGGTAAGGATTCTGAAGCCTGTAAGTCCCATTTGACTGTGAGGCTTGGGAAGTGGTCTAAGAAATTCAAGGAAAATGTAATAATAATCAGAGAAAGGGTGTTTAAGGTCTTTATAGCAAATATTCTGCCTATACCTCACAATTTACTTTGAATAAGATTAGCTTTTTTTTTCCAGGGAATTACATTATATCTCTTTATTTGTAAGAGATAATGAATAATAAAACACCACAATTTTTGGAAAAAACAATTTAAATAATTTACATTTGAATTATAATATATAATCCCATCCATTTACAGAATATACATGGAATGGAAAAAGTGCATCTGGGCAGCTCTTGATATGTGGCTTATCCACAGACAATTCTGAATCCTAGGCTGTTTTTTTTTTTTTCCAAAATGGCTGGTCTAAACCAGATCCATTTTCTTCCACTAACTGACTGAGGCATGCTAAGGGTATAATCTTAATATTAATATTGGCATAAGAAAAATATCATCAAGAAAGTAAATTGGATTCAGGCATGCACTATGCAATGCATTGCAAAAACAAATATAAGTGAATTTGGAATAGTATTTACTGTTTTGGATTATTCACATCAGAACTAACATTTGTTATCATAGAAATAGATTTATCTGTATATTCATAGGTGTATAGTGCCTACATAGTAAATACAGACTATTGTTAATATTTACACATATATTTCTTGGCTTTGAAGTATAAATATTTAGCACCCTTAAAGTCCAAATACTAGAGATTATTTTCATTGTAAATATGACTGTGATTAGTTTATCCAAAGAGCTTCTGAGATAGGTAATGTTATGTTTGGTTGTCCAGCACAATGTCCTCACAGAAATTAATGGGCATGGAGAGCACTATTGACAGCTTATGGTGCAGTAAATGTTTGTTTTGAGTTTTTCAATGGCCATATGAACTGATCACTCTCTAGAATAGCTGACAGGCAGTGAGGTGAAGGAGGACTGTGTCACTTGCCCTGAGAGTCATAAAGACTTGAGTTCAAGTCAGACTTTCACACAGAATTGACACGAGACTTGCCAACCCATTTAACCTCTCAGTGACTCAGACAATTCTCAAAGACTATATGTTGAAAAACAGTTGCTGATTTGCTTTGGTAAAGAGAATTTCTTCACTGGAAGTTTCCCATACCAGTGAAATCACAGACATGGTTAAAAAAAATTACAAAACTGTCTATATTTATGCCTGCAAACCCCTACCATCAAAGGAAAGCATGGTGATGGAGAGGAAGAAATCTCAAAAAAAGATTCTGTTAGAGGAAACACAAAATAATTAGAGCTTCTGCCTTCCACATCAACTAAACATTTTTAGGTGAGATATGGTACTTGTCAAAATATTGACCAATAATGTCTACATTTTGAGCTAGACAAAAGGTAGGCTATTTTACATTGAGTAACTCTGAAATTTAATATCCTCTTACTGCCTTCAGCAATGACTTCCATGGACTTACCAGGAAGCAGTGTTATACACTTCAAAGGGCATTGGTTCCAGAGGCAGAGCAGTCGGGTTTAAATCCTACCTCTGACTCCTGCTACTTATGTACCCTTGGGCAAGTCACTAAACCTCCTAGGTGCTCAGATTCTTTATTTGTAAAATGAGGGAGATGGTATAGAAGGCCTCTGAGATATCTTCTAAAATTAAATCTATGATTTTATGATCTTATGAAATGACTAGATTTTTATGTCTCTCAGTTTCCAGAGTTGTAAAATGGTCCTTAGCCCACTTAAAGATAACCACCTTAGGAATTAGGCAATGTTTGTAAAGTGTCTGAGATTGTTTTAAAAGGTACAAATATTTGCTAGTTTGCAAGCTCCATGAAGAGAGGGATATCGTCTTATTTAAACTTTGTCTCCCTTTCAGACACCTTGTTCTGTATGTAGGTGTTTAATAAATGTTTATCAAATGCATTAATGTGATTTGTATTTTTCTACAGAGATGAACATGGATATATTTGATACCATATTATTTAAATCATGGGTTAAAACATTAAACTTTCTAGGACATAGCACATTCTGTACATCACAGTTGCTTAATAAATATTTGCTGAATGCATGAATATGATATATATTTTCCCATAGCACTGAATGTTAATGCATTTGGTAGCATATAACTAATTGATCAATGACTATTAGTCACTGATGAACGTGAGAGGGTCTCATGTTTCTGTTTTGATCCTTTATCACATCAGTTCCACATCCTAATCTCTGTGGTGTTTCTTTTATCTGTTATTACCTTTCACAGTACTGGCCTTCATATCCACGTGGGCAAGCTGTACATCGATAGTCATCAAGTCCTTCTAAGATGCAAGAAGGGCTAAAACTGAAGAGGTGCAGGGTGAGAGAAAGAGAAAAAAAGGTTTGTAAGTGGATCTTGTCACATCAACTTCATCAAGTCAAGTGTTTCTCATATTCAAGGTAAGTCCTATGAGTGGGAACTCCTTTGAGTTTATCCTAGAAATGCACAAAAAACAGTGTGACCCTTGTAGAAAGCAACAGATGGTTTCCCACCTAGTCATAGTAGATGCACACTTCAATGCTGCCACTTAAAGACTGTATCTTACTAAATAATGTATTATTTTGGAGTCTGTGATGTGAATGTGATGACCATGAATGTACGAAATTTCCCAAAGCAGTAACCTATTCTTATCCATCCACCAAAAAACACATTGAGTTAAAAAAAAGAAAACATTCATTTGGTGGCAGAGCACATCTTGTTGAATATGCTTTAGGTAAGAAAGAGAAAAGAAATAAAAATTTCTGAAGAGCCAATGTCTGCTGCCACTGCAGTTTTAACACAGGCTTGGTGGTATAAAAGTCTCATTTTACATAACAGAATTATGTTTTTTTAAACTCACCACTAAACTTCAAGCTTTTTTCTTCTTTACACCTCTGTCATGTTGTAAGGAAAGGAAAAACAAACTCTATAAAGATGCTGATATGCCTTGTTAAGGATGACTTTTCATCTTTTTTCCATTTTTTTGTTGCTACACAATCTGAGAGTTAGAAGGAACTTTATCTAGTTCAACCCATCCTTCCTTAAATAGGCACCCCTTCTGATAAGTGGTCATCTAGCTTGTGCCTGCAGTCCTCTGGAGCAGATTAGTTCTCAGGATGGCTCATTGTAAGTTTGTATAGCTCTACTTACTAGGAAGTTTTTCTGCATTTTACCAGTGTAAATTTGTTTTTATGTAACTTTCATCCATTGCTACCAGTTCTTTTCCCTCTAGAGTTAAGTAGACCAAGTAGAATCCCCAGGGGACATCCCTTTATATTTTTGAAGACCACTATCTTGTCACATCCCTTCCTTTCAACCATCTCTTCTCCAGGTGAAATATGACCATTTCCTCCAATTGGTCTACTTACCTGGCTTTCAGTGGAGGCCCCTCAAAATTCTTACTCTTCATCAGGCATTTGAGTTTATCACCAACGTTCCAAAAATGTGGCACCCAGAACTGAACACATCATTTCAGATGAGATTTGACCAATGCAGAATGGAGAAAGACTAAAGCTTCTCCTATTCTGGACCATGTAGTTCTTTGTTTTTGTATCTCCAACGTCTAGTACAGTTTCTGGCATATAATCAGCCCTTCAGAAATGTTTGTTTGTTGACTTCTGGGTGCTAGGCTTGTCTTACTCCAACCTAAATTTACATGAAGCCTTTTTGGCTGCCACGAGGTATGGTCGACCATACTGAGCTCATGGTCCACCAAGAAGACCAGATCTCTCTCCTTCTTGTCTAGTCACGTTTCCTCCATCCTGTACTTGTAAAGATGATATTTTCAAATACATTCTACTTTGCAGCTTTTAAAAGTATGCTTAGATCACTACAGATAGACTGAGTCAGATTTGTTCCAAGACTTTTTTTTGTTGTTATTTCACTTGGTAAGTTAAATTATCCTAGTTGATACCCATGGATGAAAATAAATTGTCATTCAGTCAATAAGCATTTATTAGGTGCCTCCTACGTTCTAGGTATTGCTAGGGATATAAAGAAAAAGAAAGGATAGTGCTTGCTCACAAGTGTTAACATTCTATTAAGAGAGACAACATGAAAACAACTATGTGCAAACAAGATATGTACAGCATACCTTAAAAAGAATTTCAGAGAGAAGGCACTACCAGTATTAAGAAGGCAAACTTTTTTTGGAAGATAGAATTTTAATTGGGACTTGAGGGAATCCAGGGAAGCCAGGAGGGAGAGATGAGGAAGGAGACACAGCTTTTCTAGGTATCTTTTGCTTCCACCTCCTCCCCAAGAGAAGGATAAATGTGGGTATTATGGTATGCAAAGGGACCTGGTGAAAAAGCTACAGTTTCCTTGGTGTTTGCTTTAATGGGTGAAGGTTTAAGGGGAGAGAGGTTTCTTTGGCCTGTCTGTCTGCCTACCTCGTAGAAACCACTTTGCAAGGAAAGCAACTACAGAATTCCAAGGAAGCAACAATATACTCAATTGAGATCTTTGGCATACAGAAAAATAACCCATACAGTTAGGGAACAAAATGGTGCAATGCTCCCAATTTCATTCTATTTATGCAGTTTGTGCTAAACTTGTTACTGCTGAAAAAGCACCAGAACTCCCCATTGGTATACTGCAGTCAGCGTCTTACTTTAATTTACTTTTAATGCACTGAATCAATAGTGCTTAAATAAGTAATAAAATTACACCTTTGCCAAAAAATGTAAACAAATTGATCTATTACTCAAAAACTCATTATTCAACACATTTTTTTCAATTGTGTAAAAATAAATCCACAAACTCATAAGCAACTCCTTCCATCCAGCTTTTCAGCTTATCTGTTTGAAGCTCAACGCTGAGTGATCATTAATTTCAAAAAAAAGCCTCACAACTTAAGCTCTTTAAGAGTACACTTTTATAAGGGAAGCATAATTAAGTTTTGTCTCCTTTGAGTAAAATGCCTGTCTCAAAGCCCTTAAAAGAGCACCCTCTCCTTAAATATTTGATGTATAGAGTTCTGTAATTCTTCTGGAATTATGTATCTTACAGTGTCTGGTTCTATTTTTTCTTTTAAATAAGGGTTATGAAAGTAGACATGAAAATAATTTCTTGTGTATGAGGTCAACATTTTTCATACTCAGAAAATAAAAATAAATAAAAACAATCAAAGGAAAAAGATCCCTATTGTTAAATGCGAATCTCAGGCAGTACTGATGTGATTAGGCAGCTGGTGAGTAGGAAAAGGGTAATTCTTTGCTTAAGGGGGAAGAGTCAGGGTTTGAGTTAAAGGATGGCAAGAATAAGCTAAAAAGAAAGGGTGTCTGTGGAGCACAAAATTCAAGTGTTCAATAAAAATGCGAAAACTGGTTACCAAGGCTGAGATTTGTGATCTGTGCAAGACCAAGAAGCGAACTCTAGCAGTACCAGGGAGCCGAACATCTCTCTGGTTCAATGGGTCTTGCCAAAATTTGATTCTTTTATAGCATCTTCTATTATTCCCTATTCTCTATTATTAGAGATATGGGATCACACACCATCCGTTCCCTCAGCAGGTCTTCATAGATCGACAGAGATGGCGCTGGTAGAAAGTTGCCAATAATTCTGAAGCAAAAACAACATGCGCTGGCTCACTTGTTCTCCCTTTGCGCCCATACCAATGCAAGCTATTGCATAACAGAAGGAGTCTAGTTACCTCTATAGGCTGAGGGTGTCTTAGACTATATATAAAGTCCACTATTTGGTGTTAAAAGCTCTTAATAACCTGGACTTTGCCTACATTTCCAGTCTTCTTGTACTAGACTCCCTTCTACACTTTCTGATCCAGGCAAAGTGTAGTACCAGGAGTTCTTTGAAAATGACATTCCATCTTCCATCTTGATGCCTTTGTGCTAGCTGTCCTCCATGCCTGAAGTGCTCTGCCCTCTCACCTCCATCTCTGTTTCCTTCAGGACTCAGCTCAAATCCCATCTGCTAGAAGAGGCCTTTCCCAATACTTGTTCAGCCATTTTTCAGTCATGTCCAACTCTTCATGATCCCATTTGGGGTTTTCTTACCAAAGAAAACAGGAGCGGTTTGCTATTTCCTTTTCCAGCACCTTTTACAGATGAAGAAATTGAGGCAAACAGGGTGAAATGACTTGCCCAGGGTCACATAGCTAGTAAGTGTCTGAGGCCAGATTTGAACTCAGGAAGATGAGTCTTCCTAATTCCAGGCCTGGCACTCTATCACTCCCAGCTGCTAATGCTTTCCTTATTCAGATTAGCTTGCATATACTGTGTATGTAGCTTGTGTGTACCAAATTATTTATACATTGTCTCCTCCCATTAGAATATACTTTTCTAAAGTGCAAGGACTGTTTTTTGCCTTTCTTTGTATTCCTCAGCACTTAGTGTAGTGCCCAGCATGCTGACTGACTCTCTCTGTTCTTCTTGCCCATCCATCATAATAAACAGTGATGGATGAGGAAGGTAGAGTTCAAGTGGGGTTAAGTGGGGATTCTTTTAGTAAAGGATGTCCTTTGCTACAACATAAAGTAGGCTGGGTTTGGAGTGAGGAGGGTAATACCAGCTGTCGGCCACAGGACTGACTATCTGAGTGACTGTTCAGGGATCTACTATACTTTCTCCAAGTTTTAGGCAGGTCTGTTGATGTGAAGATTGTGGAAAGAGTGGAAGAGCTGGCTTTCTGCACTTAATGACTTCCTGGGAATTCAGCTGTAGTCAATTCCCAATTTATAAACTAATTTGACTGTGGAGCATCAGGAGTATTTTGGTAAATGTTTAACAACTAGCTCTTTGGAAAAAAAATCTCATGACACTTTTAAGGTTAATCTCCATTATTAACATTTTCTTCATCACTTCTTAAGTCTAAGCAATCAACAAAATAATAAGTAAAGCTCTATTTTGTATGTTTGCCATTTTCCAAGATATAAATTTCTTACACCAAACATTTGATAATGAGCTATCAATTCTAACATATTCCTGCCTCTGTGTTGCAATTCAGTATGGATGGCTTCTGAAGCTTGCAGGTTGCCGATGGTCATAGGAATTGTAGTGCATAGAATAGAAGAGAAAAACTATAGGTGGAAATGATAATTCACATTGAAGAACATGTTGGGGGTAGACATGCTTTGAGGTATATCATGAGTAGAATGGCCCAATCATTCTAATGGTAGGAGGTATAGCATTTAGAGACACTTTTCTAAGGTTTCATTTGCATACTGTTTGCCCTTTAGAAAAGTAGCAGTATGCAATGGAAAAATGAATATTTGCTGGAGAGGCTGTGAACAGTACAATCCAGAAGTGTGAAATAAAATGGGAGGGAAAGCCACACAGAGAGACAATTTCCGGCTTTGCCTGTGGTAAGAGGTTCCACACAGGAGAAGATGTGAGCTGTCTTGGTCAGAGTGGCATAATACCTTAGGGATGGGGGCAGGCCTGTTATGAAATGCAACATTATTGCCACCCTAGGATCATGCGGAGGTGGCCGAATGTTGCAGCAATGCCATCAGCTGCCCCACTGGGTCCCTGTACATACTAGTACATTTGTTACATTCGCAACTGATAATCTAAAAGGCCTTGCATTGACCCAGCTGAGGCAGGAGTAGAATACTGCCCATCAGGTCTTACCAGTAAGAATCACAGAACCAATCTCATAATTGGAAGGGACTTTCAGGGGTTATCTAGTCCAACCTAATACCTTAACAGGAATCCCACTGGCAGCATTTTCTTATGTGCAAATGTTTTCTTGATTTATACCACAATTCCATTGCTCTCTTTAAAAATACTGTGTTCTATTTGAATTAGATATACCTTTCTATAGTCATAGTTCACATGAGTCTCACCCTATTAGGTGTCTCAGTGATACCTATAAGGATGAATTAACATCCTTGCAGACATCTGGTTTATTAGCCATTTATATAAGCCATCTGAGACCATAGGTTTTATTGCTGGCTTTCTCCATTGATCTTATTTCCTATGAATTACTGATCTTTTGTTAGTCTTCAACCTATATTGTGCCTTCTACCTGACACAACATTAGCTTTGGTTAGTAACAATTCAGAGCAGCAAAGTGGCACAGTGGATAGAATGTTGGGCCTGGAGTCAGGAAGACTCATCTTCACGAATTCAAATTTAGTCTCAGCTATTCGTTAGCTTTTGTGACCCTGGATAAGTCACTTAACCTTGTTTGCCTCAGTTTCCTCATCTGCAAAATGAGCTGGAGAAGAAAATGGGAAACCACTCCCGTGTCTCTGCCAAGAAAACCCCAAATGGGGTCACAAAGTGTCAGATATGACTGAAAAATGGCTGAACAACTAAAACAGTTCAGGATCCCATCAGACACTGACCTTCTAAGAAGCATGGGTGTCTTGCTTGCTTGGAAGGCAGAGAACTAATCCTGAGTATGAACACCTCATACCTGCTGTCAGAAGATTAATTCTAATAATTCTTTTTGAGTTTTAATGGCTCTAAGATTTATATTATAGAAGAGGGTCATGTGCCATGACTTATCTATCAGGCATATAAATTCAGGCTTTCATGACAGTGCATCTATACTACCCATTTTGATGGCTGGTAATGTAGGTGATGGTGACATTGAACCTTCTGAAAAAAATAGTCCCCAAGGGATCTAGTGTTAATGGAACTGCCAGGCAGCTGGAAGTTTCTTATGGATGGAGTAAACGAAAGTGAGGTACTTTACCCCATCAAAATAGTGCCTCTATGTCTGAAATGCAGCTTTAACCACGAACAGCTCCCAAAAAGAATTGGCCTTACTGAATTAGTCAGCTTGTGGGAGAATTATTCACAGTACAAGGTCAAAGAGATCAGTGCGGCCTCTAGAGACAATGGCCCACATGGTAATGCTGGATGAATCAGCCTCCATGATGAACTGTTTCTGAGGATTCGGGGATATCAAGGAAGGGATTGAGACAATTTTGGCAGGTTGCACCTTGTCTCTGTTGTCTACTATACAGCATTAGAATGTTTTAGTAGATCATGAGAAGCTAGATTTAGAGTTAGGACTTTAGAGGCCATCTACCAACCTTCTAACTTTACAGATGAGGAAACTGACACCCAGAGAGATTAAGTGACTTGCCCAAAGGTCTCAGAGCTAATAAATGGCAGAGGATAGAGCTAGGATTGGAACAGAGGTCCTCTAGCCTTAAGTTCAGTGTTCTTTCCATTGCACTGGATTCTCTCAATTGCACTGGAACCCTCAAAGAGGGTTCTCTTTGTCACACTTACTTGTTGCTAGAAGTGATGAGCGGACAGGCACATTGCCGACAATCATTGGGCAGTCCCTTGACAGTTCCATAGTACCCAACAGCACATCTTTCACAGAAGTCACCAGCAGTATGATGTTGACAGTCCTATAAAAAAAGAAAGGGGCACAATGTTTGATATTGAATATTAACAAAACTTAGGGCACATTTTATTTCCAGTCAAAGGGAATGATTGAATAGTCTCAGATAAATTTTTTTTTAACACTGATAAATGTGTTTCAGTAATTCTTGACATGAACACATTTCAATGAGGCTGTCTGTTTTGAATAGTAAAAGAAGTTTTGTTATTGTGTCTGAATTGACAATGAGTGAAAAATGATGAACCATGAATGAAATGATTTACTCCTGTGGAGTTATTCTCTTCCTCCACTTTAGTCACTGTCCTAGGCTGTCCCTTGCTCCATTATGCTGATACGTATCAAGAATTTTTAAACTCTAACATTTGGTCCCACATGTCATTTTCACCCTTGAATTAGTGCTATTTTCTTGGTCCACAGGATTTTTCTTAAAATGGAAAGGGATTATGATCATTGTGTCCTGTCCATATTATTTCCTACATTTAGTGGCAAGTGCTTTTCTAACTGAGTGATTTGTGGTAAATTAGAACTGAGGTCAGGGCATAAAAAGAGGTACCATGTATAAAACTTGTATTTTTAAATAAGATTTATTGAAACATATTCGTTAGAGCTGACTGAAACTTGGGAGAACTGGAATTAGGATATGCTGATGTCTTAGGGTATGTATTGAATTGGGTATGTATTAGGAATGGATCAGCTTGGGTGTGAGATTATGTGAGGACAGTAGCCTACAAGCTCTTTCCCTCTTTATGTAGGAAAAATCTTATCTCTGGTGCTTCAATGATGTTTCACAGTTTCTTGCTTCTTATGGGTTTCTGGGGCTGTGAATGGTGGGAAAGTTTAAGTCTTATCTGCTTTTTTCCTCCAAAATTTATGCTTCAGAATCCTTGTGCACTGCAACTGATTGAGCAAGTGAAGAAAACAGAAAAGGAAGGGGAAGAGAGAGTCCAACTCATTTCATAGCTGACTGAAAATTTATTGGTTCTTTCCTCATAGAGGCTAGAACTTGCTCTTGTGGTCTTAGCTGAACTCTGGTACATTTATCTATTGGTTTTCCATAGTTTAAAGGTTCATTGAGCTGCACGGTTGGCCATGAGCTGATAAAAAGCCTTATGTCAAGACAAAGGTATCAATAAGGGAATGATTGAATATGAATTCCATTCATTGGCTTAATTTCTTATTTGTCAACTCTCCTGAGACAGCCTCCAGAACCTAAGCATGATATATAGTTGCAGTATGGATCCTAATATTAGAAGAAGGGGGGAAGCAATGTGCCTCAACCATTAATATAGTTGTACACAAACGACTGTAGAGACGGGTTCCATTTTTTGTCAATTTAGCTACAAAAATCCTCAGTGGCAGATATATCTTTTTAGGGAAGGAAAGGATCACGGCAGCAACAAACTAAGGTATTATGAAGACTCATTTCAAGCAGAGACTAGACAACCATTTTTGAGTATTTAATATTGGATATTCCTTTCATATATGGCTAGATAACTTTCCTTCCAACTATCAAAATTCTATGATTCCATGAATTGTGGAAATTATAATTTAGTTAGCTTTATCACATACCACCATGCTCTTAGTGTATGGTTAGAGTTGGACAGGCTTGTAATAAGAATGTATAATGACCTACTACTACTACTACTACTACTACTACTACTACTACTACTACTACTACTACTACTACTTCCTCTTCTTCCTCATAGGATGATTTTGAGAGAGACTATAGTAATAAATTCTCATTCATTATATTTAACAACTGATTATTGTATCAAGACCAAGGTTTTTTCCCTTTTCTAGTTCCTCATCCAGAAACCAACCAGTGTGGGAAATTTCTCTTAGGGATTTACCCAGGCCAGTCCATTTGTTGACATAGTCAACCTCAGCTTTCTCTTTGATAGCCATATGCTCAATGTCACACCTAACTATAGATCAAGCTATTTCTAAGAATCTCCCTTATCAATTGGTTTGATTGAACTTCTGGGTTCAAGCTGAAAAATTTCTGTTTCTGTTCTTCCTTTTATCACATTAAGAATTTTATATTTATTGAATCTAAGTGATATCATGATGTTATTGGAGAAAGTTTCCATGAAATGAATTATCTGTTTCATGTACTTTTCAGGCAAATCCACATAACTTGAGGTCTTCCACATATAGCAAGTGATTGACATATTTTATATTCTCTTTGACTAAAAAAGCTAGTTCTATTCAGGAATGATGACTATAGATTTAAGGTTAAGTTTTTCACATACTGCTAAAACTACAGTGGCTTCACCAAAATGTTGGCCACCAAATTTTTTGTTTGTTTTTTGCCACAACTGCCTGCTGAGCCACAGAGTGGTTATGCCTTGTACTGGTGGAGAGAGTACCCACAAAGACATAATAATGGATCCTTAAAGTGCCAACCGATCTTAGTTCCTATGATTGAAGACGGCTATCTTGTGACCTGAAATTTAACTTTCAGAATATTTGTACTTTCGAATAGGGTGTCAGTGCTACACGTTATATCATGCAGGTAGCCACATATATTTTTTTAATTTTTAGAAATCATAATATTTATTGTTGAGACAGGATCAGTCTGACAAAGTGGAATACCAGGGTCTCTCTTCCACTGGTGCTACTTGTTTGGCATGCTGCCATATTTGAAATCTTTTCCTGCCATTTTATCGGTGTTATTTTATGGTTTATGTGAAACCAGTCAAGCTTCCGTGTATAACAATAGCACAATATTCATATTTCACAGCCTTATAGCAGAATGGTAAGCAACACACTGTGATACATTTCATTTCGACACATCCTGGTACCACGGTCCTTTCACAAATGCCTTTTTAGCTGTCCAAAGGAAGTACTCATTTACGTTGGCCACTTATTCCTTCTCCCAGGGCCACGATGTAAGAGATGATACCACTAAAATAACCCACACTTCTCTATGAATTTTAATGAGAAGCTATAGAGCAGGACGACAGGTGAGTATATGTGTTATTGGGGCAGCATTTCTGAAGGACTTTTTTTTTTTTCACTTTCCATGTCAGACCAAAGCAAAGCATACATAGCCTGGACAAATTCATGGCATGATCTTGTACACTCTAACAATATGAGGAAGGGCAATTTTGGAGACCTAAGAAATCTGGGAAAATAGTTGTCAGCCTTTTGCTATCAATGTATTGAAAACTGGACTGGTGTTAACATTTGAGCCACAGTCTCTGCAAATAACATAGAACATGGATGAAAAAATGATAGTAATGAAAGTACTCAGGGGAGTTTATTGCTTTCACAGTAAACGCATCTCTCCTGTGTCTACAACTTTTTTCATCATTCTCTCCTGGAGTGAGTGAATGTTGTTAAACTTTACAGGACAGTCAATCTTTTATGGCATTTCCTACATACCAATTTGGTTAACTTTATCAGCTCTCCTGGTTAAGTGCACAGACACAACACATAAGTCATGATGGTATTCTTGACACTTCTCCTTCACACTGACTTTCAGAGGAAGGGTGAACATGGTATTCTCCTTTAGATAGAAAATGAATTGTAGCTAAAACGTTTATGTCACTGGCGTGTTACAACTGTAACACTGAGGATGAAATGTATGAATCCCCTTCCCATGATAAAGGAAAATGACATTCAAGCATTTGGTAATGGACTGGCCTTCCAGAAGACCCAGAACATGCCAACTCCTGCTTTCCTGTTAGGCTCTGAGGTACCTCAGGACACAGCAGTACCTCATGCCCCTGGCTAGGCTTCTGATCGCATAGAAGTAAAACACTGGGCTGTGTTCGTGGTTGCCATGAGGTCAAGCTTCCAGATGCCATTGAGACACAGCAACCTCCTCTTGCCCCATGGCAGAGAATTTGAAGGATGTGCTGAGGTCTTGAGGGACTGGGCCTGGGGGAGACCTTGAAGCTTCTAGTCACCCATCTTCTTCATAAGACTTCCTACCATCTACTGATACTCTGGTCTAAACTCATTTCCAGTGGTTGGTATACTTCCCCCACTTTTTACTTTCCCATTCCAATGCTATTGAAATCTTCTTTGAATGCTGAAAAATAAGACCTCCTACCCAGTCACAGAGGTCAATTCCAATCCATTTCAATCCTAAGCTGTAATGTCCTACTCTAGACCTACCTGCCTCTTCCACTGTGCTCCATGGGACTCACACTATCACCGTAATACTTAATTTTTTTTTTAACATATCTTTTCTTTTGCTCATTGAGACTTGAATTCCTTTCTTTCGCCCCTTTCTAACCCTCATTACACCACACCCCTGATAATGTTTTATTTTAGTACTTATTATACCTTTTCTCACATCTCAACAGTTTTGGTGGGGGATTCAGAATAGTGGTTTCCAATTGTGATTTCCAGGTTCTTCCTATACCACCATTACTCAGCAATCTTTCCATCTATCCTTCTCTCTCTCTGAATTTATAACCTAATTTAGGTCCTGAGGAGCATTATCCATTAATTCTCAAAACATTTCCCCTCCCTTCTCAATGAGTTCTGTGCCTTGCTCATAGTATCCCTTTTTGTCTTAACTGCTGCCCTCATAATAGGAGAACTGACAACCTGATGTTCCCTCAAATATCCTAACTCCCCTTTAATCTACTCCATACCTAAAGTCTACTTCTTTTTCTTTGGCTACATATGGGTATTGTCACCCTTGAATTTGCCATCACCCTACCAATTCTACTTGCATGTTCAAGAACTTTCAAATTCCTTTATCAATCATATCTATCATTCTACCTCTGTCCCTTATTATTTCTAAACTTATTCTTCATCCTCAGCCTGACCTCTAATCCTTCCACACTCACTACTATTTTCTCATTCCCTGCCATAGCCATACTATCCTCATTTTTCAATGTCAGCCTCTTGGGGAACCAATTCAACTTTGCACTATTTTCTGCTCTTGAAAGTATTGCTCTCTTGTTCTACCTCTGTTCATACCTTGCCAAACTCCAAACTTGGATGACCTCTATCATCTGCCTCTTGTGTTGCTTCTGTTGGTGCTGGTGGGTGGGAATTGACAAGGTCACACAACTAAGCTGACAGGGTTCACTACAAATTTATTTTATCTAATCTCAACTGGGTCTATGCTGAAGTGAGGCAATACTGCTTATCCCTGATCGATTTTCTATCCCCGCAGTGACCATTCCAATTCTTTTTTCAAGCCTGGCACTATGAACTCTCCCCAACCTTCTGGACTGGGAACCATCCTTCATACTTTACTGAAAAATTGAGGCTGTTTTTGTGAACTCCTTCTTCCTTCCCCACCCCCCCCCATCTTATACACCCCTGACATTGCCCCTCATTATCTCCTTCACTTCAGTCTCTGATGAAAAAGTCTGTTCTCCTTGTCAAGGTCAACCTTAGAGACTCTATTGTTTTTGTATTTCTATTCCTGTTACTTAGCACAGTACATGGAACACTGTAAATACCTGATAAATATTTTTACATTCATTCTATTCACTTCAGATTTCTTGAAAATTGAACTTGGTGCCCTCAACACTTTGCCAACCCTCACTCAAATTCCCTCTATCTAAATTGGTCTATTCTGGGTGTACTTCTCATTTTTGTTCTTTATTTCTACTTCCTCATTGGGGATTAAACTATTAGAGTTCAAATCTGTTGGTTCTACATCTATTTTAAACTAGTATTACATATTACTCTTATATCTGTCCAATTGACAGGGAGACCAAATGCTTAGTGGCTGAGGTGTTTTCTGGGCTCATTTAGCCTACCATGTGTCAATTGTTTAAAAAAAAAAAACTTTTGTAGGAGATGGTGAGTTATAGTTCATATCAATGTCTTAGTTCTATTTTCTGGTTTGTTTTTTTAATATAAATAGCTTGTTTGACTAGGTCAGGTTGTGGTTGCTTTCATTGTACATTATTATCTTTATCTCTTTTTTATGCTTTTTTTCTAATTTCAAGTTGATTGTGACCTTTGCTCTGACAAATTTATGACCTGACTACAGAAAAAATGATTTGGAAATCACTATCTCATTTAGAGACCAATCATTTTCTATCTATAATGCTTTAGTAAATTTCTTTTGCATGATGTATTTTGGTGAATACCATGTTTAGAATCTTATGACTCTTACTGAAGAAAATACTCATGCTATACAGGCATGAAGTTTTTGTGAAGTCTATCCAATTTGTGTATAAGTCAAGATATCACTCTTGTGATGTCATGGGTCCTTTTCAAAAACTAAGGACAAACAACAGTAACAATGTCTTTGGTCCTTTTCATTTCTTAATCTAAATCATATTTTCCAACACATTTTCATCACTTTTCTTTAATCCTACCTTTGCATTAAAGACACTTATTATTAAAGCATGTGTTTATTTAAAGGAACTTATTGAGTTCTTCATAGAATTTATCCACCCATTCTCTGCAACAGATGTTGGCTGATTAAGTGAAATAATCTTCAATATTTTTTTCTTGCTTTTTAAAAATTCGTTTTTGGTTTGATATAAGTATGAACACCACAGAAATAGGTGACCAAGTACCTCATGAAAAATATATTTCTAGTTGCCTTTGGATACATGTTTAAATCAACTTTACTACTTTATTTTCTTCTCCAAACAGAATGTGTGAATTCTCTTCTCCAAGTGAACGTGTGAACCTTCCTTACTTTTAAGTTGTACCTTCTTTTGGTTTGGAATCACATTTAGAGCCAGAATGGTTCAGTATCTCCAGTAGCATGTTGACTTGTGGATCATCACTAAGGGTCTCACATTTAGAATACAATAATCAAATTAAGTTTAATTGACAGTATAAAAATGATGTGATTCTCAATACTCTTTGCTTTGGTGTTTTTTTTTTTTAGTACTCTTCCACCTATACTACAGAAGTATAAGGGGCCCATTTAAAATTTTTCTTTGTTTCATGGGTTTCTGTTGAGAAAATATTTATCATCTAGTGGTGATAAGTCTCTCTTTAAAGAAAGAGGGATAATTCTCTCTTTAGTCTTATTCTCATGAAGAAGACATTGTCTGGGGCTATGGTCATATTAGAAGAAGTCTTTTCAGCATGATAGAATGACAGAAAATGCCAGAGGTTCTACTCGCTGATTATATCCCTTCAGAAGTATAAGGTCATTTTCATGATGTGCTGAAGTATTCAAGTAGGAGGGGTGTGTGTGTGTGTGTGTGTGTGTGTGTGTGTGTGTGTGTGTGTGTGTGTGTTCAGTCATTTTGTTTATATCTGACTCTTTGTGACCCCATTCAGGATTTTTCTTGGCAAAGATACCAAATGATTTGCCCTTTCCTTCTCCAACTCATCTTACAGGTGAGGAAACTGAGGCAAATAGGGTGAAGTGACTTGCCAGATTTGAACTCAGGAAGGTGAGTCAATTTGACCCTAGGTTTGTCATTCTATCTATGGCCCGATTTAGCTTCAAGTAGGAGATAGTATTGTATAATGGAAACATGATTTCATTTGGAGTCAGAGAACCTAGGTTCAAATTCAACCTCTGTCATTTATTACTTGTTTAGCTAACTAACTTAATTCATCTTTGCCTCATGGTGCTCATTTGTAAAATGAAAGTTTTGGAATAAATGACTTCTAAAGGTCCCTGTTAGCCTTAAATCTATGATGTTAGCCCTTTTGTAGAATCCTTACTTGTCTCAAGCTTTAGTTTCTTCTTAATTATATATATTTGATCTAAGCTGAACATAATTTTCTTTGAAAGAAAGTAGTTGTCATGATTTCTGGTTATAATGTTGGCCATAGCAATGACAGTATGTTTCATTTTTAGGTATTTTTACCCTATTTAGAATGTATCAATTTTCAGAATGAGATTGTAGCTTGCTTTCCACAATGCACATGACTGCCCATTGATTGATGGCTGGGAGTAAGGGAGTGGGGCTGCCTCTAACCATTAGAAAGAAGCTGAATTCAACCTAGACATTTTTCAACAATTCATTTTCTTCCCATATTTCCATGGGAAAGGAAAGGAAAAGACCAGGTATGAGAAACAACAATATCACAGTGCCAGGTGTGTTTTTTTCTTTTTTCCTTTTTTGGTCTAGACCTGTGATTTTATCAGTGTAAGGAACTCCTTCCTGGGAGTTCTTCCTTCCTGGGAAACTCCCTACACTAATGCAAGCCTTTAACTATTTTGCAATTTGTAATCTTTGCAAGTAGCTCAGAATATTCAGAGATTAAATGAATTAACCAGGGTAACATAACCATTATGTGTCAGAGATTAAATGAATTAACCAGGGTAACATAACCATTATGTGTCAGAGATTAAATGAATTAACCTGAGTAACATAACCATTATGTGTCAAAGGCGAGATGTGAACCTAAGTTTTTCTGCCTCCAAGAGTGATACTCTAGCTATGATACCACGCTGGTTGTCTGGGTACGTAGTAATTCTTAAATAATTGCTTTTTAACCATTATTATTATTATTATTATTATTATTATTATTAACAATATTAATAGGGAACTAACTACAAATGGGTACATAGTTTTATTATGGGCTAAGATTATTGAAATCAGAGTCAGGAAATACACTTTCATTCCTCCCATGTCACTTATATTCATTTCCTAGGCTATTAAATGTAGATAATAATAGTGATCCCCTACTTGCCTCATATGACTGGTGTGAAGATAAATGAGGTAATGCCTATAGAATAAGTTATAAGTTCCTTGAAGGTTGAAGTTATAAAAATGCAGAGTATGATTGTTGTTTACACTAGCTGTATATTTTTGGTGCAAGCCATTATTTTCCCACTGAATACAGGAATATATCAGAAAAAAAGCTATGTATTTAGAATTCGTAATGCAAGAAAATCAACAGGGGACAATCATTTAGGCAGGAGAAGTCACTTTTGAGCCAAATGTCCTTGACTGCATCCTTCCATAAACACAAATAAGACTAAAATGTGCTCCCTGGTGTTGACTTGGTATGCAAAGGTATCATTTACATGAAGAAAAAATGACAGTGTAAACAGATAAAGAGAGGTCATAGATTAGTACCTGACATTTGGAGGTTTCAGTGTCACATGTATCACTATGTCCATTACACTGACATGGAACACAAGTGCCCAGGCTTGGTCCAGGTATTCGGCCACCAGATTCAGAAGGCAATCTATAAAATCCTGGCATGCAGGCCTGCAGGGAAAGTAAGCCAGTTAGGCAGGGAAGGATAAGAAAAGCACATTTTAGAAGGCTCTGGGTCCTCTAGCTTATGAAAAGAATGACATACCTCCAGCCGCACTACAGGCAATATCCTTTATAAATATAAGAACTAATTTCAAATCACAACACATGCTTCAGCAAGGTCTCCAGAGTACAAGAGTAGCTGGGTAATATTTCAGACCCCAAAACCTTTCATTTAGATACAGAATACTTACACTCACAAGCTATGGGTTTAAGTATATGTCCTTTTCTTGAGAAAGAAGTTTGTTTTTAAGTAAAATTGTATCATGGGCTAAGAAGGGAGAAATGGGTTGCCCTTGTCCTTAGTATGTTTTTTTACAGATTTGACAAGCTAATATCTGCCTCTACTCTGCTTGATGTCTAACAAATGTCTAATGATGCTAAGCACGCATACACACAAGTCTTCACAGTTGTATTATTTATATGGTGATAATTTAAAAACTATCAAAGTAAGGAATTCCAAATAATAAAAGCACTATGTGTCTTGAGACTATTAGGCCCCAAATAAAATTTATCTGTCCCTGATCTATTTTTTCACTGAGCAATAAAAATCTGAGAGTAAATGGAAAACTGCTGGCAAAGCTGACATATGCAAAATCAAGTCTTCTGTCTTCATTTGTGTTTTATTATGTAAATGTATCAATGTGTCCACAGAGCTTTCTGAAGGCTCACAATTCTGAAGGGGTAATGAGGAACAGGCTTGTTGTCTATGGTTTGGCCACTCATCATGTGCTGATGCTGCCATATTCATTAGCCATTGTTTGATTCACAAATCAGTGGTTTGAGGTGGGAGAAGCAATACTTTCAAGGCTAGCTTTTGGTCTTTTTTTTTTTTTTTGCTAGGCAATGGGGTTAAGTGACTTGCCCAGAGTCACACAGCTAGTAAGTGTTATGTGTCTAAGGCCGGATTTGAACTCAGGTCCTCCTGAATCCAGGGCCGGTGCTCTGTCCACTGCGCCACCTAGCTGCCCCAGCTTTTGGTCTTTCTCATGGCATTGAGTTTTAGCATCCTGGCTGACTTGAGTTCCCCTTATTTACAGGGTATAATTTACGAGTCCATTAGAAAGTAAAAAGTGATTGCTGGGCAAAGAAGAAAAATAATGGAATGAGTATTAGGTAGGACACCCAATGCATCAATAATAGGCATAGATTTGATTCTGGATTAGAAGAGTCAAGAGAAGGAGAGTGGGTATTTGAAGACAGTATCCTGAGCTCTCTTAGAGGAAAAGAGATCAATAGTTAGTATTATCCTTGTTTATTGTGATTTAGTTAATGCTAAATCACCTCAATTAAATACTCAATTAGAAGTCTCTGCTTTTATCACAGCTTAGAAGAAATTCTAATGAGGCTGAACTGATGCCTCTACTTCAGAGGAGCTGGTAAAGACTAGGAGCAGAGGTAGGGCTGGAATTTGAACTACCATCTCCCACCAAGAGACACAATCACCCATTTCAGTAAAGTCTATCTAAGGGATTTAATCCAATGTCCACTTTTCTCTTTGTGTTATTGTCTGAGACAGGAAAATTATGGCTTTACAGTATAGTCAAGCTTGTATGTGAAATAATGCCCCGCTCTCTTTAAGAAAGAATTTCAAAATGTGGCCCATTCAAGTCCTTTAGAGAGTGACCACTGATGAGGGAATGGTGGCACATGCTTGCCTTAATAGCAGCTAATAGAGAGACTGGAGGTGCTGAATCTGTTGAGTTCCAGAGTTCTGAGTTGTATAGGGCTAAGCTGGGCTAAGCTAATTAGGTATCCTCACTAAGTCTAACATAAATGTGTTGAGGCCCTGGGATTGGAGGGAAGGGACAAATTGATCAGGATCAGAAACAGAGTAGGTCGAAGTTCCTGTGCCAATCAGAGTGGTATCAGGCCCCTAAATAACTCCTGTACTTCCAGTGTGGGTGAGATAGGAAGACCAGCCTGTTAAAAAAAAAAGAGTGACCATTGAATTGAGAATGACATTGAATAGAAGCATCAAAAATGGATGCTATTGATCTATAGATTCCATCCTTAGGGTCCTGTGCAGGCTGAAGTGGATAGAATTCTGGATTTTGAGTAGGAAGACTTAAGGTCAAATTCTTCCTTAGACATTTATAAGCTTCAGGTTTATAGAGAAAGTTGACTTCTCTGAGCCTCAGTTTCCTCATCTATAAAACTGCACCTCTTTACAGGGACCATTGTGAGGATTAAATGACATAATGCATGCAAAAGGCTTCATATATATTAAAGTGACATATAAATGTCAGTTACTATTTGTGAGGGTACATCACCATGGCAGTTGTAAAACGGAATTTCCAACTCTGGTTCTGGGGGCTGGAATCAATCAAAAGGGTCTGACTATGTGCATATGGTCATGCATCAGGAGTTGTTAAACACCACTAGGATGATTTGGAAGACTAATAGTATAATGGTAGGAGGGACTGAGATAGATAAATAAGTTCAAAGTTGGTACTTCTTACTGAAAAGTGAAGTGCGGCTAGGATATTATATAAAGTAGGAAGGTAATTTGAATACTGTAAGTTGAGTCCAAGTTGTTATAATATATGTTTCCTGAGATAGCAGAATTTTATTACAGCAAGCCTACAAAATCCTACTTGGACACCTGACCATTCCATAGATTCATAACAACTCTGTTAGCAGAAGGTAAAAGAAAGTCCTACTAAGAGGTTAAGGCTTCCAATTCAGCAGTGACACATACCACCTCACATTTCTATAGTGTTTTAAGGTTTATGGAATGCCTTCCTCACAACATCTCTGAGAGGGAAGAAGGTATTATTTCCATTTTATAGATAAAGTAATTAAGGCTCTGTTAGGCTCAGGGTTGGGGAACTTGTGACCTAGAGGTAAGTGATTTGCCCAGGGTTGTAGAGCTAAGTGTCAGAACCAAGATTCAAAACTAAGATGCTGGTGCTGCTGCTGCTGCTGCTGCTGCTGCTAATAATAATAATAATAATAATAATAATAATATAATAATAATAAACACATATAACTCTTTAAAGTTTTCAAAGTACTTTGAATTTATTTGTTTCTCAGAACTCTGTGAATTAGATCTTATTATCATTTCCATTTCTGAAATGAGGAAACTAAGGTTCTAGTGACTTGCCCAAGGTCATACAGCTGGTGTCTCTGGCAGGATTCAAACTTGGGTCTTGCTGACCAGGAATTCAAAAGCATTCTATCCTCAGTGCTACCTAGATGACATTGCCAGAAGGACTTTGCCTGCTTTTCAACAACCAGCCCACTGAAGAGGTTCAGCATTGGAGGGAGGGACAATACCTCATCCAGGTATTTTAGCCATGGCAACCTACACAGGCTCTCTACAAAATCGTGAACAGAATAGAATTATTTTTGGTGGAGGGAGTACCCATGTCAATGAAATCACAAATCTTTTGAAAATGTTGGAAGAAAGAACACTGACAAAAATCGTATACCCAGTCTTTGAGGACTGGAGATGGAACAGAATGGCCCTAACTCCCTTTATTCTGTTAATGTGTTGAAAGTGCCCTAATATAGGTAGTGAGGAGAAGAACTCTGTATACAAAGGGAGTAAGGCACTGTAGAAGCAGATTGCCATTCCTGTTCAAGGCATGACCATCCTTCTTGAAATTTCTGGATATTTGTGGGGAAAAACTGTTTTGTTTTGTTTTTTTTTGGTTTTGTTTTGTACGAATAGTTGGTAGTTTTGTTGGTGTCTTCTGGTGGGTTTCTGGAGGGTTCTCCTTATGTTTAAGGAAGGAGAGAGATGGGGTTGGGGGGAGGAATTTACAGTTACTTTCCTCGTTAACCTTCCTCTGCCAAACTGAGTTACCAAGTCTTTTCCATTAAGCTTAGGAACTATTCGGGACTCCATTTTCTTCTTTCCCTCCCTATTGTTACCTCACATATGCTGAAAAAGCCACTTCACAGCCTTAGGAACAAACTCTCTTTAAAGTGGGGAGAGGAAGCTGAAGGGAGACAGAGAAAAAAATTGGGAAAAGTATGTCCTAAGGCTCAGCACTTACCTTCTTCCCTCACATTCTGATGACCAGTTCAATCCCTGGTTTCTGAGGAAGGAAGGACTGAGGAATGTATAATTCTCTTATGTCATTGTTTCCTAGCTATTTTCTCAGGGATGCTAAAAATGAAACTCAAAATTAATGTCCCTAAGGGAGTATAGGTCTCAGGACTGATCCTTAGAGGTATGTGGCCTGAGGCAGATCACACTGGAACATTTTTATATGTGAAATCCATTCAAAATAATCATACCTACCTACTGCACTGCAGTTTTCAGAGCTTTCCTCATAACCACCCAGTGCCTGTAACCATTATCATCTTTATTTTACAGATAGTTTGCCCAAAACCCCATAGTTCATACCAAAGAGAATTGGGATTATAAACCTAGTCTTTTGGCTTAAAGTCCTGAGTTTTTCCCATCATACTGCACTGCATCTAAAATGAATATCAAGGGCAGCCTTGTGAGGGAAAAGAGATGAAAAAAGGGTATCAGTTGTGAGGTTTACAAAATACTTCATGTAGATTATGACACTGTGATAGTAAGGCAGTGTGGCGTAATGGAAAGATTTGAAGTCAGAGCACCAGGGCTCAAATATCTGCCTTGTTACCTACTAAGTATGGGACCTTGTGGAAATAATTTGATTTTGTTTGGCCTTAGTTTCTATATCTAACAAAATGAAGGAGCTGAACTAGATGGCCTCTGATGTCTTTTCCAGTTCCAAATCTATAATCCTATGTATATGGAAAAAGGAGAGGGCAGGCCTTTTTACCTCTGTGACAGGAAAGATAGGTAACTATAGATATAAGAGCCTCAGTTCTATTTAAAACTAGCTCATGGTACTACCACACACACAAGCTGCCTCCTGGGATCACAACTTATCCTCCAGCATCTTGGTCACAGTGTGATATTTGGGAATCATTCAAAACCTATGTAGGCGGTTCTTAATTATCCAGGCTGTGAATACTGGGACCATTTCCCACTTTTTTTTGGCTACCTTTTGCCAATACTTATTACAATTCTTAGCAGACATGGGGCAACTGTGTGGTGCAGTGAATAGAGCACTAGCCCTGGAGTCAGGAAGACTCATTAACTCAGGTCTTCCTGAGTTAAAATCTGTCCTCAAATACTTACTCACAATGTGACCTTGGGCAAGTCATTTAACCCTGATTGCCTCTCCAAAAAAATTCTTCGCAGAGATGGAGAAAGAAAATGAAATTCAAATCATTCTGTTTTGCTATACCAATAGAAGGCTTGATTGGGGAAAATAGGGCGAGATTGATGAAAAAGGAGTTTAGAAAGGATTTATGGATTTCCATTATACTTCGATAATTCAGAGATCTATGATTTTGTTGGTATAGGCACTTCCTCCATGGATATAAGATAAAACCTTGTTATATTTCAGTCAGTGTCCTCTGTAAAGCTGTTGTAGAAAACAAAACAAAAACAAAAATCAAAATCTATTACCCTCTGTGTAGTCTTCTGGTGAGGGACACCTTTGAAATGAACTAGGTTAATTTTCAGCTGAATAGATGTACAGTTCCTAACTAGGCCTTTTGTTGAAGCTCAAACTCTTGTGGCATGATCTTTGAGATGCAGTGCCAAAGTGAGGTAGTGGAGGAGGATTCCAGTGGAGGCCATTATCCATGCCATCCTCTGCATAGTCAACTGAACAATGCTTTAGAATTAGTGATTCAATCAAGGAACAGATGTGTATTCAGAGTCTGGTTTATATTATTCTATTAGTACACAATACAATGAACATCAAAAAGAATTAGATGTCAAATACTTTCATTATGTAAGAATGGAAGTCATAATAAAATTTTCCTTAATTGCATGGTAAAGGTAACAACACAAACTGAGGAGATAGCAATTGGTATTTTAATTAAAGTTATGGTATAGTAAACAAAATGGTCCTTATGGTAGAGAGGAAAATTTACATATGACTTCACATTATAAGTTCAAGCTATACATGCAAGTACATTTTCTGTTGAAAGAGCTCTAATCATTTTATCAATCAAAGGATGGCCAGCTAGGCCTATTGACAGTTGCCTGTGTTTTTCTTAGTGGCCTGAAAACCACAGATAGTGTGATAGAGTGAAAAAAATATTAGCTTCAGACAGAGATGATTAGGATTCAAATTCTGATTCTACTATTGACAGTGAATGTGACCTTAGGTACATCATTTAATCTCTTTGGGCTTCTGCTTCTTCATTTGTAAAATAGGAAGGGAGAGGTGGGAAAATGAAGGTGGGGAGGATGATTTGGGCCGGGTGGATCTCTGAGGTCTATTCCTTATTAAATCCTATGATCCTAACGCTTTATCTCCCTAATTTGCAGCCAATTTTTTTTCATGAAAATGAAATGAATAGTATATGAGTGTTGATGCCTTTAGAATGGAATGTGTTTAGTAAAAGTATTGGTTGGTATATTCATGACCTACAGTATACGCTCTCAAAATAGGCTGTATTATTTCAAAACTGTCCTTAGCCCTTGCTTTGGTGACTTTATTTTATGCCTAGATAATTACTCTCTAGAATTGAGATGAATGATAAATAAGAATCACAATGGTGTAGAGGCAATGGATCAGAGAAAAAAAAAGCTCAGGTGTATTATTATAGGAGACAGTCTTTAGCCCAAGAATGACATAATTAAGACATTACTGAAATTATTATTTGTAAAATATAGATTTACATGAAAGCACTGGGGTAGTCATATGACCATTAATGCAAGATGACTCTCTCCTGTGTATACCTTCTCTTTACACTAATCATCTTTATCTGCCATTTCTTTTTTGCTTTTGTTGATTTATATATTCTTGCAGTGATGAAAAATTACAAAAATTATTGGCATAGCATGTTTCAGTAAACAGTACTGAGAAAAAAAAAATCAAAACCTGTCTTGGTAATATGGACTTCTAAGATTAAAGAGCTTGGAAGAGAAGACCAATATTACCAAGAGAATCTACAGCTCTGGAGAGTTTTCTGTTTTTATTTTTTTGCTTAAGTATTATCCTTATATAAATTTGGGGAAGGAAATCGAATATAAATAAAGTAGTACTACCTTTCCAAGGGCTTTAAAGGTCAACTCTTCCCACTTTCTGGCATATGTTTAATAATGAATGGCAATTATACTGTCAGAGCTGGATCATCTAGTCTAACCCCTTATTTTACAGATAAGGAAACTGAGACACACAGACAGGAAATGGCTCACTCAAAGTCATACAGATAGCTAATGGCATATAACATGAGCACTTTAATTCCATGTTAAATATGATAAAGGAAATCACAAGTGACACATCTAATACATGCTTTGGGCATGCTGACTTACACCTCTTGCTGTGCTAATTGGCATGGTACAGTACCATACCAATTAGCATAAGAAGTAAAAGATTATATGTTACAAGTGAAATTCTAGATGTCACAGATTCTCTTTCTGTGTATATGCATATGTGTAAATGTTATATACACACTTAACACATTCCAGTGAATATTATGACCTCCACTATGCTCTGTGTGTGTATGTGTGTTCGTGAATGTGCATGGGTGCACACCTGTGTGCATGGACACTTGTGTGTATATTTGTTCTGGGAAAGAAAGGGTAAAGTGAAAAAGGTGTGGAAAGATATGCTAGAACCAGATTATTATTGGCC
This sequence comes from Phascolarctos cinereus, assembly GCF_003287225.1. Classification (NCBI taxonomy): domain Eukaryota; kingdom Metazoa; phylum Chordata; class Mammalia; order Diprotodontia; family Phascolarctidae; genus Phascolarctos; species Phascolarctos cinereus. Next base: position 127,677,739 of record NW_027555958.1, read on the forward strand.
GTAAAGTCCAAACAGAGGAGTTTGTATTTTTACAGTAAATAGGAATCCAATAAAGTTTCTTGAGTGGGGGGAATGACATGGTTTATGCTCAGCAGCCTTGGGGAGAATTAAGAATGATAGGACGAGTTGAGGATTTTTGCCTCAGCAGATGCAGACTCTGAAGAAGAGGCACAGGGAACAAGAGCTGGCATTTTGCCCACATTATGATGGGGAATACCCAGTGATCAGGGGCTCTTTTGATGACAGAACACAAAATCAGGCAGGCCCTCATGACCTAGGGCTAGGATTTCTTGTAGTTTTTAAGACTCTCCAGGAAGCTGTGCACTAGCCCTAATGATGCCATTACCGCTCAAAACAGTTTTAGAACTCTTCCTTTCAGAACCTTTATCACATAAGAAAACCAGTCCAATTACTTTAGACTAGCACCTTGCTTTCTGATCCCATGTGGCATTATATCAATACCTTATCATTACGAGGACCAGGCAATCAAATGATGCAAAAATTTTATTATAAGCTTACTTTGGAATTAAAAAAATTATTCTGCCTCTATTTTCCTTGCCTTATGGATTAAAAAAAATGTACTTCATCAATTGATGTAGCTTGGTCCTTTAAGGTATTCTTAAATTCCAGTTCTTCTTTAATGATGACCCTTATTTACCAGGCTCTGTTCTCTAATGCATTCCTGTCAATTTTCAAATATCACACCCAAAAAGAATACCGAATTTGGAGTAATAGCATCTGGGTTCAAATCCCAGTAATGCCGCTCAAAGTCACTCTGACTTTAGGCAAGTCACCCCTGGAGTTAAGCTCAATTTATCTGTAAAATGACTAGATGTCTTCCAAGGTCCTTTCTAGGTCCTAAGTAAATAATCTTATGAATGAAAATATGAAGATTCTCACTGAGAATGTTGAAATGAATATACTATAGGTCCTGGGGGAAACTTCCAAAGAAGTGTCTGAAAACTGCTTTAACCAGCGGCAGCCTTGCTGGCCAAGGGCATAACCTCTCAAGCTGATTACTGGACTTTGAATGATATAATATTCATTTGGATGAATAAATCCCAAGATGTTTGTTTTTCAAAAAAAAATTGCAATGTGGTATAATAATTAAGACACTGAAGTTGGAATTAGGAAGACCTGAGTTCAAATCCTGCCTTAGATACTTAGTTTCATTATCTGTAAAATAAGGGAGATAGAATGATGGCCTCTAAAAATGCCTTTAGACTCTAAATCCATTATTCTATGTTATAGTTACACACTGTGCATATAATTTATGGTTCAGAATTTTCCAGCTCTTTTGAGGGTGATTATAGATAATAGACAAGTTAGAGTAATTGGGTTGTATTTTTTAAGAAAACGCACTTCTGTTTTTCTATATTACAAGCCTTTTAAACTTTGTCCAAACTTTTTCTATTCACCTGTGGTTTCTATTAGCAGGTTTCATCACATGTCAAGCTAGACTCCTACCTCCTCCTTCTTTCCCTTCCTTCCCCAACTCCTATGACTTATGCTGCTCAAGAAGGATCAAAGGAAATAAAGTTAGGCGTTTGCAAGAAATAAGGTTGATTTAAGTGAAGTTAGAAGGTGAAGTTTTCAGCTCACTAAGTGAATAGAGTAGAGTTGATAACTATTAAGAACAAGTCATTCAGAAGAAACTAGCATACCTCACAGGAGAAGCCAGAATAACCTGGGGGACAGTCACATTTTTCAATCAAGTGAGCTTGTGGACTTAATGCTGATACAGCTCCTTCTTCAGCTACTTCCATTGAGATCTCAGAAATTCTGGAAAAGAAAAATAAACAACTCATTAGACCAGTAAATACCCATTCAAAGGCACTTTAATAAATCTTGAAAGAGGAGACACATTTTTTATTTGTTTATTTATTTTGGTCTTTAGCCTTATGCTTAAACTTGTTTTCAAGCTTAAAAAAAAAGATACTTCTGGTATATGTCTAAATACCAGGGACCTTGTTAATCTTTTATCGCAGATATTATTTTCTCCAATCTTTAAATGGTCTTCTTTCCTGTACTAGAACACACAGTAGAAGAATGAAACAATTATTTCATCATTTGCATGATGTCATGTGGACAAGATATTTCTATCATTGAGTGAACTTTCCACTTTTTCACAGGCAGTTTTCACGTTATGTAGCCATGGTTGGTTAACTATTCTTGCTCCTAAGGGCAAATTGCTTTGTTACTTTCTTTTCAGAATGTTTCTGTTGCTGTTCACTGTTGCTGTTAGCTTCTACCATGTTCCTATAAGCTATTACAATATTGTTGTGCAGTCATATCTAACTCTTCACGATCTTGGAAAAGATACTAGTGGGGTTTGTCATTTCCTTCACCAGCTCAGGTGGTGAAGCTGAGGCAAGCAGAGTGAAGTGACTTGCCCAGGATCACACAGTTAATAAGTATCTGAGGCCAGATTTGAACTCAGGAAGGATGAGTCTTCCTGACTTCAGGCCCAGCACTTGATCTACTGGGCCACCTAGCTGCCCTGAAGCTACTACCATGCCAAATTCCTTTTCCTCTAGCTAGTTTATAAGCCCTTTCTAGAACTATGCAGCAGGGCATTCAGTGTTAGGGGTTCTTAATCTTTTTTGTGTCACGGACCACTTTGGCAGTCTTGGGGAGCCTGTGGATCCTTCTAACAGTAATGTTTTAAAATGCATAAAACATGCATGCAGACCTATAAAGGAAACAATCATATTGAAATACAGTTATGAAAATATAAAAAAAAATAAAAGTCACAGATCCCAGGTTGAGAACCCTTACCTAGGTCATGCTATAGGAAATACTGACCTAGAATAATCTAGGTGGTGCAAGGGATGATGGTTGAACTTGGAATCAGGAAGACCAGGATGTGACTCTGAACAAATCACTTAACCACAGATGGCCTCTGTTTCTTCATCTTTAAAGTGGGAATAATAACAGTACCTATTCCCCCAGTGTCATGAGGATTAAATGAAATATGTAAAGCACTTTGCAAACTTTAAAGTGCTATATGAACACTAATTGTTGTTGCTGTTATTATTATTATTGTCTTTGTGTGGGTGTTTTCTGTGTGTGTGTGTGAGTACCTAAAGAAAGCTCCAAGTTCAGTGTTTAAAATAATCAAACTTCAGAAAACATCCAGCTCACCTTCCCATTTCCTCAACCTCATTTGAAAACTTTTAGATAATTTTAATAACTCTATTAGGGGGTGAAGGAAGGTGGTGGGAACATTTTATTCTTAGTGAAAAGTGAGGCATCTTTCCCCTTAATCTTTTCCTTAATTTGGAGGCATACATTAAAGATGAGGATGCAGGTCATAAACCCAGACCATTTCTTGACTAACAGCACAACATCGAAATTGATTTTCAAAAAAGTTTTTAAATGAAACAATGAGCAGCTGTTGCTTTAATAAAATGCACCTTCAGCAAAGACACTTGATTTCTAAAACCTTAAAAGAAACACAAGTGGTTTTAATCAAAATGGTATTATTCATTCACTTTCTACCATCTTACTAAAGTGCCTTCCTACTTTTGATAGTAATTACAATCTACACACTAATGGACCAACCTGAAATGAATAATTAGTTGAAATACATATTTTAACTTCTCCTTTCATATTACATTATCCTTGCTTGGAAGGAAAAAAAAAGACATTGAAATCTATTAGGTAAGAAAGAGAAATGCAGACCCTTTATGTCTTGCTGGGAGTGATGGTCAAAAGGAATAAGGAATAAATGAGGTTACCTTTAGAACTGCTTAGAGATAAGTTAAGCCCACCAGCCTTTGGGCATTTTATTGGTCTAGGAGATATTAGCTTCATATTCCATTTTCCCTGTCTCTCACATTCATGCATACACCAAACCAGAAAATGGATAAAAAAATCAAGTGAGGCATGAATGATGACAGCAATAGATATTTCTGCAATATGCCATTTATCTCAGGGGATTAGAGAATCACAGTTTTGCCAACATAAGGGATTTGGCCTACTCTGTCTTCTACTTAAGTGAGCACTGATATACAAAAGTTTCTGTTCCCTGCAACCCCACAAGAAATGTAAATAAATAAAGGGAATAAATTGCTCAATGCTTATAGCTTCTTCTACATAGTCCAAATTCAAAGTAGCAAAATATATTCATTGCTTTTATAAAACTTGCTTTCCTATACTATAGAATCTGTATAAAGTCTTAAGTGAAAATAGAAACTATCATTTATTGTGCATCTTCCTTTACCAAAATTTATCCTGTTCATTTTTCTGCATTTGCTCATTTATGAACATATTGTCTTCCCCAATAGAATGTGAATTCCATGAGGTCAGGGATTGTTTCATTTTTGTCTTTCTATTCCCAACCCTTAACTTAACACCTGACACATAACAGGCAACTGACAAATGCATGTTGATTGTCTGATTAAATATTATTATGAAGGCATTTTAAATACACACAGCTTCCACATCTCTCCTGACTGTAGTGTCTAATGAAAGTAGGTTCATCCTTAATCTCTTTTCTCTTTGCTCCTTTATCCTGAACCTGCTGTTGCTTTCTTGCCTGTTCAAGTCACCCTTGGTTCATATGGGGGAGTAAGATATGGTTTTTGTCAGGTAGTCTTCACTGGTTAGTGCTTATTATATACAAATCAACAAATTATATACAAATCAACATAGAAATGCAAACACAGTCCATGCCCTGGAGAAGATCACATTCTAACATAAGAGACAACATGGAACCAAGTGGGCACACCGAAGATATATACAAAGCAGGTGGAAAGAAATCTGAGAGGGTACTGCCTTAACAGCTAGGAGTACTGGGAAAGATTTTTTGTAGAAGGTAAGATTTGAGCAGTCTTCAAGGAAGTTGGGAATTCTCAGAGGCAGAGGTGTGGAAGGAGAGCATTCCAGGATGGGGTGGGGAGAGACAGCCAATGCAAAGACATGGAGACTGGAGATGGAATGTCATATTTAAGGAACTGCAGATTGGAAACATTGCTGGATTTTGATTACTTTAAAGCTTCAAATGATGCTTGCAATGAAAACAAAATAACTTAATTAATAATGAGGTCAAGTAAAGAATACACAAAAGACCAATGACCCAGTCTTGCAAGGGAGTTCTAGCAAGTTTCCTAAGAAATGTGCAACAAAATCTATTCCCATCAGTCCCATTAACAAAAATGGTCCCTATACTACCCAGCTATTTAATGCAGTACAGGAAATTTGCATAATCCTATCGTCTGCTGTAAAGCATCATATCAAAGTAACAAACCTGCCTTTGGCTGCTGCCATCTGATCTGTACTTGATAGCAGAAAAAACTAACAATAAAATTGAAAGCACATTTTCAATTCAAATTCCTTTACTATTCCATATTTTGTACAAAATGTAATTTCATATTTAAAAAAACTTTTCAGTTTTGAGTGGAAACATAAAAAGAAAAATCAAATGAACATGGTAAAGGAAAAAAAAAACTGAGGGCTCCTGATTTTTCAACAGAAGTCCCTAAATCACTCTGAAAAGCAATGTGGCTTTTATGCAGGAACAGAATTAGCATTTTTGCTAAGTTATGTGTCTAGCATAATGCTAACATTTGAATTAAGTTATTTTTACATTCTGTCTGCCAACATGATATTTCATAAAATGATATATTCTTCTTGCCATAGATCAGTAATTTATTGTACTAAACCTTTTTACAAACCTCTTGATAGAATTTTCTTATGGGTCATAAACAATGACACTGAGAAGTTCAATAAAGTTTTGAAACAGTGTGGGACAGTGGAAAGAGCATTGACTCTGGAATCAGAAATTCTAGGCTCAAATCCTCAATCTGACATTTACCATCTTGGTGAGGTGAGTGACATTTACCACCTTGGGCATATACCTAATCTCCATGGGCCTTAATTTTTCATTATCTACAAACTGAGGGAGTTGGGTTAGATGAACAATCAAACCCCTTCCTCTAGATCTATGACCCTACAATTCTATCTGCTAACTGTGTGATCGTGGGCAAGTCACTTCACCCCATTTGCCTCAGTTTCACCATCTGTAAAATGAGCTGGAGAAGGAAATGGCAAACCACTCCAGTATCTTTGTCAAGAAAACCCCAAATAAGGTTGCAAAGAATTGGACAGGATTGAATCCAACTTTACAGTGGCAATTATGAAATTATGATAGGCTGAGACTGGAAATGCTATTTAGTATGATCTATATTTTTACTAATCTTTCCTTTACTCTTAATTCTTAGAACACAAATATTGCCTATGGTTGTCCTCTTATGTGTAACATGTAAGACTTGTCCCCCGCTAATGAAAGGAAGCTCCACCAGGGTTAATGCTGCTCCTGCCCATTCTTTTGTTTTCCCCACAGCAAGATGTTCGACTCAGTAGGAGTAAAGTGAGTGCCTGGAATTGCTTGGATGGGCTGAAAAAAACCTTGTGTCTATGAGAGGAGAGAACGATTTGAATTTGTCACAGACCACCATTTCTCATTTGGACTAGTTTCATCAGTGATACTTACAAAGCTTATTTTACATAAAAAAGCAAGCCAGGGCTATTAGGAGTGAGGTCCTATAGAGTCTACTTACTGTACTCTCCTTTTTTTTTTTTTTTTACTACCTTTCTAACTCATTCTCCTTTGTCCTCATTTACTGGATCCCACCACCCCCTTCTAATTAATTGTGTATATCTGCCATGGCTCACTTTTGGTGTCTCTGCTCTGCTTCCCCTCTGCTCTTTTCCTAAGGGAACTCATCTGGTTCATATGCTTTCAATTAGCACCTGCATTCTGATGACTACCACACCAAGATACACAGTCATGAATTTCAAACTAGTTTCCTATCTCTCCTGCCTTCAGGGCATGTTGTAGCTATATTAGCAATTTCAGTTTTCCTTTGTGGTAGCTCCTTAATTACATATTACTCTCTCTCTCTCTCTGCTCCCTTACAAATCTTCCTTAATGGCACCCACAGAATCACCCTAGAATAAGAAATTCAGGTTGCTTTCTATGGTGGAGCTGTACATAATGGTTACCTGCTTTGCCGAATGATATTCCCATAAGTAGCCTTGATAAGAATGTAATGAATGTCATAGAGTACATCCAAGAAGTCCTCCCGTGTCACCATCCTACTTGTGCGGGGGTCATCACCGTAATATTTCCATTCATTCTAATGACAAAGAAAAAACCACACACACATGCCCTTTTAATAGTATCATATGGAAACATTATTGGCATCTTCATACAATATTGACTAAAACCTTACCTCTGTCATTTCTATTTCATGCCTTGTCAGTTGTCCAATTAGAGGAGCTGCCATATGCCGGGTGATAATTCTAGCACGAGTTGGAGTTCCACCTCGAATTATAACTTGTGGGTTATAGGTAGAAAATCCTGTTTCTTCACGAGCTTCAAAGTAGATTGTATACTTCAGCTTGCCACCGTAGGCCATCAACTAATAAAGGGGGAGGACAAAAGATGTTTTTGGTAAGAGCTTCCAAAGTATACTACCCCAAGTATTACTTTTATTTCACCTTGGACAAATTCAAAGTTCTGTTTCTCACCTTCTTCCCTTCAAATTGTTCTGGAAGTTTCCAATAAAAAGGTTCCAGATGGAGATCCTCTCTCACCCGTTCCATGTTTGCAACAATCTCTGGGTTCTGAAAAGCAATTCCTTTGGTGGTTGTGTGTTGGAGGGCTTCATCCACCAGTGGAAGGATGGTCTGTTCAGGTGTCAGTGTTACCTGAAAATAAGAAAGCATTAAAAAAAAAGAAAGGGAGTATGAGCAAAGTGAAAATTAACAAAAATGAATCTTGTAATTCTTCAGTGTTTTTTAAAGTTCATGACTTTTGATATGCATTTATAAGTGAATTATGACCATCATTAAATATATATGTGTATATATATATATATATATATAAATAGGTAAATATATACATATATGTCATATGGATGCATGCATATGATATATTGTTACTATAACAAAATATGTGTAGGGTATGTTTATATATCACATATTACCTATTATGTCATTTAATCCTCAGAATAATTCACTGAAAGAGATGTTATTATTTCCCCCAGTTTACAGATGAAGAAAAAGAGACTGAGAGAAGTTAAGGGATTTCCCCAGCGTAATAGAACAAGTAACTGTCTGAGCCAGGATCTGAACTCAGGTTTTGCTGACTTTAAGTTCCAACATTTGAATTATATCAAAGAAAACGTGTATTTTAGATAGATTATTAGTATATATGTCTCTAACTGTTTCTCTTGTCATATATTTTATGTTCTGGCTAAACTGGACCACTTTCTATCACCTACTTTTATTCCACCATCCTCAGTCTCTGAGCCTTTGCTAAATTATCTTGAGTGAGGAGAAAGTGAATGAAAACTCACCTGACACACTATGTCTGCTTTGCTTCTGACAACTTTGCATCTCAAATGCATCCCCCACGAAAGCAAAGCCTACCTAGGCATCTTGCCATCCATTCTGATATTCCTTCCCTTTTTCTCACTGCAACAGTGAGCCTCAGACTAAGTATTCCATAGACCATACCCATTCTCCCATGGGTAAGTTAATCCACTCAGTTTTGGATTTCTGCCCTAAGGTTGAGCTGTGTTCATAAGGGGGAGAACAAGTGAAAACTTATTAATGCACTATATCTAACTGCTCCCAGACTATACTTCCCATTCCCTCTAGACATTCACCTGGAAATCATCTTGCTATACTTCCTATCACTTACTACCCCCAAACCCAAATATCTTTCTTTTGCTCTGGAAAGAGTAATTAAATCAATATTCAGGTCCAACACTTCCTTCTGTGGCCATTACTTCCTAATATATGTTTTATACACACATACACACACACACACACACACACATACATACATATGCAATATAATATCTATTAAAATATATTTATAATAGACATTATAAATATAAGATAAATATATATAAAATATATAAAATATATATGCAAATATGCACATATATATATAGATATATATCTATATAGATATATCTATATAGATATATATCTATATATATATAGTGGTGGTAAGAGGAAATTCTCACAGTTCCAAGGCAGAAAAGAGTGCTTGTGATCACTCATAGACCAGAGCACAGGCCAGGAAAGGAGGAAGCACCTTGCCTTTGATCATACCACCTTGGAAGAACTAAAAATTTACAGGTCCCTAGAAGTATCTCTGAAAACAGCTGCACGACACCCCCCCCCCCCCCCGAAGCTTGGGACAGTACATTCTCCACACTGGAAGCAGACCCCTACCTTAACAAAGAGTTTATAACTCAAATAATTGGCTGAGATCATGAGCAAGCAGCACAAAAAGAGTCAATAGAATCTTACTTTGGTGACAAGAAGATCAAAACATACAACCAGAAGAAGACAACAAAGTCAAAGCTCCTACATCCAAAGCTTCCAAGAAAAATATGAATTAGCCATGGAAGAGCTCAAAAAGGATTTTGAGAAGTAAGTAAGAGAAGTAGAGGAAAAACTGAGACTGATGCAAGAAAATCATGAAAAATAGGTCAACAACTTGCTAAAGGAGACCCAAAAAAATACTGAAGAAAATAACACCTTAAAAAATAGGCTAACCCAAATGGCAAAAGAGGTCCAAAAAGCTAATGAGGAGAAGAATGCACTAAAAAGCAAAATTAGCTAAATGGAAAAGGAAGTCTAGAAGCTTCTGAAGAAAATATTTCCTTAAAAATTAGAATGGAACAAATGGAAGCTAGTTCAATAATTCTTAAATTATGGCTCTTTGATCTATTTTCCAGGTCAGTTTTTTTTTCTGATGAGATTTCACATTTTCTTCTATTTTTTCATTTTTTTGACTCTATTTTATTGTTTCTTGATGTCTGAAGGAGTTATTAGCTGCCATTTGCTCAATTCTGATGATTAAGGAATTATTTTCTTCAGTGAGCCTGTGTAACTCTCTTTTTGGCCAATTCTGTTTTTTGAGGAGGCCCCTGTTCCCTTGGGATTGCAATTAATACTGCTCTTCAGGGACCCTGTTCCTTTGGGACGAAGTGATGCTGTTCCTCAGGAGCCCTGTTCCCTTCGGACCAAAAGTGATCCTGTTCCTCAGGCTTCCTGATCCATTGTGACCAAAAGGAATACTCTCCCTTTAAGGCTCCAGCTCCCTCTTGACCAAAAGTGTTCCTCCCTGCCCTTGAACTATAGTGTTTGTTCCTGTATTCTTTATTATCAAGGTGTTTCATGAAATCTTTCTGTCTCATTCTGACCTCTGTTGGTTCTTCTATGCCAGAATTTGATTTGAGACATTATTTTAAAGTTGCTTGGAGGGGAATGTTGGGAGAGATCAGCTCAGCACTTTCTCTTGGCTCCATCCTCAGAAACCCTCTTCATCTCTTAACTGCTGAAGTCCCTTCTTTCCCTTCCTGTCCAACTGTCTTCTCCATGAAACCTCTCCTTTCTTCCTCCCTAGGTGAAAGTAATTTATTTTTCTTCAAATTTCTCAAGTACTTTGCTCAACTCTTCCCTTCTCATATGTATATAAAAGTGGGTTTGAAAATGATAATAGTGCTAAATGAATATGAATTATTATTACTTAGAGCCATACTGATAGATATATATATCTATCACAGGATTGTAGGATCATAGGATAATAGATTTAGAACTGGAGAGGACCTTAGGGGTAATCAAAGTCCAGCCTCCTCATTTTAAAGATGAGGAAACTGAAGCTTAGAGATATGAAGTGACAAGGTCACCTCCTTGGTTAACTGAGGTAGGATTTAAACCCAGATCCTCTGATTCTAAATCAAGTATGCTTTCCCCTCTACCACATTCTACTCTTCTCATCAGAATGGCTGTTTCTTGAAGGGTTGTAATTTTTCATCTTTGCCAACCCAGCACCTAGCACGTGCCTCATACATTTTCCAAAGTTGCAGATGTTTCACAGCTTGGGGAGTTCAGGTGGGCAGATTTGTTACTATATTCTTGGGAAGACTCCCTCCCTGTCTGTCATTGTGCATTTGTGGTGGGGCTGCTGAAACGGGGAGCACAATTGGTTACCATCTTGCTAAAGTATTTAAGAGCACCATAAGGCAAGAAGAATCCTACTGTCTATCAGAGAGAGTTGGAAGCCTGAGTGCTTTCAGGCAGATGTTGAACTGAATGGAGGACTTGTCATGAAAGTACAGTGCTAATGTTGAGGGGGAAGAAATTGAGGGGCACTTGAGAACTGAACCATCTCGCCACCATGATACTTGCCTGAGGATTATTCCTTTGTATGGTCATAGTGAGTAGAGATTGTGTGCACTTGTGTAAGTTCCTGACTTACTGGCTAATAACCCTCACAGTGTATCATGTGAAAGCTATAATATCAATTGCTTTCCTTATATGAAGCACAGCTTATATGAATCTTGGGCACAGCTGAGTCTGCCTCTTGTTTTCCTTTTTCCTACAGAGAATAGGAGGAAAAGGAAGGGAGAGGGAGAAGACACAGGATGACCTGTATTACATGTAGTAGGTGTAAATAATAGATAATGATTGAATGTATACATAATGCTCATACTTCAGTACTGTAAGGATTTCTGATTACCACAGCAGGAGTGTCTGTTTTCTCCATTGAAGCAGACTGCAATTTTGCTACAACTTAGTAGATGGTCTTTGAGAGTTCTTGTGCCCAAACAATTCATGACCCTGTGGTTACCCTGGTAATGAGTTTCTCCAAGATTCTCTAGGCTTATCTTTGGACAACAGAAACAAAGTCTATCATCAGGCCTATTCTCTATTACATTTGGAGTTTTCTTCTGTTTACATGCATTTCCGGTCTCAGGTTTAGATTAGGAATTTCTGCTGGTTAAGCTTCATCCCTCCTCCTACCCAATTGTTGGATAGGGTACACAGTCCTTTGGTCCTGTCCCCTCTGTAGTCTGGCTTTTGCCATCATCTCTTGGTGGCAGAATGTGGGTGTTGTCCTTGGCCCCAATCTCTGTTTCCTCCTTAATATGCCCAATTGGAAGTTGCCATTGTCCCATGCTGTGGCCCTTCCAGGCCCTGATGCATTGTGGGAGATTCCTCTTGACTCCAGTTTCCTTGCAGGTTTAGAGGACCACTTGCTGTGGCTGCAATGGCAGTCCTGGCTTCAGGTCCCTTGGAGTGTTCCAAACTCTGTCTCCTTAAGCAGTGATCTTGCAGGGCTGTCTGTTTTCCCCTGCTGGGCTCACAGGTTAGGACACAGCCCTGGTTTATGGAACTGGAGCTGGATTCTGTCTTCTTTGGCATGTCACTACTGAGTGCCCTCAGGCTGCTGGCAGTCTTCTTGTTTAGTTCTGGACTCAGTGGAGGAAATTACTGGTGTTTGCATTAGTCTTTTTGATCATTATTCTACTTGATGCTGTTATAGGTATTTACTGCATTATTTGGGGGATCACTAGTTACCTTTCATGTCACCACCTTAACCAAAGTCCCAATAGGCCCTTTCTCTTAGCTTTTGCAGCATAATTGGACCTGGTTGACTTAGTGATCCAGTAATATAGATTGTGGGTTGCAACCTGCTGAAGGGGTAATGAGTGGAAAAAGTTTAAGAAGCCCTGATATAGACTTTCAGAACTGAGGGTCATCTTCACACCATGAGGTGGTAATGGAGGAAGACTATAGTTGAAAAAAAAAACACATACATCCATGCTTACACAGACACGTACACATACACACACACACACACACACACATGTACACATACACACTTTTTTATTGTTGTTATTCCAGGTCTGTGATTTCATTGATATAAGGAATTCTTGGTTAAAAAATGCTTATCATTGCACATCAGGGAATACTCTCTAATTCCTAGTCTTAGCTGATCTGGGCACCAAGAATTTAAATGATATGCTTAGGGTCACATAGTCAGTATGTATGTGTGATGAAACTTAAACCCAGTCTTCTTGACATTGAGTCCATCTCTCCATCTACTATATTATGTTATCTCTCTCAAATTCTAAAGTGTTTTCTTCCTATCTCTCCCCTTCTTTCTTGTTTTCTTTCCTTCCTTGCTTTCTTCCTTCTTTCCATCAATCCATCCCATATTGCAGTATGTATTGGTATAAACTGCATAAGTTTAAGCAGCATGTACTAATATGAATTCTAAATGCAACTCTAAAGGTTTTAGGTCGTGGACAAAGTATGGTAGTCTTTGAGTCGTGAAACCTCGATTCAAATTCTTCTTTGAATGTGTATAAGCTGGATAATCATGAACAAGTCACTTATTCACTCTAAGCTTTAGTTTCTTTATCTGCAAAACCAGGTTAAAATATTTGAACTTTCATTCTCCTAAGGTTGTTTTGGGGAAAATGTTCTGTAAACTTTAAAGTGCAATATAAATACTCATATAAAGGTATATTAAACATTATTTTAATATTTGCTTATTTATAAACATGTTTCCTATGCAACTATCTCATTACACTATTTTATCTAAAATAATATTTATGGGTATTTAATGGTTTCAAGTGGTCTATAACTCTATTTTACAAAGACATACATTTGTCTACATAAATGCACGTATGCATATGTATGTAGAAATACATGTGTGTATGTCATAATCACACAAATATATAGGCAGTGTGTGACTCTGTTTCTCTTTCTCTCTATTTCTCTGCCTCCATCTCTCTGGCTCCATCTTTCTCTCGTGACTCAAAAATATTACTGAAACTTAAACTGAAAAAACTAAGCATTTTGGGACATCCTGTATTGCACAAGGTCTATGATTTCATTGATGTAGGAAACCCTAGAAAGTAAACTTCCTCTAGCAATATCAGTCTCTGTCTCTCTCTGTCTGTCTCATGTCCCAAAAGTCTCACTGAAACTTAAAACTGCACCAAGACTTTTGGGACATCCTGTATTTGCACGAGATCTAGGATTTTTTTTTAAACAATCTTTTTTAAATTTTTAGGCAATTGGGGTTAAGTGACTTGCCCAGGGTCACAGAGCTAGTAAGTGTCAAGTGTTTGGTTTGTGGCTGGATTTGAACTCAGGTCCTCCTGACTTCAGGGCCAGTGCTCTATCCGCTGTACCACCTAGCTGCCCTGAAATCTAGGATTTCATTGGTGTAGGAAAACCCAGTGAGTAAAATTCCTCTGGCAGTATTGGTCTCTGTCTCTGTCTGTCTCTCTCATGTCCAAAAGTCTTACTGAAACTTAAAACTGCACCAAGACTTTTGGGACATCCTGTATTTGCATGAGATCTAGGATTTCATTGGTGTAGGAAAATCCAGAGAGTAAACTTCCTCTAGCAATAGGGATCCAACATATGCTCTGTGACTTACAGACTTAGATTGCTGCCTGAGGCAATGAGAGGTTAAGTGACTTGCTTAGGTCAGAATTCAATTTATGTTGGAGAGTAAGACAAGACTCCAGAAATCTTCCTGACTCCAAAGCCAACTCTCTACCCATTAGGTCACATTGCCTATTTATTTGTGTGACTATGACATACACACGTGTGTGTGTGTGTGTGTGTGTGTGTGTGTGTGTGTGTGTGTGTGTGTGTGCATATATATATATATATACTTGCTTACACAATACATACATATGTAAGTATACAATGCAGGTATACGTGTACTACATGTATACATATATGCACATATGTATACAAAATATACAAATGTCTTTGTAGATAGTACAGGCAGATGTCACTTAAAATCATAAATAAGTGCAAGGTACTTTCCCCATAACAACCCCATAAGGATGAAGGTGCAGATAGATAGATAAATAGATGGCATAGATCTGCATTTATCTATCATCCTTAAATAGAGTCCTTCTCTGATAACCTCACTAAAGTGTGCTCTGGATTCCCAAAGGCTGTGGCAATGTGGTGTAAACCCTGACAAGTTGGCCACCAGGATGGAAAAAGTTTTGAATCCAAGCCCTAACACAGATTATATGCCTATCGTCCAAGGATTAGTCTAACTGATGACAATAATAGCTAATATTTATATAATGTTTTGAGGTTTACAAAGTGCTTTACATATTTTTTTATTTGATTCTTGCAACAGCTTTGTGACAGGTACTGCTATTCTCCCCATTTTACATATGAGGGAACTGAGGTTGAGAGAAGTTCAGTGACATGCCCATAGTCACACAGCCAGTATAATATGTCAGAAACAGGACTTGAACCTAGAGAATCTTAACTTTGAAGGCAGCTCTCTATTCACGGAACCACCTACCTTTTTATTACCATGTTAGCCACAAGATCATGATTTCCTCCCCTGCTCTTTCCCCTGTATTTTTCTAAGGCTAGAAGTCACAGAAGATTTGTGATCTGAATCTATGAACTCACAGAATTGCAATCACTAACTGCTAAAGTTACTCATGTGTATGCTTACATATGGCTAGACTTGTGAGTTCATCTGTGTAAAGAACTGCCAGTGAGAAAAATCCCTTTATCTTCAGAGATCAGCAGCTCTGCAGTTTATTTGTTGTTCAGTCATTTCAGACATGTGTGACTCTTCATGATCCCATTTGAGATTTTCTTAGCAAATATACTAGAATGGTTTGCCATTTCCTTCTCTGACTTATTTTACAGATAAGGAAACTGAGGCAAACAGGGTAAAGTGACCTGTCCAGAGTCACACAGCTAGTAAGTGTCTGAGGCTGCATCTGAATTCAGGTCTTCCTGACTCCAGGCCCAGTACCCTATCTACTGTACCACCTAGCTGCCCTCTGCAATTTATAGTCTTAGAGAATTCCTTGGGGCCATCGAGAGATTCAGTGACTTGCCAGTATGTACCAAAGACAAGTCTTGAACTTAGGTCATCTTAACTTTGAGGTCAGTCCTATCCATTATACACTGCCACCTAGCTATACTTATTATTATCTATCTATAAATATATGGCTCCTTCTAGATCTATCTACAACCTTTCTTTGTGGTGAAGAGGTGCTACTGTTGCTCAGAGAAAACCAATATGACATATGTCTTAGGTTATACGGACTTAAGAGAACAGACACTGAGTCTATTTAACTTTTATGTGGCACAAGCAGAGTAATGTACTAGGGGAAAATGAATGATTAAAAAATCTTTTGGACAATTTAAAAATTAAGAACATCAAAGAAAGTAAAGTCAAAGGCAAAATTAAAGTAAGATGAGTACATTCTCTTGACATCTATTATCTTATAAAAAATAAATGTACCTCTTTTCAGATTGTCTAATGGAACATGGTCCCTTCACTATTTCTGAATGTACACAGGGGAAAAGGTTACTTAAATGTTTTGCCATTTTCTAGCTGCCTCTCAGTGCCTGACTAAAAGACGCCAGCAGGAAATAACATTATGGCATTACACGGCTCAGCAGTTCCCTACTCACCCACATACGGATCAGTCCCTTTGCTTCAGTGCACTGGTTAGTCATGCCAAAGCAATAGCAGCTGCTGCAGCCAAGTGGGTTCTTGGCATCAAGTCCAAATTTGCCAGGACGGCACCTGTCACAGTGGACACCTTCAACATTTACCTAGAGAGACAATCCCAATAGGAGTTCACGGTTAAAGGCAAAGATATAGGGGAAATTGTTCTTGAAGAGACTTATTAGGGATATGGATTTTCAAAGAGTATGATAGAAATGAAATAAAGACTACTATCTCCCATGGCATGTATGATTGGTGTCAATAAGCACGGTAAAATACTTTATTTACAAATATGTATATCGCTGTGGTGCTCTTAAAACTAAGCAACAGATTGTATAATTCCATTGAAAGCAACAGGAAAGACTCACCAGGCTTCAGAAGCACAATAAAAATAATGAACACTGGATAGAGGTCCATGCAATGCAAATAAATGGTAGGACAGGGTCAGAATATAAATGATAAGACCCAGGCTAATGTTTCGTTACTGAACATGATATATAGTCTGCATGTGCACTATACATGCCCTCTGTTGATGGCAGAAGTATTTCTTTAAAAGAATGCTCAAGCCTATTCAAAATCATCCTCCAGGGCTTCTTTCTCTGATTTCTTTTGTCCCTCTCTTCAGGGCCTTTATCTTGAGTAGTCAGAATACCTCTGACATGATATTAACTGTATTTAGAGTGGAATTGATTTTTGCAGAAAAATCTAAAGGGAAAAAATACCTCTTTGCCTTTTTAATTGATTATTTTTCCACATCATTTAACAATATTAGTGAGGGCTGAAATGTTCAGATAGTCACTGTTGTAATGTCAGGGGTGCTGGGTAATGTGAAGCCATGGCACTCCCATGGCAACAAAAGCATTCTGCTTTGTATCATAATTGCTGATCCATTTTTAGGAGAAGCTGCTTTTAGTGTGTCTTATTATTTCACTCACAAACGTGATGTTCAATAGGTACATGCTTTCTGTCATTTCAAACTTTTTGCCCTTTGAATGAGCAGTGAGTTACTATAAAGGAAAGTCTTCTCCCTGAAGAGTTTTGCTTTGCAAAATGTCACTTGTTGGTAAAGATATCCATGGAATCTTTACCAAACGACATCACAAGAGGAACCCAAACAGATTTGGTTTGGACTGGTTAAAGACAATCTATTGCCTAAAAAGTAGAATTTTGCTCTTATGTCTGCAGGGGGACTAGGTACCAATATGTACTCTCTTTGGTGATTCCCCTTTAAATTCAATGAAATAGCAATAAGGAATAACATGGAGAAGCAGAAAAAAACAATTGTGAGACTTTACATTGCTGGACTTTGGCCATGCATACCTTACAAGTACATTGTCCACTTTGATTAAGGCATGCACATTTTTTCGTTTCTGAGTTGCAGGTTGATGCATCGGTCCCAGCCAGGAAGCAGTCACACAAATTGCAATGAGGATAATTCCAGTGGCCCAAATTGCATTCTGTACATCTTGTACCAGAGAATTCTGGGTAGCAGGAGCATTGGCCAGTGTTTATATTACACTGGAAATCAAGTGATCCCACCAAACTGCAATTACAAGCCTACAGAACAGATAATGAAATGTAAATTTCAGTCAAGTTTCACAAGAAATTTCTTAAAATCACAACTTGAGAATTCCTCCTTGAATAATTCTTTAATGATTCATTAAAATTAATGAAAAGCTATGCCATTCTAGGAACTCTCCTTACCACATAGAACCCTGGAAGTGAACTCAGCTACTTATGATTCAGTTAAATTACATCAGACAAAATCTTCCCTTCCAGGTTTCATCATTGTTCATTCCACAGTCAGCTATGCAGTGTAGTGGACAGAATACAAAACTCAGAGCAGGAAGATCTGAGTTCATATCCAGCCTCAGGCATTTGCTGTGTGACCCTGGGCAAGTCACTTAAACTTTGCCTCAGTTCCTCAAAGGTAAAATGGGGATGATGATAATAAGTCCCTCCCTCCCAGAGTTGTGAGAATAAAGTGAGATATTTGTTAAGCACTTGGTACATTATATAGCACATGGTAGGGTTTATATAAATGTTAGCTATTATTATTATGTTGCTATATCATGGCAGTGAAGCCACAAACTTTAAACTATGCACGGATCCAGATGCCCATATAGCAAGGATTCTTAACCTAGATTTCAGGGAGTCCTTGAGCTTGTTTTTGTCAATACTTTAATAACTTCATTTCACTGTCATTTTCCTTTGTAATCCCCTGTGTTTTACTTTATTGATTTATTGATTTATTTATTTTTTGATAAGGAGCTCATGATACCAAAAAAAAGGAAAAAAGAAAAAGAAAAGATTAAGAAGCTTTGCCACCAATGGAAAAGAGTTACCTAACAAATCACACAGCTCTGAGGGTTCTAAGCCTTATTAAATCACCTGCTATCACATTCCTAACAGTCTATTCCATTACCTTCCCACCCTAACTAAAGAATAGACCTTCCAGCCAATGCCCTCTTTCCATACTGCTATGTCTATAGTATCCCAAGTTACCATACAACTAAATCAATCCTACCTAGACTAGCACTTGGATTCCTTCCTACTGCTGTTCAATACACCCATGGAGAGTTTCCATTTGCAATCTCCTAGCTAGAAGTGGGAAGGCAATTTTCCTGGGCAAGGGGTAACACCTATGCCTGTCTTCTCCTCTCAGCCCCACAGTATCTCAAACTCTTGGTTTGCACCTCTGATAAAGAAGTAACACTTTGAAAATTTGGAAATGCTTAAGTTTCTATCTTGAGCAAACATGTCGGTTCTCCAAGTAAGGTATTTTTGCTTTAATGTCAGCCTGTAGATACAGGATCCTTTCTTAGAACTTTGAAGTTGTTTGGAGACCTAGTTAGATGGACCAGAAGGTACAGCTGTGTGAGAGGCATCAAATACAAACAGAAAAGGGGGCAGCTAAACTGTACATAAAGATCCCTGTGGGTTGTATGTTGACTGGGAAAATCACACGTTAATGTTATCTTTGTGGTATTCTATTTTTATATATCTAGTTAAATATTACCCAATTACATTTTAGTGTGGTTTGGGCTGCACTGGTAGTGTTATGGGTGGTATGTTTGACACTTCCGATTTACATGATAGCCTGAGGTTAAGCAATATTAAACAGCATGGGCTTGTAGTTTGTTTTTGGGGTATCTATAGGACTGAAAACTTCTTTAATCAAGCCTGCCATCCAAACCCCAGGGAAGGTCCCATTCTCCACTGAAACTGATATTGACCTCATGGTCTTGCAGATGTATCCTGCTGCTGAATTGTAAGGACCATCAGACCTTTTCCTCTGTCCTGCAGTTGAACTCTATATGTTTAGTCTCCAACAATTATAAAGTGAGTCTTTTGTATTCTTGGCACACAATAGTCATTTAATAAGTAATTTTCCATTCTATTATATTAATTGACTTTATGATTTATGTTGCTACTGAAAACATTAGATTTTTTTCTCTAATCTCTTTTTGATAAGAATGGATTTCTGATTTATAACATGTAAGCAAATGACCAGATTGCTAGTCCTGATTCTAGTCAAATAGATGATTTTAAAAACATTTTAAAAATTATTCTCTATACTATAAATATAGTATAGAGAACTGTGATATAGCAGGTAGAAAGCTAACTTTTGAACTAAGCAATTACTGGATTCAAAGCCCACCTTCGATTCAAACTGGCTTTATGACTGGACAAATGTGCTCCTCTCAGCGCTTTAGACAGATACCTAAGACTATAATCTACAAAGAAGGGGCCAACTTGCATTGGCAGAGTGAGTTTCCTAACCTGGGACTTTTCTATATTAACGAAATTACAGGGCCAATTCTTATCCTTGTCCCTATAAATATGACTTCCAGTTCTAAGGTAGGGAAAATTACAGTACTCCTACTTCAAGCCCACTTAGCCTTTGCATATTGTGACTTTCCCCATTGCGGTTTCGATGTATCGCAGGTTGGCATAAGAAATTAAATAGGAATTTTTTGGGAGTTTTATGGAAGCAGTGGACAATACACAAAGGCCAGCAGACAACACAGAAAAAGTTTAGAAACAACTACACACACACACACACACACATATATATATGGAGAGAGAGAGAGAAAGAGAGAGAGAGAGAGAGAATGAATATCAAGAAACAGAGAAGGGGATCCGTAAAGCTGAAAGATTTCTCTGGTAAGAAGGGAGGGCCAAAAAATTTTACGTGAATTTTCCAAATTGCTGGAACACCTGCCTCTAATCCTCCTATATGGAAGGGATAACTGAACCTCATTATTGGCAAGGCAGGATTTGAGTATCAGAAAGACTAAATGATTATACTTCACAGAATTACACAAAATTTCAAACTTAGAAGGGATCTGGTGGCCATTTATTCCAACCTATACCCCACAAAGAATACCTTCTAAATATGCGTAATATGTGATCATCCAGCCTTTGCTTGAAGATCTCCAGTGAAAACTCCAATTATTGGGAAGATTTCCCTGACATCAAGTGTAAATCTGCCTCCCTTTTAGTTTTGCCTGTTGGGACTGAACAGACAAATCTAATTCTTTTTCAACGATATAGACCTTCAAATATTTTAAGATGTTTATGATGTTCGCCTTTCCCCCAATTCCTTTAAATAATCTTCATATGGCATGAAACCCAGACCCTTTGCTATTCTGGTTGTCCTCCTCCAGAGTATCAAGCTCCTGCCTAAAATTTGGTGCCAATAACTGAACATAGCACATTACACATCGTCTGGCCAGGGCAGAGTACAACAGACATCCTCAAGGACTACTTACCTGATAATAGACTAGTGCCTACAAAATGAACCAAACAGGAGGAAGAAAAAAAAATCAGAAACCTCATGGTGACTGGAATTAGGTATTCAGTCAGGGAAAGCTGAAATAAAGTTTTATTAGACCCACCCTACATAGCTAAAATTCAAAATACATGCTGCTGAATTTATGTGACAGTAGTAACTCTACATAGGTATAATGCCTCTAGAGGGAATAAGAGTGGCTTGGTTCTGAATTGACTTCTGAGATTTTGATTTTTGCTTACCTGAGACAATGAAATCTAGCTTCATTTTGGATTAAAGCGACCCTCAGAAGAGAAGGAGAGAGAACACCCACCAGGAGAGAATCTCACCCTATTCCATTCCATTCTCCCTCCCAGACACCCTTAGAGCTATGGGGATAGCACATGTGGTAACATGGGCAAATCCTTTCCTCAAACCCACACAGCCTGGGAAGCTGGAGAAGTGAAAACTAAAGCGGTAAGGAAAAGTGGCAAGGTATAAGACTTTTTAAAAAATGTGTATTAGCTTAGGTGTCTAGAGCACTAAGAAAAAAAAGAGACGGGGGAACTGATGGTCCTTGGTACCCCTTCCACTCTTTATTTCATCTGAGTTGGACGGGAACTCATTTCTAAGTATGTATTTTTAGTGTGTCAAAGACTACATCAGATTAGTTTGATCTGATTTCTCACAAACCCATGTATTTGACCTCTAGGAGCCATATAGGAGTGACCTTTCCAAGGACATGGCTTGGATTTCAGTCTCCCCAGTTCATCGCTAGAGAGTTTACGCTCTGCACGGGAGTGCTTAATTGTGAACTATTCATCTGTTTCATGACTATACTTCCAAAGGCAGAATTACTATGAACTTGAGTCTTCAAATCTGCCCCATCAGACCAAACGCCTAATGTAGGGACATTTAGTGTTATCAATGGAGAGGAACAGGTCTGGATCTGTGATTTCATCAGTACTGGTAACCCCTGAATTGAGGAAACTCCTTAATCACGCCAGGTCTATACTTTTTCTAGAGAACTGAAAGGTTAAATGATTTGCCTAGAATCACATGGTCAGTATGTGTCAAAAATAAAACTTGACTCAGGTTTTAGCAAAAATAGTAATTAAATATAGCTAACATTTATATAGCAGTTTAAGGTTTTCAAAGCACTTTACCAATATCTCATTTGATCTTCACAATAACCCTAGGAGGAAGGTGATATTATTATTCCCACTTTCCAGATGATGAAACTAAGGTAAGGCAAAGGTTAAGTGACTTGCCCAGCCAGGGTCAACCCCAGTAAGAAAAATTAGCCATTAAACATTGAAATGGGAGAGATATTGAAATGACATAATTAGTAGTAGGGTAACATTTATATTAGCATTTACTAGCATTATAATATCATAAATCTAAGGCTGGAGGTGACCATCTAACTAGTCCAAAATCATCATCTGCAAGATGAGGAAATAGAGGCCTAGAAAGATGAAGAGACTTGCCCAATGTCATACATCATTATTTATTGAGATAGTACTCTTGGTAGCTCTTGGGTTTTATAGAAGTGAAGTAACTTTATAAAAATGAACTTCTATAAAAAACAAGCAGGCAAAGTCTGTTCTCTTCTCCAGAAAGAGATGTCACCCCATCATGTGGTCTTTGTGAAGTTGAAGTAATTTACAGGTTGGCAGAAATCGCGTTCTTCTCAAGAGAAACTTTATGCAAGAATAACACCACCACCAAAAAGAACACTTGCAGTGTATACATGATTGCTGAAGATTGCGGGGGGGGGGGAGAGAAGATACTGTTGTAGGCACTTGTAATATCCTTCACTATAGATATCACCCTCCATTGTTCATAGCAGGATTCTCTTTGTCCAAAGTTATACCGGCTGTAGAATTGGATGGTGGGGTAGAAATATCTTTTGGTGATATGATAGTGAGAGGAGAAAATCATAAAATCTCATGTTGGAGAGCACTTCAGAGGGCATCTAGTATTACCCTTTCACTTAAGGAATGTGAGAAAAATGAGGTCTTGACAGGTCAAATGACTTACCTATAGTCATACAAGTAATAAGTGAAAGAGCTAGGATTCAAACTCAGGTCTTCTGATTCTTAATTTAGTGTCCTTTACACTTCCCTTGCCCAGACTGTTTTCCCTTTGTCACTGTTCACTTGTGACTTTCATTTGGTATATGTTCCAGGAATGCAAACTACTTTAGAAGAAATCATGTAGTGTGGTAGATGGTATGTGGAATTTAAAGTACTGAACTTAGAATTGTGGGAGATCCAGATTAGAATCCTGATTGTTGCTTGCTACTTGGGTGGCTTTGGGTAAGTCATCTACTTTCCTCATCTGTAAAGCAAAGAGGATAGATAGACTAAATGAACTCTGGGTTCTCTTTCAATTCTAAATGTATGATGCCATGAGTAATTTTAAACTGAACGTGATTGGTTCAAGATGTGACTATTTGGAGTAGCTAGGTGATGCAATACATAGAGCATCAGTCCTGGAGTCAGAAGGACCTGAGTTAAAAAAAATCTGGCCTCAGGCACTTACTTGCTGTGTGACCCTGGGCAAGTCACATAACCCTAACTGCCTCCAAAACAAACAGAAAAGATTTGAATATTCTTTTTACCCTATAGACAAAAACTATTAAATAATACCCTTCATTTATAAAGACCTTAATTTTTCTAAAGTATTCAACAGTTAGTAGAAAGAAATTTAAGATAATAGTTTCAACTCTGAACAAGCTAGTTTGGATATGAAGGCACCAGTTTAGACATAAAGGCACTTAATGTATCTGGTATGTGCTGGTGGTAATTCTGAAAACAGTTATCAATGAGTATTTAAATGTAAGGGCATGCCTTTCTCAGGAAAGGGAAGTACGCTATTCAAGAGGGGTAAAGTTCTCAGTGAGAGAAGGTAGAAAACCATGAGCTGAATATATGAATATATTTATATATGAATATATGAAAGCAAATTGTGTCACCAAATTTTCAGGGGTGCATTTGCCAAATCACTGGGAGCTAGGATCTGAAGAGACAGAAAAAATATTTTTAAAGTATATCCTTGTAACCAGGGTGTGCTGGAGTCCTGTGGTTAAATTTTCAGTATAAGCTTTTACACCTTGGAATTTGGCAAATACTACAAATTTATTGATTATCTAAACTTAAAAAAAAGTGATAGAGATAATTCATAATGAAGACTAAACTTGTAAGTGTTACACATTTTTTCCCACAACCCCTGCTTGTAACATATGCTCAAATACATTTTTTAGATGAAAAAAAAAAGCTTGTGTATTTTGGAGAAGTGCTATTAGATCAGACCTTTAGGAAGTCAGACAATTTAATTCTATACGTTAACTCTTCAACAGATAGGACCTGATACGATGCTAATGTTAGAATGCTGTCCTTAATGCTTTTTCCTTAATGAAGAAAATAAAAGTGAGCCATGTTTTTAGTAAACACAATATGTACAAATTCAGACTTACCAAAGAGACAAGTAAGGATATGGTTATTTGTTTTATATAGCTATCCATCTTATGATTATCTCAGGAATCCTTTAAATAGTTAAATTCCCTTAATGTACTAAGAACACAGTTTATAAAAGTATCAATTATGACATTTAAGGAATATAATTGTTGCACTACATGTATTACTATGAAAAAGTGTAACTGTGATAGTTATAAAAAAATAATCAATGACTGCTTAACCAGGATTTAATGGCTTAGATACAGGTTCCCATTTCTAAGGCTGATCTTCATCAGTATCAAAACTGATAGTACAGGAATGATTCTGGAAGGCTTCGTCAATTTAGGCTTGCAGTTTCAGTTCCTTGCTAAAGAAAAACATAGGCCCTTAGCTGGTTCTTACCGAAGAAACAGAAAGGAGTGAGCCTGCTTACCTTACAGCCATGGATGATGCTGTGGCCCCAAGAATTCGGTGCACACTTATCACACTTGTCTCCAATGGTATTGGGAGGACAAATACATTGGCCAGTATTTGGGTCACAGTTATTACCTAGATGGGTACACTCACAGGCTTCACAACAGAGAAAATAAAAGACAAGAAATAAAGAATGATCAGTATAATTTTCAGATGATGTTGAAATGACCTAGCCTTTCACCTAATTCCCTAAGTTAAAACCTTTCCAACTTACCAGCTAAGTTCTAAAACATTTATCAGCTTATCATGGATTATTAAAAATGATCCTGTTTAGTTCTGTCCTAATTCTATGGATCATGACTGTGGTGATATTTGTTCATCTGGGGTTTGCTTCTGATATTTTTTAAAATTTATTTTTATTAATTAATGTATTTTTATTTATCAATAATCATTTCTATAAGCTTTTGAGTTTTAAGTTTTTCTTTCCCTCCTTTTCCACCTCCCTCCCCAAGATGGTGTGCAATCTGATTGCTTCTGATATCTTCTGATAATTTGTATACTCCACAGAATTGCTTTCCCTCCTCCGGCCTGTCCTGTGGATACAGCTGAATTGTAAACAATAGGTATAAGACTTGTTCTTTTGAACTTCAGCATAGTGAATAAAAGACAAAAATGATCTGCATCAGCAAGTGTTTTACAACTCTGCAAGTCTTAAAAAAATAGCGCTTTGCCATGAACACTACTCATGTGTGCGAAGGGTTTTAGGGGCTGCATTTACCATCTGCCTTATTTCTGTATGGGTAGCTTGCTCCTTCCTTGCAATGTTGGAAGGTGCAGAAGAAATAACAGATTCATCTTTCTCCATTCCCTTCTCCCAGGGTATATCGAGGTAAAGTTCTAAAGACTTCAAAGCTGTCTAAATGAAGGTTTCTATTTCCTGTCTATATGATATTTAGTCCCTTGCTGCTCTTAGGCTGATGGGCTTTGGTTTGGTCTTCTATAAGAAAGAATGAAGAAAAAAGAGGGGACTTGAAATTTGGTGAGGTAAATTCAAGAACACCAGTACCATGGGAATTTTATACTCAGTTATATGGTATGTTGAGATAAGTCAGCCTGCCTGTAGCAAGAGAGCCTATAAACCTTTCAGACTCAATAGATTTAAGGTGAGAGATGGTAAATTAACTTTTACAGAGCTGATATTAGTAAGATATTGTAAAGAAATTCTGTGTTAACACTGGGCAAAAGTTTGGGAGGGATCACAAGATCATAGATGTAGAGCTTCTAGATACCTTAGAAGTCATCTAGTCCAATCTCCTCATTTTACAGGTGAGGAAACTGAGGCCCAGAGAAGTTAAATGGTTTGCCCACAATCAGACAGGTAATAAATAACAAAGCATATATTCAAAACCAGGTCCTGTGACTCCTTTGGGAATATATCATGATTCAAGTCAGCTTTACATGTGGAATAAAGAATATGACCTGGGAAACCAGTCTGTCCAATTCTGTGATTTAGGCTCTTTGCTAATTTTGCCTTTAACAAAGTGATTAGCATGATACTAACCCTCTAGAAGAATATTAATATTCTCATCTGTATAGTCTATGGCTAGAGGAACTACTGCACAAACAGCAGAAATTTGAATGTATATTATGCATTTACAAAAATGCAGCTTCATTATTTTTCAAGTTAATATAGTATTAAGTCAAGTAAATTTAATTGTTTTGCCTTTGTTTCTTAGGCTTTTTTTTGTTGTTCTGTCACCAGCCTTCAAAATTCCCTTTTCAAAGTCTTTCATATAGGAGGAAACAGAGGCCCAGAGAATCTGGGACTTGCTGCAGTTATACAGTTAGTAAATCTAATTAATTTGCAAGTCAAGGAAGCAATGGTCAAGATTTGAATACTGGTTTTTCTGGCCCTTTCCACTATTTCACACTGTCTGCCTCTGTTATAATGGATGTTATTGCCGTTCAGTTGTGTCCAACTCTTAGTGACTCCATTTGGGGTTTTCTTGACAAAGGCACTGGTTTGTCATTTCCCTCTCTGGCTCAGTTTGTGGATGAAATAACTGATGCAAACATGGTTAAGTGACTTGCCCAGGGTCACACAGTTAATGTCTGAGGCTGAATTTGAACTCAGGAAGATGAGTTTTCCTGACTCCAAGCCTAGTGCTCTATATGATGGGGTGAGCTCAAGCAGAGATCTCCCCTGTCCTTGCCCCAAAGGGAATCTGGCTCCTATTTGTCTACAGACCCCAGCTCCTTATCTCCCTTTGGAAGTCTTAGCCTTCACCTTTTGACCTTACTAAGATACCTTCCAGCTACCTCCATTACAGGCCCCATAAAACACTTAAACTACTCCCCTTATTTCCCTTTGATCATTGCCTTCCTATTCCCTCCATTAGCTACTCCCATTGTCTATTCAATCTCTCGGACCTCTCCAATTAGAATTCTTACCTAGACCCTTTTCCCAACCCCCTTCTCTGGCCACCCAAAGTTACTTTAGTATTTAAGATCCACCCTGGCCCCCATTCAGATGCTAAGCATCTCAAGCTCCAAAGGCTGAGACCTTCTCATGCCCACTGGTCCCCATGGGCTTTTTTAGGCTGAGAATCTCTCATTCCCCAAAGGCTGAGCTTTTCTCATGCCCACTCATCCTTACTGGCGTCACCTGACCTATGTGATTTATCACTAATAAACTTTTCCTCTGGCTTGAAGATTTGAGTTGAATTCGTTCAGGCAGGGCCCAGCACCGTGATCTTGGGGTGTCTCCCAGGAGCACCCCAAAGGCCTAGACCTCTTCATATCCACTGTGCCACTTGGCTGCCTCCACTATAATGGATATAATGACCCCATTATAATGGATAAATAAGTATAATTTCTAATTAAAATCTCAGTCCCTACATAAATGGGCAAGTTTAAAGAGTTTTAGGATTTCTGGGAACATTTGATTCTCTTAAGACATTTCTTCTACAGTCATCTGAATACGAATAAATCATAACTATTACAATCAGCAATTATTTGGGGGCTTCTAATTCACTTTAATGACTGAATATCACTTATATTTAGTCCCATGTATGAAGGATATGAGAGGATTTTAAGATTCTCTCTCTTTTTACATATATGTATATATAAAACTATATATAATAATATATAATATTTTAATAATATATATATAACAATATAATAATATATATAATAAGCATAGACATATGTCATACATATGAAATTATAACAACAACTCATTTCTGTACTACTTTAAGCTTTATAATGGATTTTGCTAAGCAAAGGTAAATGACACTCTAGACCAGGGTTGAGGAACCTATGGCCTCAAGGCCACGTGAGGCCCTGTAAGTCCTCAAGTGCAGCCCTTTGACTGAATCCAAACTTCACAGAACAAATCTGCTTAATAAAAGGACTTGTTCTGTAAAACTTGGACTCAGTCAAAAGGCCACACCCAAGGACCTAGAAGGCTACATGTAGCCAGGAGGCCACAGGTTTCCCACCCTTGGCTCTGGATCCTGTCACAAGTTATTGGTTGCAAATCCTAAATTCGTGGTGTCCAAATTAGGGGCATTTTATTACTCTCTGATATTTTTTTCTCTAGTGTGTTTTTTCTTAATGAAGTCCAGAAGTCAGCAAGCATTTCTTAAGCCCTTTCTATGTGCCAGGCACTGTGTTAATTACTGAGAATATACATTCAAGCAGACAGAAAGACAGTCCCCATGTGAAAGAAGTTTTCAATACTGGAGAAATTCTGGGTGAGTCAGGAATGTGGCCTGGGGAGGAAATACGACCTGGCTGGCCTAGGCATGCTCCTCAAAATGGAGGTTCTGGGGGCAAACAGACAATCACCAATGGGTGAAGTGCAGGGGCTGAGTGCACTTGCAGGGTGATAAGATTTTAATGGCATGGCTGAAAAAGTTGGGACAGTTTATTGCCATCTCCCCCATTAAAACGTAAGCTTTTTGAGAATAGGGATTATTTAATTCTTTGTATCTTTACTCCTATTTCCTAGAATAGTGTCTGGTACATACTGTAGTAGTGGGCACATGATACTTCTGCATAATTATTGCTTTCCAAGAAGATGGTAGCAGGGCATTTAACAATTGTGCATAAGGGAATCATCTGAAATTTATCAGCATGTACTCTCTGAAACACAGAATATCTTACTACATGAGACTTAGAGCTGTTCCATTGTTTCCCTTCTGACCTGCAGTCATCTTTCAAATTGCCTCCATTTCCATCTGTGATAAAAGATGGCCCCTTGATAGGCCAGCAAAAGCAAATTACTTCACCTCTCTTGGCCTCAATTTCCTCATCTATAAAATGAGGTGGTTGCATCAATAATAATGATTATGATATTGAAAATAATAACAACTAACATTTATATAGCTCTTTAAAGAGGTAATATCCTTATTCTACAGATGAGGAAACTGAGACTGAGCTCATGTGACTTGCTTAGGGTCATCTAGCTAACGAGTGTCTTTGGCAGGATTCAGAGTCAGGTCTTCATGATTCCAAGTGCATGGTACCTTTCTATCTGCACCATTCTTTAGCCTAAGACCTGATCCAACCAATTTTGGAAATCTGGAAAAATTATTTCTTGGTTCTTATTTTGCAGAAAAAGACCTAGAGGTCCTGTATGTGCATGTATTCTTCACACACACACACACACACACACACACACACACACACACACACACACACACACACACACACACAGGAAGGAAGGGAGGTTGACTATAAGGTGAAGAAGACTATGGACTGTTTTATTTGGTTATTTGATTTGGTTAAACACTTAAAACTACAGCTTTTAAGTGCTATATGAATGTGAGTTATTAGTATAAGTTGCATTGTTTACAATTATTGGTGAGTAATAATACATTCTATAGATTCATGAAAATTATTTTATAGGTATATAATATGCATATAATTATATACTTATATAATTAATAAAATTATATACTTATATATTTATAATTATATAATGCATATGTAAGTACATAATTTATAATTATTTCATAAGTGTACTTGTTTTGCTGGTATGCCGAATCACAAAATGTTAGAGTAGGAACTTTAGCAGCTATCAAGTTCAACATATGTTGACATATATAGATATACCTATAAAGTCAATGTCTTGAACCCAAGTGTAGGATTTTACATTACTTGCAATTATATTTCTTTTAATCAGATTCTGCCCAATGCCCTGCCTGTCAAGAACTTTTTGGATCTTGTCTCTTTCATCCAGTGTGTTAGCTATTTATCCTAGCTTTGTGTCATTTGTAAATTTGATAAGCATGCTCCTTATTTCTTTCTTTTAGTTATAGCCAAAGTTGTTAAACAGTATATGGCCAAAAATTGATACCACAGGAATTCTATTGGATTCCTTTTAATTTGACCTGGAACCATTTAATGACTACTATTTGAGTTTGGCCATTTAACTAGATCTGAAGCCATCTAAATTATATTATTATCTAACTGATATCACTCAATTTCCCCGCTCCCATAAGAATAGCATGAGATAATTTACCCAATTCTTTGCTAAAATTCAGATAACATATATCTATAGCAATCTTTGACCTATCAGGTTAGGAAATGTCTCAACAAAAGTAAATGAGATTAGTATGCCATAACTTGTTCTTGATGAGGCCATATTAGTTTTGTGTGATCATCCTTTTCTATGCATGATGATCACTATCTCTTTGATAATATGTTCTAGAATTTTGCCAGGAATTGAAGTCAGGCTCACTGGCCTATAGTTTGCTGAATCTATTTTCTTCTCTTTGAAAATTGGGACATTTGACCTTCTTCAGCCTATGATCCACAATCTTCAAATACCATTGATAGTGATTCAGCAATCATTCACCAGTACCATAGAAGGTAATTAATTCATCTGGATCAGCCTACTTGAACTGAACAAGAGCAAAGTGCTTTTACTATGCATATTACTAATCTTGAGTATAGCTAGGTACCAATTAGTAGGAATAGTGAATACTGTGAAGCGGTCTCATTATTTTAATTCAGACTGCATGTTTCCATTGGGCTGGAACCAATGACCATATTTTACATAATTATAACTTCAAATAGTATTAATTTGAAGGGGATTTTGGTTAGTAGGCCTATCTCTACCTCTTCTGAACCTTTTGGAATCTCTCCCCAAAGCTAAGGTACATATCAAATGATGCCTGGCTATCCCCTTATTCTCTATCGCAGATTTTAGGAACAAATGGTAACTTCACTATTAAGCTTCCTATCATTTCGCCCTGGCAATCAGTTCTTCCCAATTGTTGGGAATCATGTCACAATAGCAATTCTTCTCCCACTGTTGCTTCTTTCTAGGTTGTTGAAAATAAATAGGCAGCATTTTCTTCCCCTCCCCCTAAAGTCTTAAATAATGAGATGAAGGGGAATAGCTGTTCACTTACGAGTGCAACCTCCCTCTTGAAAGTTGAAAAAGCCACGAGCACATCGGTCACATTTCTTTCCTGCTACTCCAGGCTGGCACCAGCACTGCCCACTCTCTTCACAATCAAAAGACTTGGATCCAAAGGAATTGCAGTTACAGGGAACACAGCCCCGGGAGGACTGTATGCCAAAGGTTTGAGGCTGGTATGGAAGCAAAAGGAAAACCAGTTAAGGACAGATAACCCCAAATCATAACAGTTAAACAAAGCATGCAGGTTGGGAAAAGAGGGAGTTGTGGGCTGTGAGGTTTTCTCTTTTATGCTATGCCTATGACAGCCAGGCTGTTATTAAAGTTAATAGACATTCCCTACTGTATCAAAGGAGAAAGACTATTAAATTGAAGTCACATCAGAAGTGAGGGGCAGCACTGGGGCAATATCTTGAGGTCTGTAACATTTTAACTAGCCTTTCCCTGCACCTCCCAAGGTCATGGCAATGATCTGTCCAAAAGATGGAAGCCATGGTTGGCTTCCAGTTTTAATTAAAAACCTCCCTTGTTCACAGCTTCTTTTCTTTTAGATTTAGCTAATTTCTTTCAGGTCCTGGATTATAGATTCACAAAAGTTTATATAGATGCTTTAGATCTTGTTTTAAAACAGCTTCAGAAAAATTGAAAAAAATCTCTCTCTCTCTCTCTCTCTCTCTCTCTCTCTCTCTCTCTCTCTCTCTCTCTCTCTCTCTCTCTCTCTCTCAGCCTGATATTTCTTCTATTCAATCTTAAATAATATGTGACCAAACAAAAAGAAATTCTTGGTCATCACTTTAGGAACTATTTTATGGTGCAGTGGAAAGAGTGCTGTATTTGGAGTCTGAAGACCTGGGTTTGAATCCCAGCTCTGCTACAAATTGCTGGTGTGGGCTTAAAGAAGCCATTTAACCTCTCTGGGCCTCAGTTGCCTTACCTGTAAAACTAGAAGATCTGGACTAAATAGCTTCTAAGGTCCCTTCCAGTTCTAAATCTATAATCCATTGATTGTACAAATGTAACTAGGCAGTGGTGTCTACATTGGCAAAATGAAACAGTTGGATCACTCTCAAGTTTATTTGATTGCACACTAATTGTTTAAATGTACGTGCCAATAATAATTTTTGATTTTGAAATCTGAACTGCTTCAAACACTGTGACAAAATATCCATTTTTATCTTCCATCACAATAAGCAGTCTGTTATTTTTCCAGGAACAGTCAGGTCCAGCTGACATCGAGACCATTAGGTGAAACATTTGCAAAAAAAAATGAGTGGGATGTGAAGTCAATACGATTATTTACTAAATTTACTTTATTTGCAGTTAGGGACATGTTTGCTGAAATGTCTTGGGAAACATGTGCACATCAAAGTCTAAATCATAAATTAGTTGCGATTTTTCCCAGAGTTGGTTATTGATGACAAAATCTCTGAAGATATGCTAAAAGAAAGGAATTTTCATTTTCATGGGTTATCCACATAAAAGTTATTTATCTGTGAACTGAGGAAAACAGTCTTCTGTAGTCACAACCTGCATCCCTAACGCTAGGCTGCTGTCTTACAAATATGTGCAATTAATCATGAGGGGACTGTATGAAAATGAAGATAGGTAAGCACAAACCCTCTTTTATTACTATTAGAAAAACTCAAAGCATCTTCACTGTAGAATGCCAAGTTTGCATTTCAGGTCAGCTTGCCAGTACCGCAGCTCTCTTGGACATAGAGATTAAAGCATAATAAAATAATAGAAAATTACTTCAAATATAACATTAGACTCCATTAACTTCTCTACCCCATTTTTTTTGGTGAAACTTCAGAAGTTGATTGCATATCAGCCAAGAAAAAAAATTAATTTTTATTACTAAGATAATTTTCATTATTATATTCATTATGTTGACAATAAGATTGGGAATAATAAAAATAGAACACAAAATCAGTTTTCTTGAAACTTAAAGTGATTTCAAATTTTGCTACAGGTTGGACAAATTGAAGATCCAAGCATGATGTTTTAAACTTCTATTTATTATGCATTTTTTTTCTCTTTCCATTTCTAAAGTTTTGCAAACCCACATGGAAATAACAAATGGCTAGTGATGTTAGCAAAAGAAAAAAAGGGCGAAAGAGGATCTGATGTGACATTTTGATATTGTTTAGCTCAGACAATAAATAGAATAAAGGGTAGTACCCTACTTTTAAAATGAACCAAAGAACCCAAAGAGCCATGTAGGAAATATTGTGTAAAAACATCAGCAACAAGCATTTTCCTATATAGAATTTCCAAACAGTGAAATGCTATAATTAAAAAAAAAAGATATCAAGTTACTAAAGAGTAAAGACTACCTAAACTCAGTAATTACATTTCTAATTGCAGTTGCCACCCTCAAAGATTTACTTTCAAAGGGTAAGAAAAGCACACTCAGAAAACAAACACGAATAACAAAGATCTCAGGCCAGACATTCAGATTAATGCATTGAAGTCAACCAAGCAGAGTCTAGAGCTCAGCTCTCAATAAGAAGTTTGATAGGTTCTCATAAATTCTATTTTTAAAGGTGAAAACTAGGGGAAAAGATTGTGTGAAAGGCTGAAACAGGGCTTTGCGCTGGAGTCAGGACAGCAGGAAAGAGGCCATGGAATGGACTGCTTTTCTTCTGATTTCTGTGTTTTAAAGACTAATGATTTTTTCCCCTAAGAAATGATACTGTTTTTAAAGAACCAAACTTTTGTTGTGAAATTTTCTGTAATTTTCTATTTCATAAATGAAAATGGGAAAATTATTAAAATTAAAAAAAAATCTTTCTTGTAACCTCTTCAATTCTTTTTCCATCTACATAGTCAAATATCCAGATAAAAATTCAGTACAAATACCTGGATATTTTATCTATGTAATGGCAAACATTTAGATATCTAAAAATATCTGGGCAACTGGCTGAATGCATTTATCCTCTTTAGAAGATTGGTAAGGAGGAGAAGTTATTTTTTCTTTAAAGTAATCAATCCTTAGTTTTCTTCTTCCTTTTCTCCATTCCAGAAAGAAGGAACTCTTGGTTTTATAAGAGCAGTTATTTTTCAAACCTGTATGCATGCATTGGTACTCAAGATATGTATACAAGAATGACAGACAATGGACTCCAGACAGATCTTGTTTTAAAGCATGACATCAGAATTAGATCTTAAAAAAAGATAGATAAGACTAGAAATGAGACCTGATGGAACTGTTCAGAAAACTTGATTATGTCTTTCCTAATTTTTGTTAGAAAAGAGTTTAGCAGAGAGATTGTCCCTCTGAACCCATAAAAACAAAACTTGATGAGATAGTAATTAATAAGTCAAAAGGGACAACATGCTACATGTTTTCTTGCTATCTTGAATTGAGCCTTCATTGTATTTTAAGCTGATTTAGGTGAGTATCTAATCCAATAACATTGGTAAGATTTATTTAGGCATGTGGATACTTTAATGTTGCAAATTACAAACTTTCATACCATAGTTGACATATTTTATGAGTCTCTCTGTTTCTCCTCCCTTTCCTTCTCTCTATCCCCTCTCTGTCCCCACTTCCTTCATCTCTCTATCCCCTCCCTCCTGCAATATCCACTGATGCCGTCAGGAGCTGCCAGGGTAGGCACAGCCTTTGAGAAATAAGGGTCATGATATACCATAATGAAGTACTAGAGTAGACCAACAAATAGTTATTAAGCACCTACTATTTGACAAGCTACTACACTAAACACTCAGGATATAAAGGAATTTTTAAAAAAACACCCTACTTTCAAGGGTTTTCAAGGGTACTTCTCTTGCTAGGGTTACAACCTTTAAGAATGGGGGCAACGGGAGGATATTCTAGACAAGCTATTTTAGTAACATGTGAGGACGGAAAGAGTCCTTTCAGCAAGGGTCAGGGGGTAGATAAGGGAAGTCTTTCTGGAAGAGCAGAACTTAGCTGAATTTTTAAGAAGCATAAGGATTCTGAAAGGTGATGTACCAGAGGAAGGGAGTGTAGTCATGAGGGATCACCTTAATGAATACATAGAGGCAGAAACATCTAGTAGTCCATTTTGGCTAGATCAAAGAGGACAATGAAGGGAGTAATGGGAAATAAATATGGAAAGGTGGAAAGCCAGACTAGGGAAGGAAGGTCTTTGATGCCTGGCTGTGTTGTTTGTATTTTACCTTAGAGACAATATGGGGCCAATGAAAGCTTTCAAGCAGGGAAATGGGATGGTCCAACTTGGGCCTTACGAAGACATTTCAAAAACTGAAGCTGTCAGTCAATTTATGTCTGCTTTTACGATGTGTGTACTTAACAATCTTAACTCAGCATAATGCAATGAAGGCATGTCCAGGAACCATTGCTCAGTATGCATTTATTAAGCACCCATTGTATGCCAGGCTCACAAAGATAAAAAATGTCAACAATAGCACACAGAGAAATCCATGCTGAGTCACGTTCCATGCAGTGCCTTTGGGATTACCAGAGATTGGGGCCTATAGGCCCCCCGAGGGCACCCACTTGCGCTGACAGAACCCCACCTCGGAGGAGGAGGAGGAGGGGGAGGACCTTGTAGTTGTCGGGTCATCCATGGCTTCTCCTCCTGTTTATGCACCTGCCTGCTGAGTTCACACTTTTTACCTACAAATCCTGATTTACAGACACATCTTCCAGTCCTGTCGCAGTGAGATGATACAGAGCCAAGAGGATTGCAGTCACAAAACACACAGAATTGCTTCTCTGAGTCCCACTGCAACTGGGGCTTTCAGAGCCAAAGGCAAAAGAAAATGTGAAACAGAGAGCATGAGATAGTATTCAACAGTTTGAATTCAATGATATTCTCAGATATTCCTGAAGTAGGACGTTGACACTAAAGAAGAAGTAGCTTCTGCTGAATGTGTGTGTATGTTAATACAAAAATATACATATGTTTGTGTGTGTGTATATACACACAAACACATTTTTGGATAAAATCTGTGATTTCATTGAGGTGGGAAACTCCTGGCAAGGAAATCTAACTTCACAAATGCAGAGCCACAGCTGCGCTGAAAATTACAGTTTTGGAGAGTTGCACAGGACCCTGAGGAATGACTTGCCCAGGGTCACACAGCTAGTTTGTGTCAAAGGCAAACCTTGAACCAAAGTCTTTCAGACTCTTTTTTTTTTCCTACTACACCAAACTGCCTCTTGATGCTCTTAAGGACTAATTGTTGTCCTGTGAAAATAAGTTAGTGGGAACAGATAGGCTGAAGGATTGGGTTTTTGCATGTTCCAGGTAAACATCTGTGGGCAGTTGGCTGAAATGACCCCCTAATGAGACCAGGAGGCAGCTAGGTGGCACAGTGGATAGAGTGCTGGGCCTAGAGTCAGGCCCTTCATGAATTCACATCTGGCCTCAGACATTTACTAGATGTGTGACCCTGGGCAAGTAATTTCATACTGTTTGCCTCAGTTTCCTTATCTGTAAAATGAGTTGGAGAAGGAAATGACAAACCTCTTCAGTATCTATGCCAAGAAAACCCCAAATGGGGTCACAAAGAGTTGAATATGACTGTGATGACAACAGTAACAGATGAGACCAGACTGTTAAGTGCTAGGTTTTTTTTTATTCCTTGGTTACAGAGCTTACTACTGGTCTTGATCACCTGTGTTGTAAATGAATCTATCAGCCCTAACAAATGGGGCGGACCCAGCATGGAGGGATCAGTGCAAAACTTCATCTCTGGGAAATTCTCCAAATGCATACTCTGCTGATTATGACAGGGTTGGTAGAGTCCCATTCACATGTGATTGACAGCTAATTTTCATGAAAAATCTCATTTTTAAGATGTTTCTTTAAAAAAATACACTTTTGTAAATCTCAAAGCTATTATCAAGTTCAAAACACTAGCTGGCAATGTGTTTAAAATGACAAAACTAGAGGTATTTTGTTAAAATCAAAGGCTATTTAACTGTGCCAGGAACATAAGGATAACAAAGTGTTTTACTTTGTACTGAATAAGATCCTCCCTGAGCTTTGCCTGTGGTGAGAATTTCCTCAAAGAGCCATAAAATTGCTCATACTAAATATAAATGGTTTATATTCTTTACTCCAGGGACATCTGAATTACAGCAAATATTATACATTTCTATTGCCAACGAAGTATATGCTGATGGCCAAATGTTAATTTGCCACAAAATTTTGCTGATTACTCCAAATATTTCATTGACCTTATATCTGTAGATGAGTGATTTCTAACTCCCTTTTGAATATGTATATTTTTTTCCTTTAGGTCTGGACATGTGATTTTTATCATAATAGAGACTTTCAGTGTGGAAAATGCCTCTACCAATTCAAACCAGCAATTTATAGTCTTAGAAAAGAGTCTGGGGTACTCAGAAGTTAAGTGACTTACCTGTGGTTACATAGCTAAGATGTGTCAGAGGAAGAATTTGAACTCAGGACTACCAGACTCCAATGCTAATCACATTGTATAACTCTGGCTCTCTTTCACATATTAAAATACAATAATACATACTATTTAAATGCATACAATTTAAAACGTGTCTCTGAAGGCTCCTTATAGTTTTTGAGATGAAGAAAAAAAAATAAGGAAGAGCTTATTCCTTACCTGACACTCATCACAATGAAGTCCTTGAACATTGGGTCTACATTCACATTGCCCTGTCTTTGTGTGGCAAACCTCTGAGAAAGAGCCATTGAGGTTACAGCGACATGCTACAAAGGGAAAAAGAAATTCCTCATTCAGATCCTCCAATGTGTGGGTTCCCTACCAACTTGCTTTCCCCCTCACTCTGTCCTTCAGTCCCATGACATCCCAGAAATTGGGATAGCCAGGGGAGAGGAAGACCGACAACAACTGGGGCATCCTCTTAGCCAAGCAGATTGATTGCCCAAAAGTCTTGGTTGTAGTGGAGTCAACAACTTTCATTCCTTCTGACGAGATGAAGGATCACCAGACCTACCATCTTTGCTGACACTTCCTCCTAAAATCCTATAGGTCTGACTGTCTGACCTGCCCCTATGCCTTGCAGTCTCCTGGCACTTCCATCTTACCTACTTAATACAACCTAAGGAATCTAGGCCTTCTCATCTGTAGCATCACTGGACCCTTAAGGCTGTCTTTCTCAAAGAGAATGAGAACTCCCTGAGAACAAGGACTATCTCACTTTTTCTATTTGTATCTCCACTGCTTAGCACACATATAGTAAATGCATTCATTTATTGTTTCATTCATTAATTTCTGGTAATCTAGAAATGTGTACGTTCCTAATACCACCATCATAACTATTACTTACTATTACTATCTTGAGTTGAAATAGTAGTTTGCACATTTGAAAGTGTTTCATATTTCATCATAGTTCTGAACATGCCATTTCCATGCTCAAGAAGGTTCAAGGGCTACCTTTCAACTCCAGGAAAAAAATACACACCCTCTGTTTGACATTTAGAGGCCTTCACAGTTTTACTCCAATTTATCTTTGCAGAGTAATCCCACACTATTCCCTCTCATTCACTCAACAAGACGGCCAAGCTCTTCCCCGTGGGATGGCATGTTTTTCTTCTTTTTAGAATCTCTAGCTTTTCTCAGGGCTCAGGTCAAATGTTTCCTCCTACCAGAGGTCTTTCTGATTTGCCCTCTTGTTAATGCTTTCTCCCACTCCCAGAAAATAACATTTTTTAAAATTTTGTGTGTATCTATATCTACAGCCACATCTAAAATGTGATTATATGTGTTTGTGTATATCTGTGTATATTTGTATATGTATTTATACAAATGCAAACATATATACACATGGATATGCATATACATACATACATGTGCATGTATGTATGTATGTGTGTATGTATGCATATGTATGCATGTATATGTGTGTGTGTTTGTGGTGGCACACTGATTAGAGCACTGTGCCTTGGAATTATGAAAACTCATCTTCATGAGTTCAAATCCCTCCTTACACTCTTACTATTTGTGTGACCTTGGGCAAGTCATTTCACCTGTAGGTCTCACTTTCCTCATTTGTAAAATGAGCTGGATAAGGAAATGACAAACCACTCCAGTATCTCTGCCAAGAAAACCTCAAATGGGGTCACCAAGAGTTGGACATGACTGAAATGACTGAACAGTGACACTCAGTAATTAGTAATAAGTAGTAGTGAAAAGTACAAGAACTGAAGTAATAATTATTGCAATAATAGTAATAATAATAATGAAACTAGCATTTATATGGCATTTTAAGGTTTGCAAAGCACTCTACATATATTAGTTTATTTGAGATATCTGAGTTTGAATTTCAGATATGAGACATTATTTGATCCTGGAAAAGGCTTTAATATTTTAAATAGCTCATTTAAGCTATTAAAAATATTAAATAACTT
Source organism: Phascolarctos cinereus (assembly GCF_003287225.1). NCBI lineage: Eukaryota > Metazoa > Chordata > Mammalia > Diprotodontia > Phascolarctidae > Phascolarctos > Phascolarctos cinereus. Next base: position 127,717,520 of record NW_027555958.1, read on the forward strand.
AAAACTTCACTGAGATTTTTGGGACACACTATGTAGGGAAGTTATAGGGGCTACAGATGATAAATTCAGGTGATAAATTGAGATGCCAGTTTAACATTCAGGTGTAGATGTCCAAGAATTAGTTGGAAGTATGGGACAGAAGCTAAAGGAAGAGATTTGGGCTTGGTAGAGGGATAGATATGGGAGCTGAATTTATGATATCATTGAGAGATCCAACTCTTAGGTGAGGAAATTCCCCTTCCCTCCAAAAGCAGACTGGTACCTGCTCAGTAATCTAAAGCTTTCAAGGGTTGCCTAGAGCACTGAGAAGTTAAGTGGCTTCATCATGGCCACCCAGCCAGTATGTCAGAGGCAGGATTTAAACAAGGCCTGGTCTTTCCACCATACCACAGCTGCCTCATAACTCACATTTACTGAGCATTTTCAGATTTGTGATGCATTTTTCATCACAATAACCCTATAAGGTAAACAGTGAGAGGTTATTTGTTGTTGTTTGCCTTTCATTCTCAAAGAGGACCATGACATCAAGGAGGTGATCCATGACATGTGATTGAATTGGATTTAAGTGAAGTAGAGCTGTGCAAAGTCACTGGCCTCACTTTCTGCTCTGCAGCCATCTGGGTCCAGTGGTGAGATATAGATCAGGATGACTGGAGATGGCCCTGGATGCAATGGGAGACCTTGGCCTTTTTAAGCTAACATTCTACCAATAAGGCATGTGGGGCTCAAAGTGAGGTGATGGCTTAGGTCACATGGTTATTTAGTGTTAGAATTAGGATTTGAACCCAGATCTCCCAATACCTCACCATACTATACTACTAATTTTCCTAATCAATTCCCTCCGATTATGTCTTTTAGGTATTCCCTAGCTACTTGTTCAGGTTCCTTATTCTCCTCTCTTCATTTTTTTTTCTGTCTTGTAGGAATCAAGGTGATTCTCCTTTCCTTCATCATCTCCTGCTATGTATTCAGTGGGATAGAAGATAGGGTGAAGTCAGGCTCTACCAAAAGCTAATATATGCTCAAAACAACTTTTGCCTTTACTTTTACTCTGGCTTTGAACATTGGCTTTTAAGATAATTATGGGCTTAGTAGAATTATAGAACTTTAGAACTGTCAGGGAATTTGGAGGCTACCAAATCCAATCCTCTTAATTTTACAGATGATAAAACCAAGGATTAGAGAAAGATTAAATGATCTCCAGGTAGTACTACAAACCCAGAGAAGAGGTGGAATTAGGACCCACTTCTCCCAAGTTCATTCTATCAAGCTGAAATTCAGGCAGGGAAAGTTTTTCTCCTGGCAATAGCCTATATTGTATCATTGCATTTTATTAATTTCTATTAAACAGTTTGCTTCTCACCTGAGAATTCAGCATTAGCATGAATTCTTACAATGAATTCTCCTTTTCTTATTTCCCATAAATTTGATGTGACATTTTGACTAATCACTTCCTTCTAGTTTATTCAGAATAGTCTTTTAAGTGTAAGAATAACACCTTATTCCAGATGTTCTAGATGACAGCCATGTAACTTTTGAAATCAGACGTATTAAAGAGACAGTATATCGCCAGTTGTCATTATAAAGTTTACTGACAAATGAAAATCAAGTATGTTAAAGTATAAGCAAAGTGTGCTAAAATAAAGTTTAATAGAGAATAAGCCTCATAGTTTACACTCTTAATTTTTAAGTTTGAATTTATTAATATATGCATAAGCATTCATCGCATCTGCAAGTTAGAGGGGTGTTTTTTAATTTTATGTAAGTTTCTTAATTCCGGTGGTGCAATATATATATGAATACCTAAACAAGAAAAATCAGTGGAAAGTAACCTTAGAATTACATGTTTATTTTTCTCTTACATTAAATGATGCAAAATGAAATTTGTTAGATAAATATGATGGTGACTCATTTTCAGCATTTTGGAAAGTGCCAAAAGCAAAGAAAAATATTTTTTCTTTTAAAAAATGAAAGGAATTTTTTAATGAAAGGAAATGTTATAGCCTGACATTATTAAAACATAAAACATTAAAGTGAACATGTGAACACTGGTTGCAAAATAAAATTTTATGAAATACGTTTTTTGTTCAGTCATTCAGTTGTATTTGACTCTTCATGACCTTGTGGACCATAGCATGCCAATGCTGTCCATGGAGTTTTCTTGGCAAAGATATTGGAGTGGTTTGCCATTTCTTTTTCTAGTGAATTAGGGCAAACAGGTTAAGTAAGTATCTGGGGCCGAATTTGAACTCAGGTCCTTCCTGACTCCAAGCCTCGCTGCTTTGAAGGCAAACAGAAGTTAAATGACTTGCCCAGGGTCACACAAAAATATTTTTGGGAAAACAACTGAACTTTCTTTTTGGAAGTGTGGCAAGTGTGAAAGGTGGTGCTATTGTCCTCATGTCGTCCTAATTAAAATTCATTATTAAAAATGAAAATGTGTTTATGTATAATTTTTCATTTGTAGTTGTTTTTTTCCCCTAATCCCCTTTCCTGGTCCCAATTCTATTGTATATCTGTGTAGTGATTTAGTACGCCTTTGAAAAGGTACAGTCATGGCCCATTCCTGGTATGGTGGTTTCCATGTATTTGCAACCCATAACCATTCTTTGGGTGCCTAAAACTTCATCCTACACACAAGACTTTCACCACAACAAATTGTATGGAATGTTTCCACTCATATTTGCTTTTGATTTTGAGATCAGAAGAAGAAAGAAGGAGAAAACATGGTTTTTAAAGGACCAATATGGGTAACAGCTAAATTATGACTGCTACCAGTAATCACTATTCAGATTGATCAACTTTTGTGATTTCCTAAGAAATTCCAGTGCTACCATCAGGTTATTACTTAAGGCACTATTATTCTTGCCAGAAATTTTGTCATATAGTATGTGCTTATTTGTTTATTGATTTGTAATTTGATCAGCTGGAAAACTCCCAGTAAACAAACTCCCTCCATCAGTGCAAATCACCAACTCATCTGTTACTTATAATCCTAGTTTCCATGAGCACTGAGAGAGATTAAGTGACCTGCCCTTGAAAACATAGCCATTATGTGTCAGCAGCAGGATTTGAATACTACTCTCCTTAACTTTAACTAGAATGGTGCAGTGGATAGATAAGTACCAGACCTGAAGCCAGGAACACGTAAGTTCAAATCTGGCCTTAGATACTTACTAGCTGTGTAACATTGGTTAAATCATTTAACCTCTGTTTACCTCATCTATAAAATGGGGATAATAATAGCACCTACTTCCCAGCATCATTGTGAGGATCAAATGAGATAATACACATGTATAACACAGTGCCTGGCACATAGTGCTAAATAAATGTTTATTATTATTGTTATTATTATTCATTATGACAGGCTTGTTTTTATTTTAGCATATTGGTTATGATTATGTAGGAGAGATAGCTAACTTCAAGTACTGGGGACTTAGAAACTGGTAGGTCAAATTATAGATTTTGTCATAAAAACCTGATGCTCACCTCTAAACGATAGGGAAGAAAAGGGGCTTCTTAATGGTTATTAAGAGTGCATTCCTTGCTACTGTTTGGGTGCTTATAGGAGAGTGACCACTAGGTGGCGGTGCAGCAACATAATCTAACATTTACAACAGTTTCCATATTAGTGCACTCTCTATGACCCAACTGGAGAATTTGTAAGGTTCCTTTCTACATGATTAATTTGGGGATGCTTTGGGGCCACTACCATATGTATCTGACTTCTGATTACGATGGCGGCTGCATGCAAACTGACATTGATTCCATTAAACGATAGTGTGCCACTCTAAAAAGGATGATTGTGTTTACCCAAACAAGACCCATCTTGCAAATATATATTACCTTTGCATTCTATACCTCTTGTCATTTTCATATATATATATATATATATACATATAAATGATATGGTCATATTAACAAGAATTTTGCCCATAAAGTATTTAGATGGATGATAAAAACAAATAAGCCAGTCTTTGTAAACTTATGGTTAAACATGTAATAACAATTTGGATAGAATATTGGCAAAGTCACACACAACCTTTTGTTCATAACTGTAAGATACAGCACAAATTAAGACACAGGTCTGTCATTTTAATGAAGAGTATCTATGCTTTGCTTAAAGTGTCAGCATATTAAAATATTGACTGGGTTTGGGGTCTCAAGTGCTGAATTTCAAGGTCATGAAATTCATACTTTTCAAAATTTAGAACATGATCAGTTCCTAGCAGGTAAATGATGTAAATGTGCTCACTGAATACAAATCATGTATTTCAAGCAAATGATTTCAGTTGATGAAAGAAGCAAAGCTGGAATTTACTAAATTAATTTACTAATTGTTATTCCTTACTTGGACTTTAGCCCATGCTTGTCCCAATGATATTCAAATCACACCTAAAAACACATATCCATTTAAGAATGTTTTAGTTAAGAAGCAAACCCAGAAACAGAACAATAATTACCAAATGAGTTTTCTTTAGAGTATAATCTTAAATGTATATATTACATACACACACACACACACACACACACACACACACACACACACACACACACAATTTCCTGCTCTTCAATCTCTACTCAGGAACTGATCAGCTACTTTAATATATAATACATCAATTCTGTCAGGAGCAACAACGGTTCAGGACTTACGCTGACAGTTCTTTGCATCAACTGCATCTCCAAAATATCCATCAGCACAGCGCTCACAGTAGTGGCCTGTTGTACCTGGCTTACATATCAGACAAGAGCCAGACAAGCTGTCACAGCTGCCTGGGATGGAGAAGTCAAGGTTGTCATTGCATTGGCATGGCTGACATGATCCTCCAGGTACAGAAGGTTGTCCAAAATAGCCTTCTGCACACCTAAGGCAAAAGATTCAATCTGTCAGAATTCTTTGGGACTCATGAAACCCCATCAGCAAAAGTGTTTACACATTTGTCATGATACTAATCTCTCAAGATAATATGATGCTCTTTCAAGTATTTCTTTCCCCTCCTCCCCCAAGTGCAAGTTTCCTTTATTCTTTTTTATTTTAAAATTTGTAACTGCAGTGTAGATACCGGATGATATCCTGGCAGTTCCACTGGTAATTAGATTTCAGCAGGGGGAAAAAATCCCCCAAACCTTGACATTTGTGCTGAAGACAAGACAAAAGTATAATAAGAAATCTGTCTAGTGGTTCTCCAGAGAAATTCAAGTCCAGGTTGGAAAGCCTTTGTATTACAGCACATCATATGTAGCTCTTGAACTGGTTGCTTTTCTGTACTAACAGACAAGCCTCACCCTCTTTTTCCCCCAGCATGAATTTGTTATGAGAATTAAGGCTAAAAAATATAGAGGCAGAAATTTTGGGAATACTTAACATAAAAAGTGTAACTAGGAGTATGCTGGTAATTAGTGGGGGTGGGGAAGGAGTGGAGATCATGGACATCTGTGCATGTGAAACGTATCCCTCTCTGTGCATCTCTCTTTCAAGTGAAAATATTTGTTGGAGACACTGCTCTGGATCTATATGGGATCCTGGTGAAGTGGAATGGCCCAGGTGCCCAGAAGATACCACTAGATACTTTTTAATAATTTAAAAATCCATATGGGTAGATTGTAGGCTTTCCCTTTCTCTCTCTCTCTCTCTCTCTCTCTCTCTCTCTCTCTCTCTCTCTCTCTCTCTCTCTCTCTCTCTCTCTCTCTGTCTCTGTCTCTCTCTGTCTCTCTCTGTCTCTCTCTGTATCTCTCTGTCTCTCTGTCTCTCTCTCTCTGTCTCTCTCTGTCTCTCTCTCTCTCTCTCTCTCTCTCTCTCTCTCTGTCTGTCTCTTAAAGAGGGTGCTCCATTTGGCACAATAATGACAAAAAACCAGAAGTTTTTTTTTTAAGGCACAGAATATCTTAATAAATTACAGTATTATATTTTACCCTGATCAAAGCACTCTATAAAGCTTGCTATTTAATGTGGCAGATTACCAGTATCTATTCAAAAAGTGCTTATGTAGACAGGACCCATTTATATTCTGGTCTGCTTTCCCTTTCACTACATTTACTCATACTTCATACTTCCTCATGCTCTCAGATTGAGGGAGAAGTGAAGTAGGGAGAAGAAAGAGGAGGTAGAAATAATAGGAAGTAGAAAGTTTTGTGTTTCTGCACAACACAGACACCCGTGTCATCCTATGGTAATGCAGAATAGCAATGTTCAAAAAAATATAGGGGGAAATGATGAGGAAAATGATTTCCTCCAAGTAATATATTGTTTTTAAAGGCAGTTCAGACAAATATATGATAGCTACTGTTTTGTAAGATTAGAAAGACTCTCTACTTTTGGGAAAAGAGATAAGTACATTTTTATTTGTGATACATCAGGCACCCTCTCAGGGTAAATTCATGACAATTTAATGAGCACCGCAGACATGAATGACCTAATAATTAGATTTGTACTTGCCAACTCTAATATTAATTATACTCCAAAAAAATAAGTGCCAGACAATGAAACCTAATTTTATGCAAATATTGTTGGCAGACTGTTGCTATCAACAAATATTACCTGTTACTTTTTTTTAAAAGATGGTTTATATAAACTAAAATGAAGTATATAAGCTATCATTTTTTATTCATTGAATTTCCTTATGCAAAAAGTGGTGTGAGGATCAAATGAAATAATATAGCTTGGAAACTCTGAAGCCTTATAATTGGAGTTATAGAAAAGCGTCACTGAAATGTTTCCTGTGCACTGGGCATTATGCTAAGCACTGGGGATACAAATACAAAAGTGAAACACCCTGCCCTCATAGAACTTACATTTTAATTGGAGGAGATAATGCATATAAGAGAGTAGTTGCCTGTACCCATATAAGGTAGTTTTGGTCTGGAGAATCAAAGAGATGGTGGGTAGAAACATAGAGCAATGTACGACACAAATATTCCCAATGTAAGAGATGGAAGGGGTCTGTGGAGGGGGAGGGAGGGAGTTTTAAATTATTATTATTGTCATCATCCCTTTAGAAGGAGGCATTTAATCAAAACACCAAGAAGGTCCGACTGAATTATCACCCACATTTTTCTTGCTTTGTTTGACATTTGGAATTTATCATCACATCCACATAGCTTTATTTTTCATTTTGTTTACTATAAAATAAATGGATTTTGTTCCAGTGGAATAAGGATATATCAAAGATAATTATTATAGTCAACTAAAACCCATTACTTTCAGTTCACTTCCCTCAAAATGACTTACTGCCCTCTGGAGAGATGACATTATTTAACAAGTTCTGGGAATTCTTCTTAACACAGGTACCAATTAATACAGTGCAAATTTCTTCCACAATAGGAGAAAACTCATTCCAGGGAGAAAATGGCCATAATTAAACAGATTAATATGTAAGTCAGAAGCAGCACCTATGCCATCCAGAGGGTTTTGTTGTATGACATTTAAGCAAAAATTATGAATAGACATGATAGTTAATTCATATCACACTTCAGTGAAAAAAACCTATTCACTACTGACACATTTAGAAGACTTTTTATTAGCTGTCTTGTAGTATTCTTGGAGTCATACAAAAAAAATTCCCTATGGAGCAGAAAAATGCTTTTATGATTGGGGAACATGATACTGCTTATCATATAAGTCTGCTCTTAATGATAATAGTACCTAATTTTATGATATGTTTAGATCCAATTAGCAGTAACATAAATCAGAGTCTTTTAGATCTTTCCAGATTTTTTTTTTTTGGCAAGGCAATTGGGGTTAAGTGACTTGCCCAAGGTCACACAGCTAGTATATATCGTGTCTGGGACTGGATTTGAATTCAGATCCTCCTGGCTCCAGGCTGGTGCTCTATCCACTGTGCCACTTAGCTGCCCTGATCTTTCCAGATTTCCAAACCTACACGCTCTGAAAGTGATGTGTCATCGAGAATTCCAAAGGAATTATTCACATCCATCTGAAGACTAGGATTTGGGGCTGGAATTGCACTGAATAGTCAACTACCACTGGTTCCTTCCGTGTTATTTTCCTCTAATTCAATTGGGAAAATATATGGGAAGTGACGAATGAAGAACAAAACATGAGATGGACAGAATCAATTTCTTACATTTGCAAAAAATATTTCCTAGGAAGATGATGTTCACCACTATGAGATACTATGCAAGAAAAGGGGAAGAAGATATATGGAATCAAAGTACGTTAGCAGTAAAAGGGATCTTAGAGATTAGCACTGTGCCTGGTACATAACAAGTGCTTAAAAAATACCATTTGCTCCTTTCCCTCCTTTGCCACACTCTTCATTTCACAGCGAGGAAACAAGCCCAAAGAGGTGACTTGATTTACCAAAAGCCCCACAATGAGTTAGTGGCACATTTACATTTCCTAACTCACAGTCCAGTGTTCTTTCTCATATATAATACTGTCTCTTCCAGTGTCCAAGTAGAGGGAAGAAACATGAAAATCAAAGAAAACAATGCCACTGATATCGTTGCTATTACAGATGCAGTCTTATCCTATGTCCTCATCCCCAGAAGGCTCATCTGTCAAAAATCTACTGCCCACATTGATAGTCCAGAGATAATTAAATATTAACTTCAAGTTTTCTGGTTCCCTAGGCAAAATGAAGAAGCATTCATATGGGCTCTCTGATGGTCTACATGTACAGTGACAAAATTCCCAGAGCTATTTCACCTATAATTTTGAGTTGGACCAATTAGCATTCTGTTGCTCTGAAGTGTAAATCACACCATGATATAATTCCATTATGTGGACTACCATATAAATGGCTGTCACTGATGGCTCAATTATGCAATGAACTTGCTACCAAGACTACCCACAGCCAAAGTTTATTTTCTACCATGATTCTTGTCTCCTAGTTGCTACCCCATCCCCTTCTCTCTGGCACCTACACTGAGTTCAAATAAGTAATTGAGGAGCAAAGTCATTTTGCTGTACCTGCTTGGGAAAAGCTGACTTTTCTACTCACTTAGCCAAGATGAACTTCACCAAAAATAGCAAATGTTAACCCATGGTATCCCCTTGCTAAACTTGTTCCTACTTCTTGTCAATGAGATTATGATTACCTTTGAACATTAGTTACTTACCTGCATAATATCTATATCTGTATCTATATCTATCTATCATCCATCTATCTATCTATCTATCTATCTATCTATCTATCTATCTATCTATCTATCTATCTATCTCTCTATCTCTCTATCTATCTATTTTGTAATTCAAGTCAGATTCTCTTTGGAATTCTAGGCCTCTTTCCTACCTAGTTCAAAACAGTGACACAGTTTGAAAATTTTTCTTTCAAGGTTTAGAAATTGTTTCCTAATTGACACAGGAATTAGTATGAAGGAGTGAGAAAAGCTTGGAAGGGTCTTGGGTCATTTAAATGAACAAATTTAATGGCCTCAAGGAACAGATGAGCTATCATTTTCCAATTGCTTAAAAAAAAGTGTGTGGGGGGGTCGGTGAGGTGGAGGGGTCATGATTTTGATATAAACTACTCCTGGCATGGCAATTACCTGTTTATTTGTAATGGGAAGAAACACTCATATCTTTCACTTTTGTTGTTTATTTGACTTTTACAGTTATTGACCTACAGTTTTTTCATGTATTCCACTTCAATTAAAATCTAATTTACTCTAATCCTGGCCTTTATCACTAATTTACAGAATATGCCAGATCCCAAAATCACACTTGTGCTTTGCCAGATAACATTCAGGGCCTCGCATCAACCAATTTTTATAGGGCTGCTCCTTGAGTGATTTATTCCTGCAATTGTTAACTTCAGGGACCTCAGTTAAACCTCAGTTGAAACAGGGACAATAATTTCCAAGGCAGACAGGAAAAGATAGGCAAGAATAGCCCTCAGCGAGATTTCCCCTGGTGTTGATGGGCAAAAGCAGGTGACTGGCTCTCTACTTCCAAAAGGCATAGCAAAGGAGCCCATTTCAATTTTGATGATCTGGATGGGGAAGTAGTGCTTGGCAATTTACCAAAGGCAAGAACATAATTTATAGAGAGACCTTTCTCCTTGTGATTTTTTCCCCTTTATAATGGATTTTAAGAGAAGGAAACCATAGATAATTATATCTAAGTCATCATTGTAAAAATAATGACCACTGAAACTTTTGACCAAAGATTATTCTACTGCAGAAAGAATACATCAGCTAGAATGAAAATATTGTCTTGGGAATAATTAGAACAACATAGAAATCAGATGAAAAATTACATTTTTGACTCCATACTAATTTGTAAAAAAAACAAACCCAAAACCCAGTGGTAAGTCATAGACCATTTGATGAACTGGACTCTAAACTTTCAAGTCACATTTTAAGGACAGAAAAACTAATTATAAAAGATTTTTTAAAAGTACTGATAGACGAACCTTAAAATGTATTTCTTCCATTTGAGGAATACTTTCTGGATACGCTAGGTTAATGTATAACCTTTAAGAATAAAACATTAATCAAATATTCTGAGAGTGAATAGAGATTTATAGAGTAATTTACAGGATATGAATCAACAATAGAAATGTACTGCATTTGTTTGACAAGTGTGAGGAGGAACTTAATTTCATTTCATTGAACATTGCTGAAGTTTGCTGTTTCTTTCCTCCCCCTTTTACTGGGGAGTACAAAGAATGACAATACCTGTTGTTTTTAAAGTCCCCAAGGCAGACATGGCTCTGAAAGGCAGTGTGGTGCTTGCTTACCTCTCACAGCGTGGTCCTGTGTACCCGACAGGGCATTCATCACATATCAATCCCCGACTCCAGTCTAAGTGGCACGTTGGACTGAAGCTATGTTGTTGTAGTTGTTGTTGGGTGAGAACAAGGACAAAGAAGAAACAGAGAGACAAAATCATTAGTGGCAGAGTTTTCATTCCTCTTCCCTTGGGACAACAGGGGATGGGCAGGTCATTGTGGGCTCACAGATGGAGATTAGAATCTAGCCAATAGAGGGATGAAATGGTATTGCTATTTCTGCAGACACGAATATAGCACAGTGGAGGGCAGTATCCCTGTGACATGTTATTATGTGACTAGACTCAGCTGAGTCCGTGATCACCAATAACAAGCAGAAATGTACAGCTGCCTTTTTTAGGGACCCTCAAGCCCTGGAAAAACACAAGGCCATAGATTTTTCTCACTAGCTATATCCCTTTGAAAACAAAGTGGTGCAGCCTGATTTATTAGATATTTTGGACAACTCTATGTGACACAGTGTGTGTATGCGTATGGGGGGGAGGTGATGTTGTCTCTTGTACCAGCATTGTGCATGTATTGCCCTGTGAATGTGCATGCAAAATCTTCACAAATTCACTCTCATACCTGTGCATTAAGTACTAGGAAATATTTTTTAGAAAGATTAAGGGGATGTTTCTGCCTTAACTTTTAATAAATTGAATATCGGAAAGAGAGCTATTAATCTTTCTCCCATCCTCTTTTCCCTTAAATATATTTATTTTTATTTTTTATGTGACAGGACAGTTCAATAACAACTGCATGGCCCAATGGCCTAAAGAAATGACTTTAAACTCAGAATAAATCATAATCTTAGTTTTGCCTCTGATTCTTTGGGTGAACTCAGATAACATCTTAATATTTCTGCTCTAATCTCTAATAATATTTCAAAAAAGAATCTTTGGGTTTACCCTTAGAGCAATGTTGCCATGTTTAAATCATGAAAATATTTTTAGCTAAGACAAAATATAGGATTTAAATAATTAAAGTGGAAGAAGATTGATTATCTTTAAAAGACAATTCAAGATTACAAGAAAATTACTATAATTAGATTGAGAAGAAGCATGTAGAGGTATACAGTCTACTGACCAGAAGCTCTGAGTGCTACTAAAAAGCTGCATTAATGATAGTAAACAGCAGTACTGAAAAATGAACATGCAGATATTTCAATGGACTGGTGACTGCATCAGTGGGAATATACTCTCTTCAATAGCATAGAATGCATTCCATCTATGCCTTCTTATCCTGTGGAAATTCTTCCTAATGTCCTCCCATAAATCCTTCACAAAGCTCCATTCAATGTACTGTTCTTTCTCTAGATTTGTAGACTTTAAGTGGGTATAGATGAAGCATACAGATTTTTTTCATTGGTTATCTCTCACTCCCATTATATGATTGGCCCACCTTCTTTTCTGGTCATATATATTTCCAATCTTCTACTACCATTTACCTGCACAGTTCTTCATTAGTAATATTCTGAAGTATACCTATGCTCACCACGTGCCTTCAATGACATGCACATTTAATTCTTTGGAACCTGATATTTCCTGCTTCAAAGTTATATGTAGCACTACCAGGTATCTATTGGTATTAAAAAAGATAGCCCTTTATTATAGAGAGGACAGTTAGGGTCACTAAAAGTACTGATGAATTTCCAAGACAATTCAGCCCACCCTTCTTTTCCCAACAGTTCTTGTCCTAGTTCATTGGCCCTCTATAGACCCTGAGGGACTAGCTGAATGGGCTGTCCATCAAATTGCTTATCACAGTCTAGACAACAGGTATTCTTCATTACTTGGTTTTCCTGTGTAAGTAGTTGGGTAAAATATTTTGGAATAATTCAAAGCCTCATTCAGGAGCTGTCACAATGTTCTGTGGCTTGGTGCAGTCAGCACAATGTCACCTGCAAATAGGAACATCTGGGAGACCTGACCATCCATCAGGAATCACTCTCCCACTTCTATTCTGCTGTTTGGGCATTTTTTCATGACAATGGCAAACACCTTTCATTAGCATGCATTTCCCTGCTTTATTTCTCATTTGATATTTATAAGCAGTCATTGAACAAATTTATCTCTGTCGTGTTCTCATGGAAGTTTGTATGACTTTAAAATGTACATGTGAGACACTGTGTTGGAGAAGAGCCTTTATGGTAGAGTTTGTGCTTTGTCCAATTAAATTACTTTATATTCAAGAACCAATAAGCCTCATGTGGTCTTGCAACCTCTCTGAGTGACCTTTCAGTTAGTTGTATGACTGTAAAGATGTGGTCTGCTCAATTATATAGCTTGCAAAAGACTATCTTCTTTTTCATGCCTTCATCAAAGATGACCTTTTGGGATACTCCCAATATATATAGATTTTTTTTTACCATGCATTGAGAATTTTAGTCTCAAAAGGCTCAAAACTTTGTTTAGTCTAGCACAGACTCTCTCTGGGTAGACTTTGTCTGTCTAGTTCAGTTGCTGTTCTCATTCTTGCTTTCTTTCCCAGTATTTTTGCTTCTTCATCCAGTGTATCAGTGGCTATTAGAGTTCAAACATGGTGATTCCACTGTCATTGATGGAGAGAATAGTTATAATAATTTTGAAAAGTTGATTCTATTTTTCATTTGTTGTACTCTTTCCATTTTCACCCTTAGCTACCTTTGGGATGATGTGAATTAATTGGCTTTCCCCCAATTCTTTCCTTAACATTTTTTGTCCTTCCACTGCTACTTGCTACTTTAAAAGATAGTACTGCTTATAATCTTCCATCAACTACCTGCATATGATTTAATAGCCAGATATTTATTTAAATCAATGTTGCCCTGAGTTGTCAGATCTTTACTTGACAAGACTATCAAGTTTTTCATTGATGATAGTTTCTTCTGAGGTCTGCTTTTTTTTTTTTACCTATTTTCAATTCTTTTTGACTCAACAATATGTTAAATAGGTTACATTGGAGTCATCTTAATTGCATACCATATCTTTTTCTCATTTTAATTCTTTCTTCTAATTTGGTATTGATTTTGATCTTTGCTTTAAACAAGTCAATCGCCAGACTCTACACAGCTGATTCAGGAATGATTCCCAAACACTAACGAGTCATTTCCTATTTGTTAAGTTGGAATTCATTTCATTTTGGCAGTGTCATTGGATTATCGCTCTGTCTTCTTGTCCAACTTTTTGAAGAAAGTATTCATGGTAGAAAAGCCTCCAGTTCTGTGGAGATGCAACGTGACAAGTGCTTCTGTAGGTGTTGTAGTCCTGTCTACTCAGCACCCATAGACAGCGAAGACCCCGAAAAAAAATTCTCCTCACCAAGGATCTTGACGCTCCCAATGATTCAATATTAAAAATGGATATGGTTTTATTCATGGAAATGACATGAAAGAAGATGCACTACCATCTATTTTGCCGAAGAATGCATCTGACCTGTAGTTGAAACCTTTTTCATAATTAAATCTCCCCCTTAGAGTGTGATTTCCTTGAGAACAGTCTTGCTTTTTTATTTGTATCTTTAACACTTAGCACAGTGATTAGTGACTGCTTAAAAGTTGATTTTTCATTCATTTATTCAGCTTCTACACAGTAGATAACTCCTCACGGTGGGCCATATCAATCAATAAACATTTATTAAGCACCTGCTATGTGCCTGGCAGTTTGGGATACAAAAAGAGGCAAAAGACAGTCCCTACCCTCAAGGAGCTTACAGTCTAATGAGGGAGACAACATGCTACACACACACACACACCACACACGCACACACACACAGCAAGCAAAATATACGGGATAAATAGGAAATAATTAACAGAAGGAAGGCAATGGAATTAATAGAGATTAGGAAAGACTTCCTGTAGAAGGAGGGATTTTAATTGAGACTTAAAGGAAGCCAGGGAAGTGACTAAGTGGAACAGAGGAGAGAGAGCATTTCTAGGCATAAGGGACAGCCAGAGAAAATGCCCAGAGAGAAGAGATGTAGCACCTTGTACACAAAAACAACCCAGGAGGTAAGTGACGCTGGATTGAAAAGCATGTGTTGGGGAGGAAGTATAAGAAGACTGGAAAGGGAGGAGAGGGCTTCCCCTCTCCAGGAACAGACAAATAATACATAGCTTAGCCTATGGTATATATATGGCGCACACAGTTCAAGAAGCATTCATGTGGTAGGAAGGGGAAGAAGTACTTTTCCAGTAAAGTGGCAACTATCATTCTAATGATATCATTCTAACTAGTGTCATTCCCAGCAGTAGCTTCAACACACTGATGTAAAAGTGGTGTGAGCATGAACTGTTGTATTTATGGAGGTGAATAGCAGACTGGATAGGCGATGGAGAGATTTTCTTCCTAACTCAATCACAGAATTGCTAGAGTTTACTGATTTGAAATGGAGAATTTGTCCTGAATATCCATAGGCTCCAATAATGAAAGTCAGCTCCTTATGTTCTTCTAAACTTAGTCTACAGTATAGGAGTTGGAATTAGGTTAGATTTGGATTCAAATCCCACCCAGCCAACAAGCATTTATTAAGTATCTCCAAGTACTGTGCAGATTTACGTTCTATTGTGGAAGAGAGCATGGATAAAGATGGGTATATGAAAAACAGAATCAAGTAGATACATGGTAATTTGGGTGCCAGAGTTTGAAGAAATCAGGACAGATTTTATATAGAAGGCAGCGCTTGAGCTGAGTCTTGGAGAAAACTTGGGATTCTCAGAGGATGAGGTGAGGAAACAGTACATTTAGGTGTGGGGAACAGTCAGTGCAAAGGCATGGAGGGTCAAGAATGAAGAAAAACAGGAGCCAGTTTGGCTAAATTGTGAATTGCGGGAAGGGGGTACCATGTGATAAAGCTACAAAGAGAGAATGAAGTCAAGTTACAAACAACTGTAAATGCCAAAGAAAGAAATTAGAGATGCTAGGGAGCCACTGGCGTCTCTTGAGTGGAAGAAGGACATGATCAGACCTCTGCTTAAGGAAGACAATTTTGGCATCTATGTAGAGGATGGATTGTAGTAGATAGAGATTTTAAAGCCAGGAGAACAACTAGAAATATACCAAAGGTGAGAAATAAGGGGTGCTTTTGAACTACTGTGATGGTTGCTGCTTTAGTAGAAAGAAGGGCTTAGAGATTGTATCAGAAGAAAGATGTGGCAACTGTTTAGAAATGTGGGATGAAAATTAAAAGTCAAGGATGATGAGGATTCTTTTTTTTTAACTTTTTTTTTGAAGGCAATTGAGGTTAAGTGACTTGCCCATGGTCACACAATGACTCTTCAAACTTTTATGAATGGAAGGATGGTCTGGCCCTCAAAAGAAACAGGCAAGAACAAAATGGGGGGGCAGATTAAGGGAAAAGGTGAGATGCATCTAGGAAGACAATTTGAAATATCCCCTAGGCAGTTGGTGACATAGGAGCGGAGTCATCTTAGCTATGTGACTGTGGGTCACTTAAGTGTCTGAGCCTCACTTTCCTTATCTGTAAAACTGGGATAACAATACTTTTAATACCTAGTTCATAGGTTTGTTGTAAAGCTCATGGATATCATTTGTAAAACAAATGTTAACGTCTTAAAGTACCATATAATACATTATTACATAGTTATAAATTGTTATTTCATTCTCATCGCTTTTGATAGGGTTCAAAAAGAAATGGTTCTGAGACAAGTGACTCTCTTGCTATTATTTCTTTATATTCAATGTTCTATAAACTTGTACTATTGGACAAAAAATGTTTTTTTCAGTTAAAAAAGAAAATCCTTGATGCAACTCCAGCAAGCAGACAGGATGATAGAGATGATATGTATCTATATACATTGACTCTCTCATAGAATATAAGCTTCCTGAGTGCAGTCATTATTACATTTTTATCTCTATGTTCCCACTGCTTGGCATATAGCAGGTATTTAATAAATGCTTACCGATTAATCCTAAGGATTAATGTTAAGATTCCTTTGTCTGTAATTCTAGACTTTCCAGTCTCCCACCATTATAAGGCTGGAAAAAAAGTCTTTTGTCATATTGATTCATAAATCTAGAGCTTGAAAGGACTTCAGTGGCTACCTAATCTAATGCTCCCATTTTGCAGAGACTAAGGGTGTTTATAAAAAATATATTTTACTTTTAATTTATAAAATAAAACAAGCATTTCTATAACAGTATAATAAGAAAGATGACTGCATATGAAACTGCAAATCTACTATATATGATTTGATATTCCTTTTAAATATACAAAGTTATCATGTAAATTTCTTTTTTTTCTTTTTTTCTTCCACCCCTCCTCCCCCATTCTAGAGATGGCTACTATTAGACACAAGTAGACATATATGTGTGTGTGTGTGTGTGTGTGTGTGTGTGTGTGTGTGTGTAATTATTCTATACGTTTATTTATCATTTCTTTCTCTGGATGCAGATAGTGTCATTCTTCATATGTTCTTTATAGCTAATTTAGGTATTTAAGTCAAAATAACTTCTTCATTGAAAGTCACTCTTAAAGCAATATTACTGTTATGGTAATTTTGCTGGACCATACTGCTTCTTCTAACCTATGCTATATACTTTAAAAAACAAACTGGACTATGCCTTGTCTCCAATAAACACTCTATGCTTTCCTCTGCACTTTGCCAATATATTTCCTCATACTTGGAATTCTGTATTGCACTCCTTCAGGGTATATCTTCTTCAGGAAGTGTTCCCTGATTGTCTCTAGCCAGCAATGACTTTTCTCCCCTTAGATTTCACACAACACTTTGATATATTCAGGTATAATTTGTATTCAGTTATTTGTGTATAGGTTATATAATCTCTATTGGACTATAAGCTCCATGAGGGCAGGGACCATGTTTTTAGTCAAACATTTTATTTGACCTAGTTCCCTGAATAATGCTTTAGGCATTTTAGGAAGCAGTGTGACACATTATGTGGAATATTGGACCTGTACCTAGGTTCAAATCTCACCTTAGACAATTATTCTCGTCAAGTTACTTAAACTCTCTCAGCCTTGGTTATCTTATCAGTAAAATATTACAAGCATTATTAAATGCTTGCAGTTTTTTTTCTTGTTGAGGAGACCAAATATGATAATGTATAAAAATTCTTTGCAAACTTTAAAGGCTATATAGGTGTCAGATCTTCTAAATGTTAGTTAATTTGAATGGGATTGGTTTTGTCACTTCTATGGCATTCACATATTACCAAGGACAAAATGATAATGAAGTGTTTTCATTCTATTTAGTGAAGGTCAGATATGGTAAATGGTAAAAGTGTTAGTCAGTGGATTGGGGTTTGAATCCTGGCCCTGAAACTTAGAAGCTTTGTGATTTTGGGTAAGTCATTTAACATTTCTGATCACTTGGACAAAATGATCTCAAAGGTTATTTTCAGCTCCAAGTCCATGAACTCAGGAGTCTCTTTTCAAAAGATGAAGAAGCTGAAGCCAAAGATCATAGACTTAGTGACAAAGCAAAGGCTAGAATGTGGTTCCCAAACTTTTAAGTAAGGGATATTTGCATAAACACTTTACTGCTGCTGAAACATTTATGGAATGCTATTAGTGAACTATATTTCAGATTCCTAATTACTTTTCATAGCAAACTGTAAAGCATTCTAGTAAGAATGTAAACCTTTCAGGAAAGGGTCTGGTTTACTAGGAACAAAAACAAAATAACATTAACTCCTATTTGTAAATTTCTTTACACATTTCAAATTCATATTCATTCATTTAAAAAAAAATCTTTCTATCAACCTTGTGAGTAAAGGGGCAGACATTATTTCCATTTTACAAGTGAGGAAACTGAGATTCCTAGGAGAAGATGGACTGGAATCCAGGTACTTATTCCACTATTCCAAACTGCTGGGCTACAACTGGTGATGAGAAATAACCCATTTAAAGCTTTTGCAAATATGAAAATTGGACAGGATGCATTTAAACAAAACCACTCAGCCTAGGAAATCTTCTCTGCTCTATAGAAACTGAGAAACCACTCCCTTTACTACTGAAATTGTAGTCATCTCCAGGGTGGAATATGACATTTCCCTAGCAGTGAAAATAATAATACTCACAGAGGGAGAAAGAAAGGAGATAATCATGAGTGAGGATAATTTCCCCAGTGAATTTAGGCTGGAAAATGGAGTGACTTTGACTTTGGATTTGGCCAGAATATTCAGCTCACTGTGCTGGGACAGGAAGAGGCAGAGCAGGGAGATTGCTGGTGATTACACAGCCATTCTAGAGAAGTGTCATTTAAGGCTTGTTGGCAAGCTCAGGGGGAAAGAGTGCCACTTCCTGGATTACCAACTAAAATGCCATGTAGGACTCAGGAGTTCCTGGCCCAGAAGGCACTTTCTCCAAATGCTGAAAAGTAACAGGTGGCACCTTGGTGGATTTTGGTGTGACGCCAAATTGTGAAGGATCAGCCAACTCCCTTCTCTGCCCCAATCCCTGACAAATGATGAGGTCAGGTGAGAGAGGTATTTTGCATGTAGAAAATGACCTTTTTTAAAATTAGCAACAGAATTCTGCTTTTACTATTCAGGTAGATCCATTTCGAAATTTGTATACAAACCAAATTGTATCTAAGTGCAATTAGTATGCACATGTATAACCTATATCTCATTGTTTACAGTCTCAGGGAGTGGGGAGGGGAAGAAGGAAGGGAGGGACAGAATTTGGAACTCAAAACTTTAAATAGCAATGTTAAAAAATGCAATTGATAAAGGGTGTTTAGTGAAATGTTGTCAACTGTAGCATATGATAAATAAGGAACCATAAATAAAAGGAGTAAAGAATACCATCAGGGAAAAATGATTCTTTGGTAAAAGTAGATAAGCTGGTCATGTGGGTAGTGAGAATGAGGGCTGGACAGCCCATGAGCCCCTACAATAGAATCAAGAGTAATGGCTCTCCAGAAGACTTGGCTTCAAATCTTGTTTTTGACATTTACTGCTTTCGAGACCATGGACAAGTTACTTACCTTCCCTGGGCCTCAATTTCTTCCCCTTGAAGGCCATTAAGGTCTCTTCAAACTCTAGATTTAGCCTCCTATCATCCTATCCTAGTACTGATAAGATAAAGGGAGGATGTAATGAAGTATATTGGGTGGACAAGAGTTACACAGGATGGACAGGTTATGACCTACCTCATCGTAAGGAACATTCCCATGTGTAATACAGATTACAGGTGCATATGAATATTTAAATTTTGTGAAGAATTCAGCATGAGCTTGGGATTCTTCCATAGATTTTAGCCCAAAATGCAAATTAAAATCTTACATATGCAAAAGGAAGACAGTTATTTCCTATTTTACCTGTCCCTCAACTTTCATGCAAGGCCAACTTTGTGCATTGGAAGAACAGACAGAAGTCTTGGTAGTCTGATTCGAAGGATACTACAAGAATCTATATGACCCAAATGTGTCTTTCAACTCTTCACAATGGATTGAAATGAATAATGATAATACTGCTAATTAGTATAGTGCTTTAAAGGTTGCAAAATGCTTTCTATAATTTGTTGCCTCACAAAAACTTTGTGGAGTAGGTACAATAAGTATTATTCCCATTTTACAGATGAGGAGACATAGGCTCAGAGCTATGACTTGGCCATGCTAATATAGCTAGTAAGTAAAAATGAAGGATTTCTGTGTATCTGGCACCATTCTGGATAGTTGTATTCATTGTAATTCCTTAAAATATACAGCTATCTATTATTATCTATCATATATATCATTCTATGTTCAATCACATTCTGAGCTTATAGGATCATATAATATTGGTTGGAGGGGACTTTGAGATCATCTCGTTCAACTCACTCATTTAACAGATAAGGAGACTGAGACTCAGGAAAGTTAAGTGAAATCACAGAGATGGTCAATGGCAAACTGAAACCTATGTTATCTGACTCCAAACCCAAACTTTAAGGCCAGGAGAATATTCTTCTGCCCAGAGTGATGATCTTCCACACTTGATGAGTACTGAAAGAAATTCCAAGTTCAGAGAATCAAGGGGTTGAATGTTCTTATAATAAAGGTCACAGACTTTGTGTCTCTTCCATTCTGGTTGTTACTGTTTGGTTGTTGTCCTTTATTCTCAAAGAGGACAAAAATGACATCACTATGTTAGAGTCAAGTTACAATGCATCTGACTGTGGCTGATCAGACCAAAGTGAACTCAGAACGCTCTACCACAGGTCAGGCACAAATAGTTCACATGAACATTTGGGGTGGATTTTCTAAATTTGCGCATCTCATGTTTCTTTTGAACTGCTTCAGTTCTGCTTTGCTTACAGAGCACAGCACCTTCTCTGATAAAACAGTCAAGGACTTTGTGTCTCTACCATTCTATACTCAAACTGTATGAAGTTGAACACTTAGTAAAAATGGAACCCCTCCCTGCTAAATCTGAGTGTATTTTTTCTATACCCGGGCATTTATGTGGCATCATAGTTAGAAAAATGGACTTGGAGACAGTGAGCTCTAGGTTCAAATCCTGCCTAGATACATATTGTGTTTCTGTGCAAGTCACTTAACCTTTGCCTCCGTGTCCTCACCTGAGAAATGGGGATAATAAAAGCACCTGTTTCATGGGGTTTTCTTGTGAGGATCAAACAATATAGCACATATTAAATACTTTGCAGACCTTAAACCACTTCATAAATTCTAGCTGCTAATATTGTTATTGTTACTATCATTATTAATAGTACATAATGCTAAAATTTTAGATATTTTAATGTCCACATTTTGGACTAAGCCTTTGCAGTTTGTTTGTTTGAAGTTGTAGACATAGTATTTTTATTTATTTATTTCTACAGTAGATATATACCACCTGTGAAAGGGCTAGGTAAATAGTGGACACTTGAAAATGATTGACACAGATGATGCATATGTAAGCATGTAAGCAGGGCTTTGCTTGGAGCATGCTGAATCACCTAAGATGGAGGGCCCAGCATCTGGATGTGCAAAGCCAAACCTCGATTACATGTGAAATTGATGTATGTGTTTCTCTATGTATCTATTTTGCAATAATTATAAGTCTATCTATCCTCATGTGTATGTATGATTTATGTAGCAATATTATCTAAAAAATTTGACACTGAAATATTTTTGATTTCTAAGATTTATGTGCATGGATTAAATAGATAAATCACCAAAGAAAATCTATTACTAGACAGTATACATGTAATCATAGGTTACAACAACTTTTCAACCTTTTGGCCAATCTGAGATCATTTCTGTTCTGCTATAGTCTGGTCTGCGTATGAAATGGGAAAAAACTGTGCATTCCCCAAAGCTTGGAATTCAGGCTATAGTAGTAATGGTACAAAAGTTTAAAAGAGAATAGTTTGCCCTACTTATTACATGTTTCCATTTATTTTGTTTAGTTAAAAAAAAACACCTTCCATACCCTTAGATTCTCATATGCAAATAAAACATCTACACAATAGCAATTTTTCTAAGTATTTTCAATTAAAGTCCTCCTTACAATTGTAATCATATAATTCCTAAGACTCATTGTATTGGGAAGTGATAATTTACAAACTTAACTTCTTTTATTTATAGATAGGAAATGTTACTCATGTCCTCCCTTTTTATTTATGAAGAAATGGGCTGTGATGTTTATTGATATTTTTTAAAAAGAGCTGTTGTTTATTCTAAGTCTAATTCCATTGGGGAAAACAAAAGTCATACAGTGGATAGAATCCTTTGGAGTCAGGAAGACCTGAGTTCAAATTCTACCTTAGATACTTAGATACTTATTAGCTGAGTGATTCTGGGCAAATCACTTAATATCTCTTAGTCTCTGTTCTCTCATTTGTAAAATGAAAGTAAGAAGAGCAGAGTTGCTCAAATGAGGTAATACATGTAAAGTGCTGAGAAACCCTTGAATTGCTATATAAATGTTGAGCAGACAAAATTATAATAGATCTAATCTATCTAATATTATAAGTTATTACCTCATAGGATAGTTGTGCGGGTAAAATGAGGCACATGTAAAACACCTTACAAAGTTTACAGCATTAATATCATTATCATCATTGTTGTTATTATCTACTATATGTATGCACGAAAAATCTTGTGCTAGTCACTGAGGGGGATACAACAGAATGTAGCCTTAAGTCAGAGAGTGTCTTCCATTTTGTATCTGTATCCTTAGTGCCTTCTGCAAAGTAAGTGTTCAATAAATGCTTGTTAAATTGAATTTAATGAATACGCTACAGACCATGAATCCTTCAGATAAAAAAGATTCAACGCATGCAAAATAAATTGAATAATAACTTCTAGTGCTAAATAGAGTGATTAGCATCATGATTTTAATTTCTATCATTGCTGAGGTAAATCTCTTCAAAAGTAACCCAGTATGAGCAAAGGCACACCAAACTAAGATACAAATAGTACTCGGAAAAAGAAATGCCATCACTTTCGGCATTGTTGTGTCCCAAGTGCCATGCTTGCCACATTACCCAAATGAAAAGGCATCAGAAATCATCTGGCAGCAGCCCAGGAAAGATGAGGGTAACCTGGACAAACAATTGTAAAAAATCCTTTTTCTAGAGATGCCCAAATCCACTGGTGGAAAATGATGGGAAAAGAAGGCATACCAGCAGCTAACAGTTCTTAACCTATAATCTGGGAACTTCATGTTACTGTTATTGTTTTAATAGTTGATAAGTGTATTTTAATATAATTGGCTTCCTTTGTACTTCTAAGTATTTTATTTTATGCATTTAAAAACAGTATTCAAAGAAAGGCTCCATACCATAGATTTCACCAGACTGCCACAGGAATACTGTATGTTCATAACACAAAAAACAGTTAGGAATCCCTGTGAGAAGTTCTAATAATTAGATTATTTTATTGGAGGTAAAGTGAGTGCTATTTGAGTGAATGTTAATCACAACAGAACAACTCTATTTCTTCTATAATAGGTGGTCATTTTAACCTTTAATTAGAAACACTGAGTGACATTTGATTTCAAGGTTGTTTTTTCCAGATCAGGAAACATATTAGTGGTGGTGATGCAAGTTAACATGGAAATTGTTACTCACAGCCATCAGTTCAGAAATAATCTGAAATGAAGTATTTTACAGCCAAAATTCTTTTGATTAGGTAAACTCAAGACTAAAAGCTGTGCCACAATTTAGATGCTGCAAGGAATTTGCTTTTTTTTAGGAATTTTATGTGCCATTTTGGAAAATAGCTACTTAAAATACTTAATATATGTGTGTGTGTGTGTGTGTGTGTGTATGTGTATATATACACACACACACACATACTATATATATATATATATATATATATATATATATATATATCATAAACTACTTAAAGGCAATTAAATATTTCCTTAAAATATTTAAGATGAAAAATAAATTCAGAATTATAAATTCATTTTATAATTACCAAAGTAATTCATTTTTTAAAAATAAAAAGGTACAATTCATTTATACATGTAGAAAAGAGTGAATAGAATTTTTTGACATTAACACTCCATTTCCCCTTACATATACACATACCAACTATAACACAATTTAGTAACTGGATGCCAAAATAATGACATAGATAAGTCTTGTTACTTACTTATTAGATGGTATGTTTAATGGGCATGCACAAGGTTGACAGTCATCAGTGGTTCCTTTAGTTGGATCACCATAGAAACCAGGAAGACATCTATTGCAATACGGACCACCTGTGTGGTCTTTGCATCCCTGATGGGGAAAAATATGTTAGAGTTGATAATATAGGTGGCAAAAATCATCAAACTAGAGTTCCAAATGGATCTATTAAATCACCTAGTCTGTACCCTGCCAGAGAAAAAAGAAATTAACTTATGTATTCAATAGTTAATACTACAGCAATAAAACAGTACAGGCATGAAAATTAATATTGAAGTTAGAAATGATAATTTTGTCATAATAATAACTTTTTCTTTAAAAAATTACATCCATCCATTATTTTCTTCCATTATACAAATTTCCATTTTATTCAGTTTTGGTCATTTATATTAAGGCAATGAATTGGTTAGAGAGGGTTTACTTACATATAGGCTTGAATAGAACATTTATCAAATTATAATTGCATATTGCAATGATGATTTCACTTATGTTTAGGCAGCTAGATTGTGCAGTGGAGAGAGCACTGGGCTTAGAATCAGGAAGATTCATCTTCCTGAGTTGACATCCAGCCTCAGACATTTACTAGCTGTGTGACCCTGGGAAAGTCCCTTAACTCTGTCTCAGTTTCCTCATCTGTAAAATGAGCTGGAGAAAGAAACAGCAAACACTCCAGTATCTTTGCCAAGGAAACCCCAAATGGGGTCATGAAGAATCAGACTCGACTGAATAATAACAACAGTATATTTTTATTGACAATGGAAGCTCAGACTATTTGTCCATGTAAAATAAGTTTCTAGAGAAGCAGCATTACATATTACCTATCTGAAAGTCAACACGCATTTATTAAGTCCTTATTACGTTCCAGGCACTGTGATAAGTGCTGGAAGCATCACTACCTTTTTTATCCTAAGTGTGGTTAGCTAACAATTCTTTATTTATGTAATGCTTTAACATACTGAAGAGGGGAGAAAAAATTTTACTTGAGGAAACAGAAAATTTTAGATACTTATGAAAAGAGAAGATGGTGATATGTAAAGAATGATGGAATATTGGAGTCAGAGTCAGGACATGGCAAAAATCAGTAAATTTTCTTAAAAAGCTAAATGAAAGCATCATGTTGTAGTTCAATTTTGCAGAAATTTATGGCTTTCAGTGGCATTTGCAGTGATTTATTTTAGAATGTGGATAAATCCTATGAAGAAATAAAAAATTTTGTTATGTTCTTAGTGAAGATCAAAATGTATGTGTTTTTGATAATACATAATCTTCAAGATGAGGTCACTAATGTACTCATCATTCAAGAGAGGAGAATTCCTAAAGTAAAACATCTTTTTAAAATTTAATGCCTTATATGGAGGTGCCTCCAAAGTAAAATTACAGTGCTATATAACAAATTGTCTTTAGATTAAGGTTGACACCACCTCAATATTTAATTGGACTATATGGGTCTAGAAACACTTCTGACATTGAAGCTGTCTGGGTGTTGAGGAGACAGAATTGCTGTCTGCCATTTTTTGTGTTGAAAAGCCATCCCTGAGTCATTCATCTCCACACTTAGGTTGGGAATTTATGGCTCATGGTTCATTGGGCATAGCATGATAGCAATGGGCAGGGGTAGGAGAGGCTTTTTCTTTTTTAGATTTGCTCCTTACCTTCTTTTCAAGTGTTCAAAATCAGTCCTGTGTCTAGGGCAAAAGGCAATAAACTTGAGAGAATGGCCACTTAAGGACAACATTATTAGAATATTTTTTGAAGAGCTGTATTATATTTACCTTTAAATCTATATGCATATATTTTTAAATTGATACTAGAGAGATTTTGTATCAACTTCACTTCTATTGGTTGACACATTTAATTATTTATTTAGCTTGTGCAAGTTAAGACAACTAATAATAATCAACAAGCATTTATTAAATGACTACTATGAGCCAAGTACTGGGGACATAGAAAAAAAGTGAGAGAAAATGTGCCCTTGAGGAGCATACATTCTTCTAGGCTAGGGAAGAAAAATCATATGCAAGGAATCAGATTTTTAAAAATTCTATGCAAAATAAATGCAAAGTAATTGTGGTGCATGGAGGGTGACTAACATTAACATTTGGGTGATCAGGAAAGGCTTTCTGTTAGGGAGCTCCTGAACTGAGCATTGAAGGGTGCTAGAGACTTCAAGATGGAGATATATATATATATATATATATGAGAGAGAGAGAGAGAGAGAGCGAGCGCATTTTCAGAATGTAGGGCAGCTTCTGAAAAGGAAGAGGCAGGAGGAGTGCTGTCTAAATGGAATACTAAGTAGGCCAATTTGTGTCTGTGTATAATGCGTAGTCAGCCTCAAAAGATAGGTTGCAGCCACATTGTAAAGGGCTTAGAGGGAGTTACTGATGTTTCTTGAGCACTTAGACTTGTGTTTTCAGAATATCAATTTATTAGTTAAGGATGGATTGTAGAGAGGAGAGACTGCAGAGTCTCTGTGGGTAGAGTGTACTGGATGCAGGGAAACTAATTAGTAGGCTATTGCAGTACTCCAGGTGATAAGTGATGAAGATAGTTAAAGATTTAGGTGGAATAAGGGTAACAGCTAAGGAGAGGGGGCCCAGGGAAGCATTATTCAGAGGACTCTGAAGCCCTATCCTTTGACCAGTGGGAATTGGGATAATTTTATTGACCTCCAAAAGTAATAATTTATTATAATAATTAGATGAGTCCATATACAGGTATGTACTCTTTAAAAGAAATGTAGACGTAAGCCTATGTTGAGATAACCCCTCCTAGAGAGCAGCTCCCTCATTTTATAGCAGAGGAAAATAAAACCCCCCAAGGTTAAATAATTTGCCCAAGGTCAAATGGGTAGTGACAGAGCCCAGATTCAAACCCAGGTTCTCTGACTTCAAATCCAACATTCCTTGCACTTCACTGTAATTAGTAAATCAAAAGGTTTATAGAGTCCCAATGAAGTATTTTGAAAATGGTCTTTGGAATCAACAGTATTCTTTCTCTGCTTTTGTTGTTGTTCAGTCATTGCAGTCATATCCAACTCTTCATGACTCCATTTGGGATTTTCTTGGCCAAGATGCTAGAGTGGTTTGACATTTCCTTCTCCAGCTCATTTTATAGAAGAGGAACTGAGGCAAACAAGGTTAAGTGACTTGCCCAGGGCCACACAACTAGTAAGTGTCAAATTTGAACTCAACTCTTCTTCTCTCTAGGCCCAGGACTCTAACTGCTGAACCACCTAGATGCCTCCTTTTCTCTGCTTAAATAGCCCATTTTAAAAGCTCACTTGAAAACGTGGCTAATTGAGAGTCCCAGTTTATTTTGCATTTTTTTCACTTCTAATTGTGAAATCAGATAAATAGGGAAATAGCATAGACCAACTTCTCAGATCCTTTGAATACCATATTATAGGCAACAATAATGAGATAATGTAGAAACAATCTAGAAAATTCAACTTTCCTTATGATTGCAGTAACAATGTAGTGGCCTGCTCTTACTGAAATGGACATCAATACTGGAAAAGGATGAATTGCTAACCAAACCTCAGGCAAAAGGTATTTCCAGATCTCCCTAGACCTATCAAAATATCCATCACAGATATTAATGGAAGAATGAGAAGTGAGGATATCATCTTCCTGTGTGGATAGTTTGAGGCTCTGAAAGGATCCTGAGTTACTCTGATAGTAGTTAAAATGGTTTTTTTATATGGGCCTGATCTAGGCTTTGATCTGAAGTCATGAGTACATTTTAGTTCATTTCCAAACATATTTCAAAGCGGGGAAAAAGCAGCCTATCAGTAAACTGTCTCTCTCTCATGGAAAAAGCCATCATGAATAATGATAAGAATCCAAAAGGCTGTGTAAATCTTGACTGTAAGAATACCTTTGATGTGAAACATTTCTTTTTCTGAGTACTCAAACATTGGTCTGTGGATAACACCAGAAATCTAATGATCCAAATCGAATAGCAGCATTTAGCTAGGCGGAATGAATTCTCTACACCTTCATTTTACTTAAAGGGTTCTTAAAAGTCATGTGAAAATGCCCTAATGAAATGCCCCTTGCTTTCTTTTTCTGTACACTATGCTCAATTTTCCCCACGCATGCTAAACTTCCATCTCTACCTTCTATCATGAATTACCTTGGAGTTTGTCCTCTTTTTTGGGATAGCCAATTGTAGTTGGCACTACCAGTCATTGGTCTAGATCACACCAAGAGAACTCTTGCCCTGTTTTATTGTCTTTTTTTTAAAAAAAATTATTAATTAAATTTATTTTTAGTTTTCAACATTCACTTCCACAAGATTTTGAGTTCCAAATTTCTCCCCATTTCGTTCCTCCCCTTCCCCTAATCTGCCCACCCTTCTATCTCTCCCTATCTTCTCTTATCCCCTTCCCCTTCAATTTTCCTGTAGGGCAGGACACATTTTTATACCCCATTGGCTGTATATCTTATTTCCCAGTTGCATGTGAAAACAATTTTTTTAACATTTGTTTTTAAAACTATGGGTTCCAAATTTCCTCTCTTCTTCTCTCCCTACCCACTCTCATTGAGAAAGCAAGCAACTCAATTCGGGTTATACATGTGTAGTCACGCCAAACACTTCCATAGTAGTCATGTTGTGAAAAACTAAGTATATTTCCCTTAATCCTACCCCACCCCCCACTTATTCTATTTTCTTTTTTGACCCTGTCACTCCTTAGAAGTGTTTGTTTTTGATTATCCCCTCTGCCAATCTGCCCTCCCTTCTATCATCCTCCTGCTCTCTTGTCCTCTTCCCCCCCTATTTTCCTGTAGGGTAGGACAGATTTCCATGCCCAATCAAGTGTCTATGTTATTTCCTCCTTAAGCCAAATCCAATGAGAAGAAGATTCACTCATTCCCTCTCACCTTCCCCTGTTTCCTCTCCACTGCAAAAGCCTTTTCTTGTCTGTTTCACGTGAGATAATTTACCCCATTCCACCTCTCCCTTTCTCCTTCTCCCAGTATAATCCTCTCTTACCCCTTAATTTTATTCTCCAGATATCACCCCTTCATCTTCAACTCACCTTGTGCCATCTATCTATCTATCTATCTATCTATCTATCTATCTATCTATCTATCTATCTATCTATCTATCTATCTCTCTCTCTCTCTCTCTCTCTCTCTCTCTCTCTCTCTCTATCTATCTATCTATCTATCTATCTATCTATCTATCTTTCTATCTATCTATCTACCTATCTACATACATATAATTTCTCCCTCCAGCTACCCTAATACTGACAAAGGTCTCATGAGTTACAAATATCATCTTTCCATGCAGGAATGTAAACAGTTCAACCTTAATAAGTCTCTTGCAATTTCTCTTTCCTGTTTACCTCTTCATGTTCCACTTGAGTCTTGTATTTGAAAGTCACATTTTCTACTCAGCTCTATTCTTTTCATCAAGAATGCTTGAAAGTCCTCTATTTCACTGAATTTCCATTTTTTCCCCTGAAGGATTATACTCATTTTTGCTGGGTAGGTGATTCTTGGTTGTAATCCTATCTCCTTTGCCCTCTGGAATATTATATTTCATGTCCTGCTAAATCTTGTGTTATCCTGATTGTGTTTCCACAATACTTGAATTGTTTCTTTCTGGCTGCTTGCAATATTTTCTCCTTGACCTGGGAACTCTGGAATTTGGCTACAGTATTCCTAGGAGTTTTCTTTGGGGATCTCTTTCAGGAGGTGGTCAGTGGATTCTTTCCATTTCTATTTTGCCCTCTGGTGCTAAAAAATTAGGGCAGTTTTCCCTGATAATTTCTTGAAAGATGATGTCTAAGCGATTTTTTTTTTAACCATGGCCTTCAGATAGTGCAATCATTTTTAAATTATCTCTCCTGGATCTATTTTCTGGGTCAGTTGTTTTTCCAATGATATATTTCATGTTGTCTTCTATTTTTTTCATTCTTTTGATTTCGTTTTATAATGTCTTGATTTCTCATAAAGTCATTAGCTTCCTTTTATTCCATTCTAATTTTTAGGAACTTGTTTTCTTCAGTGAGCTTTTGGACTTCCTTTTCCATTTGGTCAGTTTTGCTTTTGAAGGCATTCTTCTCCTCATTGGCTTTTTGGACCTCTTTTGCCGTTTGTGTTAGCCTATTTTTTAAGGTGTTATTTTCTTCAGTATTCTTTTGGGTCTCCTTTAGCAAGCTGTTTACAAATTTTTCATGATTTTCTTGTATCACTCTCATTTCTCTTTCCAGTTTTTCCTCTACTTCTCTTACTTGTTTCTCAAAATCCCTTTTGAGCTCTTCCATGGCCTGGGACCAATTCATATTTTTCTTGGAAGCTTTGGATGTAGGTGCTTAGACTTTGTTGTCTTCTTCTGGTTGTATGTTTTGCTCTTCTGTGTTAAAAAAGAAAGATTCTATTGTCTGACTTTTTTTTTTTTGCACCTTTGCTCATGATCCCAGCTCATTACTTAAGTTATAAACTCTCTGTTAAGGTAAGGGTCTACTTCCAGTATGCAGAATGTATTGTCCCAAGCTTTAGGGGGTTTGTGCAGCTGTTTTCAGAGATACTTCTAGGGACCTGTAAATTTTTAGTTCTTGCAAGGTGGTATGATCAAAGGTGAGGTGTTTCCTCTTTTCCTTGCCTATGCTCTGGTCTATGAGTGACACAAGCACTCTTTTCTGCCTTGGAACTGTGAGGAGACTTTCTTCTCCATAACCACTACAAGCTCCACCACACCAGTGCTCCTTCTTGCCTTAGGACCACCACCCAGAACTGTGACCCAGACCCAAGAAGGGGCAAAACAAGAGAATCCTTCCTCAGCACTAGCAAAGAAATCCCTGCAATCC
Organism: Phascolarctos cinereus; assembly: GCF_003287225.1. Taxonomy (NCBI): domain Eukaryota; kingdom Metazoa; phylum Chordata; class Mammalia; order Diprotodontia; family Phascolarctidae; genus Phascolarctos; species Phascolarctos cinereus. The sequence goes on from NW_027555958.1 coordinate 127,748,660, forward strand.
CCCTCTGATCAGCCATTTGATTCCCCCTTAGTCTGTGGGCCAGAAGCTCAGGAAGCTGACTCAGCCCCACGACCACGCTCAGGGACTGGGGCTGGGACCCACCTTCTCTCTCACCGCAGTCACAGACTTTTCCTACTAACCTTCTAAGTTGTCTTAGGCATTTGTGGGTTGAGAAGTCTGGAAACTGCCATAGCTGCCCATGATTTAGTCCTCTGAGGCTGCTCCAGGTTCACTGAGGCCTGTTGTGCCCCTGCACCCACGCTGAACTGTGTTCCTTTCCCTGCCCGGAGCAATATACCTTTCCGATCAACCATCCAGGTTCTCTTGGGCTGGAAATTTGTTTCACTCTCTCTTTTTGTGGGTTCTGCAGCTTTAGAATTGGCTTAGAGCCATTTTGTACAGGTATTTGGAGGGGTTAGGGGGAGAGCTCAAGTAAGTCATTGCTTTTACTCTGCCATCTTGGCTCCACCCCTCTTGCCCTGTTTTCATGATGAACAGTCTCTCTAAGCAGTGGGCTCCAACAAATTTTTAACTGGGAAATCCAATGGCTTTCTCTCAGTACTCATTCTACTTGGCCTGTCTTCAGTTTTGCCCCTGTTGATCATCCCTTTCTCCTAGTAACTTTCTCTTTCCTTGACTTCCATGATACCATTCTATCTCTCAGTTCTCTTTCTACTTTTATGATTACTTCCTTTTTTATTTTTAAAAAATTTTTTAAATTTATTTTGATTTATCAACAATCACTTCATTATGCTTTTTAGCTGAAAATTTTTCTCCCCTTCCTCCCCCCACCCTCCCCAAGACATGCACAATCTGATATAGGCTTTACATTTACATACCTATTAAACATATTTTCACATTAGTGAAGTTGTAAGTAAAAATTAAAACCAATAGGAGGATGCATCAGAAAGATGAAGCAAAACTTAACAGCAGGTAAAAATAAGTGATAGCAATTCGACTTCCATAGTTCTTTCTTTGGATGTGGACAGCATTTTCCATCCCGAGGCCTCTGGAGATGTCTTAGATCCTTGTAATGCTGAGAAGGGTTCAGTTTAACAATATTAGTCATTGCATAACGTGGCTGTTATTGTGTACAAAATCCTCTTGGTTCTGCTCACTTCACTCAGCATCAGACCATGTAAGTCTTTCTAGGTTTTTCTGAAGTCAGCCTGTTCATCATTTCTTATAGCACAATAGTATTCCATTACATTCATATACCACAACTTGCTCAGCCATTCCCCAATTGATGGGCATCTCTCAATTTCCAATTCTTTGCCACCACAAAAAGAGCTGCTATGAATATTTTTGTACATGTGGGTCCTTTTCCCATTTGTTTGATCTCTTTGGGATATAGCCCTAGAAGTGCTATTGCTGGATCAAAGGGTATGCACATTTTTGTAGCCCTTTGGGCATAGTTCCAAATTGTTCTCCAAAATGGTTGGATCATTTCACAACTCCACCAACAATGTATTAGTGTTCCAATTTTCCCACATCTTCTCCAACATTTATCATTTTCCTGTTTTGTCATGTTGGCCAATCTGATAGGTGTGATGTGGTACCTCAGAGTTGTTTTGATTTGCATTTCTCTAATCAATAATGATTTAGAGCATTTTTTCATATGACTATAGATGGCTTTAATTTCTTCATCTGAGAACTGTCTGTTCATATCCTTTGACCATTTATCAATTGGGGAATGGCTTGTGTTCTTATAAATTTGTCTTAATTCTCTATATTTTAGAAATGAGGCCTTTATCAGAGAGACTGGTTGTAAAAATTCTTTCCCAATTTTCTACCTTCCTTCTAATCTTAGTTGCATTGGCTTTGTTTGTGCAAAAACTTTTCAATTTAATGTAATCAAAATTATCCATTTTGCTTTTCATAATGTTCTCTATCTCCTGTTTGGTCATGAATTCTTCTGTTCTCCATAGATCTGATAGGTAAACTATTCCTTGTTCTCCCAGTTTACTTATGGTATCAGCCTTTATATCTAAGTCATGAACCCATTTTGACTTTATTTTGGTATATGGTGTGAGATTTGGGTCTATGCCTAGTTTCTGCCATACTCTTTTCCAGTTTTCCCAGCAGTTTTTTTCAAAGAGTGGGTTCTTATCCCAGAAGCTGGGGTCTTTGGGTTTATCAAATAATAGATTACTATAGTCATTGACTACTGTGTCTTGCATATTTAACCTATTACACTGATTCATCTCTCTGTTTCTTAGCCAGTACCAAGCAGTTTTGATGATTGCTGCTTTATAATACAATTTAAGATCTGGAATTGCTAGGCCACCTTCCCCTGCATTTCTTTTCATTAGTTCCTTTGATATTCTGGACCTTTTGTTTTTCCAAATGAATCTTATTATTTTTTCTAATTCTAAACAATATTTTGTTGGTAGTTTGATTGGTATGGCACTGAATAAGTAAATTAGCTTAGGTCGGATTCTAATTTTTATTATATTAGCTCGGCCTACCCATGAGCACCTGATGTTTTTCCAATTATTTAGATCTGATTTTATTTGTGTGAAAAGTGTTTTGTAATTGTGTTCCTAGAGTTCCTGGGTTTGTTTCGGAGGTAGACTCCTAAATATTTTATAATGTCTACAGTAAGTTTAAATGGGATTTCTCTTTCTATCTCTTGCTGTTGGGCTTTGTTGGTAATATATAGAAATGCTGATGATTTATGTGGGTTTATTTTATAGCCTGCAACTTTGCTAAAGTTGTTTATTATTTCAAGTAGTTTTTACTTGATTCTCTAGGATTCTCTAAGTATATCATCATGTCATCTGCAAAGAGTGATAGCTTTGTTTCTTCTTTGCCTATTCTAATGCCTTCAATTTCTTTTTCTTCTCTTATTGCTAAAGCTAAGGTTTCCAGTACAATATTGAATAACAGTGGTGATAATGGACATCCTTGTTTCACCCCGATCTTATTGGAAATGCTTCTAGCCTGTCCCCATTACATATAATGCTTGCTGAAGGTTTTAGATAATGCTATTTATTATTTTAAGGAAGACTCCATTTATACCTATGCTTTCTAGTGTTTTTAATAGGAATGGGTGTTGTATTTTATCAAAAGCTTTTTCTGCATCTATTGAGATGATCATGTGGTTTCTGTTGGTTTTGTTGTTGATATGCTCAATGATGCTGATAGTTTTCCTAATATTGAACCAACCCTGCATTCCTGGTATAAATCCTACCTGGTCATAGTGTATTATTCTTGTGATAAGTTGCTGCAATCTACTTGCTAGTTTTGTTTAAAATTTTTGCATCTATATTCATTAGAGAAATTGGTCTATAATTTTCTTTCTCTATTTTGACTCTTCCTGGTTTAGGTATCAACACCATATTTGTATCATAAAAAGAATTTGGTAAGACTCCTTCTTCACCTATTTTCCCAAATAGTCTATATAGTATTGGAATTAATTGTTCTTTAAATGTTTGATAGAATTGCATGTAAATCCATCTGGCCCTGGAGATTTTTTCCTAGGGAGTTCATCAATGGCTTGTTCAATTTCTTTTTCTGAGATGGGGTTATTTAAGTATTTTACTTCCTCTTCAGTTAATCTGGGCAATTTATATTTTTGTAAATATGTATCCATTTCACTAAGATTGTCAAATTTGTTGGCATATAGTTGGGCAAAATAATTCCTAATTATTGTTTTAATTTCCTCTTCCTTGGTGGTAGCTTCCCTTTTCATTCTTGATACTAGTAATTTGGTTTTCTTCTTTCTTTTTTTTAATTAAATTAACCAAAGGCTTATCTATTTTATTGGTTTTTTCATAAAACCAGCTCTTAGTTTTATTTATTAGTTCAATAGTTTTCTTAATTTCAATTTTTTAATTTTTCCTTTGGTTTTCAATATTTCTAATTTGGTGTTTAGTTGAGGATTTTTAATTTGTTCTTTTTCTAGTTTTTTTAGTTGTATGCCCAATTCATTAATCTCCTCTTTTTCTATTTTATTTATGTAAGCATTTAGAGATATAAAACTTCCCCTAAGAACTGCTTTCGCTGCATCCCATAGGTTTTGGTATGTTGTCTCATTATTGTCATTCTCTTGAATGAAATTATTGATTGTTTCTATGATTTGTTGTTTGACCCAATCATTTTTTAGGATTAGATTATTTAGTTTCCAATTATTTTTTAGTCTATCTTTCCATGGCCCTTTATTACATATAATTTTTATTGCATCATGATCTGAAAAGGATGCATTTAATATTTCTGCCTTTCTGCATTGGATTGTGAGGTTTTTATGCCCTAGTACATGGTCAATTTTTGTGTATGTGCCATGTACTGCCGAGAAAAAAGTATATTCCTTTCTATCCCCATTCAGTTTTCTCCAGAGGTCTATCATACCTAACTTTTCTAATGTTCTATTCACCTCCTTAACTTCTTTCTTGTTTATTTTGTGGTTAGACTTATCTAGTGCCAGAGGGGGAGGTTCAGGTCCCCCACTAGTATAGTTTTGCTGTCTATTTCTTCCTGTAACTCCCTGAACTTCTCCTGTAAGAATTTGGATGCTATACCATTTGGTGCATATATGTTTAGTAATGATATTACTTCATTGTCTATGGTGCCTTTTAGCAGGATGTAGTTTCCTTCCTTATCTCTTTTGATTAGATCTATTTTTGCTTTTGCTTTGTCTGAGATCAGGATTGCTACCCCTGCTTTTTTACTTCAGCTGACGCATAATATATTCTGCTCCAGCCTTTTACCTTTACCCTGTATGTGTCACTCTTTTTCAAATGTGTTTCCTGTAAACAACATATTGTAGGATTATGGTTTTTAATCCATTCTGCAATCCATTTCCGTTTTATGGGAGAGTTCATCCCATTCACATTCACAGTTATGATTACTATCTGTGTCTTTTTCTCCATCTCTTTCCCCCCATTTATGCTTTTCTTTCTCCTTTTTCCTTTCCCCCTTCACTAGTGTTTTGCTTTTGACCACGCCTCCTTCAGTCCCTTCCCCCTTTTATTATCCCTTTCCCTTTTCTTCCCCTTTAGTCTTACTGCTTCTTCCCTCCCTTCTTCCCCCTCCCTTTCTTTCCCCCTCCCTTTTCTTTCCCCTTTTCCCTCCTACTGCCTATAGGGCAAGTTAGATTTCTATACCTAACTGATTATATTATGCCCTTCTTGAGCCAAATCTGATGAGAGTAAGGTTCAAACAATGCTCCCCCCCCTTCTTTCCCTCTGCTGTAATAGGATTTTGTGTCTTTTCCTGTAATGTAATTTACCCTTGTCTGCCTCCTCCTTTCTTAGTACATTTTCTAAGATCAGATTGATCCACTTATTTGGATCCATTTAACCCACTTGATTAGATTTTTTTTATCATTAAATCAAAGTCAACTAATATCCACCTCTTTATGTATACTCCTTTAACAAGGTGTAATAACAATACAGTTCTCAAGGATTGCAGGGGTTTAAACAGCCCCCTACCCTCATTAACAACATATTGTATCTTTCTGTCCCATTTACCTTTTTAAGTCCTGTACTTGAAGATCAAATTTTTTGTTGAGCTCTGGTCTTTTTATCAGGAAAGTTTGGAAGTCTCCTATTTCATTGAATATCCACCTCCTCCCTTGAAAAATGATGCTCATTTTTGCTGGGTAATTGATCCTTGGCTGCATTCCAAGCTCCTTTGCCTTGGAATATCATGTTCCATGCCCGTGGTCTTTTAATGTAGAAGCTGCAAGGTCCTGTGTAATCCCGACTGTGGTTCCATGATATTTAAATTGTTTCTTTCTGGCTGCTTGCAGCACCTTCTCTTTCATCTGGTAATTTTGGAATTTTGCTATTATATTCCTTTGTGTTGTCAATTTGGGATCTCTTTCAGGTGGTGATTCGGTGGATTCTTTCTATGGTTATTTTCCCTTCTGGTTCTAGGACTTGCGGGCAGTTTTCCTTTATGATTTCCTGAAAGATACAGTCCAGCCTCTTTTTTTCATCATGATTTTCACGTAGTCCAATAATTTTTAAATTGTCTCTCCTGAGATTTTCCAGGTCGGTTGTTTTACTGATGAGGTATTTTACATTTTCATCTATTTTTTCATTTTTTTGTTTCTGTTTGACTGATTCTTGCTCTCTCATAGAGACATTAGTTTCCATTTGTCCAATTCTAGTTTTTAACAGATTGTTTTCTTCTGTTAGTTTTTGTACTTCCTTCTTCAACTGGCCAATTGTGTTTTTTAGGGACTTTTTCTTCAGTGTACTCTTCTGTTAGTTTTTGTCCTTCCTTCTTCAATTGGCCAATTGTGTTTTTTAGGGACTTGTTTTCTTCAGTTTATTTTTTTTCCAATTGACCAATTGTATTTTTGAAGGACTCTTCTACCTCTGTCATTTGACTATTAAAATCCTTTTTGAGCTCTTCTAAGAAGGCTTTGTGGGCTTCAGACCAGTTCATATTCCCTTTTGTTGTTGCAGATGTGGGTTTGTTGACAATGTTGTCCTCTTCAGAATTTCTGTCTTGATCTTCACTCTTCTCATAATATGAATCTATGGTACGTTTCTTTTTACTCATGGTGTTTCTTTATTCCCTGGCCTTTCAAGAGATTGAGCTCTCGTGCTGGGGAACAGAGGGTACTGACCCAAGCTTTTTGTGTTGGGAGCCTAGATCTTGGTCTCTGGCTTTGTGTGCTGGGGCCTCTTATGCTGGCAATTGGAGGCTGTAGGTTTCTGGCAGCTTACCTGTGTTGGGCTGGAATCAGCAAGGCTGGAACTTTCAGGCAATTCTAGGTTGCCTGCTTTTCCTTTCCTTTAGCTTTCTTCAGCTCCTTTTAGATGGGTGCTGCAGGGTGTTTATCTGCCTGGGGCCCCTGCAGTGTTGTCTCCCTTTTCTGCTAATGCACTGGGAGATTCCTTTGGGTAGAGTGCGAGGCACCTGGTGGTTTTCTGAGCTGGTTTCCACCCGTTCCCCCACCCTCACTGAGGCACTCAGAGGTCCAGGTGTTGGTGTTTGCCTTCTACCACCTGGGCTTCAGGATTTCTTCACAATTGGAGGCTGCAGGGCTCTGACAGCTCACCTGGAGTTGGGTTGGAATCAGCAAGGCTGGGGCTTTAGGAAGCCTTTAGGAAGCCTTTATCTCCTTTCAGATGAATATGGCAGGGTACTTATCGACCTGGGGCCCCTTGTTGTTCTGCCTCCGTTATTTTTGCTGAGGCACTGGGAGACCCATTTGCTGGGCTGCTGCCCTGCAGCTCCCCATCTTTCTTCTAGTTCAGGTGTTCCAGGGTTTTTTTTCTGGGGTGATATTTTCTGAGTTTTCAGAGGTTGAATAGGGGAGAGTGAGAGTGACTACCTTTTCACTCCGACATCTTGGATCCTGGAAGCAGACCTGATTACTTCCTTTCAATCTCTTTTCTAGATCACCATTCTCATCCCACCCACTAATAGTGCACATCTCTGAAGGCTTTGTATTAGGGCCTCTTTTTTCTCGACACATTTTTCCTTGGTTATTTCTTTTGTACCTAAATGTTCAATTATTATAGCTATGTATTCAGTTCCTGAGTTATGTATATCTAGTCCTAATTCTCTCTCTGAAATCCAAACATACCTTACTACCTGCCTGTTGGACATTTCCTCCTGGACATTCCATGAACATCTCAAAATGAATATATTCAAAACAGAACCCATTATTTTTCTCTCCCAAGCCCATTCTTCCTCAGAACTTTTCTGTTTCTATTGAGGACACCACCACCCTTCCCACCATTCATGCATACCATTTTAAGGATGACAGATCTAAAGCTGGAAGGGATCTCAGAGGTCATTTAGTCCAACTTCTTCCTTTTGAGATCAAGAAATTGTGGCCCAAGGATATTGAGTGACTTGCCCAAGGTCACTCAGGAAGTGCCAAAGTCAGAATTCAAACCCTGTTCCTCTGACTTTGGAGTCAGGGCTCTTTCCTCAGAAAAACCTCAGAAACATTCTTCTTTTTTCTCCCTCAACCTCTTTATCCCATCCAATGCCAAGCATAACCAAGTGCAACATCTTTCTCACATGTCCCCTTCTCTCTATTCATACAGCCTCTGCCTTGATTCACAACATGATCACCTTAGCTGCTAAATTCATATTCCACAAAGATCTAACCACATCATTCTCCTAAAATAAACATTGGCTCCCTCCTGCCTCTAGGATAAAACATATACTTTTCAGCCTTTAATTTAGAGCCCTTCGTGATCTAGGCTCCTACCTCCCTTTCCAGTTGTAGTTCATGTTATTCCTCTATCCACACTCTCCAGTCTAGTCAAACTAACCTAACAGCTATCTTCCTTTGACAGTCCACCTCCTACTTCCTTGCCTTTGCACAAGTGTTCTCCCACGTCCAGAATGTACTTCCTCTTTTCCTCTGCCTCATGGAATCCCTAGATTCTTTCTAGGCATAGCTCAGGTGCCACTTTCTGTATTCTCACGTCCTTTTCTGATCTCCTTCAGTTGTTATGAATCTCTCCCACATGATATTACTTCTGCTTTCAAGTTTGTGTGTATATTTGTGATCCCATTTCATCCCTTCACTTAGAATGACAATTTTGTGAGGATACATCCTGATATACGATGCCTTGATGCTAGTAGGTGTTTAATATATATGTGTTAAATTATTCAACTTAATCTACCAGGAAGATTATATCAGATGCAGACTACCATCATGGATTAACTTTTAGAAGCGCTGAACCAGCTTTGAATTTTCATTATTAACCAATCCCTTTCCAACTAATTCTGCAAAGAATGTCCTGGGATCAATATTCTGAATTTGGTAATGTAATATTTTTATTTTAGTGAGGCAACATGGGGAGGTGGGCATATTACTGGGCTTAGAGTCAAGAGACCCGAGTTCAAATGATGCCTTTGGAACTTCCTAGTTTTGTGACAATAGACAATTTTAGGGCTGGGAGGAAGCTTAGAGTTCACCTAGTACAACCTCTTCATTTTATAAATGAGAATATTGAAGCCTACAGAGGCCAAGTGACCTGTCCAGATTCACAAGGTAATACATCTCTGAGTCAGGGTTCAAATCCAGGTTCTCTAACTCCAGATTCAAGTTTCTACCATGATCTTCTCTGAACCTCAGACTCATCTATAAAATGGAGACAATTATGGTTATACTTTCTATATTAAGATGTTGTGAGGAAGGTACTTGCCCTGTAAACCTTGAAGTACTATAGAAATGTTAGTAATTTTAATTCTTTGTAGGTTAGGGATGGGTATTTCCTATTGCATTTAAATGAGGCATTTAAAAGTACATCTTGGAATATTTTTTTCCTAAGGTATGTTTTAAAGACTTAGAGTATAATTAAAGTGAGAATGATTTAACGTTTCTATTCATGAAAAACCTACTGATCCACAAATTAAGAGGATCTTGTTTTATATTGAAATGCAATTAAACATAATCTTGTATGGGGAGACATAGGAAGAGCATCAATAAACCTGTATGCCAAATCACATTGCAAAACCTCTGAATTTTCATTTTGGACTTTTCCCAGCAGTTTTTCTTTAAGTGAGAGAGTAGGGGGGAAATGCTAGAGAAAGAGAGAACATTAAGAAATGCAGACAATACAGAGACTGCCTGAAATTCTGCAGGGAAATGAGAGTATGATATCCCGCTAAATTGGCACTGGCTCAAATTGTGTTTCTGCAAGACTAATGAGATGAGAAATGTTGTTTCAAGCTTCATGCCATGTCAGACAATATAAAACTAAAATGCCCTTGAGTTAATCAGAGCAGTATATTCAGCATAATTCACCAAACCAAAAGGCTTCTTAGTGGGATAGAAAGAGCTCAGTCCTGGGTAGAATTTTTCTGGATAATGGCATGGACTTAATTGTTGAATAAGTAGGCAGCTAGTGTGAATATACATTAGAATTTTGGAAAAACCAACAACAACAAATTATGTTCCTTTGTATTTAGTCAGTCCTCAAGTTTTTAATAAAAACCAACAACAAAATAACAACCAACACAGCAGAACCTAATTAAGCATATTTATCAATCTGGTTCATACAAATACCATAGTAATACCACTTTCAATGATTATATTTTCCTGTCATCATAGGGTGCAAAGGATGACTTACCACTTGGATAGAATATGTGGTACACAGAACAAGTGAGGAAGGGGATGAAATCTTATATTCAAACCTTAGGTATAGATCCCTGCCATCACTCATGTCATCTACATTTCTGTTTATGCTGTTTCAATACTTGAGAGCAATATGAATAAATTCTTCTTGCTTATTTGTCAAACCGACTGCATCCTGATACAAGGGCATTCTTAACTTGCAAAGCAGTTCGATATAAAGATCTTTCCTGTCAAAACACTTCTTTCCTCAAGTACTTGAGGTCCCAAAGGCGGTCATTCAATTGCAGGGGTATATTGAGCAGATCTCAGTCCTGTCAATCAGAGTTTCTAAAGGCAGGAACACTTACCACACATTCTCCTGTGATGTCCTCACATGCCTCTGCATGACCAAAGCATTGACATGGTTCACAGATGCCACCGAGAATCGTGCCATTAACTCTCCTATGCCCAGGCCAACAAGACTACAAGAGAAAGACAGAGAGCGAGAACATCTCTTTCAAGCTGATGGCTATAAAGAATTTTGGGGATTTTTTTTGTTGTTGTTAAATACCAAGAAATTTTTAGCAACCCAGTTCAGCAAACAGACTTGTCAGGTAGAAGAAGTTATTGAATCGTGACTATAGAGCTATTTCTCCTGATTTCAAGGCTTTGTACTGACCTTAGTTTTATTGACAGGTGTGAAATTAGAGGAAGCATTAGCATGAGTTCTCTTCTGAAATGATAAAGTAAAGCAGAGAAATGAGGAATTGAAGTATGACAGTTTCAAGGCAAGAAGTACAGACTAGTAAAGAGCCAGAAGACAAAATACTGCTAGAGCAGGGTGGAAAAATAATCAAACTCTAAAGACTCTTCAGGGAATCTCACTAAAAATCAAAAACAGTGAACCTCAGTTTCTTTACTGTTCCTCTCCCTATTAAGACTGATTCTTTTTAAAAAATTACATTTTTAAAAACATCAGCAAAAATCTACTTTGTCTCTTCCACCTCCCCCTACCCATCTGAGAAAGAAAATGAAAAGAAAACATATGTATATTCAAGGAAAACCAATTACCATACTGACCATGTCCAATGGAATGTTTTCTTTTTTCCAAATGTGCCCTTCCCTTCTTACTTTCTTCATTTCAGGAACCCTATAATTGTTTCCCTTCTCTTTGTTCATCTGTAGAAAAATGCACCTTCCCTCACCCTGTGCTTCTCTCTCCTGCAACTATGTTCTGACGATGAATCTGTTCTCTTCACTCACTACACTGCTATGATTGTTCATATATCGCAGATACATTTTCTTCATTCAATGCGTCTAGTTAAAAGAAAATCACATATAGTGTTCCTTGCCTTTCCTTTCATATATTTATTCCCATATATTTTACCCATTTTAGATCAGAAGTTCTAAATGATCTATATTAATGATATTGACACCTCATACCCCAAATTTATTTAATAAATGGTTTAACAGGGGCAATGAGCTTTTAGGTTTTTTTTTTTTTATTCCAGAATAGCCATGGTGATATTGCGTTACTTAGGAAACTTTCCTGTACACACAGAATGTTTGTGGTTACCTCTTCCTTCTTTCTCTATCCCCTGTAAGGTTCTCAAAGACTTTAGTATTTAAAAAAAAATTATTGATGCCTTTTGTATTTATGTTGTAGTCACTTTTAGAGGAAAAAAAATCTCTTCCCCCAAATCCAGATAGAACACACACACACACATTTTAAATTAAGAAACACCCGATATGGTGAATATGTCTGACAATGTAGAGAATATTCCATCCTAGCATTCTCTCATCTCTTTGCCATAAGGAAGGATGTATATTTCATTTTCTTTTCTCCAATGTCGTTACGGGTTTTGAGGTTACACAGAATAACCTGTAGCTAGGTGGTACAGAGGATAGAGAACTAAGCTTGGAGTCAGGAAGACTCCTCTTCCTGAGTTTAAATCTGGCCTCACACACTTATTAGTGGTGTGACCCTGGGTAAGTTGCTTAACACTGCCTTGGTTTCCTCATCTGTAAGAGAGCTGGAGAAGGAAATGGCAAACCACTCCAGTATATCTGCCAAGAAAATGCAAATGGGGTCACACAAAGAGTCAGACATGCCTGAAAAATGACTGAACGACCACAGAGTGTCTCTTCCCATTAGTAATCAAAAACTTTACTTTAAATGGAGCCCCCAACTCAAATCCTTGGCCATTTTTCATGAAATAGATTTATCTTTTCGCTTCCATTTGGAAAATAAATACCATATGTTTTTCCATAACTATAAGGGGTATTATGGACAATATATATTTTTAAGATTTTTATAAGGCCATAAGGAATTTAAATACTTCAAATGGTCAGTATGCATGAAAGTGCTTTCACACAAAAAAATCCTTATTCTACACCAGTTTTATAATAATAAAGATTGATACTGTATCTTTTCTCACATCTACCATGCAGGCCATTTGACTCTCCTAAAATTCATTTTTTCATGTAAGAAAAAAGATATAACAACTTGGAATGTTCTTTAGAAATGAGGTATTTTCTATGGCAAAAAAGTGGAAGAAAATATTAGAGGAGGTTTTTAATTTGAAAATGTGTTCATCAAAGTGAACTATGTAGCCATTATGCTGTCAGAAGTGTTTCTTTCACTGTGTGAAATGTTTGAAGCTATAACTAAAAAGCTTTGCATTATCATTTTATTTTTGTATTAATCTCTTATATTCTCCTTTTTTTAAATCTCTTCTTTTTGTAGAAGGGTAGGCAACCTTTTTGTTTTCCCCTGCTAAATACTGATTTTGATTAAAATAACATGGCCCTAACTTACCTTTACAGCTTTATGACACATTAATCTTCTTTGCCTCTTCTTGCCCACGACAAACTGACCTTATTATTGCTATACATGACATTATATTGTTACTATACATGACATTCCATCTCTCATCTCCATGGCTTTGTACTGGCTGCTTTCCCTCACTCCCTGTGGCTCTTAGAATTCTGCTCAGTTCAAGTGCCATTTTCTAAATTGGGCCTTTCTTCCTCCCCCAGATACTACTGTTCTCCTCCCCTCCCCCCATTACCTTGTATTTATTTTTATTTATCTTGAATATACATATACATATTTGTCTCACCCATTTGAAGGCAAGTTCCTTGAGGAGAGGGACTGCTTCACTTTGTTTTTATCCCCATTACAACAGTGCTTTGAGGCTAGTAGGTGTAAAATAAATGTTTGTTGATTGATTGTTAATGTTTTAGATTACATGCATTAAGCCATTCTGTTTATTCCCACTATAATTCAGACAGCTAACATTCACTGAGTTTTTTTTAGGGTAGAATACTATTCTTTGGAACTACAAAGAAAATGGAAAAATAACCTGGTCCTCAAGGAAATGACATTTAAAAAAAATACCTATTTATTTATTTTTAGATTTTAACATTCACTTTCAGAAGACTGAGTTCCCTCTCCCTCCTCCCCAAGATGGCATGCAATCTGATACAGGTTATACAAGTACAATCACAGGAAATTACATTTTAGCAGCATTGCAGAGGAGAAAAACAAATCCCTCTAGATTGGGAGTCAGGAGGTCTAGTTCTAGCTCTCTTGTTTTGTTTTACAAATTAGCTTTATGAATTTGTTCAAGCCCTCTAAGATCTCTTGGCCTCAGATTCTTTTTACTGCCTATATCACCCCATCCTGAAAAATCCCTCACTTGATCCTTCCTTCCCTGCTGTCCATCATCCTATAGCTCTTCTGCTCATTGTAGCTAATCTTCTAGAAGGCCATCTGGAATTGGTGCCTCCATGTTCTCTCCTCTCATTCTCTACTCTACCCCTTGCACTTGGGCTTCTTACCTTATCATTCCAATAAAATGGTTCTCTCCAAAAATACTTAAGATCTTTTAGTTGTCAAATCCAATGACTTTTTCTTAATCCTCGTTGTCCTTGACTTCACTGTGGCCTTTGACACTGTCGATCACTCCTCCTTTATACTCTCTGTTCTCTAGATTTTTAGGATACCACTAGCTCTTGATTTTCCTCTTACCTAATCTGAGCACTCCTCTGTCTCCTTTGTGGTTACTGCCTCCAGATCATGCCCTGTAACCATAGGTGTCCCTCACACTTCTATTGTGGGCCCTTTTCTCTTCTCCTTCTATGCTACTTGCTTGGTGATCTCATCAGCTCCCATGCATTTTATTACCACCCTTATGCTGATGATTCTTAAATTACCTCTCCTGTCCAACCTTGCATCTCCAAAGGTCTTTAAGGCATCTCATTCTGGAAGTCCAGTAGACTAAGATGTCTAAGATAACTCAATATATCCCAAACAGAACTTCTTATCCTTCCTCTTAAACTCTTCTTCCCTGCCCCGGCCGTTTACCTCTCTGTTACTGCAGAAGGCAACATCATCCTCCCAGTTCCTTGGGATCAGAATTTACGAGTCATCCTGAACTCCTTCCTGTCTCTCACCACCCCGACCCATACCCCCACCCTCCAGATCCATGCTATTGCCAAAGGCTGTCAATTTCACCTTTGCAATATATGATCTCTTCTGTCTTCTGACACTGCCACCATTCTAGGGCAGGCCCACATCATGTTAGGCCTGGACAATTGTAATAACCTGCTAGTAGGTCTACTGACCTTAAGTGACTTCTCCCCTCTCCAATCTTTTCTCCGTTTAGATATTAAAGTGATTATCCTAAAATATAGATCTGATCATGTTCCCTCTCCCCCTTAACATGCTCAAGTGGCTTCCTATTACAGCTAGGAGCAAATACAAAATGCTCTGTTTGGCATTCAAAGCCCTTCATAACCTAGTTCCATCCTTCCTTTCCAGACTTCTTATGCCTTAGTCCCCATAATCTCTGTTCTAATGATACTGACCCCCGGGTGTTCCATGGATAACACACTCTGTCTCTGCCTGGAGGCATTTTTTTTTTTGGCTATTCCCCATACCTGTAATGCTCTCCCTCCTCTGCTCTGACCATTGATCTCCTTGAATTCCTTTAAGTACCAAATAAAAACCCACTTTCTACAGGAAGTCTTTCCCAGACCCTCTTTGTTTATTACTTCCTATTTATCCTGCTCTGTATATGTCAGTTTGCATGATGTTTTCCCCATTAGATTGTAAACTCCTTGAGGACAGGGACTATCTTTTGCATTTTTTCTATCCCTAGTACTTAGCATAGTGCCTGGCACAGAGTAGTTACTTAATAATTATTGATTAATTGAAAATATGGGTTTGGAAGGGGAGTTGGCCTATATAATTTTTAAAGTCTTTTTTGTTCTGGAATCATTTCATGATTCTGTCCTCAAGATCAAAGTTACATTTGTTGTAAATTATAATCCTTGGAAGTCAAAATAATACATAATGAGAAATATTGGAAAAGCAATTTTTTCCAGTTGTGAATTAAAAAAAGAAGGAAAAAGGAACAAAGCCCTGAAATGATAGATTCATTTTACTTCTTATTCAAAATGTTGTATATATTGTATGTATCATTAGAGATAAACATTTTTAAAATAAGCTGCACTGGAAATTAAGCATATTAATTCAAAAAGTATTAATTAAGCACCTATTGCATACTAAGCACTGAGTCAGGGTACCAGAAATACAAACATGAAAAGTCCCCTACTTTTAAGGAATTTACATTCTATCTGGAAATTTGATTTCAAAAGGAAAGGAAAGTATTCATTAATGAAACTAACAAGGATTTATGAAAAGCTTACTATGCACCATCTCCCTGCCCTGAAGGAGCTCACATTCTAATTCTAAAATTACATGTAAATATTTAAGTACATAGCTGGAAGGTAACCTACAGGGATGGCACTTTCAGCTGAGCTAAGCGGAGCAGGAAAGGTCTTTCAGAGGAGATGTTACTTGATCAGATTCTTAAAGGAAGCCAGGGATTTTAAGCATCGATGGTGGGGAGGGAGAGCATGCTGGGTACTGCCAATTTAAAGGCACAGAGATTGGAAATGGAATAGCCTGTGTGAAGAGCATGTGGAGAAGAATTTCTACTGTGTGAAACTTGGGAAATGAAGGAAAGGGTCAAGCAGTAAAGAGCTTTAAATGCCAAACAGAGAACATTATATTTTATCCTGCAGATAACAGAGAGACACCAAAGTTTATTTGACAAAGGGAATATAGTCACATCTTGCTGTTCACTCATTTCCAGTTATGTCTGACTCTTCATGATCTTATTTGGGGTTTTCTAGGCAAAGATAATAGAGTGATTTGCCATTTCCTTCTCCAGCCCATTTTACAGATGAGGAAACTGAGGCAAACAGTGTTAAGTGACTTGAGCAGGGCCACACAGCTAGCACATTTCTGAGGCCAGATTTGAACTCAGGAAGAGGAATCTTCCTGACTCTCAGTGATATAACCACTGCACCACCTAGCTGCCCCTATCGTCATACATATACACTTTAGGAAAATCATTCTGAATGCAGGATGGATTGTAGTGAGGAGATAGGTTAGGCAAGGAGACCAATTAGAAGGCTATTAGTTCAGGTGAGAAGGATCTGCACCAGCTTGGCAGTTGTGGGAGTAGAGGGAGAGGCGGACAGTTTCCAGTGAATAACCCCTTGCTACCTTTGCCTTAGATCCCATCCCAACCTCTCCCTTGGTATTGCACCATGAATTGCCCTGTTCAAGGAATACTGACTTCAGCAATTTTATTGTAAGTGGACCGAAGGACCGAGCTGCAGCATGTAATATTCTTCATTGTCTCATTCCTGCTCTTATTGGCACTAAAAGACTTAACTGCTGAAGGTGAAGGATTCCTGAGTCCCGGGGAAAGTTCTTCTCCCTCTCTGGTCCAATGGGCAGATTTCTTTAAGTAAGACCAGCTATGCTCAGATGATAATTCTCTTATCTATTCCTTGTAGCTAAGAATATACATTTTTCTCCAACAAGTATACTGTCATTTTTACATAACTACATGTATTTTATGAATAGCCATCTTTCTCTTCTTTGTTTCATGCAATGTTACTTTGAATAATGTTTAGTTTATGAATACCACCCTAAATATCTCTCTATATGGAGACCTTATATCATGCTCAGGATAGCTTGCCATCCATCTTGCAATCTGCCCTAGTTGTCTAGAAGAAATGATTACTTGCTTCACTATTAATTGACTCTCTTCTGTTATTATATGACCCCACCTCAGGAACCCAGATTGGTAAGTGATTGGGTTCCTAAAAAATTCCACTACCAACCCATAGGAGCCAATGAATTACTAAAAGAGATATTGATCAAGGATTCTTAACATTTTTTATTTTTTGTCATAGTCCACTTTGCAGTCTGGAGAAAGCTATAGACTCGTCAGAATAATGTTTTTAAATGCGTGAAATAAATAATACCAAAACTGAAAAAAAAAACACTTTTCCCATCCAAATTCACAGACACCCAGAAATCTGTCCACCGACCCCTTTGAGGGTGGGGTGGGGAGCAATCCATGGATATAAGATTAATAAGCCCAGGTATAGAGGAAAAAGTGAATAAGGCCAAGTAAAGAGCCTTGGGAATACCCATATTTAGTGGGCATAACATGAATGAAGAACCAGAAAAGGAGACTGAGAAAGGGGTAAGATGTTAGGAGGAGAATGAGGGATAGGGCAGTATCACAAAAACCTGGAGAGGAGAGAGTATCCAGAGGAGGTGATCAATATTATCAGATGCTGCTGAGAGGTCAAGAAAGATGATATTTTTTAAAAAGTCTCTTAACTTGCTAGCTATATAACTTCAACACTTCTAGTAATATGTGATTTCATCAGTTATCTTGCTCATGCCACACCACAGAACATAACCTTCTTGTCCAACATATGCAAACCCTACATATTCAAAGGCCCAGCTCAAGGCTACTTTCTCCTTGAATACTTTCCCAAACCCTTCAAATCATAAAGTTTCTCCCTCCTTTAAACTGCCATGGTGCTTATGTTTTTCATGAATGAGATTCATCATTTTGTATTTAATCATATGTCTATATATATATATATATCTATATCAATCAGTTAATCACCATGCATTTATTAAGCCCTCCCTATTATGGACCTGGCTCTGGGCTAGACAACTGGAATACAAAGAAACGGAAGGAATCACTTGCCTCAAGGGAATAAGACATTACTCAAAGTAGGCAATTAATAAATATTTGTTGATATTTGGTTGATTGACTTGACCACAAGCCCTTTGAATCTAAATCCATTCCATTCTCATTATGCCATAAAGTCTTCAGAATATACCGTCTGGTATAAAGGCAAATTCAGATAGGCAGAACTAAATTGTATCTATCTATTTTTTTTTCTATTCATGGACTTTTGAATACCCAGGGTTTCACCACAAACTCCCTGTAGTTTTCCAGTTACAAAACATTTGGCATGAATATAATTGTAAGACTATCTTGCATATAGAAACATATAGTATTTTAAAGAATAAGGGAGCTGACAAGCAAATGCCTACAAAACTTGGATAAATGGCATTCTGTTTGTAGTGTCCTGAAGTGGAACATCTTGGCATTAGTGAATGTTTCCTTGCAGGCAAAGGTTTTGA
This sequence comes from Phascolarctos cinereus, assembly GCF_003287225.1. Classification (NCBI taxonomy): domain Eukaryota; kingdom Metazoa; phylum Chordata; class Mammalia; order Diprotodontia; family Phascolarctidae; genus Phascolarctos; species Phascolarctos cinereus. The sequence goes on from NW_027555958.1 coordinate 127,767,235, forward strand.
AAGATTTAAGCTCTTATTTACCTCAAGCCATGCCCTACTATGCTTCTGGACATATGCATATGTTAAAGTGAGGCAGATTTCAGGTTTGTTTATACACACTTAGGGTATTAGTATACTCAGCAGCCTTTCAACACTACTCTAGATAGAAAATGCACAAAAGGGAAGAACCTACAAAAATAAAAATATTACTACAAAAAGAACACATCAATCTCAGTATAATCTAAAATATTCAGGTATTCTAAAAAATAACCCCTGTGCTTCAGAATCTCATTGCCATATAAATGAGAAAAGCTGTAGAAAAATTGCTGAAGTAAGATCTTCTTCCACAATCTAATGTTTTCTGAGCCCCTGATCAGTTTGCACTTTAGGAAATGCATTGGCATTTATTTGGGGCTGAAGCAGAGAAAACATGATGTAGAATGGATTGGGGAAATGAAGGAAAGGTAAAGGATTTCAGGGATAAGTTCCTCTAATGATTAGGATGGAAATGCCCCCTGTAATTCTGGGGCCTTCTAGTCGTAGGTTGCATGCACATTGTTTAAAGTACAGAGATGATTTAACAAGCTCATAAAATTCTTAAAGAAACGACATGTGTTTCCAGAACTGGATTCCAGTGTGATGGCAGAAAGAATGGTTATCTCAATAACATATTTTCAATTTAAACTTGAGAGTCATTGTTTTGGGAAAATAAGCATCAAATATTATGCTTTCAGATGTATGTATTTGTATATAATATGTGATGGGATAATGTGACAGATTCTTGGAAACAATAGGGCTATAACCTAGTCAGAATGTATTTGAGATAAAATATCTTAACTCTCCTTACAGACCTACCTCACAAGAGGAGCCACTATACCCTGGAGGGCACTGACAAAGCTCCACTGCATCTGCAAGGTCTCCATCAGTAGGATATGGCACAGCTGATTCAAGACTCACAGAGTTCAACCTGGGGCAGAGGGATAAAAATACAATTAGAATACACATAAAATGCAAGCTCATAGGATTCACATGTTGACCTGGTAGTACAGCTGTGTCTACTAAGTATGAAGGCAATTATCTTTGTTGTGGTTTCAACAGGGTAGGAAGACAAGTGAACATTTATTCACTGCTTGTGAAGCTCTTGATATTTATTACATTAAGAAAATCCTGGTCAGTTTAAAGTGCTCCCAGAAAACTGCCAAATCATTATGAAATGCACGGGGTACATTCTTGGCCTATGTCTGTATGCTTCAGCTCTGATTATGTATTATTTTTGTGGTCTGAGATGCAAACAGTTGGAGGGATTTTATAACAGAAAATGTTGCCACTTTGGATTAAAGCACAACAATTGTATTTTGGCATCAAGAACTGGTAATGTAGCTTCATTTTTTCCTGATTACAGTCTTGTAGATTTTCAAAGCAGATCATGTAGAGCAAAGAAATATTTAATCACTGGTTTTTACTTTAACATGTCACAAAAAGAAACCAAGAAAATTATTATCATTTTTTTCAGAAATCAGATTGCAACAGCTTTCAAACTCACAGAATTATTAAATCTGAGTTAAAATGTATTTAACATTATCTTGTCCAACCCTATAACCGCACAGAAATCCTCTCTACAATATACCTGAGAATTGGTCAGGTAGTCTCGACGGAAAACCTCCATTGAAGGGAAACTTTCTACCTACAGGCAGACCACTGAGATTCTGAATGGCTCTGATTGCTAGGAGATTTTTTCCCTCATTTTATTACCTCAGTGGTTACATAGGCCATAATTTTATGTCTATGCATCTCCCACCCATTCTTTAGTTCTACCTTTTGAAGAGAAAGAGAGCAACTCTCTTTCATATGTTATCCCTCTAAATATTCAACTCCCCAAGTCTTTTCTCTTCTAGGTAAAACATCTCTAGTTCTTTCAACCAGTCCTCAAAAGACCTTATTTCCAGTCCTCTTCTCATTCTGGTTGCCCTCATCAAGATATGCCCTAGCTTTTTAATGCAATGTCCATATTTTCTAGATATGGTTTTTATAAAGAATACAGCAGGACTGCTGACTTTCTCAAACTGGATATAGTTTAATGAAATTTCCTTTAATGAAGCCTAATATTGCCTTAGCTTTATTCAATACAAAATCCCACTACTGAATCATAGTGAATTTTTTTTCATGTAAACTGTTGTCTAACCATTTCTCCTCTGCTCCTATCCCTGTGCAATTGATTTTTTTGAATCTAAATGAAAGACTTTACATTTATGTTAATTAAACATTATCTTATCAAACTCTTTCCCTAGCCTGTCAAGGTTGTTTTGCAAACTGATCCTATCATTTAACTTGATGCCTAGCCCTCTCATCTTTTTCTGGTATAAAAATTTAATTAACTTGAAATCTATGCTTTTATTCAAATAATGTTGAATAGCATAAGGCCAAGTACAAGTACTTGGGATATTTCACTAGAATTTTCCCTCCACATTGACATTTGTCCATTAATGAAAACTCATCTAAATTGTCACAAATCTCCTTAATTATAATAGAACATTTCTTTCCAGACCCAAAAAAGAATATAACTGTCAATTTTTTTTTTGAAATCTAGTTATGTCTATGGCTTTTTTCTGATCAGGGGCAGCTAGGTAGCACAACGGTTAGAGCACTGGGCCTAGAGTCAGAAGGAACTGAGTTCAAATCTCTCCTCAGACACTTGCTAGCTGTGTTATCCTGGGCAAATCACTTAACCTCTGTTTGCTTCAATTTTCTCATTTGTAAAATGGAGATAGTAATAGTTCCCGCCTCGAAAGGTTGTTGTGAGGATCAAATGAGATAATTTTAATGTTGTTATTAGCACATTGCCTGGAGCATTGTAAGTGCTATATGAATGTTAGTTATCATCATCATCATCATCATTATCATCTCTCAGTCTAGTAGCCCTGATAATAAAGTAAATAAGGTTAGCCTGGCATTACTTATACTTGATGAAGCTAGCAAGGCTCTTAGTGATCACCACTTTTATTTCATTTATTTTTTCACTACTTCCTCTTTAAATGTCCACAAACCATTCCTCTAAATAATATATTCTGGAATTTGGTCAGAAATCAAAGCCAAGTTCACTGGCCTATGATATGGTGACTCAGTCCATCCGTCCCATTTTGGGAAATTGATACTTTTGTGTACTGATAGCATTATTTCAATTAAGTCTTGTTGGTCCTGACCAAATGAAATGGTGTCCAGATAAAAATAATGTTTAATTGGATGTGTTCACCAGTTACCTGTTGACTTTTAGAGGTTGATACCACTGAAAATATCTTTGCTCAAATTTAAAAGTGGACCAAATGCTATTATTGAAATCAAAATGTTTCAACAATTAGTATCCTCACACTATAACAACTGTTAACAAAAATCCAGTTGCCTTAGTTCATTTTTATCTAAAAAAAGGAAATATTTTCTTTACACATTTTCAATGACTGCTAAAAAAATTAATGAAGAAAATATTTAGCAACTTCTTTTAACAAAAAGAAACAAAAGGCACCTAGCCTTTGTTAATGATTCTTTAACACATGAGCATACTATCTACTTAAAATCCTAGTTAATGGCATTTTAGTCCACTTTTGAATTTGGGAAGAAATGCTTAATTTTTGCAGTGTTGCGTACTATTAAACTTGCAGTCAAGAACCTCTAAAATTCCAAGATAATACTGATAAATCTGATAAAACAATAAAAATAATAATTCTTAACATTATATATGTAACCCAGGGCTCAGACCTGGGTACTTGCATAGTAACAACAATTATAATAGCAACAACAAAAATTATGGATGAATTTACAATGTATTAATATATCATTATTACTAAGATGCTACTAAGATGAATTTTCACTGATATCATTTTTGTACTGAGGTCTCTTAAAACTCAAATTCTGTAAGTTCTTGAAATATGATGTCCAGGTTCTTGTTTTGCTCATGACTTTCAGGTAGTCCATTGATTTTCAAATTATCTCTTCTTAATCTGTTTTCCAGGTCTATTGTTTAGTCTTTTGTCTTTGTTTTAGTATATCTTGTTGTCCTATTGAGTCGTTAACATCTATTTGGTTCAAATTCTAATGCTCTAGGAGTCTTGCTTGGGAAAGGTTTTGTACCCTTTGTGCTGATCTGTTAATACTCCTTCCAGATCTTTCTTCCATAACTCTATATTTCTTTTCTAATTCTTTCACCTAGTACTTTAATTTCATTTACTCGTCAAAGATGGCATAATGGATAGAGCACTGAATCTGGAATCAAGGAGACCTGAATTAAAATCTGTCCTCAGACATTTACTAGCTGTATGAGTATGGGCAAATCACGTAAATGCTGTCTGCTTCAGTTTCCTCATCTGTAAAATGGACATATTGATAGTGCCTACCTTCTAGTGTTTTTGTGAGCTATTACTGTTGTTGCTAATTATGATAAATCATTTCAAACTCAAATTTTTCATCTCTTCCAGGAATTCTAGTTGAACTTTTGCCCAAGCCGTGTCTCCCCGCCCTTCCACCCCTTGGAGTTTTGTTTGTAGAGGTTTTGGAGTCATTCCCTTCTTCTTGGTTTTTATTTTGGATGTCTCTGTAATCATAATAACTCTTTATAATAACTTTAAGATAAAATGTTATGGAGTTTTTGTTCATTCATTCTTCCAGTCTTACTTTATGAATTGGGACTTCATCAAGTATAAGATCATGTCAGGGTCATGATCTCTGTACTCCCAGAAGTATCATCTGAGACTTTTGTATTTTCTTTGTTTCTGCTGCTCCTTTTTTTCCCCTGGGTATTGAATGCTATGCTCTTTAAGAATTTCAGGAATAGCTCTGGCAAGGAATCTTCAGGCTTTCAGTAGACCCCAAAAGGTCTGACATAGGATGAAGTCTGATAACTGATCCCAATTTTGGTCTGGGTGTCATAATTGAGATTTTGCTCCTGGTTTGAGTTCCAGTAGGTTATTGCAAGGCTTTTCAGGTTCAGAGTGTTGAAACTGCCGGCTGCTACTTGGTGTGGGCCCCTTTTCCTCATTAATCAGCTGCTTATCTCATACTGGGTTGGATGCCAAATATAAGAGCCACACCACTGCTATTCACTTCTGTTCCAGCTCATTGCCTGGTTCATAGCCTCAGGCCTATCACTTCTGGATCTATTACCTCTTCTTGTCCTAGTTTCTAGTCCCAGGCTCCAGTTCTATGCCCTTCTGGATTAAACATGTCCTTGGTGTCTGCAGACCTCTATCTTCCTATGCCAACCTGGGCTGGAAAAATGGACTTTTTGTGATTTTTTCCCTTGGGTTTCCTGGTTATGATTTAGTATGGTTAATTTTTTATGTCTTTGTTTGAGTAGATGTGGAAAAAAAAACCCTATGCTGTACTACTCCTTCCTACTCTTCCATCTTTTGATATTCTCCAGAGAAATGCTTTATTTGGCTCTCCAAAGAAAACCTGTGAGCTATCCATCCATTTACCTTCTATTTAATCTTTTGGCTTAACTTATAGTAAAAATATCAAGATTCAGTTCCTGTCATCTTCTTGTCTTATTATTCTCCAGGCTGTGCATACCTAACTCTCCAGACTTTGTTAACCCTGGAAGTTCACTTCACCCCTGGACTTCTCACACTAGAAATACCCTTTGTCCCTGTGGCCCCTTCCTCTAATTGGCTGGTTCCTCCCAGAACTTTTGTTTTAAGGAGGATGCTGGGGCCAACCATGTCTTCAATCCTCTCTAGGTTGTACTATTGACTAACCAAACTTTCTCTATGATCTGCCATGCAGGGATCCTCCTTACCCCCTCTTAAGTTCCTTGAGGGTAGAGAGTAGCTTTGCATTTCTTTGTATCTCCAGCGTTTAGCACAATGCCAGGCAAATAATCAGTGTTCAATAAATCCTGGCTGACTTGCCTTGATTACAGTTTATGTTGTAAGTCACAGGACAAACATCTCACTTTTAGAGTACAAATAGCTAAATGAATGTTCATAGAAAATCTAAAAACAATAATTCTTAGCACCCTCCTCTCCCTTTTCTGTCACTCTTGCCACCATAACTCTAGAACTAGAAGGGGAAAACCTTTAGGACTTGATCTAGTTCATATTTTTATTAATTTCATGAGCTACTGTATCTAAAGAAACTATCATGAAATTACCAAACTACTATCAGTAAGAATCTCAATCTTTAGATAACCTGTTCTTTGAAAGCAGACCAAATCCATTACTCGAGGTGTTAGCAACATAAAGACAACAAAAAAAATATGCAATTCTTGCCTCCTAGAACCTTATCATCTATTAGGATGTAGAGTATGGCATACACACCGATAAGTATGATAAAGGTAACATGTGGTAGAGAAAAGTAGGCTACCAGACAAAACATTTCAGTAACATTTGAAGATAGAGAGGTCACTTTGAGGTTGGAGAATCACAGGCAGCACTCAAGAATGATAAAATGCCTAATATACTAGATGAGAGATAATCTCCAATGTACACTGTAAACATTTCACAAAAAGAGAGAATAAGGCAAATTAAAGATAAATTGTTTGATATAACAAAGTTAACTTGCTTAAATATTAGGGAAACCCGAGAAGGCCTAGGTATTTATTCTTAGGAAGGAACTATTGATTTCTTGGTGTCCTTATGAAATCATTGCCCTAAGTGCCCATAATGAATGGTCACATGCTCCACGTCATGGTCAAGTTTGGGGCATTTTTATGGTCAAATTCAATTGCTTCTCCAGTTCATCCAATTAATTACCATAACAATTATGACAAGAGCAAAATAAAGTCAAATTGACCATGAGACATCCAATTTGGTCAGGCCTCTTAGATATAATTCTATAATTTTGGAGGATCTATAATTGATGGCCATTAAAAATAAAGAAAAAAATAAATGTATATTAGGCTATAAAACCAAATCTCTGCCTGAAGTGTTAGGAGTTTTCCAAGCTATTAACAATGGAAATCCAAGTTATTGTTAACAAATTAATAATTTTTCATCTTATATAATCTCCATAAACTTGAGAAAGATGCTCATGGACCTGAAGGCCATTATATTGTCCCTAGGCAATGAGCTAACCGAAAAAAGGATAGGAATGATCATATCTCTAGGGAAAAGGAAAGAAAAAAGCATTTGTTGGGGTTTAGATTTTAATCTTTTTCCCATTCCAAGAAGGAGGTAGGAAAGGAAGGTCTGAGAAGTGTTCAGATCTGCCCTCATCCCAAAGCAAGGCGGTAACAGAAAGGCCCTCAAAATTCTAACCTCCAGAGTGACACTTGCTGCTTTTACAAATAAGTGGCCACATGGAGTAGTAGATAGAAAGCTGTCCTTGAAGCCAAGAAAATCTGGGATCGAGTCTTGCCTCTGACACATATTGGCTGTGTGACTAAGTCATTAAACCTCTCACTGCTTTAGGCAAGTCTCTAAGATTATAAGCTACAGAGAAAGTATTAACTTGTATTGGTAAAGGAATTTTCCTCACCCAATCTCTATCCCTAACCCTTTTGAATAGATGAGTCAGGTAGAAGCATGTTCAAAGTCAAATAATTTAAGAAAGAAAAATTTAAGAAAACATTTAAAATAAAGATCCATAAGGAAAACTACCATAAGCAAACTGCCAAATTTCATTTGCCTCTTGAACAGATGTTCTTTTCCTTAATCTGCACAACCATTTTGAACAATGAGAAATCTCTACACGTAACTATCTTAGCCAGTAATATTCCACATTTGCATTTCCAGTGTTCCATTTGAATTTCCAGTGTTCATTAGGTTCTGCTATTTAGTAAATGTGATTTTAATGTGCTTAACAATTTTAAGTGTTGCCCGTTGAAGAAAACTGCAGTTTATTTTTTCCCCCTCTCAATGTGGTCATTTCCATTCTTCTATGTCAGACTGCAATCATTTAAATCCATAATGGTGACAGTAATGGTGCCCTGAATTCTGGAAATGAATGTACTATCCAAGTCTTGTCAACTAAGGCAAATACATAAGCTAACTATTACTGCTTCTGATTTCCAAATACAAACAAGATATATTTATTTGATGAAAGGAAAGGGCAAAATGACACAAGCTAATATAGCTAGAACTGGAGCTAGATCAAATGCCTTGATATTGTGCTCTGATATTGGAGTGAAGATTACTCACAACTCTTCCCTTACAGAATCCTTCACAGGATGTTGATTTCTCCTAATTAGTCAAGCAACAGACATATTAAGCACTTACTATGGGCCAGGTACTATGCTAATTGCTGGCATTACAAAGACAAAAGCAAAATAGCTCCTACCCTCAAAGAGCTTACAGTCTAGCAGGGTAAGATAGTAAAGGTGTTACACAGCTACATACAAAATATATCTAGACGGTGATTTTTGAGGAAGGCTCTAGCAGCTGGTGGGATCAGGAAATGTTTTTTGTAAAAAGTTGTGCATTATGTAAAGCTTGAAGGAATCAAAGGATACCAAAAGAGTGTATTCTAGGCATGGGGGGACTGCCTCTGGAATATACCCAAGTAGGAAACGTAGTGTGATATATAAAGAATAGCAGAAAAGCCAATTTAGCCAGACTTCGATGTGCATGGAGGAGAGTATTGCACAATGAGGCCTGATGGGTAGGTTGGGATAGTTAATATTTTTTTAAAAAATCAGAAAAAAAAGAAGTTAATATTTTATTCCAGAAGTACCTGGAAACCACTTGCTTTTATTGAGTAGAGGAGTAACATGATCAGATTTGCACTTTAGGAAAATCATTTTGGCTGCTAATATTTGTTCTGTTCAATACCACAAGCTCCCTTGAGATTTGGCTCTTAAGAAACTTTTAAAAAACATTTCCTATTTCCATTCATTATTGTACACATTATTTTGTATTCAGTTTCAAACCCCACCACTTATCATTAGATCCTATGGTAATGCTAAAGCAGTAAAGACAAAAACCATTATGGTGGAAAGCTTTTCCAGGCCAAAGATTACTCATCTTGGCTACTGGACAATACTTTAATAATATTTAATTTGGAAACCTCACTGAATCCAAAAAGGACCTCAGAGTCCTTTCTGCCCCAGCACATCCCAAAACAAGAATTTCTGTATGGTATCCCTGACAAGTGGGCACTAGTGTGCTGCATCAACTGCTCAAGTAGATGATTTTAGGATTTCAGCATTGAAAGGGAGGAGAGTTTTAGTATGACAGCTAGAAATGAAAGGGTCAAGTAATGCTTTCCCTCCCCAAGATGGGAATGATATGGGCTTGTTTATAGGCTAAGAGGCCAAAATGAAGATGAAAGAAATGTATTCATTGCTAGTCGAAGCTACTAAAGGATGAAAGAGGATGAGAGCAAGGTCACAAAAAGACTGGTTCATGTTGACAAGGAAAATGACTGTCTCTTGCTCAGAAATATACTGGGCACGTGGATAGAAGTGGCAGAGAATCCAGGCCGTGACCCAGTCTTCAAGGGTTGTCTTGTATTCAGGTAAGGATGGTGTGGTGGACAGTGTACAAGACCTGGAGACAGGAAGACATGACTTTGAAAATGATCTGAGAAACTTACTAGCTGTGTAACCCTGGGCAAGACCTTTAACCTCTGTCTTAGTTTACTTATCTATAAAATGGGGATAATAATAGCATCCATCTCCAGGCTTATTGTGAAGATAAAATGACATGTATTTATGAAGCATATTGAAAACCTTGAAGCGCTATATAAATGCTGCATGTTCTCATCACCCATTCATTTTTGAATCCCTTCAGCCTGGTATCACTATTGAAACCAGTCTCTCAATTGCTAAATCCACACAATAGCCATCTCTCAGCCTTCATTTTCCTTGGCCATTCCGTAGATTTAATACTTCTGACCACAGCATCCTTTTTAATACTCTCTTTCCTTGGCTTTAATGATGTGACTCTTGCTTAGCTTTTTTATGCCATCAGATCAGTTATTTTCATTATTTTATTCCATCATCATGTGTTCTTCTTCAATTCTCTGTCCTCATTCCATCTTCTCTGTCTATACTCTTCCCCTTGTTGACCGTATTAGCTTGCACAGATTTAAATATCATTTCAATGCCGAATGCAGATTAATCCCAAATTTTTATGTTCAGCCACAACCTCTTTCCTGTACTCTAGTCCTACACTATCTAAGCACTAATATATCAGCAATCATCATGATCAAGTCATCAGTATCATCACTGTTATTTCCTTCTCTCTCAAATCACCAACCTTGTATTTCATGCGGTCATAATTTCTCCCCAGACTATTGTTAAACTTCCTGATTGGCTTCCCTGCTTTCAAACTCCTCCTTCTAAATAGCTGCCAAATCATTTCCTAAGGTACAGATGTTATTAGGGCACATGCCACATCTCTACTCAAGAAGCTTCCATGCCTTGAGAATAAAATATAAATTCTTAGTTAAGTATGTAAGGACTTCTATAATCCAGCTCCAACTGACGTTTGTAGTCTTATTTCATTTAGTTCCCCTTCAGAAACTATGTTATAGCTGGTTAGACTGCTGGCATTTCTCTAAACTTGGCATTCCATCTCCCAGCTTCAGGCCTTTGCAGAGACAATTTTCCAGGCTAGCAAGGTACTTTGTCCTCATCTCTGCCTCTCAGAATCATAATCTTCCTTCCTAGCTCAACCCAAGTGCTAAGTCTTCCATTAAACCTTTCCTAGTCCCATCCCTTGTTATTAATGTTCTCTTTTTCTCCAAATTACCTAACATCATATTTGCATATATGTAAGTTCTTTGAGGACAGGGACTTACTCATTTTCACCTTCCAATCTCCAGTTCCTAGCATTTGCCTTGTTCATAGTAGGTCCTTAATGAATTTTTATTGAATGAGTGAATGGAAAAAAAAACCTTAAAAAAACCCAACAAGCTATATATAATAGAGATTCATGGTTTCTTGTACAATATGTTTTTTCCTGTTCTCTGCTTTTGAAACTATTTGTATTTCTTGGTGTTTGTCAAACTCATAATAAAAAATTTGGAAAAATATTTATTAGATACTACTATACACAAAGCACTGTGCTAGATGCTGAGAATACAAATAAAAACTAGGACCTTTCCTGGACTCAAGAAACGATGAATTTAAAGCAACAGTAGTCAGGAAAGGGAATTCTCATCTGGACAGTCACAGGGATTGAGAAAAATCATAGGACAGTTGTTTGTCATACCTTTTCTAATAACAATGGCATTGATGATTACCAATCCCAGAGCAATAGGTGGGAAGGTAGAGAGGGTATGTTGGGTAGGAAGGTACATACAGGGCTACATGATGGATGATAAAATAGCCAGGATGGGAAGTGAAGTATGTTCTGAGGCTGGGCAGAAATAGCTTAGTTTGTACTTGTTTACTCTCCAGTTAGAGCAGTTTAAAACACAGGGCAGAGTTATAAAGATGAATGGATTCAAACCCAGTTTCTCCATCTAGAATGCTATTTTCAGGGAAGTTCCTTCCCCTATCTGGGTCTTAGTTTTCTTGTGTGAAGAAATATAGGAACCAGAAGAGGAAGCATGGTGAAGAGTATTTGGATAAAAATCAATGAAAGGAGAAACAAGCTATTTTATCCACAGAGTATACTAGAGCAGCGGTGTCAAACTGAAATAGAAATGGGGGCCACTGAACCATACAAAAGGATCCCTACAGGTGTATATCGACTTAGAAAGCCATATATTAACTATTTATGTTTTACTGAATTTTTATTTATTTTGTTATATTTCCCAATTACATTTTAATCTGGTTCGGGCAGCACTCAGGTGTATTGTAGGCTACATGTGGCCCATATGTTTGACAACTATGTAATAGAAACCATCTCAATCTGACACTGAGGTGAAGTGGTAGTAAAGAAAAACTAAATGAAGTCACAGATGGCATTGTTATTTCTATGCACACTTTAGGAAAGATACTGGCAAGCTGGAGTCCATCCAGAGGAAGATGGCCAGGATACTGATGGAACTGGAGAAAAAATACTAATATAAATATCAATTAAAAGAACCTTTAATTGATATTCAGCTTGTAGAATAAAGGATTTGGAAACAGAGTAAATATTACCAGTATTTGAAGGGGTATTCTATGGAAGAGGGATTTGCCAGCCTGGATCCAGAGAGAGGGAAGAACTATAGTGAAAATATTGGATGGAACCTGCTGTGACAGAGATTGGCTTGATAAAAATATAAACTTCCAAATGATTAAGACTAAGCCAAAGTGGAATGGAACAGTTTGGGGAGGTAGCAAATTCACTACCTCTAGAGATCTCCACAAGTGGCACAGTGGATAGAGAGAGCACTGGGCCTGGAGTCAGGAAGACTTGAATTCAAATCTGGCCCCAGACACTTACTAGCCATGTGACCTTGGGCAAGTAACTTAATCCTGTTTGCTTCTGTTTCTTCATTTGTAGAATGGGATGGAGAAGGAAATGGCAAACCACTCCAGTATCTTTGCCCAAAACAAAACCATAACAACAACAGCAACAAAAATTGGGTCACAAAGAGTTGGACATGACTGAAATGACTCAACAACAAAAGCTTTTCAAGGGCAGACTGTGTGACTAATTGTTAAGAGGATTCTCTTTTGAATATGAAGCAAACTGGATATAATATAGTGTACTGAAAAGACCAGTGGTTTGGGAGTTGGGGGTACTAGGTTTGAATATTGGCTTTGACATTTATTTCTATGTGATCTCACATTCTCTCTTGGTCTTAGCTTCCTGATCTGAAAAAAAAAAATGAGGCAGTTAGAATAAATGGCCACTATGTTCTCTTCTAGCTCTAAGCCTTTGAGAAGCTGATGAGAGTCTCTGTGATTCTGCAAAGTAAATAGACAGGGCAGTGTGGTCAGTAGAAGGCTGTTTTGTTTTTCAAGATACAAGAAATCTGCAAAATTTCTAATGAAGTAGTAGAGAGTAGAGTTTTGGAGATATTGGAGGCAGAGGTGATGACTGAGGGAGGAAGGTTCTAGAGAAGGAAGGCTAAGCACCTGTATGGAAATGGAGAGGAGACAATTTTCTTTTTTTTTTCTTTTTTTCTTTTTATTTTTTTGAGTATGTTAAATTGTATTTTTTTAAATATAAATTTATTTATTTTTAGTTTTCAATATTTAATTCCACAAGGTTTTGAGTTCCAAATTTTCACCCCGTCTCATCTCTCCCTATACCCCAAGATGGCATGCATTCTGAATATCCCTTCCCCTAGTCTGTCCTCTCTTCTATCTCTCCCCCCGCCCTTCTCTTATCCCCTTCCCCCTCTATTTTCCTGTAGGGCAGGATAGACTTCTGTACCCCATTTCCTGTATTTCTTATTTCCCAGTAGCATGTGAAAACATTTTTTTAAACATATGTTTTTAAAACTTTAGGTTTCAAATTTTCTCCCTTCCTCCTTCCCCACCCACCCTCACTGAAAAAGCAAGCAACTCAATATAGGTTATACATGTGCAGTTATGCAAAACACTACCATAGTAGACATGTTGTGAAAAACTAACTCTATTTCCCTTAATCCTATCCTGCCCTCCCATTTATTCTCTTTCTTTTGACCCTGTCCCTCCTCAGAAGAATTTGCTTCTGATTACCCCCTTTCCCAATCTGCCCTCCTCTTTATCATCTCCCTGCTCTCTTGTCCCCTTCTCCCCCTACTTTCCCATGAGGTAAGACAGATTTCCATACCCAATTGAATGTGTATGTTATTCCCTCCTTAAGCCAAATCCTATGAGAATAAGATTCCCTCATTCACTCTCACCTTCCCCCATTTCCCTCCACTGTAAGAGCCTTTTCTTTTTTTTTTTGTGAGATAATTTACCCATTCTACCTCTCCCTTTCTTCTTCTCTGTATAATCTCTCTCATCCCTTAATTTTATTCTCCAGATATCACCCCTTCATCTTCAACTCACCCTGTGCCCTCTATCTATCTATCTATCTATCTATCTATCTATCTATCTATACATATAATTTTTTTCCTCCAACTACCCTAATACTGACAAAGGTCTCATGAGTTATAAATATCATCTTTTCATGCAGGAATGTAAATAGTTCAAATTTAATAAGTCTCTTATGATTTCTCTTTCCTGTTTACATCTTCATGTTCCACTTGAGTCTTGTATTTAAAAGTCACATTTTCTATTCAGCTCTGGTCTTTTCATCAAGAATGCTTGAAAATTCTCTATTTCACTGAATGACCGTTGTTTCCCCCTGAAGGATTATACTCAGTGGGATAGGTGATTCTTGGTTGTAATCCTATCTCCTTTGCCCTCTGGAATATTATATTCCATGCCCTGTGGTCCTTTAATGTAGAAGCTGCTAAATCTTGTGTTATCCTGATTGTGTTTCCACAGTACTTGAATTGTTTCTTTCTGGCAGCTTGTAATATTTTCTCCTTGACCTGGGAACTCTGGAATTTGGCTACAATATTCCTAGGAGTTTTCCTTTGGGGATCTCTTTCAGGAGGAGATTGGTGGATTTTTTCAATTTCTATTTTGCCCTCTGGTTCTAAAATATCAGGGCAGTTTTCCTTGATAATTTCTTGAAAGATGATGTCTAGGCTCTTTTTTTGATCATGGCTTTCAGATAGTCCAATAATTTTAAAATTCTCTCTCCTGGATCTATTTTCCAGGTCAGTTGTTTTTCCAGTGAGGTATTTCACATTGTTTTCTAATTTTTCATTCTTTTGGATTTGTTTTACAGTGTCATGATTTCTCATAAAGTCACTATCTTCCAATTGCTCTATTCTAATTTTTAAGGAAGTATTTTCTTCAGTAAGCTTTTGGACTTCCTTTTCCATTTGGACAATTGTTCTCTTTAGGGAATTCTTCTCCTCATTGGCTTTTTGGACCTCTTTTGCCATTTGGGTTATTTAGGCTATTTTTTAAGGTGTTATTTTCTTCAGTATTTTTTTGGGTCTCCTTTAGCAAGCTGTTGACTTGTTTTTCATGATTTTCTTGCATCACTCTCATTTCTCTTCCCAGTTTTTCTCTACTTCCCTTACTTGTGTCTCAAAATCCCTATTGAGCTCTTCCAAGGCCTGGGACTGATTCATATTTTTCTTGGAGGCTTTGGATGTAGGAGCTTTGACTTTGTTGTCTTCTTCTGGTTGTATGTTTTGATCTTCTTTATCACCAAAGTAAGATAATATAATCTGACTCTTTTTACGCTGCTTGCTCATGATCCTGGCCAATTACTTGAGTTTTAAACTCCTTGTTAAGGTAAGAGTCTGCTTCCAATGTGGAGAATGTACTGTCCCAAGCTTCGGGGGTTTGTACAGCTGTTTTCAGAGATACTTGTAGGGACCTGTAAATGTTCATTTCTTCCAAAGTGGTATGATAAGGGGTGAGGTTTTTACTCCTCTCTTGGCCTGTACTCTGGTCTATTGGTGACCACAAGCACTCCTTTCTCTCCTGGAACTGTGAGGACAATTTCCTCTCCACAGCCTCTACAAGCTCTACCATGCCAGCACTCCTCCTCACCCCAGGACTGCCGCCCATAACTGTGACACAGATCCAAGCATGGGCAAAGCAAGAGATCCCTGCAATCCCTCTCTGATCAGCCACTCAATTCCCCCTCAGTCTGTGGGCCCGAAGCTCAGGAGGCAACTCCCCCCCCAGGGCCACGCTCCTTTCTCAGCACCACAGGACCAGACTCTTCCCACTGACCTTCTAAGTCTTTGGCATATGTGGATTGAGGAATCTAGAAACCTCCACAGCTGCCTGCGATTCAGTCCTGTGAGTCCTGCTCCATGTTCACTGTGGCCTGCGCTCCCATACCACACTGTGCTCCTCTCACAGCCCAGCGTGATATACCTTTCTGATCAATCATCCAGGTCGGCTTAGGCTGGAAATTTGTTTCAGTCTGTCTTTTTGTGTATTCTGCTGCTTTAGAATTTGTTTAGAGCCATTTTTTTTTTATGAGTGTTTGGAGGGTTTTGAGGGAGAGCTCAAGCAAGTCACTGCTTTCACTCTGCCATCTTGGCTCTGGCCCCCCCCCCCCCCAGTTTTCTTTGGAACAGTATGACAGTAAAAGAAGGCAATATTTATGTTTGGTAAAGGGTAAGTTGTTGAGGAGAGATGAGAGTGATTCTTACTTCCTGAGCAAATTAGGTCATATATTGATCATAAGAGGTGGGGCAGGAGAGGTCTGGTTCTTATATTTGCTTTCTAGTCCCCAAACACAGGAAAGCCAATTCAGTTGGAGTGTTAAAACTTTAGAAAAATTTCTATTAGATTGGGTCAAATCAGCTTTTTGATAAAACACCATATCACTGCAAAAAGACTAAATAGCTTTCCTTTGGAAAAGGAATTTTTCCAAAGGAACGATGGATATCAGACTCCATGATGTTCACTTGGTACTTCTCCCAAGTACTTTTAAGTAACCTGTATGTTTTCCTACCTAGCAACTTCGTGATGATATGAAAGAAAGTACGTAGGAAATGGAACAATCAGTCAGTCAATCAACACTAATTTAAATGCCTACTAGTCTAAGGAATTAGGCTAGGGCTGAAGATACAAATATAAAGAATGAAATAATCCCTACTCTCAAGATGCTTGCATCATAACAGTAATGGAAGACTGATCATCGTGAAAGATTGCAGTGCACGTATTGGAAGTGATGGTAATGTATAGAAAATGAATACTGTTTCATGGGAATGGAAAACTTAACAATCGAAATGTTTTCTTGCTTAGTGAGTCAAGAATTGACTTAAAGCCAGTGTGGGGTGCTAGAAGGAGCAATGAGTTGGAATCAGAGTAATGAACTCTGTTTAAAGCCTGTACTTGCTAGTTTATAGTTCTGTGGTCTTGGGCAAGGAAGTAAGGAAATAATCATTTGTTAAGTGACTCCTATATGCTAGGCATTGTGCTAAGCACTTTTCAGTTATCTCATTTGATACAACAATCCTGAAAAGTAGATGCTATTACTATCCTCATTTTATAGTTGAAAAAACAGAGAGAGGTTACAGGTTACATAGCTAGGAAGTGACTATTTTCCTTACTCTAGGCCTAGAACTTTATCCACTGAGCCAGCCAGTTGCCTCTAGGACAAGTCATTGAACCTCTCTAGGACTTTGTTTCCTCATCTGTAAAATGCAGGAAATAGATTAGAAAATCTCTTAAGGTCTATTTTTATTCCAAATCCTAGGTTCCTGTGACCTGCCAAATCTATTTCCCACCTCTAAAGTATAAGCATGACCTGGGTATTCCCCAAATCTAAGCAATGAGTGAAGGCTGTCAGTCAAGAAGACCTAAAAGATGAGAGGATTTTGTTCTATGAGCTCCTGAGTGTTGTCTTTCACTTACTATTCTCTGAACTCTGTGGACTTTTTTGGTGAAGAGACGTGAGTGGGATCCATATCTATAGGTACTCCCTATGTGGGGAACTCTTTCCACTGATGCAGATCAGCAACTCATCTCTAATTTACAGTTTAAGAGAGGCACTGAGAGGCTACCTGACTGGCCAATAGTCACATAGCCAATATGTGACAGACACAGGACTTGAACCCAGTTCTTCCTTATCCAAAGACTAGCCATGTCACTTCTATTATTCCATGTCATTTCACTAAAGATATCACTAATGTATTGCCAAAAAAAAAAATCCTTCACCACCTTGACAAATCAATAGTAATGCTATACACACCAAGGATAACTATGTAATAGTGTGTGACAACATATTAGCTCTTTTGCACCGTGGAATCTCAGATCATCAATATTAATATTAGTAACTCATACATGGGTCACTCTCAAAGACAAGATTGAACAGATTAGTGTAAACACTCTAATCAGAATATGTTGCCACTATTAAGAGAATGATGGAAATTATCTAGATAATATGACCTTCCTTAAAGCGCATCATTAATTGCCAGCATAGTGCACCAAAATATAAGGACCAATACTGAACAGCATGCTTGTCTGCATTCATTGACCTGATGCAAGCAAATTACTTCCTCAACAAACCTAAACTTTTGGAGATACTAGAATATTTTGACTTATCTGAGGTCATAGATAATCTGGTAATTTATGTCAGAATTGACAGTGCTCTATCCAACCACTCCATGTGACTGCTAGGTTGACGCTTAACAGTTCCAGTCTCGTTCAATAAATTTAACAGTGTCTCACCAATGTTTCTCATACTTACAGTGAACTGGTGGGCTTATTTTTCTTACACTGATTCTTACTTTGAAAGGTCTGTTGGGTGTATTGTGGGATGTTAGGCTCTTTATAATGAACACTCCTAGCCAGTTTGGGCCGACTTAAAGATCCTTTTCTAGTTATATTTTCTCTGCATATTACTGTTGTTCAAGGTACATAATCTTGAACCAATTGTGATTTTATTGCATTATGAAAGGAATGGAAGGGTAAGTGGGCATATTTTTCTCAATAAGAAGAAAGCTTTTCCTTTAGGCTCCCAGGGCATTTTTAGTTTGATGCTTTTTCCTACTCACATTAACTGAAATCCAATCCTGTATTAAGAAAAATGTTCAGCTACAAGAACACATCTGGAAATATTCATATGAGAATAGGATTTGAAAGTTCAATTTCTTTCTACAGTTTGAAAAATATAAAATGGCTTTAATTGTTGTAATTAAACTGGGTCACCACACACTTAAGGGCTTAATGTATTCCAAAAAGATACAGAAGTAGCATCATCAAACTGCTATTCCTAGTCTCAGATCTCTTCATTATACATAGATATTAAAAATATTGGGCATTGTATCAAATCTTGTCATTTGTAGACACAACATATGTCCGGATTAGAAGTTTCAGACAAATACAGGCTATCTGTACCAATGCGCATTCCCACGCTCATTTGCAGATCTGCACAAACACACATACATTTATAAAACCATTTATTCTAGGACAAGTCAAATGAATTTAAAAAAAACCAACCTCTTTGGAGGGTTTTTGGAACAATTCCAAACTACAATGTCAATTTTACTTTTGTATTTCCTCAAAGAAATAAAAGAAAAACCTACCATGACCAACTATTCAAATGATCCAGGTGACTAACTTCCTTTTGATCTTAGTCATCATAAGTATACATGAGTGTTATCACTGTTAATGGTGGTAGAAGTCAGTCAGTCAATCAAAAGCATTTTTAAAGTGCAAAGCACTGGAAATACAAAGAAAGGCAAAAGACAGTCCAGTCCATGTCCTTGAAGATTTGAAGCTAACTTTGTGATCAAAAGTAGTTGAAGAAAAGCCTCTATTCTACAAAACAGGGAAAGTTTTTCTTTATACTCTTACCTTTTGAGATAATTCTGTTAGAGTATTTACTAACACGATGATATGGTGGCTAACCATTTAGGCTTGTTGTATTTTACTCCTCTTCAGGCACTCTAAGCTTCAACCAAAATAGCTTTCCTTGCTGGTTCATCCTATAGGACAACCTTGCTCTTAACTCCATTGCTTTATACATGGCTGTCACACCTACTTCCCCATTCTATCTTTACTCCATCTTCTCTCCAACTTCTTTTTCACTTTCCTTCAAAGTTCAGACCAAATATCAGCTACTACATAAGGCCGTTCTTCATTTGTTAGTGCCTCCTCCCCTAATTATTTTTTATTTGTTTACATGTTTTTCTTTTCCCTCTCCTTCAATAAAAAAAAAAGTAAGCTCCTGAAGGACAAGAAATTGTTTCATTTTTGTCACTGTATGTATGTACCAGGCTCTATCTTGGTGCCTGGCACAATTTATAGCACATAATAGGGACTTATATGCTTGTGGAATAAATGAATGAATGAATGGTGTCTATTTTGTTTGAATAACATCTATTGAATAAAAACTTGTAAGAAAAATCTGTGTCCTATGAAGCTCACTTTTGTACTCATACAAAATCATATTAAGGCAATGTGGTACAACAGAAGAAAGAGTTCTGGAGACAAAAGACCTCAGGTCAAATCCTGGTCTCCACCCTTTGCTAGCTGTGTGACCTTGGAAAAACCACTTAACCTTACTGGGTCTCAGTTTCCTTATTTACAAAAGAGGGGGTGAAGAGTATAGGGTGCTGGACCTGAAGTGAAGAAAACCTGAGTTCAACTCTGACCTCAACCTTTTACCAACTGTGATACCATGGGGAAATCACTTAACCTCTGCTTGCCTTAGTTTCCTAAAATGTATAAATGTAGGAAATAGGGTTATCACTTCCACATAGTGACTTTCCTCATCATGGTTTCAATATAGCATGGGTTGGCATAAGAGATTAAAGGGGAATTTTGGGAGAGTTTTGTGGAAGTTGCAGACAACACTGAGCCTATGACCAAATATTTAACCCAAATTTTACAATGAGGTACTGTAAACACCCTATAAAAAAAAGAATTCCGACTTCTTCTCTGGCACAAAGGGATGGCCAACTTTTTTTTACCCAGATTTTCCAGGTTGGAGGTGGGGGCGGAGCAGTGTGCCTTTCCCCTAACCCCCTGAGATGTGGAAGGGATAAGTGTAGTACTTACCTCCCAGGGTTGCTGTAAGGATCAAATGTGATGTTATCTGTAAAGCATTTAGCACAGTGCTTGACACACAATAAGTGCTTTCTTTCTTCTTGCCTCTCCCCCTCCCTTTTCCCTTACAGTATAAATCCTAGATTTATGATTCTATAAGCTAGTTTACCATTTTTGAGGTTTCTTATTTGAAACCATTTTGTAGTTATTTTCAAACAGTGAAGATCAGCATGAGACTAAGAGAAAGCAAAACTACAGCATCTCCAAAACAGGAGGGGCTCTATCTATGCTTTTTAACTAACCAGGCATGAGTGACATTGTAAGACTCAAAGGTAAATGTTATTTCCAAGGGATAAGGAAGAAGTAATACAGGCTAGTTAAGCTCTTCTACTGTTAACATGAGAATGAAGAGTTGTTTTCATTTTACAAGTTAAGAAAGTATGGATGAAACCAGTTAAGCTTTCTGCCTGGGGTTAATATTCTGGAGTGGCATAAGAATGAAAAATGTCAGAGAGGTAGATAGACATTACAAACATCCTAGGTGCCTAATAGTACAAGGAGGAAACACTCCTATGAATGTTATATGTTGGTTTCACTAGTTTAGCTAATGATTATATCGGGAGGAATACAAGTGCATTTCTAGGGTAGAGGTTTAGAGGCAGGGTTCACAGGTACCCTAATTCTTGTTGAGCTCTTCTCATTTATTTGTGTTTTCACAGAACTCTGCAGCAAGTCAGAAGCCTACTGTGCAGGAGAAGCTGCAATCACTTCAAGTGATATTTTACAAATATGACTCAATTCGCCCAGCAGATCAGAGATAAATAAAATATAACAAGTCTGCCACAATGGGAGCCAGGCTGCTTCTCAGCTCACCTCAAGTGGGTAGCAGTTTCAAAACTTGGTGTTCCATTTTTATAACTGGCGCCCCAGAGGTTCCAGTCAGTAACAGGAGTGACGCAAAGGAGTCATCTTATCTGGCTTGTCTCCAAGGGCTACCTTGTATAACCAAGTTTGGTGAGCATGCTATTCACCTAATGGGGAGACTGGCGACGGCTTCAAAGAAATCCATGATTTTTAAGTGTTGTCTGACAAAAAATTTTAAGTGATCTCCCTACACCCCACACCCACTTTTTGTCTATATACTTGGCATTCATTTTTGAACCTGGAAGATTCTCCTTTGTATGACCAAGAAATGCTAATATTCTCTATTGTCTAAAAGGGAAACACAGCATTAATTCATAAGTGTTTCTTTTCATCCTCTTGCCAAGTTCTTAATACAACCACCTATGAAGGAACAGTTCACTGGGAGTTGTCTTACCAATGAATTTGAATTCTCTTCTTAGGAAGAGCAGACTGATGATCTGGATTAGCAGAAATATTACAAATGAAAGGGAAACCCAGGAAGTATATGCAGGGAAATGATATCAGGAAAGTCTCTTACAAAAGAATAAGTATTAGAAACACAGTAAAGTTATTGTGTGATTTTCATATACAGAGAGGATGAAGTGTCAGCTTTTGGCCATCACTGATTATGTGGTTTGCCTTGATTTAGAACACAGAGTGGCCGTTAGATCTTTTTTTTTTTTTTGGCTTTTAGGCAATTGGGGTTAAGTGGCTTGCCCAAGGTCACACAGCTAGTAAGTGTTAAGTGTTGGGTCTGAGGCTGGATTTGAACTCAGGTCCTCCTGACTTCAGGGCTGGTGCTCTATCCACTGCATGCCATTAGATCTTTTCACATTTACTAAAAGCCAAGTGGGTATGGGGGAAGAGATCCAATTAGGACTCAGTTCAAGTTCAAAATTTTGCAACAAAAATGTCATCATTCTAAAGCTGGAAAGCAAAGCCAATCATACTTTATAGAGATTTCTCACAGAAGGCAGAAAGTTCTTCTTAAATAGAAACAGTCAAATGGTATAGCATTCTTACATTTTCATGAGAGGATTAGAAAATTAAAAATTAGAAAATCTTCTATTTCTCACTGTGGACTATAAGCTACTAGGCAGAAGCTTTTGACCTGGTAAATGGCAAAATACAATTTATAGACCACTAAACATAAATATGCCCCATGGCACCAGTGACTCTCACACCATATGAATGCATCCTATAGAAAGACCTTGTTTCCCAATATAATATTTCTCAGTCTAGGAATCCACTATTGGTGGATTCCAAGGGAATGAGAAGGAGCTATGAGCATTACAAATTTAATATACAAAGGAGAAATAATTCTAGGAGGTTACCTTAAAAAAAAAGTTTAACAGAAGCACAATCCTGCAATCCCATACACCACTTAAAAATATTTCATAATCACACGTGGACATATAAAACAAGTCCTGAAGGGCCCCACTGATCCAATGTTTAAGGACAGCTTCCACATAAAATAGTACCCCATGGCAGGGCTATAAAATGTAGTTTCTGCTTTTACCTGAAGATGGCATCCATCCCAAGGATGTATGTGGCTTGTATGAGAAGTCTCTTTATATTTGCCAGGACGGTCATAAATTCCTTTCTACTGACTCGAGATCCAGTGCCATGCACATTAAATAATTCTGAACTGAGCAACACAACATGAGTATACTCTTCAGATGGTGACAGGTAGATTTCTTCCTGGGCTGTGCTGATTCGAAAACCATTTCCCTAAAAAAATACATGCAAGAATAAACCTAGAGTAGAGAATGGCAAAAAACATCATTGACTCATACAGACAGCTTAAGAATAATTTCATTTGTGGTCTAGTGGAGGGAATACTAGGTTGGAGTCAGAGGACCTGGACTCAGATCCCAGCTTTGCCACTTACAACCTTTGGAAAATGGGCTTGACCTCTCTAGGCCTCATCTATAAACGAAAAAAAAAATTACTCCCATGATCCATTCCACCTCTAACCCTATATTCCACTTCATGTATATTCATCCCAGAATGGTTTTTCCATATTTACTCAATAGACATCTTGTCTTTCTCCCCTACCGTTAATTGGTACATGTGCAATGAATATTAAAATAAGTTTGATGTTAGCCTAAGCAACACATAATAACAAAGACTGATGCATATGTTGAAGGGGGGAGGTGAAAGTAATTCCAAAGCATTTAATTTTTGATTATACAGGCTATTGCTGCCCTATGTGAATGCCAAACATAGAGAACTAGCTTCATTCATAGGAGTTGAGTAGGAAGTTAGCTTGTTTTCAAACAAGCATTCACAAAATATATCCTTCAGATCTTCCTACTTTCATGGTGTGGAAAGGGGGACAGGTCATAATGACTTTCTTTAGGGAAAATCTAGAGAATCACTGAGAGTCCATTGTTCACAGTATGTTAAGGGCATCATAACAAGAAAAAATACTTTGACTAATTAATTTAGGCATATCTCTTTTTAATATATTAATAAACCATCATTTCAATATCTTACATCTAAAGAGCTCCTTTTATCTCAAAGGAAGTCAAGGAAGAGTAGTAAAGAGAACATTTTCATGGAAACCTAGAAATTCAGAGCTAGAAAGGCCCTCAGAAGTTATCTAAATCTAACTTCCACATGTTAGAGATGAGAAAACAGGCCCAAAGAGGTGGAACAATTTGCCCAATTTCAAACAGCTAACCCATAGCAGAGCCAAGTAGAGGAACCAGCTCTCTCGATTTCTCATCCATTGCTTTTTCCACCATCCCACAGTACAAATGGGCCTAGAAAAAAAAAGTCTTAAGAATCATGGTCCCAAGTCACCACTTATTACCTTGTATATGTAGACAGTTTGGTACAGTTGAAAAAGCATTGGTTCTGGAGTCAGAAGGCCTGGATTCAAATCCCAGTTCAGATCTCCAGTAGCTGGGTGACATTGGACAAGTCACTTAAATTCCTCAGTCTTTTTATTTCCTCAGCTACAAAATAAGGAGTGCGGACCTGATGGCTTCTGACATCCCTAGAAGCTTCACATCTTTGATCATCCATGATCCTATAACTTTAAGACTGTGTCTGAATATATGTTGGGGCAGAAGAGGGAAGGTATATTGAGGTAATTTGATGTAATGGGAAAGTGTTGCATTTGTAATCAGAGGAGCTCGGATGGGCAAGTGACCTAGGTTGGACAAGTTACTTTACCTCTCTTTACTTAAGTTTCCTTATCTATAAAGAGAAGGTTTGGAGATAACCTATAAAGTGTTCTTCAGCTCTGAATCCTCTATGTACAGGAGAGCTGGGGATATCTAAGTCCAGTGATGTGCTGGTAAATGTTTAACAACTAGAAAAAACATACACATGATAACTTTTAAATTAACTTTGCATTATTAATATTTCATAGCAATTCCTTAAGTCTAGATAATCAACAAAACAGTAAATCAAGCCCTGACTTATGGTGATTTTTTAAGGAATAAGTGCTTACACTGAAAATTTAATAATTAGCTGGTTCAAGCTGGCACCAGAGCAGTCATGTATAAGCCCACAAATGACTTAATCTTTGGAGACTGCATTGGTCTACCTACATTCATCACACGCAGTTAAAAATTTTAGCAGTCAAATCTTTGCCCTCATCCCAATGGTCAAGCCTAGCACAGTTCAGACCAGAAAGTGAAGGGACCAAACAGCAAGAACCAAAAGAAGAAGTTAGAGGGGAAGAATATCATTATTCAAATTAGAATTTGCCCAGACACTGTAACTAACACTTAAGTTCTCACAAAAAAAAAATCCTGTCATAGAGTTTTAATGCCTATAATTTGTCAACTGCTGCATGTCTTCGCCTAAAGATCTTCTGTTACAAGGGGGACCTTATCATTCTGCCTAGCATCTTAGGTCTGTCATAGAGATATAATAAAGGGGGAAAAACAACTTTCACCAAGGATGTGATTTCTTGTTAGTTTGCAACCTTATATCAAGTTGACCAAGTTACAGTTAACCTAACAGAATTGCCTAAACTACTAAATGAGCTGATAGGCGGAAAACAGTTATACTGCCTCAATGGCACTCAGTATCTTTACCTCTAAGATGATCATGAACTGCAATACATTTTCTCGATCTTCTTCCTCTCCTATGAGGTCATAAGAAATAGTAAATTTCAATTGTCCTCCAGCTGCTGTCACCTGCAAGAAATGAAAGAATAAAGCATTTATTAAATGCTTGCTATGAGCAAAGGAGGTGCTAGGTGGCACAGCAGATAGCGTTGGGACTGGAATCAGGAAGAATCATCTTCCCGTCAAATCTATTCCTGGACATGTACTAGCTGTGTGACCCTGGGTAAGTCACTTCATGCTATTTGCCTCAGTTTCCTCATCTGTAAAATGAGCTAGAGAAGGAAATGACAAACCACTCCTGTGTCTTTGCCAAGAAAACCCCAAATGGGGTCACGAAGAGCTCTTCATAAAATGACTCAACAACAACAGGTGTGGGAAGTATAGGTCATTGTTTTTATTTTATTTATTTTAAATTTATGGAATAAAGCATTTCTATAACATAGTATAATTTTTTAAAAAATGATTGCACATGAAACTGCAAATTAAAAAAAAATTAAGACTAAGTATCCCGATTTTGCCTAGGTTGGAAGGGCAGTGACAACTCTTGAGCCGGATATTTCTGCTGGAAGGCATAGGACCCTTGACCTGCTGGGTTCCCAAGCAGATTAGTCTACTCTTCCTTAGGCAGCCTGGTACCCAGTACCCCCAGCTATACTCCAGCACTATATTGATGTTGGACTTAGGAATTACTGCAGACACACAATCGTTAGGATTCAAACCCATTATTTACCATTTGTGTGACTTTGGGTGAGTCATTATACCTCTGTGGGTCCTAGTTTCCTCATTCATAAAATAAGAGGGTTGGATTAGATATCCCCAAGGTCCCTTCCAATTGTAAATCTGTGATTCTGTATAGTTAGGTGCCACAACTGATAGAACACTGGATCTGGAGTCAGGAAAACCTGAGTTCAATTATGACCTCAGACTCTAGCAAGTCACTTAATCACTAACTGCCTCAGTTTCCCCATCTGTAAAATAGGATAACAATAGTACTTGTCTCTCAGGGTTGTTGTGAGGGTAAAATGAGATAATATTTGTAAAGTGTTTTGCCAACCTTAAAGTGCTGTATAAACACTAGTTATTATCATAGCTTTGTACAAAGGTGAGGAAATAGCTTATGAAAACATTTGCATTTTCTTTTAAAATATTTCACCATTTCAAGAAAAAGTCATTTTGAGAAAAGAAGATTGAGGAAGTTAGAAATGTGGATGAAAATAATTTCTTTATGTGGACTCTACTGAACAATTCTAATCATGATACACATACAAAATGTGTTATTTTCTCTGGAGTCAGAGAATTGTTGAAATAAGTTAAATGCTAAGAAACAGAACACAGGTCTTCTTGCTCTCTTGTTATTCAACAGATTGAGTTTTGGAATTTCCTATCAGAGAAGTGACTGTGTCAACACTGGGGTACAAGAAGAAGAAGAATTCTACCAATTCCTGAGGGTCACTGCCTCTTTCTATATGGGTGAATTTATTCTAGGAAAACATCAATCTACTCACTCGACAGGCAGCTTACATAGAGCATAAGCTGAGAAATACTAGAGGTCAAGAAAGGATGAAAATGCAGCAGTGAATTTTATATTATGAGAAACTTCCATCAAAAGAGCAAAATGGAATAATCTCTGTGTAGTTCAAATGAATATGATTTCTTCCCCTTCACAATGCTTCTTAGTATCTTCCCTTGCCCTTGACAACCCCGTCAGTTACTGTACACCTGCCTTTGCCCTTACTCTACCCTGACAATGACCTTAATAAAAAAAAAATCATTTTAGGAAAGGAATCCAGACTGTAATCACGGAAGACAAAGTTCCATGCAAATGCTGAACTGTGGCTTTGTTTATTTCAGTATACCACAGCCAATAAAGTTGTTGAAAAAATAGAGCTGATTTGTATTCTAGGGTTTGTTCCACACTCTTCTCCGAGACACAGAGCTATGGTAGCTGCCTCGCTGACTTCAACACAGGCTGCTGGCCAGAGAGGAGCTCCAGGGAGCACCCTGGGTGGAAGGGGGAGAGCCTTGATTGTTTTCAATGTTGA
Organism: Phascolarctos cinereus; assembly: GCF_003287225.1. Taxonomy (NCBI): domain Eukaryota; kingdom Metazoa; phylum Chordata; class Mammalia; order Diprotodontia; family Phascolarctidae; genus Phascolarctos; species Phascolarctos cinereus. The sequence continues at coordinate 127,794,627 of NW_027555958.1, forward strand.
TCCTCAGAGACTGGTATATAGCATTTTATGGCTTATTAAAAAGGACTTTTACGCTCTAAAAATAACAATATACTGCAATGGATTCTGAGCTCATTATATGAAGTTCTAACGTAGCTCTCAAAGTCAGAGAATGTCTTTCCCCATTCTTCAGAGAAATGCTCCTACTGTAATTTTCTACTGTATCTAATGTGATAAATATCTGCTTGGATGGTTGTACTCAGCATTATTGTGAGTAATGAGGGGAGACCCTTCATGAAAAGTTCAGTTCTATTAATACAAGCCTCCCAAATTTCAAACCATGGACTTGTTCAATAGGCTGAGCATTCTTGCTCAATAATGATGTTCTGGAAAAGAGAAGTTTAAAGCTGTTCTTAAAAGACTTAAAGAAAAAAAAGTCTTGGTAGTATGCAGGGGTGGGTTGGAAAGATGGAAAGTATAGTTTTACCAAAGATTTTGAGCTTCAAATGAACTAAACAATTAGATTATTTTGAATTTAGGTAAGAAAGTACTAATAAATTCCTATGGTCAATTAGTGGCCCAGTGGATAGAGGGCTGGGCCTGGAGTCAGCAAGACTCATCTTTCTGAGTTCAAATCTTACCTCAGACACTTACCAGCTATGGGAACCTGGGCAAATCACTTAATCCTGTTTGCCTCAGTTTTCTCATTTGTAAAATATGCTGGAGAAGGAAATGGCAAACCACCTCAGTATCTTTACCAAGAAAACTCCAAATGGGAATTGATGGAATCCTAATAAAGCTGCCCCTAACCCCAATATTCTAACTTCTTTATGGGCCCACTGAACAGCAGGCATGTCCTGAGTTGACCATACAATCTAGCTTTAACAACACTACAGGCCCCCTGACTCAATATAGCCACTGCCCCCAGATCCAATTCACATATTTGAACAGGTGTATCTTTGTACTCAAATCACAATCACATCACCCATTTAGCCTGAGACAGGACCATAATACCTAATCATCCATCTTGACTAGACAGGACTACAATAGCTAACCAGGGAGGAAGCAGCACGACTGGGATGTTTGCCCACCAAACCGTAGAAGGAACCCCCTCCCCTATTACCTAATCTCTTGACAAACCCCACCTGCCTTTTTAATCTTCATAATTTCTGTTATGTAATCCCATCTTTACCCTACAAAAATCCATCTTGCTTTCTCTGAAGTTGCTGGTTCCTTTTGGAACTTAGCCCGCTTCATGAGAGGCGTCAATCTTAATTTATAGATGCCTGTACTTGGATTAGAGGTGGTCTGACTCTGATTTCTTCAAGACAGTGCCATTATGACACACCATGAAACTACAACAGGGTCACAAAGTGTTGGACACTACTAAACAACATAAACAAATTCCTATTTTACGGGAACCCCTAAATCTATAAGATAGTACAAAAATATCAGAGATGGCACATGATGTAGTGGAAAAGGGCAATGGACTTGCTGTCAGGATAAAACTAGGTTCACAGCCTGTGTCTGACACTTACTAGCTGTGTTTTAGAGGGCAAGTCACTCCCCCTCACAGCCTCAATTTCTTCATCTGTAAAATGAGGGAGATAACATCTTATCTCATAAGGTTATAAGCATCAAATGAAATATTTATAAAGTGCTGCAGAGCACTTAGATTACTACAGCAATAGTCTCTATTATATTTTAGAGAATTAATCTTTTAACTCTTCCCTTTTCATCTAGGCTCAGAGTAAAAGGTATTTAACTTTGTCTCTAAAATGATTATTCTCTTGGTCCTCCTCTTCCTGCCTCCTGTAGGACCTAGATCCCACAACTATCGTTTCTCATTTGTATTTCTTCCTTTCTCCTGCCCCAACTCATTCCTTTCTCCTTCCTTAAAAAATAAACAGGGCTCTCAATCTTCACTTGCCTCTACTGGCCTCTCTGAATGCCATTCAGATGACCCCAATTCAATTAAATTGGACAAACATTTCTCTAAGAAAGCTTTTTCTAATTCTCCTCAGTCAGCAACTCTCTCTCCTTCCTTTATGCTTCTCCTTTCCCCTAAACCTATGGCATTCATTACATGACAAGTGTGCACATCAGCTATACTCCTAGTTCTTAAGACCCCTGAGGGTGGGCTTTACATTTAGTTCAATTCTATATTCCCCACAGCATACAGCAGACTGGTTTGTATAAAGTGCTTAATAAATATTTGTTGAACTGACAAATTAAACTACATTACATCTATCCCAGCTAGCACCAAGTCCTTTCGGTTTTTCCCTTGTAAAATGTCTTAGGTTCACTCCATGTTCCCAGTTCCCATTGTTAGACCACTAATCTAGATCTCATTATTTTTATATGTGGGTGACTCTAATCTCTTTAAATATTTGTTGAATTGACAAATTAAACCATATTACCATTACAACTATCCAAGTCATCACCAAGTCCTATTGGTTTTTCCCTTGGAAGGTATCTTGGGTTCACTCGATGTTCCCTATTCCCGTTGTTACAGCACTAATCTAGACCTCACTGTTTTTATATCTGGGTCACTCTAATCCCTTGAGCTGGTCTCACAGGCTCTGAACTTTCCGCTTAATGGGTGTTTTCATCATGTCCTCTCACCTAACAATGAATCTGTAGTGGCTTTCTTTGCTTACCATTTCCACTCTCAAATTGTCTGAACAGCTTTCAAGACACTATTCCTTGACCCTGCCTTCTTAGCCTTGGCTTATTTCTCACTAAACCCCTACATAGATCTACTACTGCTGTTAGCTCATGCTCTATACTTTCTGTCAATATGAGACACTGCTTGCTCTGTTCTCCCTACCTGGAATGGTATCCTTACTGTTCTCCAACAACCCAAATCCTACATAACCTTTTATGTCTAGTTCAAGTGGCATCTCTTTTAGAACTGTTCCAAGACAAAGGTAGCTCTTTTATCTAGGAACTCCTGCTGTCACCACCATGCAATTTCATACTTAATTGTTTTCTAATTGTTTCACATATATTAGTTTTCTCTCGTCAATTACATTGACAAGTCCTTTAGGGCAGGGACCACATCTTATTCTTAGGTATTCCCTACAGCTCCCAGTACAGAGTTAGGCACACAGTAACAACTTAATTAACATTTGATTGATTACTGTACAAGTTCACTGGTAGACAGATTCCAAGTCAGTAAATGAGTGAGAGTGGTCGAAACAAGATAGAGTGGATCTTAATAAAACACTGCCAGCAATTCAGTATTTCCACAGCTAAAATTGAGAAACATTCAGATCAAAACTAAAAAAAGAAGGGCAGCTAGCTATATGGCTCAGTAGATATAGCTCCAGCCTTGGAGTCAGGAGAACCTGAGTTCAAATACAGCCTCACGCACTTGATACTAACTAGCTGTGTGATCCTGGGCAAGTCACTTAACCCCAATTGCCTCAGCAAAAAAACCAAAACAAAACAAAAACAAAATAAATGAACAAACTAAAAAAGAGTTAGCTAAAGAGTAAAATTCAGATTTTTGTGATATCAAACGACTTGAACAATCAATTCAGCATCAATTCAGCAAAGACATATCACCTGTTGGTTATAATGATATATTTAATTTTATTTTCCTTTTTAACTGTTTTGTTCATGCTCTTTTAAAAAATATCATTTCCAGATTCAGGAGGACCTGAGTTCAAATCCAGCCTCAGGCACATAACACTTACTAGCTGTGTGACCCTGGGCAAGTCACTTAACCCCATTGCCTAGCCAAAAACAAAACAAAAAAACAAAAACAAAAAATCATTTCCACTTCCAAATGATTCCCTGTATCCCCCTTTAGAATTTTGCTTTATAACAAATAAATTCAGTCAAGTAAAATTCTACCCTTTGATGATGTCTAAAAACACAGACCTCTTTCTATATCTACTCTCTATCACTTCTCATTGAGGGAGAGGGAACATTCTTCACCAACAAATTCTCTGAAGTCAAGATTGGTGCCTGCATTGATGACTATTTTGCACTCATTCAATGGTGCTTTAAAGATAAGTTGTTAGGGCAGCTAGGTGGCGCAGTGGATAGAGCACCGGCCCTGGATTCAGGAGGACCTGCATTCAAATCTGGCCTCAGACACATAACACTTAATAATTGTGTGACCCTGGGAAAGTCACTTAACCCCATTGCCTAGCCCCCCCCACCAAAAAAAAGATAAGTTGTTGTCTTTTTTTTAAAAACCTATTTGAATTGCAATGATTTCCTGAGAAAATGCAGGAATAAAAAGACTGTGCATCTATGATACCTAAAACTGTGCTTCTACTATCTGGAAGCTGGACTTGGTGCTACAGTTTTATAACTTTATATCTACAGCTTATCCTCAGAACTGCCTGATCATTATTATTATTGTTCTTGTCAAACATTTTATTTCAAGAAAAATAATTTTTCAAGTTCCACTTCCAGGAGAAAAGATGATGGAGTAATCATCCTTTATTAACCTCTGAAAGCCCAGGAAATATCACCCCAGGAAAAACCCTGGAACAGCTGAACCAGCAGAAGGATGGGGAGTAGCAGTTGAGTAGCCCAGGAAGCTTGAAGGATTAATGGAAAAGGAACCTCTTGCCCGGGGGGGGGGGAAGGGGAGAAGTACAGAACAGGAGACGTCTCAGCAAGCTAGTGGAAAGCCCCACCTCAGCATACCAGGGGGAGCTCCTCAACCCCAGGTGGTAAAGCAGGCAAGCATGAACACCAGGACCCTGAGTGCCTCAGTACAGGCAGGGGAACCAGTGGAAACTGGCTAGGAAAATCACTACATGCCATGGCATTCTACCAGAGCCAAGTTTCCTGGGTGCCTCTGGGAAGCACAACTACAAAAGCTTTAGGTGGAGAAATATCCTACAGCAGCAAAACATCCATCTGCAAGGAGTCAAAGAAAGGACCAAAAGGCCCAGGTGAGCAGGCATCCTCCAGGGGCCAGACTACTCACTCCTCCCCCTAGAGCTCCAGCTCAACACCAGATAAGCTACCAGAACCCTACAACTCCAACTGCCAGCATTGAAGGCCCTAGCACTCAAAGCCAGTGACCAGGCCCTAGGCTCCCAAAACAAGAAGCTTGGGTCAGTGCCCTCTGCTCCCCATCAGGAGAGCTCAATCTCTTTAAAGGCCAGAAAATAAGCAAACACCATGAGCAAAAAGAAACATATGATAGATTCATATTATGAGAACAGTGAAGATCAAGGCAGAAAATCTGAAGAGGACATTGTTAACAAACCCATATCTAGAACCTCAAGATGGAATATGAACTGGTCTGAAGCCCAAAAAGCCTTCTTGGAAGAGCTCAAGAAGTATTTGAAAAGTCAAATAAGAGAGGTAGAAGAAAAATTGGGAAAAGAAATGAGAGGTATGCAAGAGAAAATCAATAGCTTGGAAGAAGGACAAAAAGTGACTCTAGAAAACAACTCCTTAAAAAGTAGAATTGGCCAAACAGAAAAGGAGACACAAAAACTCACTGAGGAGAAGAATTCCTTAAAAAATAAAATGGCCCAAATGGAAAAGGAGGTAAAAAAATCTAATAGAAGAAGACAATTTGTTAAAAATTAGAATTGGGCAAATGAAAGCTAATGACTCTATGAGAGAGCAAGAATCAGTCAAACAGAAATGAAAGATTGAAAAAATAGATGAAAACTCACTGGTAAAACAACTGACCTGGAAAATCGATCCAGGACAGACAATTTAAAAATTATTCGTATACCTGAAAATCATGATGAAAAAAAGAGTCTGGACAGTATCATACAGGAAATCATCAAGGAAAACTGCTCTGAGGTCCTGGAACCAAAGGGTAAAATAGCCAGAGAAGAATCTACCCATCACCTCCTGAAAGAGATTCCAAATTGAAAACACCAAGGAATATAGAAGCCAAATTCTAAAATGGGGTCTTCCTTAAAATAATAAATAGCATCTACCTAAGACCTTCAGTAATGGGGACAAGCTAGAAGCATTTCCAGTGAGATCAGGGGTGAAACAAGGATGCCCATTATCACCACTTTATTCAATATTGTACTGGAAACATTAACTTTAGCAATAAGAGAAGGAAAAAGAAATTGAAGGCATTAGAGTGGGCAAAGAAGAAACAAAGTTATCACTCTTTGCAGATGACTTGATGATATACTTAGAGAATCAAGTAAAAAAACTACTTGAAATAATAAACAACTTTAGCAAAGTTGCAGGCTATAAAATAAACCCATATAAATCATCAGCATTTCTATATATTACCAACAAAGCCCAACAGCAAGAGATAGAAAGAGAAATTCCATTTAAACTTACTGTAGACATTATAAAATATTTAGGAGTCTACCTCCTGAAACAAACCCAGGAACTCTATGAACACAATTACAAAACACTTTTCACACAAATAAAATCAGATCTAAATAATTGGAAAAACATCAGTTGCTCATGGGTAGGCTGAGCTAATATAAAAAAAAATGACAATTTTACCTAAGCTAATTTACTTATTCATTGACATACCAATCAAACTACCAAAAAATTATTTTATAGTTAGAAAAAATAATAACAAGATTCATTTGGAAGAACAAAAGGTCCAGAATACCAAGGGAACTAATGAAAAGAAATGCAGAGGAAGGTGGCCGAGCAATTCCAGATCTTAAATTATATTATAAAGCACCAATCATCAAAACTGCTTGGTCCTGGCTAAGAAATGGAGTGGTGGATCAGTGGAATAAGTTAAATATGCAAGACACAGTAGTCAATGACTATAGTATTCTATTATTTGGTAAACCCAAAGACCCCAGCTTCTGGGATAAGAACCTACTCTTTGAAAAAAACTGCTAGGAAAACTGGAAAAGAGTATGGCAGAAACTAGGCATAGACCAAAGTCTCAAACCATATACCAAAATAAAGTCAAAATGGGTTCACGATTTAGATATTTAAAGGCTGATACCATAAGCAAGTTGGGAGAACAAGGAATAGTTTACCTATCAGATCTATGGAAAACAGAAGAATTCATGACCAAACAAGAGATAGAGAACATTACGAAAAGCAAAATGGATAATTTTGATTACATTAAATCGAAAAGTTGTTGCAGAAACAAAGCCAATGCAACTAAGATTAGAAGGAAGGTAGAAAATTGGGAAAGAATTTTTACAACCAGTCTCTCTGATAAAGGCCTCATTTCTAAAATATATGGAAAATTAAAACAAATTTATAAGAACACAAGCCATTCCCCAATTGATAAATGGTCAAAGGATATAAACAGACAGTTCTCAGATGAAGAAATTAAAGCCATCTATAGTCATGTGAAACAATGCTCTAAATCAAACAACTCCGAGGTACCACATCATACCTATCAGATTGGCCAACATGACAAAACAGGAAAATGATAAATGTTGGAGAAGATGTAGGAAAATTGGAATACTAATACATTGTTGGTGGAGTTGTGAAATGATCCAACCATTTTGGAGAACAATTTGGAACTATGCCCAAAGGGCTATAAAAATGTGTATACCCTTTGATCCAGCAATAGCACTTCTAGGGCTATATCCCAAAGATATATGGGAAATGGGAAAAGGACCCACATGTACAAAAATATTCATAGCAGCTCTTTTTGTGGTGGCAAAGAATTGAAAATTGGGAGGATGCCCATCAATTGGGGAATGGCTGAGCAAGTTGTGGTATATGAACATAATAGAATACTATTGTGCTATAAGAAATGATGAACAGGCTGACTTCAGAAAACCTGGAAAGACTTATATGGTCTGATGGTGAGTGAAGTGAGCAGAACCAAGAGGACTTTGTACACAGTAACAGCCACATTTTGCAATGACTAATATTGAGAAACTTAACCCTTCCTAGCAATACAAGGATCTAAGACATGTACAGAGGCCTGGTGATGGAAAATGCTATCCACATCCAAAGAAAGAACTATGGAAGTTGAATTGCTATTTTTTTTCCTCTGCTGCTGAGTTTTGTTTCCTCTTTCTGATGGTTCCTCCTATTAGTTTTAATTTTTACTTACAACATCACTAATTAGAAAATATGTTTAAAAGAATGTAAATGTATAGCCTATATCAGCTTGTGTGCTGTCTTGGGGAGGGAGGGGGAGAAAAATTTTAAACTCAAAAGCATGTGGAAGTGATTACTGATAAATCAAAATAAATTAATAAAATTTAAAAAAATATGAATTGGACACAAGCTCAATCAGAATTCCTGGAAGAGCTAAAAATTACTTTTCCGAATCAAATAAGAATAGTAGAGGAAAAATTAAGTAAAGGAATGAGAGCAAAGGAAGAAAATTCAGGAAAAAACCCAACACATTGGTAAAAGAGGCACAAAAAAAATACTGAAGAAAATATCAACTTAAAAAACAGAATTGGCCACATGGAAAAGGAGGTACAAAATTTCACTGATGAAAATAACTCCTTAAAAATAAGAATTGGCCAAGTGGAAAATGAGGTACAAAAGCTCACTAAAGAAAATACTTCCTTAAAAATTAGAATTAGGCAAGTGGAAGCAAATAATCAAAAGAATGAAAAAATAAGAGAAAATATTTATAGCAGCTCTTTTTGTGGTGGCCAAGAATTGGAAATCAAAGGAATGCCCCAGATGGGGGGATGGCTGAACAAATTGTAGTATGTGATTGGGATGAAATATTATTGTGTTATAAGGAATTATGAGCAAGGCAGTTTCAGGAAAAACTAGGAAAATGTGTAAACTGATACAAAGTGAAGTGAGCAGAACCAAGAGAACACTGACCACAGTTAAGAGCAATCAACTGTGATCTGTTCTGTTATCTACTGTGATCAAGACAATGATCCATGACAATTGCAAAGGATGAAAAATGCTATCCACCTCCAGAGAGAGAACTGATAAACTCAGAATGCAGATTAAAGCACAATTTTCCTCCTGTGCCTCTCTCTCTTTTTCAACATGGCTAACATCTGTATAACTTCTCATGTATAATTGAGATCAAATGGCTTGTCTTCTCAAGGAGGGGCTAGGTGTGGGAGAGGGGAAGATAATTTGTAACTCATTAAAAATATTTAAAAATTACATATAATTGATAAGTATTTAATAAACTAAATAAAATATATTTTTAAAAACTCAAACATGATGAGTGTGACTAAACAGTAGTATTGTGAGCTTCATTCCTTTGACTAAGTGTACTTGAGCAAAAATATATTTCTTCTCTCTCCAGAATAATGATAGAGTTCTGTACAGTAAGTATAACTACCAGATGACACATATAAAGCTTTACAAAGTGAGGTTTTATATCATTTGGTTCTTACGTTGCCTCTATAAAGGAGGTGCTATTATTATCTTTTAATGATGAGACAGGCTGAGTGACTTGCTCAGGATCATATCAATATTAAGTATCTGAAACAGGATTTGAACTCAGGCCTTCTTAACTCCAAGTCCAACTTTCTGCCTCTCAGTGTAAACACAGAAGGTTGTTGTTGTTGTTGTGTTGGGAAGAAGAGACTTGAATTTTAGAAAGTGGGATACATTGGATTAAGAAATAAAACAAAACTTTCCGCTGAAATGGCAATTCAATTCATTTTACTCTTAGGCAATCCTTATGTTACCTGGAAAAGCTCAACTATCCTTACCAGGAATGAAAGTTGTACCTGCTTTCAGTTCTAAATGAAAATCAATTTGGTTAGAAAAGGCCATTCCATGAAGGGCATAGAAAGCCTGCCCTTTCACTTCCTTTTCCGTAGCTATTAGCAAGTATTACTTTAGGGAGATTCTGGTCTAGATTTGTGAAGGCACCTATTTATTCTTGGAGATAGTTAATGCTCTAAAATTCTTCACTTTCATGATCATCAAATTTACCTAATTAAGAAAATAGCAACACAAGTAGCTATTTCCCAGGAGTACCTCTTTTAATTCTACCTCCAGGGGAAAGAAACAGCTTGTTTGCAAGTAACTTTTCAGTTACTCTGCAATATAACCTGATGTCACATGTAATAATATAGTTTTCATTCCACACACTGCATTCAAGATTTAATGAGGCAGGCTAGTTCTTTCTCATCTGTAAAAAAGGCTAAAGGTAGGACAGAGGAGAAAGAAATGCAAAATAATCCAGCACTAGGCTATTCTTTTGTTATCTTTCTCTACTACCCCAGGAAATAGAAATTGAAGGGTGAAGGAAAAGTTTAACTATATGAGACAAAAAAATATGGAGTTGGAATCCTTTCAAAACATCTTTCTAAATCAGTTTATTCTCTACTATTATTAGATTATCATAATTGTTACTTAACTAAGCAGTACATAAACCATCCTATCTGTTTTTGCTTAAAGGAGAAAATGGCTCAGCAGGGTTACCCTCTAATCAAACAGTGAGGTTATATGCAACAAGGAACCAGTACACTGAATTCAATTTAGTATCACAAATGTGGTAAGAGACTCTCATCCTTTTCACATCCCAAAGCAAAAAAGAACTTTAAAACACAAAAATAATCTCTTTCCCTGTAAGATATATGGTACTATGCTCGTTCATGGGCCTCTCCCTTTCAGTGACAATAATACTCTTGATCCTCATACATATTCTTATAAAGTAGATAACTAAAATATTTTCTAATATAATTCTACATAATTTTCTCTCTACAAAGTTTAAGAGTTGCAATGAGTTCAGATAAAGGGGATGCTGAATTTAAGGACTTGTCCATTTTCTATATAGGGAAGTCCTAAGAAACTATCACTTAGATAGAAGTAAGAAAATGGGCCAAAGGCTGAGGAGTATAGACTAAAACAAAGGAATCAATGAAGTCTGCACAAGGTAAAGAGTTTGGCTAAGAGGCAGAGGGCACTGAGAGATATTGCTGGAGAAGATATTGCTAACAGCAGTGTGGTTAGCAGGGAGAGCCACTATAATTAAGAAATGAAACCTGAAAAGCGTCATGGGTTTTGGCTTACTTTTACCATGAACACAACCAAACAGATCTCAGCAAAACCTTTCTGTTTAAATTGTCTTTATAAAATTATCTAAGATAAACAAAATGGAAAAAAAAAACCCAAACATTTGTTAAATGTATACCATATGAAAGAAATTATGTTAGGGCCAAGGGGTGGGGAACTTATGGCCTCGAGGCCACATATGGTCCTCTAGGTCCTCAAATGCGGCCCTTTGACTGAATCCAAACTTCACAGAACAAATTCTTTACAGAACAATTCCTTTTAATTAGGGGGATTTGTTCTGTGAAGTTTGGATTCAGTCAAAGGGCTGCACTTTAGGACTTAGAGGGCCACATGTGGCTTTGAGGCCACAGGTTCCCCAGCCCTGTCTAGGCTATAAGTTTGCAAAGAAAAATAAAGCCATCCTTGCCTCAAGAAGTTTACGTTTTATTGAGTAGGAGAGAAAGATGCCACATTATGTAAATGAATAAGTTAAAAGAGGATAAGTTCTGAAGTTCTTAATGACTAGGGAAATCAGGGAAAGTGGTGCCTGGCCTGAGCCTTGAAGAACATCCAGGATTCTTTTTTTTTTTAAATAAATTTATTAATTTTTAGGTTTCACAATTTACTTCCACAAGATTTTGAATTCCATATTTCACCCCATCTTCCCCCTCCCCTGCCCCAAGGTGGCATGCATTCTGAATACCCCTTCCCCTAGTCTGCACTCTCTTCTATCTCTCCCCACCTTCTCTTATCCCCTTCTTCTATTTTCCTGTAGGGCAAGATAGATTTCTGTACCTCATTTCCTGTATTTCTTATTTCCCAGTAGCACGTGGAAACATTGTTTTTTTAAACATGTGTTTTTAAAACTTTGGGTTCCAAATTTTCTCCCTTCCTCACACCCTACCCACCCTCATTGAAAGGGCAAGCAAGTCAATACAGGCCATACATGTGCAGTTATGCAAAACACTTCCATAGTAGACATGTTGTGAAAAACTAAATCTATTTCCCTTAATACTATCCTGTCCCCCCATTTATTCTATTCTTTCTTTTGACCCTGTCCCTCCTCAGAAGTACTTCTTTCTGATTACCCCTTTCTCAATCTGCCCTTCTCTCTATCATCCCCCTGCTCTGTTGTCCTCTTCCTCCCCTATTTTCCTGTAGGGTAAGACAGATTTCCATACCCAATTGAGTGTGTATGTTATTCCCTCCTTAAGCCAAATCCTATGAGGATAAGATTCCCTTGTTTCCTCTCACCTTCCCCTGTTTCCCCTCCACTGTAAGAACCTTTTCTTATCTATTTTGTGCAAGATAATTTACCCCATTCTACCTCTCCCTTTCTTCTTCTAGTATAATCCTCTCTCACACCCCTTAATTTTTTTCTCCAGATATCACCCCTTCATCTTCAACTCACCCTGTGACATCTATCTATCTATCTATCTATCTATCTATCTATCTATCTATCTATCTATCTATCTATCTACCTATCTATCTATGTATACACACATTCATATAATTTTTCCCCTCCCACTACCCTAATACTGACAAAGGTCTCATGAGTTATAAATATCATCTTTCCATGCAGGAATGTAAACAGTTCAGACTTAATAAGTCTCTTATGATTTCTCTTTCCTGTTTACCTCTTCATGTTCCACTTGAGTCTTGTATTTGAAAGTCACATTTTCTATTCAGCTCTGGTCTTTTCATCAAGAATGCTTGAAAGTCCTCTATTTCACTGAATGACCATTTTTCCCCCTGAAAGATTATACTCAGTTTTGCTGGGTAGGTGATTCTTGGTTGTAATCCTATCTCCTTTGCCCTCTGGAATATTATGTTCCATGTCCTGTGGTCTCTTAATATAGAAACTGCTAAATCTTGTTTTATCCTGATTGTGTTTCCACCATACTTGAATTGTTTCTTTCTGGCTGCTTGCAATATTTTCTCCTTGACCTGGGAACTCTGGAATTTGGCTACAATATTCCTAGGAGTTTTCCTTTGGGGATCTCTTTCAGGAGGAGATCTATGGATTCTTTCAATTTCTATTTTGCCCTCTGGTTCTAAAATATCAGGGCAGTTTTCCTTGATAATTTCTTGAAAGATGATGTCTAGGCTCTTTTTTTGATCATGGCTTTCAGATAGTCCAATAATTTTAAAATTCTCTCTCCTGATCTATTTTCCAGGTCAGTTGTTTTTCCAGTGAGATATTTCACATTATTTTCTAATTTTTCATTCTTTTGGATTTGTTTTACAGTGTCATGATTTCTCATAAAGTCACTAGTTTCCAATAGCTGTATACTAATTTTTAAGGAAGTATTTTCTTCAGCAAGCTTTTGGACTTCCTTTTTCATTTGGCCAATTTTGCTTTTTAGGGCATTCTTCTCCTCATTGGCTTTTTGGACCCCTTTTGCCATTTGGGTTATTTAGGCTATTTTTTAAGGTGTTATTTTCTTCAGTATTTTTTTGGGTCTCCTTTAGCAAGCTGTTGACTTGTTTTTCACAATTTTCTTGCATCACTTTTATTTCTCTTCCCAGTTTTTCCTCTACTTCTCTTACTTGCTTCTCAAAATCCTTTTTGAGCTCTTCCAAGGCCTGGGGCGGATTCATATTTTTATTGGAGGCTTTTCATGTGGGAACTTTGACTTTGTTGTCTTCTGGTTGTATGTTTTGATCTTCTTTGTCACCAAAGTAAGATAATATAGTTTGAATCTTTTTGCAAGGTTTCCTCATGATCCCAGCCAACTACTTGAGTTTTAAACTCTTTGTTAAGGTAAAAGTCTGCTTCCAACATGGAGAGTGTACTGTCCCAAGCTTCAGGGGTTTGTATAGCTGTTTTCAGAGATACTTGTAGGGACCTGCAAATTTTCAGTTCTTCCAAGATGGTATGATAAGGGTGGAGGTTTTTACTCTTTTCCTGGCCTGTGCTCTGGTCTTTGAGTGACAGGCCACAAGCAGTCTTTTCTCTCTTGGAACTGTGAGGAGGGTTTTCTCTCCACAGCCACTACAAGCTCCACCGTGCCAGCGCTGCTCCTCATCCCAGAACCGCCACCCAGAACTGTGACCCAGATCCAAGCATGGGCAAAGCAAGAGATTCCTGCCTCAGCACTGGCAAAGAGATCCCTGCAGTCCCCCTCTGATCAGCCACTTGATTCCAACCTCAGTCTGTGGGCTGGAAGCTCAGGACACAGCCACCGCCCCAACGCCTGAGCTCTGTGCTTTGGAGCTGGCTCTGACTTAGCTCTTCTCTCACCGAAAAAACAGACTTTTCCCACTGACCCTCTAAGTTGTCTTTGGCGTTTGTGGATTGAGAAGCTGCCACAGCTGTCTGCAATTCAGTCCTCTGAGGCCTGCTCCAGGTTCGTTGTGGCCTGTGTGCCCACGCTGAACTGCGCTGCTCTCTCCCCCAACGTGATATGCCTTTCAGATCAACCATCCAGGCTGTCTTGGGCTGGCGATTTGTTTTACTCTGTCTTTTTGTGGGTTGTGCTGCTTTAGAATTTGTTTAGAGCCATTTTTTTATGGGTATTTGGAGGAGTTGGGGGGAGAGCTCAAGCAAGCCACTGCTTTCATGCCGCTGTCTTGGCTCCACCCCTGACATCCAGTATTCTGAGAGACGGGAATGTGGGTGCTGTTATTGGATCTTTGTGACCCCATCTGGGATTTTCTTGGCCAAGATACTACAGTGGTTTGCCATTTCCTTCTCCAGCTCATTTTATAGATGAGGAAACTGAGGCAAACAGAATGAAGTGACAACACCCAGAGTCACACTGCAACAAGTATCTGAGGCCAGATTTGAACTCAGGAAGGTGAGTCTTTCTGAATTCTGGCCCAGTACTCTGTCCCCTGAGTCATCTTGATGCCAGATGGAAGTTCCAACCATGGGGAAACTGCCTGTGCAAAAGTGCAGAGATGGGAGATGAAATTTCAAGTTTGGGGACAGCTAGTAAGCTAAGATATAAGAACAGAGTGGTTAAGAAACACTTAAGAAGAAGACTAGGCTGTTTGAATAAGGTGGGACTTACTTCTAGCAACCAAGATGGCAAAATAAGCAGTAAATTGCAGTAACTCTGCCATATTCGCCTCCAAACAACCATAAAATGGCACCCCCAAACAAATCCTGAAAACAACAGAACCAGCAAAAAGACAGGGTGAAAGAATCTTTAAGCTGCAAACTTGGAAGATTGCCAAAAAGGGTCTGTCTCACTTGGCAAAAAAAAAAAAAAAAGGGAAACCCAGTCCAAGACCGGAAGTGTCCCAGTAAGTCAACTGTAGAATCCCAGTAAGCCAATCCCAGTAAGTCAATTGGGAAATGGCTGAACAAGCTGTAGTATATGAATGTAATGGAATATTATGGTCCAATAAGAAATGATGAACAGGCAGATTTCAGAAAATCCTGGAAAGACTTGCATGAACTGAGGCAAAGTGAAATGAGCAGAGCCAGGAAAACATTGTACACAGTATCAGCAACATTGTGTGATGATCAACTATCAATGACTAAGCTTCTCTCAGCAGCACAATGATCTGAGACAAATACAATGGAGTTATGAAGGAAAATGTTATCCATATCCAGATGAAGAACCAACAGACTCTGTTTTAAACTTGCTTTTTTCACTTACTTTATTCTTTTTTGGGTTTTTTTGTTTTTGTGTTTTTTTCCCTTTTGATCTGTTTCTTCTTCCACAACTGTGACTAATATGGAAATATGTTCTATATGATAGCACATGTATAACCTAAATCAAATTGCCTACCATTTCAGGAAGAGGGGAGGTGAGGGAGAGAGAAAAATTTGGAACCAAAATCTTGTAAAAATGAATGCTAAAAATTGTCTTAACATGTAATTGGAAAAGAAAAACCAAAATACTCATTTTAAAAAAAGACATGCTTAAGACATCTTGAAATTCAGTATTTCTTAAATAGTTTTCTTAACTTCTTTTTTCAGACACTGTTTTTTTTTTGGGGGGGTAGACAATGGGGTTAAGTGACTTGCCCAGGGTCACACAGCTAGTGGGTGTTTTGTGTCTGAGGCCGGATTTGAACTTAGGTCCTTCTGAGTTGAGGGCCAGTGCTATATCCACAGCACCACCTCACTGCCCCCAGCACCATTTTAAAAACAATTAGATGTCACATAATCCAGTAATCCTCAGCAAGATATCACCTGTGACAAATTCTACATTTTTCTATGATCATTGGACACCTTTCAAGTATAATTTAGATAGACTTCTGAGTAGGAACACAAACCTCTTCTTGAAGACTGATGCAGTCCATTCTGTTCCTTTAGTTTCAGAAATTGGACTACTCCCCCTTTCTCTCCCTAACCTCTTCCATTCCCAGGATTTGTGCCTTGTTCCCAGGCTGGTCCAAAGAAAATTAATTGAACACGAAGATCTATCAAAGATACAGATCTCTCTAACAAGTATTTATTTAGCACTTATTCTGCACCTACTTTTTTGAGGGATGAACTGATTATCATATACAATTAGCTAACATGATTATCACACTTTGATCTATCTTGTTTTCAGGAGTTCCCATGTGAATTTTATACCCAACCAAATGAATTATTTTTGTTATTTCTATTCCTTCAACCATTTCCCAATATTTGGTGACGTGTTAAAAAGACAAAATAACCCAGTAACCACAACATCAAAAAAGACCTAGTATATGGGAAAATGGTGCTTAAAAGTATCAAAGAAATTCCCATGTAAGGCCCCCATTGCTCGGTAGTCAATATTTTGTGACAGGAATTCATTAAGTAGTGAATTAAAATTGTGCCATTTCAACAGATGGGAATGGATGGGAGCAGCCAAGAGGCTTTGTGAACCTTTTCTCTGTTTATAAAACATGGATTAAGAAATAAAAGGGGCAGCTAGGTGGTGCAGTGAATAGAGCTTTGGCCTTGGAATCAGGAGAACCTGAGTTCAAATCCAGCCTCAGATACTTAACACTTACTAGCTGTGTGACCCTGGGCAAGTCACTTAACCCTGATCACCTCACCAAAAAGAAAAAAAAAGAAATAAAGTCATTGAAAATGCTATCTGTCCTGTGTTGTTAATAATAACTAGCATTCACATAATTCTTTAAGTTTGCAAATTGCTTGACAAATGTTATCTTATCTCCATAGCAACCTTGGGAGGTAGATGCTATTAGTATTCTCATTTTTACAGGTGAGGTAATGGGAAAGACAGAGGTTAAGTGACTTACCCAGGATCACACATTTAGTAATTGTCTCAGGGTGTTTGTCAAGTCAGGCCTTTCTGACTACAAGTCCAGCACTATTCAGTGTATCATCTTATTGTTTCATGTGTTTACATTTTAAAGGACCACTCCATTAGTAATCCAGGAATGTGCTGGGTCTGAATATACAATATGTATGTAGTTCACATGCAGCACTTATCTGGATTACTTATTCAATATTTTCTTAAAATATAAGAACTACGTGTATAATTCTATGCCTCCACAGTGAACACAGAATAATGAATAGAGCCACAAAGAAAGGAAGACATGGGTTCATGTCCTACTTCTGATTTATACTACCTGTGATTCTGGGCAAATAAACTCCCAATGCCCTAGGCAACAGTCTGACTAAGTTATAGAATGGCTGATGGTCTGAAATGGTAGAAGGATTTCTTCCTATTGGGAGTTCCCTATTCCAATGAGATCCCAGGTCTGCCCTACCTCCTCCTAATATATACATATACATTAATGCATGTACAGCTCCAAACAAAGCACAGACAAAAGCTATGAATACATAAGCAGATCTTTTATTTAATAAGGGCTTAAATACTTTACTAAATACTTTTTTAAAAAAATGAATTCAGCAAGGTTCCCTGCCAAGAAAATGGCAAACTAGTATCTTCCTTATCTACAACATTGATATAGAAACACAATGAAGAAGGCAAACTTGACTTCAATCCAAGTTCCATCTGTTTAAAAGGGAAACATACTTAACTCTCTTTACATAAAAGGCAATCAAATTGAAATCTTATATATAGTCCTTGTTGAGAATGTATTAATGTTGTAGATAAGAGGAGGCACAAGCATTACTGGTTTCTATTTGAATAGAAATAACGGTTCACTCCCCCTCAGGCCCCACCTCATTGTTTAAAACACTAGTCTTCCACAAGAATTCATTCCCTAGGATAAATGTCTAGTTACAGCCACCATATTGTGAAGGAGAAATTAAGAGTGTAGAATAAGGACTTATTACATCTGCCTTGCTGCAGATCCACTGCTTGTACATGGGGCACGTGAGAGAGCATAGGGTATGAACACTGTGAGCCCAATTAATTTGAAACAACCTTAACTCAATTGTTGAATTGTTAAAAATATGGTCAAACCCACTTTTTACAAATGCAAAAACCAGTGTCTTTTAAAAAGAATTATTTGAATCCAATTTTTAAATGGTATTGATCTACCTTCCTTTGATTTTTTCTCTATTCACATATCTTAAAGGTCTCTCTTTATCAAAGTAGTCCAAATCTATCATGTTTTCTAGGAATCAAGAATAAAAATCCCTGATTCTAAGAGGAGCGATTGAAATTGTGACACTAAAGAGGAGAATCACTAGACAGTACTTGAGACAACATCTGTTCTTTAAAGGCAAATACAGGACAATCCTCTTCATCCAGAATGTTTGAGGAATGGTGTGTGCTGGTGTAACCCAGCTCTGGTGTATGGACAGATCACCTAAAATTAATGCATACATATGTGAGACAGGAGGGCCTTGTTTCTGGGAGAAGGCATTCTGTGCTTGCCTACCATATGGGTGGCAGCAGACTTTTTCACTGACTGTATCATCAGGACTGGTTGTGCCTTTAAACTCCCAGATTGAAAGAATGTCTATCTCTGTCTCTCTCTACCCACTGCAGGGGCACCATACACTAAGCTGAGTTCAGGCCTTGTGGCCCCCCAAGATGTTTTTTTTTAATCCTCTTTTGTTCTAGCTACAAGAAGGAGAGTCTAGGACATAGGAGTTTGAGTCCTGGTGATCTTGGAGTCATGATTCTCAGCCAGATATTGTTGCCAGGCCAGCAAGGAAGACCTGTAAAGCCTGGGCATTGGAACACAAGCCCAGTAAGGTTTTATTCTATATAGCAACTGAATTAAATTGTGAAACTAATCCCATTCTACTCTCCAGGGACTAAGGTGATGTAGATGGGATTATCTCTCACCCCCAGATGTTTGGTGGGAGATACGTTTGTTCTTGCTCTACCTTTGAAGTAAATATTCTCTTGTAAAAGCTAACCTGAATTTTCAATTGAAGTGGGTGCTAGGGATTCCATAAGCTGAGCAAATACAATTGTTGGGAGCTTGAGTCAATGGCAAAGACTAGATGCTCCCCAAATTCCTTAGGAGAATCAGACAGGGATGGAAATATAAGGAACTTAGCTCTCAGGCCAATGTTGAATATTCTGCTTAACTGAGCTACCATGAAAATGTCAGGAATTATTAATATCCATAGAATGGGACTACATGATATGTTCGATGCTTAACATAAGATTTCTTTGAGGATTGAAACAACATTTTGGGATCTTGCAATGACATATTACGAAAATCCATGGTCATTGCAGTGCTGCTGACCTATACAAAGGAGAATGGCCGAATTGGTACAATTTCTATAACATATCCTGAAAATTGCTTTCAATTTAAAAAAAACAACCTTCACCTTTTATACTTCCCTTTTGTTTTTCATGTTAGCCTGCTATGACAGGTAAAGTAAAGGACATGGAAGCAGGGAGACTCACTAACTCTTGGTAGCTATGTATCCACTGGTTAAATCACTTTACTTATCGAAACCTCAGTCAACTCTTGAAGACATCTACTAAGTTGTACGTAGATTGCATTAATGGTCGCTTTGCCTCTCATAAAAGCTGAAAACAAAAAGTATACTTGTCATTTGAGTTCTCCAGCAGAATGAATTCTAGACAAAACATTAATATATTTATTATTTTAAGGAGCTTCAAACATATATATATATACATATATGTATAAATATACATATGCATATGCATATATATAATGTGATGAAATATATGATCTGGTATTGAAAGAAAAAGATCAATACTTGAGTCCTTTTGTAAAGGTCATTTAAATATAATCTGCATAAGGATCTGCCTTTCATCAGTGTCTAGATGATAGGATAACAGTGTGATTTCAATACCATTAACATGTTTTACACTCATAAATGCCAGGAAATCCACAATTCAATATGGCCTAGGAGGTATATTGGAGAAACTAGATAATTATAAAATGATTCATGTAACAAGACAGTAATGACAGACACTTAAATTAATTTTGCTAGAATATTTTCTTCCCTCTTTTGACTATGTATGTTATCATTTCATTTTGAATAATAGATAAGCAGCAAAGAAAAAGTTCAATTGGGCTTTTATGAAGGAAATTATGAATAGCCACATAAATGGTTTCCCTTAATGTTGCTTTTAAATAATTAACAAGATTCCATATTAACTTAGTTTTAACCAAAAGAATGTATAATCAATAAGGAAAAATGATATTGTTTCACATGATAAGCTTTCCTCAATATCACAAGAATCCCCACTAAATGAAATTTTTAAAAAAATCCATTGCCTATAGGATGAAGTCCTGGCCCCTCAATCTGGAATTCAAAGCTTTGCACAGCCTGACCCAAAATAAACTTTTCCAACTTTATCTTCTACAATGCCCCTCCTTACATAATCCGTGATCTTCAGAGAGCCTGGATTACTAGTCTATTTTCCTACCATTTTCCTTCATCATTTTCTCTACCCCTTGAATGATTTTCAAAACTCAGTTCAAATTTTACCTTCTCTGTGAATTCTCATTGCAACTACTGGGCACTAACGATGTATTATCAAGCTTCTGTTGATAGCTTCTCTTTTAATTTTTTAAATGGTTGTTATAAACTCAATTTTAAATGCTAATAAAACTGAACTTGTTCTGCAATTATTTCTGATTAAAGGAACTCCAATGCACAAAGTGTCAAATGAACCTTTTAGTCAGTACCTTAAAGACTTCATCAGGATTCTCTATCCATTCATTCTCACACTATTTTCCTCTCATTGATGGCCATAGCCAGTGTGTTCTCTGTTATTCTGATTCTGCTATTTTTTCTTTGTATCATTTTATATATTTCTGATTTCTTTATAGACTTTATACTTGTCATCTTTAAATGCAGAATAGCATGTCATTACATATATCTCCACCCATTTATTTAGCCATGTCTCCATTTTTGAATATTCAAATTGTTTCATGTGTGTGTGTGTGTGTGTGTGTGTAGGGGTGTGATCCTTTTGTCACTCTAATCAATCTATAAATCAACCAGTGGACATGATAAAATTTTAAAAGCATAAAAACATGGTTTATAGTGATCTCTTCATAAAGTGTGAGAATCCATTTATTGCTGCTGCTGCTGCTGCTGCTACTACTACTAGTACTAAGATTACTACTACCAGTATGCCTAGCTAACATATAACACTTTAAGGTTTGCAAAGTGCTTTGTATTTATTAGCTCATTTGAGCTCCATAATAAGCAAGTGAGGTAGGTGTTATTATTATCCTTATTTTGCTGATTAAGAAACTGATGTAGAAGTGGGTTAAGTCATTTTCTCAGGATCATATAGCTAGTAGGCATATGAGGTAGTATTTGAACTCAGGTTTTTCTGAGTCCAAGTCTAACACTTTCTACTCTGTCACCTAGCTGTTCTTTCATTCAAGAAAGAAAGCAATTTATTTGCTTAAACAGTCACATCCATTGAGCGTATGCATAAAATAGCAGTCAATCTATCCATTAGCTTGGTTGAAAGGGTTCCAGCCCAGTGGTACAAGATTTCAATTCTGAAGGTAAGCATTCCCTTTCTTGCCAGTCCCCTGAAAGGAAAATGCTGTTGGGAGAAAAGAGTTTCTCCTTTTTCTTCCCAACACCCTCAATGACCATGAAATCTCAGAGACTACAGACTAGACCTGTAGGAGACAACATATCCATTCGGGATTTAAGACATACAAGGACAAATCAGGAAAGGAAGCCTCACAATAAGGGAACTCAATGAGGCATCCAAGAAAAGAGAAAAGAGTTTCCAATAAACAGGCATTGTGAGTTTAACTATGGCCGCATGTTACTCTACAGTTAGAAACGATTCTCCCATATACCATCATATTTGTGGGAGAGTATGCCTCAGATTTTTTGGGGAAAGTTTTAAACCAACTATCCTTACTATACTTTCTTCCAAAATACCTTTTTCTAAAAGCTAATTAAGTCTAGCTGCCTGATAATCAATGGGAAACACACCAAACTGGGGCTCATGAGTGACAGTACTTGAAATTGCCATACCATCAAGCTTATCCCTAGAGCTCTAAGGGGAGTAGTAATCAATTGGGAGTTGGGAAAGTTACTCCAGGAGGGTTGTTACATTTACTATTACAAAAATCTTTGTACAGACGACTCTCCCTTCTCCCCTGGATAATATTTTCAAGATACATTCCCAAGAGTTTGTTAACTAATTTTTATAGGTATGTGTCTTTTATTTTAAACTAGAATGAAAAGTCTTTCGTGGCACAAACTATTTTTCAGGTATCTTTTTGTTCTCTCACAGCAGTAAGCACAGTGTTTTACATATAATAGTGCAAAAATGTTTATTGATTGAGCAATAAAATTTGCCTTGGATTGGATTATCTGCATTAAGTGGCTTCCATATTTATTTCCCAGGTCAATCAATAAAATAAGGTAAGGAAAATGGATCATTTATGAGAAATGGATATAATAAAGACTTGATGGCATCTTCCACAATATTCTTATGGACAAGATTGTAAAATCTGAACCTAGGGTACTGTTAAGTAGAGTCATAATAGGGTACTTATCAATGACAAGTGAAGTTTCCTGTCAAAGTTAGATTTAAGTGGAGTGTCACAAGGTATATATCCTTGACTGTATCCTGTTAAATTTTTTTTTTTAATAAATCACTTGTGGAACATGTTTATTAAATCCGTGGATGACACAGAGATAAAAGGTATAGGTAATTGTAGGATGGCAGAATCAAGATTTATGATTATCTTAATGTGCTGTAATGCTAGGTTAAAAAACAGTTGTATTGTAATAGCAATACATGTTAAGTTCGTAATTTAAAAAAAAAAATCATTGCATCAATATAGAATGGGAATAACCGGGTTTAGAAGCAATTCATTTGGAAAAGAGGTGTAGGATTTAGTTTTAGTTTAATATAAATCAATTGTGTGATGCAGATGTGAAAGACTTAAGTGGTCAGAGGCTGCACACTAGAAATATAAAGTTCCAGTCTTCATCATGATCTTACCTTACACTCTGTGCTGGTTAAACCGTATCTGGAACATTGTGTTCAATTGAGGAGGCCAAAAATGAAACACTAACAAACTAGAGGTTTGCCAATGGAGGATGGTTGGATTGATGATGATATTGCCAGCTATAACATACAAGGAACATTTGAAATTTTGGGGTAAATTCCTGATTATGAAGCCAAAGGGAAATATGGCAATTGTTAAAACTGTGAAAGGAAGAGGGAAAGAAATCATTTATTAAGTGCCTACTATAAGCCAGACACTGGGCTAAGCACCTTAATATTATCCCATTTGATACTCACAATAACCCTGGGGAGTAGGGGTTATTATTGTCCCTATGTTACATTTGAGGAAACTGAGGCAAACAGAAGTTAAGTGACTTGCCCACACTCATACAGTTAGTAATGTCTGATGCTGGATTGGAACTCAGTTCTTCCTATCTCCAGACTCAGTGCTCTATCTACCATATAACTCAGCTGCCTCTAGAAGACAATGTTCAGTTCTCTGTTCCTTCATATTATGAACAAGAGCTAATGGATGAAAGATACATAGGGACACACACAGTAAAATGTAACAAATTACTTTCTAACAGCTAGAGTCACTTGAGAATGGAATGGGCTGCCTCATGAGATAATTAAGCAAGAGAAATCTGAGTAGATTGTAGAAAATGTTATGTCACGGATGTTATAAAATTCGTTCTAATTTCTACATTGTGTGGGTACTTAGACCAGATGACCTAAGTCTCTTCCAGCTCTCAGTTTCTACTGCCTGCTTTCCAAAGTGACATTGGAAACACACGTTAAGGTACTTAAGAAAGCCCCATATAAATGTAAGTAATTGTGATGCTGCTGTTGATAGCTTTTGTTGTTGTTGTTGTGAACCTGTGTGGAAACTTCCCCAAGTGATTTAAGATCAGAAACTCACATTTTCCTTAGAATATTAGAGCTGTGTCTGGGCCCCTGAGAAAATAAGTGATGTACTTATTGGCCCATAGCCAGTCTGTGTCAGGGGGAAGACTTGATCCCAACGCTTCCTGACTGTAAAGCTATGTCTTTATCTGTTCACCTTTGCTGTCTTTCAATCATTAATCACCATGGTATTTAAAAATTTATTTAAGCATAAACTATCATTAGCTTAGACTATAGCCTTCCTAGTTTAGTAGAAACATTTTCCTAGTGAAGGAAAAAAAGTTCTCAATGAAAAGCACTAAAGTTAGTAAAAAGGATTTTTTATTTTCCTTTTTTTGAGGGGGAGGGGAGTGGGGTGGTAGCAAGTTTCAGAGCAATCAGAAGAAGGAAAGGGACAGATCGCTGTTTAGGGGCAAATTGTATAATATTTACAGATAACTAAGGAAGTGAATTACTCAACTCTTTCGATTTTCTACCACCTTCTCCATCAAGAAGGACTTGTAAAACAATCACATGGAAGAGAGAAATAAAGGACAAAATAGTGAGGAGTTGCAAAAAAAAAAAAAGCAAAGAACAACTTCACCACATTGGCCTGAACAGGATTAAATCATCTAAGAAAAACAACACCTTAGACTACTGAAACAATTTGTAGCTGTTATTTCTGAATTGTCATTGGTAGTCTTTGAGAATCATGAAGAATGGAAGAAATGCCAGAAAGCTAAAAGAGTGGAATGGAAATAATATTCAATTTGGAATCGGAGAAGTTAGGTTTAAATCTTGATCTTCGTATTTTCCTCATGGAACCTGGGGAAGGTATTTTATCCTTGTGGTTGTTTCCTTTCTTTGAAACTAAAGGGAGCTATGGCAATTTCTAATCCATTCAGTTTTAATATCCCTTGTTCCTAAATTATGTCAAATGAATCTCATTTTTCTTTTCTTTTTTCTTTCCTTTTTTTTTTGGACAGGGCTACTAGACAACACGTAAATACTGTAGACATAGTATATTTTGATTTCAGCAATACATTGGACAGTTTCACTTAACATGAGATAGAAAAGATGGGCTGGATAATAATACAGTTGAATGAATATTAAAGTATTGATTAATGAATTGATGACAAGGTGGAGGGATGCCTAAGCTTTTTGATGTTTTTATCAAACTTGAATTTTGACGTAGATGGTCTGATTATCACATTTGTGGATAACACCAAGTTGGGAGGGGTAGGAAATATGATGGATGACAGACTTAGCACACAAAAATCAATTAGGTGTAATTAGGGTATGAATCCACCAAGTTGAAATGTAATAGGAGTAAAAACACTTGCATGCAGGAGTAAACTGACACATATAGGTTCACAAATCAAATGCAAAAGTTTAGGACGGGGGAGACTTCACTTAGCAACAATGCATATGAAATGGCACCTTTCCAAGAAAGTCAATCAGAATTGCAGGATTCCCATTTGTGTTACATGAGATCTAACTGAAGGAAATGAAAAGACTTGACATGGAGAAGTGAAGACTTAGGACATGATAGTTGTTTTCAAATATTTGAAGGATTATCATGTGGAAGATGTGATTAGACTTATTCTGTGGAACGCCAGAGAACAGAAAAAAGACCAAAAGACCAAAGTTAGAGGAAGAAAATTTTGACTCAGTAATAGAAAGCATTTTTAATTCTCACTTAAATTCAGTAAACATTTAATATGTATATATGATGTCATTTCATAGCTACTGAATGGATTATAAAGATTATTATTTGCACAAAGTACATTTTTTTAAATTTCAAAACTTGTAAAATTTTCTGTGAAGCACTTTTTAGATTTGTTTAGAAGAATTCAATATGGTATGGCAGACTATAGTAGGCAAAACATTAGACCAGGAGACAGAGGGGTGCCAGTTGTGTATTACCCACTAAGTAGCAAAATAGATGGACAAAGTTAGTAAGTGTCACTACTTAATAACTGTGAGACCTTTGCAAAACATATACCTTCTCTGGGTTCTTTTTATCATATGTAAAATAAAGGTATTGGATCAGATAAGCTCTAAGTCTTCTAATATGGTAGTTCCAAAATCCTTTAAATCTGAAGCCAATCCTGGGATAAAGCCCAGTCTTGACTCTCATGAACACTGACAGTGTGACTTTTGGTAAGACAGAGTGGATAGAGCACTGGACCTAGAATCAGGAAAACCTGAGTTCAAATTTGACCACAGACACTTAATAGCTGTGTGACCCTGGGTAAGCCACTTAACCTTTCCTGAAGTATGAAAAGGGACTAATAATAGCACCTTCTTCCCAGGGTTGTTAAAATCAAGTGATAATATTTGTAAAGTGCTTAACACAGTGTCTGACACATAGTAGGTGTTATATCAATGCTAATTAAGGTTACGAACAGTATGCAGTTTTCTAAGAATTTTACTCTTTCAGAGGAGGTACTAACCTGCATTGGCAAAAGAAGTTTGCTCACCTGCAAAGTGAAATACTAAGGAAGTCATAGGTTCAGTCCCTATCACTTTACATTTATCTTCTCTCTTTCCACTGGTTCAATCATTACAATTATTAGCCCATACCAACATTTTAAACTTTAATCACATATAAACTATTGGTTAGCTCACATGTTAGGTCTTCTTAACTTAGGGCAAACATTTCCTTAGTAAAGAAAAAAATAACTGCTCTAATTTTATAGTAAATGTGGGTATTTCTCATGAGAGAGATAAAGATGTTTATGACTTTCTAAGAATTTAAAATTTTTCTTAAATGATGTGTGCCTTTAAAAGAAAAACAAAGTGAGAATGAATGACATTCTTTACTATTTTCTAAGAAAATAAAGTCTCTGTCATAAAAACACAAGCCCCAAGGATACTTCAAAGTTCTTACACAAGGTCAAAACTTGGCATGAAAGTGATGAATAGCCATCAGAACATAAAACAACCATCCTCCCACTCTCTTGGGTGGTACAAATATTTATGCAGCTTTAGACCCTTACTTTCTCATGTAATCTCACACCAGCCAAGAAATCTTATATGCCTAGGAAAAATGAACATATTTTTCAGTCCTTCCCACTTTTCTCTACTTTTTTATGATATATATGGGTTTATCTTATGTACCATTTCCAAATACTTTTTTTTTATTATAGGTTACTATCTCTCTTTTCCCTATCAACTTTACTTCCAGTCCATAGGGACTATCTGTTACTGTGTTCACGTTATGGATAATAATTTTACACCACAAATATCAAATGACAAATTAGAGGTTATGGATAATGGCATTTATTTTACATTAATTTTAAGCCTCTGTCCCTTCCTTTCTTCTGTCACGGTACTACTCACACTGAAGTTTCTGCATATTGAAAAGCATAGGCTTTACATGATTGTTTTAATAATTTTTTATATCTTAAAATAGATTTTTATAAAAATGACACACTGGCTATGTCTGACCTATTGAGATAACCTATGTAAAGCATTTTGCAAACCTACATTTGCAAATCTATATAGGTGCTATATAAATGCTATTATTATAGTTATACAGTATTCAAGGGATCACAGAAGTGTAGACTTAGAGCTGGTAGGGACCTCAGAGACCTCAGTATCTATTCCAACTCCCTCATTTTCCAGCTGTGGAATCTGAGGTCTTAACAGGTAAGGTGACTTGTTCAGGGTCGCACAGGTATTAAGTGGTCACACAGGTATTAAGTGTCTGAGGTGGAATTTGAAGTGAAGACAAATGATTGCAGAGCCAGTACCTTTTCCACTGTTCTACACTGCCTCCCTCTGGTACAGGTATAATATACAGAAGGCTACCTGTACTAATTACTGACTCACATCAAAATAGCTCCATATACACATGCAATTGTTGCCAGGCTATCATTTTAGTACAACATGCCCTTTGCTTGGAAATGGCCAAAACAGTGTCATTACCTCCTTGTTTTAATCTCTGTAAACTGGATTTGGAGGTGGGGAGTCCTTTAACAGACACCATCTTCCAATCAAGGAAGAAGAGCAAAAACTTATCTTTGAGTTAACCCATGAATTAAAACTCCTCTCCTGAAAGAATCCATAGGGTAATGATCACTTGGAAACATTTCACTGATGTAGGACTCAGTTACTTCACAGATAAAGAGGCAGTTGGACTAGACAAACTGAGGTCCCATCTAGCTCAAAATCTATGATCATTAGCCAATAAACTCTTCCAGACCTGTATCTCCTTCCTAAATCAAACCTATTTTACCAGTTATACACAGTTTGGCTAGGGACTGAGTTATTTTCCATTCCCTTACAATTCTTGGGAATTAAGTAATGCAGAAGGAAAAAGAAAAATATGATATCCTCTTTAGGCATCTTTTCTCCAGTGATGGTTAACTTGTATTTTTACATTCTAAATAACCTTATCTAATGATTTCAGTGAATAACAATCATCATTCTTCTCCATTGGATATAATTCTGATGATAATACTAGTTAGTTCACTTTGCTTAAGTGAGGTTTTGACTATTACAAATACCCAAATGAACTACAAAGGTCCTAAGAAGGAAGATGCCATCTGCATCCAGACAAAGAACTGATAAATAGATGTATAGAATGATTTTACTTTTGCGCACACACACATACATACACACACACACACATACACACATATTTGTGTCTAATGGTAGTTATCTCTAGCATGGGGGAAGGGAAGAAAAAATAAAGTTACATGATAACTGTATAATATATTTAAAAGGAATAGCAAGTTGTACATAAGAGATTTG
Organism: Phascolarctos cinereus; assembly: GCF_003287225.1. NCBI lineage: Eukaryota > Metazoa > Chordata > Mammalia > Diprotodontia > Phascolarctidae > Phascolarctos > Phascolarctos cinereus. The sequence goes on from NW_027555958.1 coordinate 127,823,411, forward strand.
TAGTTCATGTACAATAATCCTTTTTTAAATTCTACTATATTATGGAAATGCTTGTTTTATTTTAGAAATTAAAAATGAAATAAATAAAATTTTGCAAAAAAGAGAAAAAGACTCAATGACTATAGTTACTCTTTGACCTCTTATACTGTTTAAGGAGGCATGTAACTGTGATTTTTTTAAAATCCTAGATTACTATAGGGAGTTAGTATTATATAGTAGAAAGAGACCAGGACTTGGCATCAGGAAAAGTACACTTGAGTTCCAAATTTGACATTTAGTAGATGAGTAACTAAATCAAGAGCTTCCTTTTCCTTATCTTCGCCATCTTTAAAATTGAAATAATAATAATACTTAAGAAGGTCAGTCTCAGAGTAATTAAGACCTATGCTCAAGTCCTGCATCTGAAACATATTGGTTGTGTGAGCTTGACCAAGTCTTAACCTGTCCATTGCCCAAGCAATTCTCTAAGACTACTTGTTGTAGCCCAGCTGCTGATATGTATTAGCAGAAGGAGTTTCCACAATGGAAGTTCCATACATTATTGAAATTATAGGACCAGTCTAAAAAAAGCTTCTCAAGATTTCCATTGCCTGACTCATAGTATTGTTGAGGGGGATTTTTTTTTAAATGTCCCTAATGTTATTTGAAGAATATGTCCCTTGTACTAGTAATTGAGACTTGGCTTTAGTGGTAGGAATGTAAAGCAAATGTCATTAACTTTTCCTTTCCCTTCTAGTTGACAAATGTCACCTTGAGGCATAACTAAATTTCAAGGTAATTTGCATGGTCTTACATTTCTCACTGCTAGCTCCCAGAAGTATCATCTCAACCCAAACAACAGAGGATCTTGTAGAAGAGAGTTGAAAAAAAAAGTGGACTTGAGAGCTCCCTTATTAGCCATTTGTGTCCTAGTTTGGTATACCCATGGGAATGACCCAAAAAACCCAAAAACAAAAACATCAACTCTTCAAATGTATTTTAATGGTACATATTTTTGGTTGTTGTTCAGTTGTTTCATTTACATTCAACTCTTCGTGACTCCATTTGTGGTTTTCTTGGTAAAGATAGTGGAGTGGATTGCTGTTTCCTTCTCCAGCTCATTTTATTAAAGTGTGATGATTTAAAGAAAAAAAATACTTTGATATAGTCTGAATGAAAGAACTCTGAGTGATACCAATTCCATTAGGCAACAACATCATAGATATCAGATACTTACTTTCTACTTTGCTGAGGAAATATGAAAAAAAAAGTTCACATAGAACATAATCATTAAGGTTGTCCTATCAACTCTTCCTAATACTTTGTTCATTTTCAGTCCCTATATTGGCTTTCTGTCATCAGTTTAGCCACTATCCAAATGTTCTTTTGTGCTAGTACTACTTTCAGACTATGCATACTCTTTCATTGCCCTAGTCTTTATACAAACTAAGTTAAAGCATAATCACAGAAAAATCTAATGCAATTTGGCAATCTCTACCCTGCCATCACCCCTCACCCCGCCTCCCAAATCCTTATTTTAGCTAGTAGAAAGATATGTGGAAGCTCCTAGGACTTACTAAGTGCTGGAGGTGGTGAAAACTTGGCTGGGCTCAGAAGCTAATGGTCAATCATGGGGAAATAATTGTTCTTTATATCTAGGTTGGACAACTTGAAGAAGGGCTAACCTCCCCAGAGAATTCTCATCTTCCTCTGACTGAGAGGACTAAGAGGTAAGCAATGGTAGAGGGTATGACATAAATTCTTACACAAATTCATAGGCCTCCTAATATATTTTTGAAAGAAAACTGTGTGGTTCGCATAATGATTGGCAGGTGCCTACCTACTTTGCCAGACTGCTCAGGGAAAGTACTTTGTAAATCTTACAATACCACAAAATGTGGATGATGATGATGATGATGATGGTGGTGGTGGTAGTGGTGATGATGATGGTGGTGATGGTAACTCCTATGCTTCTTTCATACTACATGCAGTAAAACCATATCATGTTATTTTTCTCTGTATTTGAGTCCATTACCCTAAAGTCACTGGTTTAGTTCTGCTATACATAAAATCAAAACACATACTACTTAATAAGTATGAAAAGTACCTAAATGGTACCACCACACTCATAGAATTTTTTTTATTGGTTTGATCACATCAATAAGTTTTAATAAAAATGTCATTTGATTTCACATTTCCTTATTGAGTGTAATCACAATATTATATTATTTTTATTTTATTTTATTATACAAGTGTGGTACTTCTATTTGAGTTGGCCATGCCTATTTCTCTAAAACCAAATGGTTAGAATCTCATAAAATTGGGACATTCATGCACCAGACAAGCATTTGTCCAGTACCTGCTATGTGCCAGGTACTGTCTTAGGTTCTGGGATATAAAGCCAAAAAGAAATAGTTCCTACCCTGAAAGAATTTACATTCTATTAGAAGAAATGACTTGTATGCCTTTAAATATGAAATATACACAAAGGAAATACAAAGTAAATTTTTGGGGCAGTAGCACCTGAGAGGATCAGGAAGGCCAAATGTAGAAAGTAACATTTGACCTGAGATTTGATGGAAGCTAGGGATTCTAAACGGTGGAGCTGAGTAGGGAGAGTATTCCAGGTATGAGGGTGGGAGATGGCATCTATGAGGAAAAGTCTGACTGAAATATAGAAAATTAACTAGTATTTACTGTGTTCTTACTATGTGCCAGGGATGTAGGGGGTGCTCAGGAAGACTAGCACTTCTGGTGTGAGGGCTTGCTGAGCCCTTTTCAGGGCTGCTCATCCACCTTTGGTGTCTACATGGCACTCAACTTTCAACTTTAGTTCCAAGAAGCTGTAGCATAGGCAGTGGCCACACCTTGGTAAACTGTCTCAGTAGACGGGCTAACCCCAGGCTGAAGATAACTGATGGGCCTCAAACTCATCAGTGAGTTAGGTGGATGGTTGCCTCAAGTACACAAAAACCCTGGTGAAATGGGCAAGTGCGAACAATTTGTTCCAAAGGCCATAAAGGCAGCTAAAGCAGGCACTGTGGAGCACTTAGAGCTTGGTCAGGCATCAAGGATACCAAAGTCATCCAGTGAATCCTGGCCATTGCCAGTCATTTTTTGTTTTGTTTTGTTTTTGTTATTACTTTTTTGTTGTTTGTTTGTTTGTTTTTGTCTTGCTAAGTCCAGGAAGAGAGAATAAAGGCTGACTGTACAACTCCGCCTCACTTAAATCCAATTCACTCTTAAGTCAAGATATCACCTCGTGATGTCACTTGTCCTCTTTTAAAATGAAGGACAGACAACCTCAGCTAATAGCACAAACAATAACAACATGGTAGCCCTGGGCTACGAAAAAGACAAAACCAGATATTTCCCTCAAGGAGCTCGCATTGTAATAGGGGAAACAACATGTAAATAACTAGGTATACACAAGATGTGTACAGGGTAAAGGAAGGGTAATCTTAAGAAAGAAGGAAGGATAACATAAATGGGAGGAGCATAGAAAGGGATCAATATGTAACTAAGCTGGAAAAGCAGACTGGAGCCAAATTATGAGGAGCTTTAAATCCTAGAGCCCTGAGATTTTATTTGATCTTGGAGACAGTTGAAAGCCTTTGAATATTTGAGGGAGGATATATCAAGGTCAGACTTGGGTTTTAGGAATGCCAATTTAACAGCTGTGTAGAGGATATATTGGATAGAGAAGTGAATACAGGCAGACCAATTAAGAAGCTTTTCTAGTAGTTCAGGTGAAAGGTAATGAAGGCCTAAAGAAGGGTTGTGGCAATGGGAGGAAGGGGGTGGATGTGAGAGACACTGTGTATATGTAGGTAGAGGTAGTTCATTCATTTTGACCATTCAATTCAGCCATGCATTAAGCACGTTTTGTTTCCAGAAGCACAATTTTAGCAATTGGTATAATGTCAAGATAATTCATGGTAAGCCAGCGGACATATTTTCTAACCTACATTTGGTTTGCCATAGTTATAAAGTCATTGTCTTACATCACATGAAGTGTGTCCCCTCTTGTATCATGTAGCTTTTTTATTCACTTAATATTTCAAGCACTATCTGTGTAACTGAATTTTATAGCTAGGACAAACAAGCCCCACAATTAACAAAAAGAACCTTTGCCTTGATTTGGTCACATCAATAAGGTTTAACTCAACAAAAGTGTCATTTGATTTCACAAATCCTTATTGAGTGTAATCACAAAATAAACATTTGGTTAACTGCACTGTTCAATTAAAACAATATTTGTGTAGATGGAATTTCTTAATATTAAAACAATTCTAGTACAGAACATGAATTAGGAAAAAACCCACTATTATTGTATTATCTTGTCCACTAAAACTACATAAGTTACATGTACCTATACTTGTGTATATGTATTTATGCACAGATATGCTTATATATATGCACATGTGCATGTAAACATGTATCAGTTTATGTGTATATGTCGTATCATGTACATATCATGTACAAGCACTCATGTACATTTATGTACAAACACAAGTATATTACTTAGACATTTATGCATGTGCATATAAGTATGGGTTTATTGTATGCATATACATACACGTATTTTTATGTATGAATGCATATATTACTTACCTAATATTATAAAACAATATAATAGGTTTTTCCCCCTAATTTGTGTTCCGGACTAGAACTGCTTCAATATTAAGAAGTTCCATTTATACAAATATTGTTTACCAAATGTTTACTTTGTGCTTGCACTCAGTAAGGAAAGATGAAATCAAATGATGTTTTTATTGAGTATATTACATATAAAAATGCATATATGTGTGTATATATACATATATTATATATATAGTAACCCTGCATTGTTATACAAGTGCATTTTTCACAAGAGCAACAATAAACTTGGTCACACTTGAGTTCTCTTTGAGGCTTTAAAACCATTTAAATAATGCCAAACATCCAAACTAAGTTAACTGACCCAGCATTTCAGTATTTATTTTGATGTTCACACATGGTAGGAAAGTAATAATTTTTTCTTGAATTGAATGAGATGTTTAACATCAGGTAGCCATCAATGAAAGGTGGTGGGATTTGTAAACATTAAAAATTTCATTAACTTTATTTATTTTGGGATTGGATGTCCTTATCACACTCAGGTTGGAAATCCAGAGACCACTCATGGGTTAATATCACTACTGATTGATTTGGAAGCTTTGACTTGCTCTTTTTCTGACTTTGGTTGGTTTGCCCCCTTTTTAAAAAATTTTATTAGTTTATTTTGATTTATCAACAATCACTTCCCTATGCTTAGGAGTTGAAAATTTTTCTCCCTCTTCCTCCCCCCCCACCCTCCCCAAGATGGCGCACAATCTGATATAGGCTTTACATTTACATACCCATTAAACGTATTTTCACATTAGTGAAGTTGTAAGTAAAAATTAAAACCAATAGGAGGAACCATCAGAAAGAGGAAACAAAACTCAACAGAAGAGGAAAAAAAAATAGCAATTCAACTTCCATAGTTCTTTCTTTGGATGTGGATAGCATTTTCCATCCCAGGCCTCTGGAGATGTCTTAGATCCTTGTATGCTGAGAAGGGTTCAGTTTACAATATTAGTCATTGTACAATGTGGCTGTTATTGTGTACAATTCTCTTGGTTCTGCTCACTTCACTCAGCATCAGACCATAAAAGTCTTTCCAGGTTTTTCTGAAGTCAGCCTGTTCATCATTTCTTATAGCACAATAGTATTCCATTATGTTCATATACCACAACTTGCTCAGCCATTCCCCAATTGATGGGCATCCTCTCAATTTCCAATTCTTTTGCCACCACAAAAAGAGCTGCTATGAATATTTTTGTACATATGGGTCCTTTTCCCATTTATTTGATCTCTTTGGGATATAGCCCTAGAAGTGCTATTGCTGGATCAAAGGGTATACACATTTTTATAGCCCTTTGGGCATAGTTCCAAATTGTTCTCCAAAATGGTTGGATCATTTCACAACTCCACCAACAATGTATTAGTGTTCCAGTTTTCCACATCTTCTCCAACATTTATCATTTTCCTGTTTTGTCATGTTGGCCAATCTGATAGGTGTGATGTGGTACCTCAGAGTTGTTTTGATTTGCAATTCTCTAATCAATAATGATTTAGAGCATTTTTTCATATGACTATAGATGGCTTTAATTTCTTCATCTGAGAACTGTCTGTTCATATCCTTTGACCATTTATCAATTGGGGAATGGCTTGTGTTCTTATAAATTTGTCTTAATTCTCTATATATTTTAGAAATGAGGCCTTTATCAGAGAGACTGGTTGTAAAAATTATTTCCCAATTTTCTACCTTCCTTCTAATCTTAGTTGCATTGGCTTTGTTTGTGCAAAAACTTTTCAATTTAATGTAATCAAAATTATCCATTTTGCTTTTCATAATGTTCTCTATCTCCTGTTTGGTCATGAATTCTTCTGTTCTCCATAGATCTGATAGGTAAACTATTCCTTGTTCTCCCAGTTTACTTATGGTATCAGCCTTTATATCTAAGTCATGAACCCATTTTGACTTTATTTTGGTATATGGTGTGAGATTTGGGTCTATGCCTAGTTTCTGCCATACTCTTTTCCAGTTTTCCCAGCAGTTTTTTTTCAAAGAGTGGCTTATCCCAGAAGCTGGGGTCTTTGGGTTTATCAAATAATAGATTACTATAGTCATTGACTACTGTGTCTTGCATATTTAACCTATTCCACTGATCCACCTCCCTATTTCTTAGCCAGTACCAAGCAGTTTTGATGATTGCTGCTTTATAATACAATTTAAGATCTGGAATTGCTAGGCCACCTTCCCCTGCATTTCTTTTCATTAGTTCCTTTGATATTCTGGACCTTTTGTTTTTCCAAATGAATCTTATTATTTTTTCTAACTCTATAAAATAATTTTTGGTAGTTTGATTGGTATGGCACTGAATAAGTAAATTAGCTTAGGTAGGATTGTCATTTTTATTATATTAGCTAGGCCTACCCATGAGCAACTGATGTTTTTCCAATTATTTAGATCTGATTTTATTTGTGTGAAAAGTGTTTTGTAATTGTGTTCATAGAGTTCCTGGGTTTGTTTCGGGAGGTAGACTCCTAAATATTTTATAATGTCTACAGTAAGTTTAAATGGGATTTCTCTTTCTATCTCTTGCTGTTGGGCTTTGTTGGTAATATATAGAAATGCTGATGATTTATGTGGGTTTATTTTATAGCCTGCAACTTTGCTAAAGTTGTTTATTATTTCAAGTAGTTTTTTACTTGATTCTCTAGGATTCTCTAAGTATATCATCATGTCATCTGCAAAGAGTGATAGCTTTGTTTCTTCTTTGCCTATTCTAATGCCTTCAATTTCTTTTTCTTCTCTTATTGCTAAAGCTAAGGTTTCCATTATGATACTGAACAACAGTGGTGATAATGGACATCCTTGTTTCACCCACAATCTTATTGGAAATGCTTCTAGCCTGTCCCCATTACATATAATGCTTGCTGAAGGTTTTAGATAGATGCTATTTATTATTTTAAGGAAGACTCCATTTATACCTATGCTTTCTAGTGTTTTTAATAGGAATGGGTGTTGTATTTTATCAAAAGCTTTTTCATCTATTGAGATGATCATGTGGTTTCTGTTGGTTTTGTTGTTGATATGCTCAATGATGCTGATAGTTTTCCTAATATTGAACCAACCCTGCCTTCCTGGTATAAATCCTACCTGGTCATAGTGTATTATTCTTGTGATAAGTTGCTGCAATCTATTTGCTAGTATTTTGTTTAAAATTTTTGCATCTATATTCATTAGAGAAATTGGTCTATAATTTTCTTTCTCTATTTTGACTCTTCCTGGTTTAGGTATCAACACCATATTTGTATCATAAAAAGAATTTGGTAAGACTCCTTCTTCACCTATTTTCCCAAATAGTCTATATAGTATTGGAATTAATTGTTCTTTAAATGTTTGATAGAATTCACATGTAAATCCATCTGGCCCTGGAGATTTTTTCCTAGGGAGTTCATCAATGGCTTGTTCAATTTCTTTTTCTGAGATGGGGTTATTTAAGTATTTTACTTCCTCTTCAGTTAATCTGGGCAATTTATATTTTTGTAAATATGTATCCATTTCACTAAGATTGTCAAATTTGTTGGCATATAGTTGGGCAAAATAATTCCTAATTATTGTTTTAATTTCCTCTTCCTTGGTGGTAGCTTCCCTTTTCATTCTTGATACTAGTAATTTGGTTTTCTTCTTTCTTTTTTTTAATTAAATTAACCAAAGTTTTATCTATTTTATTGGTTTTTTCATAAAACCAGCTCTTAGTTTTATTTGTTCAATAGTTTTCTTAATTTCAATTTTCTTAATTTTTCCTTTGGTTTTCAATATTTCTAATTTGGTGTTTAGTTGAGGATTTTTAAGTTGTTCTTTTTCTAGTTTTTTTAGTTGTATGCCCAATTCATTAATCTCCTCTTTTTCTATTTTATTTATGTAAGCATTTAGAGATATAAAACTTCCCCTAAGAACTGCTTTTGCTGCATCCATAGGTTTTGGTATGTTGTCTCATTATTGTCATTCTCTTGAATGAAATTATTGATTGTTTCTATGATTTGTTGTTTGACCCAATCATTTTTTAGGATTAGATTATTTAGTTTCCAATTATTTTTTAGTCTATCTTTCCATGGCCCTTTATTACATATAATTTTTATTGTGTCATGATCTGAAAAGGATGCATTTAATATTTCTGCCTTTCTGCATTGGATTGTGAGGTTTTTATGCCCTAGTACATGGTCAATTTTTGTGTATGTGCCATGTACTGCCGAGAAAAAAGTATATTCCTTTCTATCCCCTTCAGTTTTCTCCAGAGGTCTATCATACCTAACTTTTCTAATGTTCTATTCACCTACTTAACTTCTTTCTTGTTTATTTTGTGGTTAGACTTATCTAGTGCTGAGAGGGGGAGGTTCAGGTCCCCTACTAGTATAGTTTTGCTGTCTATTTCTTCCTGTAACTTCCTGAACTTCTCCTGTAAGAATCTGAATGCTATACTATTTGGTGCATATATGTTTAGTAATGGTATTACTTCATTGTCTGTGGTGCCTTTTAGCAGGATGTAGCTTCCTTCCTTATCTCTTTTGATTAGATCTATTTTTGCTTTCACTTTGTCTGAGATCAGGATTGCTACTCCTGCTTTTCCCCCACCTTCCCTGAGGCTCTCGGAGATCCAGGTGTGTGTATTTGCCTGCTCTACCACCTGGGCTTCAGGATTTCTTCACAATTGGAGGCTGCAGGGCTCAGACCACTCATCTGGTGTTGGGTTGGAATCAGCAAGGCAGGGACTTTAGGAAGCCTTTAGTTTGTTTTCTTTACCTCCTTTCAGATGAATGCCGCAGGGTACTTATCCACCTGGGGCCCCTTGTAGTTCTGCCTCCCTTATTTTTGCTGAGGCACTGGGAGACCCATTTGCTGGGCTGCTGCACTGCTGCTCCCCATCTTTCTTCTAGTTCAGGTGTTCCAGGGTTTTTTTTTTTCTGGGGTGATATTTTCTTGGTTTTCAGAGGTTGATAGGGGAGAGTGAGAGTGACTAGTTTTCACTCCCCATCTTGGCTCCTGGAAGCGGAAGTCCGGTTTGCCCCTTTTAAAGCAGCCTGGTGAACGTGTTCCTAGGGAGTCCCCACATTGATGCTAGAGAGTGCAATTAGTCCTACATGAGCTTGGAACTCCTGAGTTCAAGTGAGGCCTCGATTTCAGTCTCCCTTATGGTAGGGATCACAGGTGTGTGTCATCGTGCTCATTCCTTCAGTAACTTCAAATATGAACAAGGTGGGTAGCTAAGTGGCATGGTAGATAGCTATGTGCCTGGCCTGGAGTCACAAAGACTCATCTTTGCAAGTTCAAATCTGGCCTCAGACACTTACTGTGTGATCCTTGGCAAGTTACTTAACCCTGTTTGCCTCAGTTTCTTCATCTGTAAAATGAGCTGGAGATGGAAATGGCAAACCAAAGAAAACCCCAAATGGGGTCATGAAGACTTGGACATGATTGAAAAATGACTGAACAAGAAGAATAAAGTGGGTTTGAAGTCTGGGTCCTCTACCTAACCACTAGCGTGATCTTTGACAAACCATTTGAGCCTCTGTCTATATGATGGAGTCAGACTAGATGGATCATAAGATCATAGCTTTAGAGCTAGAAGGAATCTTAAGGCCATGGACTCCAAAATTCTGTCAATGTCTAAATCTATGATCTTATACTTTTAAAAATGTGTATCAAGAAATATTTTATGTCTTCAAAATGCCAATGCTTCAATAGTTTCACGGTAGAGATGGGAATAGAGATATTCACAGAAGGTTTTTATCCTGAGATATGACTCTATAGGTCCATCAAGTTTCAGGAGAAATGAAAGTTCGCAGATTAAATCTTAAGTGAAAAAAGAGACTGATACTGGAGATGATGACAGGCTTTTAACAGGACCCTAGCAAGCACGCATCACTATAATAAGAACATATACCTATCTCCATCCATTGAATGTCATTTTACAGAGTTTCAAGAAAGAAGGAAGATGAGATCTCCTTAGAGTATAAATCATGTCAAAAATAACAGCTAAACTCCTAAATGAATGCGGTAATACTTCAAGTCACTTTTCCCAGACTAGCTCACATCGGCACAAATTAGGACCATATTGTACATATGCTGTATGATGATAATATCCTGCCAAGCAAAAAGACATCTTAAAATAGACAGCCATATTTCCTCAGGATATTGATTTAACCTACTTAGATTTTTATTTTAAGAGAGAGGAAACTGTATAACATAATTACAATCATAAGAATTTAAGTGACCATTATCGTTCTATTCTATCTGGGCTTCTTAAATCCTGTCATTAAAATTAATAATGCCCACAAGCATGTATACGCAAAGGTATATGTGCATATATACATATGAATATATGTATACACATTTGTGTATATACAAATATTTATGTTTCTTATATATGCTAGTTTTATAAGTATACATGTATGTATATATTTATTATATATGTATATTTATCAATATTATCATGCAACTTTGAAAAATGGAGGGAAAAGGCCTGAAAACTTGAAATTATTATGTGTTGAATACACAAAAAGAAATTCTGACATGCCATATGCTGTAATGGTTTGCTATTGAGTTTGTTGTTGTTGTTGTTGTTTTATAATTCATTTATTCCCAATTCTCTGAAGAAGTTTAATGTACAGAATGGTAGGATGAAGAGGAAAAAGGCAAATTCCTTGAGCTCAGGGATTATTTATTTTCTGCCTTTTTGCTCTGCTACTGAACATACAATAGTTTTTTTAATAAATGCTTATTTAGTTTAGTGGCAGTACATGTAAGATTTAGGGAAAGGTTGACAATCTAGTTTGGAGGCATTTTAATGACTGACCTGGGTTCTTGTAAGTAAGCCTTGTTCTAGGCTCTAGCCCAATTCAGATCCTGATAAGGGAAAATATAAAGATTCCTTGATCCAAGTCTGGGCAACAGCATCAAGTTGGTCTAACTCCTAGTATGATTTTAGCTTTGCATCATTATTTCAATAACAACTTTTAATTGTTCCTTGGGGAAAAGTCTCTTACCTTGTGCTCCCACTTCCCATAACTGGGATGCAGTTGGTTCCATATCTAACTTTGCTGAAACTCAGGCTTAACCCTTCTCTACCAATGTAACATAGACAAGAACAGTATAAGATAGGAAATGAAGGGGGCAAGAAGAGCAAGATGAAGCTTTTTTAGAAAATTAGAGAAGGAAGAGAGGATACTTTCAGCTAAGGATGAAAGCAAGATCTACATAAGAGACACTAGAATCTGAGCAGACCCTTGAAAGCAATAAAGAATTCTGATAGGAAGAAATGAGAAAAGAGTGCTTTGTAGTTCTAGAGGACAGTCTTTTTAGATGCACAAAATGTGGATAATATTTCAAGTTAGGGGAATAACTAATAGGGATAGGTAATAGGCTGAGCCAGTTAAAAGGATAGTT